>NC_135572.1:54323001-55573001 GCF_965152235.1 Eretmochelys imbricata | reverse complement strand
GAACACCTTCCCTCTTGTCTACCCCCTCCCTCAACTTTTTAAGTTTGCGTGTATATGGCATAATTTTGCATATCCTCCCCAAAATCATGACCTTATACATTGTAATGTAATTCATGGTGAACAGGAGTCAGTTGTGTTTGGGGAAATGGGCAACAAAGTTCAACAGGTCTGTCTAAAAATGTTGATGCTTACTCTGTGACTCCACCTTGTTAATATCCTGTGATCTGGTATTTCAAGTCGACTTGGGTACTCTGTAGTAACTCTCTTGTACATTCTCAAAGTGAAAGATACAACTCTGATAGTTAAGTAGCCTTCTAATTTATTGCTTACCTCTCCTGAATATTTAAATTGCCTAGTTATTACATTTCTATTTTCACAAAATATCCTTTATTAAAAATGCAGAATTTTGCAGGTAATTTGTAGTTCTGGGCTGCTCTGCATAAATGTGTGACCATGATTTAAAGGTTTCAGAGTAACAGCTGTGTTAGTCTGTATTCGCAAAAAGAAAAGGAGTACTTGTGGCACCTTAGAGACTAACCAATTTATTTGAGCATGAGCTTTCGTGAGCTACAGCTCACTTCATGAGTTAACTCAACAAAGATTTAAACTAGGTGTTTGTTTGGAAAGCGTCCCTCTTCATCCTCCAAGGAGCTGTTAAAATATGGAATTATTGGTCACACGTCCTAATGAAAAAATCCTGCAATTTAATATTCTTTCTATATAATTGTTAAACCAACAACTAGCTTCTAAAGCAGGGATAACATTCTCTATTAAATTTTATGGGTTTTTATTAGTAATTTGTTTGGAATTCTAATATAGAAAAATCCTTTATAACTGATTAGGAATGAAATCTATACACAAGAGTAATAATAATGCTTAGCACTTATATTTCACTCATCTTCCAAAACCTATTGCACACATTAACTAATTAATTCTAAAGACATCCCTGGGAGGTAGGTATTTTAATCTAGATTCCACAGAAAGGGAAGCTGAAGCACAGAGCTTTGACTAGCTTGTGGCTGCAGAAGAGACCTTGATGAGAGTGTTGGTTAAAATGGAGAGGTTTGAGGCTCCTGGTCCCATGCTTAGAACATTAGACTCAAAGGGTCAGAACCTCTTTGATAAAATGGGGGGGGGCGGAATCTATTCAATACATGATAAATACAAAAATAAAATGAAACTGCCAGCACAACACAACCAAATCAATTCACTGTCAATGGCAGCCCACAGCATGCCCTGAAGGTCAAAAGCCCCAGGCTCTTCTGCACTGTAGGGGAAATCTGTTCAAGAGCTGAGGGCCTCTCACAGAGAATTCCCTACCACCTTCCCCTTCTCTCTGAAACCAAGAAAGATCCAGCTCAAGTGCCTCCATGGTTGCAATGTGGCATGAGAGGAAAGGTGGTCCCTTAGGGGCCCAAGCTCTTCACTGCTATTCAGCACAAAACCAATGCCTTAAATTCAATCTAGAAACCAATACACTGTTGGTGCAAATCATAAGGTACAGGTGTCCTGTGTAGCCACCAAGAAGCATCACCTAATAAGTGTGCTGTCACATTCGGCATCAGCTTAGGTTGGCCTAAAGAATGGACACATGTAGAGCTTATTGCAGCCATCCAGTCTTGATGTGACAAGAGCCTGGACAACAGAGGCAAGGACCAAATCTGAGAGAAATAGTTGTAATCTCCGAAGCTAGGCACAGATGGTAAAAAGTGTTCCTGGACAGTAGTGCTCTATGAGCATCCAACAGCAGCTGAGCAAAAGATACTGTATACGAGGATAGGAAAATATACTCAGGCACTATATTTGTTGGCTGCATAGTCAGCATTATAAGGTGGGGGCATGGAGCAGTCAGATCACTGGCTCTCTCTGTCCATAAATTCTGTACATTTTGTTTGTCTCCTCTTCCTATAGTCTGATTAATATTTTATAAAAAACGCCCACATCCTCACTGCACGGTCAGCAGTAAAACCATTATAAAACACAAAAATACTAATGGAATCTTAAAAACCACCCTGTAAATTTGTTAGTCTCTAAGGTGCCACAAGTCCTCCTTTTCTTTTTGCGGATACAGACTAACACAGCTGCTACTCTGAAACCCGTAAACTGAATCCCCTTCCCATGAAAGACAGAGCATGGCCCTGTGTTTAGGCTTGCAACTAGGGTTATGCATGTGAGTATTCCTATTGAAGTTAATAGAGCTACTCACAGGCTTACTTAGACATGTGCTTAAATACCCTGCCAAGTCAGGGCCTAGGACAGGGTAAAGGGAAGGTTGTGTGCATGAGGTCTGACAAGGGTCACAAATAAATTAGCAGAAGAAAATGTTTCGGGTGTTGCTGAGAAGCAAGGATGGGTGGATATAATGGATGTTGAGAGACAGCGTGTTCTACTCTGAAGGGGCTACTGCACTAATGGTGTGATCACCTGCTGTCCTCAGGGGTAATGGCGGGTCTCTAAAATGCAGGTGGTTTCAGAGGACAGATACCCACCAGGAGGGAGCTCGAGTAGGGGGTCTGTAATATAGCCAGGCCCTACTGTATTGGGGGCTTTAAAAACAAACTGTCCTAACTCATAATCAGTCTGCCCCAGTGAGCAAACATTCTGCTGCCTGAACAGAGAAGAACGGCTCGAAGCCCTACTGAGTAGGGGTTAAAATAACCAAGCCTCATGATTCTAAGAGTGTCTGTTCTTGGTACAAGGTCATTGCAGGATAAACAAAAAGGCAGGTGGAACATATTGTGTCAGTGCCGGGGGAGGCCAAAAAATCCTCTGTATCTCATCCAGCTCATGACTTGCCATAGAAAGGACACAGCTCACAGTGTTAGATTCCTAGCCTGGCTCGTTCACTCCAGCTGAGCCCATTCAATAAACAGAGACACCACCTCTTATCAATAGCCCACTTCCTATTAACTAAAAAATATGTTGGAGATAAGCTTAGATTAGTCCTCATAGGATTTGTGGAATTGCCTCTCTCTTAGGCTATCTGCAATTAGTGCCTGATGCTGGCAGGTGCTGAGGACTTCCTGTGTGCTGCTCTGCGCTTTCAATGCCTGTTAGTGTCAGTGGGTGTTAAAGGCAATCAGTATGCATGTAGGATCAAGCCCTTATTGATCTAGGGTGACCAGACAGCAAATGTGAAAAATCGGGACAGGGGTAATAGGAGTCTATATAAGAAAAAGACCCAAAAATCAGGAATGTCCCTATAAAATCGGGACATCTGATCACCCTATATTGATCTGGCCACCTTGGTGAGATTTGGAGATAGCCTCTGGATTTGTCCAAACCCCCCTCCCCCCAAACAAATCTATAATCCATGATGTTTGCATCTTCACATGATATTTCATTAGTGCACCATGAGGCTATGGGGAATTGATGCAACATTAAAACACTGTTGTACTGCTGGGAATAAATTCAGACTTTTCAATTCTTCTGTAAACTAGGCTTGTGGAACATGGTAGGGCAGATTAAGATAGGGACAATCCTGTCATGGTTATCAAAGGACACATACAACCTTACACTGCTGAAGCCAGCCCTAGCAAACGTAGCATTAGGATTTCATGAAACTAAAAAACAAACAAACAAAAACAATTTTGTCAAAATCTATTTCCCCAAGCTGAGCCTGATTCTTCTGTGCCATGTACCGAATGCCATCATTTACACTTGAGCAGAGTGGATGCCATGTGCTGCCAAGTCAGAATGCTGGAAATGACAACTCAAGGTGCAAGGCAGTGAAGAATCAAGCCATGAGCATTTATGCCTCAGATCATTTTTAAATCACAGAAGCGCACAGGAGTTTAAAAATCTGTGATTAGCCATTAATATGGTACAATACTTAAAGTGGTCTCTTTACAGCATCGTCTTTCATAGTTTGGATGGATCCTGTAGAGGCTCTGCATTTTTAATCATGTCTCCTTTATGATTTCTCCCCTCTGGGCAGTTACAAGAAAATTTGAACTATAAGAAATAAACATTAAGATTCAGTGACTGCAAATATCTGGAAAACAGCATGGCCTAAGCTCAGGAAAAGATTTACAGAAAGGGGAGAACATAGTTAGAATGCAAAATATGGTATAATTTCAATTCACAGTATAACTGTTGAGTGTTATCAAAGTAAACTGACTGCTCTGTGAAAGGCAACAAAGTTCACTTTGCTGCCAGAGTTTTAATTGAAGAAATGCAGACTCAGAAGAAAAACTTCAGACCAAATGATGGTGCAATCCCCCCCGGAATCCCTATAGGGAATATGCTAAAAGGAATTAAACATTTGGACTGGAATCTAAAGAAACTTTACATGTTTCATTTCACTTGTTTCTTTTTGCATCTGAAAAAACACACTTGCCCCTTATTAATGGAAATCAATTAGAAACAGTCTGGGAATCAAATAGAAGGCAAGTGAAATGCAGAGTTGACTAGAGGCTCTGAAGGAAATGTGCTTTGTGTTAACTAGGCTATTAGAGAAAACAAAATATAAAAGCACTGAGAGCTTCAAAGACATGTCATGGCCCCGGTCCAAATTCCCAGCAACACACTGGGCTAGAATAGATTCACTGGGCTGTCTGATTTATTTAACCCTTTCATTTCCTAAAGGAGGTCATGAGAACCAAATATCATGCATACAGTGAATATAAATAAATCATGTTACATTTCTTTGAAAGCAGTAAATTGGGGCTAGATCAAAGTTTTCATTTTTCACTTAAAAGCTACTTAGTATAACTGGGAGCTAAATTGGCTAGAAGATTAAGAAAAGAATGTAAACGAGCAATCTTAGGGACTGGAAAATGAAGAGAAAGTGATAGACAATTGGAGAGAATTGACTGGTATGACTGGGTTTTTAATTTCTCTGCAGAATCCTTTGTTGTTTACCACTCCACAATATTGCCCCAACGTTAGGAGTTTGATGCAGAAGGCAGGAGCACTCACCACTTGATCATTCTGAGTAGGGATCCCTAAAAGAAGAGCTGTAACCCTGCCCCCCACTCCATGGAGAACTGGTCACAAGAGACAGACAGAGCTTCACAAAGCTACTTCTGTGATCTTTTTCTGTAGCATGTGGGAGGAGGTGTCATTGTCCCCCATCCTTTCAGCCGGTTGGGTCCTGGTTTTTTGAGGCCCGATGGCCAACAGGGCCATATTCTCTTCCAATGTAAATTGGTTCTGTTCCATCGATTTCAAATGGCAGAGAGTTTGGCCAGAAGTCTATTTTGTTAGCCTGTCTGTGTTCCCAAAGTCTCCTGATAAGATGGAGTGGGAAACAGGGCAGCTCCTGTTGGGAATGAAAGACATTGCCAACACGGGGTGGGGGGAGGATTGTGAGGGTTGGAAGCAGCAGTACAGCACAGACTAAAAGAAAGAGCGAGGGGTGGAGGCCAAGAAGAGAACCCAAGCCTGTCCTTTGTCATGGAGACAATGTTCCCAGGTACAGGGGCGGCAGGTTTGTAGAAATTTTGGTGGTGCCCAGAACATCCAGAACCCCACCCCCCAAACTTCTCCCACATACCTGCCTAAGGCTCTGGGAGGGAGTTTGGGTGGGGGAGGGGGTCTGGGGTTCAGGCGATTGGCGTGCACGAGGGGGTGGGGATGCAGGCTCTGAGAGGGAGTTTGGGTGCAGAAGGGGGGAGAGGTCAGGCTCTGGGAGGGAGTTTGGGTGCAGGGGGTGTGAGGGGTTGGGCTCTGGGAGGGAGTTTGGTGGGGGACGGGGTCTGGGATGCAGGCTCTGGGATGGAGTTTGGGTACAGGCTCTGGGCTGGGGCAGGAGATTGGGGTACAGGAGGGGTGCAGGCTCTGGAAGGGAATTTGGGTGCAGAAGGAGTGAGGTTTGGGTGGGGATGGGGGAGGGGCTCTGGAGTGCAGGCTCTGGGAACGAGTTTGGGTGCTGGGTGCAGGCTCTGGGCAGGGGGCGGGGGTGCAGGAGGGGGTGGGTGTGTAGGCTCTGGGAGGGAGTTTGGGGACAAGTAGGTGCAGAGGAGAGGTGGGAGTGCAAGAGGGAGTTGGGGGGGTGCAGGGTGCAGGAGGGGGTGGGGTGCAGCCTCTCGAAATGGATGCTGGGGGAGTTCGATGCTCACCTGGGGCACCCCCTCCGGCAGTGGCTCCTAGGCGGGGCAGGCCGGGGGGGGGTCTCCTCATGCTGCTGTCTCCAAGCACTGCCCCTGCAGCTTCCCATTGGCCGCAGGGGTGTTTGGGGCAGGGGCAGCGTGCAGCGGCACAACCCCCTCACACGGGTTGCAAGGACCTGCCGGCAGCCACGTGGAACGAACACGCAGGAAGCTGCTCAGCCCTGCTGCACTGCTGGGTGGTGGCAGGAGCCCCCGGGCTGTTTTAAATTGTCTGGGGGGCGGCAGATGGGGCTGGGGGAAGCGGGAAACTTTGCTGGAGCTGGGCCCCTGGGACAGGAATATTCCTGGTGCCTGGGCACCACGGGACCATAGAACTCGCCACCCATGCCCAGGTACTCTCTTTAACAGAGAGCAGCAGGAAAGGAGAATGACACTTAAGAAGTATCTACAAAGTGATCAGTTAGTAAGTAGGAAGCGCACTCTGAAGGGAAGTGCTGGGGAAGGGAAGGCTTAGAATGCACAGGGTCTTGAAAAAAGAGGCGAGAGAGTTTAGAGTACGTAAAATTACATTTTAAAATATTCTGAGAGATACACACGCGTGTGAATAGATGCACAAGGGATGAAATCCTGGTTCCATTGAAGTCAATGGTAAATTGGTGTCAATGGGAGTTTTCCCATTGACTACATTGGGGCCAGGATTTCACCCCCCCTCCCCTGCCATATATATATAGTGACAGGGTCAGGCCAAATGGCTACAAAAGAGTGGTCCAAGATAGATACATTAGTTCCAGGTTAAGCAGGTCCCTTTTCCCTGGATACAATAATAGATACTATTCCAGAACACTCAGGAACTTTCTAGAACTAATTAAGGCAGGCAGGCTAATTAGGACACCTGTAGCCAATTGGGAAGCTACTAGAATTAATTAAGGCTAATTAATTAAGGCCATGGGGAAGTAGCCCAGGGAGTTGTAGCTGTCACACAGGTGTTACACAAAACACTATAGACAGCTGTGATCCACAGGGCCCTTGGCTGGAACCTGGAGTAGAGGGCCTTCCCGGGTTCCCCCCAACTCCCTACTGGATACAGGAGGAGTTGACTTGGACTGTGGGTCCCACCAGAGGGGAAGGTCCCAGGCCTGTCCCCTGACCCACCAGCAGAGACTGCGTGGATTGTTCTCTTTCCTTTTCCCCATGCTGGCCAGTGATGAGGTTATCTGAGTGAATGGCAGATTTGAGCCACGAAAGTGGCCAAACTGAGGGCTACTGTGAATCTCTGAGGCAAGCAAAATCCACCAATAAGCGCAGGACCCACCAAGGTAGAGGAGGAACTTTGTCACAATATGCACATTGCTTACGTTTGTGTTCTAGAAATGGTAGCGTCTCTGCATGAGGCACTGGCATATGCTACGTGGGGGATTAAGTGCCTTCCATTACCCATGAGAAAACAAAATCTTGGTATCAATTAGGGCTGTCAAGCGATTAAAAAAATTAATTAATCGTGTGATTAAAAAAATGTATTGCTATTAATCGTGTGATTAATCACACTGTTAATAATAGAATACCATTTATTTAAACATTTTTTGATGTTTTCTACATTTTCAAATATATTTATTTCAGTTACAACACAGAATACAAAGTGTACAGTGCTCACTTTATATTATTATTTTTATTACAAATATTTGCACTGTAAAAGTGATAAACAAAAGAAATAGCATTTTTCAATTCACCTCATACAAGTACTGAAGTGCAATCTCTTTATCATGAAGGTTGAACTTACAAATGTAGAATTACGTACAAAAAATAACTGCATTCAGAAATAAAACTATATAAAACTTTAGAGCCTGCAAGTCCACTCAATCCTATTTATTGTTCAGCCAATCACTGAGACAAACAAGTTTGTTTACATTTAAAGGAGATAATGCTGCCTGCTTCTTGTTCACAACCTCACCTGAAAGTGAGAACAGGTATTCGCATGACACTGTTGTAGCCAGCGTTGCAAGATATTTAGATGCCAGATGTACTAAAGATTCATGTGTCCCTTGATGCTTCAACCACCATTCCAGAAGACATGTGTCCATGCTGATGACGGGTTCTGCTTGATAACCATCCAAAGCAGTGAGGACTGATGCATGTTCATTTTCATCATCTGAGCCAGATGCCACCAGCAGAAGGTTGATTTTCTTTTTTGGTGGTTTGGGATCTGTAGTTTCCACATCAGAATGTTGCTCTCTTTTAAGATTTCTGAAAGCATCCTCCACATATCATCACTCTTAGATTTTGGACAGCACTTCAGATTGTTAAACCTTTGTGTGCAGTTATGTAACAAAAAAAAATCTACATTTGTAAGGTGCGCTTTCACGATAAAGAGATTGCACTACAGAACTTGTATGAGGTGAATTGAAAAATACTATTTCTTTTATCACTTTTACAGTGCAAATATTTGTAATCAAAAATAATAATATAAAGTGAGCAGTGCACACTTTGTATTCTGTGTTGTAACTGAAATAAATATATTTGAAAATGTAGAAAAAATCCAAAAATATTTAATAAATTTAAATTGGTATTCTACTGTTTAACAGTGCAGTTAAAAGTGTGATAAATTGTGATTCATTTTTTAATTGCCATTAATTTTTTGAGTTAATCGCGTGAGTTAACTGCTATTTATCAACAGCCCTAATATCAATGCCTCTAACTTAACTAACCAACCATCCCCCTAGGTGCATGCATTATGGAAGTCTACCTTGGGGCCTGCACATCTGACTTCACACAGGGATCCAGAAACCTAGTACAAGCCCCCACTTTGAGGATTGAGTGGTGGAGCAAGAAGGGAAAATCTTACACAGCTGTTGCTCGTACAGTACCTTGTCTATAGATGAACAGAAGACTTCATTCTCCATTGCTCTCTCTTCGTCCCCTTTCGTGAGCATCCAGTCAATATTAGAAAGGTTTAAAAGGAAACAAGCTCTTTGTTATATGTGTGTGTACAGTGCACAATGCAGCCCCAACCCCTGACTGGGTTCTCTAGGCATGACCCACAATATAACAAATTCATAACAATAAAAGAATTACAAGCAAAATACAAGTATGTTTTTAGATAAGGGTTTTTGTCTCACTCTGGAACTTGCCAAGTTGGAATTGAAGATAAGGGCCTCTTTGTTACTTCTAAGGAACTGAAAAAGAAAAGATTGGGTTTCTTGTTGGAGGAGACTCCAATGAAACAAGGAAAGGATGTGTATACTCCCATGAGCCTTGGTGTAGCTGTGAGAATTTCTGAGGCAGGACAATGTCATGAAGTATATGTGCTAACAATGATTACCTAAAATCCTGGCTCTGTATTGGCATCTATGCTGTGCACAGAACGGAGGCATTAATCAGGTGTGTGTGTGTGTGTAAGGGAGGGCAAGTGTGTGTGTGAGTGTGTGTGTGTGAGTGAGGGAGGGCAAGTGCAGTAGTAGATGCACAGGCCAGATTGCTGCAGCCCAGGACCTCAGGCTAAGGGGTGTCCCGCAGGCCCGATGTGGCCCGCTGCTTCTTTTCATCCGGCCCACAGTAAGTCTCAACGCTGCGGGCCGGACACTGGTCCCTGAGCCTTGGTGCCCCCCATGGGGCTGGAGCCATGAGTGCCGGCTTGCCTATGTGCCCCTCTGGCCCCTAGGTGAGGGGTGTTCAGGGAATCTCTGTACATTGCCCCCCACCCCCAGCGCTGGCTCCACAGCTCCCATTGGTCAGGTACTGTGGCCAATGGGAGCTGCGCCTGTGGGCACAGGCAGCGTGCACCACTCAGAGCGGCCTGGCCCCTCTGTCTAGGGGCTGGACGTGCCGACCACCTCGGGGAGCAAAGCAGCGCGGAGCCAGCGCAGGCAGGGATCCTTCCTTATCCCTGTTGCGCCACCACCCAGGAGCCGCCCGAGGTAAGCGCCTCCTGACTGGAGCCTGCACCCTACACCCCAACCCCCTGTCTCAACACTGAGGCCCCTCCTGCACCCAAACTCCCACTCAGAGCCCACACCCCAAACCTCATGCTGCACCCCAACCCCCTGTCCCATCCCTGGCCCCACCCCAGAGCCCACCCCTCAGCTGGAGCTGCACCCCAGTCCCCTGCCCCAGCCCTGAGCCAAACCCCCAGGGGCCCCACAAAATCTAATAGCCCCAGGCCCACAGGAGAGTTAATCCAGCCCTGAGTAGATGTTTTTCTTTGAAAAGTTGTCTTTTTTTGAAAATAAAAATGTTTGCATTTTTCAGTATTTTCCATTTTTTTAGACAAAACCTGAAACCAAAAATAGTTGGTATTCCAATTTTCCTTCCTTCCCCGCTTCTCCCCCACAGCTCTTTATAGTGACAAAGTGGGGAAAGGAAAAAGAGGAGGAGGAAAAAATGGGGAAGAATGAAGAGAAAGTAATGGAGGGAAAAATAACTCCCCACCCTCCCTCATCCCAAACAATAGACCTGAACAGTTTTAAAATTGAACATTTTTGATTGAAAAACAATTTCAGGGACTATGCTGAATACATGAAAACTCCTTCCTTTTCAGAACCTAGGGAACAAAAATTATGATTATTTTTTGCACAATAGCATGACCATTTTCCACTCACCTCTAGTTGTTGTTGTTTTTATGTATTATGTTTATTACAGTAGCACCCAGAGGTCTTGATCAGGGTCCTGTTGTGCTGGGCATGTACAAATATATATATATATATATATGTATATAAAAGATGGTCCCTAACCCATAGAGCTTACAGTCTAACTAAGGATAAGATCTGACAAGTGCATGAAGAACAGAAGGAGAGAGGGTGGGGAGAAGGGAATGACCAGGGGGACAGTAATAAGAACACCAGGAACACAGGGATGCATAGATTAACTGTGTTCATAATTTACAACCTTCTGTTTTTTTAAATTTACAAATAAGTGAACAGGAGATTTTAATGGATCTGTCAGAGGCCACCTGCTTCACCATGATCATTAGGCAGCCAACCATGGGTATATCAAGGTCGATTTTGAGAT
This sequence comes from Eretmochelys imbricata, assembly GCF_965152235.1. Classification (NCBI taxonomy): domain Eukaryota; kingdom Metazoa; phylum Chordata; order Testudines; family Cheloniidae; genus Eretmochelys; species Eretmochelys imbricata. Next base: position 55,561,947 of record NC_135572.1, on the reverse strand, counting down.
GCAGTTTTGAAGGACAGAGTAGTGGCCTTGAAGATGGATACTGGCAGTGTGCATACAGAACACTACAGGAGAAGGTACAGAGTCATTATGAGCAGACACGCCAGCATGGAGGCTGCCACAGACAAAAGAAAAGCAGGAAGATGACTGCCACAAAAATAAAAGCGGAGCTATTGTATATCGTCCCCTTTTGCGCCCCCCCCCATCTAAAGGTTTTAATTTTTCTAATGAATCAAAGGAAAATAGTAGGCTGCAGATCTAATAACTTAATCATTGTGTTTTACCTTCTGGGGTGCTGTACAAACACAGAACAAAAAGATGGTCCCTGCTCCAGGGAGCTTACTATTTAAGTCATAAAACAAGACACAACAGATGGATTCAGACAGACAGAGGAGTACAAGGGAACAGTGAGACAATATGGGTCAGTATGTATGATGACCATGGTCCACCAGAAATTAATGTTCACTTATCTCTCTTTTAACATGGGGGACACTAGCAGCCGGTCTGCAAATGTTCAGTGCAATTACTTCTTTCTCTCATTGCCAGTGGAAAAAAACCCCAAAACCTTGCTGTTCCACATTGCAGCTTTGCTTAGTCTAAGATAGTTTAGGTTCCCTTTCATAGAACAGGTATCTTTAATTACTCTGGGGCTAACCTCAAAAGCATATTTTCAGAGAGTATCACAATCTGGCCCAAAACTCATTTCTATGGCAGTAATGGGCAACTTATGCACCCTTTTGAGGCTTTTATGAGTAGGGTGCTACCAAATTCGCGGCCAGGAAAAATGCATTGCAGACCGTGAAATGTGGCCTCCCCCTGTGAAATCTGGTCTTGCATGCTTTTACCCTATACTGTACAGATTTCATGGGGGAGATCAGCATTTCTCAAATTGGGGGTCCTGGCCCAAAAGGGAGTTGCAGGGGGGTTGCAAGGTTATTTTGAGGGGAGGGGGGTCATGGTATTGCCACCCATACTTCTGTGTTGCCTTCAAAGCTGGGCAGCCAGAAAGCAGCAGCTGCTGGCAAGGCACCCAGGTCTACACGCAGCAGCACAGAAGTAAGGGTGGCAATACCATACCGTGCCATCCTTCCTTCTGCGCCACTCTGGCAGCTGCTCTGCCTTCAGAGCTGGGCTTCTGGCCAGCAGCCGCTGCTCTCCAGCTGCCCAGCTCTGAAGGCAGCGCAGAAGTAAGGGTAGCAGTACTGCAACATCCCCTACAATAACCTTGTGACCTCCCCTATTCCTTTTTGGGTCAGGACCCCTACAATTACAACACTGTGAATTTGGTAGGGTCCTATTTATGAGTATTACTAATGACATGAAAGGGAGACTGGTGAATGTAGAAATAAGCAAAAGAAGCTAGAGATGTAAATTCTTTCTAAGTAATGGTCCAGAATCTGTGTGAAACTTGAGTTTTAGTCCAGTGTGGGTTCATGGGTTCAGTTGCACCCACAGAAATCATGAAACTGCAGGTGCAAAACAGGCGAACATACGCTTCTCCCAGCCTTGTGTGGAGGGGAGGACCTGGGGGAAAGGGTGGGGCTAGAGAGCGAGCCTTCCCTGCACTCATCCTGCAGTGGAGGCTCCTGTCCCATGGCGCTGGGCCCAGCTTCCCACTGGATGTTGTGTCATGACAGAGGGTGGCCACGCCAAACCTGAGTGATGCCGTGACCCTGTGCACCGGTTACAATGCCCAGAGTGAGGAGCTGGGCCCAGCACCATAGGACAGGAGCCATCATTGTGGGATGAGTGCAGGGTGGGCTCACTCTCCAACTCCTGCTTTCTCCAGCGCCTCCTCTCCACACCAGGCTAGGATTAGGGTTGCCAGGGTGGAGGGTGTTGCTGAAGGTGGTCGCTGCCCCCACAGCAGTTTAGTATAGTGCACCCATTGAATTGGGAGGCTCTGGTTTTATGGCATTTGTTTAAGACCTAGATTTCATATGGTCAGTGAAACACTCTCAGTAGCAATTGCTTATGGTCTTATTGTTGAAGAGCGTCAACAAGCAGCAGATTTATGACCTTTCTATTACCTGCAGCAATAAACTTGCCTTAAAAATACCCATGCTCCCTGACTACAAATCACATTTCAATAAATGTGTGTTATATAGCCACAGGAGCCTGTAATTCTCATTCGCTCTGAATTTTTGCTTGGATGCATTCAGACTACCCCAGCGTATCTATTACCCCCATTCTAGACAATTAACTCAAACACCAGAACAAAGCCAAGACTTTTTATTATGCTCAGAAGAAAGGTCTGGCACCAAAGAAAAGGAAGGGGGATAAGGGAGCTAGTTACAGCTTTCTGATTCTCTGACCAATTGTAAGAGCCCCAGCATAGATTAGAACAACCCTCAAGATGCTCTAATGTATGGCTTCTAGAAAAGGTCTTCAAAACAAGTCTACTATTCTGGGATTGCTGGAGCACAGCATGGTCTGGCCATGCCCCCCTTCCCAACCTTTTCCAGCTTGTATTGTGACTCTATGCCCACTAGGGCATGCTGGGAAGTCCCCAGGAGAGGAGATCTAGCTGCTTTCACTCCATTTGCATCTCCAGAGTGGTGTAAAGGGAGCAAAGTAGCCCAGAGAATCAGGCCTAGTATGTTTTTAATCCACAGACAGTACTTAGATACGACAACAATAAACCCAGTAGATGAGACAGAACTTAGTTGTGTCCATCATCACCAATGTGTGTAGCCTTAACTTTGGCATTTCCTCACTCTTGAATGCTTATTGTTATCATTATTATTTGTACTGTGGTAATGGCTAGAGGCCTCATTGTGCTAAATGCTGTATAAACATATAACCAAAAGATTGTCCCTGCCCCAAAGGGCTAACCAACCATGTCCTTTGAATGTTCTCTGAGTATAGTTTTTTGTGTGGAATAATATGGAAGGTTAGCCATTAAAATTCCTGTACATGGTCAGTGAATAAAGCCAATGGGCCAAATTTTTCACTCACTGTTATGAAGCAACCAACTGATGTCAATAAGTCAGTGCTGGTTAAGTAAAGAAGAATTTGGCTCAGTGAGTCCATACCTCTCAATAAATGGGTGCAGTACTTAGGGTGCCAGGCTGGAACTTGGGAGATGAGGGCTTCATCTTGTGTATTGCCACAGACTTCTTGTGTGACCTTGGATGAGTCATTTAGTCTCTCTGTGCTTCAGTTGTAAAATGGAGAAAATAGCACTTCTCCACCTCACAGTGGTTTTTCTTTGGGGCGGGGGAGGGGGAATATATAATATTGTGAATGCTAAGATACTACAGTAATGGAAGCCATCTAAGTGCCAGAGTTAGGCACAACACAGTTTCTGGATATTCACATATTCCTAGTAACTGCTCTGCAGGGTATATGCCTGTGTAAGACACTGTATAGGTCCATGTGACAAGCAAATTAACTGCGTGCGTTCTCGCACATTGAATACATCAGTAAACTGTGGTGGCTGCAGATCTTTCTTCTAGCCAAAAGCAAACATGCAGACAGTGGTTGTCTGTACCTCTGGCAATGTTTATGGACAAAACTCATTCACCTTGCCATCCAGGATATCAAGCACATCTTGGTAGTACTAACCTGAAACTGGTTGGCAGCAGGAGGTGCTCACAGCAGCCACATGTTCCTCTCACTCAAAGTGTGACATGAGTTCCTGAGTGTCTAGGAAAAGATGGGGGACAATTCCAATAATGCAGGCACAGAAAGAAAATCAACACTGATGATAACATTTAGCACAGACTCTTTACTGGTTGCCGTCAAATAATCAGTATTTACCTACGGTGGTGTCTGAGAGAGTACAGCTTTGCCATATACTAGAAAATAACCATGGTATCTCAGATACCACAATTGTGCGCAAATGTTGGCACTGTAAGGACAATCACAATATGTAGCATTTTTCCTCTTCAAAACACTTTACAAACAATAACTCATTGAGCTCCACAATATCCCTGCAAGGCACATAAGTGTCAAATATTTTTATGTAGCCCGTGCCCATATAATGTCAGACTGATCGAATTTAGTGATAGCTGGGCCACACGAAGAGTCTGATGAACCTACTCTAGGCACAACTAATAGAGCTGCATCTTTTAGCTCAAACAGTAGAGATGCTTTGAAGTCCAGGGGTCCCAGGTTCAGTCCCCACTGATGATGACCCAGCCAAAGGCACGGCATTACATTTGTTTTACAGATGAAGTAGAGAACTTCAATAGGTTTCAGAGTAGCAGCCGTGTTAGTCTGTATTCGCAAAAAGAAAAGGAGTACTTGTGGCACCTTAGAGACTAACAAATTTATTTGAGCATAAGCTTTCGTAAGCTACAGCTCACTTCATTGGATGCATTCAGTGGAAAATACAGTGGGGAGATTTATATACACAGAGAACATGAAACAATGGGTGTTACCATACAGACTGTAAGGAGAGTGATCACTCTCCTTACAGGGACCTACAAGAGACCTATAAGAACTCTATCGAGCATTCTTACAACTACAATAACCACCTGCTGAAGTGAAGAAACAGATTGACAGAGCCAGAAGGGTACCCAGAAGTCACCTACTACAGGACAGGCCCAACAAAGAAAATAACAGAACGCCACTAGCCATCACCTTCAGCCCCCAACTAAAACCTCTCCAATGCATCATCAAGGACCTACAACCTATTCTGAAGGATGACCCATCACTCTCACAGATCTTGGGAGACAGGGCAGTCCTTGCTTACAGACAGCCCCCCAACCTGAAGCAAATACTCACCAGCAACCACACACCACACAACAGAACCACTAACCCAGGAAACTATCCTTGCAACAAAGGCCGTTGCCAACTGTGTCCACATATCAATTCGGGGGACACCATCATAGGGCCTAATCACATCAGCCAGACCATCAGAGGCTTGTTCACCTGCACATCTACCAATGTGATATATGCCATCATGTGCCAGCAATGCCCCTCTGCCATGTACATTGGTCAAAGTGAACAGTCTCTACGTAAAAGAATAAATGGACAGAAATCAGATGTCAAGAATTATAACATTCATAAACCAGTCGGGAGAACACTTCAATCTCTCTGGTCACTCGATTATAGACATGAATGTTGCGATATTACAACAAAAAGATTTCAAAAACAGATTCCAACGAGAGACTGCTGAATTGGAATTAATTTGCAAACTGGATACAATTAACTTAGGCTTGAGTAGAGACTGGGAGTGGATGGGTCATTACACAAAGTAAAACTATTTCCCCATGTTTATCCCATCTCCCCCCCCTCCACTGTTCCTCAGATGTTCTTGTCAACTGCTGGAAATGGCCCACCTTGATTATCACTACAAAAGGTTTTCTTTCCCCTCCACCCCCCCGCTCTCCTGCTGGTATTAGCTCATCTTAAGTGATCACTCTCCTTACAGTCTGTATGGTAACACCCATTGTTTCATGTTCTCTGTGTATATAAATCTCCCCACTGTATTTTCCACTGAATGCATCCGATGAAATGAGCTGTAGCTCACGAAAGCTTATGCTCAAATAAATTTGTTAGTCTCTAAGGTGCCACAAGTACTCCTTTTCTTTTTGAGAACTTAAATAACTTGTCAAAGCCATAGTAGATATAATTATCAGAGCTGGGACATAACTTAAGAATGCCTGGCTCCCAGTACTGTGCTCACACAAGTAAACCATGCCTGACGGGGGAAAAAAAATTGGCCTAGCAATACTGTATAAATTACATGTGCCTGCATGCATCATAATACAAAGGGAACTACAATGAATGGCTAGAAATATAGGCAGAAAATAAATGGAAAAATACAGTCTTCTGCACCCAAGTGGAAATAAACTGACACACATACTGACTGGAGAGCAAACCTGAAAAACAGAATGCCAAAAAAGACTTAGGGATGGTAGTGGGCAATGTATTACAGCAACAAATATCCTATATAATCTTGGAGCCATACACAGAGACAATTAATGTCAGACTCCAGGAATGTGACAGTCCCAGGCAACTGGGAAAAATCCAGTGGCCCAGAAGCCAAGTGAGAGTGTCTCGTTTCTTGCTCATCGGACATGGACAACAGGGTGTGGGGGCAGGCTGTGTGACATCAAACGCAGCAGCATTGACCTGCCACAGAGGAGGGTGGTCCTGCCTGAGTGGACAAAAGGGAACCGAGTTGCCCCAGGATAGGTGGAGCTAGAAGTAGGGGTTAAATGGAAGGACAGAACTGAGCTGTCAGCCAGAAGAGAAGAAATGAGCCCAGTCAATGTCAGCCACACAAATAATACGTTGGGAGAAAAGGTTGGGGCCTGAAAGAGGTGCATTGCTGATCCTCCCTTTGAATGTGTTGTCTGTTAGTTAGTTCTCTGATAAATTCAAAGATCATTATCTTTGCCAGTGAGGCAAGCAGTTGTTTAATTTTCCAGCCAACCCAGAGCAGGCTGCATAGCAAATTCTAGTGCCTTGCAAACCTAGCAGAAGCATCCGCTGGTGCAAGACACAGTTTGATCAGATTTTATGAGGGTGAATAAGGTTTGGAAGCTATCAGTTGTATTCAGATAGTTCAAAGGCAGTCATTTTTGCCAGAAAGGCAAATAATAGTTTAACCTTCAAGCCAAGTCAGAGAAGATTTTATCATAAAATAAACGACAATTTGATTAGTCGCTGGTGATGCAAAACAACTTGATTTGATTTTGGGGGCAGATGTTAGAGCCCTTTGCAATTTCTGCTGCTTCTGCCAGGGCCAGGCAGTTTAATTTCAACTAAGTCCTTGATTTTCGCACGAAACACAAGCCCATCCTTCACAGACCTCTGGAAGTGGGTTCACAAAGAAGCCCTCCCAGTATTCCTTATGCAGAGTTGGTTCTGTTGAAGCAAATAATGCTGCACAGGTTCCTGATGATTATACTACATCTGGTTTCCTCAATTTCTTTTCAAAGAAATGTTCTTTCAAAACATTTTCTTCAATCTCTGATTTCTGTGATTCTTTGCCTTTAAGATAAACGAGACACAGGGCTCCTTGAGGTCCCTGAATTCTGACCCTGTACCTCAGGAAGATTATAGACACAAGCTATAAACCCAGCAGCTTGCATGCCATAATCAGTAACTCTGAAGTGATAATAAGTGGGAACCCCTCAGTATTGTGGATTCACAGATGAACTTTATACTCTGCTTTTCTTGGATTCTATACAGGAGCCTTAACCAGCTGTCAATAGAAGTTTTACCACCACGATGGGACAAATTACAGCCCAGATTACAAATCCATCTAACATCTAGCAACAGTGATTAGCAATAGACATTTTATTGTGTGATTATCTTCCCAGAATGAAATCAATAATGAGCCTGATTACACTGCTATCTCTCATGTGATGCCTCTGCCCCCTCCTCTGAAGAGAACCGTCAAATACTTATTTTAATATTATTACCCAAAGGGGTTATGTTTGCACCTTGTTCTTGCGCTCATTATCATCAGTGTCATTAGAAGAGATTCATTTTGTGCCATATCTTGTTCTCATTATAATCTTTGTCACAAGAATATGGTGTAGGATCAGAATTTTTATGCCTCATATATTCTCTGAAAGATGATGACGGTAGTAAACTCTACAACTTTGACCTTCTCAATGTTTTATAATTTGATTCATTGACCATACCATTCTTTCTCCTCCACCCACATCCCCTCCTGCCTATTTATAGCTTAAAACAACCGGTGAAGAAAGGCTCAAGTGGCCAACCAATCAAAATACAGACTATTTACAAAGTTGAATGGAGCCTGTTTATAAGCCTATCCAAAGTTTATAGCCTTTCATAGTCTATACCGAGCATTACCATTATGCCTCATCCTTCAGACAAAGCTTGCAACGAGAAAATGGAATAGCAATGCACAAATCTCATCTCTTCACAAGAACTATAACAAGGATACAAACTGGCACAATTACCATCTATGCTTATGACAATGATTGAAATGGGCAATAGGACAAAGGTAGCCTCTTCTCTGCATTTTCAGGACTATGAATTACTGATCCTCTTGGACACCGTATATGTGTTTGGGTAACATATGGATAACAGGTGGAGTAGGAGCCTGTTAATTCCTTCAGTGCTGGTCTTCCCCTGCAAGTACCTCTCTTGCTGTTACCCCATTAATTACTCCTGGGGGAATTCTGCGCCAAAAAATCAAAAATTCTGCAAATTTTATTTGTCAAAATAACACCACATAATCACACCAGTTTCAATTATTTTGGTAATTTATTTCAAAATACCTGTCAGTAAGTATGTCTATAACCATACAGACACACACAAAAAGTCACCCGAGGGTAGAGAGTTAAAGAAACTCCTATGACAACCCACTTCCCGTTTATCTACCCCCTTCCCCACTCCAGAGCCGAGCCAGCGGACCAGACACCAACAACCCCCCACCCTGAGCCTACCTGCAGGACCCCCCCAGCCAATACACCCAAACCCCCTCCTCACCAGAGCCCAACCGTGTCCCCCGCAGTCCAGATATCTGCGCACTCCCCCCGAGCTCAGCTGCAGGTCCCCCCCCAGCCCAGGCACCCTCCCCCTGAGCCCAGGGATCCAGAGGGAGAAACAGCCTGATGCTCAGTCCCAGGCTTGCACAGAGTTTCCTGAGCGTCGCCCTCTCCTTCCCTCAGGGCATGGTGGGAACTGCAGCTTCCAGGAACCCTCTAGCTCCCTCTCCCTCCCACTCCACAGTCTCTTCTATGTGCAAGCTGGCCTCTGCTGAGTCCAGTGGCCCCCTAGTGGTGGCGAGCAGCACTGCATCCTATTTCTGTGGGGGAAAGGAAATTCTGCGCACATGTTAATTTCTGCAAAATTCTGCATTGCGCAGTGGCGCAGAATTCCCCCAGGACTAATTAATGTTCCAAAGCGATGGAATGTTAGGGTACAATAAGAACTTTAAGCACTGAAGCAAGTGTGTTCTTCCAGCATGAGCCTTACTCACTGAGCTGCACAAGTGGTACGTACTCCCGTACCTAGAACACTCATCAGCAGTCCATCATTTAAATGAATGGACTACAATTCTGTTATTTTCACAGGCTCACAGATTGGAGGGAGCCCTTTTGATTTATGACAAAGATTTGGATGTGATGCACAGAAACTGAATTGGTTTAGCCAGCTCATAAAAACAAGAAACACTTAGGTGGAGAGAACAACAGAGTTTTTCTCCTCACTCCTGTAATGAACATCTACTTTTCAAGAGACATATCAAGAAATAGGTACCTATTCTTTCTTGCATCAAGATCTGCTTGGCACAGAAGAAAGGAAAAAATCAGGGAGTGGTGGAATAGTAGTCATGACTGGACTACAGGTATTGAAGGGTATGTGCTGTTCGGAAAGACCGAAATAAAGGTAAAGGTGGTGGAGTAGCATTGTATATCAATGATGAGGTAGAATGTAAAGAAATAAGAAGCGATGGAATGGATAAGACAGAGTCCGTCTGGGCAAAAATTACATTGGGGAAGAAAACTATTAGAGCCTCCCCTGGGATAGTGCTTGGGGTGTGCTATAGACTGCCGGGATCTAATTTGGATATGGATAGAGCCCTTTTTAATGTTTTTAATAAAGTAAATACTAATGGAAACTGTGTGATCATGGGAGACTTTAACTTCCCAGATATAGACTGGAGGACGAGTGCTAGTAATAATAATAGGGCTCAGATTTTCCTAGATGCGATAGCTGATGGATTCCTTCATCAAGTAGTTGCTGAACTGACTAGAGGGGATGCCATTTTAGATTTGGTTTTGCTGAGTAGTGAGGAGCTCATAGAAGAAATGGTTGTAGGGGATAGTCTTGGCTCAAGTGATCATGAGCTAATTCAGTTCAAACTGAACGGAAGGATTAACAAAAATAAACCTGCAACTAGGGTTTTTGATTTCAAAAGGGCTGACTTTCAAAAATTAAGGAAATTAGTTAGGGAAGTGGATTGGACTGAAGAATTTATAGATCTAAAGGTAGAGGAAGCCTGGGATTATTTTAAATCAAAGCTGCAGAAGCTATCGGAAGCCTGCGTCCCAAGAAAGGGGAAAAACTTCATAGGCAGGAGTTGTTGACCAAGCTGGATGAGCAAGCGTCTCAGAGAGGTGATTAAGAAAAAGCAGAAAGCATACAGGGAGTGGAAGAAGGGAGGGATCAGCAAGGAAAGCTACCTTATTGAGGTCAGATCATGTAGGGATAAAGTAAGACAGGCTAAAAGTCAAGTAGAGTTGGACCTTGCAAAGGGAATTAAAACCAATAGTAAAAGGTTCTATAGCCATATAAATAATAAGAAGAAAAAAAGAAAGAAGAAGTGGGACCGCTAAACACTGAGGATGGAGTGGAGGTCAAGGATAATCTAGGCATGGCCCAATATCTAAACAAATACTTTGCCTCAGGCTTTAATAAGACTAAAGAGGATCTTAGGGATAATGGTAGCATGACAAATGGGAATGAGGATATGGAGGTAGACATTACCATATTTGAGGTAGAAGCGAAACTCAAACAGCTTAATGGGACTAAATCGGGGGGCCCAGATAATCTTCATCCAAGAATATTAAAGGAATTGGCACATGAAATTGCAAGCCCATTGGCAAGAATTTTTAATGAATCTGTAAACTCAGGGGTTGTACCGTATGATTGGATAATTGCTAACATAGTTCCTATTTTTAAGAAAGGGAAAAAAAGTGATCCGGGTAATTATAGGCCTGTTAGTTTGACATCTGTAGTCTGCAAGGTCTTGGAAAAAATTTTGAAGGAGAAGGTAGTTAAGGACATTGAAGTCAATGGTAAATGGGACAAAATACAACATGGTTTTACAAAAGATAGATCATGCCAAACCAACCTGATCTCCTTCTTTGAGAAAGTAACAGATTTTTTAGACAAAGGAAATGCAGTGGATCTAATTTACCTAGATTTTAGTAAGGCATTTGATACCATGCCACATGGGGAATTATTAGTTAAATTGGATAAGATGGGGATCAATAGGAAAATTGAAAGGTGGATAAGGAATTGGTTAAAGGGGAGACTACAACGGGTCCTACTGAAAGGTGAACTGTCAGGCTGGAGGGAGGTTACCAGTGGAGTTCCTCAAGGATCGGTTTTGGGACCAATCTTTTCATTACTGACCTTGGCACAAAAAGTGGGAGTGTGCTAATAAAGTTTGCGGATGATACAAAGCTGGGAGGTATTGCCAATTTAGAAAAGGACAGGGATATCCTACAGGAGGATCTGGATGACCTTGTAAACTGGAGTAATAGTAATAGGATGAAATTTAACAGTGAGAAGTGTAAGGTCATGCATTTAGGGATTAATAACAAGAATTTTACTTATAAGCTAGGGACGCATCAATTAGAAGTAACGGAGGAGGAAAAGGACCTTGGAGTATTGGTTGATCCTAGGATGACTATGAGCTGCCAATGTGATATGGCCGTGAAAAAAGCTAATGCGGCCTTGGGATGCATCAGGAGAGGTATTTCCAGTAGGGATAAGGAGGTTTTAGTACCGTTATACAAGGCACTGGTGAGACCTCACCTGGAATACTGTGTGCAGTTCTGGTCTCCTATGTTTAAGAAGGATGAATTCAAACTGGAACAGGTACAGAGAAGGGTTACTAGGATGATCCGAGGAATGGAAAACTTGTCTTATGAAAGGAGACTCAAGGAGCTTGGCTTGTTTAGCCTAACTAAAAGAAGGTTGAGGGGAGATATGATTGCTCTCTATAAATGTATCAGAGGGATAAATACCGGAGAGGGAGAGGAATTATTTAAGCTCAGTACCAGTGTGGACACAAGAACAAATGGATATAAACTGGCCACTAGGAAATTTAGACTAGAAATTAGATGAAGGTTTCTAACCATCAGAGGAGTGAAGTTTTGGAATAGCCTTCCAAGGGAAGCAGTGGGGGCAAAAGATCTATCTGGCTTTAAGATTAAACTCGATAAGTTTATGGAGGAGATGGTATGATGGGATAACATGGTTTTGGTAATTAAATATTCATGGTAAATAGGCCCAATGGCCTGTGATGGGATATTAGATGGGGTGGGATCCGAGTTACCCAGGAAAGAATTTTCTGTAGTATCTGGCTGGTGAATCTTGATCATATGCTCAGGGTTTAGCTGATCGCCATATTTGGGGTCGGGAAGGAATTTTCCTCCAGGGCAGATTGGAAGAGGCCCTGGAGGTTTTTCGCCTTCCTCTGTAGCATGAGGCATGGGTCACTTGCTGGAGGATTCTCTGCTCCTTGAAGTCTTTAAACTATGATTTGAGGACTTCAATAGCACAGATATAGGTATGAGGTTTTTTGCAGGAGTGGTGGGTGAAATTCTGTGGCCTGCGTTGTGCAGGTCAGACTAGATGATCATAATGGTCCCTTCTGACCTAAATATCTATGAATCTATGAATTTGGCTCCCTGATTTTCAAGCTACCCTGCCATGATTTATGACAGCTGACTATGATCCCCTAAAAGACCATATACCACCTGAAAGTTAGTGCAGTGGTACTCAACTTCACCCCGTCATTCCCTTCTCATTGGGTGGGGAGATGATTGGCACAGGAGCTAGCTGAGAATAGCCTCTGCCAGAGGACTTCTTAGCTTGGCAAATGCAGCCATATTCCAGCTTCTTTGAACCACTCATGTGAATATTATAGGCCAGAGAGAGAGTACAAGATATGGTGAACGACAAACTTCTTAAACTGTCACCGCCATTTACTTATCTAGCTTTGGCCAGGAAATATAATGAACTTCTATAAAAGCTCAGTATATCTAAAACATGCCAATGAGAGTCCATAAAATGGGTGTGGGGGTTTATAGTAAAACAAGTCTACAATTTAATCTTAATTTTAACCAATTTACATTTAATCAATTTAACCCAAGCTTAAAGAATAATTCCAAGGTAAGCCAAAGGCAAATCACATGGAGATCGGCATGACAGCCTTCACATTGACCCCATAACCTTCACCACGGGGCTGGCCAAGTGGCTATTCTAGAGCCACAAGTGAAGCCAACAATTTGGCTTATTTAAAAAATTCCACTGCTGGAAAAAAATGTTGATATTTTTATCCCCCACAAACTGGTGCCTGCATGCAGCCAATGCAATCTGAGGAAAGCAGATTAACGGCATTACTGCTGTCTAATGCTCCAGGTATGTGTAAACGGAATGCACCTGCTGTGTTACGGAATGTCCTGCCATTCCACTGAAGTTCAACGAGATGTGCCTAGAATCACAGCCGCATGGCAGGTGCAGTGGGTGACCAGCACAGAAGGGGTTAAACTAATCTAACCTGCTGTTGTGAATAGAACAAAGACATCATTTTCTCAGGCCCGGGGGGAGGGGTATGTAATTGCTATATAAAATCTGTGATAAAAATTAGAGCTCAAAAAGCTAAAATACAAAAAATGATCCATTAGATACAATCAACTGCTGGTGATAATTTTTACAGTAAAATATTTATTTTTGTAATGTAAATCTGTACTATGTAAAAATGTATCTGTAAACAAATAGACGATGCAAGGATGGACCATATTCCCTCCATGGCCAGTTGTTGCAAGAACAGTTTGGAGCATAAGCAATTTTAAAATGACATATAGCAAGCCAAGCATTGCCATAAAGATATGAGTGAATTCACACTTATGGTTATTTACCAGTGATTGTCAGGGGAGATATTTAAAGCCAAATCAACCTAATGAGGCAGGCAGAGCAAAGCTATGGTTTCATCTATATTGGATCGTGGTATAGATGCACTTGTGCAGATACCAACCATAAACATGATTTATAATGGTGCAGTGTGATTTAAACCAGCACAGTTTACTCCAGTTTGAAACTAAGGAGAGCTACACTGTTGGAAATTGTGTCTAACCCCCAACACCTACAACCCTAATTAGTCATACTCTGCTCCTGGGTAGGTGAGTTGCTCATTGGCTCCCGGCCAGAGGGGGCAGAGCTAAGGCATAATAAGTAGACTTAAGGAGCTCAGTTGAGGGAGAGACTGGAGTGGTGACAGGTATCTCTGGCCAAGAGAAGCCTGTTAGGGTAACAGGCAGATATGGGAATGGGGGGGCAGAACACTACAGGGGCAGTGTAGGCTCTGCAGGGGAATCCCCAGGGTTTTGCAAGTAGAAGGAGAAGATTTCAGTAGCCTAAGGGGTCAGAATAAATAATCAAGTGTATTTTGACTTGTTTACAATACCCCAGAAGTGGTTTGAAGTTTGTGTCTTGGCTAGAGGGCTGAGCCACAGAAGACATGGAGCCAGAGGCAGCCAGCTAGCAGGAAGTGCTGGAGTTGAGGGTCTTGGTGAATTATGCCAGGCCATGGAGAGGTGCTTCAAGAATGAGTGCCCCCCACACTTCCCTGAGGGTTTCTGTTGGTGCAGGTATACCAGCAGCTGAAATTCTAGTGAAGATGAGGCCTATGTCTTTTGTTCTGTTTATCACCTTTGGATATGTTCTCACTTTGATAGGGCAGGTTTCTCATGATTTACCAGTGTAATGGAACTAATAATATAAACTCCCTCCACACATCTAATACAATGGAGATGTCTGGAAAGTGGTAATAAAATGTGAGGCGTCCTACTGGATAGCAAGTGATATGGTACAACACGGTGGCAAAAAAAAGTCATTACTGTTAGAAATGGTCCTGAACTGAAGCTCCAGATGCAAACATCCCCAAAAGCTGGATGCAGACCAAATATATTGGCTCTAAGGCCCAAAATTGGAGACACTTATGCACATGAATAACTTCAAAAATGTCTAGATAAAATTTTACTACAACATATCAAAATGCCAGTTTGGGCATCCAAATATCCCCTCCTTCTGTGAAAGGAGCAGCCTGGCATCCTCTTCCTCCTCCCTACAGAGGAGCAGGGAAAGTTTAGAAGGGGAGAATCTTGACATCCAGTGTCTCCCCTGGCTATGGTTGTAAGTGTGAATTTACTTATGTGTAAATTTACTCCTCTTTTTATGGCAATACTTTACTGGTTATATGCTGTTTTAAAACATGTATATTGCACCCCAAACTCCTTCTGTCCTCTGACAGCCAGAGGTGGGGGCTGGATTGGTGAGGCCATCTTGTCCTTCCTGATTGACAAGTGAGAGGAACCACGAATACATTCTTCTCCTGTATGAGCTTGAGAAGTGAACAGTGGGGAAGACAATCTCCCCTGTGAGTCTGGGGTGAGGTATTGGGGACTGTACCTTTAAGGGCTGTACTACTGAAGACAGCATGGGGAAGGGACAAAGAGGCAAACCAGAATGGGAAGAGAGTTGTCACATTCCTTCTCTGTGGGAGGGGGGAATAGGAGGTGAGTTGACAGGGCTGGGACTGGCTCAGAGGTAAAGTTAAACTAAATAAATATGAATAGTTCAGTGAAAAGTTGGTTTAATAACTGTCTATGAAAGTCTGAAAAGAGAGGCCAAATTCTGTTCCCACTTATACAGGTGCAAATCTGGAGTTACTCTAACATGAAACACATGAATTTACTCTGGTTTTACACTTGTATAAATGAGACCACAAGCAACCCAGTGTCAAATTTTATAGTGCTTGAGGAACAAAAATCTCTCATATGTATTCAGAATTCACTGACTAGTGCAGACAGATTGAGGTGGAAATACTTTCTCTACAGTACTCACCAAGTCCAAGGCTCTTCCCAATGTGAGGAGGAAGGAGTCTGTTTGTACAAAGGGAATGCTAAATCTGCACTTTTTTTTTTAATAGCAGCACAGCTGCTTTGCAGCCTAGTGAATTGGACATCATCTCCAGTGAAACATACTTGCAGTCATTGGTGACCTATGAAATGCATTCTGGATATGGTGTTACATGTGTTCTAAGATTTGAACCGTGGGCAGGATAGAGAGGAATTTACTGCCATCTGCTATAATGGGAAATGCCAAATACTCTCTGTTCACCCTAGTTTGATCGAATTCGAAAGCACCAGCTCTGTTTATTTCATGTTAAATAGTATGGCAGTCTCAGTCTCACTAAACATTGGCATTAGTACTGGAAATCCAATATGCAGTCATGGCTGGCACTGCCAGCCGCGGCTAAACATCTAATTTCCTTTTGGTCTTATGCTTCAGCTTTCTCTTTTGGACTCCACAGAGAATTCAGGTTCTCAGATACAGTCATTCCAAGTGCCTCGTTCCAAATGCAGGTGAAAGCAGAGCGAGCGTAAGGGCTAGTCTACACTAGAAGCGCTACAGCTGATATCTGTAGCACGTCTGGTGAAGACTCTCTACGCCGACGGGAGAGAGCTCTCCCATCAGCATAATATAACCACCTCCCGAGAGGCGTAGCTATGTTGGTGGGAGCAGCTCTCCTATACTCCTCTGCCAACCAGGTCTGGGCACAGCCTGGTCACTTCCTAGCTCAGGGTCTTTAAGGCACACTCCCAGGGGCAGGCCACAAGTCTGTCACCCTTCCTTGGGATGTGGGACTCTGCAGCCCAGCTGCCTTAGCCCTCCTGCGGCCCAAGTTGCTTATTACCAGAGCTGTTTTTAATAATGTTTTCTTCCAGACAATGATTGAGAAGCTAATAAAAGGCACCAGGTACCATGTTGGAAACGGAATTTGCTGTTTTTTTCTGGGATTTCCCTGCACCTCTTTTTGGAAGGAAGAGTGAGCTGAAAGTCTGTGTATAATTTTGTTCAGATGACTGTGGAAGCTGGAAAGTCTGTTGCTGCTATTGATACCTAGTCAGTCGCTGTTAGTTATCCTTTTGTATCACTATATATCATTTGAGTTTTTGGAAACTTTTGCTGTGATGTCAACTTTGGAAAAAAGTATCCCACTTGTACTGTGAGTTAGCATTGTACAGAATTTACAGCCCTATTGGTCTAGAAATGTTCAACTTATTTTTTTCCATTCGTACCCGGGTAACACAATACTAAATATGTAAGGTCTTATTTACAAGAGTTTTATTATAGAAACTAATAAAGCGTTCTCTTAATATTAATAATAGTTAATTCCTCAGTGTTCCACATTGCTGTGGGTAACTCCAAGCTTCTTGATTAACTTCTTCAGGAACAATGTGTCAGACAAGCAAGGAATACAAGCTCAGCAAGGGAATTCTTGAATCATGGTCACTTTTACTTTCCAGAAAGCACCGGAGAGTTACAGATCTTTGCAAAATAACAAACAGTTGTCAGACATCCACCCCCACCAGCTCCAATCTCACCCAATTGTGATAGATTTAATGTTAATATTGATACCAGTGCTAATCCTAATGTTACATCCTGTAAGAAAGTACAGTGTATACCACCTTTTGGAAAAACCCTTGAACATGTTAGGAGTGGTACATGAGAACACACTTGGTGCTAGAAACCCATATGGTAATGCTGTTTTACTGAATTAGAACTCACTTTATGTTAAAAAGCCTGAGGATACTAATGTTTCACAGCAAGTGCCTGTAAACAACCTTAGAACTTTTCACAGCAGAGAAGCCATTACAAACCTGGTCTGCTGTATGAAAAGGGAAACTGAAGCATGCCACCACTTTGTTTTCATGGCTACATGCCAAGATACTTACGCTATGAAGAACATTAATATCTACATTAAGTTGATGTTAGATGGGTTCTAAACATTTGCCAGAGCTTGTGGGGATCACTTAGCTATTTACATTAGCTCCTGGCAAGATCACAGGAAACATGCAGGGATTATGCTGCAATAGCAGGTCCAATCCCACTAGTGGTCTGACCAAATATGACGATGGGTTTGTAAAGGAATTCAGTGACATTGTTACTTCCATAATGGACTTTACAAAGAAAAAATCTGCTTTAATCAGACATGATTTTGACGAACCATTTCTGTTATACACTGATACTCCTAATATTGAGTTAGAAGCCGTAATAATACAAGACCAAGAATGGGAAGTTCCTAGGATGCATTCAGCAGTGTCTGGGGCACCTCTTCCTGCAACAATTTTGCATTGGGGGTGTGATGCTTTACGACTGAAAATGACCATTTGTATCATTGCTGCTACCACTATTATACAATTGCAATAACTCTTATACAAAGTGTAGTATGTAGGGTGTCAATGGAAAAGTTACAATCTATCAAATATGATTATCCTGGTTACATCCATGTATCATCTTTTATCTAAAGTGATGAATATTGGCTCTGTACCTGTATCTTATACATGTGTTGTATGCCTGGGTAACACCCACCAGATAAGATTTACATCAAGGCTAGACAGCGAAGTGTTGATGGCCCATTAAGGACACTTCACTGGAGTAGTGGGCTCACAGAAGAAACTCCTACTTCCCAGCAGGTCTTCCTGCGGATGCCTCTGACTCCGAAGGGCCAATGGCCACCTCCGTGAGTCAGCAAGTCATGTAAGGACATGTGATATGCTCATGTGACCCTGGACTCCATCTTGACCCACTAACTTTCCACAAACATGGGCTGTGGGCTTTGTTTGGGGAAGTAAATTTCCATGTGCATGGCAGAGGATATAAAAAGGCTACTAAAACATCTCAATTTGTCTTCATTTACTGCTTCATTTCTCTGCACTGGATTTCTAACAAGGAAGCTCTAAACAAGGACTGATGACTCCCAGTCTGTTTGGGTGATTCCAGAAAGACTTTGGAAAGCTGGCAGTTTATTCCACCACTGCTACAAATCTAAGAGCTTTGTAATCACTTGTAAGTATATGATTAGCCATTTATAACTCTCATCTTTTCTTTTATTATTAAACCTTTAGTTTTTAGTTACTAAAGGATAGGCATCAGCATGATTACTGATAAGAGCTGAATTATATATTGACCTGGCTAAATGGCGGATCCGTTGGGATTAGAAGGAACTTCTATCTGATTAAATTAGTTTTTGGTAACCACTCATCATAAAGTCTAGTGTCTGGGTGTGAGCCAAGGGCTGGAATGCCTAAGGAGACTGCATTTTTGACTTCTTGTTAACCAGTGTGGGAAGACAGAAGTTTACTTTTGCTATTGTCTTGGTATAATTTAGTGATAGAATAACCACCAGTTTGGGATGAGTCCAATCTTTTTCTTAGCAGTCTGTCCTGAATTTGGTATTCTCAGCTGTGACCCACTGAGGCACAGTAATACCAGGTCTCCAAGGGTATGTCTACATGGCATTGAAAACCTACGTCTGGGGAAACCGAGTCTGCAGACTCAGTGTTTCCAAGCCCATGCTATTGCATCTACACTGCATAGTGAACCCGGGTTTACAGTTTCTGGTCCCAGATCTCACAACCATGCTGACTTGTCCATACTGCAGTAAGACCTGAGTCAAACCTTCTGATTCATAGCTCAGTATATCCCAGGCTTCCTAGCACCCTCCCCCGCTGTACTGCTCTAGGTCTTGGTTCACGGTGTATTGTGGAAAAACTTGTCTGTCCATCCCGTGACACTTGACCGGATGTTGTCTCAGCCCATCAACACACCCAGCCAAGCCATAATCACACTCCCAGTAACCAGAAGCCAACAACATGGAAGAAGCACTGGAAGCATTTGTCCAGCTTACCGCTTTTGCTGTGGTTTCAGGAAAGAGGTAAAGTGTCTGTGAGACTCTGGTGGGCATTTTGGTGACATTCTTTGACCTAGTCACACAGAGACAGAGGCAACGACTTTATTGTTTAAAAAGAAGAAGAAAAAAAAGAATGTAAACAGCCTCCAGCACTTGGTAAGGATGTGCTGGGGTATTCTCCCAATGCCAGCTAGTGATTCAGGGCTTGTCTTCATGTACTGCAGCACAGCTGTGCCGCTGTACAGCTCTAGTGAAGTCACTACCACGCCAACGGGA
Source organism: Eretmochelys imbricata (assembly GCF_965152235.1). Taxonomy (NCBI): domain Eukaryota; kingdom Metazoa; phylum Chordata; order Testudines; family Cheloniidae; genus Eretmochelys; species Eretmochelys imbricata. The sequence continues at coordinate 55,542,245 of NC_135572.1, read as the reverse complement.
ATTCTTCTCCCGTCAGCGTAGTTAATCCACCTCCCCCAGAGGCAATAGCTATGTTGGCGGGAGAAGCTTTCCCATTGACACAGGGCTATCTACACAGTGGGGTTAGGTTGGTATAACTACATCATTCAGAGTGGGGGAGAGTGTGTGGATTTTTCACACCCTTGAGCAATCTAGTTATACTGATATAGGTCTGTAGTGTAGACCTGGCCTAAATGTTATAATGCAATTTAAACTTTCTATCACATCTCCCCCTTTTAATCTTTCTTCTTCTGCATTTTAACAATTTTAAAACAATTCCCCCCGCCCCCAACTAACTTGTTACTCATCCCTAAATCACACTGTTCTTTTTTTAACTATATGGCCAGAATGAGTAACATGTTGGTGACTAGGCTGCCTTTTATTTGCTATGGCTGTCTCTGGTGAGTTTGGAACAGGTGAATCTTCTTCTCCTGGGTCTGTATCTGCAGTCTGTGGAGTTGCTCAGCTGATTGATCAGTCTCTGGAGTGAACGGAAGATGTTGATGATTTCTGTTGAACTCTCCACAGTCTGCCTCAATAGTATGATCTGGGCAATGCAATCTTTGTCTTTACAACACCTGGAGTTCTGAAACCCTTTCCTCCACCCAGTTTGACATAGACATGATCACCAAGTGCCAGATCAGGAAATTGTGAGTGACGTCAGTTATAAGCTTTTTTACTTTTTGATCTGATTTGGCCATTCTCCTCATGGCTGGTCATTCTGGGACAAGATTCTGATTGGAACAGAAGTCCTGATTTGGAACAGGAGTTGGAACAGAAGTCCTGATTTGCCTTCTCAGAAGGAGCTGAGTTGGGTTATAGCTGGTAGCTACTTACAGTGTTCATCTGTAGCTCAGAACAGCTAAAGTGGGAAGATACATACTTTGTATTTTCTTGGCTGTCTGTACAGGCCACTCAGCCTCTCTGTCCACTTCTGGGTAATGCAGACTGCTAACGATGTGTTCAAAATCATATTTAGTTTGGAATGACATAAATTCAGCTGGGGTGAATTGTGGGCTGTTGCCTGTCAGTAGTTGTTTGGGAATACCAAAACTGGCAAAAGTGCTCTAATTTCTTGACAACACTGCAACACGTTGTATCTTTGAAACATATTATTTCAATATATCTAGAATAACCCACAGCGAGGTAATGGTGTCCTCTGAATTCGCATAACTCTGCTGCTAGCCTCTTCCAGGGTCTGCCAGGTAGAGGTGGTATTCTTAGAGACTCTTTGCATTGTGTTGGTCTGATAGTTCTGCAATGTTCACATGAAGATACTTTTTTCAGAGTAGCAGCCATGTTAGTCTGTATCTGCAAAAAGAACAGGAGTACTTGTGGCACCTTAGAGACTAACAAATTTATTAGAGCATAAGCTTTTGTGAGCTACAGCTCACTTCATCAGATGCATAGAATGGACATAGAATGCATCCGATGAAGTGGGCTGTAGCCCACGAAAGCTTATGCTCTAATAAATTTGTTAGTCTCTAAGGTGCCACAAGTACTCCTGTTCTTTTTATGAAGATACTTTATTATTCATGTCCTTGCTGATCCCAGGTCACTACACTGATTGGCCTGTTCACAGCATTTCGTCCTTGATGTCCTTCACAGATGAGGTCTAGAATTTCTCCTCTCAAAGCACTTGAGATGACAATGCAATCACCTTTAATCACTAGTCCATTGAACTCACTTAACTGTTGGCATACAGCAAAGCAGTCTCTTGCCGTGGTCTTAAATACTTGGGCCATCCTGCCTGAATGTAACTAAAAATGTCTAGAAGTTGCTTATCTGCCAAGGCTGCTCTTGGTAGCAGGTATAGTTTCCTACCTGTAAGCTGTAGTCTGTAAGCTTCCACAGCATCTACGTAAGCACTTTTTAAAACACTTTTTTGAAAAAAGGGTGGTGGTGAATGCTTGTGAACAGAGCTGGATTGCCAGTGTCAGGGACTGAAGGGTCTGGGCCAGTTCTGGCCATGAACAGACAGCAAAGGATTCCCCTAGTGAACAGAAACTCACTGTTGCTGGTGCTGGGGTTGCTGCCGCACCCCCTGTCTTGAAGTGGTTTCCATCGTATACAGGGTTTACAATTTGGTTCAAGGGCTCTCAGCACCCCCACTATACAAATTGTACCAGCACCCCTGGGGGAACTGGTGCTGTCCCAGCAGCTGCTTGTCCCTGGCATAAAAGCCACATCAGGGGAGGGAGGAGGTGTGCTGAGGTGAGGAAGGAACCCCCTAGTTAGCTCTAACTCACAACAGGGTTGGGTTGCCACAGAGTCCAAAAGCCTTACCCAAGCCATACCCTGGAGCTTGGACACTGGAGAACAGAGCCCATTTCATTTAAATAAACAAGTGCAGCCCAGGGAGTGCAAGATTCTCCAGCCACTCCACCAACACGCCTTATCCTTAAACAGGAAAGAGCCATGCTACGGGGAAGAAGATAATTCAGCCTCTTCTGTGGCCTTACAGTCCTTGACCCCTCTGCTAAGCCCAGCTACAGTGTTGTCAGTTGGTGCCAATTAAGATGTAGTTTTAATGATACAGACACGAGTCCTCTAAGAACTGGACTGAGACCCACCTTCCCCGGCTCGTTTCACCTGGGCCGCCAACCAGCCATCACATAGTAATAACTTTTGACTACTCCTGATCAGTTGCCTAGAAGTGAAAGGGTCTGTATCCCATTATAACATCCATGAGCTGTTCATTTCTTTCTCTCCTCCACATCCTGGGCCTGACTGGTATATAGTTCTCTCTGCAGCATATCTGACCCCATCCCTGTGTGAGCTGAGCATCTGATAAATGAGGTTCAGAAATTGGTCACTTGCAGGTGAGTCCCTGGGTTAAGTTAATCACTAAAAGACTTTTCAAACCCAGTGTTATGCATTGTTCTTTTAAATTCAGAATGGTAAAATAATGCAGAGTAAGAGCATATCTTCCCATGCCATCTGACCAGCTCTCTCCCTTTCTTGAATCTCAGCATTGATTTCCCTCATCTGTATTAAGTACAAATTGTTCACCTTCAAAACTTTTCCCAGCTACATCCATCCCTACATATCCATCCTCATCTCCTCCTGCTTCTCCCTCCCTTCCTATGCAATGCCCATGCCCCTCTAAAAGTCCCCTGTCTCCTTCGCCCTTTCAGGATCTGTGCCTTCTTCCCCATCACCCAACACATTTGGAGCCACCTCTTAACTGATGTGCACCAAACCCCTCCCTCGCCTTGAGAACTGTTGTCTTAATTTTGATGAACTAAATGGGCCCAAAGAGTCAAAGGTGTCAACATGACCCTGTCGTTGTCCCAAATTAAACAGGTGTTAAACAACATTTGGGGTTTGCTATACAGAGACTTCAGCTTCATATCATGGCAAGCACCATAAAAGCACTTTTCAATAAATCTTTTATTAAAGATTACATTTAACAACATCCCTTGTTCCCTTTCCCTTCAGGTATGGACAGTTTTTAGAGAACCCCCACCCCCTCTATTTGGCAGTCTTTTAGATGGTACTAAAGATGGTGGTAACTGTCCTTGGGAGGAAGAGATAAGTTAGCTGAGATGAGCTGGAGCTGTTGTTATTGCTGTTATTGTTAAAGTCCAATGCCATCTCTTAGAAGACAAAACAAAACAAATGCACACAGGAGAGGAGAGAAAAGAACAGGAAATATAGAAAATGCAGCTTCTGTCTCTGATGTTGACACTCGCTTGCAACCTCGCTGCTGGAAGAACACTGGCACAGTACAGAGTTGTGTCAGCCACTCCAAGACCTGGCAGACTTGTAGCAGCATCGGGCTGTTTAGAACATTGCTTTTAGTTGTCTCTCTGGTCACAGGCTTACATCAGTGTTGCAAAACATACTGTCTTGGCTGGTTACGCCAGACTTTTATTAGACAGAAGGGGAAAGAAAGAGAAGAAATAAGGTGGGGAAGGGAAAGGACACACTGGGGTGGAGGCGGAGGGGCAGAGGGAGGAACAGCAGGTACCGAAGGTGGCGGTCAGAATTTAGCTCAAGCCGGTGAAGAAGGCTATGTCATCCTGGTCCCTCTCTCTGGCCCAGTCTGCTCAGGACACAGGGCCGGTTCCAGCTTTTGAAGCAGGTGCTTGGGTCGGCAGTCCGTGTCCTGCTGCGGCAATTTGGCGGCAGCTCCGCCGTTGTTGCGGCAGCGGCAATTCGGCGGCGACTGCTTGGGGCAGCAAAATTGTTAGAGCCGCCCCTGTCAGGACATCTCTCAGGATCAGGACAACGAAGACCCAACAGTGTTACAGTAGATCCTGGGGACCCAGGAAGTGATGAGTTGGCAGCCATAATGGTGAAGCTTGCACCTTCCTGTTCTCCCATCTTTTAGTTAGCCAGCACCTGCTTCTATCCTCCTCTAATTTTCCTTCCAAATCTTTTCTTTTAAGGAGCCCAAAAGGGAGTGATGGGTGGAAGAGCCCATCCCTACATTATTTTGTCCACCAGTTAGAAATGATTTCCAACACACCAATTTTGATTCACTGATTTCTGGTCCCACACACCTCTTGTTTACCAGGCATGAGTTATATCAGTGGGCCTCTTGGTCTGGACTAATTCACTTTTTCTGTCTCCCTTTGGCACCTTTTCCCATCAACATTTATTGTTATAGGTTATTGTGACATTTGATGAACTTTCACTCATTTTTTTGCAGTTGAGCTCACAATTAGGGTAAATTTGTTGGGGCAATTATTACAACAGAAGTCAAGTCTTGACAAGCAACCTATGTCATGATTTGCTTTGTACTCATTGCATAATTTGGGTTCATAGAATTGGAATGGACCTTAGGAGGTCATCTAGTCCAAACCTCCCCCGGCAGGACCAATCCCCAATTTTTGCCCCAGATCCCTAAATGGCCCGCTCAAGGCTTGAACTCACAACCCTGGGTTTAGAAGGCCAATGCTCAAACCACTGAGCTATCCCTCCCCCCTTACACATTCACACACTGAACCTTGAGTGCAAACCTTTTGGGGGCAGATACTTATTTAATGGGCATGTTTTTACCTCTAGTTCTGCACTGTTTGCATGGACAATTCAATATAAAAAGTCAATTACATTGCATAGGAGCTCAGAGGCTATGTATAAAGGGTCTTTTCTGGTAAGTCTTAAAGTGATTACAAAGAACACATTAGACATTACCAAGACTGATTCTGTTTGAGGAAAAGAACTATGAACACAAGCACCAGCAGACACACCTATACTCCTTTGTGAAACTAAATTTAGAGATGCAGCAGGTGGCCATTAGCTGTACAACTCTTTTTGACTTTTCAGTAGAGAGGAGGCCTCAACTGGAGCCTCTGGAGTCTTCTCGCTCTTCTTTAACTTGCTCTTTTAAAGATCCCGCTGTCACAATCACTCTCCTTCTGGCTGAGGAGGACTAGATAAGAGACTGATGGCACTTACTTCCTTTAGTCATTTGATCAGAGAGTTTGCTATTCAATAATCTACAATCCCAGGGGCTGAATAGCGCATTTGCTGGGTTCATATTTTGTTTCTGAAAATTATACTGAATATATTAGGGGTTTACAACAGAAAACATTTTATAATGTTTACCTATTGTTGCAACTGCTATATATATAATAGTGATAGCATAAATTTAACCACAGGTTCCTCGAAGTCCCCAGCAATCCTTTCGCGTACAGCACTGCATTTAGATCACTTGTGTAGCCAATGATTTTAGTTTAGTATCCATTTATTGTGTGATGTTATGATTAATCAATATGTTATACCATATATATTCCTTGTATGTTAACTAGAGTTGATTTGTAGGATTATAAGAGTGTAAGATTGATCAGTATTTAGAGGAACTATGTAGTATACGTAAGTAAGACCAGCTGAAATGCAAGAGACTGTGGGCTGAGGCTTGCAAGACTTTAGCTTAGCTATTTTAGGCCTTGGAGGCAAGAAATGATGGAGTAAGTCAATAACTGAGAAATAACCCGAGAGATTATGGGAAAAGACGTTCCAACTGGTAATATTGTGAAAGTATAGCTGGGAGGATTAAATTTAAATTATAAAATGCTTTAATAACAAATTTTGTCTCCAACACGTGCCTTAACCGCTAGATAAAGGTGGTACATCAATATTAATGAGAACCTACACAGCCTATAGAATTTGGGGTCCCTTGTGTTTCTAGAGGACACAGACCAATAAGAAAGAGAGGGTTGACACTTTCATATACATGCACAGAATGTAGGTATAGACAAAATCACAGTATAAGAAAAGTATCAGGGGGTAGCTGTGTTAGTCTGTATCCACAAAAACAACAAGGAGTCTGGTGGCACCTTAAAGACTAACAGATTTACTTGGGCATAAGCTTTTGTGAGCTAGAACCCACTTCTTCGGATGCATGGAGTGAAAATTACAGATGCAGGCATTATTATACTGACACAAAGCAGGAAAATTGAGCTTCCTATGGGAAACCCCAGCAGGAACTACTCCCATATTGATGATCAATCCATGAGAGGGCCAGCAGACTCTAACACCATCTAGGAGGATGTGAGTCTATCTGTAGGTGTAACTGGTACATTGTACTTATCTTTAGGAATTGTATATGCTGTAACTTTGTTTATAACTTCGTTGGTAACTTTAATAAAACTGCTAAAAGATAGATGCTCTTGAAATTGTGTGTTGTTTGTTTATGGTTTCATGTGTTCCTATGGGCTCTAGATCCAGAACAAACAGAGATAACTCTGTTGAACTTGAGACTGTAGCCGCCAGAGCTGAACCCACTGGAGAATAATTAACATTAAATAGAATAAAAGGCTACACATCCGTCTCCCTGTTAGAATGGTATTGCTCCTGTACTCTGTGGCGGAGAATGCCCTCTACAGTCTAGTTTTACATTGACGCACGTTAACAGGTAGTCCATCACTTGGCCTAGAGATCAATATGCTGTACGTCCATATCTGTACCACATCATATATCTTGAAGCACTTGGCATGCTAAGCTGAGCCTGAGGCTGGTCTGAACTGTGCAAACAGGTGTGCACAGTTACTGTCAGAGCCCCACTCCATGGCACACATCTACTCAGACCTTGCAGGAAGAACCCTGAGCACCACCAGTTTTGATGGGCCCAATCCTCCATTGCACTTCATCTTGTGTAGTCATTTATGCCTGTAGAAAGTGGGTATAAAATGTTCCCTCTCTAATCAGGGCTTGTTTTACACCAAATGTAGTGGCATAAATGACTAAACAAGGCCAGCATCATAGTTAGAGACTTTGGGCAGCAACCATCCATTTCAGTGTTCCAACACCTAACACAGCGGTGGCCCTGGTCTTTGATTCAGGCCCCTAGTCACTACCATAATACATGTAATAATAATAAACTGCTAAAACCATTCTAACAATTATTGGCAGTCTATTAAACTTGATATGAAAACTATTCCTGAGTTCTTAGAGCAAGAATCCTTTCCTTACGGCCACTCTGGGAAGATTCAGGAATTCTCTTGAGTCTCATTTTTGGAGCTACTCATTATTTAAATGCATTCTTTTCAGAGCGACTGTTTTAGATCCATAAAACAATAACAGTACATTCTGGGCCCTTGTATGGCTAATTGCTCTCCTCTTTGCCCCAACAGAAATAGGATAGCCCCAGCTGTATGTATGCACAGGGAACAGACCTTTGTTTTTCATTATTTCTGATCAAGTTCTAGAATTACAAGAAGTGCTTTTCTCTCTTGTGCTCAGAAACATTTCCAGTGCATTTTTCCTAAAATTTCTGGGAGTACAAACTAATATTAGGGGCTAGCAAATGTTTTTGTGAGAAAAATAAGTAAAAAATTCCTTTTTATCAATTCATAGACATTTGTATAAACACACTGAGAGAGACTTCAAGAGAGGAAAGTGTGATGAAAGGTCTCTTCGTCCAACACTGCATCTACACCATTGTTCTTAGCTGGGAGTAAATGAAGCAAATGACTGTACAACTGCTATTTTCTCTTCTAACTGAAGTGAAGTATTTATTTATTTTGTCTGTGGCACAATACGCAGAATTTGGCAGGACGAACCAAAGTGCACCCCACTCAGCATGTCAAACTTCCTTTTATGTGACTGAACAGTCCCATTTTCTAAGTTAACTCTGTACATCTGATACTCAGTAGGAAGTTGAACTGCTGCTGATGAAAACCAAAGGAGACAACGTCAAGGGACAAATAAGAGTTGAGTGACTTCAAACAGCGTTCTGTGCATATTCATACCAACAAAATAGCAAATTCAGTTTGATTCTTTTTGTGCCTTTTTAGGATTTGCTTTCAGTCAATGTTCTAGCAAATGAGGTTAGGAGAAGGAATGTTCATGTGTTTTTAATGTCTATAAGATTCTTATGGAAGTGAATTTCTGACATGTAAACAAAACTATAAACCAAAAGCTTGAATCGCTGAAACAATGTCTGGCCCTAGGTGTCCAATCAAAGGTAACCAACACATCTCAAACTTCAAACATTAAATACTTTCAACAAACTAGTCACAACAATCCACAAACCCAAGAATTAGGGAAAATTGCACCAGATTAATTTGAAGTCTAATTTTAAACCAATATAGTTAATCGAGAGAAAAAACCCATGTAGACAGTCATTTCAGTTTAGGGGCAGCTTATTTCAGTTTTGTTTAAACCAGTTTATAATCAATTTAAGCTAAACCAAAGTTCTTCAGGGTTTATGCCAGTCTCTAACTACTATAGATCAGGATAAAATGTGGGATATGTGGAAGGAGGAGTTTATCCCACATCTTCCTACTTTGGAGTTCTTTTCTCTGAAGCATCTGGCACTGACCACTGTCAGCTACAGGATACTAGACTAGATGGACTGGGGTCTGATCAAGCATGGCAGTTCCTATGTTCATAATAAGCTTGGTTTAAATCAAAATAAATGTTCACACAGACTTTTCCGACAGTTTAACTAAATTGCTTTAAAATCACACCACTGAAACCCATGCTCTTTCTCTTGTACACAAGCCCCTATTTACTGAATACTTTTGAAAAGACAATGAAGTCAAGAAAATTGCAATCAGCTAGTGATTAGCTTGTGAACAGAAATAGGTGCAATGTGTATAATAAATATTTCTTTATTCCCAAAGAAATATTCACTCAATTCTAAAGATGAATAGCCCTGTTCGCTCTCTTTAGCACACTCCCATATTGAATAGACAGATGCTTCATGTCACACTGTTACATAGATTTGATTATAATGGGAGTTAACTTTGAAAAGACATGGCATATAAAGAGTTACTATGAATAAATGGATTTATTTTATTTTTTTTAGTCATCCACTGGGAGGTTAATTTAACAGTGCACTAACTCAGAATGGTACTTGCCGGGGCTGGCAGTGTCCAGCAGAACTAAAATGGCATGTATTCATTTTATTTCTGTATGTACGACATTAAAACCACACAAGTCTCTGAGTAGCCTTACATTAATTTAACTTGTGATAATCACTCAGCAGCAGCAAATACAATTTAACTCCACCAGCCGACAATAATCAAACAGAGGTAACAATTTGCCTCAGCCAGCACTGCAGACACTAAAAATTAAACTCCAAAAACTCTTCTCACCCACAAACTATAGCCAGGAACATGTCCTCATCCTTCCCCTCAAATCCTATCAAACAAAAGGCTTGTGTAGCATGCCCAGAAAGTCATGAATATTCAGGCTGTTACAACAATGGGTATCCAATCTGAACCCCTCTGCTGACTGCAGCCATGGCAGTATGGCCTGGGGAGAGAGGTGATCAGTCAGATAGGCCAGTCCCAGACCAAAATGGCCACTGCCCCTTCATTAGCCAAAGATGGACAACATATGAGTATGGTGCAGTGATTCTAACTGGAAAGTTAGTACATGTATTTAGCTATCTTCTGCCCTAAGATATGCACATGCAATTCACATTGACTTCAATGAGAGCTGCATGCTCAAAAATTACTTACACATAAAGCACCCCAGTAGGTAAGTACTTTGTGATTATCAGATGACAATGAAATGTATTTATTAATATTAATATATCTTACATTTACATAGCACCTTTCATCTAAAAAAATCCCAAAGTGTCACCTATGAAGTAAAACACAACAACGTAGCACACAACAACACTACCCACCAGGAAGTAAGGGAGAATACTAGATCCATTTGAAACTCTAGGGGGAATTTAAGCAGCCTATAGTTAACTAAACTGGAATTTGACTAGGACTCACATGCCTACTCAGAATGCCTGAGTTTTTTAATGAACACCGTTTGTCAGAACCTTGGTTGTACATATTGTCCGAAAATACGATTGTTTACCTTGAATCAGTTGGCAACCCTTTTCCCCAGCCATTAACATAGGGACAAATCCTCAAGTCATTACCCAGTATTTACTCTATCCTTATTCAGACAAACTACCACTGAAGTCACTGAATAATAAAAATTGAAATCAACAGAAATTTGCCTAAGCAGAGAACTCAGTGAAAAGTGAGTATGGAGATCAGGATTTGGCCTATGGATATCATGCACTTTTATTAGGGGTATTTGAAAATTGTCTGTTAAAACTGTTTTTGGATAGAAAATTGGGATTTTGACTAAATGACACTTTTCACAAGAAGTGTCTGCTTCCTGAAGAAAACTTTGATTTTTTTGTTGAAAAGCCAAATGCCTAAAAACTGAAATATTTTTGATTTTTTTTCAGTTAAAATACACAAATTGCCATTTGGTTATGCCATGCCCATGCCTTGTGGGATTTGTAGTTCACTTCCTTCTTGTTCCTATTCTCTAGGGGCTGGGCTCCCCAGCCAGACTTCATTTCCCATGATGCACAGTGGCAGTGGGATCATGATGAACCATTTCTCACCAAGAGGGGAGACTGTGGTGCATCATGGGAACTGTAGTTTGACAAGGAAACCTGACCTATAGAGAAGAGTGGGATCATAAGGCACCTGAATGACAAGTCCCTTGAAATACCACAGTGGCATTTAGGAATCGACATACTTTGAATTTTAGTCAAAATATTTCAGGTTTTGATTTCTTGCTGAAAATTCAAAATTTTCTGTAGAGAAGATAAACATTTTCTGACCAGATCTAACTTTTATACAACTGCAAATACAGGGCCAACTCTCTATGTCCTTATTCAGATTTTACTAAACAAAAGTCTCATTTTCAGCAGTGCCAACTTTCGCTATTTTATCAAAATTCTCCTGATAAATGGTATTTGTTTGTTTTTTCTCAAAGCCCCATCTCCTGGTGTTAGGTGAACAGCTGAGATTCTCAGTTTTTATGTATGAATACAGAAGTATGCCACCCTGTTGGCTGTCAAGAAAAGTAAGAAAACATAACTGGAATGTATCCTAAAGGCTCAAAAACCAGAAGGCAAATAAAAGAACCCAAAATATATTCTTTTATTAAAATTTCCTAATTTTTGGGAGCCTGACTCATTTTTTTTAACGTTTTTGGGGTGACAATACGACATTTTCTTCAGTGGGAGTTTTGATCAAGTATCAAACTTCAGGATTGACCTAAGGTCTAATAAACCATTTTATCACCTGACAACAACAAGAAGTTACCTGTATGAATAATAAGTCATATCTGGAGCTGTTGAACAATGTAGTCAAATACTGTGGTGACTACTTTACTAATGGGTATAAAACTCCCTGTCTAAAGAAGGAGACAGTTCCCAGATTATTAGCTGATTTATGACACCTCTTTCTAATTAGTAACTAGATATAGTCTACAATGCCTTAGTACTCCAATAGGGTGCATGTTGCATAAAAACGTCCCTTTAAATGATGGATTTGTCCCTCTCCTGTCTATTTGTGGTGTTATTACAAGTAAAAATAAAACTCTCTTGGCAGATATTTTTGTTTCACAACAAAGAGTTGATAGCCTTGTGAATTGCAGTATGTTTTTTATGGGCACACATTACTTACTCAAATCTACACTGCAGCATGACTTCTGGGGTAGGCACGTTCAAGAAAAGGCAGATGAATTCTTGTGATGCCTTTGCTTTGCGGATACCCGTTATGCAATTAAATCATAGGATCAAAGCTTTAGAGAAATGAGAGTGCACATGTACTAATAAACTCACCTGCAAGGCTGCCAGAGTTAAACTACACAATCAGCACCTCAGATGCTATCAGGGATCTGAAGGAGCACACATTAAATACGACATTTGAAAGTAATACAGTTTATTATAGCTTATAGTCCTAGCTTTGGAGGGAGCTTGACAGCTAATAAAATGATCAAAGTAGTTTGATATGTCTCATTTTGGCTCACCTAGGTGAGCTATATTACAGCCAGCAGAGTGGTTTCTTTTTGTGACTTCCTGAGGGAGTAGTCCCCCATGGCTTGTGCGACTTGCACAGCACCACAGCATCTTTTTATTATTCTGAGTTAATAACTAAATAAGAAATCAAACATCTGAAGCCTGGAGAATAAATCCAACCGCCTGTTGGTTTTATTTTTCCAAATCAGTTTGAAAATTTGTCAAGCAAACAATGAGTGTGAAGACTCGAAAATAAAAACCTTACAGCGGATTAATTGCTTGTATGTATTTCAGTGCACTATGAAATTGAGCTATTCACTACCAGGGGAATGTGTGCCATTCTGTATTGTCACAGCGCAGGTGAGATGAAGTGGAAAGGAATGGAATGTTTACATCTATAGGAAATGAATTAGGTAAGTATTATATTCAGAGTATTCCCTGACGTATCAGAATTGTATTGTCTTTGCCAGCTACACAGAGTAGAAATAAAGCCAATCTATTTTATTAATGTTTTCTACAAGAGAGTTTATGGAATTATTAATTAAATTGGACTGAGACACAGATGTTCAAAAACAGTAGTTGAAATTCTTCAAATCTCTCTGAAAAACCAAACCCGTAACTACAATCACACAGAGACTGAAATCCTGCATGCCCCACCAATGTTTTAATAATTTATTTTTACGGCAACTTCCATCCCAAGGATCCTAGATTTTGATCCTAGTTTTGCAAATTAAAATAAATATGGGAGATCCTATTACCAACCACAGAAATAATCAGCTTAAGGCAATGAAGTAGAGCAGCTGTGTTGGCCCAGAATCTCTGAGTGGTTTTTTTTGCCCTGGAAAAGCCTTGTCTGAGTTTGTGGGAGATATTCCAAATGCTAACTCGATATTTCTGATTATTTTAATGTACTCTGTATAATGGCGTGGGAGATCATTCATTATTATTACTGATTATTTGTACAGTATCAGTAATGTGCTTGAAAGTAGATGCCTGACTAGGGCCTTAGAATAATCTATGGGATGCCCACCAGGAGTAGATTAATGCTGGATCTATTGATCCATAGATCCAATCCCAGGCTGGGAGAGGGTCCTTGGACCCACAAAGTTTGGATCCAAGGATCCAGTAGAGAGCACCATGACCAGAATGCTGTGGTCCACTACAGAAACAGGAAAATATGAGAGTGTGTTGGGTAGGAAGGATAGGGAGACAGGCCCATGATTGCACAGCTGTTCCTTGGCCCTACCCCTGTCTCCTAGCTTCTTCCCCCAGCTTACTCTGTCCATGCCTGCTCCCAGCCAACCAAAAGCAGCTCCACTGTGAGGCTGTATGTTGAAGTCTGCCAACATGCAGAAGAGTAGAGCTGGCTGGGAAATGGTACCTATTTTCTATTCCACATTTTTGAACTAACAATTTTTTCCCCAAGAACGTTTTGGCAAATTATAGTTTAATTCAGATCTTCCATTTGCCTTCACCGCCCTCAGTGTTATCATCATTAACCTTGAACTTTCCTTCTCTTCATGCCTCTCCTGTCTATAAACCAGCTGGTCACAACTTCTGCCACATTGTCAGTGTTCTGCACACTGCCTTGACTCCACCTCTGCTGAAAATCCTCATTATGCCTTTACCTCCTCTCCCTTTGACTACTGCAGTGCATTTCCCGAAGGCCTCCCCAATCTCCAGCTCTTCAGACTCCTAAAAGTGCAGCATGATGTTGCCAGTAACCATATAGGGCCTAATACAGCTTCCATTGAAATCAGTAGAATAACTCCCATTGACTTCAGTGGCACAAGATCAAGGCCCTATCTAGCATTCAACCACATCATCCCATCCTTAAATCACCCCACCTGCCCAAGAAGGGTTTCAGTTTGGATTTCTTGTCCTGTTGAGTGGAAAAGAATTTGTAAAAACACACACACAGATGGCAGAGTGGGCCTCCTCCTGTTCCCCATACATACTGCACTCCACTTCCACACAAGCCAAATGGGAGCACATGCTTTTCTTCCGTGCTGGCCACAGAGAGGGAGGGGATGATTTAGCCCAGTTGGCCTACTTAGACTCCCCATTGTCGTGTCTTCATCACTTTCTTCTTGAACTGCATGCAGGGGTAAACAGCTGCCATGCATACCACATTCCATACCAGAGATGCCTGCATGGTGGTGGTATGTGAATTTATAGCTACAAGATATACTCCTTGTTTTCCTTAGTGGCATGTGTGCGCAGGGGATGGAGGTAGGGTGAAGTGGGGGGCTTGAGATCCTCTAATGAAAGTAAAAAGTATGTAAGAAGAAAGTAGTATTATAAACTAGTATACCTTAATAGTATATTCTACATTCTATACTAATGTTGAACAAAACAAGGTCTAGAAGTCAATACAAGGAGAAGCTTAATTCTTGTACATAGGTTTCAGAGTGGTAGCCGTTTTAGTCTGTATCAGCAAAACCAACGAGGAGTCCTTGTTGCACTTTAGAGACTAACAAATTTATTTGGGCATAAGCTTTCGTGGGCTAGAACCCACTTCATCAGATGCATGGAGTGGAAAATACAGGAGCAGGTACAAATACATGAAAAGATGTGATTTGCCTTACCAAGTGTGAGGTCAGTCTAACGAGACAATTCAGCCGACAGCAGGATACCAAGGGAGGAAAAATAACTTTTGCAGTGGTAATGAGAGTGGTGCATTTCAAACAGTTGACAAGAAGGTGTGGGTAACAGTAGGGGGAAAATTAGTATTGGGGAAATTAGGTTTAGGTTTTGTAATGACCCAACCACTCCCAGTCTTTATTCAGGCCTAATCTGATGGTGTCCAGTTTGCAAATTAATTCCAGTTCTGCAGTTTCACATTGGAGTCTGTTTCTGAAGTTTTTTTGTTGAAGAATTGCCACACAAAATGAGGTACACAAAATCAGAAGTTATAGAAAATTTTGGACATAGTCTCAAAGGGATCCAATGTGCACAACACTTTTAGGTCTGTTATTGAATGACCAGACTGAAGTGTTTTCCAACTGGTTTTTGAATGTTATGATTCCCGATGTCAGATTTGTGTCCATTGATGCTTTTGCGTAGAGACTGTCCGGTTTGGCCAATGTACATGGCAGAGGGGCATTGCGGGCACATGGTGGCAGATACCCCTTTGGTAGATGTGCCTAGTTTCTAATTTTTATTGATGGTATATTGTCCTTCTTCCAAGGCAATTCTAGGATTGTAAAGTTATAGGGAGCTAAACATGTGTCTAGAATCACCAGAGAGGGCTCAAGCAATTCAACTATATTCAAAACTTGTTATAGTTAGTTAAGAACTGTTATGGTCTTGTAAGCAAAAACAGAGCAAGAAAAACAAAGTCCTCTTCATTTGCTTTCGGGCAATGAGAACGTGTGAATCAAAACTAAAAAACGTAGCTGGGACACTCGTGAATACTGCAGCCGGCCAGAGCATCTTCAGCACAACATATCACCCCGGAAGCCTTGTTGAGTACTATAGGCATGGCAGGCCCCACTGCTTGGCGCCCGGAATCTCAACAGCTATTTAGGTGCCTTACTCCAGTTGAAATCAATATGACTTAGGCATCTACATATCTTTGAGGGCCTGGGCCACGGTGTCTCAAATTGGGCACACACAAAATGAGGGACACAAAATCAGAAGCTATAGAAAATTTTGGACATCGTCTCAAAGGGATCCAATGTGTACAACACTTTCACCCTGAAGAGTCACAACCAATTCTTCAGCATTCTGTACGCTAATGTGCCAAATTAGAGAAAATGCCAAATTCTGCCCTAAGTAACACTGGTGTGAATGTGGAGTAACTCCACAAAAGAAAATGGAATTATTCTGGATTCACACCATGATGACAGCATCATAATCCATATGCACAAGGATGACAAATTATGGTTGCACAGGCAACCTGAATTCTGGCATTTCCCAATTCTTGAGTGTTTGACTTTGCAACATTAACAGTCTTTTGATGTAGTTTTTGGGATGTAATTTCCTAATGAACCCCCCTCTGAAATAACAGAGTGTTACGGGCTCCCCACAGGGTGCCACCTGGAACTGGTGTACCACTGAGCCCTCTGACCCACCAGCCTGGGCTCCCTCTCACACTGTGCTGCTGTGACCAGCTGCAGACATGCTCTCGGTCTTACACTTCCACCAGCATTCACACAGGTAGGGACACACCCAGCTGCAGAACATGCAGGCTCTCTGAGTAGCCACTGCATGAACCAACAGTAGAAAGGCTACAGCCAGAATAACCACCAGCTTCCCAACCTAGGACCCCAGGGCTGTACCATCCTGCCCTGGTCCAATCCCCAACCAGTATGAACTTATTATTCAGTTTGCCTCCCCCTCAATGTGGAGAGGAATATGCAACAGCCCCTGCCCCTTGAGCTAAGATTTCCAGACACTTCACTCAAAAAACAAGTTTATTAACTACAAAATATAGATTGTAAGCGATTATAAGTGATAGCAAACAGATCAAAGCAGATTACCTAGTAACTAAACAAAAAGGCAAACTAAGATACTAGAAAGATAGGATATGAATTAGCAAATTCTCACCCTGGCTGATGAGACAAGCAGGCTGCATATTCTTTAGGGGCAAGTTGCATTTCCTCTACACGTTGAAATCCCCAGGTCTTTCATAGACAGGTTAGAAGTCCCTTTAGCCTGGGTCCAGCACTTCCCCCAGTTCAGTCTTTGTTCCTCAAATGTTCCAGGAATCTTCTTGAGTGGGGCGTGAAGAACAACTGATGATGTCACTCCGTGCCTTATATAGTTTTAGCATATGGTGGGAACTCTTTGTCCCAAACTCAGTTTGTGGAAAAACACTGACATCCCAAGATGGAGTCCAGAATCATGTGGCCTGGTCACATGTCCTTGGAGAGTCATAGCTGCCATTACTTACAGGCTATCTGGAGGGTTCTCAGGAAGGCTCACCAAGTGGGAGATAACTAGTTTCTCTTATGGCCTGGATATGAGTCAACAGTATGCCAAGAAGACTAACGGCATTTTGGGCTGTATAAGTAAGAGCAGTGCCAGCAGATTGAGGGACGTGATCATTCCCCTCTATTTGGCATTGGTGAGGCCTCATCTGGAGTACCCTGTCCAGTTTTGGGCCCCATACTACAAGAAGGATGTGGAAAAATTGGAAAGAGTCTAGCAGAGGGCAACAAAAATGATTAAGGGGCTGGATCACATGACTTATGAGGAGAGGCTGAGGGAACTGGGATTATTTAGTCTGCAGAATTGAACAATGAGGGGGGATTTGATAGCTGAATTCAATTATCTGAAAGGGGTTCCAAAGAGGATGCATCTAGACTGTTCTCAGTGATAGCAGATGACAGAACAAGGAGCAATGGTCTCAAGTTGCAGTGGGGAAGGTCTAGGATATTAGGAAACATTATTTCACTAGGAGGGTGGTGAAGCACTGGAATGGGTTACCTAGGGAGGTGGTGGAATCTCCTTCCTTAGAGGTTCTTAAGGTCAGGCTTGACAAAGCCCTGGCTGGGATGGTTTAGTTGGGGATTGGTCCTGCTCTGAGCAGGGGGTTGGACTAGATGACCTCCTGCGGTCCCTTCCACCCCTGATATTCTTTGATTCTATTGTTTTACCTAATGGCTCTGCAGCCAGCCACTCAAACGGTCCCACCACCAGCCACACTGGCTGCTGCTGGAGCAGCTCTGGGGCCAACCACGCTGGCCACTGCTCAGGCAGCCCCAGACAGTTGGCCCCAGGACTGCCCAAGCAGTGGTCCCTGGGGCAACCAGAGCAGCCACTGCTGGCGGTCACCAGGTGGCCAGAGCAGTTACTGTTGGCGGTCCATGGCAGCTGGTGCCCCTGGCCCCGGGATGCTCCCCCTCAGCAGCAGCGGCCCCCAGCTTTTCCCCCCAGCAGCAGCCCCGAGGGAGCACTTCCTCAGCAGCACCCTCCCACCCGCCCCCAAGATTTAGTCAGGAGTATAAGTTATGGACAAGGCAGAGGGTTGTGAATTTTTGTTTATTGTCCGTGACCTGTCCATGACTTCTACTAAAAATACCCATGACTAAATTGTAGCCTTAGCTATAATCATATCATAATAATATCACTGTGAAGAATATGGGGTGCAGTATCACACAGAGATTCCATCATATGAAATCATACTGACCCTCAACTTGGGTCATCAGCAGGGTTTGGACCTTTAGACCTGTAACACTTGTGCTGAGTACATGGGAGCAGTAGAGGGCTGTTATCCTCTGTGTGTGTCTCAGACACTAGAGATGGATGAGACACACACTTTGCCAGTGGATTTCACATCTACTTGCTGACAGCAAAGGAATATAGAGACTCAGGACACCTGGGTTTCATTCCATGTTCTGAAGGAAAGTGTTCTCTAGTGGTAATAAATCCTTCTGCCTTTGAACCCCTGCCTAAGCCTCTCTTAGTTTCTGATATTTTTACGAAGCTGAGACTCAAATTTCAAAATTGACCACTAACTTTGGGTGCTCAACTTCAGATGCCTACTAAAGGCTGGATTATCAAAACTGTTGAGCACCCACACTTCAGTAGGAGAACTGAGTGCTCAGCAACTCTGCAAATCAGGCTCTGGGCACACAAAAATGGAGGCGCCAAAGACTAAGGGCAATTTTGAAATTTTTGGCCATCAGCCTTGGGGTGTCCCTTTAGGAGGAGAAAGTATTCTTGACTGAAGTGACACACAAGAGTTGGTTCACAAAGTGTGATGTTATCTGATTAAAATATGACCATGTCGATCATTGTTGCTATCACTGTTATATAATTGCAACAAATCTTGTACAAATTATGTCAAGTAAGGTGTCTATGGAAAGGTTATGATTTGCTGAATATGATTTTGCTATTTGTATGCATGTATCATTTTTGTATTTGAAGTTATGCGTATTGACTCTATGCCTGGATTTCAAGTGTTTGCTCCTGGGTAGCACCCACAAGGTATTTAGCCAGCACATTATGAAGGAACTATCCAAGTTGAATGGCCCATTAAAGAACGTTTAACTCACAATGGAAGACATCCATCGACACTTAATGGACTTTCCTGCTGTGACTAAGTGAAATCATGCATGGACATGTGACTTACCCATGTGACTCCAAACACCATCTTGTTAACTGTAATTTTCTACTAGCTATGCTGAGGGCTTTGTTTGAAACAATGGTTTTCCCTCCACATGGCAGAAGCTATGAAAGGCCCTGGAAACATCTCCATTTGGCCTCTTTCCTGCTCAAACCTCTGAACTATGAACTTGTACTAATGGGAGCATTTTAACCAAGGGACTGAGGACCTTCCAATGATTTAGAAGCAACCAAAGACTTGACAAGCCAGCAGTTTATTCCATCACTGCTACAAGCCTGGTCCAAGAACTTTGCATTCCTTGTATGCATTTGATTCTTTAACCAGTTTTAACTCTCACCTTTCTTTCTTTTTCTTTTCCTTTTTCTTCTTTTTAGATATTAAAGGATTGGCAGCAGCATGATTATTGGGTAAGAGCTGAGTTGTATATTGATCTGGGTGCGTGGCTGGTCCTTTTTGGATCAGAAGAACCTTTTATTTGACAAAATTGGTTTTAAAGAACCACTAATCTTTAAGTCTAGTGTTTTTGGTGGTAATACGAGGACTGGAATACCTAAGGAAACTGCTTTTCTGACTTCTTGTTAGCCAGTGTGATGAAACAGAAGTTTACTTTTTTTGCTGGTTTGGTATATCTTATGGGAGAATAATCACCAGTTTTGGGGGGTGTCTGCCCTATTTCTCAGCAATTTGTCCTGAATTTGATATTCTCAGTTGTGACCCACGGAGGCATGGTGACACAAAGTAATCATGTTTGAACCAATTAGTAACAGTTACGACAGTTTAGTTAAGGTCAACATCCTTGTGGGAAGAATAGTAGGGGAAACACACACACACACACACAGAGAGCCCAGAAACACTAAAGTTTAGAAAGGAGGGTTTAAAAAAAATGAGGAAGCTCTCTTGCCATCTCTTGGGAAAGATTAATTGTATGGAGATAGTGTACCACAGAGTCTGGCAGCGGTCTCCATCAGTTTGCATACACTTTCTTTGAGTGAGCTTCACAATAAGAACACTTGGTTTTTGCAGAGGAAAAGTTACAGACATCGGTACAGAATTAGTCACGCCAATAACCCGAGGCAACAATCTACTACAAGTTTATAGAGTCATTTTTAGAAAACAGATTCATTGAAACATGGGTCAGTCAAAGGTTATTTAAGAAAAAAACATGTGTAAGAAAACAGTAAGAAAGAATATCAGTTACTGGTGTCTTAGCGCTCAATAATGTTTGGTGGAAACGTTAGCTAGAGCCCAACTTGGAGATGATTGGTGCCTGCTAGGCAAATTTCTTTGGTCTGCCAGGCTACATCAGTTCTCAGAATTTTATCCAGCGTACAGTGATACCGTCTCCCAAGGGTCCTTTGTTGTAAAACTTCCATTGACAATAAGTGCTGGTGCTGTATGACTGCTAATTCTATTGAAGACCATTATAAACTCCAGAATCATACTAAAGTTCATTGAAATCTCCACTGGCTACATAAGTCATCTTGATTTATCAACCATCAACAATAAAAACCACTATCTTTCAATTGTCTACTCTTTGGATATCCCCCAGTTTACGGCCCTTGTCATTTCACTCGTTCCCTAATCACAATGTTTATTTCTCTAAAGAATGACGCTTGCAATAGCTAAGAATCATCTGTGTAGTGTTTGGATTAACTTAAAACTATAGTGAACGTGCCAGGGTTTGACTCTGCAGACTCTGCATACAGTACAACTGGCTTCTCTCTTCTCCCCCCACAGAACTGCAGGATGCAACATTCATTTACATGAAGCTTTCCTACAAACCTAGCAGGATAGCTGAGATCTTTATATAATATGAGGCGTAAACAAGGAAAGCGATAGAAAACTGTCAGTGGGAAGTTCATGAATCAGATTTCTGTCACTTCACAAGATTCAAACCTGACTGCTTTCTGAGGACACTAAACACGACCTTTCATGTTCCAGGAGGGATCTTTTTGACTCTGGCATTACCTTTGAAGTAAACATGACAGAAATTTTCACTCCTCTTGTCAGTCAGAAAGGACCATCTGGTACTACATTAGACCAGTCTTCTATTAAATTCACCAGCATGCTAATTAAAGGATGACAAGAGGATGGTTAAACTGCCAGATGCTATGAAGATATATCACTGTCTTTTTACGTGGTTAGGCAAACGTTTAATTAAACCTGCAGCTGCTGTGTCTGCTCTACCTACTAAGATATCTAAATCTCATTTACCTGTGAAAAGACTGTAGCTATAGGTGTCTTTCAAGAGGTAAGCAACTTAAAAAGGAGCTTGCTGAAACGTACAATACATATGTACATGATTTAATTATACACATCAATAATTTCATCAAATCTACTACAAGCTATTTCATTTCTCTCCCTTGGATAGTGGTACCTGATACCTGATTTAATCTTTCATCATACATGCCAGCTTTAACAGCCTAGTTGCTCTACAGTTTAATGTTTATTGGGCTATTCCCAACATAACCTTATTGGAACACCAAGATATGGCTTGTGATATACAGGAAGTCAGACTAGATAATCTGATTGTCCCTTCTAGCCTTAAAATCTATAGATATTTGTAACCAGTGGGCTGGGATTCTGCCATCTTTGCTGAAAAAGTAGGAGTACTCCCGAAGTAAGATACTGCTCAGTATAAGGGTGTGTGATGGGGTGTCCAACCCACACAAGACTTGAAAGGGTTAAAGTGGCCAGGTGGGCCAATTAATTTCCCAGGCTGCACCAGGAGGAGCAACCAGAGAGCAGGGATTGATTAAATGAGGCTCAGCTGGACAGGAACAGGAGGGGCCTGTGTAAAGCCCAGGAGCAGCGAGTAGAATGGGGTTGCTGGGAGGTAGTCTGAAGTCACTCCTAGGAGAAGGGAGGTGTGTTTGGGCCTAGAGGTAGGTAGCCTAGTTACTCCCTAGGAGGTGGGAGTTTAGGCAGGCAAACCCAGATGGAGGGGAGAGTCAGAAAGGTAGGAAAGGCTCAGGGGAAAGGCAGCCAAGTATGGGGTAGGGCAAGCCTTGCTGCTGATGAGAGGGCTTCTGAGTTGGAACGAAGAGTTGAGGACAGGCTTAGAATCTCCTACCAGCCGCTGGGGAAGTGGTGAAGAGGAGAGAGCAGGCTGCCTGGGACAGTTTGCCTTGGAAGACTTTGATACCCTGGAAAGGGAGGATTATAGGGATCTGGTGAAAGGGCCAAGTCATGAACAGGAAGCTGGAGCAAGAGGGGCCACAGGGTGATAGAAGAAGATGGGTGGAGAGACTGCTAGAGGGGGGTGCAGCACCTGGAGGGAGCTAATGCCCACAATTGTCAAGAGGAGGTGCAGCGGTGAGTGGACCCCTTGACAGGGTGGCAGAATTGGGCCAGTAGTGCTCACTATTTATATTCAGCTGCTTCTTTTAAGAAACACTAAGGGCTAGATTCTGATAACCTTTCCTGCACTCCCAGGTCTGCCACAGAATCTGTGTGACCTTGGCTGAGTCATTTAGGGTAGAATTTTCAAAAGTGCTTAAGGCCCAGATTCCTAAAGGTTCTAAGGTGTTGATCTGCTCAGCACTGCAACGCCTAAGTCCTATGGTTAAAGATGATTTGGGGTCCTAACGCCCATCAACTTTCAATGAGATTAGGCTGCTAATGGCCAGGTTTACAAAAGTATTTAGGCATCTACCCTGTTTAGCTGCTTTTGAAAATCCCACAAGGCTCCTATCTTCATCCTAAATACTTCTAAAAATCTGTCCCTATGTGCCTAACTCACTTTTGAAAATGGGACTTAGGGCCATTTGAAAATTGTATCCTTAATCTCTGTGTTTCAGTTCCCCATCTGTAAAATGAGGGTAATAATAATCCCTTGCTCTGTCTTGTCTACTTAGACTAAAAAGCTCTTCAGGGGAGGGATTGTATTACTTTGTACAGCACCTAATAAAATGGACCCGATCTCAAATAGGACCGGTAGACATTACTATAATACAAATAAATAATGACCAATGTTCTCTCCAGTTAACACATTAAAAATTATTAATGTATGCATCATGTTCTATAGGCAGTGTGCCAATCACATGACAAGTCCACTACTGTAGAAAACAATATGGACAGGCACCAGATAGACAAATACAGACTCATGTGTGGTCTTTGCAGCTGCAAAGCTTCAGGGATAAAATGGGTTTTGAAAAATGACTCCAAGGAAGAGAGGAGGGATTCTTGGCACATCAGGAGTTGGAGGCTGGGGAATGCATGGAAGACGACACATAGCTAAAAGTGAGTTTTACCTGCAGAGGGCTTGTGGGATTGGCCCCTGCAGAGGAGTGAAAGGAAAAGGAGCTGTGTGAGGAACAGGAAGAGATGTAGCCAGGCATGAAAGGAGCAGGTAAAGTGGAGTAAAGCAATCTTGAAGGGATGAATGACACCGGCACTGATTCTGCAAGCTGCTGGAGGGCTGAGCCTCTCTATTCATGCTGAAGAAAAGGAGAAGGCAGTGAATGGATGGAGTACAGAGCTGTTGTAGAGGAAGAAATAAAATATTTTCATCACTTCCTATTTCAAATCATATACAGCCATTTATTTTAGTTTTGTAAAAGCCTATCCTGGTTATAACTTTCTTCTTCATTCATGAACCCAGTCAGCTCTTTACCATCTGCTTCTAGGTAGGAGGCTGTTCTTTCCTTCCTTCCCACTTGTTACCAAAGATTAGACTTTTGCAATATCCTGTACATGGGGCTACACCTTAAACCCATTGGGAGACGGAAGCTGGTGAAGAGCATAATAGCTCACCTAAGCAGAGCATCACCTGGGGAGCACATGACACCAGTGCTTTGGGATCTGCTCTGGCAGCCCACTGGTCTCTGAGTGGAGTTTAAGGTGTTAGTTGTGACCTATAAAGGCCTAAATGGCCTGCTACTGGCCTACCTACCTGTGCCATGCTGCCACAGCTACGGTTAGCAGATCTCAGTGGATCCTCCTTGTCATGAAAGAGGGGGGACAGCTGGCAGAGGCCCCAGGACTCTGGAACTAGCTCCCCACCTTGATGCAAAATAGCCTGAATTTGGTGACTTTCTACAAAAGACATCTTTTGAGAGGGTTTTTGGAGGACGCTGAGGGATGCTTCCTAGATGATGAAGAGGGCAAGTGGACCTGATGATTTTAATGCTGCTAAGATTTAATGTAATTGTATTTATTGTTTAATTAATTATGCCAGGACCTCCTAGAACATCTTTGTTTGAATCTAAATAAATAATGGATCATTGTATTAATTAACACTAGATTTCAGATGACAAACTTCAGGCACAACACACATTTCTAACGGAGGCTTGCAGTGCCAGAATCAGCTGTCATTTTACAAGAATGCCAGCTACATAATTATCTTAGACCACAAAGATTCTGTGATGTCACAACATGTTCTTCTGTGGATTTGCAGTCTGGCATTTAGTATAATCTCTTTACACAAGCAAAAAAATCAAAACAGTACACGCTGAATTTCATAATAAACTGGGGCTAGTTGAATACCAGTGGTAAAATTATCATCTACATTCAGTAGCCCTATTTGTGTGCATGGCACTGTACAGATAAATGAAAAGACAAAGTCCTTGGCCTGAGGAGTTTGTGCTACATTCTGTTACTTTTATTGACAGTTATCTGTCCAGCCAGCCAGCCTCTTCTATAGAATCATAGAACTGGAAGGGACCTCGAGAGGTCATCTAGTCCAATCCCCTGCACTCATGGCAGGACTAAGTATTATCTAGACCATCCCTGACAGGTGTTTGTCTAACCTGCTCTTAAAAATCCCCAATGATGGAGATTCCACAACCTCCCTGGGCAATTTATTCCTTATGATTAAGGGTGGCAGAATCTGGCCCTAAATAAGACAGATAAACAACGATAACCACGTAAGGGCCAAGGGGAAGGGAGTTGACAGGAGTAAAAGGGGAAAGAGAAAATGGCTCCAAGGGAAAACGTTATTGGGAGGGAATTCAGATAATCCATTTGCTTATTTTGTGTGGTCTGCTTTCTTGTAAATAAACTTGCTTTTCAAAAGTAAATGTTTAAAGTAAAAATAACATCTTTTTTGTGTTTTAAGCCATAAGGGCGAGGGAGAAGATGGTGCCAGAATGGAGATTAATGATGGCAGGTTGATAAATAAATAATGTCATTGCTATTACATGTCAACTAACGTCACTGATCACTGTCATGCGAAGTGAGGCATCCCTGGCACCTCCTCCTCTTCTTGCTGGGCAGTTTCCCAGCTGTTCTGCTGAAGAGCAGAGGAAGGGGCAGCCTTCATCCAAAAGAAAGGGGTTTTTTATTATGTAGTGTGCAAATCCCATTAAAAAGCGAACAACACTAATGATTGTATTGCAATGGCAATTCAGAGTTTCCTGGTAGTATTTCCTAACTAATAGTGAGATTGTGATTTTAGACAGAGCCCCGAACAAGAGGTGGGGCATAAACTGTGCTCCCCAGGAGTAGCCTTAAAAGACATCTTAACTCAGAGATATAAAATTCCTGCCCAGCTTCTTCCTTGCTCTGGAGTACACCGGCAGCAAATTGTGACACCTCATGGGTTGCTCAGCTGCACTGCCTGGGGAAGTAGGGGTGTGTGTGGAGCTGAAGCATTGCCTGCTCCCTGCCAGTCTGCTCAGGGTTGGGGGGCAGGTAAACACAGGCAGCACCTTCTTACTCCTACACACCTGGACTGAAGGTCCAGGTAGCCTCTAGGAGGTTTAGTTCCTCTCACTCCCTGTGACATCCCACAGGGTACAATCTGGACTGTTGAACAGCTGTGTCCCCTTAATTCTCAAGCCTGGGGTGCCTTTTTACACTGCTTTGCTGGCCAGTTCATACACAGCCCCCAGCATGTAAAATCACTTCCAGTTCAATACATGAATGCCATGGCTAGCCACTCATGAATTACATACAGGGCAACTCCAGCAAATCCCTAGTCCTAGCCTTGTTCCTCAGAAATGTGTGTCTTTTACTCCTCAGTACCCCTCTGAACTGTACAAGCTCATGGAAAGTCCATTATTTCATCAAGGGAAAATGATAATGCACCAGCCTTGTTATCCCAAATGGAGCTTCCCATGCACTTTAATACAAACACACATTGGTATAGATAACACAATAAGATAAGTTTATTAACTACAGAAAGAGATTTTAAGTGATTACAAGTGGTGATGCACAAAAGGTGGGCTTGGTTACAAAAGAAAAGAGTAAAATGCAAGCTAATGGCTAACTTAACAAACTAACAGAATTCAAAGCGAAGGTTCTCCTCACCATATGCTACAGTAAATTTCACAGGCTGGGTCCCCTTTCAGCCTGGGACCAATCCCCCTTAATTCAGTGTCCTCCAGGTCTTCACTGTTGTCATGAGGGGAGATGTGAGATGGCGGCCACTGCCTCTCATTCTTATATCACTCTCTTCTTTGAGGATTACCAGCAGCTAGGGTGCAGATGACACACAGTCTCTTGTAGACCTGAGGTTTGAACCATCCCTGTGATGAAATGTAAATTTCTTGTTTAGCTCTTTCCCCTGCTGGAGAATGGCCACGTAAGCAGCTGATAGCCCTTTAACACCTGACTGGGGCCAGTGTGTCTTTGTTTCTGAAAAACTGGTTTGTGGGTGTTACCCAGAATTACAACATATTCAGTAAAAATCATACAGTCTTATAACTTCACCTATAGTGTTGTTACACATATTTCAATGGGATAATAATATTCAGCAGATAATGACTTTTCAGATGATCCCTCACAAGGCATACTTTGTACAAAAGTCATCATAGTCTTGTAAAAGTGGTGACTGCCACACTCCCTGCATGGGCATGTAGTCTAAATTACAAGTCAGCCTGAGTCTTGGACTCATCTGGCTCCCCTATCACACATTCCTGCAGCCCAGCTAGATTCTCATGCCTCCTGCTCAGCTGTGTGAAGGCACCAGGCATTTGCCTGTGGTTGTGCCTTGCAGCCACATGGTGCCTTGTGAATAGACCGCAAGTTGGCACCTCCCCTTCCCCTCTCGCTGCTTCCCCTGCTGGATCCTAGCAGCCAACTATCACCTCCTCACTGGTCCCCAGGCACCCCAGCATACTCCTGGCTAGTCCAGCAGCCACCTATGCCCAAAAAAGGCTATGCCCAAAAAAGGTTGTTATAGTTACCAGCCTAGACGTTGCTCGTGCCAAGTCACTGGCCACGTGGCCTGGACACGAGAGTGGAGCCGAGTAGTTGTCAGATGCGCATCCCATGCTCCTGGAGGGTGATCGTAAAATCAGACTCAAAGAACACAGTCCCTGGACCCAATTTTTATAGGTTTCTGGTTCAATACAAGTCTATGGAAGTTGCTTCATCATGCTGAATTTACAATTGAGATGACCAGCAATCAGCTCAATCAGCAGGTGGTACATCCATGACGGCTCCATGATGGCTAGGTGTTATCTTCTTGTTCTTCCTTGATGCATTTTGGGTGGATTCCAGTTCGCCCTCCGGTTATCTTCACTTTGCATATTCTTCGGCCCATCGATACCAAGGTTGAAATTCTTAGGATTAGGCTGGCACCATTTACTAACCAATTATTTCCCTGCTTCAGGCTCTCAATTCCATGCAGCATCAGTCATTCTTTTACTTAACAACGTAATCTATGGCTCTTGATTCATTTAACAAATTTTATCCCACTATCTGTTTTTCCCTCTTCGGATACCAAGATTTACATAGGCATGACAAGGGACCCCCGCGGGGAAAGAGCATCCGGGTGTTGTTTCAAAGAACAGCATTGTTTTCTCAAAGTTCTTATCACTTTCCAGCACAGACTCTTTGTCCTGTACCGGCCTGAAATAATTAGCACTTTGGCCTTGCATTTGTTACAGAGTGAAATTCAACAGCATGGAACTGATGTTCATACCTTTTTACGATACCTATAAACTCTTTTGTCTATCTTTATTTCTACTAGTACATAATTATAATTCTATCATACTTATATAACTTTGAGGGCGACCCAACACATTCACACCTGCAAGATTTTGGGCGCACAGCGTTGTTTGCGCCAAATCTCAGAGCTGTGAATGCAAGCCGCTCTTTTGCATGCAGATCAGGTAATTAGATGTCTAGCTGCCTGCTTTCCTTGAAAAAATGCCATTTGCAGCTGTACTACCTCATTTTTGTGGGAGCAAACATTTGTGTGCCACAAGCTGTAATCTCAAAAACTAGTGTGCGCAAAATTGCAGGCCCAAATTTGAGGCCAGGGTGAAACCGTTTTGAAAATTTGGCCATAAATTACTAGTATCAGCTGCTAACAGGGTCAGGCAGCTTGGTACTTCATCAGAGCATGCACTTTTCAACACAGCTTCTATAGGTGTGAGTTTCGGAGTTTCCAGGAAGGGAAAGGCACATAATTCACCCAAGTTTTGAGTTTGAGAAACATCTTAGAAGACAAAAAGAAAAGGAGTACTTGTGGCACCTTAGAGACTAACCAATTTATTTGAGCATGAGCTTTCATGAGCTACAGCTCACTTCATCGGATGCATACTGTGGAAACTGCAGCAGACTTTTCCACGGTATGCATCCGATGAAGTGAGCTGTAGCTCACGAAAGCTCATGCTCAAATAAATTGGTTAGTCTCTAAGGTGTCACAAGTCCTCCTTTTCTTTTTGCGAATACAGACTAACACGGCTGTTACTCTGAAACCTATCTTAGAAGACAGTTTTTAACTGTAATTTGAGACCTATTAATTTTACATGAATTATAATATTAATTGGATCCATAAACAGACAGAATGATAACAGATTATGGGCCCAATCCCACTGAAGCCAATCGTAGTTTCAACACAGTTGGGAATTTTTTGACAACTTTTTTGTTGTTGAAAAATGCTGATCTGCTGAAACCAAAACTGTCTCGGAAACAGGGTCCGTTTTGATGAATTTCCCAACCTGAAATTTTTTCTGAGAAATTTCAAATCGTTGAAGTGTCTGCTTTCAAAGTATTTAAAATAAAAAATTTCCACTTTCCAGTTCAAAACAATTTTGCTTCAAAATGGAAATTAATTAGCCCAAATAAAGGTTAAAAAAAGAAAGGTCAAAATAAAAATGAAAGTTTTGAAATTATCCAAATGAAACATTTTGATTGACCCAAACAAAAACAAATTGGTTTTTTGGTTCACAAATATTTTTCAGATTTCAACTCCGCCCCCCTCCCCCCCCCCGCCCCCCATTTCAGAAAGGGGAAAAATATTGAACTCTTGAAAATATTCACAGGATGGGAAAATGATGTCTTGACCAGCTCCAGTTTCAGCCTTAATAAACTATTGATAGTTGTATCATACTGCCTGCAGTTTCTGTGCTCTCTGTCATAGGACAAGCATATATTAGTGACAAGGGACCAGATGGTGCACTGCCTTTGTGTACTAGAGAGATCCAAGTTCAAATTGCATTTTAGGTCACAAATAAAAAGGGGTTGCCCTCGTCTCCATGGGAGAATATAAAGAGCTGAAAACCATATAACCATCCTTGCAATAAAGCCTGTTACCAACAGTGTCCACATATCTATTCAGGGGACACCATCATAGGGCCTAATCACATCAGCCACACTATCAGAGGCTCGTTCACCTGCACATCTAACAATGTGATATATGCCATCATGTGCCACCAATGCCCCTCTGCCATGTACATTGGCCAAACTGGACAGTCTCTACGTAAAAGAATAAATGGACACAAATCAGACGTCAAGAATTATAACATTCAAAATCTAGTCAGAGAACACTTCAGTCTCCCTGGTCACTCCATTACAGACCTAAAAGTCGCAATATTACAACAAAAAACTACAGAAACAGACTCCAACAAGAGACTGCTGAATTGGAATTAATTTGCAAACTGGACACCATTAAATTAGGCTTGAATAAAGACTGGGAGTGGATGGGTCATTACACAAAGTAAAACTATTTCCCCATGCTTATTCTCCCTCCCCCCTCAACTGTTACTCACACCTTCTTGTCAACTGTTGGAAATGGGCCATCCTGATTATCACTACAAAAGGGTTTTTTTTCCGGCTGATAATAGCTCACCTTAATTGATCATTCTCGTCATAGTGTGTATGGCAACACCCATTTTTTCATGTTCTCTGTGTATATATATATATATATATGTGTGTGTGTGTATATATATATATTTCCCTACTGTATTTTCCACTGCATGCATCTGATGAAGTGGGTTTTAGCCCACGAAAGCTTATGCTCAAAGAAATTTGTTAGTCTCTAAGGTGCCACAAGTACTCTTCGTTCTTTTTGCTGATACAGACTAACACAGCTACCACTTTGAAACCAACCTATACCATGTCTGACTGAAACCAGTCTTAGTATCAATCACTCTACCATTTATTTACAAGCTTATTAAGAAAGTAACTGATAGATCAATCAGGTGGCTGCATTCATAAGATTTTAGATAAGCCATCTAGGCCCAAAGATCTCCTCTTCTGTACTGCAACATGGTCATCCCACAAACTAGCTGAAATTGAGTTCAGATTTGCAATGTAATTGACCAAACTGTTTTAACCTTGGGCTTTTGCAGAGCTGTTGTATGGGAGAACATTTACAACTGGGAACATCATTAATACATTGTTCAGTCCCATTTACACTACAAGACCAAGATTAACTGTACCAAAGTTCTCAGGTTCGCCGAACAGCGCGAATTACAGTGTAGAGAGGACCAAACTTGAACTCTGCTGCACCATGCTGTTATCCTATAGTTAACATCCCATGAACACTTTCCTAGGAATAAATTTGTCTTCTTAATGCTGCCAACAGGCATATGCTGATTTTAAAGATTAAACAATGTGTCTCTAAATGAAAAGAGACATGCCACCCATTATTGTTCGTTTACAGCTAAACTGATCCAGGGACATTTCTGGATCTACCGAATAAAAGAGGAATACAGTATATACAATAGCTGTTACAATACTCCATCCATTTCACTGAAACAAAATGGAACAAAAAACAATTATTATGGTAAATCACAGAACCATAGGACTGGAAGGTCATCTAGTCCAGTCCCCTGCACTCAAGGCAGGACTAAGTATTATCTAAACCATCCCTGACAGCTGTTTGTCTAACCTGCTTCTAAAAATCTCCAGTGATGGAGATTCCACAACCTCCCTGGGCAATTAATTCCAGTGCTTAACCACCCTGACATTTAAGAAGTTTTTCCTAATGTCCAACCTAAACCATCCTTGCTGCAATTTAAGCCCATTGCTTCTTGTCCTATCCTCAGAGGTTGAAGTGAACATTTTTTCTCTCTCCTACTTGTAACAACCTTTTACGTACTTGAAAACTGTTATCATGTCCTCTCTCAGTTTTCTCTTCTCCAGACTAAAACAAACCCAATTTTTTCAACCTTCCCTCATAGGTCATGTTTTCTAGAACTTTAATCATTATTGTTTCTCTTCTCTGGACTTTCTCCAATTTGTCCACATCTTTCCTGAAATGTGGTGCCCAGAACTGGACACAATACTCCAGCTGAGGCCTAATTAGCACGGAGTAGAGCTGAAGAATTACTTCTTGTGTCTTGCTTACAACACTCCTACTAATACATCCCAGAATGATGTTTGCTTTTTTTGCAACAGTGTTACACTATTGACTCATATTTAGCTTGTGATCCACTATGACCCCCAGATCTCTTTCTGCAGTACTCCTTCCTAGGCAGTCATTTCCCATTTTGTATGTGTGTAATTGATTGTTCCTTCCTAAGTGGAGTACTTTGCATTTGTCTTTATTGAATTTCATCCTATTTACTTCAGACCATTACTCCAGTTTGTCCAGATCATTTTGAATTTTAATCCTATTCTCCAAAGCACTTGCAACCCCGCCCAGCATGGTATCATCTGCAAACTTTATAAGTGTAATCTCTATGCTATTATCTAAATCATTGATGAAGATATTGAACAGAACCAGACCCAGAACTGACCCCTGCAGGACCCTATGCGTTATGCCCTTCCAGCTTGACTGTGAACTACTGATAACTATTCTCCAGAAAGGGTTTTCTAACCCATGTTACAGTAGCTCCATCTAGATTGTATTTCCCTAGTTTGTTTATGAGAGAGTCATGTGAGACAGTATCAAAAGCTTTACTAAAGTCAAGATATACCCCTACCTACAAGGCTTGTTTCCCTGTCAAAGAAAGATATCAGGTTGCTTTGACATGATTTGTTCTTGACAAATCCATGCTGACTGTTATTTATCACCTTATTATCTTCTAGGTGTTTGCAAATTGATTGCTTAATTATTTGCTCCATTATCTTTCCGGGTACAGAAATTAAGCTGACTGGTCTGTAATTCCCCAGATTGTCCTCATTCTCCTTTTTATAGATTGGCACTATATTTGCCCTTTTCCAGTCCTCTGGAATCTTTGTGTGATGATAATATGGGAATATGCAAGTCTGTACATCAGCAAGTCCTTTTATTTTTCTTTTAACAATATAAAAAGGATTAGGGGAATGGCTCACCTTCTGTTTGGGGAATCTGCTTTAATGTTGGAAGGAAACTTGAATGACAGCACTAACTTTATATGACAGGTTTCAGAGTAACAGCCGTGTTAGTCTGTATTCTCAAAAAGAAAAGGAGTGCTTGTGGCACCTTAGAGACTAAGCAATTTATTTGAGCATAAGCTTTTGTGAGCTTCCGATGAAGTGAGCTGTAGCTCATGAAAGCTTATGCTCAAATAAATTGGTTAGTCTCTAAGGTGCCACAAGTACTCCTTTTCTTTTTGCTAACTTTATATGTTATCTATATATAACTAACTGTTATATGCAGTTCACCTCTGCATCTTGCAAACTGCAGACATTCTGCAGCAGCAGAAATAACTCACTTCAAGTGTTAATAACTCCTTAGTGCAGGAATTATATCTACCACTGTGTTTGTTAAAACAGCTAGCATAGCAGGGCCCTGATTGTGATTGGGTCTCTGGGCAATGCAGTCATCTTAATTACACTAATCAAATGAAATTAACTGGCATAGT
Organism: Eretmochelys imbricata; assembly: GCF_965152235.1. NCBI lineage: Eukaryota > Metazoa > Chordata > Testudines > Cheloniidae > Eretmochelys > Eretmochelys imbricata. The sequence goes on along the minus strand of NC_135572.1, from coordinate 55,508,962 downwards.
ATGAAATACTAGCTCCATTGTAGTTCATGGGAATTTTGCCATCGACTTCAGTGCAGCTGGGATTTCACCAGTAATAATTTAGTCCTTCACTAAAAATATTTCTCCTTTCACCAGAGCAAACTTGGAATCAAAGTACATTTGAAGGTCTCATTTCCAATCTGTCTGAGGCCATTCAAGTGTAAGAAACCATGTGAGTCTTAACTAAGGCAATGCAAAAGATTCCACTTAAACCTAAAACCAGAGTAGTTTCTGGGTTCTAGTGGAACCACAGACATTAGGCCAAGTTCCAAAAAGTTCAGCAGAGTTCGGCAATATAAACAGTGCTGGCCCAGTACTCCCTGCAACCAGTCCATCTGCCACCCCTCCTCCTACACACCAGATTCCTGCTTGTTAGCACTGTTGTCATTGTGGGGGAGGGATCCAGGGGCCTGACCCTCCATTCTCTGCCTCCTGTGGTTGGATGGCTGTTTTCCCCTTTTGCCTCCTGGTTGTGTTAGATGGCCACTCCTCTAGGGGGTAGGAGGAGTGAGGCATCAGAAACAGCCATTTCCCCCTTCAGGTCTCTTCAGAGGAGCAGGAAGCTGAATCCCATTGGGTTCAGAACCAGGAGAAACCACCCAGATCTAACGAAGATTGTCCATGTCTCCTCTGAATAAATCAGGTCTGGTCCTCCACAAATAAAATATCTCTCCACCGATTTCTCATTATATCTATTCCTCCAAACGAATCAGATAACTCTGTTCCTGCCAAAAAAAACCAGCCACCCCCCAGCAACCAATTTTGCTTCCCTTTCCTAAATAAATCAGTCAATTCTTCCTCTCCATCTTTGCACAGTTCCTCAGTTGCTACTTCAGTCTTCCAGCTCCTCCTCTTCCTTCACCTGGACCACTCTGCGCCTCTTCCCCTTTAAAAGAATGGTGGTTCAGGGAACACCGCATGCCTCACTTCAAAAATAGTTTCAAAAATAACTAGTGGTGCCGAGGCCATTTTGCCATCTCTCTCCCCTTTTCCTCCATATAAAGAACCAGGAGTGAGGCCACACTGCTCCCCACTAAAAAATTCCCCCCAAGCCTGTGGCTCATCAGGCTGATGTGGTTAAGGTGCACCAGTTTCACAGCTACTGGTACACAAGGGAGCAATGTGGCCACCTTCGAGTCTGATGCCTTTGACTGCTCTAACCTGACAGATCAGGTACCCATTCTGCAGCAGGGTGAACTGAAGGTGGCCTTTCAGTGTGAGATGAAGCAAGACACAAAGCCACAACCTTCAGCATCATAGTCAAGCACCTTACACTACTCAGGTACTGCACATGAAGAGTGATCCAGGCAAAATTTCTACTAGCGTAATTGTGCCTTCTTGTGGGGTCCCGTCTTACCCTAAGTTTCACAGTATGTGTGACCATGCTCTTCATCAGGGTATGCCAGTGAGGGAAAGGGGTTCATGATGCTTTGGTTTTGTAGAACCCATATATGCTATGTTTTTGGGACACAGTCCATCCACTTTTAGCAATATATATATGCCATTTTCTTACTTTGTTCTTCCACAAAGTTCGCTGGGTCCCATGTGTGACTGGGTGTCTGGGATGGACCACACTGATAATGCCACACACAGGGCAGACTGTAAGAATCAGGGCAGACAATCCCCCAAAATTGGTGTTTTATTCTATAATTAGATTCACCAAGCCAGTATCAAAAGAGCTTCTGCAAATACTACACTGGTTAATCAGAAGCCAAACACAGTCCCCTTTAGACAGTCCAGCTGTTGACTCCCATCCAGACAAAAAGGTCTAATATAGTGAGAGGTTACTGAAAACCCAATTCACCATATGTGGGGTTCTACTAATCCCAAAGGATCAGACACTTACCTCCAGATCAATATGTATCTCAGATCTTACCCAAATATCACGCGGTCAGCCAATCCTTAATAAACTAACTAAAGATTTATTAATAAAAGAAGAGAGTTATAAATAGTTAATAGATCATATACATACAAATGATTGCAAAGACCATATATCAGGTTTGTACCGGTGAGGGAATAGATGGCTGGCTTGCAAAAGTCTCTCTGGTAACTTCAAAAAGATTGGAAGGTTCTCAGTCCATAGTTCAAGATACTCCTTTTAGTTGTAAATCCACAGTCCAGAGAATTAGGAGCAGAAAAAAAGCAAAATGGAGATATCTCAGGGGTCTTTCATACCCTCTGCCATGTGCACGGAAATTTACTGTCCCAAACAAAGCCCACAGCCCGTGTATAGAGAGTTACTGGCCTAACATGGAGGCTAGGGTCACATAAGCATAGAAAGCTACTGGTAAAAGATGGAGTCTTAGATCACATGTCCTCATCACATGTCTTTATATGCTTTGCTGAATCACAGGGGTGGCCATTGGTGCCCTGCTGTCTGAGGCAGCTGCAGGAAGGCCTGTTGGGCAGGATGAGTTTCTTCAGTGGCCCTTTGTGAGAGCTGAGTATACTTAATGGCCATCAGCACATTGCTGTCTAGCTCTGATGTATCTGATGTAGCTCTGATGTAAATCTATCTGGGGGGTATCACCCAATACAACACATGTTTAAGATACAAGTACATAGCCAATATTCATAACATCAGATACAAAGGTGATCCATAACATCAGATACAAAGATGATACATGCATATAAACAGGATAATCAAACTTAGCAAATCATAACTTTTCCATTGATACCTTACATGATATACTTTGTACAAGACTTATAGAAATTGTGTAACAGTGGTAACAACCGTGATATAAATATACACAGCATCACACCATATATTTCAATGGAGTTAAAAAAATCCCCACTTTATCCTCCCTAGATCCTAGCTCTTCTCTTCTACAACTTTTCCAGGATTAGTGCATATGAAATCCTGAACCTCCAGCAGAAGCAGCAAGGCTTGGGCATGCTATCCCCACCCCATGAAGAGAGACTCTGCAGGGTCTGGTGTGCGTAACAGCTGGGCTTATTTGGCCCAAGTCACAACTTCATCTTATTCATACAAAAAACATTGTAATCACACGCTTTAATGAAATTCAAACTTCACTACAGTCTACTCAGAGGGACCCATGATTTGAATAACAGAGGTGTTGCAGGCAGCTTCAATTTGCATAGATGCTAGGTGATAATGCTTGTAGTGTGCATAATTGCACTATGTCTGGCTCTGGCAAGTGCCATCTGTTTTTCATTTTCTTTAGCAGTATAATCATCACCTCCACCCTCCCCGCCTCCCAAATTTAAAATGTGATTGCCTTCGCACCTTCAATGCAATCCCAGTTAGGCTGTGTGTCTACTGATTTATTCTACCACAACGCAATGAACCAACTACTAGATCATTCTCTTCTAAATTAGAAGGAATTTGATTTGCAACTTTTAACATCACTCATAAAACTGAATGTATAGGGGGAAATCAAATGCTAAGAAGACAAACCAGAACCCAGTTCTGCTCACCTGAGCTCAGAGAACAGCTCAGAAGAAACGTTTTTAAACATGCAAAAGTTCATGAGGATGAAAGCAACTTAAGTGTTATCTTAATACAAACTAATAACAATATAGTACTAGTGAAGCAGCAGCAGCATGGGAATGGGGAAAATTCTTATCATAGCTGGGCGAAGGGAATTATTTGCTTAATGTTTTCTGTTTCAATTAACATTCCTGCCAGTAAACTCATTTCCAAAATACATGTGGAAAGTGAACTCAAAACACTGGACACTATCACAGTGAATTCATTTTAAAATCAGAATATTTGTGGAAGGCTTTCTCCCCTCTGGTATTCATTTCACTGTACTTATTAAGCATCTTTCATATATAAGTTTCTAGAAAACTGCCAGATATACTCCAACACGCTCTGCATATATGGGGGCAGAAAGAACTGGGAAGACAAAGTTATGATTTTGTATAAAATCAACTAGTTTCAAACCAACATATGTGGTGGGTCAAAAGATTCAGCATATTACAAAAGCAATTAAATTGAGTAATTGAGTGTACTTTAAACACCATGAATGTATTTGCTGAAATATGGTACAAAGTAATCATAGATTCCTGAGTTCTTGAACAAAAAGAAAAGGAGTACTTGTGGCACCTTAGAGACTAACCAATTTATTTGAGCATAAGCTTTCGTGAGTCACAGCTCACTTCATCGGATGCTTATGCTCAAATAAATTGGTTAGTCTCTAAGGTGCCACAAGTACTCCTTTTCTTTTTGCGAATACAGACTAACACGGCTGTTACTCTGAAACCTGTCCTTGAACAAATACTCTTTCTGTTTAAAGATGTAGATTGCAAACGATACAAAATATAGTTGCAATTTGGTTTGAGAACAATTACAAAGAAAGCCCAGATAAAAAGGAGAAACTTTACCTCAAGCCCTCTTTGTACTGCTCAGCTACACTGTTGTGATACAATTACTTTCAGGGAGAAACAGGACTTGACCACCAAAGCTACTGTGTGCTGCAAACTGAATGAGATGATTAACAGGACATTGTCAGATCACATATACTCTTACACACACACAAAACCATGGTAAAAGAACAGTGATAAGGTTGAAAAGTTGAGCATTCAAAGATTAGGAAATGCCAGAATGAAGATTGCTGTGCAACTAGCAGGATGTACAGAAAATGTGCTTCCATTTTACAAATGTGTGGGTGAGGAGAGCGAGGGGGGCAGTTGCAAAGAGAGAATCCAACTGAAGAGTACTGGGATGGAGTACATTTTGGAGGTGGTGTTACAAACATGATTCAACATGGGGTGAAACAGTGAAGCCATTGAGGGAGGGCCACGCTGGCCTGTTCAGTCCTGGGAGGATGGTCAGGCTAGGAGGGCAGAAGGCTCAATCACTGGATAGCCATGACCTACAGAGCCACACAATGGAATGTGGAAATCAGACAACAGGTTCCCCACAAGTCCTCATTCCTCTGTTTTCCTTTCCTAGGGACCCTGGAGGCTACTACTGCCCTGGGTTAGCAGTACCTCCAATGGCCCTGCCTACACGAAGGAGAGACATGGGAGGACCAGGACTGGGGGGGCTCACTCTACAACCTAACACAACCGATGCCTGAATGGAACTGGAACCAGTGGCTTCCGAGGGTCTGCAGTGTTCCCAGCATTTTTTTTTTTTTTTTAGCTTGGGGAAGTTGCCGGGGGGAAGGTCTTCAACCAAGGCTGTTTCATTTGGCAGTGTGTGTATATGTGAGATACTTAACGAACTTCAGCTCCAGAGGCAGGTGATGGGGCTGGCAGCCTCTGCGCTTCAGTACGGTTGCTGCAGAACAGGGATGCCCATTGCTCTGCAGCTGCAAAACTCAACCAGGTTGTGGAGCCCAACTGGGGTCCCCAGCTGTGGGGAATCAAGGCCAGGTTTTAATTTTCCTTTCACTGAATAAAAAGAGAGAACAGAGCATTTACCCCGGGCACCGGAAAGCCTCCCACTTACTTAAAACACACATCATGGAACTCAACCAAATCCAGCAGCCAAACTGTACTGACCCCATAACAACAATGAACCAAAACGATTTAACTTGGCCTGTGATTTTTAAGTAGACAATTTTAATTTTATCCTTCTGTGTGTTTGATTATCTATATTAAAGGCTAATAAATTCTTAGCTAGGCTTAAAGCAGCAGCAGCAGCGTTTTTGAACACTCAACCATTCAGAATTTAGCCCATTTTAATTATTACGCTTCATGAAATATATCCTGTTTTGCCTTTTCCGATCTTTCTTACAGAGGAAACGAGATCTAGAAACAGAAAATTGATCAAATGCCAAGTCAGTCTGTGTATTTGTACTTAGTTACATATCACCAACTGCCACATTTGATTTGGAATCTAATCTGTGTTTCAGATTTGAAACTGCTAACATAGGAAGAGCACCCATCTACAGCTCTGAATGCATGCATTGTTGGTCACATTTAATTTGACTCAGCTTATATGAAGCATGACCTAGAGAAAGGGTATGTTTCCAGTCTGTCTTATGGACTCATGCCTCCATTACATTGCACTGTAGGTCTAATTATATTTTGAATGCTTTTTACTTGAGTGCATATATAAACACACAAGGGAAAAAGCAAAAAAGAAAAGAAAAACCCATTCCACAAGGCCCACAAGTGAATTCTTAAAAAATAAACCATTTTAAATGTTTTTCAGGGTTCCCCATCTCTTGATTTTTTCCAGTGTTTCCCATCTTCTCTGTGCCTATATTTTAGACAGTAAACTCTTTCGACTAAGCATTTTTGTGTATGTGTTACACAGTGCCAAGCACGTTTGAAGCTCAACAAATAATTAATAAGGAAATAATAATAATCTGGAGTCTTTTGACCTTTTGGTCAGGCTGCAAGTGTTGCTCTTTTGATAAAGCTTTTCCACCATGTAAGTACTACCCCTTCCCTATCTCAAGCAGCACATCCCATAACCAAAAGAAGAGAGATGAAGACTCCATAAAGTCGGCTAAAACCTTAATATAGCAAGTAATGATGTCTGTTAGACTTGTGTAATGGGAGTTCTTGGGTACTCACACTGTTCTGTCTTTAGAATGTAAACCTTTCAGGGAAAACATTGTTTGTTTTCTATGATTGTACAGCACCCAGTACAGTGGGTAACCTCAATCTCTACTAGGACCTTAGGGCAATACCATAGTATAATATTTACTACTACTCCACTCTCTCCCGAACTAACTGGAATCCACACTATTCTAATGCAACAACAAAATAATAAAAAAACCAAGGAATTATGATATATCTAAAATCCAACAATTTATTTATCCCATTGCTGATTCCTCTCTTCTGAACACTTTCTCCCTTTCTTAGAATAAATGTAGTACTCATCAGGGCCTGTGTGTTCTATCCTGGTCTGAAAGGATTATTTCTAGGATAGTTCAGTATCCAAGATTGTTCTGCAGGTGTCCTCTCTAGTGAGAATGTCACCAAGGCTGCCAGTTGTGGTGGTTTTTGTGATATGAATGTCTATCTCTTAGGAACTAGGCTGAAACTTCTTTCACAAAAGCCATTACACTGCTGTGAGGTGGAAATGACTACCTATCTGAATTACAACCAAAGACTGAGAGGTGAAAGGCTTTGAAATCTACTATTCATCCCATGATCTACTCAATCACCCCATTAGCTGTGTCTGAAAATTGGTATGGAAATGTACAAAAAATTCTCTCTCTCTCATGTCAGAATTTCATAGCCACACTATTCAGATCACTCACTTTGTTCTCCCCATTTTATAATGAGGAAATGATCTGACCCAACAGAAAGTATCATGTTTATTTTTATTCACGCTGGTCCTGCTTTGAGCAGGGGATTGGACTAGATGACCTCCTGAGGTGTCTGCCAACCCTAATCTTCTATGATTCTATCTGCTGGGCCATGTATCTACATAAGAATAGAATAAACTATGTGGTGTTTTTCAAATTAATTAAAATGTGGCTTCTTAAAAATGTTCTCCAACTGTTTACGTTCCTCCAGCTTCTTACCTGTTTTTTTGATGACCCAAAGCTACTTTAATCTGATAGCATCATCTGTCACAAGCCCCACTGAGGGTACATCTACACTGCAATAAAAGACATGTGGCACAGTCATGCCTGGCCCGGCTTAGATAACTCTGGCTGCGGGGCTAAAAATTGCAGTGTAGATGTTTGGGCTCAGTCTGGAGCCCGCGGGCTACAAGACCCTGTGAAGGGGGTGGGTCTCAAAGCCTGGGCTCCAGCCCAAGCCTAAACATCTACACTGCAATTTTTAGCCCTGTGAGCCTCAGTCAATTGACCTGGACTCTGAGACTCAATGCTGCAGGTTTTTTATTACAGTGTAGATGTATCCTGAGAAAGCGACAGCCCTGCAGTGTTGTATGCCAGCCCTTAGGTGCAGCATAATCCCTGCTCTCACAGCAATTCCCTGTGTCTAAATTTTGACAGGGTATCAAAAAATACTGGGGATTAGACACTGCAGACCTTACAGCAGAATTGTCATTGCAAAATATGTAGAGTAGAACCACACCTCCAACCTATCCCTTTAAAAATACTTATTAAAGAAATATTCCTTTTACGAGAATTATATGTTGGTGAAATATTACATGCCTAGAACCCCAAAGAGGGGTATTCTATTTGCTACCCAAGATGCATAAACCTGGAAATCCTGGATGCCCCATCATCTCAGGCATTGGCACCCTAACAGCAGGATTGTCTGGCTATGTGGACTCTCTCCTCAGGCCCTATGCTACCAGCACTCCTTGCTATCTTTGAGACACCACTGACTTTCTGAGGAAACTACAATCCATCAGTGATCTTCCAGAAACCATCCTGGCCACTATGGATGTAGAAGGCCTCTACACCAACATTCCACACAAAGATGGATTACAAGCCGTCAGGAACAGTATCCCTGATAATGTCATGGCAAACCTGGTGGCTGACCTTTGTGACTTTGTCCTCACCCACAATTATTTCACATTTCGGGACAATGTATACCTTCAAGTCAGTGGCACTGCTATGGGTACCCGCATGGTTCCACAGTAGGCCAACATTTTTATGGCTGATTTAGAACAACGCTTCCTTAGCTCTCGTCCCCTAATGCCCCTACTCTACTTGCGCTACATTGATGACATCTTCATCATCTGGACCCATGGAAAAGAAGTCTTTGAGGAATTCCACCATGATTTCAACAATTTCCATCCCACCATCAACCTCAGCCTAGACCAATCCACATAAGTGGTCCATTTCCTGGACACTATTGTGCAAATGAGCGATGGTCACATAAACACCACCCTATACCGGAAACCTACTGACCGCTATAGTTACCTACATGCCTCCAGCTTCCATCCAGGACACACCACATGATCCATTGTCTACAGCCAAGCTCTAAGATACAACCACATTTGCTCCAATCCCTCAGACAGAGACAAACACCTACAAGATCTCTGTCAAGCATTCTTAAAACTATAATACCCACCTACTGAAGTGAAAAAACAGACTGACAGAGCCAGAAGAGTACCCAGAAGTCACCTACTACAGGACAGGCCCAACAAAGAAAATAACAGAACGCCACTAGCTGTCACCTTCAGCCCCCAACTAAAACCTCTCCAGAACATCATCAAAGATTTACAACCTATCCTGAAAAATGATCCCTCACTCTCACAGATCTTGGGAGACAGACCAGTCCTCACTTACAGACAGCCCCCCAACCTGAAGCAAATGCTCTCCAGCAACCACACATCACACAACAAAAACACTAACCCAGGAACCTATCCTTGCAACAAAGCCCGATGCCAACTCTGTCCACATATTTTTTCAAGTGACACCATCATAGGACCGAATCACATTAGCCATGCCATCAGGGGCTCATTCACCTGCACATCTACCAATGTGATATATGCCATCATGTGCCACCAATGTCCCCCTGCCATGTACATTGGCCAAACCGGACAGTCTCTACGCAAAAGAATAAATGGACACAAATCTGATATCAGGAATCATAACATCAAAAACTGGTAGGAGAACACTTCAACCTCTCTGGTCACTCAGTAAAAGACTTAAGGGTGGCAATTTTGCAAAAGAAAAGCTTCAAAAACAGACTCCAGTGAAAAACTGCTGAGCTTGAATTAATATGCAAACTAGAGACCATTAACTTGGGTTTGAATAGAGACTGGAAGTGGCTGGGTCTTTACACATATTGAATTTATTTCCCTATGCTAAGTATCCTCACACCTTCTTGTCAACTGTCTAAATGGGCCATCTTGATTATCACTACAAAAGTTTTTTTTCTCCTGCTGATAACAGATCATCTTAATTAATTAGCCTCTTACGGTTTCAACTTCCACCTTCTCTGTACTATATGTTCCATTCTATGTATCTGGTGAAGTGGGCTGTAGCCCATGAAAGCTTATGCTCTAATGCATTTGTTAGTCTCTAAGGTGCCACAAGTACTCCTGTTCTTTATTCCTATTGTGTGTCTCTCTCACTTTATTACAGAAAAGATGTACATGGTTACCATCTATACTTGCTTATAAGCCAAGCACACTAACATGAATATTGAAATTGATCTATGTGTCAGCTGGTCATAGACACAAGCATATATGTATCTAGTAGCACACATATGGCTACTATGGACACACCCCAGCCACGTGAAGATAAGTCAGTGGGGCCGGTAGCAGCAGTTGCTACCTAGGGATCCTGAATATGTTTGAAGGAAGCACTTTCCTTTTAAATCCTAGATTTTTTCAAATGCTTCTAACTATCCACAGAACTTAGCCTGTGGCTGGAGTTCCTCATGTTTGTCTCAGCCTAACTGTGACTCTGGGTTGCGGAAAATATGGCATGATTCTGCTCAGCAATTTTTGGATTGCCCACATGCAGAAAGAAAAGTGTTTTTTACAGCTTAACCCTAGAGGAACTGGACAGTTGCCAGATCACTGTCAGCTGGAGACCAGAGGACCAAATGACAGGAAGAGGTGGACCACCGGAGAAGCAGAGCACCTGTTGACAGGGGGATGCCACATGGGGAGAGAGCCGCCATGCCCAGCCACGAGGAGGTGCTCTAATGGTGAGTTCACCCTTTCACAGAGGCCATTACCGGAATACTGTGTCCTGTTCTAGAATCCACACTTCAAAAAGGATGCTCCAAAACTGAAAAGGGTTAAAAAAGGAGCTACAAAAGTGATTCACTGTCTGGAAAACCTGCCTTATTCTCAGTGTATTTAGTTTATCCAAGAAAAGATTAAGAAGTGACTTGATCATAGTCTGCAAATACAGGGAGAAGAAATTCCTGATAGATAGCTCAATCTAGCAGAAAAAGGCAAAACTGTGGCTGGAATCTGAAACGAGACAAACTTCGTCAGAAATAAAGTGCAATTTTTTAACAGTGAGGGTACTTAATTATTCGAACAGTTTATCTAGTGAGTGAGGTTACTTGAAGGTCTTAAAGATTGGATGTATTTCTAAAAAACTGAGCAATAGCTCACACAGAACTTATGGGCTTGATCAGAAACTTCTGGGTGAGGGTCTGTGGGGTGTAATATGCAGGAGGTCAGACTAGAAAGTCATAATGGTTCCTTCTGGCCCTAGAATCTATAAATCTATGACTTAGAATCTAGGATTTATAGCTTTAGTTCAGAGGCACAAAACAACAGCAAAAATAACTGGTACAATTTGGCCTGAAACTGTATTTTTCAGTTTTTCTTGATGAAATGAAAAATCAAAAACATTCATTCTGGCCAAAACATTTCGAGAGTCAGTTCAAATTAAACATTTAATTTTGAAAATGTCAGTTTGAAACAAAGTGTCAAAATGGTTCATTTAGACACTTCCAAAAATTGTTTTCAGGGTGGGGTTTTTTTTGTTTTTTTTTTTGTTTTTTTTTGCACTTAAACTATTTGCCGAATTTAACCTGAATTTGTGAATAGTTTTGGTGCTCTGAATAATGCATTTTTCATCAAATTTACTATTTGCTGGAAAAAAACCTGCCTAGCTCTTCTATGACTGTTTATTATTTATACCTGGTTGCATGGGTGTTACTTAGTGTTCAGCATTGTGACAAACTGCGCTATGCGTGAATTAATAATTACAATTATCACCATTTCACGTTTCCTATAAGCAGTAGCACATTACAAGTTGTTTTATGCTGAACACTGCAAGTCTCAGGTTCTTTCAACCACTTATCATAAACAACCCAGATACGCAAACTCTTTATGCAGTGTGTTATTGTGGATAGAATCATAGAATATCAGGGTTGGAAGGGACCTCAGGAGGTCATCTAGTCCAACCCCCTGCTCAAAGCAGGACCAATCCCCAAATATGATAACATGATGCTGCTGACGTAAGGCCTGATTCTGACAAGCTTACTCCAGAAGTAACCCCATTGATCACAATGGGAATTCTTTCCACGGTATGCATCTGATGAAGTGAGCTGTAGCTCATGAAAGCTCATGCTCAAATAAATTGGTTAGTCTCTAAGGTGCCACAAGTACTCCTTTTCTTTTTGCGAATACAGACTAACACGGCTGTTACTCTGAAACCTCTCATGGAGTGAGTTATTACTCAACAACAGATTACAGGTGGTAGAATGAGGACTGATGAATCAGAATCAGCAAGCTTAGTTCTGACTTCACTTAAAGCTTGCCTTTACGGGAAAATTTGCTAGCATTATTCCAGCATACTGCTACAGTTATACCAGTAATTCACGTGGACACAGTTTTTGGAATAACAGTGATCTTTTTTGGTTTTACATATGCCACTTCTAAAGCAACAAACTCCATTGAAATCTCTGGTATAAGAAGAGAAGAATCAGTTCAGATATATGGACATGAGATTACTGAAAGGATTTCGTTCAACTAGAAAATGTAACGGAAACAAATAAAAATGACCATAAAAACCTGTAACAATACACAATCAGTTGTAACTGAATTATCTGGTTTGAAAAGAGAAAATAAAGAACAATTGATTACTGTTGACTTTTGGATGTGATTTGTTGGTTGTGCTTGCTTTGTACATTGAAGATGCCAGCCATCAATAACAGAGTTTTGGTGCCCTCTTGTGTTTCATATAAGCAATTTCAGTAACTGCCAAAATGTACCTGTTTGCAGTGTTGCTGTTGCGGTGTTGGTCCCAGGATATTAGAGGGTCAAGGTGTTGAAGTAATAACAGACATATTTCCCTGATGGATTGTATTTTCTAAGGGACAACCTATCCTAAATTCTCAATCACTGATGATTCACTCAATCTACATTCATTCCTATATTTGCTTTCTACAACCATTTCTCTGTATAACTTTTCATGAGTGATATACCCAAATACTTGGATGCTAATATCTAAACAGTATTGTTAAATTTATTCACCTAAATCTGGGTTGTTTCAGATTCTGTACTATATGTATCTTATGACTTTTAAAACAAACTTTGTATTTGCGGATAATCTAAGCACTATACCCAGCTGTACAGAGTCTTTCCTTAACCTCTGTATTATATAATTCTAACATTAGCTTTAATAACATTTTAAAATCTTTTCTTCAAGCTCTGCGTAAGCCTGAAAGCATGACTCTTTCACCAGCAGAAGTTGGTCCAATAAAATATATTACCTCACCCACCTTGACTCTCTAACCCATATTTACACATTTGTTTCAGATGTAAACTTCTATGGGTTTACCTGTTTGCTCAGGTTACTTAATTCCTTGATAATGTATCAGAGAGGATAACAATCACTTTTTTTACATGTGTCACAGAAGCTCCATCCACTCTGCTGCAAGGGGATTTTCCACAGTACTAATCACTGATAATGTCTGATTTGAACATGATTTAGACAAACCAATGAACAGTTCAGTAGCTATTTTTCAGACTGAAATAGTTCAACTTGTTTTATTTCTAAATCAACTTTAACAAAACAAAAAACAAAAAAATCTTCGGAGTTATCCCTGGCTCAGGGATTGTTAACAGGATAAACGGGTACAATTGTTATACAATGTTATTAACCAATGTCATGTTGCAGTGTCATAACATATTTAAATGCTGTTAACTTGTTGTCACCAGAAACTGGGAGTATACTTGCTTTGCAGCAGCCTAGACAGTAACATGTTTCAAAGTGTCTTACAAGGCTTTCTAGCATAGGTGTCTCTTAGTAGTTAGCACAGCGTGGTTACTGATTTTGCATACAGAAGTTAGCTCTATTATAATACAAATAATAAATAATAATTCTCACCACATTCATATAGTCATCCAAGAGTTTGCTCTTCCCATGGGGTCATTACCAAGGCCCCTCTACACTGTGTAACTACTGGCTGCACAGCAGATTTCCCACAGGATGAAAACACGTGCATGAAAGTGCCTGTACTTTCCATTAATGTTTGAGGAAGGTGCACACACTAAGGAAAACTGATGTCAGCTGGCCAAAGCCTGAAGTTTCAAAAAAACAAAACAAACAAAAAAAACCATGAAAACTTTTCTGCATTTTTCTACCAGCAATGAAATTAACTTTTTTTGTATAGCCTGGTTATACTGAACAATGGAAAATGTCACCAAGCAAATCCTTTGTCTTTGACAAAATGTGGTCAATTTTTCTTAAGGCATGGAGGAAGAAATGCACCAGCACCACTCTGCTGTTTTCTGCAAGTGCACGATATAGTTTCCCACTCTCCTTAATGAAAAGAAAAAAAAATATCTGAACAGCCTCGCTTTCACCCAAAATGGTTTGCATGGCTGAAAAGATATCAATAATGGTATTTAAAGATACTGGTAACAAATTGCTGGCACACAATTCAGAAAGTAAATTACATAAATAAACCTCATTTTGAGGAAGAACTACCGCCTCTGGCACTACAGAAATTGTTTGTTTGAAAGATTGGTACTACTGATACACACAAGAAAAGTAAGATAGGTTACATTAACTCAGAACAAACAGCCACCCATCCATCCTCCTCATAGTGTAGGAAGCCCAGCTTCACAAAACCGTTATTAAAATTCACCTGCTTGCTCACACTTATATTGAAAATAATCAATTAAAAATACCCTTCTGATGTATTACTCACCCAACCAGAAACAAACACAGTGTTCCTCACCTTGATAGAGTTTTATGGCAGACTGTTGTAGTCAAATTCAGTCACTACATTTTAAGGCCAGTAAGGACCATTAGATGTACTGTGACCTCCTGTATAAACACAGGTCTTGGATTTCACCCAGTTAATCCTGTATTGAACCCAATAACTTGTGTTCCAGAAATCATCCAATCTTGATTTGAAGCCATCAAGAGATAGAGAATCCACAATTTCCCTTGGTAGTTTGTTTCAATGATTCATCCCCTCACTATTAAAAAATGTGTGCCTTATTTCTAATTTTATATTTGTCTGGCTTTAACTTCCAGCCATTAGTTCTTGTTATGCTCTTTTCTTCTAGATTAGAGCCCTGTAGTATCTGGTATTTTCTCCCCATGAAGGTTCCTTATACATTGTAATCAAGTCACCTCTTGATCTTCTTTTTGACAAGCTGAACAATTTGATCTCTGAAATCAATGAGGGATTTAAAATCTTAATTTACTGTCTGGATTTTTTTAAAGAATTAGTCTAATCCTCTATAAAAGACTCTGGGTAGCTAGAAATGATTATATTGTTGTTTTCATATCAAGGTTTATGTAACTCAATCATCACATATTAGTAATTACTCTGAGGGAACCATATGATAAACTGTAATAATTAAGATTTATGCATCCATTTTCAATTTACTATCGATGTCATACAGAGAGAGAGAGAGTAACAAGTGTGGTGAGGTAGGAAGAGAAAAGGGACACAGAATTTTAGCTTCCAAGTAAGTAATTTTACTAAGCAGTGTGCAAATCAGGAAAAATGTGTTTAAAAATTTTTTTTATACAAAACATTGTCATTTAGATGAACAGTTCAAGTTTGCCAGTCTGATTTTTCCCATTTTCCCCCAGATCAAAAAATCCCATGCAGCCAAAGTCATCGCACCAGACTACAGAAATGAGGAGCACTTTCAAACTAAGTCATAAGGTCCTCCATTGTGAAAACCTAACTTACTTTTTGCCAGATTATGCTAAAATGTAATTTTGCTCAATTATTTGTAATAAATCAATTTCAAGCACTTATCAGTCACCTCTTGAACTAGGTCACAAGTATAGCAGTGAAAAGGAGTTTGATAGCATCCTACTAATCACCAGGTGACATCTGTTCATACCACAAGCACCTATAAAATGAACAAACACACTTTGGCCCAGATTCTCAAAGGCACTTAGGCACCTAGCTCCCACTGATTCCAAGGATGAGGGGGGCAGAAAAAGTCAGCCAAAAAGGGTTTTAAAAAATTGATGTCTGAATGACAAGTCTCAAAGACACAAAGGTCTCTAAGGCACATGCAAAACTTCATTATCTACATCACTTGGAAGGCTTCTTGAGCTGCCAATCTGAAGGTATCTGCCAGTACAGTGTCTTTTTCAGTATCACAACCATCTATACAAAGTCCTCTTTGTTCAGGATTGCCTGGTTTCAAAGCAGCAATAATGTCCAGACATGGCAACCAAATCTGACTCTTCCTTGATGATTCACATAAACTGTTGCTGTAACATGTTACATAAGGATCTAGACACCGTAGCAAGAAAGGTCTTCAAGGCTAAACTGAGCATACCTCAATTTCAGTGAACCTGGTATTGAACTAAGCAATAACACATTAAACTGCTGGGACATCCATGATGGCGAATACTTCCTGGAGAAGAACTATAAAGACAATGACTCTGGAACAGTCACAAAGAAGTTTGCAAGTTCTGTGCTAAAGAGAAATCAGCTGCTGATGTATTAGCAGAAGTCCCTCAAAAAGAAGTGGAAAGTCACAGCTTAATATTGAAATAATGTCCTTGAAAATCTGAAGACAGAATAAAAGATCAGACTGGTCTCAAAAAACAATAATCCAAAAGCCAAATATTGCTGTAGATGATGTGTCTGAGTTTCAACAAGATTAAGAGGGCGAAAGCATGTTATCAGGCCTAAGGCTGATTAAAAGTCTCCTAGTAAATCCCGAGTATGTGCCTCACGGAGCTCAGATGTGCTAAACTTCAACACACTCTACTTTGAGGCCTTGCTTACACATAAAACTTGTACCCATTTAACTAAATCAATTTAGAAACTCAGTTAGTTAAAAATCTGTGTCACCTCATTGTGAAGACACACTTAATTTCATTTAAAGTGCTTTATATGGAGTTAGCTTAAATCAGTAAAGAACTGATGCCTCTGATGTCAACAGCGGTACCAATGATTACCTAAGGTAGATGTCAGAGATGCTAAAGCCTCAGCACTGGCTATAAGTATCAAAGGTCTCACTGAAGCCAAGGAGACTATGATATGCTGCATCTTTTTGTTCTGAGTTGGACAATGTTAGCATAGAGAGCCAAGGAAACCTGAAGCAATATTAAGCTAGAGTCCAGGGCCTCAAGTGGACAAGGCTTCTAGAAAATTAAATATGTAGACATTTCTCTCTGCCAGCTAGGACCTTAGGAGGTAACAGAGTGCACTGGCTAGGCAAAGAAGTCACAAGATTCACCCTGGACACTGGAGGTAGAGTGTGTATATTGATTAACAATGGAAATTATGCCTAGACAAGCAGAATAATTACAAACCTAATGTCTTATGATTTATCAAGAGACAAGGGGGAAAACTACCCTGAAGTTAAAAGCAGGGTAAAACATGGTAAAATGGAACTAATGTTCTCCAATTCTCCAAATCCCAACAACTAACAAAAATGAAACAAAACACACAAAACATGCCAGTAAAAACAAATGACGACAGATCAAGAGAAAATAGCTCCCTGAGTTTGACACAGAAAATAAAAGTGAGAGCAGGTCACAAAGCAGTTTTTTTTATGCATTCTAGTGGTGCAACATGCTGTGCTTATGAGTGGAAGCACAGTCTGCAATGAATGTAAGGAAATCCAGCACGGGTCTTGTAATCCAGAAGAAATGGCTTGTGCTGAATGAACCAAAGAAAACCACTAGTTTAAGGGTACATATTTTTGTACTTGTTGTGCACCAATTTCTGCAACATAAATTGCTCCAGTCTTCACATTTACATCCACAAGGTGTGGTTTAACCTCATCAGCTAGCTGGATTGTGTTTACCACATGGCACTCTCCAATGGATCCTATTGGTGGTGCTGCCAAGACAGTCACTCTGTTAATACTCAGCTGAGCTACAATTAGATATTCCTCATTGGTAGTTAATCTAAAAATAAAGAAAATAATTAGAATGAACATTCATTAGAACAATTCATATTAACACTGCTATACTATGTGCTTTAAAAATTATTATCCATATCTAGGTGAGCAAACAGTGTTCATGTGCAGAGTAGGCAATCAGTTTTCTAACTTTCTGATTTGGGCTTCAAATCTGAGGTTTAGGGTACTCTCATGTATAGCCCATGTGTCAGTCACTTAATATCCAGCTGCTGAAGTTCTCAAATCAAATGAAAACGATTCTAACGTTCTCAATCTTACAGTGCTGTAGAGTGTACAGAGCAAGCATACAGGACTTGCTCTACGTGCTGCTGCTGCTCCTTGGAGCCACAGATTTTGGTGTAACAGCAAATGAATAGGAATTTACACAATGGAAGTTAGGGCCTGTAGCCTTTACACATCTGAGTAAGGGGGGCAATATCAAGCTCCTAATTGTGTTCCCCAATGTCTATGAAACTCACAACTTTAAATTAAAATGAAAGTCCCAATCCACCAGTCGGATCCACATAGGCAGATCTTATGAAGTCATGTGATTGCAAGGATTCACCTTTACAGATCCTATTGCAGGATCAGGAGTCAGGACATAATTCCATAGCAATTCCACTCGCTAATTCCAGAGTCTGATGTCAAGCATTTGCTATCAACTTAAAGTAATGTGGAATCTTACTGGAGAAAAATTAGCATTCTGTTTCCTTTGAAATGTTTGTGTGGAAATACATAGTTACAGTACCTGACAGAAGAGGGACCATCTTCTACAAAACAACTACTCCAGGACCCCAGCCATTCCCCTGTGACTTTATCGAAAACCTGGATTCGTTTGTTTCCTCGGTCAGCAACCCACACCTATTGTACACAGTAAATACAGCTATAATACAGCTATACAGTATATATACTGCTATAAATAGCTACACCAAAAGCATCAGTTCCTTACACATAATGGGCCAAATATAGTGAAGAAAAGAGGGTACATCGGGAATGAATTTGGCTCTGCTTTTATTTTACAAAGTTGACTAACCAGGTATTAATTCTCAGACTCCCTCTCAAAAAAAAAAAAAATCCTTACAATGAATTTAAACTATATATCGAAAATCAGAGGTAAGATACACCAACTACTTTACTCTGCCGCAGTAGAGATGCCAGTGTCTTATGCTCCCCTCTTTTGTGGTTGCAAGACAGAAATGTTCACCACAGAACACAGGTTTTTCAGTGCTCATATACATACACTTATCCGATGCTAACTAAGTATCATGTCACCAAACTAATAATTGCTCTTTTTTTTCAGCTACATTATATAATTTCATGAGCAGAGTCTAGGAGGTTTGCATATGTAAATACATATCTGTGCAATGACACTTTGAAAACTGGCTGGCACACAGAATTCTGGGGATTGGTTATCTTCAGTATGCCCCTTGTCTAATCAGAAATATGTGGAGTAGGCTTTTTTCTGTGGATTGTGAATGGGTTGTAATAACACTGTACATTACATTAAGGCATCCCATTATTGCGATCGCTGACAGGATGAAACTGTTTTGTTATAGACAATCATGTCCATCAAACATTTTAGCTTTCTCAGATTATTGCTGCAGGGGCAGAGGTAGGTGACAGTTTGGGTACCTTACCTGTGAATTTCCATACTTTGAATTTTAAAAATAAAAGTTTACATTTTTAAAGTTGTTTATTTGAGAAATTAAAGCATTTCTGTAAGACTGTGTGCGATTCAGGGACACACTGACTGGTGCCAACTGGCAGAGGGGGCAAGCATGTTTTTACAGGGATTCCCTAACATATACTAAAAATTATGTTCTTATGGTCTTGGAGTTAAGGCAGGTCACCAGGAGTGACATACCTCAAAGATATTTCTTTCACACAGGAGGTAACTGATACCTATTTCCCTGTCTGGCAATTGGTGTATTGTATGCCACACACTGTATGCCTATTTGCATACTGAGCCAAGTACAAATTGAGAGATTGAGAAATATACAGAAGAGGAAATGTACAGGAAGAAACAAAGAGCAGGGGTGTGTCCTGTTTATGAATAAAGACAAAGAATTGGTCTGGTATATCTTGGAGTGCTAAGAGACACACTGAATCCTTCATCTCGGAGGCAAACTGACAGCATGCATGTCTTATGAAAGAAGGGTCACAGCCGCCCTAGCTGTAAAGTGCTGCAAGGAGTTTGGGCAAGCAGTATCCTATCCCACTAGACAAGAGGGTTTCTTGTCAATTAAATCTAGGCTCCAGAATGCATATTATGATTTTATTTTACATATAATCATTTGTTTCCAATATTTCCACTTGCTATTACTTGAATCTCTATGTTTTGTTAAATATATTTATACCTGATTTCACTATAAACAAATTTAAGTGCTGCGAGTTAAGCAGAGTGGTGATCTGAAGTTAAACTGTTAAGGTGAGTTGTAGTTTCTTTGGAAGCAGCGATTTGGTGAATACTGCGAGTGTCCTGTGGACAAAAGTCTGGACACTCCAGGGAGACGCTTGGAGAGCTCAAAAGTTCCAGTGTGCCTATTGTTAACCTGTAGAGGGACAGCAGAGCCTGCGAGGCCTAGAGGGGATTACTTGTGTTGCCTATGGCTAGTAAGGTTGGAGAGCTGACCCACAGCAATCCAAGACAAAGCTTTCTCACACTAAGGGCAGGTGGTAGTGAGGTGCCACATAACCCTGTGTTTACCTGGGAAGTGTCACAATGTGTACTCAACCTCTGAGGCACTGTGATGAGTTATAACTTAGATAGAACCTTAACTGAGTTATATGTCAGGGAATTTCCTTAGTTTTTAAAATTGTCCTAAGAGTCTCTGAAGGAGCTTTGGAGCGACAACACCAAAGGTCCTCAGAGTCAATGCTCCCACCTTGCAGATCCCATAAAATGCACAGGAACAGGGTGGGGTGGCAGCATATTAGGGGAACTTCCTTCTTCCTGCCCCCTTGCAGTGCAAATCCTTTAAAGGTCTGTAGGAGTAGCAGTCTCCTCCTGGGGACTGTAGGATGTCCGTGTATATATGTATGTGAAGAGATTATGTCAAATTGTCAAGACTCCCTCTTACCCTCCCAGCCACGTCAAGAAAAAGTTTTCAATGTGAAAAAGTTACACATAACTGCTCCCATGATTAAAATGGTACGCAGTAGGCCAGATCTCAATAATCAAAGATGAAAGAATGGCACTTTTTAGGTTGTCTCTCTTTTTTTTTTGGCAAAGGACATTAAGTACCAAAAACACATGTAGACATATACCGGAGAAGGCATAAAAGTTGTCTCTAAAACATTGAAAAACAGTTTTAATTCTTTACCCGTCCAACAGAATCCACTGTGACACTGTGAGGAATCTTGAACTGACCGACACCTGTACCATTTTCCCCACGCAGCCATATTTCCTTGAAATCTAACAGTAGAAATCATAATAAATAATGAAAAAGTAGTTTTCACTTGTATTATGTAGTATGAATGAGTGAAATATGTTTGACCTTATTTCCTTTTAAATGATTCTTAGCAACAGAAATACAAGTCATTTTTATAAGACAGGACTTTAAAGGGATTTAAAACACAATCTTCCTCTTCTTGAAGTCCAGGGGATAGTCCCAATGACTTCAATGGGAACAGGATTAGACTTGTTATTCCTAATTTCAAACTTTACTATTCATAAGGAGACAATTCTATTTACATTTGTGTCTCACTAATTTTTCCATGCAGGATATATTTGTTTTTCATTATTAATCCATTTGGTGTCTGTGTATGTTAAAAAGAAAGCTGCAATATCAAGCAGAGACAGAAAAGGGAAAAATCTCTCTCCTGGTCATGCTAGAGAGGCAAAGAAATTTTTCACCCAAAATAAACTATAATAAAATATATTGCTTAGATTTATCTATCTACTGCTCACAATAATACAAAATGGAAGAGTATAACTGGCAATATACAAAGGTCTAATTTTGCCAAAAAATAAGTTCATGGTCATGACGATGTGTTGGTTTCTTTAAAGATTTGTTTCTTCAAAATAAAAAGACATTTTCAAGATGCGTGAATAACAGAAGTATGACCTACATGAGAAACTACAGGGTTAAAGCTCATTGTAGACCTCTGACACAGATCCTAGCAAGCACCCCCTCCTGGCCACCAGTTGGACTGCTCTGAGGGGGAATCCAAGCCTCTGCTCCTCTGGGTCCCAGGGGGAGGGGAGGAGGGTGTTAAGCTTCTGAAGCCCCAGTAGGCTGCAGCACTGTTTCCTCCATTAGCCTCTCTGGCACATTTCCTGGGCACTGACTCTCAGTCTGCTATCCTTCTTGGAAATGGAGCTCCTCAGCCCACCTGCCCAGGACCAGCGCTGCCCTCCGAGATACACCAGTTACTCAAACACATCCCTCTCCCAGAACTCCACACCAAAGTGTGAAACTTCTGGTGCACAGTTTAACTCTTTCAAGGACATGCAGCAGTTGTGAAGCAGTCGATACACACTCAGACACTTTGCACACTTAACACATTAATGCTCCTTTACACTTAATCATGTAAAGCAAGCACAGGATAGTATAGATCATTCAAAACAATAAAAGTTACAATGTATGCCCTTTACCATCTCATCCTTCCCTTGCGAGTCCTTATGGACCATGATATCTAGGCGGGCAGGGTGTCCCCTGCCTCATGCAGGCTGCTACCTGCTGGGTGATCTCTCCCTCTTACCCAGCTTTTGTGACCTTGCTGTCTCCTGTTCCATGCTTCCTCTTTCTCTCAGCCCTATAGTCCTGTGGGTTCCCCTATTTAAACACTGTGGCCAGCACTGTTTTGTTTCTGTGCCCACTGCCCCTGCCTTTCTCCTGTCGCTTCAGAGGAGTCAGTTAGCCTGATTTTCTAAGGATGCAGCTCATCCAGTGTTCCCAGCTCACCCAGTGTTCCCAGATGTTTGCACCTGAATAGAGTCATTGTGTCCTAAGCACCTCCTACTGTGTCTATCTGGTATGTACCTGCTACAGGCCCCTTCAGCAATGGTGAATCCAATACATATAGACACTCATGATATAGCAGTTTGTCAAAATACATCTTCACAGTATCAATCAGAATTCATAAATTGTACTGGTACAGCCCCAATTCATACAGTCCCAATTCTGCAAACATTTACACATGCTTAATTTCAAGCACATGAATATTCACAGTGAAGTCACTGGTTTCAGAGTAGCAGCCGTGTTGGTCTGTTTCCGCAAAAAGAACAGGAGTACTTGTGGCATGTTAGAGACTAACAAATTTATTACAGCATAAGCTTTGGTGGGCTACAGCTCACTTCATCGGATGCATAGAATGGAACATATAGTAAGAAGATATATATATACATATAGAGAAGGTGGAAGTTGCCATACAAACTGTAAGAGGCTAATTAATTAAGATGAGCTACTATCAGCAGGAGAAAAAAAATTTTGTAGTGATAATTAAGATGGCCCATTTAGACAGTTGACAAGAAGGTGTGAGGATACTTAACATGGGGAAATAGATTAAATATTGCACATATTGAATCTATTTCCCCATGTTAGGTATCCTCACACCTTCTTGTCTAAATGGGCCATCTTGATTATCACTACAAAATTTTTTTCTCCTGCTGATAGTAGCTCATCTTAATTAATTAGCCTCTTACAGTTTGTATGGCAACTTCCACCTTCTCTATATGTATATATATATATCTTCTTACTATATGTTCCATTCTATGCATCCGATGAAGTGGGCTGTAGCCCACGAAATCTTATGCTCTAATAAATTTGTTAGCCTCTAAGGTGCCACAAGTACTCCTGTTCTTTTTACTGAAGTCACTGGGACTACTCACAAGCTAGGGCCTTAATCTTTACAAAAACAATGAGAAAACAGGCAAGGGTTAAAATAGCAGTGACAGGTATTAAAAACATGACAGTCAAGGAGTTAGCTGATTAGCTGGGTGTTTTTGCTAAAATGATCAGCAGTGAAATAGGCTCTGATTCAAAGCTCATCAAGATCAATGGGGAGTCTGTCAATTAACTCTAATGGGCATAAGATCAGGCCCACAGTTAGCAATGTTGATGTTTAAAACTATTATTAGGCCTCTAAATTTTCAGATGTCAACTCCTGTGTACGTTCTCTTTTCACATACCTGTGGACAGTTTGAATAATCTGTTGTTCATCCCTCCATCTCCATCCACAATGTAGATCTCCCCTGTTTGTTCCACAAATATTTCTGCTGGCTGATCAAACTGCAGCGGATTTAAACCTGAGCCAGCTTTACCTTGAGTGCCCAGGACCTGAATAAGTTTACCAGAAGGACTGTACTGTTTAACTGTGTGCCCATACTCCCCTGTATTAAGGAAAGGCATAGACATTTCTCAGCAAAACCATGGCTCTTTGACATCAACACAGTAACAACAAGATAAAAATCCACTGTCACTTTAAGAATGAAACTGAACTAAGAAAACTCTGTAGTAAGAGAATGATTTCAGATTAACAAGGCATCAAATGGACATGTGCAAAGTACTGGAGCTGTCAGGATGGGATAGAGGACACAAATCATGCATTTAAATGCATGCTTTTCTGGCCCTGTTTCTCGACTAAGATCTGGAAATGTTGGCCAAGATTATCAGCTCTGGCAAATGAGCACATGGCACAACTCATGAGCCTTCAAACTGCTCTACCTTGTAGTGGGGAACTGGATCAATGCACAGTTAGGACTCGGGGAGCATGAATCTGGCTTAATGTTCTTTTGGTACCTTATTCAAACAATTAAAATTACTGTTCAAAGGGATACCTGCAAAAAACCTATTTTCTCTGTGGCACAATATTTTTAACATGTTCCCATTATACATACCAGTTCCAACATCTGTGATCCATATTGAGGTATCTGTAGGGGTGCTGACTGCAAAGATACCATGAGGCATTTCAAGTGTGGAATTCCATGCATGCAGGAAATATCCTTCATCTGAAAACACTAGTACCTTTGGTACATTAGCCCCTCTCTGAAGGTGTACAAAAATAGTCAATTGAAAAAAGGATCTTATCAAGCAAATAATCTCACTTTTGACAATTCTGTTTAAATGTTCGTAATTTTCATGTCAAAAACCTTTACAGACATTAATTAATAATGCTCACAACCTGTGTGATGTGGGCAAGTACTAACCCCATTTTACAGCTGGGGAAAAACACAGAAAGGTTAAGTTTGCAACAGTGTTCATTAATCTTGGGACACTTAAAGCCTGATTTTCAGAGGCGCTGAGCCACTGCTGCTCTCATTGTCTTCATTTTGAATTGTGATTGCACGCAATCTCTGAAAAAAACATCATGCCTTAGGTCTCCCAAGATGGACACACATTTTTAATTGTACTTAATTGTCCAGGATTTCAGGTGCCATGGCTGTGTTTTATAAATAAAAATCTCACCATCTTTGTTTGCATTGCTGAAGACAGAGAGTCTCAACCAGAATCTAGATACCAACATGTAGGCATGACTAGTACAGTTAGTAAAATTCTATTATAACAGTTGCTTGGGATGGCTGATTTTCTGTCTATCCATCCTAGGTAGTGATGTGGCCACTGTGACAGATATGGTAATTTCCTGCAATATCCCTGAAAGTCTTATGTGTCTATTATTGTGGGCCAGGACTATATGTAACTTCTGTATGAGAGAGATGTGACAAATACTGCAACCCCATGTGTATCTTCGGGGTCCACTGTTTAAATGAATGTTTTATTGTGTTCCACTCCAGGGGGAAAGGCCACCACAGTTCTTACAGGAACTAAAAACAGTGGAAAATCAGCCAAGTTGTAATCCCCCAAGGAGGTACCACCTCGTGGGGATGCTTGCATATACTAGCTCAGACTAGTTTCAGAGTAGCAGCCGTGTTAGTCTGTATCCGCAAAAAGAAAAGGAGTATTTATGGCACCTTAGAGACTAACCAATTTATTTGAGCATAAGCTTTCGTGAGCTACAGCTCACTTCATCGGATGCCTCTGGAAATCCAGCTGTGCCAGTGTCAGAACACGTGGAGAAGAAGTAGTATTGTCAAGATGGAGAGACTGTGCCAGCAGGACCAGGTTCAATAACATCAGCTCAAAAAAGAGAAACTGGCACCATAGTCTGGTAACTTACCATAGTCTAGTAAGTGGAGGCAGGCACTAGGTACCTGTCCTGGTGAGTGGCATCAACTCCAAATTTCTTCCTGGCTTTAGGGAATGACATGGATGTATTTCTAAATGCTTCTGAAATGGGGTTTGAAGGACTGGCTCCTACCAGAGCCCTGGCTGGAGTTGGAAGGTAATCTCTGATAAGCTTATTAGTTTGTATGTAGGTGCTTTTGTTGTTTTAATATGTTTTCTCTGTAGCACTTTCACCTTAAGATTAAATGTGCTTGCTTATAAAGGGCTCTGTGGTAACTTTCAACTGCTGGTAATTATGTTGTGCATAATTGCCTTGAGAGAAAGCTTGCCCTGTTTAGGCAGTCTGGCTTTCTGGGAATATCAGAGTGTAGCCAGGGTAGTGTGCAACCTGGAAAGCCCCCTGGTCAGGAGGCAGAGATTAGGTCTCTCCCCAAGAGAGTTAACAGCTGAGGAGCTAGGAGCCTAGAAGGGGTGCCTTTGATGGAACATGGACATGAATGCAGGTGCAGTTACCCTGACCTGTGACACCCCCAAACACTGAAGTACCTGAGCACCTCATAGTTTCTGATTTATTAATCCTCACAACACTCCAGTGAGTATTATTATCCCCATTTTACAGATAGGGAAGAGAGGCAGAGAGAGACTAAGTATCTAGGGATGTAAATACCATTAAAAAAGTGAACTGTTTAAACAATTTAAAAAAATGTTGTTTAAACATTTTAAAAAAATGTTGTTTAAACAGCTAACCGTTTAAGTGGCTGGGGCCCATCTGGCCGGCGTGGCTGGGCCCGCTCCATCCGGGTGGCCCTGCTCCGTCTGGGTGCTTCAGCTGGGCCCACTCCGGGCAGGTGGCCCTGCTCCGGGCAGGCACCGCATCTGGGCCTGCTCTGGGTGGGCGGTGCTGCTCGGGCCACTCCAGGCGGCGCAGCTGGGCCCACTGGGCTGGCCGGTGCGGAGCTCCTGGGGACAGCTGGATTAACGGTTAAGGTGCTTAACCGGTAAGACTATGCTTACAGGTTAATCTTTTACATCCCTGTAAGTATCTTGCCCAAATTCACACAGGATGTTTGTGGCAGTGCAGGAATTGAACCCAGGTCTCCCATAGCCCACTGGGCCATCCTTCTTTACAGGTTTACTTAGTTGAGGCAGGGATGTGAAGAACAGCAGCAGAAGTGACATCTACAGTTGCCTCCATTCTCCTAGCAGGCTTCCACGTTCTAGGCTAACTGATTTGTATCTTTCCTTGTGACACTTGCCATTTCAAAACTATTTTTTTAAAATTTGAAGCCTGTAAAAAACATAAAAGCAACAAGCCCAATATGCACAGGAAGACCCTTCATATCCAGAACTACTTTAAAGAAATGTATACTATTAATAACCTAGTCAAATTTACATCTAGAATTTAATACAATAAATGGTTATAATCATCTTAATTATAAATGCAAATGGGAATTCCAGAGGAGAAAAACAATATAATGCTAATAAGAACAAAATTCCAGTGCTATTACTTACTTGTGCAACATAGACCAGATCATGGAGAGGGTCAACAGCAACACAAAATGTTTGCCCAGTGAAATATTCTGGACGTTTAGGCCAGCCTACATCCAGCTTGTAAAGCTGTTGCTCTATCCTCCAAGGGGAGTAAAAAGCAATTGCTCTTAATACCTTAAAAATGTAAAAGTAAATAACCATTAATAGTTAAATTCCATGAGATTCCACTTTCTATAACTCTTCAGCTTTTTATTAGTTATTATTAGGGTGAGATTTTCAAAGACACAAATGGTGGCTGGGTGTCCAATTTGGACTGAAAGTCAACGGAAGTTCGCCAGCTAGCTGCTATTTGGGCCTTTGTAAATCTTCTTTGTTAGAGCCAAATGAATCAGCACACTTGAAACATTAAATCAAGTGTACATCCACCAAGTACTCAATAACAAATATTATTCTGACATGGGATTGTCTCTAAATGGAGTGCAAGGATACTGTAGAAGAGATTGTCTCTACATAGAGTGCAGGGATGCTGTAGAATTACTGACGCAAAATTACACAATTGTTTCCCAGGTGTGTAGTTTTTGGCACTCAAAATGTGCTGAGCTCTTTTAAAAAACCTTTTAAAACTGCTAATCTCTTGTAACAATTCTGGATGGTGTGTCCACAATAGCCTTCCAGTAGCTGTATCTAATGTGTTGGCTAAACCATGTTGATCAGAATCATGTTCAAGACAATTCACCCCAAGCACCCTGAGCAATGATATAGTTTTGAATTGGATAATATGGAAACAAGTCATACCACCTGTGTTTAAAGAGGTTGTGTGAACTGGATGGTGGCTAGATTTAATTTCCCAAAGCAGTTTCCATTATCAAGGGACCTTTACTGCGTAACACCTGTGTGTGTTAATAGGTAGTTGACAGCTCCATCACAAAGCATCCAGTGGATATCAAGACTCCTGCTGCCACAACCACAGAGTTCATCATGACTCTATCCTGCTACAGCCAGGACTGGAATCCTAGTTCTTCAGCTCCCTACAGCTCTCTACAACTTAAACTAAAGAAGATCTCTAGTGGCTTATTCTAATTGTAGGCTCCTTATGCACTTGATGGTCTTTGCTGAAGGGCAACATCATGCTCACTCTCTTCTACACGTAAAACCAGAACGTTACCATAGACGGAAGGATTCATACACACAGAGGTGGGCACTGGAGATGAAGGGGGTGACAGTAGACAGGATGAGCACACGTGCGTTTCAAAGACCACATCCAACCAGGTCTAACACATTTTGCCACCGTGCCAGAAGCCTCCAATAGAGACCTTCAGCCTTTCCTTATGCACAAGGAGAGCCAAAACTCTTAAAGAAACACTTGATTAGCAGCCCTGCAAGGAACTCAGCCTCCTGGCCACAATATGCAGCTGGCTACTGATCCTGGCAGAACTGGGAAGGCATCTATGCTTTACCTCACCTCCTCTCTCCAAAGGTAAAATGCCGGATTATGCAGGGCAAATGAGCAAAGGGCGGGGGAACTTAGTTTAAGGAGGAGACAGAAGAGGGAAAACAAAGTACAGAGAGAATGAGTGTGGCAAAGAGAAAGAGGAAAGAGAGGAATAGGTTGAAACAGAGGGAGAGACGGAATGAACAGGGAAGTGAAAAAAAGAGGATAAAAGCCAGAATCCTGTGACCACAGACAGACCAAGAGGGCAAGAAGCGTAAAGACAAGAAAAAGAGCAAGAAATATGCAGGGCCCTGGACGCTCCATGATTCCATGACAACAGGATTTGCTACAGAATTTATCTCGCCACAGAACTGTGTGCCAAAATCTGACTTTATTGTATGTTCTAGCCCTTACAGTCATGGATAAAAACTCAAATGTGAGCCAAGCATAAACTGTCTGCATCATCGACCAGCATCTGGGGAGAGCCTGAAACAATAGCTCTGATGGGGTGACTTGTCCCATTCATTTCAATCAGGGCCCTCTGGACTCTACCAAATTAAGCAGCCATAGAATTGCATTCTCCTAATAAAAGTTAGACTTGCAGACACATGGTAGAAAATATAGTAGAGGGAACATAGAGAGAGAAAATGTTTTCTGACTCCTCATCCTTTACTGTCATATAGCTGGTACTCTTTTTCTTAATCAAGGGAAGAGAGTCAGGGAGAGACACAAGGCTGAAATTTGGTTTGTTATTCTCAGTTCCTTATTTGTAGTACCAGCTCCACATTCATGGTATCCAGTTCCTTATTCAAAGGCCAAAATTATTTACAAAATATATTAATGTAAGATAAAAATTTTTTGAAATGTCATCAGATTAATGTGAATTAATTAATTTGAATTACTAATTCCTTAATTATTTATTAAGTGAATAATCAGAGAGCTGGGTTTTGACTGCAAGCATGTGACAAAATAAGTCTTGATCACTCCAAGTGACATGTCCCTGTGACATGTCTGTTCTGAACCACATGACTGTTCTGAAGGAGCTGAGACAAGACACTCCCCAAGCCCAAGTTTTGTTTCTGTGCAATATACTGGCCACATGTCACACCCCTACCACACTTCCATATCATACACAGAATTTGAATAAGCAGGTTGGTTTTGACAGACTGTATGTGAATAAATGAGTCTTGGGATATCCGAAGTGACACATCACTGTGACCATCAGACTGTTCTTAAGGAGCTGGGAATCCAACCCACTGACCCGAAGCTTTGTTGTTGCATAGTATGCTGCAAAATGTCATACCTCCTCTCCACTTCCATTTTATAAATGGTGATTGAATAAGGAAATTGGGATTTGACTAAATGTGCATGACAAAATGTCATTTAAGGTGACCCGAGACACACCTCCCTGTGACTATCAGGCTGTTCTGAAGAAGCTTGGCCATGCCACTCACTGATCTGAAGATTTGGTTATGCGAAATGTGCTGCCACATGCCACACCCCCAACCCACTTCCATTTTGTATATGAAAACTGAATAGGAATCGGATTTTGATTGGCTGTACAAGACAACACGTGTCTCGGGTTATCCCAAGTGACATGGCCCTGTGATCATCAGAGTCTTCTGAAGAAGCTGGGACATCCCACTCGCCAACCTGAAGCTTTGTTGTTACACAATGTGCTGCCACATGTTACTCCCATTCCACACTGCTTGAATAAGGAGCAGGGATTTGACTGCCTGTATATGACAAAATGCGTCTCAGTGTTGGATCATATTAAAGAAGTTCTGTATTAAAATCACAGATGAGTTTGATTCCCCATAGTTTAAAATTCCAGGGTATTACTAATTAAGAGGTCTCTTGGTTTTTGGTACTGTTTCTCTCCCTCTGTGTGTGAAACCTGCAAGCTGCTAATTGCGTTAATACATTCTAAGACAGAGTCTGTTCTCAAAGCAATTCACACAGAGAGAGACTCAAAGCAATACTCTGTAACAACAGAAACAGCACCCAGAGACTCCCCGCCATTTTGTTGTATTAACAATTGTGATTAAAATAGAGATAGAGGATGTATGTGGATGGATGCTTGGTATGGATAATAACTGAATGATCAGCGAGGTGCCAGCCTAAGAATCCAGTGTCCATCAGCTGAGGAAGGCATCAAGTGGAAATAACCAGAGGACCCCCAGAGGGCAGACTGGAATCCACCCAACAGCCTCAAGAATGGGAGAACCAAAGAACAAGATAACATCTGGCAACACAGAGCCCTCAGGAATGTGCTATCTGCTGATTGATTCAGCAACAGCATGATGAAGCAATTCCCACAGACTGGCATAGGAAGAAATTCCTATAAAAATGGACTCTAGAAAGTGAGAACTTTGGGGTCTGATTCTGCAAGCCAACTTCCAGGAGCATCAGATGAGCATCTGACAAGGCCCTGCTCCCTCCTCATGTCCAGGCCACCTGGCCAGTGGCTTGGCATGAGCAACTCTAAGGCTGGTAACTATGATAACAACCTTGCAGAACCTGTGTGTGTGTGTTTGTATGAATGAATGTGTGAATAAATATGAGATTGAATGGAATGTTATAGCTATAACTAACTGCTTACTATGATTCTTTCTGTATTCACAATAAATGTGGTATTTTGCCTTTTCCTCTTTAATAAGATCCTGCTGGTTTTTATTTTATTGGTGTAACATCAGGTCGCTTCAGGTGACATGGCCCAGCGACTGTCAGGATGTTCTGAAGGGGCTGGAATATGCCCCTTGCCGACCACAAGGTTTGTTCTTGGGCTATATGCTTCCCCACCCATTCCATACTGTGGAGGGCTTAAATAAGGATCTGGGTTTTGACAGACTATACGTGAGATAATTCAATTTGGGTCACTCCAAGTGACATATCCCCACAACTGTCAGACTGTTCTGAAGTAGCTGAGACATGCCAGGTGTTAGACTAGATGACCCTTGTGGTCCCTTTTAACCCAGTGGTTCTAGGATTCTATGCCACTTGCCAACCCAAGGATTTGTTCTTCAGGAATATACTGCTACTTTTCACACCCCAACCCCAGTTCTGTATTGTACATAGTGATTAAGGAGCTGGCTTTTGACTGGCTGTATGGGACAAAATACATATTGAGTTACCCCAAGTGACAAGTCCCTGCAACCATTATTTCATTATGAAGAATGAGGATTTGCCCCTTCCAGAGGTGAACCTTTATTTCTGGTCTGACAGATATATTGGCCCAATTTTTGTGTGTGTGTGTTTTTTTTGTGTTAGTTAACATACAATACGCAATATTGCATGTAAAAATCAACAGAACCAATATTCAATGAATTTGCTGCAAATCATTCTGTAATGTTTTCATAGAAATTATATGATAGTTACAAATGAAGAAGTCCATTGGAACTTTGATTTGTTTTTAGATGAAAGATGTATCAATTTTTTTAAAATTCTGGTACACACATAAAAACAGTTGTGCCAATTACAGTTGTGTGTTTTGCTCATTACACAAGAAAAAATAAAGAAAAGACACTTCAAGGGCACAGTTGCCTTCCAATAATCATGTTTATGAGCTACATGCAAACATAAAAGGCCTATCAATTCATTCTGCTGTTCTGAATGGTTTCTGATGGCTTCTGAAATACAGACAACAGTGAACACTAGAGTGTTCACATTCTACTTAAAGGAATATGTAATGTAGTTGTAGCTGTTGAACCAGTTTGTGTCTTGTGTGGCTGTGAGACTCAGACAATACAAATGTACACTGGTACACTTTAATGGAATTTCAAGAATCTATCTGTAAGTAGAATATCTCTACCTCCTTTCCTTTTTAATTCCAAAATTCCATCATAGAAATGCCAGCCCTCAGTTTGACCAAATTTGTAGAAACAAACAAAATGGTCCCCAGTGTTGTGTGTCATTCCAACAACTTTGTACATATAATGACACCACCTTTATTTTCATAAACTTTATTGTTTATACAAATAATATTGATGACTTCTATTGAACTAATCAATATCTGAAACACTTGTAAATATTAATACGATATTCAAGTTACATAAAAAGGTAGTACAGAGAGGGCAGTTGGCGTATTTTTCTGTAGTAGGGGAACTGCATTTTTGTCTGAATATTCAATGAATGGTATTTGAAAAAGACAAGTAACTACTCTGAAGCACATCCACCAAAATGCGTCTGTTGTCTTTCAACTTACTTGCTAACATGCATAGAAATCTATACAGGAAATACCCCAGGGTAAAATTTTTGAATCTTTCTGTGATCAGACTTAACAATAATGAATAAGATGCATGGTTCACCATTAATGAAATGATGTCTACTCAATTGACGTAATCCATTGCATTTGTTCATGTTTACTCTGAAACTGTAAAATAAGTATAGATGTTGCTATTTATTATAATATTTTAATTAATTGAGCAATGGTTGCTGCTGTTAGTGCTGATTATTGGTGACACCTATATTTAAGCATTCCTAGGGATCTGTATGGTCAGACCCTGTTTTGCACAGAAGGGAAGTTTCTTCATAAACTTCTGCATAGAATTGCTGCATAATCTGGTGCTGTCTGCTGCTTTATGGTCTGTAATCCTGACACAACCACCTATTGCACCAAACATCCACTTGGAGGGGAAACTTTGATAAAAGTGTGCGTGCAGAACAGCCAGTAACAGGATTTCATAGATTCTCAAGTATAGATAAACACCTGGCAGGGATGGTCTAGGTAATCTGTTCTTAAAAACATCCAATGATGGGGATTCTGCAACCTCGCCTAGAAGCCTAATCCAGTGTTTATCTATCTTGACAGTTAGAAAGTTTTTACTAATGCCTAACCTAAATCTCCCTTGTAGCAGATTAAGCCAATGACTTCTTGTCCTAACCTAAGTGGACATGCCGAACAATTGATCACTGTCCTCTTTATAACAACCTTTAACATATTTCAAAACTGTTGTCATGACCCTTCAATCTTCTTTTCTCAAGACTAAACTTGCCCATCTCTCCTTTTAGGTCATGTTTTCTAAACCTTTTATCATTTTTACTTTTCTCCTCGGGCAGCCAGGCGCACCGGCTACTGCTGGAGCAGTCTTCCCACCTCAGCCCGCCAGCAGCAGGAGTTGGGTGTGGAGGGGCTCAGGGCTGGGGTGCGGGGTGGTGTTTACCTGGAGGGGGGCTCCCCTCCCTCAGCTCCTAGCTCCATGAGCTGCCTCTAACAGCAGGCACCACCCCTGCAGCTCCCATTGGCCGCGGTTCCCAGCCAATAGGAGCTGTAGAATCAGGGCTTGGGGCGGAGTGGAGGCAGCACATGGAGCTCAGGAGCCGGGTAGGGAGCCTGCCCCAGCCCCACAAGCCCCCCCAGTACCTGCAATACCCTCCCCCGCCGCCCCCAAGTACCTGCAGCACCCCCTCAAGTTTTAGTCAGGGGTATATAATACAAGTCATGGACAACTCACCGGCCGTGAATATTTGTTTAGTGCCCATGACTTTTACTAAAAATACCCGTGACTAAAATGTAGCCTGACTCATATTCAATCTGTGATCCACTAAAAGCCCCAGATCATTTTCAGCAGTACTACCACCTAGCCAGTTATTCCTCAGTTTGTAGTTATCCGTTTGATTTTTCCTTCCTAGGTATAATAATTTGTGTGACATATATGGCAATTTCCTGCAATATCCCTAGGAAACCTTCCTGAATTAAGGTTAAGTATATTTCAAGTCCATTGCATTAAATGCAAAGGTTATGTATTATTGTGGACGAGGATTGTCTTCACTTCTCTAATGGAGAAATAGGATGTAAACCCCAGGAAGTGTTAATAACTTCAGAGAAGTATACTGAACAACGGGCCAGACAAGAACGGACAATTAGGGTGGTGTCAAGTGATTTTCCTGAGGATCGCTATGGGTAGGGGAATGCAAATTTCCCCCCTCTGGTTTTGCAAAAAAAAAAAACCAGACTTTAGAAGTTACGCTCTTCATAGGGGCTCACTGTCTACTACTTACATGTTCCCAGAATCTAATCAAGGAAAGAGTGACCTTTCCTAGCAATTCTGGTTCTGAGCTGCGGTTGTTATGAACTTGTAACCACAGAAAAACCCTTTTGTGGAGTTTGAAGGACTGTCTCCTACCAGAACCCTTGGTGGAGTTGAGGGTGATCTATAGTACGCTTATTAGTATGCATGTAGGTTCTTTTGTTGTTTTAATATGTTTTCTCTATGATACTTTCACCTTAAGAATAAATGTGCTTGCTTATAAAGGGCTATATGGTAACTTGCAAATGAAGGCAATTACACTGTTCATATCCTTCAAAGAGAAAGTGAAGTGTAGATGCTGGCCTCAATAGGCAGTTTGGCTTGCTGGAAATCTCACAGTGTAGCTAGGGAGCTGTGCACCCCTGGTTAGGAGGGAAAGAAACATGGGTCTCTGCTCAAGCTAAGTGACATCTGAGGAACCGGTAGCCTAGAGTGGGTTCCCTCATAGGACCATGGAGGATGAATACAAATGCAGTTGCCATGAACTGTGACACTTTGAACTTGTCTTTATTGAATTTCATATTGCTGATTTCCAACCAATTCTTGACTTTGTCAAGGTCATTTTGAATTCTATTCTTTCCTCCAAAACTTTGCAACCCCTCCCACTTTGGTGTCATCTGCAAATCATATAAGCATACTCTTCACTCCATTAGCGATGTCATTACTGAAACTATTGACTAGTACCAGACCCAGGCTAGACCCCAGCAGGACCCCACTAGATACATCCCCTCACTTTGACAGCAAACTCTAACTACACCCATCTCTTATGCCTCTATCCTACTTCCACATTGTAAACGATGCTTGAACAGGGAACTGGACTTTGACTGGCTGTATGTGATAAAATATGTCTTTGGTGACATGTCCCCACAACTATTAAGCTGTTCTGATGTAGCTGACCCATAGACCTATCTTTCTTGAAACTCTGCAAAAATTGCGGCCCATTTCACAAGAGATTGTGTGGGGGTGGGGGGAAATGGGCCACAATTTTTTGCAACATAAAAGTTTCAAGTAAGGCAGTTCCATGTCTCAGCTACATTAGAACAGCTTAATGGTTGTGAGGACATGTCACTTAGGGTGATCAAAGACTTATTTTATCACTTATAGCCAGTCAAAATCCAGTTCCCTATTCAAGCACCATTTACAATATGGAAATGGGGTGGGGGCATAACAAGTGGCAGCATGCTATCCAAGAACAAAGCTTCAGGTTAGTGAGTGGCAGCATGGCCTAGTTCCTTCCAAACAGTCAGATGGTTGTGGCAATGTGTCATTTTGGGTGACCTGAGAAACAGTTTGTCATGCACAGCCAGTCAAACCCACTTCCTTATTCCATCACCATTTACAGCTGGAATCTCAAACTCGAATCACCACAAGGGCCACATGAGGACTAGTACATTGGCCCGAGGGCCACATCACTGACATCCCCTGCCCCCTTCCCCACCCCCATTCCAATCCCTTCCCCAAAGCCCCCAACCCAACTCTTCCCCCTCCCTGCCCCTATTCCAACCCCTTCCCCAAATCCATGCCCCTGCCCCACCTCTTCTGAAAAGCGCTAAGCGCCGCCAAACAGCTGTTTGGTGGCGGGAAGCACCTACAGGTAGGCAGAGGAGAGGGGACGCAGCACGCTGGGGGTGGGGGGGAGGGGAGGTGGCGGGGGAGGGGAGCTTGGTGGCTGCAGGAAATAACTCGGGTGGGAGGGCACAGGAAGCTTGGCGGGCCGCAGCAAATAACTCTGTGGGCTGCCGCGTGTTTGAGACCCCTGATTTACACTATGGAAGGGGGATGGGGTGCTATGCGACAGCACACTGCACAGGAACAAAGCTTTGGGATCAGTGAGTGGGGTGCCCCAGTTCCTTCAGAACAGGCTGACTGTTGCAGGGACATGCCAGCTAGGGGACCTGAGGCTTATTTTGTCACAAAGAGCCAATCAACACCCAGCTTCTTACCTGAATAACTAGTACAGTAATTAGTACTTTACATTTTTATCATGTTCATTAGATGACATTTCTAAAAACTGACTCTTACCCTGATACATTTTTAAATAATGCTGCCCTTTGACTAAGTTAACTAGGCACCAGAAATAAGGATCTGGGAGCAGAGACCCAAGTGCAGCTCTTTGGGAGAGGGAGAGGGTTTGGCTTGGGAAGAGACAGAGAGGAAGGAGCCAGCTCCCCCTTCCTCCAGCAGTCATCTCCCCCTGCCCGAGCGAGGTACCTGGACACCTGGATCCGGGCGTGGGGCCGGGGACAGGCCCAGGGTGGGGATGAAGGACACGGCGGGGCGCTACGGAGCCAGCAGGCACGGGGAGGGGGGGGCTAAGCCCACCCCACCCACTTGTAGGCGGATCCTCCCGCGCTCTCCACGGCGCCTAGCGGAGCCCCGGCCCGCGCCCCCTGCCCAGACCCACCTGGGATCCCGAGAGCGCGCAACAGAAAACCAGCAGCGCTGCTATCGCGCTGCCCATGGCAACCGCCAGGCCGGGCCTGCCGCGCAGCTTCATGCAGCCCGGACAGCGTCACCGCCAGGGCTCGCCCTCGCCCGCCCCCGAGCCGGCGAACGTCAGGCCGAGGCCCCACCCCCTCAGCGTGCGCGAGCCGGGCATGCCATGGCAGGCTCCAGGCAGAGCCACGGTTCCTGCCTGGAAGACTGCAGCTTTGTCACGTGACAACAGGCGGCGCCTGGGCGTGTGTCAGTCACGTGACTTCGGACGCGGAGACGGTGCGGTCAGGCCTCCCTCGCAATTTTTTATACCCTGTTGCTCGCCTTTGGGGTTGTCCACTTGAGTGCCTGAGCGCAGGACAACAATGTCCGGTATCCAGGAATTTTTAAACACTCGATAGCAGTCCTTTCGGCAGGATGCTAGGAGCACAGTAGCTGGGGTTCTGATCGCTGCAAGAGAGAGGCGAGAGACCATTCCGCTCGGATTCAGGCATTCTGCTCAGTCAACTTCTGTTGGGGTTTCTGCCGCATGAGGGGTCGTCGGAGAGATACAATGGACGCAGGTTGATGATGTCATCGGCGTGCGATTCATGGACATTGTGGACCCCAGTGGCGAGGAGGAACCTCGTCGCTGATGGTTATTGCTTGGGCAGGGCGCTCTACAGCTCACGGGTGGCGGCGGCGGCGGCCCCGGGCTGAGGGTTGGCCGTGCCAGGGTCTGAGCCGGGGCCGTTTCCCCGGCGGCCTCCCCCGCCCATCGCGGCAGTGCCGTGGCTTTTGTTGCTGCTGGTAACAAAGAGCCGGGAGCTTTGCGGGCGATGGGCAGCGGCGGAGCCCGGGGGCTGCCGGGGCTGAGGGCCGCGCGCTGACGGGAGCGGCAAGAGGCTGAGGCAGTTGCACAGCCCTATCGCTCCGTGTCCCCGGCGGCACCTGAGCCAGGCGCTGCCCCGCGTCCCACCCCCCTTTCTACGGCCCCCTGCTCCCCCTGTTTCTTCTTCGTCCCCTTTCTCTCCCCGTCCTCACAAAACCATGTAACTCTTTTCCCCCCTTCAGTGTGCCAGTTCCGAGGCAGGGAGCGTTAATCCCCGTCTCCTGCTGAACAGTGCATTGGACCAAGCATTTATATTGTGACTGAAATCCGCACCGCTGTCCAAAAGTGTCGCATCCCCTGCCCTGACCCTTTTTCTTATTGAGCGTGTCAAAGGATTTTTTTCAGCTCTGTAAAGTGTCTCTTTCCCGTGCTTTTCTTCTACAATAAAAAAGACACTTCTGCAGTAAAGAGTCTGGCCTGGATGTATTTTTTCTTTAAATAAAAATCTGCATTGGATGAACAAGTAAAGATGGATAAGAAATCATTTGAGACCGTGCTTGATGAAATTAGAAAGGTAACTTATCTTTTTACATTTTTGGTTTAATTGTGTAAATGCAAAACTCCTTGCTGGAGTACAGTTAGTTAACCACTGTTTGCCTTAATTGTTGTTACTTCTGGAAGGCAGTAAAAGTCAAATTATTGCCCGCTCTTCAAAGAGCAGAATGATACGGTGATAAGACTTACTAGTTTTTGCTGAATGTAAACCAAATTTAGTCGAGATTCATCTTGTGTGGCATGTTTGCTTCCATCTGCATTCCTCATGGCAGAGAGATTACATCTCATGAGATTGTGTTGAAACTTGAATAGTTCATAAAAGGTTAAAAATATAAATGTATAATAGATTTTTTAAAAAGTGGGTTTCAACCTTTCTTCATTTGCAGACCTGTAAAAATTTTCAAATGAGGTGGAAATCTGAGTCTGCAGACCTCCAGGGATCTGTGGACCACATGTTGAAAACCACTGTTGTAAGTTTCAGAGTAGCAGCCGGGGTTAGTCTGTATCTGCAAAAAGAAAAGGAGTACTTGTGGCACCTTAGAAACTGACCAATTTATTTGAGCATAAGCTTTCGTGAGCTACAGCTCACTTCATTGGATGCATGTTGACAACTTTTCATGGACCTCTTAGATATAGTCAGCGGACCCCCAAGCTCAGAGGACCACAGGTTAAAAATCACTGTTCTAAATTATTTTGTTCTGGACTTGTAAGTAGCATATATTACATTGTATAGTTAAGGCATGAGAGTGAAAGACAGCAGACCTGCTTTAATTTTCTTGCTGTTCTAGAGTTCCTGTGCAGTCTCTATCTAGTTACTTAGGCCTTGTCTACGCTACGGGGGGAGATCGATCTAAGTTACAAAATTTCAGCTACGTTATTCATATAGCTAAAGTTGATGTACTTAGATCTACTTACCGTGGGGTCCACGCTATGCTATGTTGACAGAAGATGCTCTCACGATGGAAGATGCTCTCACATGGACTCCCCTTGCCCTTCTCGTTCAGGTGGGGTACAGGAGTTGACGGGAGAGCGATCTGCAGTCAATTTAGCGGGTCTTCACTAGACATGCTAAATCGACCGCCGATGCATCGATTGCCATGTGTGGATTCCCCGGTAAGTGGAGACAAGTCCCTCAATCTCTTGAAGCCTCAGGTTTCCTCAGTCTTTACATGGAACGAGGCATGCTATGGGACTTAGTTCGTTCATGTCTGTAAAATACTGTGAGATTCTTAGATGAAAGGTGTTAGGGAAGTTCAACATATTATAAAGGTTTCAAAATTAATGCTATATTTTGCATTTTGTACTTTTTTTAAAAAGTATGCGTAATCCCTCCCTGACTTTTGATCATGTATGAACAAGTTTTCGAACACTTTTCATTTGCTCAGAAAACTGGCAGGCATTTTAATATTAAACTGGATCATGCGCTATCAAAACATTTATGTTTGATACTGGCTAACTTTAAGTTGTTTAAATGGACTAGCCAGTTCTAAAACTTGTATTCTCATCCCAGATGTGATGAAGATTTAAGGAACACCAAAATGACCCATTTATCTTAGGTATATTTTAAATTTGTATCATTTTCTTCCTTGACCAGATTTAGGAAATATGTTTATAAAGTTGTATTATGCTAAAAATTCATGGGATAGAAGATAGTTGGAAAGTTAAATACTGCTACTATTTCATGTGGAATTCGACTAACACTGACATGTATTTGTCTTTATATGTAATACATCTTATTTTGATCTGTTTCCCACACTTTCTCTTTAACATACATTTTTACATCATAGGTGTTCCGTTTAGAATTGAGTTGTTTGTAAAGTGGCAGCAACATCCACATTTAAATAAAATTTTTGAGTTCAAGTAAAATTAATTCAGTATCTTAAAAGAACACCCCTAAAAGTTAATCACACATTGAATTAATTTGTTATCCCATTAGTCAAAGGCCCTGCCTAAACTGGCATTTTTTTAAAAAAATTTTGTTAATCTTGAAACCATAATTCTTTTAGAGGATATAATACTTTGAAAATAAAATTTTACTGAGTGCTAGTGACATTAAATACTTATTATGGATATGAGGCTAAATCTTTCCCAGCAAATACTTTTGATCAATGATAAAAGAAGAAATTCATAAAAAGTGCAATTTTAAAAATAACTTACTAGTTGGTTAAATTAAATTTGGGTCTCTAATCTTTAAAAGTAGGTTAAACGTTCTCTTGTCTGACAAACCGCTAGCCTGAAATGTTCTACTGGAATGTTCTGCAGAGCTAATGACAGTGATGATGAATTAATTGCTTAACTTGTTTGCCTCCATTTCCCAGTCTGTAAAATGGGATTAACACTTCCCAACATTAGATATGTTTGTGAGTCTTAACTCATGATTTGTAAGTGATTTCAGATCCTAGTATTGAAGGCACTGTAAAAATAGTGAAGTGGTATATATGTATATGAGAGAGAAACTAAGTATTCAGGGTGAACTTGAAATCTAGACAACTTTAAAAATGTATTGAAAGTAGTTTCAGATACTGTGTCTCTCCCTGAATTCCCATGTCAATTTTTGCAATTTTATTTTATTATTTTTAAAATATGTTCTCTCTGCTTTTCATTATGTAAAAGGTTTATGGCAACTCATAGAATCATAGAATAACAGAGTTGGAAGGGACCTCTGGAGGCCATCTAGTCCAACCCCCTGCCCAGAGCAGGACCAATCCCAACTAAATCATCCCAGCTAGGGCTTTGTCAAGCCTGACCTTAAAAGCTTCTAAGGAAGGGGATTCCACCACCTCCATAGGTAACGCATTTCAGTGTTTCACCACCCTCCTAGTGAAAAAGTTTTTCCTAATATCCAACCTAAACCTCCCCCACTGCAACTTGAGACCATTACTCCTTGTCCTGACATCTGCTATCACTGAGAATAGTCTAGATCCATCCTCTTTGGATCCACCTTTCAGGTAGTTAAAAGCAACTATCAAATCCCCCCTCGTTCTTCTCTTCCGTAGACTAAACAATCCCAGTTCCCTCAGCCTCTCCTCATAACTCATGTGTTCCAGTCCCCTAATCATTTTTGTTGCCCTTCGCTGGACTCTCTCCAATTTCTCCACATCCTTCTTGTAGTGTGGGGCCCAAAACTGGACACAGTACTCCAGATGAGGCCTCACCAATGTCGAATAGAGGGGAACGATCACGTCCCTCGATCTGCTGGCAATGCCCCTACTTATACACCCCAAAATGCCATTGGCCTTCTTGGCAACAAGGGCACACTGTTGACTCATACCCAGCTTCTCGTCCACTGTCACCCCTAGGTCCTTCTCTGCAGAACTGCTGCCTAGCCATTCAGTCCCTAGTCTGTAGCTGTGCATTGGATTCTTCCATCCTAAGTGCAGGACTCTGCACTTGTCCT
The DNA here is from genome assembly GCF_965152235.1 of Eretmochelys imbricata. NCBI lineage: Eukaryota > Metazoa > Chordata > Testudines > Cheloniidae > Eretmochelys > Eretmochelys imbricata. The sequence goes on along the minus strand of NC_135572.1, from coordinate 55,466,999 downwards.
TGTTGAACCTCAGCAGATTTCTTTTGGCCCAATCCTCCAATTTGTCTAGGTCCCTCTGTATCCTATCCCTACCCTCCAGCGTATCTGCCACTCCTCCCAGTTTAGTGTCATCTGCAAACTTGCAGAGGGTGCAATCTACACCATCCTCCAGATCATTAACAAAGATATTGAACAAAACTGGCCCCAGGACTGACCCTTGGGGCACTCCGCTAGATACCGGCTGCCAACTAGACATGGAGCCATTGATCACTACCCGTTGAGCCCGACAATCTAGCCAACTTTCTACCCACCTTGTAGTGCATCCATCCAGCCCATACTTCTTTAACTTGCTGACAAGAATACTGTGGGAGACCGTGTCAAAAGCTTTGCTAAAGTCGAGGAATAACACGTCCACTGCTTTCCCTTCATCCACAGAACCAGTTATCTCATCATAGAAGGCAATTAGATTAGTCAGGCATGACTTTCCCTTGGTGAATCCATGCTGACTGTTCCTGATCACTTTCCTCTCCTCTAAGTGCTTCAGAATTGATTCCTTGAGGACATGCTCCATGATTTTTCCGGGGACTGAGGTGAGGCTGACCAGCCTATAGTTCCCAGGATCCTCCTTCTTCCCTTTTTTAAAGATTGGCACTACATTAGCCTTTTTCCAGTCTTCCGGGACTTCTCCCGATCGCCATGAGATTTCAAAGATAATGGCCAATGGCTCTGCAACCACATCCGCCAATTCCTTTAGCACTCTCGGATGCAACGCATCCGGCCCCATGGACTTGTGCACGTCCAGCTTTTCTAAATAGTCCCGAACCACTTCTTCCTTCACAGAGGGCTGGCCACCTCCTCCCCATGCTGTGCTGCCCAGTGCAGTAGTCTGGGAGCTGACCTTGTTCGTGAAGACAGAGGCAAAAAAAGCATTGAGTACACTAGCTTTTTCCACATCCTCTGTCACTAGGTTGCCTCCCTCATTTAGTAAGGGGCCCACACTTTCCTTGGCTTTCTTCTTATTGCCAACATACCTGAAGAAACCCTTCTTGTTACTCTTAACATTCCTTGCTAGCTGCAACTCCAGGTGTGATTTAGCCTTCCTGATTCCATTCCTACATGCCCGAGCAATATTTATATACTCATCCCTGGTCATTTGTCCAATCTTCCACTTCTTGTAAGCCTCTTTTTTGTGTTTAAGATCAGCAAGGATTTCACTGTGAAGCCAAGCTGGTCGCCTGCCATATTTACTATTCTTTCTATCTGGATGGAACTAAAGGAAACCTCAGCTTCCTGTAGTGTTTTAGGTGTCTTCTACTACTTGTAACAATAGCGTAAAATTTTCTGTCAGAATTAATTTCATAGCCTTCCATTAAATAAAGTTCAGATTTTTGAGTTATATTTTAGAGATACCAACTGCTTTTTGGTCTAACTTAAAATACCTTAAATGCAAGTTTTATCATGCTGTTGTTACTCAGACTGTTAACAACTTCGCTCTAAACATGTGACTGAAGGAAAGGTTACCACTTTTTCTTGTTAGTACTGTACCTACAATCCAAGTCCCTTTCTAGTAAATTATTGATGAGTAGGCCCATTGACTGACTAGAACCACTTGTGTAAAAATTTTAAGACCAGGTCTGTACCACAGTGACAAATAATTCTTGTATCCTTTTATTATGAAACTGGAAATAAATAATTTAAAATGTGATCTGTAATTGAACAGCAAGCTATTTTGGCATGAATATCACTTAATTCTTTCCCTGAATATATCCTTTCAATTTCTTTTGTTTTCAAGGGGAGTTACCAATGTGCAGCATTGACTGCTAGTCTAAAGCTGAAACAATATCACTGATATTTTTTTTCTTTTCCCCAAAGAGTTGTGGCTTTAGAATGCCAGCTTCCAAGTGCTGGGGTGTAATTAAGGAAACAATCTAATGCTTGAGCTATATCTTGAGTATCTTATTTCTAACTGGAAAAGAACTTGAGCAACTGTGCTATGTGTCTGAGGCTCTGTCTACACTACAGCAGCTGCAGTGGTCAGCTGCGCCGTTGCAGCATTTCTGGTGAAGACACTCTGAGCTGGTCATCTTAATAACTCCTGCTTCCGTGAAAGGCAGTAGCTACGTAGGCAGAAGAAGTTCTCCTGCCGACATAGCGCTGTCCACACCAGTGCTAAGGTCGATATAACTTATATCGGGCAGGGATGTGGATTATTCACACCACTGAGTGATGTAAATTATACCGAAGTAATTTGTAGTATAGACATACCTGAGCATTTACCTGCAATCTCTGAAAACACAAACTAATGTATTGTTCCTTATAAAACTGTTCAGTCCTTTTAAAGAAGCAATCTTAGTCATTGGCTCACATGACACAAGACATTATCTTTATGCTGATGACTTGTAGATATAGCTTTGTCACTAACTCCTTCTCTCCAATCATATATCTCTCCTTGGATGTTTTGTCGTCTCCAATTGAATTTGCCCAAAACAGAAGTTCTTCATTACTATCAGCAACATGCCCGCCATTTCTCAGGCCTATAATCTTGTGACTGTTTGACTTCTTTTGCTCTCTTGCATATTAAGGCCATATCTGAATCCTCCTGCTGCTGCCTTCTCAGAACCTTCAAATTCCGTTCTATTCATTTCCATCCCTGCAGCCAAACCTTTTGGTTCAGAATCTCATCACTGCACTCTGGAACACATGTATTTGATCAGATAACTCTTTCCTTTGAATCCCTCCACTGGTCCCCCATCTGCTATTGCATTAAAATTAAGCTTCTTGTCACCTCCTGTAAATCTCTACGTAACTTTTCTTCTCTGTCAAGTTTCATGTTGCCAATCTCCACTCGTCTAGTGCTCTCAGCCTTGTTGACCCATTTGTCTTATTACACAACCATTTCTCTGCCTTCTTCCGTACAGCCCGCTATCCATATGACCATCCACAAGGCTTTTAAACTCCTCATTTAGGTCCCTTTGAAAGAACCACTTCTGCGGAGCTACTTACAGTGACTCCTGACCTTTCCCCTGACCTCTCTTTCCTTGCCAGTCTGTTTCTGTCCCGAGACTAAACTCCTTCAAGCACAGACCTTTTTTGACTGGTTGTACAGCTCCTAGGACACTGTGGGTTCTATTGTAAATAAAAACAAAGTACTGGGAGCAAGTTCAGAACTGTGTATTTTGAATAAAATTCTGAAACAAGGTTTTTCAGAAGTGTATAGATGTGTAATATCTTAAAATTTTATGCGATCTTCCTGGATATTTGGACACAGTAAATAAGAATCTCCCAGAATCTTTTAAAAACAAACAAACAAACAAAAAAGAGATACTGGTATCATTCTAAGGTCTGCAGCCCATTTCACTTCCTCTAAACATACCACATGTTATGATGATGTCTTGATTTCTGGAAATAACTTTTTAAATGGAAGCAGAGGAATAGGAATTTAGGAGTTCAGTAAGAATGCCGTTATTTAGTCCCAACTTTATGGGTAGAGATGAATTTTGTTTATAAATAGCTTGATCATACTAGAGTGGTATGGTACAGAGAGAGCATTTACTAATGTTGTAGTCCCTAGAGGCCTGAGCTGGAGGAGGTGTGGGGGGGAAGGAGGCTACATACTGTACACAAAGAGAGAGTTCTTTTCCTTTCTACCTTTTCCTTGACTTCTAGAGGGGATAAAACCAGAGTGATTATTTTTGTTATGGTTAAGTTAGATTTAACAACTTGATTGTTGAGTTTCACAACAGAATAGTTATGTTTGCTAGGTAGGAATGCACTGAAATAATATTGCCTCTAGTTTGAAGATCTTGTTACGGGCCGTAAGCTTGGACATCTAACAGATATCATATCAAAAAACATCTAATATAGAAATAATGGGTCAGTCTAGTGCAGTTTCTTTGTGCGGGCCCTAAAGATAGCATAACTTGCCCCAGGATTGTCTACCTAAGGTTGCGACACCCTCATGCAATGATGATCACTGAATATGTTTTTAGTTTTGGACCTTTGGAGTAGTTAGAGCACCCTTTGCTCATACGTGACCCCAAGACCTGGCCTAAATATTATAACTGCTCTTATGTAGTGATTTTTCACCTGCGAATCTCAAAGTATTTTATAAAAGAGGTAAGTATCATCCCCCTTTTATAGATGGCCAAACAGAGGCACAGAAGGATGAAGTGATTTGTCCAAGGTCTTACAGCAGATCAGTGGCAGAAGGTGGAATAGAACCAATCTCCTAAGTACCAGTCCAGTTCCATAACCACTGTGCCACTCTGCTTCCATATGTTTTGTACAAGTGTGTATTAAACATGTGTGACAGGAGAATCACATCATTTTCTAAAGCTAACTTTCATGACCATAATTTTAGTTATCATCAGCTTTATATTTCTAGCAGCCTGTCCCCAAGAAATGCCCAGAATGAGTGTGTCTAGATTTTTCATAAAAGTAACTAAAGCAAGATATACAACTAAGTGCCTTAAATAGGAATATATATAAGCTGCAGTTTGAAGTAATTAACTGCCATCTCTTGGTTTCAAGAGCCATTAGAGAGACAATATTAAATCCAGTGTATCTAAAGCTTGAAAGGAGGAGCATTATGGTATTCTTCCAGTCTGAACCTAAACAGAGATATGGTAAACTCTTTTACTTTGTTAGTTTCTTTTTATTAAGAAGTTCATCTTATTTATTTATTTATTTTAAATCTCCCTCCACTTGAAAATATTCACATAATTGTTCAAGGACTATTCTGTGGTATAGAAATATTTCAGTGTAATTGATGCAAACTTTTATGAGATTAGATATGTTTTTCTCTTGAATACATTTGTCCTGAAGCTGGTATGTTTTAATTGTTCTTTTGTCAACTAAATGCCTTTCTTTGTCTTTTAGGCTGTGTTGACTGAATACAAATTAAAAGCTATAGAATATGTGCATGGATACTTCTCTAGTGAACAGGTAATAATATTCAACATATGGCTATGTATTTATGGAAAAATTAAAATTCAGGATTCACTCTGTACATTCATGTACAAAGACAATTCCTCCTACTATGCAAAGCCAGGTCAGATTTCACTAGTTGTCTTTCTACTAATTTAGGAGATTTGTGACAAATTCTTTGTTACGCCAGTTTTAATCTGGAGTAACATAATAATGGGGTCCAGATTTTTACCAATTAATAGAGATCAGATTTTTGCTCTTAGCGTGTGAGAGGGAAATATCTACAGTTAATTATCATGGAAATCGGAACCTTAATGATGATGGAATATTTTGAACCTGTCTTTACTTATAAGCTTAGAAAATAAAGACTGTTACTTTGGTGCTAGGTAAAATAATGTTATGGGTTTTTGTGTGTGTGTGTGTATAAATTTGGATGCTATTGTTTTAAACTAAATGATTATAATCTTCTCTAAGGCTTCTTTTTTAAAAGTGTATAATACTCTAGCATGTGTGATATTTGATCAGGTATTTGTGTATATGAAAAGAAGACTATAAAATATGTTTATTTTAAATAATTACCTAAAAATCTACCTTGCTACCCGATGGGATTTTAAGGAATTAGATAAAACAAAAAATACACTGGATAAGAACCGCCATACTGGGTCAGACCAAAGGTCCATCTAGCCAGGTATCCTGTCTTCAGACACTGGCCAATGCCAGGTGCCCCAGAGGGAATGAACAGAACAGGTAATCATCAAATGATCCATTCCCTGTCATCCATTCCTAGCTTCTGGCAAACAGAGGCTAGGGACACCATTCCTGCCCATCCTGGCTAATGACTGATACTGTTGTGTAATAATTCCTGATCAGCTATCACCTATATGTGCACACAGTGCTTAGCAAAATGCCACCACACTCAATGACTAGAGTGGCCGCAAAGATATTTAACATTGTCAGCAAAACATATGTGTATATATAAGAGGTGAACTGTAGGTTTTTCTGTTTCAGATTGTTGAATTACTGAGATACTTTTCTTGGGCTGAACCACAACTAAAGGCAATGAAGGCTTTACAACATGTATGTTTTCATGGAGCAATCCTTGTCTCCGCCTGTTTCCTCTGCCCTTAATTTCCATAACCACATCTATATTCCCATCGCATGGGCATAGTTTATAATCTGTGTGCTTTCTTCTTCGCCTCTTTTTCTTCTGATGGCATCATGCTATGTAGCTTCTCTTACTCTCTGCTTCTATCGGGAGTATCTTGATTTTACTCTTTCTGTACCATATATCCTAGGGAATAATTTAGTTCTTGGTAATTATGACTAATTAATGTAAACGTTTTGGAATAGCATACAGTTTGCCAGAATTGGGGTTCTGTTATGTATTCAGCATTTAGCACTTAAGAGTACTGTTCCCCAGAGAGTGTAAGATGATTAATTGTTTATTGAAATTCCTGATAATGAAGATTTTAAAGTTACATACTGTACTAAAAATAAGTATACTGTCTTATTTTTTATTTTCCCTTCTTTTGTTGTCAGAAAATGGTAGCTGTTCCAGCATCAAAAGTGGTTAATATCCTTAACTGCTTCACCTTTAGTAAAGACAAGCTTGTTGCTCTAGAACTCTTAGCTTCGTAAGTATCTCTTTTATGTGTTGTATTTACCTATTGAGATGTTACTGTTTTTACTCATGTCTGAATATGTTGACAAAGGAAAGTTTCAGAGGAACCACTTTGGACAATTAAGGCAAAACACGTACTTGCTTTAAAATGATTTGGTGTTCATGAATGGAAAAAGTAATAGCTGTAGCTTGTAATAATGGAGATAGGTGTTGCCAAAACTTCCTAAGTTCATCTCTCTTGAACTGCAATGCCCCTGCTACCCAAGTGAAAACTGACAACTGTGCCAAACATAATGATATATTCAAAAGCCTTTTAGGCTATGTCTACCCAGCATCTCACTAGCAGCAGCATGTAGGGCGCTGTGTAGCTACAGGCTTCAGTGAAAGGCTCTGGCAGGGGGGCAGCAGCAGGGAAATGCCCCAGCAGCTCCCCCTGCCAAAGCCTTTTCCCACTGCCTACCCGCTGCCTGAGCGTTTCCTGCTGCGGCAAAGACTCTGGCAGCAGGATACTACACTGCTAAAAACAGCAGTGTAGAGTGGGGAGGTACTTCTTGGGCGTGTACTTACTGTGGTTGCTGGGAGACGGTAGGCCTAAGCCCACTCAAAGCCAAAGGCTTGCTCCCTCAACCACAGGAAAGGGGTCATTGAACCCAGGCCACAATTAAATACTAAGGACAACAAATGGGGGTTAAGAAAGAGACAGGAGTGAAACTTAAAGGTTCAAAGTTAAGGATCCAGAGGAGGAGCCCAAGCAGAGAATCCCCCAACAATTCCCTATGCTCCTCAAAGGTGTCTGAGGAGTCAGTGGACACCATCCAGAGGAGCTCTGCCTGGGGACATGATTGGACAAGGAACCAGAAATAGGTCCCACAGTAGCAGAGCACCTGCCATCCAGTTTCTTCCTCCTGGTATGATGGTTGGCCATCTTGGCCAGTACCAAGAGGAGGTTGATGAGGAGGTCTCGTGACTTTTTGTGGCGCTGCGGCTAGGATGTGCTAGGATAAACAAGTGAGAGGGAAAGTGAAGTAAGAGGTTCTGGAGGAGCCGGAAGAGGGACTACAGCCTGATGTACTCTATGTTAAATGCGTGCCAGAGTCTTCCTCTCACCGCAAAAAGAACAGGTGTTGGGAGTTCGTAAATAATGCCAAATACATGCCTGTACTTATGGCTCCATGGAGGAGCCATCAACTAATATCCTCAGCAAGCCGTGATACCGGAGTGGGGTACAGGCTGGTCCACCGAGGTTCCTCACCCTCCTCAGGTGTCAGCAGGTCCTGGAACTTGGTGTTGGGGCAGGACATAAGGGCGAGGAAGTGGATGGTATGAAGTATGTGTACAGATGTTTTCTGGGTGCCGTTCGGAGACAGACCAGCTGGATGGTATTCAGCCTATTCAGGTGGCTTGTTGGGATGGGCAGGGGCCTAATGACCTAGAGGGCCAGGGTGAAAGGTGGGTGGAGAGCACACTGCTGCAGGACCTGCTCAAGAAAAGAGAAGTAGGAGACTTTGGATGTATAGAGAGCCATGTAGGGTACAGACCCTATGGATTCAGGTGTGTCTTTACTCTACATTTGGGGACTCTTATATTGTGGTTCATAGTGTTAAAGCCTATTTGAGCATTTCTTAATATGTAAATTCTTGATATGAGCAGCTGTTAAAACAGGGAATATTAACACCATAAAAAAATGTACTAAGTTCATGTTATGGCTGTTGTACAAACTAACAAAACAGAAAAAAGTTAAACTTGATCCACTTTTATTTTACACCATTGTGCTTATGTGTGGCTGATAGCTTTGATCAGTACCCTGATGATCCCATTTACACCACATTTTCCTCTATCAAGAAATCTATTTTAATGGAAAGTAACTATCATCGTAGTTGTTCGCTGCTATTAGCTCTCCCTGCTGCTAGTCTGGAACGTCTGTGACAGCAGTGTGGCTGGTGCTACCAGGGCCGTTAGGCAAAGCGGTGACCCCTGGTATTGGAGTACCTGCTGCACTTGGAAATGTTAGTTGTCTGCTGTATTTCTTTATTTAAATTTTGTGACGTGTGGAGTGTTTCACCACCACTCCACAGCATGGAGGTAACTGCCAAGAGCTGCTTCTTCTTTGATCCTGGAGGAATGTGTTGCCAGGCCGCCAGATGGTGGAGAGCAGGAGCCTGTGCCAAGCCTGGTAGCTGCAGCCTTGCTGCTGTGACATGAATTGTTCGTCAGTTGGAGTGAGAGCTGCTAATGTGAACTATGACAATAAACTCAGGGTTTACTCATCCTTTCAACATGGCTGTTTTGGCCACTCCGAAGTTCCAGTTTGTATTTTCCTGTGTATCGTATTAATTTACAAATAATTGAGAGACCCTATTCAAGATATAAGCACTGGTGGCATATGTAAGGTTGAGTTCATTTCTTGACCTGTAAGAGGGAGAAATCAGGTACTACATAGGTTTAATAATAGTTTGTGCACAGACTAATTAATTATATTTTCTTGAGTATATTACTGAGAATTGTTTGAACAAATAATGCACTATTCAAAAATGATTAGCATATAATATTCCAGGAATGTCACTCTGTGTATCACTGTGAAGCCTAAAATACCTGGGTAGTCAATGTAAAGTCGTGGAAGCAGCTACAAGAGAGGTGGGCAAACCACGGCCTGCGGGCCGCATCCGGCCCACGGGACCCTCCTGCTCAGCCCCTGAGATCCTGGCCTGGGGGCTAGTCCCCAGCCCCTCCCCCGCAGTCTCAGCGTACCGTGCCACCGGTGCAATGCTCTGGGCGGCCGGGCAGCACAGTTGCAGAGCTGTGGCCTGACCTGGTGCACTGGGTGGCAGGGGGGGTGGATAGAGGGCAGGGGAGTTCGGGGTGGTGGTCAGGGGGTGGGGGTGTCGATAGGGGGCAGGGCGGTCAGAGGGCAGGGAACAGGAGGGGTTGGATGGGGCAGGGGTCCCGGAGGGCAGTCAGGAAGGAGAGGGGGGGTTGGATGGGGCGGCGGGGGGCAGTCAGGGGCAGGGGTTCCGAGGGCGGTCAGGGGATAGGGAGAAGGGGTGGTTGCATGGGGCAGGGGTCCCTGGGGGCAAGTCAGGAATGAGAGGGGGGTGTTGGATGGGGGGGCAGTCAGGGGTAGAGGGTCTGGGGGTGGTGAGAGGGCAGGCAGTAGGAGGTGGTAGATGGGGTAGGAGTCCCGGGGGGGCCATCAGAGGACAGGGGCATTGGATGGGGCAGGAGTCCTGGGGGAGCCGTCAGGGGTGAGAAGCGGATAGGAGGGAGGGGCTGGGCCACGCCTGGCTGTTTTTGGGGGAGACAGCGTCCCCTAACCGCCCCTCCATACAATTTTGGAAACCCGATGTGGCCCTCAGGCCAAAGTTTGCCCTCCCCTGAGCTATAAGCATGGTCGAGAGCTCTTTTTGTTCAGAATATCACCAGGTTGATCCATCACTGTGTTTTGTGATCTGTTACCATCCAATTTTCACTTCTCAGCCATTTTTGCTTTTTTACACACACGCCCCATTGTGCCTGTGCAATTGCATGGGCTTGCAGCTGCTAGGTCCTGATCATGTGTGTGTGATAGGTATAAGAAATGACAGTAACTGTTCAACCGTTTTCTTTGTAGCAACATTGTTGATGCTCAGAATTACCGCCTTATTGAGGACCTGTTCAGGATTAACATGTCAGAGAAGAAAAGGTGCAGGAGAATTCTTGAGCAGGTATTAGAAGATGTTCGCTGATATTGTGTTATTTCCCTCCATATGGTCACTGCAGGATCAGAGCCCATATAATTAATAGCTAATGCAAACTATTGGTTGACAATCTGAAGGAAGTGAGTCTGTGAAGGAGGAGAGCAAATCATTGGTGGTTGTTGGAGAAGAGGAAGACTTTTTCACACATAAGGGTTGTGTAGGAAAAAAGCCATGGTAATGTGGGAGATTACTAGGGTCACAGTCCTACTTTCTTTAAAGTCATTCTGAGTACTGCCATTGACTTCAGTAGGAGTAGAATTGGGCCCAAAGGAGCCATCAAAACAAGGTGAGCCTGGATAGAGCATATGGCATACAGTGAATTGGGGAGGAGTAGATGGAAAGAAGAACTAATACACAGGGTAAGCAAAGCTATGGAGAACTTTGAATCTGGATGTCCATGTAGGTATATTCATTATTAATGAAGGCTGCATATTACAATTCATATCCTTTTAAAAGTGCTGAATTTCAGACACTAAATAATGTAATACTATCTGAATTTGTAGCGTTTTAATTCTACTTTCTTTGGTTATGATGCAGGCTTCCAAAGGAGGCTGTAAAGCCCCTCATGCTATGATATCTTCCTGTGGCATGATTCCTGGAAACCCTTATCCCAAGGGGAAACCAAGCCGGATAAATGGAATTTTCCCAGTATGTGAAGTCTACTTAAGTTCTTCAAAGTGCTTTTGATTTAGGATGTACTGTAGTATACCTGAACTGCTGTTCATTCAAATGAAAGGAGGACATCTTGGTCTGAGTGGAATTAAAAACAATAACTTTTTGTCATAATTTGCCCAGTAACCATTCATACTGAACAATTAAAAAGAACTCAGATTTCTTTTATACAAGAAATAGAAAATTTTTTATCTTGTACCACAAACATGCTATACAGAATCATGGAAACTAAAGGTGTAAAAGGCTTATTAGTAGAGTGATTAACTTTTTGACATAATATGGGATTGATCTCTGCAATAGGTTTACTAGTCTTGATTCAGTTTTAAATGTCCTATGCTAAATGCAGTCTGTGAACTCCTTGTAGCTTATCTTTCTGGTGGCAAGGACCCCAGAATTGAATGCAGAATTCAAGGTATAGCAAAAACTGTGACGATTTAATATGCTTCTATGTACAAAAGTCCAGTGTTATAATGCAGCCTAACTGAAACTTTCTTAATTATGATGCAACAAATCCAGAACACAGTTCTGTATTTTGGAATGTGTGACTGAGACTATCAAAGTAGCTGTGAATTTGAATATTATTCAGAATAAGAGTAAGGTGAAAACCTTTATCTCCGCTTTCTCCTATTTATTTCTAAATAAATGCTTAATAACTGATGTTTCTTAATGTCTTAGGGAACACCTATCAAAAAGGAGACTGAAGAATGTACTAATGAAGGGAAGGGAATTGCAGCCCGTATACTTGGACCATCCAAACCAGTACGTCTTTAAAAAAAAAAAAAAAATCATAAGTCTTATGAAATGCTGTCACATCACTAGAAAATAGAGAGACTTGAAGGGGGTATGAAGAAGCCCCATCTCTACTTTCTTGTCATGAAGCATTGATGGCTTTACTTAAGCTTCTTAACTGTAATAAGAATGCTATTCAGTGTCCCAGTATTTCTATATTTTTATTCACTATAAAGAGAGAAATTCTGCAGGGGTTTCCATTTGATACAATATGCATGCATTCTAGGACAAAATATCAACTGGGCTAGTAAGAGGAACCAAGCCAGTTCCCGTTGTTCATCATGACCTGATCTAGAAGTTTTAACAGCCATTCTGGCTTTGTTTCATGATCTGTGAGGCTTTTCCACATCAAAATCTAATACACAACTCCTGAAATAAGGTGCTTACTGAGGAAATTTATTCTATGGCAACACAACTAAATTTCTGATTAAAAATAAAAGTGTGTTTTTTTTTGTTTTTTTTTTTTAACAAGGACAGCAAAGAACTGAATCTGACGTTTTCAATGTGAGTTGAGAAGTGTTGCAGAAATGTATGACTAGTACTTCTGTTTCCAGGTGTTTCCCAGTCTAGTGGCTGTATTTTTTATTTTTTTTTTTATTTTAAGGACTGGATAATTTTATGGCCATAGATTGCATTTGTGGTTATGCAAATTAAGAGAAGGAAAACAATCCAATGCTTCAGGGCATGAAAGCTTCATGGATCAGGAAAGACTTTCGTTTTTTTCCCTGTCCTATTGCTATATTACACAATTATGTTATTACAACAAGTATTTCACCTTCTTTAGAAGCATTCAAGTATTGGCAGCTTTAGAGACAGGGAAGCAAACATAATGAATCAGCAACATGATTTGATACAGCAAATTCTCTTTCCCAGGATAAATAACAATGATTTGTACAGTATCTAAGCATCTAAATACTAAAATTTTTGGCAGAGAAACATATTACTTAATGCTTTTTCACTTTTTTTTAATATAGGCTCCAGCAACATACAACCCACACAAACCTGTTCCGTATCCCATCCCACCATGCCGGCCACATGCAACTATTGCACCAAGTAAGGCTTCTTTGTGCTTTAGCTTGATCCTATTATTTGATCTATTTGATATTTTTTTTTAAAAAGGTTCTAGTGTGGTGATACGTTTCTGGCCATAGTTACCTTTTTAGTTGGCTGTGCTCCCTGTGCGTATTCTGGGTCCTAACTCTAACTTCTCCTGTTATCACTGTAGAGGCAATACCATGAGCGTGTGGGCTTCTTTTCTGGATTCTGCATCATTCAAAGAACTGTCAACACCTTCTGATTGTAGAATCTCTTATTACTGGAGGTGACATGCATTCCAGAATAGATGAGGATGATAACTACAGAGTTCTTAGAACTCAATTGAATATAAATATTTGACTTCTGTATCATAAAAGCCAATACAGAGTTTGTTGTTGGGAAGCTGGATGTGTTCTTTGAATCTGGCCATGAAAAAGATATGCTATCCCTTTTAGGGTATGTCTGCAAAGCCAGTGGCAGCCTACAGCAGGGAGCCTTCAAGCCCATGTCAACAGACTTGGGCTCATGCTACCCCACTAAATATAGCTGTGTAGACCGCTTTGAAGTTGCTGCTTGAGCTGGAACTTGGGCTCTGAAGCCCACTTCCCTCTCTAGGCTTCGGAGCATGAGCTCCAGCCTGAGCCATGACATCTACAAGCTATTTGTAGCATGGTAGCACGAGCCCTGTGAGCCTGAGTCTGTCACCCTGAGCTCAGAGGCTCGCTGCCCCAGGCTGTGTAGATGTATCCTTAAAGGCAAAGACCACAACGTCAACATAAGTGAGTTTATTTCAGTTGCTTTAAGCTCCTTTCATCAAATGCTACACTGCATTAAGAAACTGCATTGTAATTAGTTAGTAAATAAAGTGAACTGAGCCTTGCTTCACTTGACTGTTTTTAAGTCATGAGCAAAACTTATGTGTAAGGTGTTTCGGTATATATCGGTGGGGAGTGTTTGTCCCCTCAGTGAATGTAAACTGCTCCTTATATCTTTGCCATAAACCGTCATGCAAGGAATTTTAATACTGTAGCATGACGGAACCTCGAAAACTTGAATTAAAAGTGTGCATATCGGAAGTTACTTGATGTTCATAAGTTCCTTTCCATGTTTTGAGTGATTTTGATAGTGCTGTCTGTATCTTATATATGTGAATTTGCATATATGCTTTTAACACCCTTCGTGGGGGTGTAGGTACATCTTTTCATATAAGCTCTGATGTCCCCCTTCACTACAGTAACTCAGCACTAAAACAGTACAACAGTGTGTGCCAGTTACTACACCTTATAGGAAGATAAGGATGCTATTTTTATGATAGGAAACATTTACTAAACCTAATCTATCAAGATCACCTGCTATTCCAGTTTAGTACCTTATCATTTAAAGAGATGTTGAAGGACGACAGTTCCAAAGTATGACATTTACCATGAAAGGACTCTTTCTCTTGTAAATCTCCTTGCCAAAAGGGTTGTAACAGCCTTAGGGTGGGAGTTGTTAGGATGGGAACAACAACAAAAAATACTGTGACCCACATATGCATTTAGTATCATAGATTCATAGATATTAAGGTCAGAAGGGACCATTATGATCATCTGGTCTGACCTCCTGCACAATGCAGGCCACCGAATCTCACCCACCCACTCCTGCAATAAACCTCTCACCTATGTCTGAGCTATTGAAGTCCTCAAATCATGGTTTAAAGACTTCAAGGTGCAGAGAATCCTTCAGCAAGTGACTCGTGCCCCATGCTGCACAGGAAGGCAAAAAACCCCCAGGGCCTCTTCCAATCTGCCCTGGAGGAAAATTCCTTCCCGACCCCAAATATGGCGATCAGCTGAACCCTGAGCGTGTGGGCAAGATTCACCAGCCAGATACCCAGGAAAGAATTCTCTGTAGTAACTCAGATCCCATCCCATCTAACATTCCATCACAGGCCATTGGTCCAATTTACCATGAATAGTTAAAGATCAATTAATTGCCAAAATCATGTTATCCCATCATACCTTCTCCTCCATAAACTTATCAAGTTTAATCTTGAAGCCAGATAGGTCTTTTGTCCCCACTGCTTCCCATGGGACGCTGTTCCAGAACTTCACTCCTCTGATGGTTAGAAACCTTTGTCTAATTTCAAGTCTAAACTTCCCGATGGCCAGTTTTTATCCATTTGTTCTTGTGTCCACATTGGTACTGAACTTAAATAATTCCTCTCCATCTCTGGTATTTATCCCTCTGATATATTTATAGAGAGCAATCCTATCTCCCCATAACCTTCTTTTGGTTAGGCTAAACAAGCCAAGCTCCTTGAGTCTCCTTTCATAAGACAAGGTTTTCTATTCCTCTGATCATCCTAGTAGCCCTTCTCTGTACCTGTTGCAGTTTGAATTCATCCTCCGTAAACATGGGAGACCAGAACTGCACACAGTATTCCAGATGAGGTCTCCCCAGTGCCTTGTATAACGGTACTAACACCTCCTTATCCCTACTGGAAATACCTCACCTGACGCATCCCAAGACCACATTAGCTTTTTTCACGGCCATATCACATTGGTGGCTCATAGTCATCTTGTGGTCAACCAATACTCCAAGGTCCTTCTCCTCCTCCGTTACTTCTAATTGATGCGTCCCCAGCTTATAACTAAAATTCTTGTTATTAATCCCTAAATGCATGACCTTACACTTCTCACTATTAAATTTCATCCTATTACTCCAGTTGACGAGGTCATCTGGATCCTACTGTATGATATCCTGGTCCTTCTCTAAATTGGCAATACTTCCCAGCTTTGTATCATCCGCAGACTTTATTAGGACACTCCCACTTTTTGTGCTGAGGTCAGTGATAAAAAGATTAAATAAGATTGGTCCCAAAACCGATCCCTGAGGAACTCCACTGGTAAACCTCCCTCCAGCCTGACAGTTCACCTTTCAGTATGACCTCATAGAATCATAGAATATCAGGGTTGGAAGGGACCCCTGAAGGTCATCTAGTCCAACCCCCTGCTCGAAGCAGGACCAATTCCCAGTTAAATCATCCCAGCCAGGGCTTTGTCAAGCCTGACCTTAAAAACCTCTAAGGAAGGAGATTCCACCACCTCCCTAGGTAACGCATTCCAGTGTTTCACCACCCTCTTAGTGAAAAAGTTTTTCCTAATATCCAATCTAAACCTCCCCCACTGCAACTTGAGACCATTACTCCTCGTTCTGTCATCTGCTACCATTGAGAACAGTCTAGAGCCATCCTCTTTGGAACCCCCTTTCAGGTAGTTGAAAGCAGCTATCAAATCCCCCCTCGTTCTTCTCTTCTGCAGGCTAAACAATCCCAGCTCCCTCAGCCTCTCCTCATAAGTCATGTGTTCTAGACCCCTAATCATTTTTGTTGCCCTTCGCTGGACTCTCTCCAATTTATCCACATCCTTCTTGTAGTGTGGGGCCCAAAACTGGACACAGTACTCCAGATGAGTACTACCTGCTGTAGTCTCTGCTTTAACCAATTCCTTATCCACCTATCAATTTTCATATTGATCCCCATCTTTTCCAATTTAATTAATAATTCCCAGTGTGGCACCGTTTCAAACGCCTTACTGAAATTGAGGTAAATTAGATCCACTGTGTTTCCTTTGTCTAAAAATCTGTTACTTTCTCAAAGAAGGAGATCAGGTTGGTTTGGCACGATCTACCTTTTGTAAAACCAAGTTGTATTTTGTCCCATTTACCATTGACCTCAATGTCCTTAACTACCTTCTCCTTCAAAATTTTTTCCAAGACCTTGCATGCTACAGATGTCAAACTAACAGGCCTGTAGTTACCCAGATCACATTTTTTTCCTTTCTTAAAAATAGGAACTATGTTAGCAACTCTCCAGTCATACAATACAACCCCTGAGTTTACAGATTCATTAAAAATTCTTGCTAATGGGCTTGCGATTTCATGTGTCAATTCCTTTAATATTCTTGGATGAAGATTATACGGGCCCCCCCGATTTAGTCCCATTAAGCTGTTTGAGTTTCGCTTCTACCTCAGATATGGTAATATCTACCTCCATATCCTCATTCCCATTTGTCATGCTACTATTATCACTTCCTTGCTCCCATCTCTTTTCCCAAGATAGCATGGAATGGAAAGGGGCAAGAATTTTGCTCTCCCAGATTGCTTCAGAGAGCAAGAAATCCATTTATCTCAGTCTCCCGTTGACACTGTTTTTATTTTAGAGCCTTGAAAGTATCCTTGTAACAGAATGATACAGACTAGTCCACTCTTAAACCATTTGTTTGTATTTATTGACTTTTGTTTGACGCATATGTGTGGTCTTTGCATATTTTTAGGTGCTTACAACAACGCCGGTCTAGTTCCAATGGCCAGTGTCCTAGCACCAAGCTTACCAGCTCCTCCACCATATACTCCTAATCAAGTGGGATCAGGTAAAGCATGTGTTTCTGTATAAATGCTGGCATAAAAGCATTTTTTTAAATGTGAGAATGGATAACTTATTTCTGAAGTTGTTCTGCCCTTAAATAACTGTTGTTCTCTACCTAGAAAACGAAGACCTTTCCAATCAGGCAAAACCTTCCCAAAATCAAGGTAAAGTGCAGCAGCTCTTCAGGGAAAATCTGCTGTATTTTGATGTAATTTAACATTCCTTTCAGAAAGTTATAAATTATTTTTAAACCTCAAGATTTTTAACTTAATCTGAATGAACATTCGTACTTTGTATTTTTAATTTGTGTGCATATTTGTCCAGATAATATAGCAAACAACAAAGACAAAATACTCTTAGAAATGTAGTGCACTGAAATTCATTACTAGCCACTGTTTTTCAGTTGCTGAAAAAATTGCTTTTTGCCTAATTTGGGGCCTGATCAAGTAGCATTTTTGTGTATGTAAGTCACAGTGGGAGATTTGAATGCACAACCGCCACATTTTGCTGATAGCACAATATGTGCACAGATTGTAACTTGTTTAAATCCAGTATGTGGGGAAGGTTTCATAGTTGCTACTTGTGCCATTCCTATTATGTGTCAGAAGCTAAAAACAAAATAACCTGAACTTTTTTCAAGCTGAATTTGTCTTCTGTTATGCACATAAGCAAGTAACCAAAACAAAGTAAAATGGCCATGTTAAAGGAGCTAACATTAAAAATTATGGGAGAATGTTTTCTCTCTGTTTTGTCTCCATCCCCTGTACCCAGGTGTAGTTGCTCAGGAATTTTGCTACTTAAAGATACGCTTTGTTATACGCTTATGATAGATACACAAGTAAATCAATACAATTAAAAGGACAACATCCTCATCAAAAAGCAGAGTACCAATAACAGTCCTTGGCTCTCTTGAATCTAGATTTCTCTGATACCAACTTTGATGGGTCAGAGCCAAGAACTGTGGTTATTAGTTAATTCTAGGGCTGTTGATTAATTGCAGTTAACTCACGCGATTAACTCAGACAAATTAATTGCAATTAAAAAAATTAATCACGATTAATTGCACTGTTAAACAGTAGAATACCAATTGAAATTTATTAATTATTGTGGATATTTTTTACATTTTCATATAGATTGTATTCTGTGTTGTAATTGAAATTAAAGTGTATATTATTCTTTATTATAAATATTTGCACTGTAAAAATGATAAACAAAAGAAATAGTACTTTTCAGTTCACCTCATACAAGTACTGTAGTTCAATCTCATTGTTGTGAAAGTGCAATTTACATATGTAGATTTTGGGGGGGGGGTTACATAACCATTCAAAAACAAAACAATGTAAAACTTCAGAGCCTACAAGTCCGCTCAGTCCTACTTCTTGTTCAGCCAATCGCTAAGACAGACAAGTCTGTTTACATTTACAGGAGATAACGCTGCCCTCTTCTTATTTACAGTGTCACCGGAAAGTGAGAACAGGCATTTGCATGGCACTTGTGTAGCCAGCATTGCAAGGTATTTACTTGCCAGATATGTTAAACGTTCGTATGCCCCTTCATGCTTCGACCACCATTCCGGAGGACATGCTTCCATGCTGATGACGCTCATTAAAAAAATAATGCATTAATTAAATTTGTGACCGAACTCCTTGGGGGAGAATTATATGTCCTCTGCTCCGTTTTACTCGCATTCTGCCATATATTTCATGTTATAGTAGTTTCGGATGATGACCAGCACATGATGTTCATTTTAAGAACACTTTCACTGCAGATCTCACAAAATGCAAAGAAGGTACCAACATGAGATTTCTAAAGATAGATACAGCACTGGACCCAAGGTTTAAGAATCTGAAGTACCTTCCAAAATCAGAGAGGGATGAGGTATGGAGCATGCTTTCAGAACTCTTAAAAGAGCAACACTCCAGTGTGGAAACTACAGAACCCAAACCACCAAAAAAGAAAATCTACCTTCTGCTGGTGGCATCTGACTCAGATAATGAAAATGAACATGTGTCGGTCCGCACTGCTTCTGATTGTAAGTGAGCAGAACCGATCATTAGCACGGACACATGTCCCCTAGAATGCATGAAGGGACATATGAATCTTTAGCGCATCTGGCACGTAAATATCTTGTGATGCCAGCTACAACAGTGCTGGGAGAACACCTGTTCTCACTTTCAACTGACATTGTAAACAAGAAGCGGGCAGCATTATCTCCTGCAAATGTAAACAAACTTTTTTGTCTGAGTGATTGGCTGAACAAGAAGTAGGACTGAGTGGACTTGCAGGCTCTAAACTTTTACATTATTTTATTTTTGAATGCAGTTTTTTTTAACATAATTCTACATTTGTAAGTTCAACTTTCATGATAAAGAGATTGCACTACAGTACTTGTATTAGGTGAATTGAAAAATACTGTTTCTTTTGTTTTTTACAGTGCAATTACGTATAATAGATATAAAGTGAGCACTGTACACTTTGTATTCTGTGTTGTAATTGAAATTAATATATTTGAAAATGTAGAAAACATCCAAAATATTTAAATAAATGGTATTCTATTATCGTTTAACAGTGTGATAAAATACGATTAATTTTTTTGATCGCTTGACAGGCCTAGTTAATTCTTCAATTTGGAGTTCAGGAGGAGGTTGTAGAAAGAGAGTCCAGGACGTGGAGCACAGATCCTGGTTTTTTGTAGAAGAGGACAGAAGTGAGACTTTTTGCATTTTGTTTGCAAATATCTAAGATGTTTAAGTTTCAAAATATTAAGAGTATTTGCATATATCAGTTTAAACAGTATCCTAAGATCTTAAGGCTGAGTTTTCACTGGTGGAGAACTTAAGGTTATAAAGGGGGCACAGGTAAATTTAGGGTATAACTTGGAGTTAAAGAAGCCGTAAGTTTTGCCTCCTAGATCAGTGTTCTGTTCATGGTTAAACAGAAAATGTTAATTTCTAAACAAAATATAAAAGTGATTACAACATGCCTTATTTCTCACCCACAATGGAGCAAGAGAATTAAATTAAAAGTAATGGGAACAAAGAACACAATAGCATTTATAGGGAGAGCAAGGTGTTATAAAAATGCTATGGAAGTGACTAGAATTAAAGGGCTCAATCCTTATGTAGTATTTACATAGCACTCCAAATTAGTTAAAACACAGTTTAGCACAAATTTTGGGGTGTTGAGGTCAAACAGTTCTTACTCATGGAAATGCCCACATTGAAGGTGAAGGGGCTACTCACATTTAGTAAGAGTTTCAAGACCCATAATAAGCTCTGAGACACCAACTTTCAGACCTAAACTTAGTGTCCTCTCTCTCATTTAACCTGGTAGTGTGCCTTCCTGCTTTCCTCCAGAGAGCATCCCTCTTTGTTTGCTTTGTAGGGTTGATATAAGCTGAACTTTGTGGTTTTAACTGTAGTGCATTGGTACTTGAAGATGGGACATTTGATCCTCAGTTGGAACAAACTGTTTTTAAAGACTTTGTTTTTATGGGCAGGTTTCAGTGTTAGCTAGTACACCTGTAGCACACATGAATCTCATAGTGCGCTTCCTCTACTGTCCAGATTGTGATATACAGAATCAAAAACAGTGAAAGAATTAAGCCTACCTACCAATAAAATAAAATAACCAAACTTCTTCTAAAATTATGTACTCTGCAGTTGTGGACTGGATTCCAACAAACTTCTGTAAAATCCTGGCATTCTATCTGTTCTAGAATTAGTGTAGACCCTCATATAGAGCTCATGTGGAGAGCAGAAATGGTACCAGTGCTGAATGCTCATCCTATTATGGGTGCTGCTAGATGTTAGGGGCAGAAATTTGCTGTTTACCTGTCTTACATAGAGAGATCTCTGGGAACAAATTTGAAGATTTAAACTCTCTTGCACTAGCTCATGAAGAAGTTGTAAATGCCATAGAATGGGTTAGACGTAATTGCTCGTGCGTGTAATAGATAATTATTGAAGGGAGACACATAGATACATGTAGTCTACTTTCTGCATACTGCATGGCATATATCACTTATATGTAGATACCTCTATATTTTATCTTCATAGCCTTCCATGTAGATTGTGTATATACAAACATGTATGTTACTGCTTGTGTATCATATTTTATAATTATATAAGATGCATTTGTGTTGAACTGAAACATTTCTGTGGGTTTCAAGTATTCTTACCAGTTTTGTTTCTTTGCAGCTTTTTCTGCACAAGCGAATCAGCTCTTTACTCCTCATGGTTCTAATCCTTCAACACCTGCTGCTACTCCAGTTCCTACCCCATCCCCTGTCAAGGCGATAAGCCATCCATTAGCACCTGCCACTGCAGTCATCTCTGGGATGAGCATGTCTACCCCTGTGCTTCCTGTTTTCCCAGGGCAGGTCTCCTCTTCCATCCATACATCTCAGCCATCAACCCCGACTCCATCTGTCATCAAATCCCTTTCATTGCCTGGTGTTCCTGTCACATCTGTTCATAGTGCAACCTCCATCCCTATTCCTGCAGTTTTCTCTGGACTGGCTTCTATCCCTGCTGCTACGCCAGCTCCACAAGGTTCTTCCACACCATGTGCCACACCTGCCTCTAATGAAGCTTTTGCATCTGCTTCTGCACCATTTGCTGGCCTCCCTTTTTCTGCAACCTCTTCAATTGCTTCAGTTAATAATCCTACTCCATTGTCATCAGTTTTTGCTGGCCTCCCTTTGTCCTTGACCCCCACTCCTCAAGGGATATCTAGTCCCATTCCCTCTGCAATTGCTAGCTCTCCTGCCACTAGCATCTCTGGCCCACTTAGCTTGCCTAATCCAATTCTGTCTGTGTTAAAGGGATTTCTGACATCAAATGATACCTCATTAATCAATGCTTTACCTTCTGCTGTGACGAGTGAGCTTGCCTCTTTATCTGCTCTTGCTAATCAAAGCTCTGAGCCTCCTGCCTCCTCTGTAAACAAATGTTATACTCCGTCTGTCACACCTACACCACAACGTTCTTCCACGCCAGGCCTGGCCATTTTCCCGGGTCTTCCATCTCCCTCTGTAGCCAATCCTAGTCCCACTCCCCCGACATTGCCAACGCAGTCACCATTAACCACTTCACAATCTATTATACCAGTCAGCTGTGGCGCCTCCGTTGCGCTTTTGCATGGTGCAAGCCCTACTAATCCTGAGCAGCAGATTTCATCAGCCCCAGTTGCCACAGGTATTCCAGTTCTGGTCAAAACTGAACCCATGAGCCCTACTCTCTCAGCCTTCAAAGGCCCTTCTCATTCGGCTGGCCCATCTCATGGCACGCTAGGATTGTCAGCGCTTGGGCGTGCATATACCTCTGCAACTTCAGTGCCAGTCAGTTTACCTAGTTCCCTTAATCCAGCATTATCAGGTCTCTCCTCTTTGAGTGCTCCCTTAAACAGCTCCACTTCTCTTGCCTCTATTTCCCTTGCCCCACATGCTTCCTCTGCTCCAGTTGCCCCAGTATTTAATGGACTTCCTCCCTTCACGTCTCTGACCAGTAACTTTGCTTTTACTGGTAACCCAGCACTTACACCACCGGTCACTGTCCCAGGGTCTTTGTTAGCCACTCCATCTACAACTGCTTCATCTGTGTCTGCTTCTCATGTGAATTCTACAGCCGCTGTTCTCTCAGGACTCACTGCTTCAGCAACAGTCTCTGCTTCACCCTTTCCGCTTAACTTGTCCAGTGCCGTCCCCTCCCTATTTTCTGTCACCCAGGGGCCTCTGGGATCATCAAACCCATCCTTCCCTGGTTTCCCTGTCTCTAACACACCCACTGTCACTCCAGCTCTCCCTTCTTTCCCTGGCCTCCAGGCATCTTCTGCAGTAGCAGCAGTTGCACCGCTGCCGGCAGCTGCCACAGCCCCATCTCCGGCTCCGGTCCTGCCAGGGTTTGCCTCGGCCTTTAGCTCAAACTTCAACTCTGCACTTGTTGCACAGGCTGGGTATGTTTCTGTTTCTGAAGGAGGTCAAAACCATTTCTTTCTCAGCAAAACATTGATTTACTTTAGACATAGATGGTATTTCCAGGCATAGTTATAAAGTACTTTTAATATTTTAAATGGTTACTTCAGCAGTAGATTTCCATCTGTCTTTAGAATTTAAATGAGGAGGCCAGTCTATATTTTGCAACTAGTGTCCAGGATTCCAGTTTCTATAAGGTCCAATCCTGCAAGGTGATGAGTGTCTTCAGCTCTATGTTGAGGGTACTTGGCACCTCCTACAACATGCTAGGATTTTGCAAGAATGGGTCTAAAATATGTATCAATTTACATACTCAGGTAATAGCAGACAATATCCTAGCCTTTTCTGTGTCAAGAAAAATATCCAACACTACATTTTCACCTACAGAATATTCATGCACAAGCAGTAACTGCACACGAGATACTGGCTTGCATGCTCAAGTTGCATGTGTGTACCAGTGTCCTGGCTTATACATGCAAACATTGTGTGGATGCAGCTTAGGTGTGCTGTTTGGGAAACTTAGTTAATTGAAGTTTAGAAACCCTGGTGCTGTTAGCGAGATAAGAAATCTAGGATAAAATATTGTTGAAAGTGTTCCTAATCACTGCCATGTCTTGGTTATTTCAGCCTGACTTCTGGGCTGCAAACCCCAGGAAATACAGTTTTCCCTGGACTCTTATCTCTTCCTGGTATACCTGGATTTTCCCAAAGTGCCGCACAGTCTTCCCTGCAGGAATTGCAGCATAGTGCAGCAGCGCAATCAGCACTACTACAGGTAAGCTGCGTATTTCTTGATATTGTACTGCCTTAAGGCCCCACTGAGCATTAATTGTTCAATATCAAATCTTTGCTTTTAGAAAGCATAGCTTACATTAAAGAATTGGCTACGAGGCTGATACAGTACACTCTGATAATCCAACATTCGGTTGTCTGAAGATAGCTGTTGCTCTTGCGGGACTGGACTGTCATCAGTGGCGCTTCAGCTGACTTTCTCTAAAGGCTATAGATACGTTAAAACCTTTCTTATGGGTGGCATTGTAAAAGTGGGGAGGAGGAAAGGGGACAGATCTGACGTGTAAAATTTGTAGTATCTTGATAGTGCACTGACCACATGGTCGGGAGACCTGGGTTCACGCTAATTTTGTGATTTTAGGCAAATCACTTAATCTGTGCTTCATTGGTTTTTACAGACGGAGAAACCATTTTCTTTGTAAAGTCTTTAAGATCTACAGCTGGAAAATGATAAGGGAACAAAAAATTACCTACAGGATTTTAAAATTATACCCATATATATTGTACTAATGGAAGACATTGTTCTTGTTTGCATGCTTTGATCACTGAAATTATAATTTAAATATAGATCTTAGTAAAAAATACAATAAGGTTGTGAAGGAAGGCTTAATGTTAGAAAATTAGTGAAACTCTTCTTAAAACCTCAGTCTCAAATGAAGCCATCTGGAAAACCACCCCTCTTTACCGTCTCTGTGAATCAAACCGCTTTCCTAGCGTTCTGTAGTGGCTGTAGCATAGATATACAACAAAGAGGACCTGGGGAAATTATAGACCAGTCAGCTTAACTTGGATACATAGAAAGATACTGGAACAAATTATTAAACAATCATTTTTTAAGCACCTAGAGGATAATAGGTTGTAAGGAATAGTCAGCATGAATTTGTCAAGAACATATTATTCCAAACCAACCTAATTTCCTTCTTTGACGGGGTTATTGGCCTAGTGGATGGGGGAAGTGGTACACATAGTATCTTAATTTTACTAAAGCTTTTCATACAGTCTCACGTGACATTCTTATAACCAAACTAGGGAAATGCAGTCTAGATGAAATTACTGTAAGGTGGGTGCAAAACTGGGTAAAAGACTGTACTCATAGAAGTAGTTCTCAATGGTTTGCTGTCACATTTGGAAGAAATATCTGGGGGGCAGGCCCACAGGGGTCTGTCCTGCATCTGGCACTAGTCAATATTTTCATTAATGACTTGGATAATGGAGTGGAGAGTGTGCTTATAAAATTTGCGGTAGAGGTGGCAAGGACTTTGGAAGACAACATTAGAATTCAAAATAATCTTGACAAATTGACTTGAAATCAACAAGAAGATAAAGACAAGTGCAAAGTACTACACTTAGGAAGAAAAAAAGTCAGATGCACAACTCCAAAATGGGAAATAACTGGCCAGGCAGTAGTGCTGCACAAAAGCATCTATGGATTACAGTGGATCCCAAACTGAATACGAATCAACAATGTGATTCAGTTGCAAAAAGGGCTAATATCATTCTAGGGTTTATTAACAGGAATATCTTATGTCAGACACAGGAGGCAATTGTCCCACTGTATTTGGCACTGATGAGGCCTTAGCTGGACTACTGTGTCCAGTTCTGGGTATCACACTGCAGGAAAGATAGGGACAAACTGAAGAGAGTCTAGGAGAGATCAAGAAAAGTGGTAAAAGGACCTGACCTCTGAGGAAAGGCTAAAAAAGAAAAATATCTGTATATTAAGTCTTGAGAAAAGAAGACTGAGAGGGGGACCTGAAAAGTCTTCAAATTATGTTAAGAGTTGTTATAAAGAGGATGGGGTTCAATTGTTCTCCATGTCCTCTGAAGGTAGAACAGCAATGGCTTAATCTGCAGCAAGGAAGATTTAGATTAGGAAAAACTTTCTAATGATATGCTTTGTTAAGCTCTGAAATAGGCTTCCAAGGGAGGTTGTAGAATCCCCATCATTGGAGGTTTTTAAGAACAGTTTATTTAAACACCTGTCAGGTTTATCTGGACCTGCCTGAGTGCTGGGGACTGAACTAGATGACCTTCTGAAGTCCTTTTCTGCTCTTCATTTCTATGATTCTCTGTTTCAGGGGGAAATTGCTATGTAATTAAAGAACCGCCTAAACTTAGATATACTTCCTGCCCCTGTCTCCCTCCTCCGCAGCACACCCAACACGCTATTCTGAAACTTCTCTTGTTAAGAGTTCTGTAGCATGAACAGAAATAGTTCTCCGCATGGCTTTTTTTTTTTTTTTTTTAAAGTTCCTTCCTAACTTGCTTGCTTTCTCTTTCTTGAAGGCACATTCAGCTTCAGCTCTAGAGAACTATCCAGCTCAGCCTGATGGTTTTGCTAGCTATCCCTCTGCACCAGGAACACCGTTTTCACTGCAGACAAGTCTACCCCAGAGTGGATGGCAATAAATATCGTCTTTTTCTTGACAAGCAAGACATATTTGAAGACTGCAGTGGTGGCTTGACAGAGCCTGGTCCTGTTGCCATTAAGTCGATGGCAAAATACACATTGACTTCAATGGGGACATGATCTGGCCCAGAAATTGGGACAGAGAAGGAAGACAAGAGAGTGAAGAGATTCTGGGAAACTGTTCTTGTGTCAGATTACAAACAAATCCATGATTACTTGCTTTGAAACAATTTAGGATGTGATCCTGTGATGTACTGAACGTCCTCAACTTCCTCTGTAGCTAGGGAGTTGGATGTTTGTTTCCTCATAGGACCAGGCCCTTTAAACACAGACTTCCTGTGTAAATAGAACGATTTGCAGCGAAACGGTATGGGGAAAATGGTATTCTAAATAGTGTGTGGTATTTTTCACCCATCATTCTTCTCAAATGTGTATGGTATATGTGGTAATGTAGAAAGAACATCTAGATTGAAATTAGACACTTAAAGCTGTAGACAATCCTTAGTGTAGATACACATCTCTGGTTACCATCAGTAAGAGTTGTGTGCGCAGATCAAGGTCCGTGTATGGCTCTTGGGATTTATTCTCTCCTTCATATGCATGAGTAACTCTTTATTAGCATCAGTAGTATGTCAAGGGGAGACTAGATCAGATTCTTAAAATGCCATATGAAATATTGTTGTGGACCTGCTGATGAACTGAATACTCCTCTATCTGAGTCAGAACAAAAGGAAGCCAGACAATGATGCTGTACTCCATTCTGGGATAGGAACTAGTTACTTTTAATTGAGTAAACTTTAGCTAGCGAGGAACACTTCTTTACAGAAATGCAAACAAGCCTTTCATTTTGCCTCCAGGATATGCTCTTTAACATCCCCCTATGTTAATGGAAGTAATTGTATTGCACATAGACTACCTATCCATCACTGTTTGCCGTAGGCTTTTGTGAATGTTTACAGTCATGGACCAAATATTACTGTCACACTCATGTAACCAAAACTTGGTTATATTCCATGGACTAGCAAGTGTGTGAGTGAGTGCAGAATTTGGGCTATGGATTTTTAGCATTTTTCCTTGGAAAACTTACATGATTTTAAAGGTAAATAACTGAATTAACTGCATTGGCTAGGAATGGTATGACACAGCATATGGAAAGATCTTGCTTTGTAAGTAAAATGCAGCGTGTGCACTCATAATAATTGTAGTACCTGTGGCAGTGTGTAACACACCATTGAATATCATCTGTTTAAGAAAAACTCTTGATCAAGTTCTAAAAGGCAGTAGAGATGATGATATGCAATCATGTGACTTTAAAATAAACTGTAGAAGATACACTGTAGAACAGTTCTGCACCTAGAGTTTTACTTTTTTAAAGATGGATTCTGCTGGAAGACGTTGCTAATGTATTTTCTTTCAATGTGTGAACAAACTTTTTTAAAACCTTAATGGGAATTCCTGTATTAGTTTTTAACACAATTTTTTAAAATAAGTTTACACTCATGGCACAAAGGCTTTCGTGACTCTTTGCCTAGTAGTTTATAAAACACTTGAATAAACAATTTTTTACAAAAAAATTTCCTGAAGTTTTATCTTAGATTAATGGAAGTGAGAGATTCTGTGGTATAATGTAGAATTTTGTGCTGAATATAATGTAGTTACTTAAAAACCAACAGTGCGATACTACAGCAAATATCCTGCTGAATATGTCTGAATCAGACCAGTATTTAAATACATTATTTGATTCTATAATACGTTAAACTGCATGTAACTGTCAACAGCGATAAGAGTGACACAGCTGTTTTCAAATGTCTGAGATATAACTTATCGGTGAATGAAAATCTTCCAAAGCAAGACCGAACAGTTGCTGCATGCATGCTTTGATACTGAAGCTGGGAGAGGAGATGTCTCTTCACTGTTTTCTTCAGCTTGGGCGTAATCCTACAGTGTGCTGAGCAGCCTCATTTTCCTTTGAGGTCATCTTGTGGGTTCAGCTGTCTTTTCTCCAAAGCTACTGCACAACTATTATTGTCTAGCACTTTGTTAGTTTTCAGGAGGAGGAAGATAAGGTAACAGATAAGGTTTCTCGTTTCAATTTAATATCTTGGAAGGTAAGCATTGTGTGCCAGTGAGGATCCATACTGTCAGACATAGAGCCTGCACCATTTTGGGGCCAGGATATGTAGTCCATGTCCAAGAACATTAAGGCAATTGGTCAAATTTGGATCTAGTGTAAGTGGGTGCAACTCCATCGAAGACAGTGCAGTGGCTGTCCCTGTTTCCATCAAATCCGAACTTGGCCCTGGTATATTATGTCGTTGAGTTTGCCCATCAAATCTCTATTATTGTGCTTTACAACAAATATTAGGCAGCAGATATGATACTTTTACACAATACATAGAAAATTTGGCTGTGGTTTAGCTACCCACTTCACTCCCCATGTAGGGAGACTGTTTCTGACCCAGCTGTATTAAAATGTGGACCACCTCAGTTAGATTTCTGTTTTCCAAAGATACAGCAGATATTTCAACTCTCTTGAGATGAATTCTATAAAGCACTAGAGTGCCTTGGGTCAGGCATCCAAGTGCAAGTCAAATGTTACCTTTTAAGCAAAGTTAGCAGTTCACAGAAGAGCCAATGTCAATTTGCTTCCCATACTCTTTCCCACATCAATTACTGATTTGTGACTATTTTACCAGAGAATAATGGAATCATAGATAAGGAACTTCAGTAACCTTGATTTTGTTACTGCAAGCAACAGTGCGGTGTATTTAGTTCCATGTTTTCAGTTTTTATTTGTTAAACACACACATTCCCAGAATTTTTTTATTTTATTTTCCAAACATTAAAACCAGGATGAAATCAAGTTTAAAAAAAAATTAGAAACATTGGGGGGAAAAAGAACTCCCAAAAAACTTCCATAATCTACACATTTTACTACAGTATAATTGAAACTTTTTTTTTGTACTAAGGTATTTTTTGTCTCAGAACTAGTAGTTTTTCCTGAAATTGTGGTTTGCATATGCTCACAATTTTTTTTTTTTTTTTTGAAGTATCCTCATTCACATTGAGTCTCTTGCTGTCTTGGAGGTAGTCCAACTTTGAAAATATGCACTCTGTGTCAGTAGATTGAGAGGATACACTCAAAGCTTGCTGTGCCACTTTGCTGAAGTGGAAAGTGTGTTGATGACTGTTCCAAAAAACTAACATATCCAGTTTCATGTTGTCAGGGTTAGGCATGTTCATGTAACTAGTAAATTCCCCTTTCAGATTTTAAATTTCATCTTTAGTGGCAAATGGTTGAAACTCTGGCATAACAGTCCAAGGCTGCTGCAAAATTCACCCTGAGGAAGGGGTGTAACATCTGGATGACATGGCGGGGAAGGTGCCCAATTTCCCCCATCATAGTTCTGCTCTCTCAGCAGTTCCTCACTTCCACTAGCTCTGCCCATGATGCACAGTAAAGGTTAAGATCATGTGAGCCAACATGTGGGTTTTAGCGCATTTAGAATAGTCGTCTCTTAAACAGCAAGTGACTCTCAACTGCTGCTCCACTCCGATACCCACACAAGCAAAGTGATGTGCATAGTTTAGGTACTTCATGCTTTTGGGGGGTTCCCACTATTAACAGCACCTTTAAAATATGTAATAATTTCAGATGCTTTCTCCCAAAGAAACTGGGCGGGAAACTGTAAAACAAACTCAATCTCTGACTGCCCAAAAGGAAATACAGCGACGCTTTCAGGGAAAAGAAAAACACCAGCTGCTTAGTCATCTTCCAAGGGACATACTTCTGATCCCCATCAGGGTTTCTCAATAGACAGCAGGGAGCAATTATTATTACTGTTATGTTTTAATAGGTTTCAGGGCCGGCTCTACCGTTTTTGCTGCCCTAAGCAGGACGTCTGAAGACAGAAGCTGCCGCCAAATTGCCGCCGCAGCAGCCAGAAGAGTAAAGCTGCTGCCAAATTGCTGTGGCGGCACGGCCTGCAAAGAAAAGCTGCCTCCGAATTGCCACGCCGCCGCAGAAAGGCACTCCTGCCCCTTTCACAGTGTTGCCCCAAGCACCTTCAAACATAAAAGACTGCAGATATTGTTTCTAATGAACAGCATTATTTTCAGTAAAATCAGAAAAAAAAATATTTTCTGGGACACTTACTTGTTCGGTGTCTGCTTCAGGAACGTGCAACACATGAAGCATGAACCTACTTTTATACCTGTCAAGGTCCCTTCCCCACTCTGAACTCTAGGGCACAGATGTGGGGAGCTGCATGAAAGACACCCTAAGCTTATTCCAACCAGCTTAGGTTAAAAACTTCCCCAAGGTACAAACTTTGCCTTGTCCTTGAACCCTATGCTGCCACCAACAAGCGTGTTAACAAAGACCAGGGAAAGAGCCCACTTGGAGATGGCTTCCCCCCAAAAAATATCCCCCCAAGCCCTACACCCCCTTTCCTGGGGAAGGCTTGATAAGAATCCTCACCAACTGGTACAGGTGAACACAGACCCAAACCCTTGGATCTTAAGGGCAATGAAAAAAGCAATCAGGTTCTTAAAAGAAGAATATTAATTAAAGGAAAGGTAAAAGAATCACCTCTGTAAAATCAGGGTGGTAAATACCTTACAGGGTAATCAGATTCAAAACATAGAGAATCCCTCCAGGCAAAACCTTAAGTTACAAAAAGACACAAAAACAGGAATATACATTCCATCCAGCACGGCTTATTTTACCAGCCATTAAACAAAAGGAAATCTAATGCATTTCTAGCTAGATTACTTATTAACAGGAGTTTTGAGGCTGCATTCCTGATCTGTTCCTGGCAAAAGCATCACACACACAGACTCACCCTTTGTTTCCCACCCCGCCCCGCCCCAGATTTGAAAGTATCTTGTCTCCTCATTGGTCATTTTGGTCAGGTGCCAGCAAGGTTATCTCAGCTTCTTAACCCTTTACAGGTGAAAGGGTTTTGCCTCTGGCCAGGAGGGATTTTATAGCACTATATACAGAAAGGTGGTTACCCTTTGCTTTATATTTATGACAACACCCTCCCCAAAAGTATGCTCTGCATGGCTTCTGCTGGCTTTGGGGGGAGGCAGATTTGGTCCAGCTGTGCATGTGTCTGGCTGACTTCTCATTTGAAAGGCCACCAGGTGGCAGCAAAGAGATGGGACTGAGGAGCAGTCAAATTGCCCAACTTTTGCCCCAAGAAACTAATTTATTGCCCAACAAGTCACCTGATGCCTTTCAAAACTAGCCCAGTTGGTCACAAATTCCTGAGGCTAGCAACACTAAGCTGGAGCTAAAGAGTCCAGCAGCTCAGGGTGGCATCCCTCCCCACTTCACCTGTGAGGCTAGGGGGAGGGGAGGTTAGAACCCCAGGGGGAGCAGAAGTGAAGATGGGGCTGTGTGGGTTGAACAGATGGGGGAAACTGGAGGGCAGGGCTGCCCCTAGGGGGGGTGTGGGGCCCGGGAAACCCACCCTCCCCCCGTTCCATCCTTTCCCCCAAATCCCCGCCCCGTCTCTTTCTGGCCTCTGCCTCCTTGCCTGAGCGACACCAGGAGCCGGTGGGGCAGGCTGGCTGGGGCTTGGTCACTCGCTGCTGCCGGCACCAGGCCCCCCGCTAGCCCTCCTGGGCCACTCTGGACCCTATGTCCCGAAGTGTAGAGCCTCCCAAAGCATGGGGCCCCATGGCGGTTGCCCTGGGCCATCTTATGGACAGGATGGCTCTGCTGGAGGGACAGGATTAATTGCAGGATAGGGAACAGGCATGTGGGGTGAGAGCGCCTGGTGCAGGGGCCAAAAGCACATTACACAATACATTTAGGAGTGTAGGCAACAGTAATTGGCCCACACAGGATGTGTATGCAGGGTAGTTGTAACCATGTGGGTCCCAGGATATTAGGAAGACAAGGTGGGTGAAGTAATATCTTTTATCAGAAGTTGGTTCAATAAAAGCCATTACCTTGTCACACACAGGATGGGCAGGGGACGTTAAAAACTCAAACGCCAGACCAAACACCACAGCATCGTCTTTTTTATTTTAAATCTCCTAATTTTTTTTGAGCCACTCTCCTGATTTTTTGGGTTCTGACTGATAATTTTTGAGCTCTTGAGTTTGGCAATAGTGTCAGATCTCTTTCTAAAATTTGTCTTTTACTTTCAACTGGAGATATTATTGTTTGCTGGAAAACAACAACCACAAAAATGCAGCAAATGATATTGTGATAGTTTGGGGGAACTCTGTGTAAATGTATACATTCCAGTTTAATTTTATGAACTCTCTCTCTAGATGACTGTATTTTTCAGTGTGGAGCAGACCTGCAATGTCATGGTAGGAACAGACCATCACTGTGAATTGGAAACAAGGCCTTCCAGGGGCCCATCAACTTTGAATATCTTTCACCAATGAGAACAAGGAGCTTGCTAAAAAAAGAGGGTGGGGGTGGGCGGACAAGGTTAAATCAAACTGGTTCTCCCAGTTTGTTTCCAGGGCTGTGATGATCTTGGGAGTCTGTCAATGTGCAATTTATGAATTCTGTTTGTGATTATGATGTCTGTATGGTTAAGAACTGATGATTATCTTTATTGTGGTCATGCCTCATTTCTCTTGTGATAAGGAGCCTGGGCGAGGAACCTGCGTGTTCGTCTCTGACTAACCCATCTACATCTGACCAGATCTTCCCTGAACAGAACCATAGGCATGCTGCATCCTAGGTGCAGTAGTGCAAGTAGGGTGGTACTCTCCAGTACGCAGCACCCACAAGAAATTTTTAGGGGGTATTAGGTACCAGAAAGACTTGGGGCTAGCCCCCGCCCCCTCCAGGGGTGGGGGTGTGGCTGTGGTCTGCTCCTTAAAGGTGCAGAACACGGCTAGGGCGGGCATTCGTTCTTTATATGGTTTTAACAGCACAATGCATATGCTAACAAATTTAAATAAAGGCTTTGTTTAAGATTGTTAGCATCTGTATTGTGCTGTTAAATTGGTCAGGAGTCCTCAAGAGGGGAGGGGTGTGCGTGGGGGAAACGGATGGTGTTTAACAGTGTTTTTGATTCTGTTTCTCTCCACTGGCCTGAATTATCCATGACATTCATACTGCATCACATCCAGTCCAAATCATTAGAGGAATACCTCTGCTTGCACTGACCAGAGGATGTTTGGATTCTGATGTCAGCCCAGTTCAGAAGCCTGACAGGTATCAGGTGTTGTCCCCAGTGTACACAGAAGTCTTCTTTCCACCAAACTAGTCTAACATGTATTTTGCTAACGGGAGTAGCAAAACAAAGAAAACAAATGCCTCATTTTCCAGATTTGTGGGTGAGAGAACTACAAGTGAAGATTATAATCCAGACACTGACAACTTTAAACCAGCTGCCTCAGGAATCTGCCAAGAACTTTGCTGAAAATATGTTCCTCATCTTAGCAATGGGGCTAAGACTTATCACACATCTGCCCACCTTTATACGAAAGACGCTCCCTCTGATCTGACAGCTCAGGCATTGTCAGTTTCATCTAGAACAATTTACAAACTTAGAACCGAATCCTGTAAACCCTTAATCATTTGATCAAGCCCATTGAAAACAATGGGAATATTTGTATGTCTATGGACCGCTTTTGTGGTAAGAGTTTCAGGAGTCTGTTCTGTTCCTATAAAGGAAGTTGAATCTCCAAATGAAATGCAATGTTTGGGTACAATACCATAATGCAGTTTAGGATACAGTTCTATTTAAAATTTGTCTTTTAATAAGTCATAAATCTGCTGATATGGCTCCTCACCCAACTCTCATATTCCATATAAACAGACTGAAATATTACATATTTGGGGGGAAAGTGAGTAGTTAAGCATGTTGATGTTTGTATATAAAAACAACCATTTCATAACTGTACTGGAAAATATAGCTAAACTTAATTTTCTATGGAATTTGAAAAAAGTTTAGCAGCCCCAGTTTTCTGTGTTAATCAGTGTGAACCTGAAAAAATGTCATGCCTTCTAAGAAAAAAGAATCAGTCCACACTTACTGAAAAAAAAGAATCCTTCCAACTGGTTCAGAAGAGTGCTACAAGACACATACATAACACATGAGCAGAGGGCGGAGAGGATACCCTCCCACATTATGACCAGCAAAATAATGATAATAATAATAATAATAATAATAATTAATAAAATCTCAAAGAGACAGAGGTTCACAAATTTGAAAACCTAAAAACCTGTGTTATGCTTCAAACCACCTCAGCAGATACCAGGTTTATGAACATTAAATAGTTAACAGCAAAAGAACACTGAAGGCCATTAACTTGAATGTGTGCCAACTAATATGCCCTCACTGACTAAAGGTACAGTCACACCTGAACAGCTAAAAATTAACTTTTCCCTTTTATGCTAAACGGAGTCATGTCACTGGCTCCATCTCTGCTGTTACATAACAGATAACAATACTCCAGTGGGGCACGGTGCTGGCACATAGGGTCTCAGGTATGTGGTGTGATTTTTTCAGATCTCTTTTGGGAATAGTCATGTAGGGGAAATAGCTGGTACTTATAATTATGCTGTTTCTATGCATGTATATTCAGCTTGGTATCTGAAGTTATGAATATTAGCTAGGTTTACTATGTGTTTGCTCCTGCAGTAATGCCCACAAGGTATTTAGCCAGCACATGAAGGGACAAGTCAAGTTGAATGGCCCGTTAAGGAACACTTAGCTCACAATGGACCCTGGAAAATGTCTGTCTACACTTAATGCACCTTTTGTGAATGTTCTAACTAGAATATGGGTGAGAGTGATGGACACGTAACTTGCTCATGTGACTCCAAACCCCATCTTTCACAGTAAGAACAGATTTCCCTTTACTTGGCACTTGGCAGAAGCTAAAAGGCCCTGGCCTGGAAACATATCCATTTTGCCTCTTTCCTGCTCTGCCCTCTTTCCTGCTCCAGCCTCTGGACTATGAACATATACTAATGGGCGCATTCTAACCAAGGGACTAAGGACTTTAAGGTAATCTGGAGCCTTCATATTTCCTTGATCCTTTGCAGATGGACTTATGAGTTGTATATGGTACAGAGATTGTTCTAGCTTTGTAGATTGCTGATTTCTCCCTTGCAATGGTCAAAGATCAGATGTCTGCTGACTTTCTCACATGAGTCAGCAGGCTTTGATACCTGTGGTATAAGAAAGTTAACCCATGCTTGAGTGGTTTTATTCTCTCCTCTCCAAATGTCAAAGCCTGTTCCCATTGAACTCAATAGCAAAACTCCTTTTGATCTCAATGGGAACAGGATTTGGCCCCCAGGGATCAGAGAATGTGATTTTGATCAATTGCTTATCTGTCCAGAGAGAGTTCTCATGCATGTTCTGCCAGGCTGATTTTGATTACCCCTCATGTCATGCTGAGGAAAATAAAACAACTGGGGCTGCAGTTCGATCAAGATGTACATGGCACACACAGTTCTGTGCCTCTTTTCCGTCAAACCCAGATGGCGCAGCATCTTTGCTTTCTTAGTGCCTGGTGGAGAACAATACTTAGATAAAGACAAGTTGGCAGCAGCTTAGTTTGGACATAATAGAGGCACTGATAGTGTGTTAAGGGACAGTGGGGTGATTGTCCTTCCTGTCCTTCTTTCATTGAAGAAGTTTTCAATTTGGGGTGCTGCTGGATCCTCAATAACACCTGGAAGTACAGGGGGCACTGGGGCCCTCCCGTTTTTA
This sequence comes from Eretmochelys imbricata, assembly GCF_965152235.1. NCBI lineage: Eukaryota > Metazoa > Chordata > Testudines > Cheloniidae > Eretmochelys > Eretmochelys imbricata. The sequence goes on along the minus strand of NC_135572.1, from coordinate 55,430,955 downwards.
GGAGTCACGTGCCCTCCTTTTTGTCCCTCCCCCGAGTGCAGTACCAGCAAGAAATAATTTCGACTTGCACCACTGCCTAGGTGAAAGTAGTTTTCTCCAGCTTGTCTGCAGAGAGCTAGAGCTTTAAGGAGTGGAAAATCCCCAGAAGAGAATAGCGACAGCAATGCCAGAGCAGGGGTTTAAAAACACGAAGGCAGCTTACGTCAACCTAACTCTACACTACCACATTGAACATCCCGCTCATGTAAGTCGCCCACTACACCAATCTACTAACTCCACCTCCGTGAGAGGCGTAGCGCTTAGCTCGATGTAGTTAGGGTGATGCAATGTCTGTGTAGACACTGCTTTACTTACATTGCCTGTTGGCTGTCAGCCCCACACCAGGCTCACTGCTGCATCTCCCCCTGCCCTGGGGCAGACAGCTCGGGGCTCACAGTGAAACTCACATTGTCTGCCCTGGGACGAGTGGACTCCAGCTATGAGCACTGCAGGGCGTGGGAACTTCAGCTATGAGCCCCATGCAGGGCTGACAGCTTGGTCTGTCGGCCCCAGAAGAGGAGGGATGCTCCAATTGTCAGTGCCCCACAATGCCCCACACTACTAAGTTGTGGAAGCACTCCTGATGAGGCCATGCACCACCAACAGGGTGCGTAGTGTGGACATAAAGCACTGCAGTAATTACAGCGGTGGCTGTATGTCAACCTAAATGAGGTCAGCTTAAAGCTTTAGTCAAGGCTAAAGGCTGAGAAGTCACTTTTACAGGAACCCAAAGGGGCAGTTTCCTAAGCAGAGGGAACCTTTTTGATTGCCGGACCAGCTGTAGCTGAAGAACAGGGACTGCATGGGTCACAGAGTCAGATTCCCTGCTTTGGAGGAGAAGCTGTGCCCTGGAGGAGTGAAGTCCAACAAAGGGGACCTAGAGCCCTGAAATGACACTGAACCAAATCCCAAAGAATGTTCAAGCACGGAGGCCTCATGCAGGGAACGGCATGTAGGTGTTTTGCATACATCTCTCGTGCTGTGTAGAGTGACTGGTTTTTATGAACCTTCCTGCAAAGTCTGTCTCTGTTTGCTTCATTTGTCCCTGAAGAGGTGAACTATAAACCAGTGTGCTCCCGTGGAAAGGGTGTGCGTAAGCTACTGGGGAGACTGCGGGGCACTCTGTCCGTCCTTTCAGAAGGTGTACCTTCTGAACATCTGTGCCCAGGAAATGTTCCAGGAAGGCTGGAGCCAGACACTGTGACTGGGGCCTATTTGGGGCTCAAAGGGAGCTTAAAGGCCCATGGGGCCCCAGTTTGTGTGTCCAAACTCTCAGCCTGGTGAGCATCCAGCAGGAGGCATTTTGCCAGGGCTGTGACACCCCCCTAATGAGGGCTTTGAAGATGGTGAGTGACTCATCTGACAGAGGGGGGATGAAACTTTATTTAAGGGCAGGCTCTTCCCCAGACACTCTCTTTCTCTCACTACCACATACACCAGCCGAGCAATTGCCAGCAAGCAGAAGGACTGTAGGAGGAAGAGGGACCTATCTGCCGCACGCACAGACTAGGCCGAAGCACTCACAGAAGGGAGTGAGCATACACTCAGGGCAGAGGAACAGGATACAGGTGTTTGTTGTTTTTGCTATCCTTTGTACTAAGAGTATTATTATTTGTGTTACCATCGCACATAGGAGTCCGAAGCATGGATCAGGGCCCTATTGTGCTAGGCACTGGAGAAACACAGAAGCACAAGACAGGCCCTGCCCCATGTAGCTCATGCTTTAGGTAAAGGACTGTGTTTAAGAAGTTCCTTTGCAAAGCCGGTGTTTTCCTTGCTTTATCTGTCACATGTCCCCGAAGAGTTAAACTAAACCCTTGAGTGCCCATAGGGTGGGGTTCTGAGGGATATGTGTATAAACTACTGGGAAGACTTGGAGGGTCGGTATTGGTTTGGGGGCTAGGGTAGCTGGCCAGTGGGATTCCATCCCCAAAGGAGGGGGCACCCAACAAGGAGTCTGCCGCTCTGAAATGTACATATGAGCCCAAATCCAGAGATGGTGCATGGACACTGCTCAAACTCAGTGGGTGTGGAAACCCATGAGATCCAAAGGTTGTGTCCAATATAGCAGCCTGGTGCCCATCCACAGGGCAGGATATGGCCAGGGCTGTAACAGGTATTATGCAAAATGTAATTAAATGTATTGGCAGCAATAGGGAAGCAATGGATAAAGTGTGATGGAGAAGATAAGTTATAAAAATATAATTAATACAACTAAGTGAGAGAGAGAGGCAAAAAGGATCATTGTTTCTGAAGTAACATGCAATGACATTTTGTCCTATGTCCTTAGAAGGAGCTGACAACCCTCCCACCTACTCACCCACTTACTTTGTAAATGGTTTTGTCTTTATTTTCACACTTTAATTACAGCCAATTTGATGCAGTACTAAAGCAACGAGTTTCAGGAAGTGAAAGAAATGTCCAGTGAACCATATAATTCCTGGGCAATGTAAGGAGTTAAAGGCTGAGAAAGTTTCCATATGTTTGTACAGTGTCTAGCACAATAGGGCTTCAACTTGGTTGGCCTCTAGGTCCTACTGCAGTATAAATGTTTAATAATAATAATAATTAATCATTGTTAAGGTGTCTCTCTTAAGCTAACAAGAGGAGATGGAGCATTCACTATGCTGCTTGAAAGCTCACTGGCTCCCTTACATTATTATATGTGTAACCCCCAAGGAGATGACCTAGATTCCTGGGGCTCTGTCTGCTGGCAGCTCAGGGAGAGGCACACTGTCCCAGGTAGGGAGGGGGAGCCGAGGTAAACTCAGAGTCTGCCCAGCAATCAACAGGGTGTGAGATGCCCTTCCAAGGGAGTTCAGGAAAGGGGAGAAGCCATTTTTGAGTCAGTCTGGAGCCAGCCAGGGCAAGTGCAGGACTGGCTGTGTGGAGAGCTGGTGAGTCCCAGGCCTGCATGCAAGGTTCCCCCTGAAAACTGGCCTCTAGGGACCTGAAAGCAAGATTCACTCAGCTGGGCTTTTCCTTCTCCACTGATGATTCCCAGTTTGTAGAGTTTTGCTGGGAAACTTCCCCAGCCAGGCTGACTTAGCCCTCCAGCTCCCTAGGTGAGACCAGGCACCACATGGTCAGCTCTGCTCTGTCTGCTAGTTCAGGGCTGCTGCCTGCTGAGTGTGTGTCTGGATGCTGGGCTAGGAGACTACAGTTTGGATTTTAGTATAGTTGTATAACCTGCACCTTGAGCCCTGCACTACTTTGTGGTGAGGGGAAATCCTGGGACCAAAGCAGCCTGATGAGGATCTCTGCCAGCAGAGATCAGCCCCTCTGCAGTGACCGAGGAGTCCAGAGTCATCTCTGAACCTGAGGATCATTCATAGAGTTTGTGAGTGCACCATCTTTTAGTTAGTCAGGGAATTTGTTTTGGGGACCCCCTACTCCCTGAACTGTGTCCTCAAGCCAGGGAGTAAGGGTTTGGGGATTTTATAATCTGCTGCATATTAAAACTGTGGAGGGATTTACCACCTTCTCCCACTTGTGAGTCCTTTGGGCTGTACTGAACCCAGTCAGACACACTGCTAAACCACTGCAGAGAAGAATTTTGTGGTCAGATATCATCAAGGGCCCCAACAAAGTACGCATACCAACGGGACACTAATCTTACATTTGCTACATCAGGTCCTGTGGCTGGGGAAAGTCACGGGTATTAGCAGCATGGGCACTGGTTACCCTAAAAATAGTGTTTTACCCTGTTATGTATATTTGTCTCCTGTTTAATATTTATTGTGTTGAATATATTGTTTGTGTTTGTGTTATTTCTTGGGAGTCTCCAACTATCTGGCAAGTAAGTGGAGATTACCCTGTGGTTAGAGTTTTTCTTCCAAGCTGCCCTGGTGACCCTGCCAGGAAGGAGTAACAGGGAGTGGAAGCACTGCCAAATAAATTCATAGGAAAAAATAAAGAAGAGACACCCTGCTGAGTGGGTGGTGGGATCCAGAAGAACCCAGACCCGTCCATCAAAACCTATAAGCAGATTGGCATTAAAGAAAGTAACCGAGTATAGAGGGGGTGCTACATATGGATTGCATAGTACCTAGGGACGCTAAACAAAATTGGGGCCCCATTACACTGGATACAGTAAAGGTGCAGCTCAAGAAACAATCCCTGCCCTGGAGAGTTCACAATCCAGCTTTGACTTCTTTTTCTTTTTTAACATGGCTTTGAAAATTAGACAAAGGTTTCTAACCATCAGAGGAGTGAAGTTTTGGAATAGCCTTCCAAGGGAAGCAGTGGGGGAAAAAGATCTATCTGGCTTTAAGATTAAACTCAATAAGTTTATGGAGGAGATGGTATGATGGGATAACATGGTTTTGGTAATTAAATATTCATGGTAAATAGGCCCAATGGCCTGTGATGGGATATTAGATGGGGTGGGATCTGAGTTACCCAGGAAAGAATTTTCTGTAGTATCTGGCTGGTGAATCTTGCCCATATGCTCAGGGTTTAGCTGATCGCCATATTTGGGGTCGGGAAGGAATTTTCCTCCAGGGCAGATTGGAAGAGGCCCTGGAGGTTTTTCGCTTTCCTCTGAGCATGGGGTACGAGTCACTTGCTGGAGGATTCTCTGCTCCTTGAAGTCTTTAAACCACGATTTGAGGACTTCAATAGCTCAGACATAGGTGAGAGGTTTTTCGCAGGAGTGGTGGGTGAAATTCTGTGGCCTGCATTGTGCAGGAGGTCAGACTAGATGATCATAATGGTCCCTTCTGACCTAAATATCTATGAATCTATGAAAATTGTGCCATTTATTGCTGTTGCATGTAGAAATCACGCCCAGAGACGATTCTGTAGGAACTAGAAGTGCTGGGCCAAATTCAGCCCTGGAGTAAAGTAATTGAAACCAGTGGAGTTACTCCAGAGAGGAACATGACCCATCAGACTTTGTTTCTGTAAACATTCTTCTCTCACCTGGGTAACTAATCCCTTGTGGACTCGCTCGCAGGTGAGAGCTTGATCTTCTGCGGCTCTGCTTTTCTTCTCAGACACTTTAACGAGCTGTGCACCATTTGAGGGGGTGTCTTCATTACGGCTTGTGAGGTGACAAGGATTTCTCTAGAATGAGATGGATTCTGGGAGAGGCTACCTTGGGAAAGAGAGTAAGGAGATGCTAGTTGGTAAGTGTTCCTTCCATTCTTACTGCAAAATAACCCCAACAAACGTGTGTGTGTGTGTGTGTGAGAGAGAGAGAGAGAAAAGTTAAGCGTGGGTCAAAGGCGTCAGATTGCTAGCCCTGGATTCCTCCATCTCCTTGGCAGCATTTGTGCCAGCTTCCCCACTGTCCTGCCAGTATGCCTCAACCCTTATCTGGGGACTGACACCTATAGCGGATAGGCTAATTCAGAGTCCATACCGATACAATCCTTAGCCTCTCTCTGCTAAGACTAGCTGTGAGGGTACCAAATGGTGCCAATTACGCAGGTGGCTTTGTAATGAAGGCTCCTGAGAATTGGACTGAGCCCACCAACTCATTTCACCTAAGCCACCAAGCAATTGAAATGTAACAGCTTTCAGTCAGTGGTCCAATATGGACTGGAACTATTTACCAGTTCCATTCTTTCTAGGTTTTTCACTGCACCCATTTCCATGGTGTCTGAGCTCCTACAGGTAAAAGACTCCATATTCCATTACGTCTCCCTGGAGCCATCCAACATCCTCCTGTTTTTTTTTTAAATGGCTACTAATTTTGTGTGGTGATTATAGATTAGACAGACAATCTATGCTGCTAGCATTTTGGTTTTAGCAATCAAGAGCAATGTAATCCTTATGAAAAAGTCCTATAGATTTTAATAAAGAATTATGAACATTCTATAGGATTTTAGACCATCTTGTTGAATTCTAGGATAGGAATATAATTCTCTATTATAGTCTAGAGGATGGCTCCATAAACCTATATAAAGAGTAGTATTTTCTACTAAATCTTATAGGATTTTTCCATAAAGGCACATCTTTCTTCCTCTCCAAAACATGTGGCCTTATATTCATTTAGTTCTGTCTCTCACAAAGTGATGGTCAAAGCACCAATAATGCTCAGCTCTGTACAAGATACCAAAATAAAAACAGTCCTGGTGCCAGAGGCCTGGCCCTTCAAAAGACAGACACAGAAGAGACTTGATGCACTGGGAAACTCAGAGGAGGAAATAACTTGCAAGATTTATTATTTTATTTGTTACTATTAACTCATTTTGGGAGGGCATTGGGTAGGGAAAGCTAGATCCACAAAAGGACATGCGCATGGCCACACTGACATGCAATGCCTAACTTTTAGGCATTCTGCCATCCAGTGGAATCCTCAGCCCCGAGTTAGACGCTTCCCATGATTTGAATAGGGAGCCTGACACCTAAGAATGGAATTTGTACAAGCTGAATGGGAAGCGCCCTAAGCTAGCCAGTAGGAAATGTTCAGGAGAGGGGTGTTGTCTAAGCCCTGGGCCTCAAAGGGACAGTCCTGGAGTTAAGCACCTACATCATCTCTGGTCAATCCTTTGTAGCAAGAAAAACACACAACAAGAGCGCCGTCTATCCATCTCCCATGATAGCAAGTAGCTCCGTGGTTAGGACTGTCTCCTGGGGTGTGGGAGATTTGCTTTCAGATCCCTGCTCAGCTGCAGGGAGTGGAACCTAGGTCTCCCATGTCCCAGGTGATTACCCTAACCACTGGGCTGTCGAGTGATTCTCTTTCTAGCCTAATGAATATTTAGCTATTTACCCAAAGTGAAAAAGCTTCAACAGGAGAGACTGAGGGAAACCCACATCAGAGTAGCTAATACCCCAGTGGTTAGGGCACCCACGTGAGAGGTGGGAGCGCTGCATTCAAATCCTGCCTCTGCAGTAATTGGCCCAGATGAGCGGTCTAACAGCCATCATCACTTTTGTGCGAGTTAGGCGTGCTCCAAGAATGCCTACCAGATCAGGCCCCAGCAAGATAGGGAGAGGGAACATCTAGTTTATGAATCTTACTAGGGCATTGAGCAACTTGGGGGTGTCAGGACAGAGTGGGCTTTGCATGCTCCCATCAGCAGAAACTTAACCACCTTGGAGACGTTACCAGTGGGCATTTGGGAATTTAGGGCCCAGCTGAGTGAAGGCTTTGAGGATCTCGGTGACATGTAAATGTTGGCCATAGGCACCTAGGTAAGTCCCTTTGAAGATCTAGTCCAGAGTCTTTAGACTGGGATACAAGTATGATATTTTCAATCAGAGTAACTTTTGAGCTGCAGAGAAAAGCTCTGTTGAAACATGTAGCCTAGATGGGTGTAAAAGGGGAAGGGGGAGAGGGGATGATAGCATGGGTGGAGGTGGGGAGGAAGATGAAGGCCAAGAGGTACAATATGCCTTTTTTTCAGCATCTGTAAAATTCTTCTGTGATTAAAACATGGCCCTGCTTCTTGAGCAATCTTTCGCACTTGGAGCTGACAGTGAACCAATGTTGATACAAACAACTCTCATTATTTGTTCACATTGCATTTGATCATAAGAGTGAGTAGGACAGTCAACTGATGGAAGAAACGTTTATCCTCTTGCCTATTACTTAATGTACCAGCAATAGCCTGACACTCCAGTGATGGCAAATGAAGCTGAATAGAACAATAACAGGGCAGGACGTATGGTGGAGAAGCAGCATAAACAGTAGTTTTAAGTTTTTAACATTAACCATAATTTTAACATTGAGGATTCTAGGCTGGCCTCAGCCATATGTACCTGAAGTTTTCATGGTAATTTACTCAAGAGAACTGCTCAAATCATCGGTTCCAGCAGTGGCAAGACCAAATGACATTTTTCTGGCAACCAGCCTGAACCTAACCCCTAGATTTGTCTTTTCTGTTTCAGTGGGTCAGAACAAAAGCCTGGATTCAAACTCTCCCAAATATAGAGTGTTAGTGTAAGATGTACACACAGTTCCCATGCAAAAAGCTTGAACAGAAAAGGCAGGACGTTCCAAACAAGGCCTGAAACTCTGTCTTCTTGGGCCCAAACCTCTCAACCTGGGCATGATTAAATCTGTAGCAAGGACCTCAGAAATGTGGAGCAGAGGACTGCAGAGCACAGCATTCTCTCCTCAGTGACTGTGGTGGGGGAAAAAAAGATTTTAGATGTTATATAAGGAGAAGGTTTTTTTACACAGGGTGAAATTTGAATCCCAAGCAGAGCAAGTGAGCAGGGAAAAGACCTTAGTTCTGGTATAGGAGTCCTCATACAGGGAAGAGCAGGCCCCCACCACAGGTTGTGTTCAGCCCAGTGCGGGAGCAGGTTGTCGGGAACAGCCTCTACACACAGATCCTGTGAGCATGCCTCCCTTGTACCCTGCCCTGGGGTGCTGAGCCCCTAGCTCTCTTCCTCTCCAAGCAGTGGAGAGGCATGGAGCGAGGAGGCTGCAACATTCAGCTTCTTGGTGGCATGCCCACAAAAATCAATTACGGCCACACTCTCCATTGAAAAATGGATTCCTGCAGCTGGTCTTCCCCCAGCATGGCTCCCTCCACGTCTCCTGTCCTGATTACCATTGCTTATGCCCCAGCTGCTCCTCTTGTATAGGGCTTGGCTGGGCTGGATTTGTCACACCCTTCCTGTGAAAAAATCTCTGGCTTTTCCTTGCCTCGTTGCAGCTCTGCTCCTAAGTACCCCTCCCCGGCTAAAAAAAACCCTGGCATCTGGCAATTGGGGTCTCCAGGCTCTATCCCAACACAATTAATTAATGATAATACAGTGCTGAGGAAAGGCAGCAGGACCGTAGAGTGAAAAGAACTGCCAGAGAGCTAGTCACATATCTGCGCGTTTTGACAATCACTGGTTTCTGGCATTAGGTGAACGGGCCAGCTCTCTACACCAGAAGTTTCAAACCTAAACTGTCCGGGGAGTTCCTGTCATTTTTCCTCATGTAGAACTTCTTTGTTGTGCCAGATGTTTTACTATAAACTCAGCAGATTGACCAGGCAACTGCCAACGGTTCCCGTCTTTTTATTCTGTAGCAGATAAGAAGGAAGGAATTGGGGCCTGTGGCTGGATCCTGGTTTCTCTTTCAGTCCTGTTCTTGCTTATTACCTTTCCTTTCTCCATCTGGATGTGCCTGAAGGTAAGCTGATGGGAATTGGAGCACTGAGAGAACGGTCTATTACTACTATGTATTTCACCAGGACAAAAGCCATTTGTACCCCATGTTATGGGACAAAGGATAGTTTTTGTAGTTAAGGTTCAAGATTTGGATGCAAGAGGTCTGTGTTCTGGTCCATGTTCATCCTCAGGCTCCCTGTATAACCTCAGATAGGTCATTTAAATTCTCTGTGCCTTCAGTTCTTCCACAGGGATACTACTGCTCTACTTCACAGGGATAGTGTGAGAATAAAGTAATGAATGTTTCTGAGGTGCTGGGGATGAGAGACTTAGAAAAACTGATCAGTATTTGTACAAATACAAATGCAGGTCCACATCCTGGACCACCCATGGGAAAAAATAGTGGGTGCTTATCACCCACAGGCAGCCAAGCTCCCTCCCACACCCCTCCAGCACCTCCTGCCCACCACCAGCCCCACCAGTCGGCTCCTCCCCTTCTCTCCCAGTGCCTCCCGCCCACCACGACCAGCTGTTCCGCAGTGTGCAGGAGGCGCTGGGGGGGGGGGAGGGGAAGAGGAGGAGCAGGGACGGGGCACGCTTGGGGGAGGGGCAGAACTGGGTGGAAAGAGGCAGGGTGGGAGCAGGGGGGGCAGGGCAGAGAGGGGGCGGGAAGAGGTGGGGCAGGGGTGGGGGGGCAGGGAAAGTGTGGAGTGGGGTAAGGTTGGGGGCAGGAAGGTGTGGAGTGGGGGTGGGGCCTCGGGCTGAGCAGGGGTTGAGCACTCCCGGGGAAAGGAAGAAGCCGGCACCTGTGATCACATGCATAAGTATTTGCAGGATCGGGGCCTGATATTCCACAGCAAGGGACAGGGTGAGGGGCTAGAGGGAGAACAAGATCAAAAATGTGTAATTACTTACATATCTTTTGCTATCATTATTTTGTCATTTCCGTGTGGTTTGAAGGATAGACAGTCAGGCAAGAGGGAAGGGTGGTGTTAGTGTTAAACTCTATTTTAAAAATATTGTCCTAGATTGTCAAGGAATATGAGCGTGCTGTTGTATTTCGGCTGGGACGTATAGTGTCTAAAAGAGCAAAGGGCCCAGGTGAGTAAATGAGGTTTTATCTATTTTCACTGTAACCAGATGTTCTGTATCTGAGGTTCTCTCAAGTCCTTGTTCAGAGAATGGGTGATGCAAGGAATCTGTCCAGGGCACAGTAAAAAGGACAAAGTAATTCTTTGTCCATGAGCCTGTGCATCTGCTGCTTGTTTTCTCTATATTGCTGTTTAGAGAGGAAGCCAGCAGATCCTGAGATCTAAACCTGGCTTTATAATAGTGTAAAGATCACATGCAGGGGAAGGATGATCTTGTGCTTAACACACTGGACAGAGACTTAGGAGATCTGGATTCCATTCCCCATTCTGCCACAGACTTCCTGTGTGACCTTTGGCAAGTCACTCAATCTCCCTGGACTTCAGTTTGCCATCTGTAAAATGGGGGGATAATAATACTTCCTTTCTCTCACCCTTTATCAGTCTTGTCTATTTAAAGTTGTAAGGTCTTTGGGGCGGGGACAGTCTCTTACTAAGTGTGTGTGTACAGCGCCTAGCGCAACACTTGGTATCATAGTTGGGGCCTTCAGGTGCTATTGTCATAGGAAACGATCACTAATAAGAAGAATGCTCTCTGCATTATTATAACAAGTACCTTTGCACCATGCGGATGAAAAACAAACAATCCATTGGAAAAGGTACAGTGAGACGATGCAAACATGGAGTAGGAATGGAGGAAGAACCCCCTTATCACATAACCATCTCTATTCCTCTGCAAAACAACCATGTGGCCCAAAAAGTGGGCAGGGTTGAAGGAGGAGCCACACTAAGTGGCTAGTTCCCCCTGACCCACCATCCTGAAGAGCTAACAATCTAAATAGACAAAAATTTGAGAGGGGAAACAGAGGCATAGAGAAGGAAGTAACTTGCTCAAGGTCACATGACAGAGCTGAGAACAGAATGGAATTCTTCTGACTCCCAGTCTAGTACACTATCTACTTAACCCTACTGAATTCACATTGGTATTGGAACTCCGACATCCGCATTTCCTTCCATTATATATATAAAAATATGAAACCCCATTCCTTTCTCCTCATACAGAAAAAGAAATGCTGTGGTAATGAAATATCAGTATAGCTCTGAGGGCCATTGTCATTACACAATAGAAATAGTTATTTCCAGAGGTTTGCTTCATGTGCGATCAGAGCTTAGCCTTCAGATAAGGTGTTTCAGCTTTGGCCTTTTCTTCTTCTTTTCTGCAGGTTTGATAATAGTCCTTCCGTGTACGGATGTTTTTACCAGGGTTGATCTTAGAACTGTTACCAGTAACATTCCCCTACAAGAGGTAACAACTTACGCAATAGCCATTTAAACTAGAAATCAAACCTAAAGCAGTTTTAGTTTTTAACATGTCAAACTAAGAAAGCGTTTTTTTTGTCTCAGTCTTTGGCAGCGGTACAGACTTAACTTCATTTGCTGTACTTGTTTACTTCCAAATGCTAGTGCCAGAATAACACTGGAGCCTAATCAAACCTACAACCCTACCAGCTCAGGTTATAGTCTTGTCACTCCTGGCAAGTCAAGCAGGCTTTTCTTACTAACTTTCAGCATTCTGGGTTAGAAAAAGAGGAAAGTGAGATTAGAGCTAGAGATGTGGGGAGGTCCGAGGATGAGAGAGAGGGAAGTCAAGACAGCTGAAATTTACCAAGCCTTCAGAATTAGCCCTCTCTCTACCATCCAGGGAAATCAAGCAATAAACTAGAGTGGGATCTCCAGTAACTATTTTTCCTAGTAAGAAACAGATCTGATAAATAACTGATTAGATACAAAACTTATCATTATGAAAGCCTTCACTGAAGTAACTTAGAAAGTTAATGTTGTTCCAGACAAAACAATGAGCAAAGACCAAATTTGTCACATTTGGTGCCTATGGATAGGTAATTTAATACTCACTTAGGCACCTTAACAAGTCACCTTGAAGTCAAAAGAAGCTGCAGACGCTCATCTCTGAACATCAGGCCTTAATAGGGATGTACGGCCTTCTCTCTAGGCACCCAGGGTTGAAAATGTTGGCCAAAGAAGTTCATTTTTAAAAAAAAGTCAATGGGAAATCTCCCCCTCCGCAGAAAAAGGTTTATTTACATGTAGCTACAGTACTGTGCTTCTGCTTGAAGAGTTGCCATTTTATTGTGCTTTTCTGAAGAAAGGAGAAAGAAGAATCAGTAGTGAGAGAGCCAACAAAGTTTCCGTGTTACAGATCTGAGAAAAGGTTCTTTCTGATATAGTGTGCTGCTAGAGATTGTTCCTAAATATTCCATCCAAAATTTAAATGCCTGTGGCTTGGAATAAATATGCTTAAGGAACCTCATCGGTTTTAAGAGCTCAGGGGTCTTATTTCATGTAGTGTCAGATTCACTGAGTCTAAACTCTGTTACCCCTTTTGACCCAAGTGGTCAGCCAGAATTCATGGTCTTGTGGGTTGTTTCCATTAGGAGGAGAAAATGATGATCGAGGCAGGTATTTATTTGATGCAATCCTGTTTATTTACAAAAAATGTACAAAGTCCTGTTTCCCAAAATACAGTAGGAATCAAACAGCAGGAGACAGTTCCGTTGCTCAGTTTCCCACCTGTTTCCAGCAGCACTCTGTGCAAAAGCTCCATCTCTTAGCCGTTCTCAGGGTCATACTAGAAGTGCTCCTCTGACTGAACATAAGAACGGTCATACTGGGTCAGATCAAAAGTCCATGTAGCCCAGTATCCTGTCTTCCGACAGTGGCCAATGCCAGGTGCCCCAGAGGGAATGAACAGAACAGGTAATCATTAAGTGAACCATCCCCTGTCGCCCATTCCCAGCTTCTGGCAAACAGAAGCTAGGGACACTACTGCATCTGAGGCTTCCTTGCTGCCTTCTTTGTGTGCTTCTATGGTACTGATCCTCCTCTCTCTCTCTCATACACAAACTGCATTTCATTCAGACCCGAAGGAAAACCCCTCAGAGTGCATGGCTCAACTCCTATTCCAGCTTTGCATGTGGCCTATATTTTTGGGTGGTGGTTCCCTATTGTTTCAACTCTGGATTCCATAAAGGAGCTTAACTGCTTCTTTCTTTTATCCTTTATGAAGAGTGACTGTTATGTCCACCAGCTTCAGTGAGGGTTTTGCCCAACCCCCAACATAACACTCTGTTAGAAAGACTCCATAGATGGAAAGTCAGCTGGGGTGGAGGGGAAGCTGATGTAGTGAAAAGGGGAGATGACATGCTGGAGGGATGAAGAGAGCCAACTCCAAACATGGGTAGGTCTGTACAGGAAGGAAGGTGGCCATAATAACCTGGGAACATACTTACACAGTACATCCTCTCTGCAATCTCTTCTGGCAGGGCTTCTATGGAGCCCTTGGCTGCAAACTAAAGATGCCTCCCACCTATCCTGGTGGTAAGGCAGTGGTGGAAACATCAACTGTGCTCCATCAAGATTAATTGTTCACTGGGGCACAGGGGATTTATAGCTCCCTTCGCCAGCGTTGGCGAATGTGGCCTGGCATGCCTACGTAAAGGGACGCCACAGACCATTTAAGAACATGTCATCCAGTTGTTGCATTTTTTTCCTGTCCTTGTGCCTATGATTTTTAAATTCCATGAACCTGCTTATGAGGATTCCAAGGCAAATGCACTCAGAATCATCACAATTGGTTAACATATTACTGGGCGAGTCATTTAAATACTTTGCACAAATATTGCTTTGGTTTAAATGGTTGTAAATCCAGGATGACATCACTGAAATCAATTTACCTACACTTCTTTGAATTATAGTGGCTTCTTGTCTCACTACAGGAAACAAACATCTCCATAATGCTGGGATTTGTGTGTCCTGGATGATTATCTAATCTCTGTATGTTTGTTTTTCGTAGATTCTTACGAAAGATTCTATAACTACCCAAGTTGATGGAGTGGTCTACTATAAAATCTACAGTGCTGTCTGTTCAGTGGCTAATGTCACGGATGCCCATTTAGCCACCAACCTGCTGGCACAGACCACTTTGAGAAATGTTCTAGGCACCCAAAGCTTGTCCCAGATCCTGTCTGGTCGAGAAGAGATTGCCCACAATATCCAGGTAAATCTACATCTAATGTTCTATTGATGGGCACAGCATCTCGTTTTATGGAATATAATCTTAGAAATGAGTGGCCTTTTTTTAAAAAAAAAACATAATTGTAAAATCTTTCATTATCCCTTTTCAGTTTCATACACCTCCTACTGCAAAATATGGAAGAAATATTGTAAAGATACTTCCTCAGCTCATCTGATAAAACTAGTGATCTCTTGTTAAAAAGCAAACAAGGCTCTTGGAACTTAACTTTTTGAGAAGTGAATGAGACAGAAAAGAGTCTTGATATGGGGCTCCCTGACACTTCTTTAGAAATGTGCAATAATGTGCGATGGTGAAGAAATCCATAGTTACCAAGATGCTCTATCTTAGACTCAGGACTTTAAGGTCAGAAGGGACCATCATGGCCAGCTAAACTGACCTCCTGCTCATTGCAGGCCACAGAACAGGGTCGTGGGTATAAGAGGCTTGGGGAGACTAAGCCTCCCCATACCGGTCAAGAAATGCCAGATGTGGTGCACCACTCTTTGGAGGCCCGCCGCCACTCCTGGAAGCTCCCAAGAAGTGGCGGGGCCACCAGCTCCCAAACTGTGGCCCCGTTTGTGCTCTGCCCTGAGGCCCCACCCTCTCTTGGCCTCTTCTCCCTGAGGCCCTGCCCTCGTACCGCCTCTTCTTGCCCCCACTCTGCTTCTTCCCCTGAGGCCCCCCCCTTGCCTGCCCATTAGTTGCTCCTATCTGCCCCCTCTCTCCCTATCACTTGCTCTTAAGGCAGGAAGGGCCAGAAAGAAGTGAGCGGGGAGGGGATGGAGAGGAGTGAGAGGCAGGTGTGGGGACCTCAGAAGAGGGGGTGGAGAGGAGAGGGTGGGGGGAGACTCGGGGAAGGAGATGGAAAGGAGCGGGGGGCCACAGAGGAGGGAGCCAAGACTGCCCCCCCGGCTTCTCCTTTCCCAAAGCCACACTCCTGCCCTTTCTCTGAGGCCCCGCCCCCACACCATCCCCTCCCTCTGTCGCTTGGTTTCCCCTACCCTCACTCATTTTCACTGGGATGGGGCACGGGGTTGGGGTGCAGGAGAAGGTGAGGGCTCTGGCTGGGGGCACGGGCTCTGGGGTGGGGCCAGTAATGCGGGGTTCAGGGTTGGGAGGGGGCTCTGGGCTAGAGTAGGGGGTTGGGATGTGGGAGGGGGCTCACAGCTGGGACGGGGGTTGGGATGTGAGCTCTGGGCTGGCGCCAAGGGGTTCGGAGTGTGGGAGAGGGCTACGGGCTGGGACAGAGGGTTGGAGTGTGGGAGGGGGTGAAGGCTCCAGTTTGGCCGGGATTCTTCCAAAATAGGCATCAATCTCCTGGTGAATTTGAAACCAATCCAGGAGATTTTAATAGGCCGCTAAAAGTCCGGTCGGCAGCACAGCGGGGCTAAGGCAGGCTCCTTACCTGTCCTGGTCTGCGTGGCTCCTGGAAGTGGCCAGCATGTCCACCTACTAAGAGCAGGAGCGCCCACGGGGTCTCCACATGCTGCCCCTGCCCTGAACACTGACGCCGCAGCTCCCATTGGCCAGGAACCATGGCCATCTGTCCGTCCCTGAGCCTAGGAGCTGGACATGCTGGCTGCTTCCGGGAGCCACCCGAGGTAAGCGCCGCCCGGCTGGAGCCCCCACTCCTCACCTCATCTTACACCCCAACCCCCTGCTTCAGCCCTGATCCTCCTCCCTCACCCAAACTCCCTCCCAGAGCCCACGCCCCAAACCCTCTCCTGCACCCCAACCCCCTATCTGAGCCCTGAGCCCTCTTCTGCACTCCAAAACCCTCATCCCTGGCCACACCCCAGAGCGGTGGGTGGAGGGGTTATTGGGGGAGAGGGCAGAGAGGAGTGGGTGCGGGGGCCTCAGGGGAAGAGGTGGAGCAGGGTCAGGAAGCGGTGGAGTGTGGGCAGGAAGAGGCGGAGTGGGAGCGGGGTCTTCTGAGAAGAGGCTGAGTGGGTGTGGACCTCGCGGTGGAGCAGTGGGTGGGGCTACTGTCCAGGCACTGGTGGCCCTCCCCTCAATTTCTAGAGAACTTGCGGCGCTCCCACCCAGCCTCCCCAAATGCAAGAGTCGCATGTTGCCTATGCCACAGAACCTCACCCTCACCCACCCACTCCTATAATAGGCCCCCTAACCTCTGGCTGAGTTACTGAAGTCCTCAAATCATGATTTAAATACATTAAGTTACAGAGAATCTACAATTTACACTTGTTTAAACCTGCAAGTGACCCATGCTCAATGCTGAAGAGGACGACAAAAAAACCCCAAGGTCTCTGCCAATCTGACCCAAGGGAACATTCCTTCCTGACCCCAAATATGGTGATCAGTAGACCCTGAGCATGAATTATTGGTAGTAACTGAGAGCCCTCCCCTCAAGTATCCCATCACCAGCCGTTGGAGATATTTGCTGCTGGCAGTCACAGATTGGCTACATACCATTCTCATCATACCATCCCCTCCATAAACTTATCAAGCTTAGTCTTCAAGCCAGTTAGGCTTTTTGCCCCCACTGCTCCCCTTGGAAGACTGTTCCAGAACTTTTACTCCTCTGATGGTTAGAAACCTTTGTCTAATTTCAAGCCTAAACTTGTTGATGGCCAGTTTATAGCCATTTGTTCGTGTCCACATTGGCACATAATGCAACTAACTCCTCTCCCTCCTGGTAGTTATCCCTCTGATGTATTTATAGAGAGCAACCATATCTCCCCTCAGCCTTCTTTTGGTTAGGCTAAACAAGCCAAGCTCTTTGAGTCTCCTCTCATAAGGTAGGTTTCAGAGTAGCAGCCATGTTAGTCTGTATTCGCAAAAAGAAAAGGCGTACTTGTGGCACCTTAGAGACTAACCAATTTATTTGAGCATGAGCTTTCGTGAGCTACAGCTCACTTCATCGGATGCATTCTTACAAAAGTTTATGCTCAAATAAATTGGTTAGTCTCTAAGGTGCCACTAGTACTCCTTTTCTCTCATAAGGTAGGTTTTCCATACCTTGGATCATCCTAGTAACCCTTCTCTGCTCCTGTTCCAGTTTGAATTCATCTTTTCTAAACATGGGAGTCCAAAATTGCACATAGTATTCCCGATGAGGTCTTACCAGTGCCTTGTATAATGGTACTAACACTTCCCTGTTGCTACTAGAAATACCTCACCTGAAGCATCTGTGAGGGACCCTGACCAGTGGCGTACAGGAGTCTGGTCTATTGGGATCCAGGAAGTGGGCGGGCGGAGCTCGTCCACTACGAAAGGAGCCCCCCCCAGCCTAAAGGGGAGATCCACAGGGCCTGGAGAGCCGACTAATTACCGGGGACAACTAATGAAAAACAGGGACGGGAGTGCAGTCAAAGGGTCAAAAAAAAGGGAACCGGACGGGGACACCGAGCAGAGAACCCCGGACAGCGCCCACCGCTCCTCAAAGGCGTCAAGGGAGTCAGTGGACGCCGCCCAGAGGAACTCCGCTCGGAGGCGTGAACGGACAGAGGATCGGAAATAGGCCCCGCAGTCGCAAGAGACTCCATCGGCGTACAGGAGTCTGGTCCTATTGGGATCCAGGGAGTGGGCGGGCAGAGCTCGTCCACTACGAAAGGAGCCCCCCCCAGCCTAAGGGGGGGATCCACAGGGCCTGGAGAACCAACTAATTACGGGGGACAACTAATGAAAAACAGGGACGGGAGTGCGGTCAAAGGGTCAAACGAAGGGAACCGGACGGGGACACCGAGCAGAGAACCCCGGACAGCGCCCACCGCTCCTCAAAGGCGTCAAGGGAGTCAGTGGACGCCACCCAGAGGAACTCCGCTCGGAGGCGTGAACGGACAGAGGATCGGAAATAGGCCCCACAGTCGCAGGAGACTCCATCGGCGTACAGGAGTCTGGTCTATTGGGATCCAGGAAGTGGGCGGGCGGAGCTCGTCCACTACGAAAGGAGCCCCCCCCAGCCTAAGGGGGAGATCCACAGGGCCTGGAGAACCGACTAATTACGGGGGACAACTAATGAAAAACAGGGACGGGAGTGCGGTCAAAGGGTCAAACAAAGGGAACCGGACGGGGACACCGAGCAGAGAACCCCGGACAGCGCCCACCGCTCCTCAAAGGCGTCAAGGGAGTCAGTGGACGCCGCCCAGAGGAACTCCGCTCGGAGGCGTGAACGGACAGAGGATCGGAAATAGGCCCCGCAGTCGCAGGAGACTCCATCGGCGTACAGGAGTCTGGTCTATTGGGATCCAGGAAGTGGGCGGGTGGAGCTCGTCCACTACGAAAGGAGCCCCCCCCCAGCCTAAGGGGGAGATCCACAGGGCCTGGAGAGCCGACTAATTACGGGGGACAACTAATGAAAAACAGGGACGGGAGTGCGGTCAAAGGGTCAAACAAAGGGAACCGGACGGGGACACCGAGCAGAGAACCCCGGACAGCGCCCACCGCTCCTCAAAGGCGTCAAGGGAGTCAGTGGACGCCGCCCAGAGGAACTCCGCTCGGAGGTGTGAACGGACAGAGGATCGGAAATAGGCCCCGCAGTCGCAGGAGACTCCATCGGCGTACAGGAGTCTGGTCGAAGGCAAATATACTGGTCCCTGGATGAACAGTTTTCTGTTCCTTGAGTGACCAGAGCAGGGGCTGTACTAGAGCAATCAAGAACCTGCTAGAACCAATTAAGACAGGCAAGCTAATTAAGACACCTGGAGCCAATTAAGAACATACTAGAATCAATTCTGACAGGCAGACTAATCAGGACACCTGGTTTAAAAAGGACCTCCCAGCAGTTAGGGGAGGGCGTGTACAAGGAGCAGGGAGTGAGAAGGCGTGCTGTTAGAGAACTGAGGAGTACAAGCATGATAAGGCTTCAGGAGGAAGATCCTGCGGTGAGGGTAAAGAAGGTGTTGGGAGGAGGCCCTGGGGAAGTAGCCCAGGGAGTTGTAGCTGCCATGCAGCTGTTACAAGAGACACTGTAGACAGGTGCAATCCACAGGGCCCTGGGCTGGAACCCAGAGTAGAGGGTGGGCCTGGGTTTTCCCCCATCCCCCTTAACTCCCCATTTGAGACGAGCAGGTGACCTGGACTGTGCATCCCACCAGAGGGGAAGGTCCATGGCCTATCCCCTGACCCACTAGGTGAGTCAGCAGAGACTTTGGAGTTTGTTCTCGCTTTCCCTATGCTCGCCAGTGATGAGATTAGCTGAGTGAACAGCAGGTTTAAGCCACTAGCAAAAGTGGCCAAACTGAGGGCTGCTGCGAATCTCGGAGGCAAGCAAATCTGCCAATAAGCGCAGGACTCACCAAGGCAGAGGAGGAACTTTGTCACGTATCCTAGGACTGCATTAGCCTTTTTTCACAGCCACATCATATTAGTGGCTCATAGTCGTCCTATGATTAACCAGTACACCCAGGTCTTTTGCCTCCTCTGTCACTTCCAACTGATACATTCCCTGTTTATAGCAAAAATTCTTGTTGTTAGTCCCTAAATGCAATCCCATTTCTATAACTCCAGTTTACAAGGTTGTCCAGATCATATTGTTTGATAATCTGGTCCTCTTTATTGGCAATACCTCCCAACTTTGTGTCATCTGAAAACTTTATTTTTTTGCCAAGGTTGGTAATAAAAATGTTAAATAAGGTTGGTCCCAAGACTGATCCCTGATGAACTCCACTAGTAACCTCCCTCTAGCCTGAGAGTTCACCTTTCAGTATGACCTGTTGTAGTCTCCCTTTTAACCAGTTCCTTGTCCACCTTTCAATTCTCATATTAATCCCTATCTTCTTCAATTTAACTCATAATTTCCCATTGGAACCGTATCAAATACCCTAGTGAAATCCAGGTAGATTAGATCTACTGCATTTCCTTTGTCTAAAAAACCAGTTACTTTATCAAAGAAGGAGATCAGGTTGGTCTGGCACAATCTACCTTTTGTAAAACCATCTTGTATTACCTTAAGCAGATGCTTGATTAAACTTTGGCACCACCCATCTCTCATGTCATGTCAATAAAATGTGTTGAATTGTTCCCCTGTTTAAATCCTGCCCCCAACCCTCCCCTGCAATCCAGGGAGCGTCACTCTGGCAGCCAAGAGAGAGTAGAGGAGAAAAAAAAGATCTTGTTTCCTCTTCGATATCAGGGAGAGAGAGAGAGAGAGACCAAAAAAAGACAGCTCACCTCCACACCCCTTCCAACAGCCAGGAGAAAATGTGTGCGTGAGAGAGGTGATATGACGTGATGTTGTGTCAGTGTGTAATGAGGAAGAGTCAAAGGTCGATTGTGGTAGCACTTAGGAGCCCTAGTCACAGACCAGGATCCCATTGTACTAGGCATTGTGATGCATCATACTGATTCTATGTATTGAGGGAAAATAGTACAGTGCAATTTCAGGATGTCACTCGCACTCTTCTGAGGGTCTCTGGCTCCAGTGGATAACAGAGTGACTTATCTGCAATGAAAGGTTGAGTGCTATTCTTTCACATGGGGGGTACTTACCTTTTTATGTTCCCAGATTCTCTTGGTCCTTTATTAACAGCTCCCACTATTGCACCTGGTTCTGCAAGCCCTTCCTTACATGAGGAATTTAACTCAAGGCAGTGTCTGTAGGTTTGGGCCTGCAGGTCTTTAATTCTGACCACAATAAAGGTAAATGGCTTCTTTCAAAGCTGTTCCCATCGGGCAGAACTGGTGCTAGAAAAATAACATAATGACTTGCCCAAGTGCATCATCTCCCCTCCAATACATCACAGATCTGAGAGAATATTTCACAACTAATAATTGATCTGACCCTTTTTAGCCACTTGACCTACCCCTGAAATATCCCCATGTAGATCATAATTTCTTTCCATTTATTCTTTTATTTCAATTATTCTTTTGCAATTGTTTTGGAATTCTGAGCGTAGTCGATATCTGAGACATTTTGGTTAGTGTGATTTGTCATTTAAATCGCATGGTATAGATTTTGATATTGTCTTTTTTTTTTTAAAAAGTCTATCCTCGATAATGCCACCAGTAAATGGGGAATCCAGGTAGCACGTGTGGAAATCAAAGACATCAGGATCCCAATGGAGATGCAAAGAGCTATGGCTGCTGAAGCTGAATCAACACGAGATGCTAGAGCTCAGGTGAGATCCACAGTAATATTTCTCTCATTTGTATAATGTGGTGTATCACCACCAACATGTCCGTTTCTATCACGTTTTTAGATCATAGCAGCAGAAGGAGAAAGGAATGCTTCCGAAGCACTGAAGCAGGCCTCCATGGTGCTGGTTGAGGCTCCATCAGCCCTCCAGCTGCGCTACTTGCAGACCTTGGCCACGCTAGCTACTGAGAAGAATTCCACCATTGTCTTACCTCTGCCCATGAATATGCTGCAGGGTTTTTATAAACAATAATAGGACAAAACCAGATGGTGATTAAGGCTCTTTTACACTGAATTCTTTAGTTTGGAGAACTTTACAGGGATTCAGGAGAGGCAAGCCTGTGCAAAATTAATCAGAATTAATGTAGAAAGTACACTTTGATATCCTGCCTCAGGAATAGGGTTAACTACCCAGAGACCATCATAAGCTAGAACACTGAATCTGAATGACCCCAAATTTTTGAGGGATTCAAAATTCAGATATCCAAATTTTGTAGCTCAAGCTCATCACTAAGTAAAAAAATAAAGAGACTTTTTGTTAAAATACAGGTTAAACTGAGGTGCTCGCTTTTGATGTTACTTGATTTTACAGTCACTCGTTTAGCAGGTATGTGGTGATTTGTCAGCTCACTAGGAGCCTGCCTCTAAAAGCTAATACAGCCACTGCATGCAGTAAATAGGCCAGCTCCTGTTCTGTTACACTGGGGTAAATTTGTAGCATCTCAGTTGAAAACACCAGTGTAGTGGCGAGAAGAATGTCACCCAGAGGTATTCCTTGATCATTACTGGAACCACCAAGTAATTTAAGTCTATGTAGCTCCTACAAAAGGACTTAGGTGCCTATATCCAACATTTAGATGCCACCAGCCTTAAACCTCTCTCTCTCACCTAAGCCCCAGTAGGCTCTTCAAACTCAGTGGGCCCCCCTCTGTTTCACCTATGGGGGCCAATACAGTTGGCATGCACTGAGCATATTTAAATCCACACAAAATAACAATGACCACAGAGAATAGCATGGCCTTCTCGGAACCTTTAGTCAGGTGGTAGGGCACTTAGCCAGGCCGTGGAAGACCTGAAGTTCTGTTCTCCCTCTTGACTGATGGGGAGTATGCATTTGAAGCTGGGTCTCCCGTTCCTGAAGGGAATGCCCAACCATTGACCGTAGAGAATTATTTTCACTCTGTGTCTGTCCCAGTGCATATTTAATTATTTCTACACAGCTGAACAGCTTTAATAGGCAAGATTGAGAGACACCAGCACCAGAATATCCCATAGCCCAGTGGTTAAAGAACTCTTCTGAGAGGTAGGAGACCCAATTTTGCATCACTTCTCCACAGCTAGGGGAATTGAACCTGGGTCTCCCACATCCTGAAGAAGTGCTCTGACCACTGGGCTAAAGATCATAAGCGGGGCTCCTTCTTGCAAAAATCAAGTTAGGCCCCTAATTCCAGGAGAGGGTTAATGTCTGAGAATCCCAAGCAGAGGGGCTTTCTGAATGGGGCAGCATTTAGACCACCCTCCTCTCCTTGGGATGTGCTAATGCCTGGCAGAGATGACTCCTTGCTTAGCATGCTGGGACCCATTCTAACAAACTCTCCCCCCTCCAGTGTGTAGGGAGCCTGAGCCCCTAATTCAGTGCTACAGTTTCTACTGGGTGACACAGCACCCAAAATGTAGGCATCGCAAAGCTGAGCGTAAGTCCCTTGGTGGATCTAGTGCCTCCTTCTGCTCTTGCACAGATGTAAATTAGCTGTAACTCCATTGACTTTAATGGAGTTTTCCGCAAGTGTAAGTGGAATCAGAATCAGGCCTTTGTGGTATTTGGCATCCAAACTAATTGGCGCGCTGTACAATAAAAGGAAGAGAATGTATTTCTAGTGGTTACAGGAGCATTTCTTACACTTTTAGAAGCTGAGCCTACTTTCAGGAAAATGAACCCAGTCATCTGGGATTAAATACCTACACATTTTATTGTATGCATCTTCTCCCCGGCTCTGCACCCAGCTAGCCCTTTGTTTTCCCCATGCCCCCAATATTTGGGACCCATTGATGTAGATTTTTGTAATATGAGACTTCCTCTCCTTTCACACATGCAGTGAAATAGTCAACATTGTAAAATATCATCACTGGCATATGAGTTGACATCCTTTGATGTTGATAGGGCAGATCACACCGCAGAGCTATTGTACCAGGTCTCTGTGAACTCTGCTTGAGTTACCTGCCACTTGATCACATTTTGAAGTTTTTCTTCACAGCCATAGCAGCTGACTTTTATTTTTATTTATATATATATATATAAGGAGAGAGTGGGGGGGTGGGGGGGGAGACAACAATTGAGAGGTCTCTCTGCCTGCCCCCAGGGGGCGACTGCTGCTAGCGTACATGAAAGGAACGTGGGAATTGGCAGACTGGAGCAGACCCGAAGTCCATCTAGTCTAGGATCCTGTTAGCAGCCAACACCAGATGTTTCAGCGGAAGTTATAGGAGCTGTCCCCCACCCCCAGAAGTCTCAGACTGATCTCTATTAGAGATTGGCCTAAACCCAGAAGCAGGAGATTTAGCATTGCTTCCAAAACTTGGTGTTAGCATTAACAGTTAAAACTCTGGATATTCTTGTTAAAAATGTAAATTGGCCAATTCTTTTTTTTTTTTTTTTAAATCTTGCTGGGCTTTTGGCCTCAATGATATCCTGTAGCAGTAGGTTTTATGGTCTAATTATATATTATGTGAAAAAGTATTTCCTTTTATCAATTTTGAATTGCCTACCTTTTTAATTTAATTGAATGTCCCCTTGTTGTGTTATGAGACCAGGAGAACAGAAGCTCCCAATTTACCTTCTCTAACCCAGTCATTATTTTTTTTTTGTTTTCATCATGTCCCCTCCTTTCCAGTCTTGCTTCCTGAGTGATTTTCCATGCCCAATATCATTCTCATCATCCTCATCTGAACGCCTCCACCATCTCTGATTCTGCAATAACCTCTTTGTGATGGGCTAAGGCTGAGACAGAGAACAGCCCTATGATGTGCTTAAAATGCTCTGACTGAGCTATACAGATTGCTGTACAGACTTAATTGACCAAGATGTGTTTGTTTTCTATTTATGGGTCAAACATCTACTCCCCTAACTGCCTGTCACAGATATTTGCCTCTCTGGGCATTCTGGTGCAATCATCCATTTTATATATTTCTAAGGGCCTTATTTCCTCAGTGTCTAAGGCCTGGTTTACACTAGGAATTTACATTGGTATAGCTACATCTCTCAAGGGTGTGGAAAAACGCACACCCTTGAGAGAAGTAGCTATGCCGGCCCGTTTTGCCCTCCTTCCCAGTGTAGGTTGTGTCTACACTACAACAGTGCAGCTGTAGCACATCTAATTATTGCCATATACAACAAATACAGCAATTAATGGCAACTGCAGCTATTGTCTGGGAACAGTTTTCTCTGTCTCTGACTGGGGGAGCATATCCTTTAAGGAAGGTATCATCTTCGCCGTTTTTTTAGGGTATGTCTCCAAAGCGACTTAGGTCCCGAGCAATGTAGTTATGCTGACCTAATCTTCTATGTTTCAAGGAAAGGCTTGTGCATTTGAAATTATAATTTAGCTGACATTTTTGCCACGCTATCCCCACATAGTAATAAATCCCACCCAGGGAGCAGGCAGTTATTCATAGAAACACACACCGTAACAAAACAAGCTCTGTTACATGTTCCTAGAACTTTAATGCTTTATGGGCCATACCAGCACAAGGAAAGAGTAACACTAACAGGTATGGGGTATGTTGTGTGTCCCCAAGTTTCAAATGTTGCATTTGTTTATCTCGTACACATTCATAAAATCACGGAGGTCAGCGCAAGCTTTTCGGCGAATGGTGGCTCTGCATGTGTTCCCATCTGGAATCTCCTCTATCCAAGTTTGTGAATCCAGTAAGTACTGCATCCTATGTAACAATTACAATAACAAAGGAGGTGTTAGTTAATGCTGAAAGACAGCTTTGCCTAAAGTATGTGAATCATCCCTTGGGCTAACAACTATAAGGTCAGTGGTGTTGCACCAGCCATGAATCTGGCCCTAGGTCAGATGAACATTGCCTGGTTTCAGGTTTTGCAGCAAACATGAAACCTGATCTGGGCTGACCAACAAGTTTGCTCAAGTTTTGGATTAGGGCAGTCCTGGGATGATTGATGGTTTGGGGTTTAAACCAAGGTAAATGTAGTAGACTGGGCTAAATTTCACTTTGAGTTTTAGGGGTTCAAAATTTTGTGAAGGGAAATGAAAAAAAATCATACAAATCAGAATTGCTGAGACTCCCCAGCTCAGCAAGAGGACTTGCTAAGGTGGTGCAAGGGGGTACACAGAGGAGTAATGGGATAAAATTGGAGTAAAGACATATAGGCAGAATCTCAGGAGACCTACAGTGAGAGCTAGTAGGTGGTAGACTACCAGAAAGATGGTGAAATCCATAGTGCTTCGCCTTCAGTCATTTAAAACTGGACTGGAGAAAGCCGCATAGGGAATAGCCTCTAACACAATGAGAAATGCTTTGGGGCCCTATCCAAGACCTACTGAAGACAACGAAGCCTGTCCATTGACTTCAATTGGCTTTGGATCAGGCTACAAATAGTCCCAGAACTGGGTCCACAGATTTTACTCAGTCCTTCCTGAGGCAAACCCCTACTTCATGCAGTGAAAGCAGCCTTGCTTTGGAGAGTTGTTCTGTCCCCATATACACAGCACAGACGTCCCACTAGAAAGGGCATTTTTGCTTCTTTTTTTAACCCCACTTACCAAAAGAACAAATTCAAATTTGCTCTCCTAACAAAAACATAGTTCAAGGGGTTCTCAAGATTCTGAACTCCATAAAGTTTCCCATTCCCCATTTCTTACAGTTATAATGCCGTAATCTCAGGGCCAGATTTTTCAAAAATAGCAGCCCATTTTGAGCCTCCAGAGTATGCATGCCAGGCTCTAAGCAGGTAATTGTGCATGCAAACATGCAGCTGTGCATGCAGAATAGGTAACTGGGCGGTTACCAGCTTGGGTCAAGTAGCTGCATGTTACAGTGCAATGACCATTTTGCCTGTGCCATTGCATATTTTGCAGATGGACGTGGGCAGCAGAATCAGTGCCTGAATAAGGGCCTAAACATTTGTCCCAATCCTTTATAAAAAGAGCATTCTAATAGCAATAGTATTCCTCAGTTGCAGACTTCCCTGGAAGATAATAGATCTTGGCACATCTGACTCACAGGTCACCTCCCGGTTCAGTATCTGTCGATAGACCTTGCAACATCAGTCAGTATTGCTTATAAAGGAGGCACTTTACTTACTTGTTGTTGCAGTCAATGGTTTGCCCATCTTTCCCCATCAGAAGGTATTGTTTGCCAGCCTCCACATTTAATTTGCAAGATGAACGCTTGAAGAACTGCCGGAGATCACCTATCTGGACAGTTTCATCACCAGCTATTGTGGAAACAAAAAGTGCCATAAACCACTTCTGTCTGATATTAGTAAAGAGAGAGAGTCTCTAGTGTTCACAGTAAGAACTATGTTTTTTCAACAGTAAAATAAAATTTTAGGGACCGATTGTCCTGCACCCTGCGGAATCATGTACAACATTGCCAAGCAAGTGTAAATTATTTCCATTTGCTTTTAGTAGCTTTTTAAAGCCACTTGACACCGGTGTAAATGACAAGGTGCAGGGAACTGGAGGGTCTAGCCCAGCAGTTCCTGAATTGTGGGGCATGACCCCAGCTGTGGTCGCACCATCAGCAGATTGGGGTGCTGCTATCCCTATTGTGTGTAGGACACCATTTTGTGTCACACAGTGTGACCTCCCATGTACAGGACCTCTGTGTGGCATGATTTCACACATGAGGCACGTGTGAAGTCACCCTGTGTGGAGGATGCCCTTTTGCTCTTCGAAATGGTGTCCTCCAGGCTGTCTAGTGTCCCGCCCAGAAAGACTTCATTAAAATAAGGTTATGCCAGCAAAAAGTTTGGGAACCTCTGGTCTAGTGGAAGCAGATTTTTTGTCCTAGCATTTTATTAACTAACTTTTAAAGTCTGAACGCTACCAGGGTTGATTACTACTAATAAATATTTGACAGTGTTCACTTTATCTTCTGGCACATAGGATATTTGTCACCACTGCACATACACAGTGAGGAATTTTACGTGAAAATCTAATAATGAAATGCAATAAGTGGTGCTATTGGCTCCTCAACCCTGAGCACTTATCCCCCCCCACCCCCCAAAACAATTAGGAAATAAAGCTTAAGTTTCCAACAGTAATATTGGCCTTGGCTGCCTAGCACTTGCTAAATTACTTAGTCCCCATTGCAGTAGACTCCATTAGAATACTTAAACCTATCAATTTCTACAGATCTCTGTTCTACTGGAAAACCAGGAAATCTGGGATCCCATAGATCAACTGATGCAGTGCTTTGTTCCAAAACCTAGTTTCCCAGTGGAGCTAGCTGAAAAATTTCAGCTGGAATTTCTCTTAAGGTGTGTTCACACTGGAGCTGATAGGTGTAAACTCCAGCTCACAGACACATGCTAGCTCTAACCAAGCTGGTGCACTAAAAATGCAAAGTGTAGCTGCAGTGGTGTGAACAGTGGGAGGGGCTACCACTCCAAGTACAATCCCATCTGACACCACAGGGCAGCTAGCCCTCCTCACTACTCATGTTGCCGCAACTACATGTCGATTTTTAGCACATTAACTCGCTTAGTGTTCAGCTGGGATTTACAACTTCCAGCTCTGGTATAGATATACCCATAGTATAAGACAAGATAGATGCACACAGCTGGACAAAGAAGTCAAAAGAAATGCGACACTATTGATCAGCATGATAGGCTGTGGTCTCTGCACTGTCATTGCCAAGTATATTGCAGGCATCACAGCAAAGAGGAATTTTAAGGAGAATGAGATAGCTCTGCAGATGTTCACTGGAAGCTCCTCTCAAGCATGAGGGGTAGCACTGGTGAAAAGTGCAAAGGTGCTTGTTTGAAAATGTAACCAGTGGATGATGGAGGCTGGAATCATGGGCCACTCGGAAATGGTTTTGTTTTACTAACTACTGCATTCGCTACCAGGCAAAGCAAAGGCTATAATCACACCTTGACAGGTAACATCTTGCATCCTGAAATACCACAAAGTGATTTCAAAGCATCAGTTCATTCGCACACACTCCAGAGAGGCAGTTCATGACTGCTATGCTTATTTTACAGATGAGCAAACTGAGGTGCATAGAAGGTGATAATTTAATCAACAACACATGGAAAGTCAAAGGCAAATGCTGGGAATGGAGTCCAGGATCCCAGACCTTTGTTCTAACTACTAGACAATGCTTCCTGCCATCCAGGAGCTTTTCACAGACAGAAGAACTGTACTAGACTGTAAATCTTTCCTTTCCAGATAAAAGAAGCAACCATCTGTTCTTCATAAAAAGGACAAAGCAAATAGTTCCACACATTACTGGGAGTAAATAAACCATGGGAACATTAGACTGTAAATTCTTTGGGCAGGGACTATGCTTCCTTTTAGGTGCTCAGATATTATGCCGATAGGGGCAATAGAATCATAGAAATGTAGGACTGGAAGGCACCTCGATAGGTTATCTTGTCCAGTCGCCTGCAAATACCTAGATCTGTGAGGCCACTCAGGGTATGTCTACACAGCAAAGAAAAACCTGCAGCTGGCCCATGCCAGCTGACTTAAGCTGCACAGCTGTTTCATTGCTGTGTGGACTTCCAGGCTCGGGCTGGACCCAGGACTCTAGGGCCCTGTAGGCATGGGAGGGTCCTAGAGCTTGAGCTCTAGCCCCAGGTTGAAGCCTACACAGCAATGAAACAGCCCCACAGCTTAGGGTGGCTAGATGCCCAGTTTTCAACTGGAAAGTCCGGTTGAAAAGGGGACCTGACAGTGTCCAGTCAGATCTACTGACTGGACACCTAAAGTCCAGTTACTGTGGGTGAGGGAGATGGGGAGATGTGAAGTCATCACCACCAACAACCCCTACTCAGCCAGGGCCACCTCCTACCTGCGTTGAGTGGCTGCAGCTCCCAGCCCAGGTTCTACAGGTGAGTCCCTCCCGACCCAGGCAAAGGGGAGTGGGGGGCAAGAGGGGAAAAGCAGCAAGTGATGAGGGGAGGGGGAAAGAGGCAGGGCAGGGGTGGGGCCAGTGGTGGATTAAAGATTTTGCTGCCCCTAGGCCCTGAAATAATTGCCGCCCCCCCCCCCCACCCCAGCTCACCTCCGCTCCGTCTCCACCTCCTCCCCTGAATGCAGCACCAGGTCCTGGTTCTCCCCGCTCCCTGCCAGTGCTTGAAACAGCTTTGCGAAGGAGCGGGGAAGAGGGGTGATGTGGTGCGCTCAGGAGAGGAGGCGGGGATTTGGGCCAATAGGGGCAGGGAGGGGGCGGTGAATGGGGGCGGGGAAGGGGTGGGGGCGGGGCAGGGCTGAGAAAGCGAACTGGTGCCGGGGGAAGCAGCCCCTGGCTGCTATTATAAATTTGCTGCCCCTGCAAATTTGTCGGCCTAGGCATTAATACGCCACTGGGTGGGGGCTCGGGAGAAGAGGCAGGGCAGGGGAGGTTCCAGCACTGGAAGTGTCCGGTTTTTAAATATTACAAAGTTGGCAACCCTACCGCAGCCTGAGCCCTGTGATCTGAGCCAGCTGGCACAGTTCTTTGCTGTGTAGACATACCCTCAGGTCATCCTTACATCCAAAATATGATTCCAAAATTCTGCTCCTTTTGGACATTTTCAAGTCCCCTTGCTGGGGAATCCCCTGGACTAAGGAACTCCCCAGCAGGCACAGATCAGGCAGGGATAGCTTCCATGCCTCCCTCACCACAACCGGAGTGCAACGGGGATGGCGAGCGGCTGAAGTGTGCTGTGCTGTGCTGTGCTCTTCTCAGCCGACATGTGGTCCCTAGGGGAGAGGTGTCACCTGACACAACTTAGCTCAGTTCCCTCCTAACCTGTACAAGGGCTGGGCCTAAGAACTGTGGAACTGGCTGCTGAGTCTCCACTTCTTCTCCTTGATTCCCCCTCTCCTGGCCCGATTTGTGGGGGAGGGGATGCCTCCTTTGCTGGGTGCTCCCCTAGGCTCTGGCACTGCCATTTGAGCACCTACACTGCTCTTATTGGGAGTCCTACAGCCCAGCCAGGAAGCAGGTAATGGAAAATCCAGAGCTACTCTCTCCTCCCAGCCTGCTGATGCTGGTGAATAGGAGAAATGACAGCAGCTTCACAGAGCACAGCCGGCTTACATCCAAACTGTGTCTGCATCTGTGAGGGAAGCAGTGGGAAGCAGCTGCAGGGGAGAAAATGGTGGGGCTGGTTCAAACACTCCCATTTAATACTCCCAGGGTCTGATGCAGGGACCCATTTTCCATTCATAACCAACCACAAAGTTTCTTCTAAACACAGTCACCTTTAAGGGCCACAGTTTAGAGCACAACGAGGGCCACAAATTGGCTACTCCGACCTAGGTCAATAACAAACATTAATAAGGATACTACAAATCTCTTGTTACTTTGATAGGTAGCTTTTTAAACCCATCTTAAGTTTTGTTTAAACTGTATAAAGGTTAAGAGATTTAGGAAGAAAAGCCTTTAAAAACCAAAGACACTGGTTTTCTGTCTCATTACAATCCACTAACTCACCTTTGCCCTACGACTGCAGAGGTGTTCACTGCCCACTTCATTTTGAAGGATTTCTTGCAACATGTGTTAACTCCCTGTGCTTAACAATCTGTTTCACCTTGTATTTAGCTGTGACACTCTGAGGGCTTGTCTACACTTAAAACGCTGTGCCGACCAGCTAGGTCGATGGAAGAAATCTTATGTCTACCTAGCGCCGTCTACACAGGGACCCAGGTCAGCTTTTCCACACCCCTGACTGACATAGTTAAACCAACCGAATTTTCTAGTATAGACCAGGTCTGAAGAAGAGTTCTGTGGAGCTCAAATGTTTGTCTCTTTCATCAACAGGAATTGGTTCAATAAAATACATTATCTTACCCACCATGTCTCTGAAAAACAAAAGCAGTCATTTCTTTAAAATGGTCTATGCTCACACTCTTTCTTCAAAGCACGCAAAACTAATTGTCGTCATCGGCTATCCCTCGATATGAGGATGTCATCGCTGGGGGAAAAGTCATGGATGAGACTTAAGATGGTTGAGGAATCCAATCCATGCTCACCAAGTTCTTCCACATATGTGACTGGTATCTGCTTGGAGAGAGCACAACTGCTGGCCAGGATGCTGTACATTCTCCTTCCTTCTCAGCCTCTTGAGCAAGGTGATTCTCTTCAAAATGGGCTGAGGCTTGATGTGTGATGTGACACCACTGCAGTCTGTTGCTAGCCAGCTCTTCCCAATTCGTGGGGTCAATGCCTCCCTTCTTAAGATACTTTCAGGGTGTTCTTGTAGCATTTCCTCTGACCCCTGCAAGTCCTCATACCATGATTAAGTTGAGAAAAGAGGACTTGCTTCGGAATACTAGTATCAGCCATCCACACACAATGACCAGCCCAGCGAAGCTGATGATTCATAATCTTCACCTCAGCATTGGTGATGTTAGCTACAGAGAGAATGCTGGCGGTGGTGGTTTCAGTGCTTAGTGTAGCAGTCAGAATCAGAAAATCTAAATCTCCAGTGGTGCTGACCTGCCCTACAATGATGCATCCTAATATGCCCGTGGTTTTCAACCTGTGGTTTATGGACCTCTGGGGGCCTGCAGACTATGTCTAAGGGGTTCGTGAAAGGTTGTCGGTAACACAGAACTATAGTTTTCAACCCTGTGGTCCATGGACCCATGGGGCCTTGCAGACTGTGTCTAAGATTTCCAAAGGGGTCCGCACCTCCATTCGAAATTTTGTAGGGGTCCATAAATGAAAAAAGGTTGAAAATCACTGTGATATGCTATTCCCTCAGAAACGAATATATAGGACATTCACTTCGCAGCCATAACAGGGATCATAATAAGAACATAAGAATGGCCATACTGGGTCAGACCAAAGGTCCATCTAGCCCAGTATCCTGGCTTCCAAAGAAAAAAGCCATTCAGTAATATATGCTGTCCTACATGAGCATTGCTCCCCTGAGTAATACAGCAAGTGCTGCAGATTTGTTCTGTTGTTCAAGACTTATAGAGCATGTATGCCACATAGTGGACTCAATTTCCCTTACATCTAGGAATGAAAAGGAAAACAAAGATGGATTGGGCTTGCTTACTTGAGCAATTATGTCATTTTGCCTCAGGCCCATTGTAATTAAATTGCCATCATTTTTTAAAATTCTTATGGCATGTAGGTAACTGTAGGACTCATGCTGTAGTCTGATAAGTGTTCAAATCTGTGGGGAGATTGTAACTATTTGAGAAATCACCATAATAAGCTGGGAGAATAAGAGAAAGAGAACCTTGCAGTCTATGGATTTCCTGGCTTAGCTCCTGTAGATTTCCTAGAACTAACAGATCCATCCAGCATGTTGCTGGACTCCCCCAGAGTCACTGTTCCTAGCATCCTCACGCTCCATATAGACAATGCCAAGAACTGCATTATCCTACCTCCTGCACTTGGAAACCACAGGGTTCACATAAGCTCTCTCTGGACATCTTCAGCCAAAAACTGGACCACTGGGCACATAACAAAAGTTCTTCTCATCCAGGTGTGACTACCACTCATCCAGGCAAAGATCAGTGCCTTCATTCCATCCCGTCTGGGGAATGAATGAACAAGGCTGGAGTGACCATGGAAGCTTTTGGAACTTTTAAGTTTTTCAGATTGTTCTGGGAAGGCAAACCTCCCACCTACAAGACCAAGAGGTTGACAAGCTACTACAACCAATTGATGTCCACAATGGCTGAACTTCCCATGGGATATTATCCGCCCTCTTCTCCCACAACTACTGTGAAGACTTCCTGGTTTACTGACGAACTAGGTAAATGGAAGTGTGTAGGCAGGGGGCTAGAATGGTGGTGGTACAAAACCTTCTTTGAACCCAGCCACCATCAGCACAGTCTTTTGCAGGACTGCGCCACTGCAGCAATGGAAGCAAAAACAATCTTCTCTTCTGTCATCACAGGTACAAAATCCAGGCTGGAAAGGCTACTCTCTATAGTTCACCGGCTAACTGGACTTCATAATCCATCCATCGGCTTTTAGCACCAAACCGTGTGAAGAGCTCTCATATCATCACGTGGGAATGATCAACTGAATCTGAGAGAAGCTTTTAAAAGACAGGAAACCCTAAACTGGACCAGATAGGTCTAACCACACGCTAACCCAATACAGTTCAACTCTATCACACTAAATGAGGGTCTAGAAACTTTGAGAAATATTTGAGCCGCTGTCTGTAAAACAAATCCATCTTCTTCTTGGCTGGTAAAAGCCCGTAAGTAACAAACTCTGTCCACCATGAAAAGAAAAGACCAGTGCCTTCCTTTCAGAGACACAAACTAATATGCAAGACATATGTGTGAAAATATCTAATAATAAAACTCTCCACTGGTCTTATCTCCCTGAAAGGGAGTATGTACTGCTCCTAGTGAGCAGCATTTTATTGCTCTGAAATGTTTAGGTCTATTTTCACCAGGTTTGTTTCCCATTGGGACTGGAACTGACAATGTGCTGATACAGCATGAGAAAGGCAGGTCTCTGGGTATCCCTAGCTGGGACAGGAGTGGAAGTCCAGTCCTGCTTTCATAAGATTCCCAGCCTTACTTTACAGACTCAGAGAGGTTTGGATGGCCTGTATAGCTATTCAGATTTGAGGTGCTCATTCTAAACTGAATTCCAACTTGAAACCTGTTGATGTTCACCCATTGTTAGTACGGTTGTTCCTAATTACTAGCAAATATCTGTCTCAGTCCTGCCAAACAGATTTTTCATTGGTTCTCTAGTACAATGGCTTGAGCATTTCTATTAAAACATAGAAAATGGAACTATTGAATATGTATTATTGTCCTTGGAATGCCACCAGTTTTGTAGAAAAAATTACTTTCCTAGGAGAATGCCAGATTTTGCTGTAAATGAATGCAAAGTTTATACTTACCGACTTTTATGATTCTTTGGATTTCGGTCTCATAGTAATCAAAAACATTCTTTTGTGTTATCCCAAGGATCTTTACGTGGTATGCTGCAACAGGATAGTATTTGTGTGAGGATGGATGCAAATATTAAATAGCAAAGAGAAAGGAAAATCAAATACACTTTAAGTGATTTCCAGCACAGAGGCAGATGTGCTACCAAGTGGTACATGAGAGAGCTGGAAATCTGAAAGACAAGAGGTAAGGTATGTACTTGGCAAGGCAGACACTGATCAGGAGTTTGTGGGGTTGAACCCCCTCTGCCAAATGTGACATTATCCTCCCACTTAGAGATAGGCCAGACTATACCAGTAGGTTTCCTGGACTGCTGCACTGGGAAAGGCCTGCCTTTGTCCTATCACTGCATTCATTTGCACACCACTAAAGCTGCTGAGCCAGAATCTTCCTCCAGTTTCTCCTGTATCCTGCATATCCTAGAGAGGAGCCAGAGAGACAAATCAACATATGAAGAGGTATTTAGCTAACTCAGCAGATTTGAGAAGGAAGGAAACTCGAGAAGGAGTCACCTACTGTTTGCTATCCCCTTCCTACCAGAAGAGTTCAGTGGCTGAGGCATTAGCTTAGGCTATAGGAGACCGAGGTTCAATTCCCTACTCATGGATATCTTGGGTGGCCTTGGCAAGTCATGTAGCCTCTCTGTCCCTATCTGTACAGCACTTCCCTACCTTGCTGGGGTGTTGTGAGGAAAATACATTACAGAGTGTGAAGCTATTTGAGATCTATTAATGCAAACTGCTATATAAGAAATAGGCCTTATCATTATTACCTAACACCAGGGACCATGAGGTCAGAGGCTCCAATGCCACTGGTCTTCTCTGAACCAGAGTAACATACTGGTATGCATTCTTTCTTGCCCCCCAGCCCTCACCCAGCCAGACTTCTCATCACCCACTCACTGCCCTTCTCCCCAGCCCAGACGAATTCTTTAGAAACCTCTCCTTTTCTCTCCCCTGTCCAGAATGACTGCCCTAATACCCACTCGTCTCCCCATCCCAGATAGGCTCCACGCCAGACACAGAAACTCTGCTCAGTTTAGGGGAGGTTCATTATAGAGAATTTACCATTATAGATGTAAGGGTCTAAATGAACTGAATGAATTCTCCCCTGACAGCTAGCTGGGAAGGGGAGAGACTTCCAGAGCAAACTGTATTTACATGTTTCAGAGTAGCAGCCGTGTTAGTCTGTATTTGCAAAAAGAAAAGGAGTACTTGTGGCACCTTAGAGACTAACCAATTTATTTGAGCATAAGCTTTCCTGAGCTACAGCTCACTTCATCGGATGCATACACCTACTCTGCTTAGATATACAGCAGATAGAGCACTGTTGCTCAAAATGATCAACTTTGGCTGGTGTTGGGTTACAAATCACTTTAGTACTGAATGCAGGGGTAGAGGAAATGCTGTTACCAAAGTTGTTGGCATTACTGTATGAATACAGGCAAGCAGGACTGTGCTTAACCTGTCCCAAATGAGGAGATCACCCTCAGCTGAAAGGACTTCATTGAGTCAAGGGCTCAAATGCCAGAGCACTGTGAAAGTAGAGGGGTGGGGAGAGGTATTCCAGCCAGGAGGTGTAGACCCTCCCCCAAGGGTTTCCCTGTACTGGTTTAACCTGTTACCCCCAACTGTTCAAAGAAAGGGCTAAATAGGCTACACTAAGAGACTGCTGTTCAGAGGTCACAGCAGAGAGACAGGTGGTAGCAGAAGGTGACTGACAGTTGGCTGGCAAACGAGTGGCTGGTGAGTCGGAGAGGCGTGGTGAGTGGCTGGCGGAGAGGTGCGGTGAGCAGATGGCCGGCAGAAGTGGCTGATGGGAGTGGCCGGCAGGGCGGATGGTGGAGAGGAGTGGCCAGCAGGGTGGCTGGCAGAGAGGACCAGAGCAGAGCCCTGCAGAGAGGCATGGCAATCAGCCAGCAGGGTGGCTGGCAGAGAGGGACGGTGTGCGAGTGCCCAAGCAGCGGAGTGAGTAAGATCAGGCACATGAAAGGGACTTTTGGATTGCTGGACTTAAGACCCTGAGGGGAAAAGGACACTGCTCTACTGCCTTGGGGGTGGGGTCTTTTGCTCATGGTTTATGTTTATGAACCCTGTTTGCAGTGTTTTCCCAAATTAATGCTGAGTTACTTCCATCCTTTTATCAAAAGTTTCTTTTCTACACTGTGCTTGCGAGTGGGGAAGTATTGCCTCTCAGAGGCGCCCGGGGTGGTGTGTAATTTTCCCAGGTTACTGGGTGGGGACTCAAGCCAGTTCTGTGTTGTATTGATGGAAAGAGACCACTTGATATTGAACCTGGACCTGGTGGCTTCACCTGGCAGAGGGGTCACAGAGGGAAACATCAAGTTTAAAAGACATCAACAAACATCTTTCATGCCTTACCATAGTCTACAATAGGGTCGTAGCATGCAAAGCTTTCACGTGCACCTGCTTCCATGGCTTTATTGAAAGTCATTCTTCTTTGTGGACAGGGACCTAGATTGAACAATGTAAATATATATTCAACAGTCCCACCCTATCCTAAGAGAAACAAATGACTGGAAGCTAAAGCAAGACAAAATTCAAACTCGAAATAAAGCACACTTTTTTAACACTTCAGGTAACTAACCATTGGAACAATGTACCTAGGGATATGATGCATTTTTTTATCACATTGAAACTTTAAATCAAGACTGACTAGCTTTCAAACAGAAGTTATGGTCTTGGTGCAGATACTACTGGGTGAGGTTCTAGGGCCTGTGTTTTGCAGGTCAGACTAGATGATCATAATTGTCCCTTCTGGCCTTAAAATTTATGAATCTATGAGCAGCTGGCTGCTATGAATAAAGAATTCATTTGGAACTGATTCAGTCACATTTATCATTACCGTACCTTCAGCACACTGGCAAACTTCCGCATGGCACAGTTTTGATAACATGGCACTCTGTTTGGGTGCATTGTAAAATACACTGCATTTTCTCCCTAAAGAAAGGAAACAAAATAATTGAATTCTCAAGCAGCCTAAATTGAAAAAGGTAATGATGGGCCAGAGTGCAGAGTTCACCTTTGCAACCAAACTTCCCCAGTGCACTGAGGGTGCTTCTGTGCAACCTGAATGAGCAACTGCAGTCCCTTAAATCTATAATATTGATGAGAACTCATTGTTTGGATTCCAACTGAAAAATGTGTTTAATTTTAAACCCCTGTTTCTTTTTTGTTTCACCACATAAAACATCTGTTTAAAAAGGGACACAGTCAACACTAATTTACAAGTTTTAAATAATGTCTATTAAGGACCTTTGTCCTATGAGCCATCTTCCTATCTCTGGGCCAGATGGTGTAAATCAGCATGACTCCTTTGACTTCAGTGGAGCTAGGTCAATTTACAAAAGCTGCAGATCTAGCCCTATGTTTTCATTGTGCTAAGAATTATGGCAGGTGGGGAAGGTCAGAATCTAAACAGCCCAGGATGGGGGTTTAGACTGGGCCCCAAGTGGTTGCACTTTGGAGCTCTGGAGTTTGTTCTCTGCTATCCTCATCTGCTAGCAGGGGAAGCCTGAAGAGAGAAGAGAAAGAGAACTTAACAACCTTACTGCTTTTAAGTCCCACAAGGAGTGGGACTTTGAGCAACCTCACATCAGGTATCTTTCTTTTGCAAGTATAGTTCACTGCCATAGCATTTACAGAGAAGAGAGCAACAACTTTGCTCCCAGTATTATATGGGTCTGAGGAGGCCATTGCCTCTCAGAGTATGTCTACACCACAAATGAAGGTGTGACTGTAGCACGGGGAGGCAAACCTGTGCTAGCTTTAATCTAGCTAACACAGATTACAATAGCAGTGATGTGGTAAAACAGGCTAGCCCCCTGAGTAAAAGCCTGCTGGGGACTCTGGGAATGTATTGAGGTTGCTAGAACCGTGCCACTATGTCTTCACTACTATTGTTACTCATGCTAGCTAGATTAAAGCTAGTGTTGGTATGCCTACCCATGCTCTAGTCACACCTTCATTTGCAGTGTAGACATAACTTGAAAGGCACTGTCTTCGCTATGGTTTGATGATGTTTACACTGAGAGCACTGCCGCCTCTGACTTTCTTTGAACAGTCTCTCTTTTATTTCTCACCCATCAAGTACCATACACTGACTATTTAGCTTTATCCTGGTTTAATCAGAACTTCAGTTGTATTTTGGCTCATAAATCTGATCACTCCAAATACCAATGGCTCAGTCTTCAGTCAGAGTCAAGCAAGGGGGGGAGGGATAGCTCAGTGGTTTGAGCATTGGCCTGCTAAACCCAGGGTTGTGAGATCAATCCTTGAGGGGGCCATTTAGGGATCTGGGACAAAAATTGGGGATTGGTCCTGCTTTGAGCAGGGGGTTGGACTAGATGACCTCCTGAGGTCCCTTCCAACCCTAACTTTCTATGATTCTATTAGCATAATTTAACTTAGTTTCTGTCTGCCTATTGCTACAATCCCCAATAGTCTTCTTCCTTACCCCCAGGCTCCTTTATTTTAGCAGCTAAAATGAAATCTGAGATATTTAGATGGGAATAAGAAATGCACCATACCTTTGTATAGTGTATAAAAAGCTGTTATAGATGATCCCAACCAAAGCCCCAGATTCAAACAGTGCCGAAGTTTGGATGCTCCTAAATTCTGGATCTGGATTTTGCAACTGGCACCTAGCTTTAGAATAGACCATACCAAAACCGGAAACACCCCATTTTCCCTAAAACTTTGAAATCTGTATCTAGATCTTAATTTTGCAACTTGGTTCCATTTCTAGAAATCAAGAAGTGTAAATGAAATACTCTGTCTTACTATGTCTGTAGAATGCCTAGCACAACAAGGCTCTGATCCTGATTGGGGACTCTAGATTCTACTGAAAGGCATATAATATTTTGCAGCTGAAGTGTCTCCTTTCTATAAAAGGACTTCTAAGAAGCCTAGGATTTGGAGGACTTAGCTGGTTTGGGGGTTGGATGTTTTAAAGGAAAAAATGTGGTCTAATAAACAAAGCGCAGTGGTGGACAGAGCCACAATGGAAAGCTTAAAGGGGAAAACATTCTGTAAAACATTTACTGTTTCTTGAAAAAAAAAGTTCTGATGCAAATTCATCAATTAAACATTTTCTAGTCGATAACGATCCACACTGCAAATACCACCACCATGTATGGCACTACGTGATCACCGTGCTAACAGTACCATCAGAGGCCAAAGTTTGAATCAACATAGAGACTGAACTAGTCTCTTTGGCCCAGATCCTCAAAGGTATTTAGAAATCTAACTCCCGTTTAATGGATTGAATAAGGCACCAAAATACCTTTGAGAATCTGGGCCTTTGTCCTTAGAGTTGATCCCAGGGACAAATTTGGGGAAGCTTGGTTTACTGCTGCTTGTGCTCTATGTGATCTGTGGAGATCCATCTTACACAAGCATGAAAAGTTCACTTAAAAACCTCATACAAGTAAAAATATGAATTTTCAGTCCCCGGCAATCAATGCAAACCAGGAGATCACTTCTTTAAAAGATCTCTGTTAAAGTGTGCTCTCACTGTGACATTACCAATCATTATTCAGAGAGGAGTCTTTTCATTATGCAGTGTAAAAAAAATACATTGATTCACACATCGCATTCCAATATACTAGGGTTTCCTCTCAACGGACAGAAGGGAAAAATTCAGTCTTGGCCTCTTGCCCTTTCTAAATAGTTTCATGTTCATTTTTTCTATACTGCTGGGTCAGCTTACCAGGGTTGTAAAAATCATAAATGATGGCGTTTGCTGGCTGTACGAGACCCATGGGATTGATTTGCTTAGCCCCGAACGACACACAGTCTGGTTCAGATCCATTACTGAGCTGCAGAAAAAAAGCAAACAGGAACAACATTTGTTACAAAAAGAGAATTAATGCTCCCCAACCACTCCCCAATTTATTCGTGCCTATAGCGTTGGATCTGCTGACCACTTTTTTTTCTGACCGCATGGCTGAATTAACTGGCTGCTTCAGCCACAAGTGCATAAGGTTGTTCCTTCCCAGGTTATGGGGAGCTTTGACTCAATATGCTAAAGACTTGCTATTAAAGAATAAGCAGGTTTATTGGCTGTGTTCAGCATTGATGGTCTTCTCTTTCTGAGATCCTCGCTCAGGAAAGTATCCCTAATCATCAGAGCTCTTGCTTTCTTTTAAGCATGTGATTAAGTCCCACTGAAGTCATCCTGAACAGGAATGGAGGCTTAAAGGCTTTCCTGAATCAGGCCCTAACATCCCAAAGTGCCCTGTGCCAGTATACACTGGTTCTTTTATAGAACTAAGGGACAGCTTTAGACCTGTGTTAACTAGGTAACTGCATAGGGCCTGTGGCAGGGTGGACTAGGTCCGGAGGCCCCCTGTTGGAGGCCTTGTGGTCCTGCATCACCCTGTCCCAGAATAGAGCGGTGAGAAGTCCTCTAGTCTAGGCAGCCTAGAGTGGCTGCAGAAGAGTGGCCAATCAGAGGGGCTGCTAGAGCCACCAATAAGGGGCCAGAAGGGCCAGATAAAAGGCGAGCAGCAGAGCAGAGCCTTCAGTGGCTGTGTGGAGCTTGATAAGGGAGGACCAGGTGTGTGGTTGGACTGTGGATAGCTCACTGCAGAGAGCTCACCAGACAGAACAGAGCCCAGCGAAGGCTGCCAAAGACTGGGTGCCTGGCTGGATGGATAGAAGAGCAGCAGAGCTGTCAAAAGGTCAGTGCGAGCAGGCTGAGCCTGGGGACTGAGCACAAAACCTGGCCAGACCAGACAAGGGTACCGAGATGTGCCCTGCTGGTCTGGTAGCAGACTGAGCCCAGGGAGGGCTGCTGAAATGGACACCAGTTGAGGGTATGGAGATGGGCCCTGGCTGCATGTATGAAGAAGGCAGTGCCTCTGGGAAGAAGCCTAAGAGCTATGGCCCCATACCAGGGCAGTGATAAGAACTCAGGACTGTATACCCTGGAAGCGGGGGGAGCATGGGTGGCTCAGCTGGAGGGCTAAGCTGCTGAAGACCAGCTGAGAGAACCACTGGCTGGGGGAGGGGTGGTGCTTGTGAGAGAGGTGGGTGGCACCCCATTGAAAGAACAAAAAAACAAAAGCAGGCTCACACCTAACCAAGAGAAAGGGGGTCATCCATGAGAGGTGGGTGCTCCCTCTCCCCCCCATGAAAACAACTGTGTTTGCAGGCATTATTGGCCAGAGAAAAGGGGGCATGCACAAGAGGTGGGTGCTGACCCTGTTACAGTTTATTTATATATGTTACTTTTATTTATGATCCCCACATAAACACAGCCACTTTGTCAGCCATAGCAGCACTAACCTATCTAATTTTTTTTCTCCTCTAGTTTGGCCCTTGTCCTTAATTTCTTTTCTTGCTGCTACCTTCTGCGTAAATCACATGCTAGTGGCATCTGTGCTTGCGTATCACTTAAGGATGTGAAGTATCTTAAATGGCTGAAGGAGGCAGTCACCATGTGAAGTGATGCCACAGGCACGTCAGGGGCATTGTCGGTACCCAGAAGGCAGATAATTTGAGGATGTCCCTGTACATCTCTCTTGTCACGGGCCCTGATCCAGCAAAGCACATATTTAACTTTACACATGTGGAAACACACTATCTGTAATGGAATTACTCTCATGCCTGAAGTTATGCACATGCATAACTGCTTTGCAGGATTCGGGCCCTGGGGCCTCACAAATATTAGCAATTGTTCTGGCTTGAATGGATTCATTAGGGGCTCTGTGACTACTTTGTTCCAAAGTCCTGGTCTAGAACATGGTATTAATCTTTCTGGGTATTACAAAGGCCTAAAGATACTTTTGGAAAAGAATGGGTATGTCCTCTAATCAATACATGATGGTGCACTGCTGTCCTGTGTCTGGGTGGACTACATTGATCTCATCAGCAGTACCAGCAATATACAGATTTAAAAGATATGCCTGTGAACAAACTCTCTCTTCATAATATCACCTGACGGAAGTTGGAAAAGTCATACAGGATTCACTCACCTCTCCAAAGTAGAGCAAAACCTTTCCTTCTTTGTGTTCAAAGTGGTCGATGTATTGGTCTGCAGACTTTACCAACTTGAAAAACAGAAACATCATTTTTACCTGGATTTAAAATCGGTTTTGGCTTATGCTGGCTGTTTTAAACTGCCTAGCTGGGTATAGTACTGGACT
Organism: Eretmochelys imbricata; assembly: GCF_965152235.1. Taxonomy (NCBI): domain Eukaryota; kingdom Metazoa; phylum Chordata; order Testudines; family Cheloniidae; genus Eretmochelys; species Eretmochelys imbricata. The sequence continues at coordinate 55,388,288 of NC_135572.1, read as the reverse complement.
GGTTGATTCTTCCTTAGAATGAACAGACTCATTCTTTGGTCTGCTGTTCCTTTTATGTGGTGGAGGACTTAGGCAATTTTCTGGATGAGTATATGGAGGGACTGTTTGCTCATTTTTATTTAATTTTATTTATTAAATCCATTTATGAAGGACATATTGTGAGAATCTAATGGTCATAATACAAAAGAGTACAAAAAGTTAAGATTTGAGTTGACTCAAACAGCCAAACACCATATCCAGCCAGGGACTATTTTTTAAAAAAAGTCTAGTAGGACAAATCCAGTAGTCATCAGACAAAAGCAATCAATCCCTAACTAAGGGTACATCTAAACTATGTGAGCTAGTGGTGCAATTTGCAGCTCACATACCTAAGGCTGTCAGTTAATCGTAATTAACTCAAATATTAATTGTGATTTTAAAAAATTAATTGCGATTAATCGCACTGTTAAACAATAGAATACCAATTGACATTTATTAAATATTGTGGATGTTTTTCTACATTTTAAATATATTGATTTCTATTACAACATAGAATAGAAAGTGTACAGTGCTCACTTTATATTATTTTTGATTTATAATATTTGCACTGTAAAAATGATAAAAGAAATGGTATTTTTCAGTTCACCTCATACACGTACCATAGTGCAATCTCTTTATTGTGAAAGTGTAACTTACAAATGTAGATTTTTTTGTTACAGAACTGCACTCCAAACCAAAACAATGTAAAACTTTAGAGCCTACAAGTCCACTCAGTCCTACTTCTTGTTCAGCCAATCGCTAAGACAAACAGGTTTGTTTGCATTTACAGGAGATACTGCTGCCTGTTTCTTATTTACAATGTCACCTGAAAGTGAGAACAGGCATTCACATGGCACTGTGTAGCTGGCGTTGCAAGATATTTACATGCCAGCTACACTAAACATTTGTATGCCCCTTCATGCTTCAGCCACCATTCCAGAGGACATGCTTCCATGCTGATGACGCTCGTTAAAAAAATCAGTTAATTATTACATTTGTGACTGAACTCCTTGGGGGAGAATTTTATGTGTCCTGCTCTGTTTTACCTGCATTCTGCCATATATTACATGGTATAGGTGTCTTGGATGATGACTCAACGCATGTTCATTTTCAGAACACTTTCACAGCAGATTTGACAAAATGCAAAGAAGGTACCAATGTGAGATTTCTAAAAATAACTCAACGCTCGACCCCAGGTTTAAGAATTTGAAGTGCCTTCCAAAATCGGAGAGGGGCAAGGTGTGGGGAATGCTTTCAGAAATTTTAAAAGAGCAACACTCAAACTACAGAACCCGAACCACCAAAAAAGAAAATCAATCTTCTGCTGGTGGCATCTGACTCAGATGATGAAAATCAACATGAGTCGGACTGCTCTGCTCAACATGTCATCAGCATGTACCCATGTCCTCTGGAATGGTGGTTGAAGCATGAAGGGACATATGAATCATTAGTGCATCTGGCACATAAATACCTTGCAATGTGTTGTATAATCTTTTGTTGATCATATTTACAGTGCAAATATTTGAAATAAAAAATAATAAAATAATCTAAAGTGAGCACTGTACACTTTGTATTCTGTGTTGTAATTTAAATCAATATATTTGAAAATGTAGAAAAACATCCAAAATAGCTAATACATTTCAATTGAATTCTATAGTTTAACAGTGCAATTAAAACTGCAATTAATCACAATTTTTAAAACAGTGATTACATTTTTTTTTAGTTATTTGCATGAGTTAACTGTGACTGATCAACAGCCCTAACTCTTTCCATAATGAAAATGTCTGTCCCGATTCTCAGTTTCTTGTTAATTATTCTGCAAACTTTTGAGAGAAGTGGGGCTAAAAACCAACCTTTTTACTCTTCTGATAAACACAGACTCCCAAAGAACAGTGCAAAAATAATAAATTAAATTACAGATGTCAGTGAAAGAAATGCTCCTCACCTGCTCAAGTTCAGCTGTGTCAGGTTCCAAGCCACTTAAAAGTGAGAGATCAACTAGAGACATCTTTGGTATATTGGGACCTGCAGACCTGTTAGGGAAAATTGCTGTCAGTAAATGCTTACATTGTACAACGTATGCAGTGTTGCTGTCGCCATGTCAGTCTCAGGACATTAGAAACACTAGGTGGGTGAGGTAATATCTTTTACTGGACCAAATTCCATCGATGAGAGAGACAAGCTTTCTGTGTAACCTTGTCTCTCTCACTAATGGAAGTTGGTCCAATAAAAGATATTACCTTCCCCACCTTGTCTCTCTACATTGTACATTTAAATTTTGTTATAAAGAGGGTCATCTGAAGAGCTTGGCCATTCCTGCCTGGTGTTGATGAAACAGATTATGATTCCCATTGCCAATGAATACAATCCAAAGTTTCCCTAGCAGCCATTTATTTAAACTTATCTACCTAGGAAAGTAAATAGCTTAAATTTATGTCTAGGGACTAAATTCATAAATATCCAAAGATCTGTTGTACTTTTCTAATGCACTTTAATTCCGCTCCTTTCCCAAATTCTTTGGAGTTAGATTATTTTTGTTGAGCCATCCCCAAGAAGCCAGAGATGATGATGGTATGTTACGTTTACACAGTGCCTCTCATCAGACGCTGTCCAATGTGCTTTACAAATGACAGTGGCTCTTTGATAATTCATGCTGTGGTAAACCACAACCCCTTAAATACACACTGGATTGCAAATATGCAGTACACTGTGCTGGGAGGACAATGCAGATATTATCACACACCCTAAGAGCCACTGAAGGAGTCTCACATCACTCATTGCCACTGGCCCTGGAGCCAGGTGAGTCCTAGTCCTCCTCCCACTCTTGATGCTGCTATTCCCTGGGGGTAGCTAGACCAGGTGGTCACTGCTCCCAAGGCTCTACGAGTGGCAGTGGAAGAGCCAGATTCCAGCAGGGCAGTTGGCCTGTTAGAATGGTTGTTACCACCACCTGGCTCCTCTGAAATGGGGGTTCTCAGGAAGGCCATTGCCATGCACTCTCTGGCGGCCCTAGCCTAACTGTGGGAGCAAGCAAAATGGCAGCTGTAACCCTATTCTGTATAGGACACTATGTTCTGCCAGCTCTGCCCGTTCCAGCTTCTTGATTAGCAAACAACAAGACATCCCCTCCCTGCAAACTAGAGTGGTAGTAGCCATCTTCTTTACTCACTATGGCTGGCCTGGGGCTACAGAGGAGGTGACAGCACCTCTCTAAAAAGCAGTGCAGCATTATGAATGGGACAGCTGGGGTAGGTACCTTTTCCCCATTGCAGCTGCTAATTTACTGGAGTAGCTCTTCCATATGATCAATAAATCAAGTGGCAGTTGCTTCCCCTCAGGGTGTTTAGTCAGACATTACCAAACAACCCTAGCAGTCACAGCAGCCACTTCCCCAAGTGTCCATAGCTAATGCTACATTTTAGTCATGGGTATTTTTAGTAGAAGTCATGGGCAGTAAACAAAAATTCATGGCCCGTGATTGTGCATGACTTGTACTATGTACCCCTGACTAAAACTTGGGCTGGGGGCTGCAAGTGCTCTGGGGGGCATGGTCTGGGGACACAGGGGGTGCTGGGGGGATGGCACAGGACCCCCACTGGTGCTGTGGGGGCAGGTGGTGGTGTGCAGCCCAGGACCCCTGCTGTTGCCGGGGTGGAGGGTTGTTGGGGCGGGTAGGCTCCCTACCTGCCTCCTCGTGTCCCTGCAGCTCCTAGGGGGAGGGAAAGCCAGGGGGGCTGCATGCACTGCCCCTGCCACAAGCTCTGGCTCCACAGCTCCCATTGGCTGGGAACCATTGGCCCCCCACTACCCTAAGGTAAGAGCCTCCCCGCACCCAAACCCCCTGCCCCAGCTCTGATCCGCCTCCCACAACTAAACTGCCCCAGCAGCGGCTGGTGCTACTGGCCCAGGGCTGCACCGGCCTCTGCAGAAATCATAGAGGTCACAAAGTCATGGAATCCATGACCTCCATGACAGACACACAGCCTTATCCATAGTTAATGAGCATATTCACATATTCCTGTAGGAGGCTCCAACACAGGAGCTACAGGAGGACTTCAATGAGCAGCCTAGCACCCAAAATGCAACACTGATGGGCACTTTCAAAGTGCCCTTTATTGTATCTTGATCCCATGAGGTACTAAATGCCTTCACCTCCCATTATTGTATGCAGGGTTGTTGTAGCCATGTGGGTCCCAGGATATTAGAGAGACAAGGTATGTGCGGTAACATCGTTTATTGGACCAACTTCTGCTAGTGAGAAAGACAAGCTTTCAAGCCACACAGAGCTCTTCTTCAGGTCAGACCTGTGTGACTCAAAAACCTGTCTCTGTCATCAACAGAAGCTGGTCCAATAAAAGATATTACCTCACTCACCTTGCACCTCACCTCCCATTGACACACATACAGAACAAAAGCAAGTTACAAAGTCCTGCCTAAAACTGTGAGCTGCCACTGCTTAAAAGCCACCATTGCACAGGAGGAGAGTGAAACAGCAGCCTTAACAAAGGCCCTTCTCACCCATTGGGATCCAGTGCCTCTACTACCCAACTACCAGTTTCTCTTCATTCCCATGGTTCCAACAGAGCCAGGGGCACTGAGAGCCCGACTTTCCCCTCTGCTCTCCACACAACAGCACCGCCAACCAGTAGTAAATGGACTAGCTGTTTTCCAGGGCATTAAAGAGTGCAAGGGAGCAGGGGAGAATATGTGACATCCACAGGGAGAAGGAGGTTACTCACACAGGGCACACGCCAACACTCCATAATCTGCAAACTACACTATTATCACTGAGGTTCCCCTCCTCTTGGGTGTAGTTCATTGAGTTTCTGTTGTTTACATCTGCTGAAGTGCAACCACCTCCGGGGTGGAGAGCAGCAGCCAGGTGAATAGTTGGCATACAACACAACTATGTGGCTATAAGGCAGGAGTAAATTTTTGACCAAGAACACTGGGGCAAAATCTTCCATTAAAAGAAACAAACAGACAGACAAACTATTCTTTAATGTTATGCAGAGCAGAAAGGAGCTTGGTGTTTAAGATCTTGTGTGAATGGCCCATACCCCATACACTGCATGGAAATCAGCTTTACTGTCTAGGAAGACAAAGAGCTGAGCCACCATGCCAGGATTTGAATGTGTGCTTCCAGAAAGACAACAGATGGCAGAAAGATGTATAAGACCAAGACTTCCTAACCAAAAGTGTGTAATCTCACTAATAAAGTTAACCTAGTCCCAAACCTACCTGACGCAGACTTTGTATCGTAATGATTCTGTTTTACCGGGAACAGGCACCTCTCTTTTCCGTCTATTGCGGATGTCAAACCATTCTATCTGGCTCATGGGCTCATCTCTTCTGGTTTCCATAGCATAGTCCGCCCCATAATCATAGTCCTCTTCCTCAGTGTCCAGAGCACCTGGAGGTGTCAGACACAATCAGACACTGGCAGACTGGGATGAAAAGCTTGCTGATTGCTCTCCTCTTTGCACTTTGTGAGGAATCAGCGCTGACTCCTGCCTCCTCCACCGCTTTTAGAAACTTCATTTTCCTCAGTCTCATTATCTCATGTATCTTTTAAATTAAAGCTTGAAGTAAATGCCCTCAATAATCACCATTATTTTTAATTTGCATGAAAGTAGCACCTAGAGGTCCCAGCTGAGATTGGGGCCCCGCTTGTAAATACACAAAGGCAATTCCTGCCCCAAAGAGCTTACAATCTAAGGAGAAAAGACAGACAGCACTCAGTGGAGGTGCTCCAACTGAAGTAATTTCAGTATAATAAATAGCTAAAAGACAGACACAGGAAATATTAACTCTTTTTGGGCAGGAACCATGATACACAGAGATATTAAGTCATTTGGCCAAGAAGGCCATCCTTGCTCTCGAGTAATAACTACTACTAATAACGTAAGTATATTTATTAAGCACCCTCCAAAAAGTCACGTGGGGTCTTATAAAACAATTCTTAAAATATTACCAGTTAAACACCCTACATGTAATAAAAATACAAATTGTCCTGAAGGCACTATAGTATATATCTTTCTCTTTTCCCAATCTAATCAGCTAAAAAGTCATCGTATACTCCCAGGGTCTCGTCAAATTTGCCACCATTAAAAACAGATGCTCTGTTTTCTTTTCACTTACTTGAATATTTGACGTTCCCTTCCATTTCAACTTTCAGAATCAAGTCATTACATGTGGTGTTCTCCATCGCAACAGAATAATATATTTTTTGTATCTGAAAAACAGAGAGAACACCCTAAAAGCTCCTTTAAATAACAAAGAATTTAACCAACCAGGTCTGCAGCAATGCATGTGATTCTGCACATACCGGAAGTTACATATGATTAGGGAGAGTGAGAGAGATTCCACAGAAACTAGTTTCAGGCAGGTTCGTACTTGGTCCCACTCAGCCATGCCTCTGTTGCAGCTATCTGTGCTATCACAGCTACCCTGCTTGTGATACTTGTGATAGCTTCAATGAGAGCTATCAGGAGTCTGTGTGCATGAGCAGGGGAATCACACCCATAGCTCATAGTGTGGTTATAGCTACAGATTATCTCCTGATGACTGTATTGGATACAACAACGACAGACCGACATGCAATATTCAAAGACCTAAAGGGCCTGGGACCTACCCTCTTCAAAGACCCCCTCCCCGCCATCTACCAGCTGCACTCCATGGAGGTGTGCAAACTGAAGTAATTTCAGTGTAATAAACAGCTATCAGGCTGTTCTCCATGAGGCTCCATAGACTTTGGAATTTTTCCCTGCAGCTGGGTCCAAAACAGGCAAAATCTGTGACCTTCAGGGTACTCTGCATCTATTTTCCAGGGATTTGGGGGAGGACAGGGGTGCATAAAGACAGGGTCTCAGGCAGTATGGGGTATTGATTGCTTTGCTTAGCTTAGTTACTGTTAGGTAGGATCTAGGAAGGCGTGAGGCTGCCGATGTTCCTTCCTGCACTGTGTGTGATTGGAAGTGATGGTGGGGCAGGTGCCTACAGATGTGAATTAGTACCGTTTTCTTTTTGAAGGAGAAAAATCAAATGAAACTTATAAGTTTCCAAGATCCATCTTACACTCAGCGTCCCATTTCCTTTGCCCTTTACCGTCACTTCAACTTTGCTTCCGAGGTCAAACTGCAAACCAAACCAAACAGTAGACATTTAGCACTTTGGCCATTCTTCACTCATTGTCTTTTTCCTGTGATCCCTGAGAGTCTTGCTTGTTGTCTGGGATCTGGGCAACCTGCACCATGTTAGAAGGTGTTCACCTTTTGCCATGAGTGAGGGACTGTAGGGGTTCCTCCTCTCTAGTGCAGGGTTGTAACAGTTCCCTAACTGTCATTCAAGGAACTATGGGGCATGTCTTCTCCTACCTCACTAAAGTGATCCCTGCAGCAGGAGTAGGGAGCATTTTTCTAGGCCCCACTGCATTGTGAGTCAGAGCAAAGGACATATCTTGCCCCTTCACTCCTCTAAGATGACCCTGAATGGACAGAGGACCGCAGTGGTCCTTCCCATTGGAGGAAAAGCAGCAATCTGAACATCTGGGAGAGGCAGAAAGGTGCCTATAAGTGCTAAATATTGTTATTACACAGAAAAATGGCTACAACCAAAGTACATCAAGGTTGCTGAGAAATGAAAACATTCCTTCTGTTTGCAAACTAGGAAATATCACAACTTAGAACAATAAAGGGTTGAGTACCTGTAGTTCTTCCTGAATCTGGACATTGTTACTATTCACGTTAAAATAGTGCTTTTTGTGCCTTCCAGGTAGGTTTAATGCAAGATTCAGAATGGTGGGATCACTTTCTATAATTTGTATGCTATACTGCGACAAAGCTTCCAGGGCCACCACTGTATCCTGTGTGAGATTGAAATACAAATGAACACCAGCCACACTGGAGTCTTTTGGCAATAGCAAAGTGCTCTAGTCACATGCCTCTCCTTGTAAGTAACTCCTCATTCAGATCTCTCCTTTTTAGATCTCTGTTCCTTTGAGCTTCACTCTTTGAAGTCTCCATGTGTCCGCTCACCCCCTCAATTCATTCACCTTATTTTCCAGATTTTTCGATCAACATTTTGGACCAGATCCCCAGCGGGTATAAATCTTCATAGCTCCATTAAAGTCATGGAACCCTCACTAACCCTTATTGTTCCTTTCCTAGGGCCAAATTCTCAGATGTTTACTTAGGGACCTCAGGACTTGGTTCATTGTGGGCTTCAAATCGAAATAAGCAACTTTCTACCAATGGAAAATCCAGTTTCACCCCATAACATTATGATCCTGAACTGCTGTAAACGGCTGCCTAGTTGGACCCATAGAAATATTTATCTTTCCATATTTATTGGACACGTAAGGGTTTTTTTACAGTACTTCCCCCCCCCCTCCATTGAGCCTGAAAGCCACATACTTGTGTAGAACAGTATCCGCCACCATATTTCCTTTTTTCTGTTAACCACGTAGCAATAGGTTCTGCATACTTGATATCCTTCTGGAGTAACGTCTGAAGTAGTGCGTAAGCGGTAGCTTCTATAGAAACTGCATCTTTACCATTTCCCCAGTAGCGCTGTTGGGTTGCTGAAACAATTACTCAGTCTTGAATCAATCCAGGGAAGGTATTTTCCAAAAATTACTTCAAATTAGCTCAATGTAGAAAAATATAGGTAACTTATTTCATAGTAAAAAGAAAAGGAGTACTTGTGGCACCTTAGAGACTAACCAATTTATTTGAGCATGAGCTTTCGTGAGCTACAGCTCACTTCATCAGATGCATACCGTGGAAACTGCAGCAGACTTTATATATACACAGAGAATATGAAACAATACCTCCTCCCACCCCACTGTCCTGCTGGTAATAGCTTATCTAAAGTAATCGTCAGGTTAGGCCATTTCCAGCACAAATCCAGGTTTTCTCACCCTCCACCCCCCCACACAAATTCACTCTCCTGCTGGTGACAGCCCATCCAAAGTGACAACTCTTTACACAATGTGCATGATAATGAAGTTAGGCCATTTCCTGCACAAATCCAGGTTCTCTCACTCCCTCACCCCCCTCCAAAAACCCACCCCCATACACACACAGACTCAAGACTCTAGTGAGTCTGTGTGTGTATGGGGGTGGGTTTTTGGAGGGGGGTGAGGGAGTGAGAGAACCTGGATTTGTGCAGGAAATGGCCTAACTTCATTATCATGCACATTGTGTAAAGAGTTGTCACTTTGGATGGGCTGTCACCAGCAGGAGAGTGAATTTGTGTGGGGGGGTGGAGGGTGAGAAAACCTGGATTTGTGCTGGAAATGGCCTAACCTGACGATTACTTTAGATAAGCTATTACCAGCAGGACAGTGGGGTGGGAGGAGGTATTGTTTCATATTCTCTGTGTATATATAAAGTCTGCTGCAGTTTCCACGGTATGCATCTGATGAAGTGAGCTGTAGCTCACGAAAGCTCATGCTCAAATAAATTGGTTAGTCTCTAAGGTGCCACAAGTACTCCTTTTCTTTTTGCGAATACAGACTAACACGGCTGTTACTCTGAAACCTGTCATTATTTCATAGTAATGATTCCACCCAAGAGACACAGCCACCACCACTCTGATGATATACATAAATAAGTATAGGAAGCAAAGTTTATAAAAAAGCCAAATTTCCAACAGAGTTTTGACCTATCCCAGCCATTATAGTGTATTGATCACAATGTACTGATCACAATGTATGCAATGCCAACAGACTGCAGTGCTAAGAATGTTTCTGGGGATAGCTTAAAGGTAGAATTATTACTCCAATAGGTCTAGAGTTAATAATCTGCATACTACCTACATTTAATCATGTTGGCCTTATTGCACCTGATCTTGTTTTTAATTATGTTGCAACAGCACCCAAGGACTTTGACTGGGAAGAGTGCTTTATAAATGGAATCATCAGTGTAAGAATAATTATTAGTACCTTCATCGAGTGTAGAAATTTCTCTTAAAATCTGTTCTGCCCATTTGGCTTCTGAGCTATTGTCTTTCACAAGAGCCAGAGCATAGGCAGAGATTGCAACTGAGTAGAAGTTCAGCTGAGGTGAGAGTTGTCCATCCACGTAAGCGACAGCTTTTTCAATGCCTTGTTTCTGTGGAAATAAAAATGAATCAGTTTGGAGAGTGGTACAAAACCAATGCAAAGGTAACACTAATTTGAGTTGTTACAATTCATTGAATTATAGCAACACAATGCAGCTATTTCTAAATTAAATCAAATGGGAGTGAGGTGATCCTAATAACTGTGGTTAAGAATAATGCAAAACAATTATATTTGTTGAAGATTTTGGCAGGGAATAAAATGATTTCTGATATGAGCACTGGCCGGCCTATGCTAAAATAGATGGGCTATTTGAGTTGCAATTGCTCCATTTACAAGGACTACAAAATTCTCATCAGAGACTCCATGCCACGTACAGCTGATTTTGGGGGAGAAGAGAAGGCACCTTTAGCATCTGATTGCAATGGTTGTGGCACCAGATCCTAGTTTTCTGGGAGAGGAAGGCTTCGAAGACGATGCAGGCAGTAATGTGTGCAATAACAAGATACTACAAGATGAATGTTTGTCCAATGCACTGAGTTTGTAAAGTGATGGATAAGTGCTAAACAGCATTGTTTAGACAAATCCTGAGTTTATTACTGAATTTTTACTTAGTCCTTTCTCCGACAAAACTGGGAGTTTGCCTGAGTGGGGACCTCAGGATCTGGGGCTATTAATTATTATTACTAGGGTCAAATTCAAGACAAATTAAAAGAAATACATTTTCACACAATGTCTAATTAAACTGTGGAACTCATTGCCACAGGATGTCACTGTAGCCAAATAAATAGCAAGATTCAAAAATGGATTGGGCCTCAATATGGATAACAAGACTATACAGAGGTATAATAGTTGATTCTAACATAGGAGTTGGGAGAGAGATTAAACTTTATGGTTCAAGGGTTAAGCCAGTCTCTAATTATTAGAGTTAGGAGGTTTCTTGCACCTTCCACTGAAGCATCTAGTGCTGGCCACTGTTCAGTCTGGCAATTACTATATTCCTCTGTTCCTGCTTCCACCTAGAACCATGATTTTATTATCTCACCATGGATTACAGAATAATTATTGTGTTTGAAGCTCAAAGAACATGGCTTTTAGTCCTGGCTTCATTTTGTAACAGTATTTATAGTGCTGGTTTCTACGTTTACCCATCTGTTTAATGGATAACAGCATGTCCATCCTCACAGGGGCATTGTGAGGACTGATTCATTTAAATGTTAGATCCTCAGATGGCAGGAGCTATAGAAAAACAAAGTACCATAAGCACGCCACTGCCAATGGCCTGGTTCTCCCAACTGGTGTAAAATCACATTTCCCTGGGCCCACTGTTCCTCTTGCACTTTTGAAAAGGTTCACCCCAAGGAGAGCAAGTAGTGATGCTGTCACCTGCCTTCCCTCTGGCTCTGACCTGGGGAGGGTAGCTTTAAAATCTGTGAGGGGCTTCAAAGAAACTTGCTAGTAGAGGCAGCCAAGGGGATGCATTGAATCAATGTGTCCTCCAGCCACATTGGCCTGCACTATGTGCTTTTGGGGATCTGCAGTCTCCCCACAGTGGAGGAAAGGTTGTGGTTGTTTTGCACTGCGCCAGCTCAGCAGACTTGTTGCCACTGGGGTGTGTGACTGTATTTCTCCCAACAGAAATTCGAGTTGAATCTGGCCCAAGAAGCGTAAGGGTTGTGCCACAGTGGAAATGCAGCCTCAGTAGTGATGATGAGACCAATGCCATGCTTAGGAATCTCTGTGCTGCTAAACCGAGCGCAGCATACATGCCAGCACAAAACAAATGCATGTAAAAATTTAAGAATAAAAGAATAAAAGAAAAGCAAGCTTCTTACCACCTCAGAAGACTTAGAGTCATTGAAAGCCCCCAAGGCCTCTTGCATGGCGATGGTTATAAAGGCCGTCAAAGCCAAATGCTCTTCAGCTTTCCCAACTCCACCCTAGAAGGTTAACCATGGGAAATCTTCTAAAGCATACATGTTTGTTTAATTATTTAATCGAGCAAATCGAATTTTATTTCTTTGTATGAAAAATAAACACCACCACTCAGTCACACATTTGTTGCTAATACACCCCCCCCCCCAACATCCTTCTCCATTCTCCCAGCGACACTTTTTTTCCATCGCATAAGCAGTTTTTTCATTCAGCGATTCATAGCTTTTAAAGCAAAAAAAAAAGGCCATTGGATCCTCTACTCTAACTTTCTATAACACAGGCCTTTACATGTTCCCCATTTACTCCTAGACCGAGCCCAATAACTTGTCTAAAGCACATCTTCCAGGAAGGCATCCCGTCTTGATTTGAGGACATCAAAAGATGAGACTCCACCACTTTGTCTCAATGGTTAATCACAGTCTGGGTTAAAAATGAGTGCTGTATCCCTAATTTGAATTTGCCTGGCTTTAGCTTGCAGCCATTGGTTCTTGTTATGTTTTTTTCTGCTAGATTATAGAGCCCTTGAGCACCTGGTATTTTCTCCTGATGAAGGTATGGATACACTGTAATCGACTCACTACTTGATCTTCTTAATAAACTGAACTGATTGAGTTCCTGGAATCTCTCACTGTGAGGTGTTTTTTTCCGGCCCTTGACTCGTTTTGTGGTTCTTCTCTGCACCCTCTCTCTTTAGAAAAAATCCTAATTCCTCCCCAGTTTGCCCCAAATACTCATGCTTTTAAACAGTTAAAAATATTTTGCTGCAAGAGCTGTTGATTTTTCCCTCCCTACACACAATTATTCCCCAAAAGTCCAGAATCAGGGGGAAACAAAATAGAACACATGGCCACATTATCAGCTGGTATAGTGCACCAATTTACAGCAGCTGAGAATCTGGCCCATATGGGAACAGGTTCTCATCATTTTCAGTGACTAACCTGCATAAGTCTGTCCATCACTGGGTGAGGGTCATGGAAGGAGCCATCCGCCTGCTGTTGTCCAAGCAAGTAGAAAACAGCTTTGCGTATGTAACGGTCTTCGACACTGATGTATTTTCTGCACCTTGTGAGTACTTTAGCAATGAATGCAGTTAGCCTGTATAAAAGACACTGGTTTCATTGATATTTGTGGTTTGCTAACATGAATTAGTCCTGGGGTTGTCAAGCAATTAAAAAAATTAATCACGATTAATCACGCAATTAAAAAAAATTAATCGTTCGATTAATCGCTCTGTTACACAATAATAGAATACCATTTATTTAAATATTTTTGGATGTTTTCTACATTTTCATATATATTGATTTCAATTACAACACAGAATACAAAGTGTACAGTGCTCACTTTATATTTCTTTTTTATTAAAAAATTTGCACTGTAAAAAAGAAAAAAGAAATTGTATTTTTCAATTCACCTAATACAAGTACTGCAGTGCAACCTCTTTATCATGAAAGTTGAATTTACAAATGTAGAATTATGTAAAAAAAAACCCAACCTGCACTCAAAAATAAAACAATGTAAATCTTTAGAGCCTACAAGTCCACTCCTACACACGTAAATATCTTGTGACGCTGGCTACAATAGTGCCATGTGAACACCTGTTCTCATTTTCAGGTGACATTGTAAATAAGAAGCGGGCAGCAGTATCTCCTGTAAATGTAAACAGACTTGTTTGTCTTAGTGACTGGCTGAGCAAGAAGTAGGACTGAGTGGACTTGTAGGCTCTAAAGTTTTTCATTGTTTTGTTTTTGAGTGAAGTTATGTAACAAAAAAAAATCTACATTTGTAAATTGCACTTTCAGAATAGAGATTGCACTATAGAACTTTGAATTGAAAAATACTATTTCTTTTGTTTACCATTTTTACAGTGCAAATATTTATAATGAAAAATAGCAATATAAAGTGAGCACTGTGCACTTTGTATTTTGTGTTGTAAATTGAAATCAAATATTTGAAAATGTAGAAAACATCCAAAATATTTAATAAATTTCAATTGTCATTCTATTGTTTAACAGTGTGATTAAAACTACAATTAATCTCAATTAATTTTTTTAGTTAATTGCGTGAGTTAACTGCAATTAATTGACAGCTCTAATTAGTACATCAGAAGATTCTGATACAGTTTTGCACAAGCTACTGCTACGTGTAACGTTGACCAGTCAATGATAGTTATGGGGCAATGCCGAAAGATATACGAGGCATCAAGAAAGACTGAAGAATCTCAAAAACAACAAGGAGTCCGGTGGCACCTTAAAGACTAACAGATTTATTTAGGCATAAGCTACCGGACTCCTTGTTGTTTTTATGGATGCAGATTAACATGGCTACCCCCTGATACTTGAAGAATCTCAGTGCAATTCATACCTTAGGGCACAACATACTCACTACCGAACTGGGCCCAATTCTCTTCTGACATGGGTTTTTCATGAGTGTAAAAGATACAGAGAGATAGATACAGAAAGATAGCGAGAAAGACAGATCCAGTCTCATGTATAATGAAGCCTGGTTTACACACCAAGTTGCATTGGTTTAACTAGCAGTGTGAATTTCTATTGTTTTAGTTAAACCAGACAAGTGGATATTCTTCTTGCATTGATGAATTAAAATTAAACCAATATAAGCAGTTCTAAACATGTATAAAAGTGTCCGCCCACGTGTTTTGCATTTCTTATTAAACAATGCTTGCATGTGCCCACGTAATTACAACAGCATTAACTGGTCACTGAAAGTTGTTCAGAAAAAAGTCTCACTTTATTAACAATAAAAACTATTTGGCCATAAAAAGCCAAAGAATCAAAGTTTAGGCACACAAACTTGCATCCATATTTTTGCAAATACCCATTGTGCACGTGTGAAGCCTGCTCACATAGCTGTGTATGTAGCTAATTTATCTGTGTACATATTAGATGCACTCAAGTATATGGGTGCAATTTGGCCCCAAAAGTCAGGAACTAAACTTCTGATGCACAATGTGTGATAACCTTGGCATTTTATAATATAAAACAAGAACTAAGACTGATTATGACGTATACACTACCAGGTACTGCTGGGGGTTGTTTTGAATGCTCCATAAGAGCCATCCTCCTTCTGAAATTCAAGAAGTCTCGTGTAACCTGCATAAACAAGCCATCAAATATATTGGTTAAGAATATAACTGTACATGGACTTGTATTTATGCATTTTGGGCCTTTACATGCAACACCTGGATTAACATGGAAGTGCACTCCACTGCTTTTGTTTGCTCCTCATAAAGGTTTTTTGTTTTGTTTTGGTCTGCGTGTGTGTGTGATTGATTGCAACAGCAGGCCTTTGGAATAAATTAGAGGAAAGGGAGCATGAGTTTTGTTTAAGTCCTGCCTTCATGAGTCTACTTGGGTTGGCATAAGGGCATCAATATTACAAACATTTGTGGATACCAAGGAATTTCTGCCTGGTGGGTCCCTGAATATCCATCCCCAAGTACTGCCACCTTCTTGAGGAGCTGTACAAGGGGACAAAATAAGACACAAAAGAGGCAGTGAGGTCCAGCAGATAGGACACATAACTGGGAGTCAGGAGATCTGGGCTCCATTCCCAGCTCTGCCATTGACTTAAACAAGTCACTTCATTTTTCTGCACCTCATTTTGCCACCTTTAATGTAAGAGTGATATTCATCCTTGTAAAGTTCTTTCTGATCTTTTGATAAAAGGCACAGTAGAACTATGTTTTATTAATAATAATTAATCACCAGTAATAGAACAACATCATGTTTACTTGGGGGATTTTAGATAAATACAACTACTAAGAAAATGAAATGATGCTTGACCAAACACCTCAGGTTCAAAGTGTTTCTGTTTTCCAGTCAGATGCGTGCAACACGTTCTAACATACTTCAGGTTTGCGTTGCACTCTAATTCATTGTTAAGATGCACAGAATCCAATGATGGTGGGAACAAATTATTCTGATGAGGCCTTTGGTAACAGAAATACAACAAGGCCAAATATCTCCATTCATCTAACTGCCAGACAAAAGTCTATTTTCCATCATTACTCTTACGGGTGAGATTCTGTGCTGCGCAACACAGCACTCATAGCCCATGGAGGAAGGTGGGTATGGTGGCTTTAAGTCATTTGTATGCCCTCCCAATGTTGGGATGTTCAGCAGGCCCTGACATAACACTAACAGCCCTTGGAACCAGTGTAAGTTATGGCAGCCTGTCACCGGCTGCCTATGGGTCACAGCACAGCCCAGATTGCCGCAGCCCCACATACTACAATCCAGGACTCCCTGCACCCCTCTCACCTCCAGCATCTCCCAACGTGGAGTCAGCCTTGGCTGCATCTGGGCATTTAGAGTCACTCTAGCTCTTTGACTCAGTGTAAAGACGCTGGAGTGAGGGAAGGGTTTGTCTACACCAGGGGTGGGCAAACTTTTTGGCGTGAGGGCCACATCTGGGCATGGAAATTGTATGGTGGGCCATGAATGCTCATGAAATTAGTGGTTGGGGTGTGGGACTTCCACAACCTCCCTTGGCAACCTGTTCCAGAGCTTAACTACTCCTTTAGTTAGAAAGTTTTTCCTAATATCTCACCTAAATCTTCCTTGCTGCAAATTAAACCCATTACTTCTTGTTCTATCTTCAGTGAATATGGAGAACAATTGATCACTGTCTTCTTTATAACAGCCTTTAGCATATTGGAAGACTGTTATCAGGCTCTGCCCCCCCCCCCACTTCATTTCTCAAGACTAAACATGACCAGTTTTTTTAAAACCTTTCCTCACAGCTCAAGTTTTCTAAACCTTTTCTCATTTTTCTTGCTCTCCTCTGGACTCTCTAATTTGTCCACATCTTTCCTAAAGTGTGGCACCCAGAATTGGACACATTTCACCAGCTGAGGCCTCACCAGTGCTGAGTTCAGTGGGACAATTACTTTCTTTATCTTACACATAACACTCCTGTTAATACATCCCAGAATGCTATTAGCATCTTTTGCAGTTGCATCATATTGTTGACTCATATTCAATTTGTAATCCACTGTAACTCCAGATCCTTTTCAGCAGCACTACTGCCTAGCCAGTTATTCCCCATTTTGTAGTTGTGTATTCTGATTTTTCCTTCCTAAGTTAAGTACTTTGTCCTGGTTTTTATTGAATTTCATCTTGTTGAATTCAGACCAATTCTCCACTCTGAATTCTAATCCTGTCCTCCAAAGTGCTTGCAACTCTTCCTGGCTTGGTGTCATCTGCAAATTTTATCAGCATGCTCTCCACTCCATTACACAAATCATTAATGAAAATATTGAATTGTACCAGACTCAAGGCTGACCCTGGCAGGACCCCACTAGATATGCCTGCCCAGTTTGACAGCAAACCATTGATAACTACTCTTTGAGTATGATCTTTCAACCAATTGGGCACCCACTTTATAGACCACCTTTCCCTAATTTGCTTATGAGACTATCACACAGGACTATCAAAAGCCTTACAAAAATCAAGATATATCAAATCTACTGCTTCTCCCCATCCACTAGGCCAGTAACCCTCTCAAAGAAGGAAATTAGGTTGATCTGGCATGATTTGTTCCTGACTAATCCATGCTGGATATTCCTTATAACCCTGTTATCATCTACACATTTACGAATTGCTTGTTTAATAATTTGTTCCAGTATCTTTCTAGGTATCAAAGTGGCTGTTCTATAATTTTCTGTCTCCTCATCTCACCCCTTTTTTAAAATAGGCACCATGTTTGCCCTTCTCAAGTCTTCTGGGACCTCATCTGTCCTCCAGGAGCTCTCAAAGATAATTGGATATATGGATTAATTTCAATATTCATATTAGAGTGTGTTTGGCTTATAAGCAAGTACAAATGGTAACCATATATATAGCTCTGCTGTAATAAAGACACAACAGGAATATGTTTCACCACAATATAATTCTTTTCAGAGTAACAGCCGTGTTAGTCTGTATTCGCAAAAAGAAAAGGAGTACTTGTGGCACCTTAGAGACTAACCAATTTATTTGAGCATAAGCTTTCCGATGAAGTGAGCTGTAGCTCACGAAAGCTCATGCTCAAATAAATTGGTTAGTCTCTAAGGTGCCACAAGTACTCCTTTTCTTTTTGCGAATATAATTCTTGTCATGAGAATATTTCATTAATAGCTATTTATTTAAGGGGATAAGCTGCAGGTGTGGTTCTATTCTGCATGTTGCACAATGACAACTCTGCAGTAAGGTTTGCAATGTCTTACTTCATTCCCAGTTTTATTTGATAGCCTGTAAAAACTTCAAAGGGAATTGCTGTGGGAGCAGAGGTTATAGTGTACCTAAGTACTGGCATCCAGCAATGGACGGCTGTAGCTTTCTTCATGGGCTTGTGACAAATGATGCTACCAGATGAAAGCAGGGAAAAATAGCTTTGGATCATCAATAAAATAGGTAACAAGCTGGAGGAATTTTAAGAGCTGGGGATATTTTTATAGCCGCATTTGAATTAATTTAAAAGACACCACGTACTATAGACTAATGTAAATACATGGCCCAACAGATATTGCATGGCAGCAGCGTCCACATGGACATTTAGTGCATGGCAGGTTAGTGCAGAGTAGATTTACACCCCAACTTGACATGAACTAAGTGTTCATGTAGAGAAGCCCTAAGTAGCATTCATATCACTGGGAGTTCCATGCCCATACAGGAGTTGGGGAGAAGGGAAGCCCCTAATTATATTAGAAAAGGTTTGCAGAATTCTAATTAACCAAAAAGAATCTTTGGGTCAGAGCCTTAGCTGGTAGAAACTGACACAACTCCATTGACTTGGATCTTTATCAGTTCACAGACAGCTGTGGATTTGCTTACACCCTTCCCCTTTGATTTTATAAGTGTATGGAATTTCATTTGTTCTTCCATTATCATCCTGGCATGTGAATGTGCAGATTTTGTGCCTGGTTGCTAAATATCCATAATAGTTCTGCAAGTTAGTTAGAATCAAGCTCAGTCCTATGTCTAACATCAGTGTTTACTCTACAATGCAAAGAGAGAACAAATAAAATAGTTTTGCTATTTTGGTGGGGGGGCAGGGAGGAGGAAGATGTTCCACATACCTTGTGCAATCATGTTATAGGCTTCTTCTTTCCGTTCAGGTTTAAAGTTGATCCACTGTTCACTTGCTTCCAGGTATTCAATGGCATACGTTGCTGGAGCCATTGTCACCATAGTTTGCTCAGCACAACCAGTTGGCACTTTGATAAGCTTATCAATTCCAGCTGGACTAAGACAGTTTTGAATGGACTCACCCATTATATCCCCTATATTGGCAAAAAAAAAAAATCAGACCAAAATTATTGTATTTAAAGGTTGGAAAGGGTAAAAAATAAGAGTAAACATAACCCTAAAATAACTGGTTATATGATGTTAAATATTTCCGACCATCTTTTATTTCAGAAGTTCTAGCATGCTTTGGAGCAGTGACTTGAATTTTGGTGTGTGTGTGTGTGTGTGTGTGATTGGGCGTGTGTGTGTGTGTGGGAACATTGTGCCAGTGATATGCCTTTTGCCATGCCGGAGAAAAATCTGCCCTAATTTGGCCAAGTTACAAGTCTTTGAAAAATCATAGTTTGCATATGCTCAGTAGACATTTGTTATATCTTCAGTTTAATTCTCTGAAAATTCCATCTGGACTGGGCATAAGCCAGCCCAGGGTTGAGCAGGACTTTCCCTGCAATTGCAGTTCTGTGACCCTAAGCACACCTTCGTGCCAACTGGCAAATGGTTTAGTGTTCTGTAACAACAACTTCGAGTAGGCTTGACAAACTCTCTGCATCTAGCAGACCACTTTCATAGTATTTACCCATAAAGAATGTCATGGCCTCTAATAAAGGCTTATCTTATACTGATCCTCATAATCATCATGAGATATATGTACAGATGGTGTTTAAAGATGTTGTGTATATGTATTGAAACTATGCTGTAAAGTCTGTCACTAACCAAATTAAAAAACAAGTTTCTTCCAGACAGGAGTTAGGATATATATTCACCTGTCCATCTTGGTTCACATGTACATTAGTATTATAAGCCAACACAGTGGGAGACCAATTTAAACATGAAGTCAACAAGAGGTTGGGATGAAACTGGAGACTAAACCACAGAGGGTTTCTGATGTCTCTGGGGGGACAAAAAATGAACTTCGAACATAAGAACATAAGAATGGCCATACTGGGTCAGACCAAAGGTCCATGCAGCCCAGTATGCTGACTACCAACAGTGGCCAATGCCAGGCACACCAGAGGGAGTGAACCTAACAGGTAATGATCAGTGATCTCTCTCCTGCCATCCATCTCCACCCTCTGACAAACAGAGGCTAGGGACACCATTCCCTACCTATCCTGGCTAATAGCCATTAATGGACTTAGCCTCCATGAATTTATGCAGTTCTCTTTTAAACGCTGTTATAGTCTTAGCCTTCATAACCTCCTCAGGCAAGGCATTCCACAGGTTGACTGTGCGCTGTGCGAAGAACTTCTTTTTATTTGTTTTAAACCTGCTGTCCATTAATTTCATTTGGTGACCCCTAGTTCTTATATTATGTGAACAAGTACATACATTTTCCTTATTCACTTTCTCCAGACCACTCATGAGTTTATAGACCTCTATCATAACCCCCCTTAGTCTCCTCTTTTCCTTGATTGCAAGGAGACATTTTGTTATCCACTCACTGAGGAAAACCCATGGCAGAGGGAAGGTGCATCATGAATGCTTGGATCCTGGTTTGTCTGAAACCAGCTATCTCTGCATAAGACTGAACTTGGGGTGGGGGTGGGGAATCTACTTCATTATGTAGGAAAGGTAACCACTGATAAGTGTAGACCCAGTTTGGCATTTTACGATTTTGTTTTATATGAAACCATTCCTGTTTCCATCGTCCTTACTCACTGTCCCCTACATTTTAGCTTTTGATAATAAACTTATGATTGTTTTTACTGTAGCTCTATCTCAGTGCTGTGATGTTATATAGGAACTTACTCTCAGTGTACACTGGGGATAGCGAATCTGGCAATTTCTGAGAGTGTCCAGCAACAAGAGCTGGATACTACAGGGGAACATTTCAAAGGTGATTGAGGACTGGGGTACACCTCTTGTTAACCCGCAAGCCAAAGTAAGAGCTGACAGAGCCCTGAGGAGATTGTTTGGGTGGCTAACAGATGGGTGGTGTCAGGAAGCTGACACCCGGAACCAGCAAGTCTTCCTCTCGCTGGGGTCAGTGGGGTAACAGTCATGGGCATCCTGAGAAAGTGTCACAAGTTCCCAGCTGTGCCAGGTCCAAGCACTGGAACTGTGAGCAGGGAGGCTGTCTCTCCCATGCTTTCAAAGACGCTCCTACTGGGCCCAGGAGGCATGAGCCACCTGAACTGAATAACTGAATGCAGAGGGGAAAGAGCTGGACCTGAAATGTGTGTGTGTGTGTGTGTGTGGCAGGGGAGACAGAGTGAATTCATTTGGACAAGGACGTTGGGAGGTATGGATACAATGGAACTGGAGGCTGAAGGGTATGAGGGGGAGAGGGAAAACTGGGACCAGGAGTCGGGGGTAAAGGGGAGACTGGGACTGGATGGGCAAGGAGACTAGGACTTGGAGCCTGGTGCAGAGAAGATTATGACTGGTAAGATAAATAGACTGAGACTGGGAGACAGTTGTGGGGGACTGGGACTAGCTGGAGAAGGAGATTGGGAGCCAGGAAGGGAAAAGGAGGGGGCACTAGGAGCCAGTGGATGAGGAAGGAGATTGTGGTTGGTCTAGGAGACTGGGAGAGAAGAATGAGACTGGTTGAGCAAGGAGATGAGGACTGGGAATGAGTGGGGCCAGGGGAAGAGGTGAAGGGGAAAGAGGCTGGTCTGATGAAGAGCCCAGGTAAAGTGGGAGAATTAAGACTGGATGTGCAAAGAGACTGAAACAAGCAGCTGGGTGGGGTGGAAATGCTGGATGTTGGAGAAGGAGCCCAGAGAGGGAGATTGGGACTGGAGCTTATGGGGATGGGGAACGAGGGTATGGGATGACCAAATGCTTGTGGTGAAGACACAGATTGAGAAAGAAGCCAGGAGATGGGAACTGGGACTGACTGGGAAAGGAGACCAGGGCTGGGATGAGAAGCCTGAGGAATGGAGAATGGAACTGGCTAGGCATGAAGAACACAACTGGGACAAGGAATCAGTGTTGGGAAAGAGGCAGGACAGGGACATGTTGTAGGGGATTGAAAAGATGGGGTCAAGCTTGGAGCAAATGGGCAGAAGAGCATGTGCCCACTAGGGAAAACTCCCCTCCAGAGACTGTAATGGAACCCATGATTCCCAAGTCTCACCATTTCTCCGCTGT
This sequence comes from Eretmochelys imbricata, assembly GCF_965152235.1. Taxonomy (NCBI): domain Eukaryota; kingdom Metazoa; phylum Chordata; order Testudines; family Cheloniidae; genus Eretmochelys; species Eretmochelys imbricata. Next base: position 55,365,929 of record NC_135572.1, on the reverse strand, counting down.
CAGCAGACATCAGTGAAACCCTCTGGCAAAGTGTGTTGCTTTTCCCCCTCTAGTGCTGGTCCACATAGAGAATGACAACTTCTGCTGCTATCAGTTACTTTGTTAGCTCCACAGGCAGAGGTCTGTGCAGTGGATCTAAAAGTTCCAACCCTGCTGATGACCCATGTTGGTGTCAATATGATGCCACATGATGGAATTTCTGGGGGGTTTTTCAGTTTGCTTTTTAAAAAAACTAGGAAATTACACAAAAATTGGCTACCCGTGCAACCTTAATTTGCCCCTCTCTGAGTATGCGTTATGATCCAGTCTTTAATTATATGATCACATACTATTTTTTCCACAGAACCCCTGCCTCATTCAATGCACAGGATGGATTTTACTCTGCAGGTGAATCAGGGTTGTGTTAGTGAAAGCAACTGTTTTCTGTAGAGAGATTTAGGTTAGATATTAGGAAAAACTTTCTAATTATAAGGATAGTTAAGCACTGGAATGGGTTACCTAGGGATGGTAGAATCCCTGTCATTGGAGGCTTTAAAGACCAGGTTAGACAAACATGTAGGGATGGTCTAGCTATCTTAATCCTGGCTTGACACTGGGAACGGATTAGATGACCTCTTGAGGTCCCTTCCAGCCCTCCTTTCTATTTTTCTTCTCCTTTCATCTGGGTTAAAAGCAAGCAATTTTGAATATCAAGTCTAGGTTGGTGATCCAATTGATTGCTTCAGGTGAAGTGGAGAGGATGGCAGAGATACCACTGAGATATGATCATTTGACACATTGATTGATGAGGTGTTCCATAGTTTGAAATCTGTTTCCACAGTCACAAATAGGATTGTGCCTCTATCTCTCAGTCCCCATTTATGGAGAAAGTAGGCACATCTGATGTGTGCATGCAATTCAAAGTGAACCATATTTTCTATGGGAGTGAAAAGCCACTGGGTTCTTCAACATGATCCTCGATTTGGTGTGTATTTGGGACATTGGCATCCGTCCACCTTCCACCCCAAGTTTTCAAGCTCTTGGGGTATCTCTACACTACAATAAAAGAACCACAGCTGGCCCAGGTCAGCTGAGTGAGGCTGCACAGCTATAAAATTGCAGTGTAGACATTTGGGCTTGAGCTGAAGTCTGGGATCTGAGACCCCATGAGTGGGGAGGGTCCCTGAGCCCAGGCTCCAGCCTAAGCCCAAACATCTAAACTGAAACTTTATAGCCACACAGCCTGAGATCTGAGCAAGCTGCAGCTGCGCTGCAGGTCTTTTGTCGCTGTGTAGATGTACCCTTGTATTGCAAGCCAAAAAGGTTTTCTGGATTTGAAACAGAATCTTAATATATTATTTAGGCCTTCATGTATTGGAAGATCCTTGTTCCCTTGAATACGATGGAACTCCCAAAGAATTCTCATGACAAATTTGAGGTAAGTGGATATGTGCCAGTTCAGGAAGCCAGGATCAACAAGAAGCATTGATTTCACTGTGCCTGTAATAATCCATGTGAATGTGTTAAACTGAATCCACAAATGAGAATCCACAAATGATGTGTGGGAGCTGTGTGTAGCCAATTAGTTTAATTAATCATTTAATAGAGGATTTATTGTTGTGGTTAAGTATAATTAATTAATGTGTAATGGACAGGTTTAAGCATGATAGGATCATAGGAGTATAAGATTGAAAAGTATTTATGAGAGATAAATATGTATTTATAACGCAAGGTCTACAGGCTGAGGCCTGTATGATTTCAGCTAAGCAATACTGGTCCTCAGGAGGTTGACATAAGTAGGTAACCCAGGAATAACCCTGTACCAGTAAAGTTACAAGATAAATGTAAAAGAATGTTTAAGAAAATATGCCACAATGTATTCGTCTAGGCCAATGGTTCTCAACCAAAGGTATGGGTACACAGGGTACACAGAGGTCTTCTAAGGGGTACATCAACTCTTATAGACATTTGCCTAGTTTTAAAACAGGGTACATAAAAAAGCACTAGCCAAGTCAGTACAAACGAAAATTTCATACAGACAATGACTTGTTTATACTGCTCTATATACTATACACTGAAATGTAAGTACAATATTCATATTCCAATTGATTTATTTTATAATTATATGGTAAAATGAGAAAGTAAACCATTTTTCAGGAATAGTGTGGCTGTGTCACTTTTATATTTTTTGTCTGATTTTGTAAGCAAGCAGTTTTTAAGTGAGGTGAAACTTGGAGTATACAAAACAAATCAAATTCCTTAAAAGGGCACAGGGTCTAGACAGCAAGACACCTGATTGTAACCTCATGAGAAATTCTGCAGGAACTGCAGGTTACCATCCAGATGTGTCTGCACAGATGTTAATGAGAATAAGAGGAACTAAGGGCAGGACTCCATTAAAACACATCTGTGAAAATGCTACATGCACTGACGGGAGAGCTTCTCCCATCAGCACAGTTACTCCATCTCTGTGAGAGGCGGTAGCTATGTTGACAAGAGAAGCCTTTCCATCGACATTGCACTGTCTACGCCGGGAGTTAGGTCACTATAACTGTGTTGCTCAGGGGTATGGATTTTTCAACCCCCCTGAGTGACATAGTTATAGGATGTAAGTTTGTAATGTAGACCTGGTCTACCAGGATAACCTATGAAAAGCGGAGCACCCATAAGTTTATGGGGTGTGGAAGTGCAAATAAGGAAAAAGGGGTTGACAGCCTTATGCATATGTATGAGCCTTAGTAGGCCTAAGCGTAACTCGGGATAAAAGATATTGTCAGGTCTGTGTAGTGGGAGGGGAGAATAAATGTACGAGGGGATGCCAAGATGTCAACCATGGGTGGTGATGATGACAATGATGAGGAGAATAATGACTGACACTCCAGGGTCCCCCAGCAGGAGATGTGAGTGATACTGGTCATAGGCTAAACATTTTGCACTCTCTCTGTATCCGCTATTGTATTTTAGTATTTGTTGGATTGTTTATCTGTTTAGAGAATTTGTTACTAGAAGAACTTGTAATAAACTGGAATTGTTTCTTGTGTGCTCCTAGGGTCTTCTAATAATGATAATATTCCTGATACTCCGGCCCTCAGGAGACTGAATCTTTAACCAATGCTGTCTAAGAGATTAATCAATGATCAATACACACATCCATCAATAAGGCTACATGTGTGTCCAGACAGGTGCACAGTATTTTGTGGCAGAGAAATCTACCTGCTAAGGGACAACCAACTTATCCGACGTCCCAGATTGAACAGCAATGGAAACTCTATGACTGACCAATGAAGATAAAAATAATTCTGAATTGCTGCTCCTTACTTGAGTACTGTACAGTCTATGCACTGAATGAGGCAGGGCTCCCATGGAAAAAATAGTATTTGATCATGTAGTTAAAGACTTTTCATAATGCATATGATTCTGGCATTTCCTAACTTCTGAATGCTTGACTTTGCAACCTTAATGTTCTTTTAACATAATTTTTTGTGTGTTTTACACAGACACAACCAATATTAGATTATATATACACATTTGCTATGTAGAGAGTAGATGGAGAGGGGCACGGCTTAGATTTGGCTCTGCCTCTCTCAGTGATTTGGGACAAACCAACAGTAGAATATTTCCTGCTGAATGACAGGGGAACCCCAGGAAAGAATTGTGACTCAGATTTACAGAGATCAGTTTATGAACCTGATCCACCAGTTCACATATCATTTGCCATCATTTTAATCTCTGGAGGCTATTTTTACCTTTCACGCTCATAAAGACATGGCTGTCAGACTCTGGTATCATATCAGAGGGTTTCTTCAGATCAAGAACAAGGTTTCTAACTAGAAAAGAAGATGTGCATGAGAACTCTGTAAGTGTTATCCAGTACAATTTAATTTAAAAACATATCCTTCATACCAATATCTCACAATGCATAGCAGTTACAACAGAAACGTTACATGAGGAAGTTGTGAGAGTTCAGGTCAAGGGCAGACAAGAAGCAGCATGAAGAGCTGATAATAGTGGCCCTGATTCAGCAAGGTATTTAAGCATGTGCTTAACTTTAAGCACCTGAGTAATTGCAATGGAATTTCAGTATCACTACTTAGGTGCTTAAAGTGACATGCATGCTTAAGCACCTTGCTGAACCAGGGCCAGTAAGTGCTAGCATGAGAAACGTGTAAGTTATGAAGAAATGATTTTGAACAGCATTTTAAAAAGGGATCAGGGACGCAGAAAGATGTGTGAATGAATTATTCTTGATAGACAGTACAGTGTCAGCAAAGGGTTAACAGTTTTCTGGCTATGAAACTCTTCCAATGAAAGTCTCTCTCCACCAGAGTAGATTGCATCATGGAACTGGTCACCCAAATGCCCTGAGAGAAAGCTGCTTCTGTATGGAAATAAAACCCCCTTCAACTGCACACCCCTAGTTGTCACCTACCACCTGACACCGGAAACCATATGGGGGTCTCATTAAAAAATTACAACCGATACTTGATGGGGACCACATCCTAAAAGAAATATTTCCTGAACCCCATATTCTGGCCTTCAAACAACCCCCCGACCACTCCAAGCTCATCATCAGAAGCAAGCTCCCCACAGATCAGGACACACCAACTGAAAGCAGCACCAGACACAAAACCTATAGACATATCTCCACTGCTACGATAATCAATACCCCCCACAATACACCTTTCAAGATGCAGGAGTCCTACACATGCCTATCATGATATGTGGTGTACTTCATCCAGTGCACTAAATGCCAATAACAACCCCCAATAACAGCCATGTAGGTGAAACCATACAATCACTGTGCTCTTGAATGAACTCAGACAGAACACTATAAAAGACAAAAACACCATATCACCCATGGGTGAACACTTTTCACAAAACGATCACTCTATATCACACCTCTTCTCATCCTCAAAAGAAATCTGCACAACACCTTCAAAAGACAAATCTGCGAGCTTAAATTCATAGTTTTGCTAGACACTAAAACTCATAGACTGAATAGCACCACTGGATTTATAGCCTATTACAATAATCTGTGACAGGGGTGAACAAACCTGCGGCTTGTAAGTCATATGCGGTGCTTTTACAGTTAAAGTGTGGCTCGTGGAGCGACTCCCCCATTCTCCGCCTACTAGACTGCGGGCAGAGACTCGGGGCTTCTGCCCAGCAGCAGGGTGGTGGGCCTTGGGGCTTCGGCCCCGTAGGAGGTGCCTGCTGGGCCTTGGGGCTTCTGCCCTGCAGGGGGAAGGTGGGGGGCTCAGGGCTGGAACCCTGGCCGGCACGTCCGGCTCTCAAACCTCTGAAGATTATCATATGCAGCTCAGAGGGTCAGTACGTTTGACCACCCCAATCTATAACTTACTAACACTCCCCATGTCTCTCGATGGCTGTCAGACAGGATTTTACTGGAAACTTAGATTGTTTTTTTTAACTATATCTCCATTTTGTTCACAAGAAACAACTTTATTGACAACTGGAGCTGTGTGTGTGTATAATCGATATTTTGGTTCATTGGCCAAACCAAAAAAAACCCCAACCCTAAAATAATTCATATCAGATCAAAATGGAAATTTTTTGATTTTCTTGCCAAAACAAAAGATATATAGATTCAAGTCAAATGAAATGTATTATTTAGATTTTAAACATTTTTAACCACTTCTTTTTTAAATTAAAAGCAAGGAAATTTGGAAACACCAGTCACAAAACTAGAAGAGGAGGTGGTGCACTCAACTGAGATGTGTGAGACTGAGGGTCAAGTCCCATTCTGCCTTATCCAGAGCAATGATTTGAACTTGGGTCTCGCACCTCCCAGTTGTGTGCCCTAACCACTGAGCAACAGGGTACGCTGGGATGGGTCTTTCTCAGTCTCTCCTATTGAACATTCCACTTTGTACAACATACATTGTCATTGGAACAGGGATTTGAATTTGAGTCTCCCACATGCAAGCTCAAAAATTGTTTTTGGCTGAAACTATTCAGCAAATTTTTGTTGAATTCTCAAATAGTTTCAACAGAGCCAAAACTGCATTTTTTGGTGAAGAAACTATTTGTCCTAAAACTTTTTGCCCAGCTCTAGTGTCAACCAATTGAACTGAGAGCAGAACATTATCATGGTTTATCTAGAGGACAACTTGTGTATGTTTTCCTCTGTGAGCAGTCGGTCCCATTTAGGTTAATGAGACTCTTCACTGAGCAAGGGGAACACGATTTGGCTGCTGATTTGGAGTGAAATTTTATCAATATTAATTTTTAGTAATTTGACACATTCACATGTCAAATTATTTGTTTGCTGAAAAAGAGAAAAAGGAAATATTTTATGGCGGTAACTGTAGCTGTCTTGCTAGTCACTATCATTCTGGTAAACAAGGATTGGCAATACAATTATTCTGAGCATGAAACCACAGAAAAGGGACAACAAACATCGATTTTCCAGGACAAAAATTTACTTAAAACATACAATAAATATTTCAATCAAATATTTCAGCTTATTTCCCGATGCCATGTAACAGAGCATGGGGACAGGAATGTCACTTTAGATAAGTTCTTACACTTACCTCTGAAGCATCTGGTGCTTGCCACTGTCAGAGATGGAATCCAGAAGTAAAAAGAAAAGGAGTACTTGTGGCACCTTAGAGACTAACCAATTTATTTGAGCATAAGCTTTCGTGAGCTACAGCTCACTACATCGGATGCATACTGTGGAAAAGACAGAAGATGTTTTTATAAACACAAATCATGAAAAAATGGGTGTTTATCACTACAAAAGGTTTTCTCTCCCCCCACCCCACTCTCCTGCTGCTAATAGCTTATGTAAAGTGATCACTCTCCTTACAATGTGTATGATAATCAAGGTGGGCCATTTCCAGCACAAATCCAGGTTTTCTCCTCCCCCCCCCACACCACCCCCCAAAAAACCCACTCTCCTGTTGGTAATAGCTTATGTAAAGTGATCACTCTCCTTACAATGTGTATGATAATCAAGGTGGGCCATTTCCAGCACAAATCCAGGGTTTAACAAGAACATCTGAGGAAGGAGGGGGTTAGGAAAACAAGGAGAAATAGGTTACCTTGCATAATGACTTAGCCACTCCCAGTCTCTGTTCAAGCCTAAGTTAATTGTATCCAATTTGCAAATGAATTCCAATTCAGCAGTCTCTTGCTGGAGTCTGGATTTGAAGTTTTTCTGTTGTAATATCTCAACTTTCATGTCTGTAATCGCGTGACCAGAGAAATTGAAGTGTTCTCCGACTGGTTTATGAATGTTATAATTCTTGACATCTGATTTGTGTCCATTTATTCTTTTACGTAGAGACTGTCCAGTTTGACCAATGTACATGGCAGAGGGGCATTGCTGGCACATGATGGCATATATCACATTGGTAGATGTGCAGGTGAACAAGCCTCTGATAGTGTGGCTGATGTGGTTAGGCCCTGTGATGGTGTCCCCTGAATAGATATGTGGGCACAGTTAGCAACGGGCTTTGTTGCAAGGATAGGTTCCTGGGTTAGTGGTTCTGTTGTGTGGTATGTGGTTGCTGGTGAGTATTTGCTTCAGGTTGGGGGGCTGTCTGTAGGCAAGGACTGGCCTGTCTCCCAAGATTTGTGAGAGTGTTGGGTCATCCTTCAGGATAGGTTGTAGATCCTTGATAATGCGTTGGAGGGGTTTTAGTTGGGGGCTGAAGGTGACGGCTAGTGGCGTTCTGTTATTTTCTTTGTTAGGCCTGTCCTGTAGTAGGTGACTTCTGGGAACTCTTCTGGCTCTATCAATCTGTTTCTTCACTTCCGCAGGTGGGTATTGTAGTTGTAAGAATGCTTAATAGAGATCTTGTAAGTGTTTGTCTCTGTCTGAGGGGTTGGAGCAAATGCGGTTGTATCGCAGAGCTTGGCTGTAGACAATGGATCGTGTGGTGCGGTCAGGGTGAAAGCTGGAGGTATGTAGGTAGGAATAGCGATCAGTAGGTTTCCGGTATAGGGTGGTGTTTATGTGTTTTCCTAACCCCCCCGCCCCCCCTCAGACGTTCTTGTTAAACCCTGGATTTGTGCTGGAAATGGCCCACCTTGATTATCATACACATTGTAAGGGGAGTGATCACTTTAGATAAGCTATTACCAACAGGAGAGTGGGTTTGTGTGTGGGGTGTTGGGGGGAGAGAAAACCTGGATTTGTGCTGGAAATGGCCCACCTTGATTATCATACACATTGTAAGGAGAGTGATCACTTTACATAAGCTATTAACAGCAGGAGAGTGGGGTGGGGGGAGAGAAAACCTTTTGTAGTGATAAACACCCATTTTTTCATGATTTGTGAGTATAAAAACATCTTCTGTCTTTTCCACAGTATGCATCCGATGAAGTGAGCTGTAGCTCACGAAGGCTTATACTCAAATAAATTGGTTAGTCTCTAAGGTGTCACAAGTACTCCTTTTCTTTTTGCGAATACAGACTAACATGGCTGTTCCTCTGAAACCTGTCATTATGCAAGGCACTGCATTTAGCCGTATGGAGTGGAAATCTATTAACTGCATGAAAAAACTTGTACAGATACAGACAGACATCATCTTCCTTTCGAAATGCAAACAGATGGACATCGTACCAAAAGGACTGAAGGTAAAAAATCCATTACAATCTACATACCACACAGACTATGCTGACAGCTTGTGCCACACGCTCTCAAAGAAACTGCGGAACCGCCTGATCAACATCCTCTACAGCAAACAGGGAAAGATGAAGAATGAGCTCTCAAAACTGGATACTCTCATAAAAAACCAACCTTCCACACAAACTTCCTTGTGGCTGGACTTTACTAAAACTAGACAAGCCATTTACAACACACACTTTGCTTCTCTACAAAAGAAAAAGGACACTAAACTACTACATTCCACAAGGGGCCACAGCAATGGTTCCCTCAACCCACCAAGCAATATTGTTAACCTATCCAACTATACTCTTAGCCCAGCAGAAGCAGCTGTCCTAGCTCAGGGCCTCTCCTTCTGCCCCTCCACTCCCACGAACATGATACAGTTCTGTGGTGACCTAGAATCCTATTTTCGACGTCTCCGACTCAAGGAATATTTCCAACACACCTCTGAACAACATACTAATCCACAGAGACCTCCCTACCAACACTACAAAAAGAAGGATTCTAGGTGGACTCCTCCTGAAGGTCAAGACAGCAGACTGGACTTCTACATAGAGTGCTTCTGCCGACGTGCACGGGCTGAAATTGTGGAAAAGCAGCATCACTTGCCCCAGAACCTCAGCCACGCAGAACACAATGCCATCCACAGCCTCAGAAACAACTCTGACATCATAATCAAAAAGGCTGACAAAGGAGGTGCTGTTGTCATCATGAATAGGTCGGAATATGAACAAAAGGCTGCTCGGCAGCTCTCCAACACCACTTTCTACAAGCCATTACCCTCTGATCCCACTGAGAGTTACCAAAAGAAACTACAGCATTTGCTCAAGAAACTCCCTGAAAAAGCACAAGATCAAATCTGCACAGACACACCCCTGGAACCCCGACCTGGGATATTCTATCTACTACCCAAGATCCATAAACCTAGAAATCATGGGCGCCCCATCATCTCAGGCATTGGCACCCTGACAGCAGGATTGTCTGGCTATGTAGACTCCCTCCTCAGGCCCTACGCTACCAGCACTCCCAGCTACCTTCGAGACACCACTGACTTCCTGAGGAAACTACAATCCATCGGTGATCTTCCTGATAACACCATCCTGGCCACTATGGATGTAGAAGCCCTCTACACCAACATTCCACACAAAGATGGACTACAAGCCGTCAAGAACACTATCCCCGATAATGTTACGGCTAACCTGGTGGCTGAATTTTGTGACTTTGTCCTTACTCATAACTATTTTACATTTGGGGACAATGTATACCTTCACATCAGCGGCACTGATATGAGTACCCGCATGGCCCCACAGTATGCCAACATTTTTATGGCTGACTTAGAACAACGCTTCCTCAGCTCTCGTCCCCTAACGCCCCTACTCTACTTGCGCTATATTGATGACATCTTCATCATCTGGACCCATGGAAAAGAAGCTCTTGAGGAATTCCACCATGATTTCAACAATTTCCGTCCCACCATCAACCTCAGCCTGGTCCAGTTCATACAAGAGATCCACTTCCTGGACACTACAGTGCTAATAAACGATGGTCACATAAACACCACCCTATAACAGAAACCTACTGACCGCTATTCCTACCTACATACCTCCAGCTTTCACCCAAACCACACCACACGATCCATTGTCTACAGCCAAGCTCTGCGATACAACCGCATTTGCTCCAACCCCTCAGACAGAGACAAACACTTACAAGATCTCTATCAAGCATTCTTACAACTACAATACCCACCTGCGGAAGTGAAGAAACAGATTGATAGAGCCAGAAGAGTTCCCAGAAGTCACCTACTACAGGACAGGCCTAACAAAGAAAATAACAGAACGCCACTAGCCGTCACCTTCAGCCCCCAACTAAAACCCCTCCAACGCATTATCAAGGATCTACAACCTATCCTGACGGATGACCCAACGCTCTCACAAATCTTGGGAGACAGGCCAGTCCTTGCCTACAGACAGCCCCCCAACCTGAAGCAAATACTCACCAGCAGCCACATACCACACAACAGAACCACTAACCCAGGAACCTATCCTTGCAACAAAGCCCGTTGCCAACTGTGCCCACATATCTATTCAGGGGACACCATCACAGGGCCTAATCACATCAGCCACACTATCAGAGGCTTGTTCACCTGCACATCTACCAATGTGATATATGTCATCATGTGCCAGCAATGCCCCTCTGCCATGTACATTGGTCAAACTGGACAGTCTCTACGTAAAAGATTAAATGGACACAAATCAGATGTCAAGAATTATAACATTCATAAACCAGTCGGAGAACACTTCAATTTCTCTGGTCACGCGATTACAGACATGAAAGTTGCGATATTACAACAGAAAAACTTCAAATCCAGACTCCAGCGAGAGACTGCTGAATTGGAATTCATTTGCAAATTGGATACAATTAACTTAGGCTTGAACAGAGACTGGGAGTGGCTAAGTCATTATGCAAGGTAACCTATTTCCCCTTATTTTCCTAGCCCCCCCCTTCCTCAGATGTTCTTGTTTAACCTGGGATTTGTGCTGGAATTGGCCCACCTTGATTATCATACACATTGTAAGGAGAGTGATCACTTTACATAAGCTATTAGCAGCAGGAGAGTGGGGTGGGGAGAGAGAAAAACTTTTGTAGTGATAAACACCCGTTTTTTCATGATTTGTGTGTATAAAAACATCTTCTGTCTTTTCCACGGTGTGCATCCGATGAAGTGAGCTGTAGCTCACGAAAGCTTATGCTCAAATAAATTGGTTAGTCTCTAAGGTGCCACAAGTACTCCTTTTCTTTTTGCGAATACAGACTAACATGGCTGTTACTCTGAATCCAGAAGTAGACGGGCCTAGCGTTCCCATAGGCAGTTCCTATGATCCTACTAGCCCAGATGGTTGTAAAGCATTTTGAAATCAGATTATTAGACTAAAAATGGTGGAAATCTTAAAATATAAAACCCATCTTGTAACTTACAATTATTATTAATGCAAATGGTCTCTTCTTCGGTACGTAAAATGCCTTCAGGCTGCACAATAAAGAAAAAAAAATAGGTCAACCCCATTGCAAATTATTTCATCCTGAGGACTTAACTGCTAAAAACATATCATCTCTAACATAATATTGGACCAGTATATGGCAGCAACAATTTCATTTGGATAGAGATTTCTGATCCAATACAGTAAAAAGTACTTACAGTCAGCATTTCAAGTCCATAAATATACCAGCTGAACTGATTACTGATTTTACTAGCCTTTTTGTTAGAAAAAGCATTTTTTTTCAGATGAAACATTTTACTAAAAACAAACAAGAAATGTGAAGCTTTGACATTTAGTTTTAGCCAGTGAAACCTACATCTACAGTCCATAGGAGGGCTCAGTTTTACACACACACACACACGCTAGGCAAAGTGTCAATAAAGGAACTACATCTGGAATTAAGGTACTTTTCTTTTAACCAATTATTTTTAAAAAATAGTTAAAAGATACTGACCATGCAAAGCTCATACAAGTTACAACTGAAACAACTAATGGCCTTGATTAGAGTGATATGAGACAAACACCTGTCAGGGATGGTCTAGATATACTTAGTCCTAACTTCTTGCTAGTCGTCACGTCTTAAGGAGAACAATTTATCACCCTTCTCTTTATAACAACCTTCTATATGCTTGAAGACTGTTCTGTCCCACCACAGTCTTCTCTTCTCCAGATTAAACAAACCCAGTTTTTTCCATCTTTCCTTGTAGGTCGTGTTTTCTAGACATTTAATCACTTTTGCTGCTCTTCTCCGGACTTTCTCCAATTTGTCCACATCCTTCCTGAAGCACGGTGCCCAGAACTGGACACAATATTCCAGTGTGGCCTTCTCATTGTTGAGTAGAACCAAAGAATTATTTCTCATGTCTTGCTTACAACACTCCAGCTAATACACCCCAGAATGATGTCTGCTTTTTTTTGCAACAGTATTAAATTGTTGACTCATATTCAGTTTGTGATCCACTATAACCTTCAGGTCCTTTTCTTCAGTACTCCTCCCTAGGCAGTCATTTCCAATTTTGTATTTGTACAATTGACTATTCCTTCCTAAGTGTAGTACTTTGCATTTGTTCTTATTGATTTGCACCCTGTTCACTTCAGGCCATTTCTCCAGTTTGTCAAGATCATTTTGAATTCTAATCCTGTCCTCCAAAGTGCTTGCAAGCCCACCCAGCTTGGTGGTATCTGCAGACTTTATAAATGTACTCTTGCTGCCATTATCCTAATCATTTATGAAGATATATAATTAGGAAGGCCAAAAAAGAATTTGAATAACAGCTAGCCAAAGACTCAAAAGCTAATAGCAAAAATTTTTTTAAGTACATCAGAAGCAGGAAGCCTGCCAAATAACCAGTGGGGCCACTGGACAATCGAGATGCTAAAGGAGCACTCAAAGACAATAAGGCCATTGCAGAAAAACTAAATGAATTCTTTGCATCGGTCTTCATGGTTGAGGATGTGAGGGAGATTCCCAAACCTGAGCCATTCTTTTGAGGTGACAAATCTGAGGAACTGTCCCAGATGGAGGTGTCATTAGAGGAGGTTTTGGAACAAATTGATAAACTAAACAGTAATAAATCACCAGGACCAGATGGTATTCACCCAAGAGTTCTGAAGGAACTCAAATGGGAAATTGCAGGACTACTAACTGTAGTCTGTAACCTATCATTTAAATCAGCTTCTATACCAAATGACTGGAGGGTAGCTATTGTGATGCCAATTTTTAAAAAAGGCTACAGAGGTGACCCTGGCAATTACAGGCTGGTAAGCCTGACTTCAGCACCTCGCAAACTGGTTGAAACTATAGTAAAGAACAAAATTGTCAGACACACAGATTAACATAATTTGTTAGGGGATAATCAACATGGTTTTTGTAAAGGGAAATCATGCCTCACCGATCTATTATAATTCTTTGAGGGGGTCAACTAGCATATGGATAAGGGGGATCCAGTGGATATAGTGTATTTGGATTTTCAGAAAGCCTTTGACAAGGTCCCTCACCAAAGGCTCTTAAGCAAAGTAAGCAGTCATGGGATAAGAGGGAAGGTTCTCTCATGGATTGGTAATTGGTTAAAAAATAGGAAACAAAGGGTAGGAATAAATAGTTTTCAGAATGGCGAGAGGTAAATAGTGGCCCCAGGGGTCTGTACTGGGCTCAGTCCTATTCAACATATTCATAAATGATCTGTAAAACAGTGGGTAAACAGTGAGGTGGCAAAATTTACAAATGATACAAAACTACTCAAGATAGTTAAGTCCCAGGCAGACTACAAAAGGTTCTCTCAAAACTGGGTGACTAGACAACAAAATGGCAGATGAAATTCAATGTTGATAAATGCAAAGTAATGCACATTGGAAAACATAATCCCAACTATACAGAAAAAATGATGGGGTCTAAATTAGCTGTTACCACTGAAGAAAGAGATCTTGGAATCATTGTGGATAGTTCTCTGAAAACATCCATGTGCAGCAGCAGTCAAAAAAGCGAACAGAATGTTGGGAATCATTAGGAAAGGGATAGATAATAAGATAGAAAATATCACATTGCCTCTTATATAAATCCCTGGTACGCCCACATCTTGAATACTGCGTGATCGCCCCATCTCAAAAAAGATATATTGGACTTGGAAAAGGTTCAGAAAAGGGCAACAAAGATTATTAGGGGTATGGAACAGCTGCCGTCTGAGGAGAGATTAATAAGACTGGGACTTTTCAGCTTGGAAAAGAGACGTCTACAGGGGGATATGATGGAGGTCTATAGAATCATGACTGGTGTGGAGAAAGTAAATAAGGAAGTTTTATTTACTCCTTCTCATAACACAAGAACTAGGGGCCACCAAATGAAATTAATAGGCAGCAGGTTTAAAACAAACAAAAGGAAATATTTTTTCACACAGTGCACAGTCAACCTGTGGAACTCCCTGCCAGAGGATGTTGTGAAAGCCAAGACTACAACAGGGTTCAAAAAAGAACTAGATACGTTCATGGAAGATAGGTCCATCAATGGCTACTAGCCAGGATGGGCAAGCATGGTGTCCCTAGCCTCTGTTTGCCAGAAGCTGGGAATGGACGACAGGGGATCGATCACTTGATAATTACCTGTTCTGTTCATTCCCTCTATGGCATCTGGCATTGGCTACTGTTGGAAGACAGGATACTGGGCTAGATGGGCCTTTGGTCTGACCCAGTAGGCCGTTCTTATGTTCTTATGATATTGAATAGAACCAGACCAAGGACAAATCCCTGCAGGACCTCACTCAATATGCCCTTCCAGCTTGATTGTGAACTATCGATAACTACTCTAAGTATGCTTTTTCAACCAGTTGTGCACCCACCTTATAATAGGTAATTGTAGTCATAGGTCAATCCCAGAATGAAGTTTCTTCTTTGTGCTAAATTCATTCTAGTCACTACTTTCTAGTGCTATTTCCTTCCTGAGGGTTCCATACACACAATTATGTGTATATTTAATGAAACAGAGACAGACAGAAAGGGAGCTATTAAATTTCTGCACCACAGCTGAGCTGATCAAATGCTGTTATACTTACCACAACTTTGAGGTTCTTCATAACACTATCACTGTGCCCAGAAATTGGGTCAAAAGCAGTAATGGTGATTGGAATTTCCCCTACAATGAGTGGAACTACTGAGAAATAGGCAGGCACTGCTGAGTTTCCCTTAACAGTTAGTTTCTGTTGGACATCCTTTGTCGCTGTCCCTGCACTGCACACCCCCTCCACTGCGATCATCTTCACTGTAACCTATTGAAACAAGGAAATGCTTGTAATAATATTTATTACACCACTGCTCAAGGAAATAGATATCCTGACAGATATAAGTAATGAAAAGCAAACCTCAAATGGATCAGAGGTTCAGAGGAGCTAAGTGCCTATTGTGGCCACACAATGAATCATTATCAAAACCAAGAACAGAACTGCAATCTATTCATTCCCAGTCTGATTGCTAATCCATTAGACCATCTTGCCTCCCAGCTAAACCACTTAGACTGAGCTGCTTATTCAAAGATTGGGCTAACTGTACTCACCTGCCTACAGGAGGGATGTAAGGATAAATTAGTGAATATTTGTTTATTGCTTTGAAAACATGCAATATAAACATTAATGCTATTTTCCATTCGTCCCTGAAGCAGAGCCCAAAGGACCCCAGCCAAGTATGGCCAACTCAGACAATGTAGCTGAAACTTGACAAAGGAAGTAAGGATTGGTGGCTGGGTGATTTATATAGCAAGCAGTTCAGCAATGTACTACAGTAACATTACCTTGAGATCTTCAGAAAGGTAGTTGTAGACAACTGCTTTTACTTCTAGTTGCTCGTACCGTTTAACTGAATATGGTAACCTTACTGATACAAAAAAATCTTTGAAAACCTTAAAGGTCTTGGGGTCAGCTACGCAGAATCCTGGTGGAGGAGAAAACTGGAGTTCAGACCCAGCAAACTCACGGTATGTTAGCTTTTCAGAGTGCTGTTAGTTTAGGCACTCATGAAGATGTTACATTTAAAAAAGAACAAATAGCTGTGCTCCTTTCTTGCCATTCAGAAACAAACATATGTCCAAATCTACCCTGCATCAAGCCCAGCATTGTGCTGGAAGTCCCGGGGAGGTCTAGGAGACAGATTCCTTCCCCAAGGCTGGAGTGCAGCAGCAGATCATCTCTGCAACCATGACTGCAGCCTCAGGCATGCCTACTCTACATGACCTATCAGATGGAAATTGCACAGCCATGGATGCACCAAATGGACCCTTCCCCACTCTGGTGCTGGTGGCCTGTGCTATGCAGCAGATCAGACTAGATGATCTGGTGACTCCTTCTGGTCTTAAATTCTATGACTATGACTCTAACGGAGTGAAATTCTATAGTATGTGTTATATAGAAGAGCACACTAGATGGTCAAACCAATGATCCCTTCTGCATGTATGAGGCAATGTTGCCTAGTGGATGGAACACAGGGATGCAGAAAATCTGGATTCTATTCCCATATCTGTCACTGGCCTGCTTGATGATTTTATGGAAGTCACTTTCTTTCTTATGGAAGTCACCTTTCTGTATCTCAGTTTCCCCATCTTTAAAATGGGTATAATGACACTGACCTCTTTGTGAAGTATGTCGAGATCTACAGATGCAAAGTGCTAGGTATTATTATTCAAAACCAATGAATCTATTAATGGTAATGTACCACATATTAAGTTAAAATCTTCTGAATAAGATTACTTTGGAATTTTCTTTCTGCACCTGCTCCCCAGATTTACTTAATATGAACACAGGCATCACTAAATACAGTGAAAGATTCATAGGTTCAAAGTGCTAGGCATTTTATTTATCATTGTTATTTACCACATTTGCCATAACCCTCTGTCTAACTGGAAGCTAAAATTAAAAGGTTCTTAGATTTTCAAAGCCAAAAGGAACCATTATGATTGCTTAATCTGATCTCCTGCACAACACAGGCCATAAAATTCCACACTGTACTTTCTGTATTGAGCCCATAACTTCTAGTTGAGCTAGTGCACACCTTTATGAAGGTGTAGAGGTTGAGTGAATATTCATGCATCAGTACAGAGTGAACCAATAGTTTACCGATAAGGTTTTTTTACCTTTTTGAGGTGATATACTTATTGCTTGAATTTCCCACGTAGTTATAGAGTCAGGAATAGCATTTGCTATCCTAAAGGGACAAGAGATAAAATATTAAGAAGAATGTATGAAATGAAAACAAGTTCATTCCTTCAGTCTTGAAGACTGACAAGAAAAAAATATCAGTTGTGGAGGAGAGACACAGCAAACAGGTCCAAATCCCTCTGTAATGGATTCTACAGAACACTGACATTATGGGTATATTTATATACATGTAGGTGTATTCATCTGGTCAAATAATACAGTACCTATGCTGTCCAGGGTTCTTAATTTCTACTGTCTCCCACCACCAGCTCTCAGGAAAGACACTGCGCAAGCTGATTGAAGTTTCATCAAACACTTCTTCTTCTGGAATGTCACCAACTGGAAAACAGAAATTGGGAGTCTTCCCTGAAGCCTATGGCCAATAACCGTACACTGATTTGGAGAATCAGTTGTCAGAGAGACAAGAAAAAAGGATTAATATGCTGAATAGCTGAATGAAAAGACTGCCTGGTTTTGATCTTGTAAACTGCAAAAAAAATGCAGAAAGACAACAGACAATGACTAAAGATTGACACTGAACAAAAGGTTAATTCTTCCTTGCAAACTGGGGAATTATATGCTGTCAACCAAAAAAATTCCCCCTTTAGTTACAAGTGGAGAAATTATTTCTTCATTACCACTGTGATAGATGGGCCATGAGAGAAGGAGAGAACACCGGTGACAGAAATCATGCTTTGAATGGGATCAGTCATGACACACAGAATTGTTCAATGAAATTGGCTGCCTAAGGGGCAGAATGGAGACAAATGCAAAAAACTTCTCTGCTTGAATTTCATACAGTGTCAGCATGAAGCAAGACTCTCAAAGTGCTTGGGTACATAGTGTATGATCCAAAGTGCACTGAAATTCATTCAGAAATGATGATGATAATGATCGTTATTATTTATTTGCATGGCAGGAGTGCTTAGAGACCCCAGCTAAGATTGAGTCGCCATTGTGCTGGGCACTGTACAAATACACAGTGAGAGGCAGCTAATAATCAAAATAGTTAAAACATTGTGTGGGATGGACAAGAGAGGCCCAGAGAGGTGAAGTGAAATCCTTAAGGTCACACAGCTGCTTAGTGATTGAGCTGGGAACAGAAATCAGGGCCATATCCAGTAGACCACAGTGGGAATCCATCCACTGACATCAGTGGGCTTTGGATCAGGCTTATGGTATACAACTCATGTAAAGAAATTAACTTTTCAATTGAAATTTTGGACAGCTCAGTGAAGACCTCTGCTCAGTACACAGCAGCAGTCAAACAAGCAAACAAGATGTTAGGTTGCCTAAGGAATGGGATGATGAATAGTGGGGAGACTATTACAACCCCTTTGTGTAAATCCATGGTACAGCTCCACCTGGAATACTGTGTAGAGGTCGCCAGATCTCAAAAAGGATATTGCAGAATTAGATGGTGGTCAGAGAAAGGTAATGTGAATGGTTAGGGGAATGGGAAAATTCATATGGAGAAAGACTGACAAGATTGGGACAGGGATTAGGAAAGAGATGAATAAAAGGGACATGAAAAAATTATATTAAAAAGTGAATGGTGCGGAGAAGGTGGATCAGGAGCTTCTGTTCTCCCTGTCTCATAACACATAAACAAGGTCACATTTTAAAGTGGGCAATTCAAAACAGAAAAAAGGAAATTTTTCACACAACCTGTAATTAGACTGGGGAATTCACTGCCATAGGAAGTTAGTGAGAACAAGAACTGAACAAAGCTCAGAAAGGAATTGGACATTTCTACGGATATCAAGAATATCCAGATTTGTCATAATTCATGATAACCAAAATGTTGTGGAAGGGATATTAACCCTCATGCTCCAAGGCTTAGGCCAATGTGTATTAGACAACAGGAAGAGACCTAATGGGGGTGCAGATTACCCCACATCTACCTCGTGCAGGGTTCTTACACTTTCCTCTGAAGCATTTGGCACTGCCTCTGTCAGAGACAGAATACTGGACTAGATGGACCCTGGGTCTGACCCAGCCTGGCGATTCCTGTCTTCTTACATTGCTGAAAATATTTACAAAAAACGGTCACTATCATTAGTTTACAAATTGTTACTTTCTGAGAAAGCAGTAATGTAAACCTCACTATTAATACCGCTGCTCTTCTGAGTGAGCAAAGATGTGCTACCAAAGGTGTCCCCCCAAACCAGGGCCAGATTAACACCACTGGAACTATTTACGATACAGTACTAGTCAGTGAGAGTAAGGTAGGCAGAGTTTGACTTCAGAGGCCCTAATTCTCCACTGCTTTGCACCCCTCTGTAGTCATTGACACGCATGTAGAGAGGATACATGCAAAGTGTTACCAGATGAGACAGGGAGCATTTTACCTTTCCTTTGCACAGGTATAAGTGACTGTAAAAGGTGCAGGGCGCGGGGGACGCAGGCTCACAATACCTGCCCAGATGCACCTGCTAACTAAACTCAACGTGACACAACAAATGAGGGCCAAAAACATACAGAGAATTTCTGGATTGCTCTCACTGTTTGCATGTTTCCTTGCTCTTACTGTTTGCATGTTTCATGAAAGCATGGAAACTAGTATTTGTGGTATGGTGAATAAGTTGGGAGAAGGAACCTTAAAAATGTAAATGGGAGAATGCAGGAAGGTATGGAGATGTCTGTGAGAGAAGGAGAGGAAAGGAGTGTGGAACTTTGTAAATTACACACAAATCACCAAAAAACAATGGTTGTTAAACATTTCAGGTGGGGGTTTCAAAAGCTCCCATCATTGGCCTAACTCTGTTCCCACTGAAAACCCCCACTGATTTCAAGGGGAGCACAGTTAAACCAATAATACACACTTTCCAAAATCCCACCTTACTCAGCCATGACATATGTATGCGTGTGTGCATATAATGGAGAATTACATCAGATACATTGGCCCTAGTTCACACTCAGACAAACGTCACCCTTCATGCGGTGCATTATCTCTTCGATAAATGTAACCCAACCTCTTATGGCCCAAAAACCTGAGCTCGACTTTCTGACAGACCTAGCTCTGTTCTTGTCACAATCTGAAGTGACCACAGATGTACCGCCTAGAAACCATTGGTAACAAACCACAAGGGCAGCAGGTGCTCAGAATGTTGCAGTATTGGAGCACGGGAGTCAACAGAAGTATCAGGTGCTCAGCACATTGCAGGACAGCATCTTTAAAGTCAGTGCTCAGTATCTTGCAGGACTGAGCCGTAGCTGAACTACATTTGCAGTTCGGTGTCATTTCGGAACCCTGTGCTTGGGGAATCAATTGCACAAACTGCTACAGGTTTTATGAGATTAGCCCGGCTAAAGCCACAGGCATTGCAAGGACATGTGTCCCTGTGAATAATACTTACCTATGTGATTCTTCTCGATCTTGCAGCCCTAAAACAACTGTTTTTTTCAGAGATGACTGTATACAATTTACTTTTTAAAAATGGTATGTTACTAAAAGGCAAAATTCCTTACTTCTTGCCAGTGTAGAAGCTAGTCTCTTCTGTTCCAGCTGCTTCCTGAGGCTCTGAGCCCTCTCACAACAGTATTTGAAAGTTTCTTTGCATTTAGTTGAGCCAGTAACTCTAGTTTGCCTTTTGGCACAAGAAAACCTCATTGGATTTAATTTCATTCCATCAAGACAGCACTTTCGTAGAGTAGGATTTTGGTATTTGCTAGCTGTAACAAAATTACAGTGACGTCAGTGTTGCAGAGGCTTTGATAAATTTTGAGATATTCAATCATACTTATATACTTCACCTGTGTCGTCATTATTAATTGTCACTATTTTCACAGTAGCCATAGGAGCCCTTATCATGAACCAGGGCCCCACCCGGCTAGACATTGTACTAAAACAGAAAGAGAAGAAGGTCCTTTCCCCCGAAGGGTTTACAATCTTATCTTTCCTGCAAGTTCAGGCCATGAAGTCACTGGGGGCAGGATCAGCTGACTTGAACTGAAGTGAATGAGAGCAGAATTGGACTCTTATTTAGGACACATTTTTCAAATGCTTGTTTTCTTATACAGAAAAATTTAAGATTGTGAGTTTCAGTTATCAGGTTTATTCTCCTCTGCATGGATTATGTTCCTTTATTTCTGCTTTCGCTGGAACAAACAACAGAATGATTTAATAAACTAAACATATACTTCGACATCCTCACCTGTAATCTGCCTACTAGCCCATTTCCACTGAGAATGGTTCCAACACGCCTAGCCTTTGAATAGCTTTTCAATGACCATCATTAAAAAAAAGAAAGAGAACCTGCCACAAAAACATTTCTTCCCATTTCCCTCCCATCCAGGCTCAGAGAAAGGTAAAGAGTGAAAACTACACTCATCATCTTCCGTCCTGATTCAGTGACAATGGTAAGTTCTAATAACAGTGGAGTGCTAGAAATGAATGCTCCATCCCTTTTGGAGAGCTGAGAAGCCACACTCTCTTAGGGTATAAGGTACTGTTTCCCAAAGTGTAGAATCCAGTCCCAGAGCGGGTTGTGGAGAAGATGTCAACAATGTCATGAAAAATTGTACCAAATATGTAACTGAAACATGACTATAACATTTTGCAGTGGGGAAAAAAAAGAAATGTAATACATTTGTAATTAGGTACACATTATAAGTCTTATCATGATTGGCATGCTGCCTTTAAGGCCACCATATTACTGCAACCTGAATCTAGACTAATGCTCAGTGTAGTCTTGAGCAGAATGTGAGTGCAGCCTGCCCCTAGAGCTACTGCAAATAAAACACCTGTACCTGCACTATTATTTATGATGTACCATAGGAAGTGCAAGTGCTCATGCCCATGCACACAGACCATGATAAAACATACCACTGAGCTGGAGCAATGCACCTGCTGTTAACACGAAGGCCCACTGGCACTGCTGAGCCTAATATGATCACGTTATCTATGTCATTCCATTTTGACTAGAGATCACTTCTAGCCAAAGGGTTGTCAGTCAGGAAAGGACCCTGGCTGGTTGAAAAGTTATGTGAATGAGACAATGGCAAGTGAGGTGTTCCCAAGACAGCTCATAAAGTTAACAGAAAACCTGAGGATGGAACAATTGGTTTTACATTGATTGATTTGATATCACAGTGTGTGGTGTGATATGAAATGCTAGCATCTGAGACTAAGAAGCCTTCAAAATGACTGTCACTGAAAGATGAACCTAGGGTTTTTTTCCTAAGAAACCTCAAAGCCTTGAACAATCAGCAAGACTTGATTATTCAAACTGGCTATGACAAGATTCATGCCCTTCAGGCATCTTATCTTGATCACACAACAGCATGAGGATTATACTATTGTAGAAAATCTTATACTTCCCTGCTCAATGAATATGGGTTCAAAAATTATATGGCCTGACTCTGAAAAAGATTTGGGGGTTGTGGTTGATGATCAGCTGAACATGAGTTGCCAGCATGATGCTGTGGCCAAAAGGGCTAATGCAATCCTAGGATGAATAAATGGGGGAATCTCAAGCAGGAGGAGAGAGGTTATTTTACCTCTGTAGTGATCATCAGTGTGACTGTGGCTGGAATACTGTCTCCAGTTCTGGTGCCCACAGTTCAAGAAGGATGTTGATAACTTGGAGCGGGTTCAGAGAAGAGCCACAAAAATGATGAAGGGATTAGAAAACATGCTTTATAGTTTTCAGAGTAGCAGCCGTGTTAGTCTGTATCCACAACTGCTGGAAATAGTATTGTCAACTGCTGGAAATGGCCCATCTTGATTATCACTACAAAAGTTTTTTTTTTCTCTCCTGCTGGTAATAGCTCACCTTAACTGATCACTCTCATTATAGTGTGCATGGTAACACCCATTGTTTCATGTTCTCTGTTGTGACAGGGTCAGGCCAAATGGTTATAGGAGAGTAATAGAAGGCAGATATATTAGCCCCAGGCTAAGTAGGTCCCTTTTCCCTGGGTAAGGTAACAGGGAAGGTTCCAGAACAATCAGGATCCTTCTGGAGACAATTAAGACAGGCTGATTAGAACACCTGCGGCCAATCAAGAAGCTGCTAGAATCAATTAAGGCAGGCTAATCAGGGCACCTGGGTTTTAAAAAGGAGCTCACTTCAGTTTGTCGTTTGCGTGTGAGGAGCTGGGAGCAAGAGGCATTAGGAGCTGAGAGTGAGAACGCGGACCGTTGGAGGACTGAGGTGTACAAGCATTAGCAGACACCAGGAGGAAGGTCCTATGGTGAGGATAAAGAAGGTGTTGGGAGGAGGCCATGGGGAAGTAGCCCAGGGAGTTGTAGCTGTCGCACAGCTGTTCCAGGAGGCACTCTAGACAGCTGCATTCCACAGGGCCCTGGGCTGGAACCCGGAGTAGAGGGCAGGCCCAGGTTCCTCTCAAATCCTCCCAACTCCTGGTCAGACACAGGAGGAGTCGACCTGGACTGTGAATTCAGAAAAACGGCCAAGCTGAGGGCTGCCGTGAAGCTCCGAGGCAAGCAAATCCGCCAATAAGCACAAGACCCACCAAGATAGAGCAGGAACTTTGTCACACTGTGTATATAAAATCGTCCTACTGTATTTTCCACTGCATGCATTTGATGAAGTGGGCTGTAGCCCACAAAAGCTTATGCTCAAATAAATTTCTTAGTCTCTAAGGTGCCACAAGTACTCCTGTTCTTTATGGTTTATAGTGATAGACTCAAAGAGCTCAGTCTATTTAGCTTAACAAAGAGAAGGCTCGGGGTGACTTGATTACAATCTATAAGCATCTACAGGGGGAACAAATATTTAACTTACATTTAAATTTAAATATGAGCTCTTCAATCTAGCAGAGAAAGATATAACAGGATCCAATGGCTGAAAGTTGAAGCTGGACAAATTCAGACTGGTAATAAGACATATAGTTTTGATAGTAAGGATAATTAACCATTGGAACAATTTACCAAGGGTTGTGACGGATTCTCCATCATTGACAATCTTTATATTGAGATTGGATGTTTTCTAAAAGGTCTGCTCTAGGAATTATTTTGTGCTATGCAGGAAGCCTGACTAGATGGTCCCTTCTGGCCTTGGAATCTATGAATCAGCCACCAAACTGAAAAGAGGCCCTTTGTAAAATGAGACTATTCAATACTGTATCAGCGATGTGGCTGAGAATGTATGAGAACAACTGCTTTCAAAAGACAGGAAAAGGGACTATTTAACAATTCAACTTAAGGAGTCAACTAGTATCTCTGGTACTGGATGGCATCTAGCACTCATGAGGTATGTTTCTGATGTTGCTATTGAAGAAGGCTTGCTCCTCTACAAAGCAGTGCCATGAAAATCCTTATCTGAGACATTTCATTAGCAGTCAAAGACTCCCACGTTCAGTGAGAATGGTGTATCTCACTGGTGTATCTCAACCTGCATATATGGTACCGGGGCAAGGTCAAGTAAGATCAGTGGTGTGGTTACTCAGATCTAACATATTGCACCTCATGGTTTCACAGTTTCAGGCTAACAACTATTTTTACTGAGAGCAGAAGTTTTCCTGAATGAAGATTGAGCTCCCTTGGTGGACGGCTTCAATAATTCAGCAGGGGTCATGCGTAGCTTATGTTGCTAACATTTGGGGGCACCTAAAGGAGCTGAACTTTTCTCTGTCATAGTGGAATATGGCTGCTCAGTACATGAAAAACAGGGCAGAACTTATTCATAAGAACACTTAGAAACTGGTCTTCCCAAGTGCAAAGAGGAAACTTGGAGAAGCTTTCTTTCATTTCAAACTTTAAGCGAACAGATACCAGTTGGGAGCCATCAGGAATTCAACAGTCAGCATCTCAGAGAACTTCAGATCCAGCTGCAGGACTATTTGTCTGATGACCCACCAACAGGAAAGAGGTGGATGACCAGTGCTTTCAGCTAAAATGTTTATTGACTGGGCTGTTGGAAGGCAAGTTGACAGCACTCTGGAACTGTCTTTCTCTAGCCAGAAGCACAGAAGATTTTGGGTGTCTCTGAAAGAGGAAACTTGGCTTTTGATGGGTCAGTTTTGACAGTTCCTATCTCATTTTCATTCTCTTGTCTCTGTAAATCAGGTTTCTCTAACAGTGAAGATATAAATGAAGTCTCATGATTGCATAGAGATAAAAAAGAATTAAGATTGTAATCCCCAATTCAGCATTATGTGGAACATCATTAATCAGTCAGACTGATTCTTCCAGCACGTTGATTTATAAAACTTTAGACATCCTTAAAATCACTGTTAAAAACTACATACTTAGTCGTTATGTCTAGTATGGTTATGGTTCAAAATTTCATCTGCCCATGGTGAGGGTTAGAGGTTTTGCGGGGAGTGAGTCATGACCCTATTCTTATTCCTGGAATAGACAGCCAGTTCCAGAAAGTTAGGAAAACCCTTGGATAAAGCATTTGTTTCTTATAGTGACGGTCATAAGATATCAGACTTTAATGTGACAAACTTATAGGAAAATTATTTTTGAAAATGCTTTCTTCAGATCATATATATTTAGATCACTAACACTTCTGTCATTTGGAGCTGTCATAAATATAAAGGGAAGGGTAACCACCTTTCGGTATACTGTGCTGTAAAATCCCTCCTGACCAGACGCAAAGTCCTTTTACCTGTAAAGGGTTAAGGAACTCAGGTAACCTGGCTGGTTCCTGACCCAAAATGACCAACGAGGGATCAAGATACTTTCAAATCTGGAGGGGGGAAAAGGCTTTTGTCTGTCTGTGTGTGATACCTTTGCCGGGAACAGATCAAGGATGCAAGCCCTCCAACTTCTGTAAAATTAGTAAGTAATCTAGCTAGAAAATCCATTAGGTTTTCTTTGTTTTGGCTTGTGAAATTCGCTGTGCTGGAGGAAATGTGTATTTCTGTTTTTGTGTCTTTTTGTATCTTAAGGTTTTGCCTGGAGAGATTCTCTATGTTTTGAATCTGACTGCCTGTAAGATTATCTTCCATTCTGATCTTACAGAGTTGTTCTCTTATCTTTTTTGTTCTTCTAATAAAGTTCTGTTTTTTAAGACTCTGATTGGGTTTTTTGGGTCTTAAAAATCCAAGGCTGGTTGTCTAAATCACTTGGTGGTGGCAGCATACTGTTCAAAGACAAGGCAAAGTTTGTGCCTTGGGAAAGTTTTTAACCTAAACTGGTAAAAATAAGCTTAGGGGGTCTTTCATGCAGGTCCCCACATCTGTACCCTAGAGTTCTGAGTGGGGAAGAAACCCTGACAGGAGCACACTGTGCAGAAGGCAACCTGGCTTTGAAGCAGAAGGGAAGGAAAAGTGGTACTAATAAAATATTTTCTAACCATAAAGTCATTTCTAAAATGGCTTTCCTCTGAAATCTATGGCACACACAGAACATAAACATAATGGGTGATACAGTGGAATGACATACAATTAGCACTGGCATGCCCTCTAAAAGAGAATAAATAGATTTAGCCAGATTACACCCTGTAACGTAGCAGAGTTTAGCACCTGTCCCTATAACTGAGACCTCTCCCATTCCCTCAGGCAAGCTGCAGCTCCTGATGCCCCCCCCACCATCCTTCCCCTTCCCTCCATCCACCCCTGAGGCTCTGGTCCCTTGCTCTCGAGTCCTCTCCGCCCTGCCCCAGCAGTCTTTGGCTCTTGCCCCTGAAGATTAATGGCCATACCAATTCCTGAAATTTGCTTGTGAAAATCCAATGATCTTTTCTGTCTTCTGGTAGCAGGGGAACACTTATAGCCTAGGGAAAACAGAGCAAGAGAGTTTGGTTAAAATAATACCTGAGGCTGCTCTAAGTTGCTCCTCAGCACCAGCCTGGGGCCTAGCAGCCAGAGGATGCATGATCTGCAAAGCTGGTTTACCAGTGCCTTTCCCCCCCTCACACAGTCCAATCTACAATAGATGCCAAATGATAGGTCCCAAGAGTGTAGCCTGTTTCACTTGCATATGAGCTATGAATACACAGTATAAGATGGGAAAATGAACATTGGGAAATAATAAGACCACACAGAAGGGAGGCCTCTGAATAGAACAACAATACAGTGCCATACAAGGTCTAAAAATCAAACCCCAGAAGTTCAGAGTGAACTTATTCTACCACAATACACTTCTATAGCACAAGAAGAAGGTCTTTGTTTACCTTGCCGAAAATGTGATTTAATTGTGTCTGATATAAAGGCCAGACCCACATCATTGAAAACTTGAGCACTGTTAGCACCTCCGCCCACTGAGCATCCAAGATCATATGAATTCATCGCTTCAAAGACCTACAAAATAGAATAGCATTGAAGGAAGGTGCACTATTGCAAAACTAGTGATTCTTTTCTGAATAGCGATGTCATATCCTGTTATTGGGCCATATGCAGAAATTATGCAAATAGAAGTATTGGTTACACCCCAGCACTGAGATGAAAGGAATCTGACATTTTAAGAAGGGCATAATTGAATTCATTTATGGCCTTCCTCTGAATCATCAGTTTTGCCCATATGAGAGTGGATAGGCTACTAGTCTGTTCTGCTTTGGCAAATCCTAGGCAAATTGGTTAGAAATGTATTATAAATAAATAAGAAAAATATTTTCCCAAATAAGCAACGTCTAGAATAATGTTTTGATTACTACTCATTTATTATATTCAGATATCTCTATTCTCCTATGAAATACTACTTGACTCAATGACACATGCTATTTTGTTTTTAACACACTTACTTTTTTGGCCGTAAGCTTATTCCTTCTGTTCAGAATGAAAACTGCAGTATCGACCACAGCTAAGGCAACAGTTCCTGCATGATCTGTGTCAATCGATAAATTTACCAGTTCCGTTGGTTCGTATGTGTCTCGGTCTGTTTTCAGTTTAACCTAAATGCAAAATGTTTAAATAACAGAATTTTATATTTCTCATTAGCATTAATATCAAGCATTGACATTAGTGGGGTATTAGCAATATAGGTAACCTCTATCTAAGCTTTCTGCATTTCACACCACTAACATTTATCTAGTGTCACTTGTGGTATGTGTTTGTTGGCAGATGAAGATTAAGGGGCTGATCCTGAACTGTGCTGATTGTCCTTTACTCCAGCTGCTACAATGAGAGCTCAGAACACCAGAACCTTAAAGAATGGAGACTCTGCTCTCAGATACATGTGGGCAACACCCTCTAAGAGCCTTGGAAGCTGGTGTGTGCAAAGAGAATTTTACCTTAAATATTTAGGGATTCAGAAAAGCATGAGCTTAACTTCAACTAGATTTAAGCACATGCTTAAATGCTTTGCTGAATCAGGGCCTTAAACAGTACCAGCTGCATTTAATAGCTTTCTAAAGCAAGATAAAAATAAAAAATACCGTGAAATAAAACTAGTGAAGTGTAGCTTATTTATGTTACAAAGTTAATTAAACTAAAACAATTTGCTACTAGGCTTTTAAACTATTACTATAAGGAACCACTCTAATGTAGATCCTTTGTGTATTCAGAATTAGATGGTGATAATGGTGGAATTACCAAAAGATTATTAATAAATGCATGCCAACCTGTATTAAACTGGCTTCTGTTCCTTTTATACATATGGGATCAGATCTTTGGCTGAGTTAGAGCCAGACAAAAAATTGCTAGGAAAACTTTTTTTCCCCTCAACGGAATAGGCATTTTTGGTCAAAACAAAAAATTTCCATGAAAATTATTATTTTGGTTGAAACTTCATTTTTCAATGAAAAATTCTGTTTAGTTTTGTTGGGGGGAAACATTTTCACTTTTATACTTTTCCCCAATGGAAAAAGGGAATTGGGGAAGAGAAAGAGTGAGAGAGTTGAGGGAAAAAAGGGTGGTGGTGGTGGGAAATACAGCAGAAAAAAAGTAAACAAGTGGGTGAGTGGGTATGTTCCACTGAAACAAAACTAAATATTTTGAATTTTTCTGCAAAATTTATTTTGCCCCCCCTCCCCATTTTAATTTCCTTCAACTTTTTTCAAGATATGGCCTTTTCATTTTTAATTGGCTCATGTAAATTGGCATAGCTCCATTGACTTCCAAGGAGCTATGTTGATTTATACCATCTGGGGATGTGACCCACAGACTCAATTTTCATTGGAATATAACTATGAATTATCATTATCCATACATAATTTAAGACAGATTCACCTCTTCCGATTCAGAACCGTAAACTTTTTTTGCCATTTACAGGAGTAACTGAATTCATAATATCCTGTCAGCCCTAATTCTGAATAATCTCCCAGACATATGCCATCTGTTACTGCTACTTACTGTACTTTGCAGTAAGGATCATTTCTAATAATTTAATTTCTAATGAAAGTGATTTCCATGATGACTCTGCTTTAACTGTCTGGAGCTCATGAACACCCCGTTCTAGAACATAAGAACATCCATACGAGGTCATGCCAATGGTCCATCTAGTCCAGTATCATGTCTTCTGGCAGTGGCCAGTGCCAGATGCTTCAGAGGGAATGGACAGAATAGCACAGAACAATTTTGAGTACTCCATCCTCTGTTGTCAGTCCCAGCTTCTGGCAGTTGGAAATTTAGGGCATCTGGAGCCCTAAATTGCATCCCTGCCCATCCTGGCTAATAGCCATTGATAGATCTATCCTCCATGAATTTATCTAGTTCTTTTTTGAACACAGATGTACTTTTGGCCTTCACAACATCCCATGTCAATGAGTTCCACAGGTTGACTGTAAGTTGTGTGAAGAAATACTTCCTTTTGTTTGTTTTAAACCTGCTACCTAATAATTTCACCAAGTGACTCGAGTTCTTGTGTTATGTGAAGGAATAAATAATGCTTCCCTATTCATTTCCTGCACATCATTCATGATTTTACAGACCTCTATCATATCCCACCTTATTCACCTCTTTTCTATTTTTGTTCTCTATAAATATCCCTTTATTTGTCATTTACCTTTCCTTCACAGGCATCCACAATGTCTAGCCACACAGAGTCAGCCACAATCTCACTGTGGCCTTGATTTTTAATGAAGTAGTAAGCAATAAAGCGAAATGCAGGCACCATTTTCTCAGTAACATCAAGGGTGATTATTTTGTTTGCGTACGGGACTCTTCCCATAACCTCAACTTTCCCCTTTGTCACTACCTGCAATTCAAAAGCAAATTTAAAACAAATCAAATGCTGTGCAATCATGACAGAATCTGTATTACATAAAGGAAATATGAAACTTAATAATCATGTCACTTAGGGCCAGATTCTGATAACTTTTATTCTGGTTTAGTAGCACCTAGCTCCATAAGTTCTCCCACTGAAGTCAATGTACTACTCATAGGGTGATGTTGGGTGCTGCACCTCAAAGAGGAACAGCACACAACTCATGGCCTATGGGTAGTACCTCTGAGTTCCGTGGGAGACCTCATCGAGTCGTGCCCTCCTGATTCTGGGCAACTCCTGGGGCTGGAGTAGTCCCCCAGTATAACTTAGCCCTGGCAGCCTGTTTAAGTTACAGTAGCATTGCAAGGCTGCCCTTAGATCTGCAGCACTTCCCAGAATTTCTGTATATGTGTGCGCTGGGGGTTCACCCTGACACACTCCTTCACTCCCAACTCTATCCCTAGCACAGCCCTGTACCCGACCTTGCAAAAGAGACTTTAGAAGGCAGTCTTGTGGTTGTCCTTCTGCAGGATATCGAGACACTGGCTCTTTTACATTGGGCTGAAGGGGGTATAGGTCTTTCACTGACAGAATAAGGTATTACTTAGTGTGAGTAAGAATATCAGAGTCTGGCTCTTTGTCTTAATTCAGTCACTGTTACATCTGCTAATGCTTTTATCTGCAAATAATCCTATTTATTTCAATTGAAGCACTTCTAGAGAAAGTTGTAAGAAAGCCAGAATCAGGCCCTTATAGATGGAAGAGTTGAAAAAGATTTTACCTGAACTGATGCTAGACACTTTTCAAAACAAAAATAGAGAGGATACAATAAAAACATAGGGTTTTTGGCCAGAAGGCTAAAAAAATACAGGTTTTTGCCATTAAAATGGCAAAAGTAGAACAGAGATCCTCACAAATGAGCTAATGGAGTTTCTCCTTTCAGACAGGTTTTAACTTTCTTATAGATATTGAACTTCAAGAGTACTAAGGTGCCCAGGTAGTTCTGGGTATCAGGTATTCTAATCCTGGTATAAAATTATCTCATCTTTAGATCTAACTTGTAAATCTTGGGACTGTGATCTTCAAAACTGTCTAAGCTTTTGGACACCTGATTCCCATTGAAATTAAATGGTAATTTGGTGTCCAAATGCTTTGAAAATGTCAGCTGTAAAGTGCAGTTATGGTTAAAAAATGAACATATTTGTCATTCAACTGATTTGTTCTCTGAGTTGATTCATAGTCAGATCTGCTTACTTTCATGAAAGAAATATTTTTTTATATTTAGTAGCATTGCAGAGTCAATAAAAGCTGCGAAAAACTGAGCAAGATTGTTTTCTGGCTTGTGCATCATGAAGAGAATTGTTCATTAAATTCCAGTCTTAGCCCTGGTCTACACTATAGAGTTAGGTCGATGCAAGGCAGCTTATGTTGACCTAGCTATGTAAGCATCTACACTAAAATTTCACTCCTGCCAGTGTAATTTGCTCACTACTCCAACTTAATAACTCTACCTTCACAAGGGACATAGAGTCAACGTTGATGTAGTTAGGTCGATGCAGTGTCAGTGTAGACACTGTGGATGTCAACGTTCAGCCAGCGCAGTTGAATTGGTTTTACATGTCCACACTATGTTCCCTGTGTGACAGTCTCACCAGGAGAACATGTACTGATTTAACTACCAGGGTGGGGCATTGTGGGACAGTTTCTGAAAGGCAGCAACAGCTGATGTAAGCAATGCAGTCTCTACACTGACACTGCATCAGCCTAACTACATTGACCTAAGCACTACGCCTCTTGCAGAAAGAAGTTATTAAGTCAGCATAGTGGGCGAGTTACATCGATGGGAGCTACATTTTAGTGTAGATGCTTACAGAGTTAGGTTGACATAAGCTGCCTTACGTTGACCTAACTCTGCAGTGTAAACCAGGCCTGTGTTGCTTACATTGACTGTTGCTGGCTTTCTGAAGCCATCCCACAATTCCCCACACTGACAGTTCAAGTATCAGAGGGGTAGCCATGTTAGTCTGTATCCACAAAAACAACAAGGAGTCCGGTGGCACCTTAAAGACTAAAAGACTTATTTGGGCATAAGCGTTCATGGGTAAAAAACCACTTCTTCATCCGTATCAAAAGAAGTGGGTTTTTTACACATGAAAGCTTATGCTCAAATAAATTTGTTAGTCTTTAAGGTGCCACCGGCCTGACAGTTCCATCGGGCAAGTGCTCCTGGTGAGGATGCACACAGCCAGCACAAAGAGCAAAGTGTAGACATGCACAAGCTATGCAATGACTGCGGCAGCTGTATGCCAACGTAAATTAGAGCAACTTCATTTTGTCGTGTAGACATGCTCTCAGATTCAGTCAGACCTGAACAGGAAACTATTTTCCTTTCCTAAGGAAATGGTTGAGATTTTGAAATTTTCCATCCTGAATCAGGACAAAAAGCCAAAAATCTCAAAAATTTTAGCAAACTGTTAATCCAAAAAAAAAAAAAAAATCACTTTGGGTTGCTTCACATAAGTTTGAAACATATCACTTCCCATGTTTATATCATTTTATTTTTAAAAAAACTTAAATGTCTCAACCACAAAAAAAAAAAAGATTTTGAACTAAAAAACTGGAACTTTTCATTTTGAACATGTTGGAATGGGACATCTTGGCAATTTCAAAACACATTTCAAAAATATTTCAAAACAGGAAATTTATCAAACCTGACCCTTTCCTGTGAAAAGCACCAGTTTCAACAGATCATGTCCACTGAAAAAGGTTTTGTCAAAACATTCCTGGCCAGCTCTAGTTGCAGGTGATGATGCACTAGCTAGAAAGGACTAGCTGGGTGTTGGGATCCCAGGTGAGTTTTAAAAAAATGTAGTTTTACTTGTAAAATGAGAACCATTTATCTGGTAGAGACACTGCAAGGCATTAAAGGACACCAGCAATATGACTGCACTTTAAACTCCTGGGGCCTGATTCTCATCTATGCACATATACTTTTCTGCTGACTTTAAGGCCCCTCTACACTGAAAGAGTGATGCAAAGAGGCCCGAGTGTAAATAAGAATCAGGACGATAAAGACTAAATTTTAAAAAAGAAAATCTGGGCTTATTGCAGTTTTAAGAACCAAATTCAGATCTGGTAAAAGGGGGCATAAATTTGGCCCAAACTTAGGAAAATCAGGAGATCATGGAATTTTTCTTCCTAAGACTCCAGTTTCCAAAGCTCTCAAGCTGGTACCTTTCACTTCAATTAAAGTATATGGATGTCACAAAAGATCTAAAAATACCAAGTGTATGGATCTCTTTGCACCAGACCTCCTCCACAGCTGCATCTTAACGTTAACATGCTTTTCTCCCAACCTTTAAAAGGTCAGTTGTGTAGATTTATAAACTGCAAAATGATCTGTTCTAATGCAAAGTATTGTTGTCACAGTCCTATTTCTAACCATGTAATAGAAATAGTCAATGGTATTGCTGCTGGACTGGTGGACATCCTTCAAGGTAACATGTAAAGTATCTCCAGGTGCAATGACAGCATGCGGAATGCTGATACTAAGGTAGTTCTGGGTAGCAGACTGGTATCTCTCAGCAGTGGTTTTGGTTCCGGCTGATTCCATGCCAGGCTTCCCCTCCTCAGCCCTCACCTGTGAAGAAAGAAAAGGACAGAGCAAACAGCATGCTAATTAAGAGACAATATCAGGTGCCACTGTTAATTCATGTATTACCAAGTCACCTGGAAAACACTGGAGGGTGAGTTGTGTCACCACAATGCACTAAGTCTAGGAGCTTGTTTGCAGAGCTTGGTGATTTCAAAACAAGAACAACAATTCTATAACCTGATTCTCTCTCATTGCTTATTTTGCTGTTGCTATATTTGTCTTTGATATTTTCCTAGAGTAGCTTGCTCAATGACACCCACACTAAGTGGCTTAATAATGATAATAATAAGTATTTTGAAAATAAAATTAACAACCATTCAAATGCACAGATGATTATGCTAAAGTAGCTGTGTGATCTTACTGATCTGTCTTTTGTCATTCCATACTTCCCCGTTTGCTATGAATCAAGTCACATCTATCCTACAAATGACTCTGGAGGAAGACCCCTGCACCTGCGTGCAGTGCCACTCACATCAGAGGTTGACTCTGGATCCCTCTACACTGCAGCTAGAGCTGCAATTTCCAGATGCACACACAGTAGCTTTTATTGACCTAGCATGCTACAAAAAGTGTGGCTGCAGCAGCACAGACAGCAGGATAGGCTATCCATTGGAGTACAGTCCCATCTGAGGCCCTAGGTAGTTGCTCAAGTGGCTAAGCAATCCTGCCACTCATGCCGCTGTGGTTACACTGCTATTTTTAGCATATTAACTTGATCAAAGCTAGCACATGTACGTTTACCCAAGATAGAAATTACACCTCCAGCCCAAGTATAGATTTACCCTTTGTGTTCAGGAGTTTGCCCAAGAACAAAATGCATAGTGACCTCAGGATTTTGCTCACCATTTCTGCCATTGTGTGAAAGTGGAAGCTATATTTTGACAAAATTTGCCTATCACAAACCGAGCACAAATACACTACTATTAGTATTTAACATTTGTACAGCACAGATGCTGTACAGGGAAAATAAAGAACTGATCCCTGCCCTGAGAAGATTACAGTCTAGCTAACCATACAAACTATTTTACAATGCAACTTTAGGGCCTGAGTCAGTCAACCCTTGCCCATGCAAACAATCCTAAAAGTAGTTTCAATCATATCAGTGAAACTATTCAAGTGCATAAAGATTTACAGCATCAGGCTCCTACTTAATGTAACATCTTCAATGGAATTTTCCTAAAAATGTTCATATGATATAAGGAATCATGCTGCAGTTGCCTTGCAGCTTCCATCAAAAATATTCTGGGCATTCATTTTCTGTAAAAACATTGTAAAAGTTTGTCTAGCAATTTTTTTTACCATTATTTGTAGCTTCTCTGCAGCACGAGGAATGTTGAATACAAAGGATACTAGACCTTCTTTACTAGAAAGTGCAGTCTTTTTCTTTGGGTCTTTTCTATCTCGTGTAAGAGTCGCAGTAACAGACACGGCAGCAGCAGGAGAACCATCAGCAGAAGTTATAGATGCCTATTGGGGAAAATTTCCACAGGCAAATGACAGGGTGAAAATAAAATCTTAAAACAAGGAAAGATATTTTAAACCAATAGGAAATATGAATCCTTACAAATTATTATTTGGAAATTTGACCATTGGGAGGGAGAAACAGGAGCTGACTTCGTCTTGTTACCAACTAGTATCATACAACTACACCCAGATTCCCTCTTGTGCCAGCACTCTCCTAAGCATATATTACTCCTGGGGGAATTCTGCACCACTGCACAAGTGCAGAATTCATGTGCCCTGCAGATGTTTTTTTCTCCACAGAATATACATTCTGCCGGAGAGG
Organism: Eretmochelys imbricata; assembly: GCF_965152235.1. Lineage (NCBI taxonomy): Eukaryota > Metazoa > Chordata > Testudines > Cheloniidae > Eretmochelys > Eretmochelys imbricata. Next base: position 55,330,098 of record NC_135572.1, on the reverse strand, counting down.
CACTGCAGTTATGCCTTTCACCCACCAAAGGCTGTTCTGGCACCAGAACAGAGGCAGCCAGCTCACTAGCTGTAGCAGTCAACAGCTGATGGGGAGAAAGCAGAGGGTGTGTTCCTCACAGCGCCCTGCCTATGGGGCCAGGTGAGGAGGCAAGGGACGGGCAGAGAGTGTCACATAGAGCTGCTGGGGGATCACAGACTGGGGATCAGAAGGGCTAGTGGTGGGACCAGCCTGCAGTGGTGGTTGAATGGGAGTGGGGGTGCAGGGACACATGGGGACACGGAGATGCAGAGACACATTGTGGGGGATGGCTGAATGGGGGTAAAGGCCTACATGGAGATGGGAGGCAGGGACACATGGGAACAGGGGGGGCTGAGTGGGGGTGCAGGGACACATAGGGATTGGGGGGTGCTTGAGGATGGGGGCAGATGTGCCTGACTGACTGGAAAAGGCTAGGGGTCATCCAGGGTCTGTAAGGGGGAGGCTCCTCAACTCCCTAACAATCCCTTCCTCTGCAAAAAACCCTGTACCAAACTTCTCACACGCACACCCAGCAACCCTTCAGGTTCACTCCCAGGCTCATTCCCAGCAATTACTTCCTCCTCCCTCGACTCCTCCATTACCCCTGACTCCCCCAAGCCTTTGCACTGCTTCTGAGGGGTGTGGGAAATACGTTTCTGAATTGTAGATTAAATAAATTATTACTCATATGCCTAGTAAGGAATCTGTTTGCCAAAAAAACATTTCATTAATCTTTTTTGTTGTCTGTATTGTTACAGACATACTTGTTGACAGGTATTTTTAAATAAATTATCAAAATAATTGTAATTGACATAATTATATTGTGTTATTTTCACAAATAAAATATGCAGAATTTTGCAGAATTTTAATTTTTTGGTGCAGAATTCCCCCAGGAGTAGCATATGTAATCACTTAGGCCTTGGAGACAAATGATTATATGAGAATTTCAGCTTCCATAACAGACAGACACACATTAAGTTTCTAGCCATGATTGCTGTGCCGAAAAATTTGAAAACATTAACCCTGACAGCTCAAAAGCCAGAAGACAAATGAAAAGAAACCAACTTTTATTTTAAAAATCTCTGGATTTGTAAGCCAATTTCATGATTTTTGGGGGGGGAGCGGGCACTGTCTCATAGCTTTTGAAGGCTTGAGGTGTACCATTGCATCCCTAGTTCCTTTCTTAAAGAGAAGTTCTATATTTTCTACTCACCACCTTCTGCTGTGGCTCTATGTACTCAGAAAGATAAAACCAGAAAATGAACAGCAACAGACAGCAACTTTTTGGGCCTACACCTGCCAGGTATTCCTCACAAAGAAATCCCATGGAAGCAGCTGGGAATTCTATGGGCAGGACAGCTGCTAGATGAGTCCCTGTTAATGGAAGAAAGCAGCTACTGCAAACTAAACATTACTTACCACAATGGAGAAAGGTGCCCCAGGCACAAAATATTGTTTGGTGTTGGACAGGTCTATACTATAAGGAGATTTGACAAACTTCACACTACTGAGTTCTTCCTCCTGGATTTCACCACCTATTAATAGCAAACACCTTTTATGGCCAAAGACATTTTTTACTCCCACACAAATGTTAAAAGGCATCCACAAATGAAGAAAACTAAAGTACAACAGAAGTGAATGAAGCTAAGCCTTCGTTTCCAAAGACTCAAGGCTTAATTTATAATGGAATATCACTTTTCTTGGCCTTGGATTCCTTAGTATGCTCAGGTTGCTCTTCAGTCATACGATGCAGCCACTCCACATAACCAATGAAGCTGGGTTGCATTGCCAGTGTGTACCCCTCAGCCTTCCTGATCTCCACCTTCCCCCACACATATACAACCCAGTTTTCCCTTCCCTTCTGAACATTGTACACCCCCTGCTCACATCCTTCTTGCTGTCCTTGCTGAGGGAATGTGGTGCAGAGAATGGCTTGGGGGGAAGAAAATATTTAGGTTAACAGTAATATTTTTATCATTTATGTGAATTGATAGCAGGCAGGTGATATTTCTTTACTGTTAAAGGTATTACTCAACTTCAAGAGGGTGGACTCTGGCCCTTTGAGAGCTTCATTTTTTACTAGGGGCTTGATTCCACCACTCTCGCTCCCTTTGAGTAGTTCTTTTCTCGACAATTAGTTCTATTGGGAGTACTCAAAGAAGTAGGCCTTACTCAGCGTGAGTAATGGTGGAAGAATCAGGCCTCAGGTCTCTAACATTCTGGGAGGAGAGTGTTCTTTTCTGGCAAATACTTCTAATACTTTTATGCTTGTTCGATATTTTATTTTGCAGGTTCAAACCTTTATGATAACTTCGCAGTCAGCTCCTGCTCATCCAGCATTATCATTCACTGGTTTTGGCTGGATCTCCTTCTTGCTGCAAAAAAGCTGACACATTCCTAGCCAAAATTCAGTGTGGCTAGCAAGGAGAGAGGGGAAAAAACCTTTCTATAACATCTATTTGTCACTTCTGTGCTCTCAGGGTCAGCCCCTGCTGAATAAAGCTCATCAGCTGTGTATGCCATTATATGCACAATGGTGTCCACAATGTTAAGACTCAGACTAAATTATAGCAAGTATAAGCATATATGTTATCTAGCTCTCTTTCAATTGTGCTAAGCAGACAATAAAACATGATGGATGAAATCCTGGCCCTACTGAAGTCAATGGGAGTTTTGCCATTGGCTTCCATGGGCATGTCTTCACTGCAGAGTTAGCTAAAGAGATCTACACTCCAGTTAATTCTCTCATGTCAGCCCAGCATGAGTGAGAGCAGCCACACTGTGAAAAAACACTCAAACTGTTGTGTCCACATTGATGCTGTACTCACTTGTGTGCGACAGTAAGACTGCTGCGGCATATCCCATGGCTCTTAGTGTTGCAGTGTGCACAGATCCTTGGAATATAGCCTTGGGATACCCCTTAGCCCATCTGGCTGCGGAGCCTGATCTAAGGCTTGTTCCAGCACCACAGTCTGTTCCTGTGACTCCGCCCCACATTCTGCCGTGGTCTACTCTGGTGCCATTGCTACTAGTCTCAAAATCCCTGCTCAGAAGCTTGTCATATAGGTCTATGGGCTCTGTGCTTGGGATCATGGTGAGTCCCCAGTCAGGGGAAGGTAGATGGTGATTTGCTAACCTTTGCCTTGTGGTAGAAGGTCTTTAGATATTTAATGCACTACCTGCATTGAAGAGCAGTCCCATCTTCACTAGCCTCTTTGAGATGTTCTCAGACAAGTGGATATTTGCTCCCAAAATCATGCTCCCTGCTGTGCTCACAGCACTGGTTAACCAGAACTGTGGCGTGCTCCTTTGGCCAGCTAGCAGCATGCTGGGTGTTGCCCATAACGTAGAGCTGTTTTGCAGAGTTGGGCTGAGCAGGAAATGGAGAAGGCTGAGTGGAATGAAGAGTTAAACGTTGACTGACAAGTAGCTTCTGGTGCATGGGAGGCAAGTAGGAAGTGACTAGGAAGAAGAGCTGGAACATACAGGACCCAGGAATGTGGTATGGTATTGGAGGACTATCTGAACACAAGCTTGGCTACAGCTGTATCCTCACTGCAAAGTGGACAGTTTGAAGCATGACTTACAGCAAAATGTGGGCTTTAACCCACCCCCCAGCTGTGCAAACAAACATGGGTTCAAGGCTCATATAAGCACATGCTTTAGGATACTGTGTGTGGATGGTGGTGTGAGGGGTGGGCATAAAACAAGGATAAGAACACATGATAAAGCCTGTGGCATAGACATAATGTATGTGGAGAACAGTCAAATAAGCACCTGTGTTAATGTGCAGTGAAAAGAAGTTCCATGGACCAAGATTTCACACAGTGAGAATTGTACTGGGAAAAGATCAATGAAAATGCTGTAGATTACATCAGCAAATGCATAGTTTACTTACTTGCAGTTTCTATAGCTGTAACAGAGACATATAAAAAATGCCCTTCCAAAGCAGTAATGTTCTTTGTTATTTTTTCTTCCAAAGATTTGGTACTTAACGTAACTGTTCCTTTTCCATTTTGTATCTAAAATCAAGATGGAAAAATATTATTCCCTTTGGTGCTTTGAATGGTATTAGATTTAAAGGTTATGTTGCACTTCCAGTAAATTGACTGTAATAGTACAAAGGCCAGTGTTTTAAGGCCATTTGCTATTTCATTTCCACGAATCTCAACAATATTGAACTCAACTGGTATAAAATGACATAGCTCCACTGAACTAATATTTAATATGATTCAATATTCAATCATATACAATAATCATTTCTAGTATGTTGTACTTACTGAAGGCTGTTGTTCCAGGCCTGGGAGAAAGATTTTTTTATCAGTTTCCTCTATTATGCCAAATCGCACATATGCAACACCATCTATCCCTTTTCCATAAGAGTGCCTTTAAAAGGAAAGAGAATGAAGCAACAATAATTATAGTAATATTCACACAGTTGACAGTCTAATGTGTGCTTGCTAATGAACATGAAACGAAAGAGTCCCTTTACCTAGCAATGTGTTAGTCTTGTGCCATGGTAACTGAGTATTTAGAACTGAAATACAACTCTAGCAACTAGTGCTAAACATATGATAATGTTTGACAGCTTCATGTACAAAGCTGTAGACATACAAAGTGCACACCTTAGATGCGTCACTTAGTCCCTGAGCTAGTCTACACTACAAAGAGTTTAACGATACAGATACACCAGTATAGAGCTACCAGCAGAGCCCCCTGGTGGAGACACAGCATATAATGGCGAAAAGACTCCTTTTGTTGGTATAGCTACATCTACATGCAGAGTGGGGGTTATCAGCATAGCTATGTCAGTCAGAGGTGCGCTTTTTTCACAGTCCTGGCCAATATGGCTCTGCCAGCATAACTTTGTAGTGGAGATCTGGCCTCTGCGCCTCAGTTCCTCATCTGTAAAAAGGGGCCCATAGCACTGCCTGTGAATGATATTGCAACCCCATGCAGTATCTGTGGGGTCACTCTATTCAGTCTGTACGGATTCTGTATCATTGTGTACTACTCCGTGGGGCAGGGTTACCACATATTTTACAGGAACCAAAAAACAGTGGGGAGTGATTAAGGTGAGTCATTGAGACTAAACAACCATAGAGATATACTACCCTGGAGAGTCTCATATATACTGGTTCAGACTGGGTTTTCCAGAGACAAGGAAACAAAGAAAGGGTTTTTAGTACAAAAGGATTAGCTTGAACTCACACGGGGCCTTCTCTCTGAACCTGTGCAAGGATCTCATCTTGAAAAAGGGTTGGAAAGACTTTGGCCTACTTGGGCCCAGAAGACCGATGGGTGACTTCTCGTAAGTTTTGAGCATGCACATTGGAGCTTTTGTAATTTTAATACGTTTTCTCTCTAATGCTTTCATCTTAAGTATAAATATCTTGCCTAGAAGTAGCTGTGTGGTAACCTATAACTGCTGGCAATACACTGGTCACAGCCCTCAGAGAGAAAGCAAAGCACAGATGCTGGCCTTGAGGCAGACTGGCTTGCTGGGAATATCACAATGTAAGGCAGGAGGCTGTGCAGCCTTAAAACCCTGGTCAGAAGGGAGACACATGCAGATCTTCACACAAAAGAGGTGACGGTGGGAGACAGAAACTTTAAGTGGGTGCCCTTGAGGGATCACAGACTCACAGACAGGGAATACAGATGCAGTTACCCTGGAACTGTGACACTGCCAGTGATGGGGTGGACTAGGCCCAAAGGCCCCCTGCTGGAGGCCTCAGAGTTCTGCCATACCCATCCCAGGAAAGGAGCAGTGGAGAGCTCCTCCAAGCAGGCTAGAGTGGCTGCAGGGGGGAAGCAGCCAGTCAGGCCCCAGGAGGGCCATATAAATGGAGCTGCAGAACATAGCAGCAGTTAGTTGCTGCTAGAAGCTGGAAAAGAAACAACTGAATACCTGCCTGGCGGAGGGAACTGCAGCACAACGGATGGCAGGGACTCAGGGGAGCGAGAGGCTTCTGGCTGGCTGCTAGTTCTGAGCCAAAGACAGTTCGCTAGCAGGGACTGGGGGAGCAATGAAGGAGATCCCGTCTGGCTGTGGACACTTAGTAGGGACTGAGCCTGTGGAGGGCCACAGGAAAATAGTGTCTCCAGGGAGGAAGCACTGGGGATACAGCCCCATACCAGGGCTGGACTGGTTTAAAGACTGCGGACACACCCAACCAGAGGGGGCACTTGTGAGAGGTGGGTGCCGACCCTGCTACACTGCTCTACCTCACAGGGGTCTTAAAATTATGAGGTTCTCATATACTTCAGTGATGGAGCATATAAGTGCCTAAGATTGATATAGCAAATAAAGAAACACCACATTTCTGAGACTCTCTGCATAAAGGATCAACCCTACAGTAACTGCTAATGTAGGACCAGCATTTCCAATTCAGATGACAGATGGCCTAAAAACAGAACCATTTCTCTGAACATCACTGAATTTTCAGGGTTTTGGTAACTGCTCTTGGTTCTGCCAGTCTCCGCTTGAAACCTGTGCATGAGAACATAATGTCTAAAACTGTATTAATGCTACTTATTTTTAAATAAATAGCAAACATTGCTCATCTTTTTTCCTCATCATCACTCTTTGCTTATTGGAGGGGACTTAAGGTTGATATCATTATTCTAAAATTAGAAGTTGGCCCAAATCAAGCCACAAGATCCAAACACCACTGAGCTTTGGGAAAAGTTCAGATTTGGGTCTGAACTAACAGCTGAGGTCCATCTCTGTATAAATCATAAGTTACTGGGCTTTAGAATGTTGCTCTTATATTTGCTGATTCTTCATTTAATTAAAAATAATTATCCCTGGTTGTCGTAGGGACCTGTTGATCTATCAACCCAGAAATAAATTCTCTCTCATCTTCATCTCTTCTATAGCTCATAAAGAAAGGCACAAAGCCCTGTTTCTTTCTTTATCAGACTGCATCTCATTAGCACAGAAGCAGCATTTTACAGCAATGTTTCAAGAAAGAAGAGATTGAGAGAAAGGACAAGAATATGGAAGATTGAAGGAGAAATGCTTGAGAAAAACCAGAGCCTGCTCTCACTAAAGTTAGTGGAAAGTCTCCAAATGATTTCTATTATACAGGATCAGATGTTAGATGACCTGCAGCATGTACACAGAAACAAGAATTATGAGACATGTATGATAGATATATGATCCATAACTATGTAAAAAATCTAATATCTGTCTATTTAGGTACCTATGTGGCCCTCATCAACCTAGTATCTAAGCATCTAAACTAGAAAACAAACATTTTAAAAAAAGATTTGGTTATTTAAATGGTCAAGTTAAGCAATGTACAATTATTAGTTCTGTCAAGACACTGAAACCAGTGCATTTTGACGTCTCATATGGCTTGAAAGCATTCAGTCTTCAAACTTGGGACCCCAAAAGATGCATTTGCCAACAACTGAACTGTCTTATGGATTAATTTAATTATTAATTACAAGGATTGGAGGAAATGACTGAGTTAACTTTTTCTTATCCCCAAACCTCATAAAAAAGACACCATTAAAATATACTTACGTTGCATAAATATCAAATGTAAAGGTCTTGTTCCAAATATGGTAGTATGGCTCAAATGGGATAAGTTTGACTTCAAAAGATGGAAGCTCTGCACAAAAAGAACACAAAAAAATAAAGATCACGTCTAAAAAAGTTCACATTTCAAATGTGCCTTCAACTCCTGAGAGTTTGTAATGCACAAGGCTTTGGAAAAATTGGCAGCTCTTTGTTCCTGTACTGAGAGGTGTGCAGAGAAAGTTGAAGTCTCCATTTAAGCTTTAGGCAAAGGCAGAGCAGTCTTTGATAGCCCTCTTGCTAACCAATAGTTGGAGCTATATTACAATGGCATAGAGACAGATAGACTCTGGACAGGAGCCTGATCTCACAAATACTGATTTATATCCACTGAAGTCAATGATATTTCACATATGTAAAATATATGTGAGATCAGAATCAGGCCTGCTGGCTGAGTGATACCCTTAGAGTCAGCTGTTCCTCACCAAAGTACATTCATTATAAAATGCTCCAGTTCACTAAGGGTCAGATCATGATTGGCCCCTACATGGGTGCCTAGGGATGAGAGGGTGCAAATTCTTCCCAATTCAAGCACCTTGCATATGGATTGGCTCAGCCAAGTGTCGAGACTGTTTCTCCGTGCATCAATTTGAGCCCAAGACACTCTAGAAGGGGTAGAGCCATTACCCTGCTACCTCCCATCACTGCCCCCCAACACACACACATACACGCTGCACTGGCCCACACAGCAATTCAGACACACTGGGGTGAGTAACCATCATCATCTTAATGGATGGTGGAGACTGCGTGCTACCATATGCACCAGGGAACTCAGCGAGAGATTACACCTCCTTGAGGTATAATCCCACAAGTGCTGCTTGAAGAAAGGTTAACACCACCTCCTACTTGGGTCACTGCCTATCAAGCCCATTTGGCCCTCAGTTATCTAGAAGATCTAATATCTTAGCTCAACCAGATACTTCGCTGAGATATAGTCAGAACTTCAAGTACTCATACTCCAAATTAAACATTAGCTTACCATAACTTTTAACTTCAAATTCAGCTGAACTATTGGACATCTCATACTCATCAAACCAGGCCAGGATTTTCCAGTTTCCAGGACTAGTGTTCAGATTAAATAGAAAGGGGAAAGTTTCTCTTACTCAATAGATTTTCAAAGCAATTTAAACATATTTAATGTATTGCTAAATAGAATAAGGAAAAAAAACAACCCCAGCAGTTGAAACCAAACACCAGTCTCTGCTTCCTTCCTTTGTTTTCACCCCCTAACAATGAATTTCCTTCATTTTATTTTTTCTTTACTGCTGGGGAGCCCATAAATGTCTCTCTGAAGCATTGCAGTCTGGATTGAAATAGACACTTTGGAGAGTACGAGGAACAAGCCAATAAATTACCATGTTGCAAACTATGTGGAACACAGATTACCCGCTAAAAAGCTATATGAAGAAGACAGTCACAATATATTCGCAATAGGCAATCTTCATGCTATGAGCTCTAAATAATTCAGCATAGCATTTAAGCACCTTTAATTTTAAGCACATGCTTAAGTCTCATTGAAGTCAATGGGATTCAAGCATGTACTAAACAAATGCTTAAACATAAGTGCTATACTAAAGAGGGACAGATTTAAGCACATGATTACAATTAAGCAGTTTGCTGAATTGGGGCCTTAATAATTTGGAATACAGATAGCAGCACCATATAAGCACTAAGCAGTTGAGCTGGCTCTTGTAAGGATCAAGGTGTCTTCCACAAGGATCTCAGGGCCACACATGACTGGGCAATCATTTCCTGCCATTTTCTAAAAGGATTCCATAGCTGTGCTTGAATGTAATCAAAGCAGAAACATCTGCTTCACCCGTTACGGGACTGTAGCGCCCACTCTGTGTCCCCAGGGTGAGGAACCTTTACCCATCTTGTTTTAAGGTTTATCTTTTTAGTATGTGTTTCACGTTTTCCAGCAGTAGGGGGAGCCATCGCTGGGCATGTATAGACATGCTGTGTATGTGCATGTGACAGAGTGCATGAGTAGCCGAGGCTATATATGGGTGTGTTAAGAGCTTCTCCGTGTGCTGTGTGATGGAGGCATGACAGACTCTAGATAGAGAAAAGGGTTCATTTGCCTGTAGCTGATATGCCCAGCTAGACCCAGCAGGGAGTGAGAGTTTCCTTACTTGCTGTAATTGTAGCCTACAAGCACATATTTAGATCCTACTGTAGTTTTCAATAAATGGTTAAAATCCACTTGATCTTGTCTGAATTTCACGGGGGAAAGGGCAGTTTGTAACACATCGTCCTATATTCCTCTTCCTGCTCTAACAAAGGATGACAAAACTAAACAATACTTGGTGAGAAATGGAAAATTGTTCCCAAAATGAGACTGTGTATCTCTCTAGCCACTTTTAGTTTGAAGAAATTTCTGATGCTCCTAAATAATAATAGTAGTAATTTTGATATGTTGAAACACTGAAGATTATGCCACAGTAACTTACTCTGCAATGTCAGGTATCACAAAACTTCCACTGGTCATTGGTTTTGTCTGCAACGCTGATTTTTTAACCACCATTCCTTTTGAATTCTATCGAGGAAAAAACAAAAACAAAGATACAGCTCATACCCGCAGAATGAAACATTTGTGTCATGAGCTGAAGTTTGCATCTAGATCCTGAGGAGGGGAAAAAGCAAGATTGCTCTAATTTTTCTTTTCTTTAGGATTCCACTTTTCTGCCCTACCTCCATACTCTACTTTAGACCGAGAAGGACTATATCAGATTCTCTTCACAGCCCGTATATACGACTCCTCCTCTGACTGGAAGAATTACTGCTAAGTGACACAGTAAATTGCCCTGACTGTCCTTCCTGCCCTTTCTGACCTAGGAAGGAAGGAAGAAATTGGACCCAAGGTTCCAACATGATGGTGCACAGAACTAGTCGTAGGCGACCCAAACAACCATATGTCTTAATATAATTATTGTTCTTTACCTTATATTTAAGGATATACTTTTAAACAATCCCCCTCATGAGACCTGGATGGGAAACTAACAGAGCCTTTCTCATCTACTTACAGGTTCAAGTCTGAACCAATCTGGTAATACTAGGGCTGTCGAGCGATTAAAAAAAATTAATCACAATGTAAAATTTTAGAGCCTGCAAGTCCACTCAGTTCTACTTCTTGTTCAGCCAATCACTCAGATAAACAAGTTAGTTTACATTTGCAGGAGATAACGCTGCCTGCTTCTTGTTTACAATGTCACTTGAAAGCGAGAACCGGCATTCTCAGGCACTGTTGTAGCGGCGTCGCAAGATATTTATATGCCACAGGCACTAAAGATTCATATGTCCCTTCATGCTTCAACCACCATTCCAGGGGACATGTGTCCATGCTGATGACGGGTTCTGCTCGATAACAATCCAAAGCACCGCGGACCGATGCATGTTCATTTTCATCATCTCAGTCAGATGCCACCAGCAGAAGGTTGATTTTCTTTTTTTGGTGATTCAGGTTCTGTAGTTTCTGCATCAGAGTGTTGCTCTTTTAAGACTTCTGAAAGCATATTTCATACCTTATCCCTCTCAGATTTTGGAAGGCACTTCAGATTCTTAAATCTTGGGTTGAGTGCTGTAGCTATCTTTAGAAATTTCACATTGGTATCTTCTTTGAGTTTTGTCAAATTTGCAGTGAAAGTGTTCTTAATATGAACATGTGCTGGGTCATCATCCAAGACAGCTATACCATGAAATATATGGCAGAATGTGGGTAAAACAGAGCAGGGGACATACAATTCTCCCTAAGGAGTTCAGTCACAAATTTAATTAACGCATTATTTATTTAACGAGCATCATCAGCATGGAAACATGTGCTCTGGAATGGTGGCCGAAGCACGAAGGGTGTCATAAATATAAAGGGAAGGGTAAACCCCTTTAAAATCCCTCCTGGCCAGAGGAAAACTCCTCTCACCTGTAAAGGGTTAAGAAGCTAAAGGTAACCTCGCTGGCACCTGACCAAAATGACCAATGAGGAGACAAGATACTTTCAAAAGCTGGGAGGAGGGAGAGAAACAAAGGGTCTCTGTCTGTCTATATGCTGCTTTTGTCGGGGATAGAACAGGAATGGAGTCTTAGAACTTTTAGTAAGTAATCTAGCTAGGTATGCGTTAGATTATGATTTCTTTAAATGGCTGAGAAAAGAATTGTGCTGAATAGAATAACTATTCGGTCTGTGTATCTTTTTTGTAACTTAAGGTTTTGCCTAGAGGGATTCTCTATGTTTTGAATCTAATTACCCTGTAAGGTATCTACCATCCTGATTTTACAGAGGGGATTTCTTTACTTCTATTTACTCCTATTTCTATTAAAAGTCTTTTTGTAAGAAAACTGAATGATTTTTCATTGTTCTCAGGTCCAAGGGTTTGGGTCTGTGGTCACCTATGCAAATTGGTGAGGCTTTTTATCCAACATTTCCCAGAAAGTGGGGGGGTGCAAGTGTTGGGAGGATTGTTCATTGTTCTTAAGATCCAAGGGTCTGGGTCTGTAGTCACCTAGGCAAATTGGTGAGGCTTTTTACCAAATCTTGACCAGGAAGTGGGATGCAAGGTTTTGGAAAGTATTTTGGGGGGAAAGATGTTTCCAAACAGCTCTTCCCCAGTAACCAGCATTTGTTTGGTGGTGCTAGCGGCCAATCCAAGGACAAAGGGTGGAATATTTTGTACCTTGGGGAAGTTTTGACCTAAGCTGGTAAAGATAAGCTTAGGAGGTTTTCATGCAGGTCCCCACATCTGTACCCTAGCGTTCAGAGTGGGGGAGGAACCTTGACAAAGGGGCATACAAATGTTTAGCATATCTGGCATGTAAATACTTTGCAATGCTGGCTACAAATGTGCCATGCAAATGCCTGTTCTCACTTTCCGGTGACACTGTAAATAAGAAGAGGGCAGCATTATCTCCTGTAAATGTAAACAAACTTGTTTGTCTTAGCGACTGGCTGAACAAAAAGTAGGACTGAGCGGACTTGTAGGCTCTGATGTTTTATATTGTTTTGTTTTTGAGTGCAGTTATGTAACAAAAAAAATCTACATATGTAAATTGCACTTTCACAACAACGAGATTGCACTACAGTACTTGTCTGAGGTGAATTGAAAAGTACTATTTCTTCTGTTTATCATTTTTACAGTGCAAATATTTATAATCAAAAATAATATACACTTTGATTTCAATTACAACACACAATATAATATATATATGAAAATGTAGAAAAACATCCAAAATATTTAATAAATTTCAATTGGTATTCTATTGTCTAACATTGTGATTAAAACTGAAATTAATCATGATTTTTTTTAATCGTGATTAATTTTTTTTTAGTTAATTGCGTGAATTAACTGCGATTAATCAACAGCCCTAATAATGACTGAAAGTTGTCACCATTGGATAGCTGTCCAGTGGCCACATGGAATAAATTGATGGTCTCTATTCAGTTCTTAATGGACAAATGCCCACGCCACAAAAACACATCCGTTAACTGGAACTCTTGATGGAGGTTTCAGAAGCTACCTCTGCCCTAGAAAATTTTGTAACCAAATTCTCACAACTGTGAACAAAAGTGCAGCTGCGTCCTCAAAAGCCATCACTGGAACCAATCTCACTCTTGAACTTCCTGGAAAACTACCTACCACAGTTTAAATACTCACTAGTACAATGACTTGAATCTTTTCATTTGCAGGTTTCATTGCAGTGTCCAAGGTGAAGATCCTGTACTTGACTATATAAAAAAAATGGTAAAGTTGAGGATTTCATTTTACCTTTCTAAAATACACATTCTAGTTCTAGTTTCATGTTGTTAACTGAGTCAATCAATTCAGGAAGGCAAATCAAATAATCAAATACATAATAAAAAAAACTACCACTGTCTTTTTTAGGTTATACTGTATGACGCAAGATAAATATGAACAAATGTGTTTGCTGCTTTAAGAATATCTCTTATAAAGATAGAGTAAGTCTGGTCCCACTACAGTATCGTTACAGGCACTTAACCATTGCAGCTCAAATGTGTATAATGTTGAGCTCCCTGTTTTATCACTTAATCCAATCTCATATTTTGTCACTTCACAATCACTAAAAGGGGACATATTGCGTGTCACAAAGCTCTGTGAGGGTGTTCCCCCTGCATTTTAATATTTTTCGGGTGAAAGTCATTGTTGTGTGCTTGAAGAGGAAGTTCCATATTTTACTTGGGCCCTGGGTGAATGTCTAAGGGCTAGGAGAGGGAACCAAAAAATTCTTTATCCTTTTGTGCTATTACACAGAGCTAAGTCACAATGCAGCAGGCTAGCGTCTACAGAAGTACAAGTGCCTAGAGTCTGCTGCAGCTGCTGGACCCACAAAGAGGTGAGGGGAGTAGTGAGGTTTTTGCCACAAAGTGAAGAATTTGCGATTAATTTTTTCCCTAAGAGCAACCACATGATATACAGCTTTTTTAATCTCTGAAAGGTGGTACTATTTTTTAACCTTTTGTTTTAGGTGTGTATATAGGTTTATCTGTCTGAATAAAAATGTAGCCCTTCTTGGAAGACAGGAGGATGCGAGTGTGCTGAGCATGTTCCTTAAAAAGCTCCTTGCTTTCAGTGACTAGCAGAACATACGGTTTTCGTCTTTTCTTGAACATATCTTCAGGCATCAAATCAGGCTTGACCTGAATATAATGGAAGAACAGTGTTAGATCCTCACCTGGTGTTATTCAATGTAGCTCTACTGAATTCCAAGGAGCTATGCCAACTTAGAGCAGCTGAGAATCTGGCGTAAGAAGTTTATCCGATTGAAGTATCCATGAAATAGCTGAAGAGTTGATACCATTTGTATGGCTCATATCATTTTTATACAGATGGTACTCAAATTTATTTCTATTTTGGGACTATTATTTCTTTGGCATTAGAAATGCAATTCACACCCTAATTTTCTGCCATGGAACTATGGAAGAGTAAAACACCTTCTTTCAACTTAAATATAATTAAAATCTAATTACTTTTTATCCTAAATACATATTACATTCTTGTGACCATGCCATTTGGTAGCTGTAATATTACCCCATATTCCCTTATTTATTCGACGTTTGAGCATGTGATTAGAGTCTTATCTGATGCATATTAATAAGGGCTACCAAATGTCCTGCCCAGAAAGGAGCTCAAACCAAAGCTGCTGATCTGAGCTTTAGGGATATTCAGATCAATTCTGAATTTTGCATCTTATCCCTGTCTCCACAATGAGCCAAAACAAAACCCCAGATCTCAACTTTCCTGAACTTTAAGGACTCATTTCAACAGCCATTAACAGTAAGCAGGCTTTGCGGTGCAATGTAGCAGCTCCTTACCAGCTCACAGCAATAGCATACATTTTTAGATTAGATACATACCATACATTCTAAGGCCTAGGATGTGCTTTCCCCTAGGTATGGAAAGTGCCTATCACACTCGGGGTGCTACCACAGTCTTAGGCCTGGTCTACACTAGAAAATTAGGTCAGTATAACCATGTTGCTCAGAGGTCTGCAAGATCCACACCCCTGAGTGATGGAGTTAAAACAACCTAAGTCCTCATGTAGACAGTGCTAGGTCAATGGAAAAATTCTTCTGTCAATTTAGCTACCGTCTCTTGGGGAGGTAGATTACCTATGCTGATGGAAGAATCTCTCCCATTGGCATAGGTGGTGTCTACATTAAAGCACTACAGCAGTGCAACTGCAGGGTGCAGCTATGCTGCGTAGTGTTTTAAGTCTAGACAAGCCCTCAATAATAAAATTGAAGAAGACCACTTTATCTAAACGGAACTGTGAAGTGACTTTGCCAAGGCACATTCCATTCCCCATTCTCATGAAAAAGTCACTAAATCTTTATTAATGAAAAGTGATCAGGAACTTGGGTCTACCTACCGCATAGAAGTTAGCACCTGTCATCACAAAGAGCACACTGAAACCATGCTGGGGCACTTCTTTAGTAGTATAGACTCAGAAAACAGAGTGCCACCGTCTGAACCGGCAATACCACTCCAAACAGAGCTTACGTTTTCCTATCCGAGCTTTGATCCCGTCTAGTCAGTGATCTCACAAAGTCCCAGCTCATGATGATATGTCTGCAGACAGCTTTTTAAGTGACAGCTTTTGGTTACTAGCATGATTGTTGACTCACCATAATTTTTTTCATTTCCTGATAGTTGTTCTCTTTGTTGAGGGTAAAGACAGTGATGTCTGATAGTAGCTCATTTTCTATCTCATCCTTGAAATATGCTGTAACTTTGACAGAGCTCTGTGCTCCATGTACTTGAACGGTTATTGTCTCATGTTCTCCCACATGTACCAGATTTGGTGCAGTAATAAGAAATCTAAAACCAGATAGAATAGACTATTTACTGACTTCTGTGGATTTTTTTTAAAACCGATACTAAAAAAGCACCCATCCAGTGCAAACTTTTCAAAAGACACTTAAATAAACAGATCTCAATTCCCACAGATCAAACCAACCCAGCGACGACATAAATACAACAGAAATCAATCAACCCCTTCCTCACAATTCTCAGCCACCCTGAATCACCACACCAGCCTTACCCCAAATTCATCTCACATGCAAAGGGGGAAAGGGTGGACCTTGTAGACTAATAATGACTACCAATGCCCAGTTTAATAGAGAGCAAGATTAGACAGGCTCCCGCCTACATACCTGGAAGTAATACCAGGCAGTGCATTAATAACACTGTATAAATATGTGTATTTTATACTTGAAAACATGTATCTTCAACTGATGGTACCAATACCTGCCCTATACTATCCATTCTGCCAAATGCTTCCATATGTCAACAGGTATCACTTCCATCTTATATATGTTGAGTTATAGATCATCTTCATCCAGATGCCTATGTCCCTAAAATACTAGCAATACAAGACTATAGAATCTGGGTTTCATGAGAAGGAGATAGGGAGTTGAGGGTCAGCCAGCTATGCTTTCTGTCCCATGGCATTTGTCATGCAGAAAATTAATAAGCAATATACTTACGATGGCGCTTGTTCTGCATTGCACAAGAATGCACAAATGCCCAGCACAAATACCAGCCTTTCCATCAAAAACCTCTGCAACATAAATTTCCTTGCTTCAAAAAAGATCTATCAGAAGAACTTTACCAACCTCCCTTTGAGATGGTGGTGGTTAGAACGGAGCTGACCACAGATTACATCAGTTATCAGTCTCTATCCCAGGGTTACTCATTAATAACCCTCAATATTATGCAATCAATACTGACTGAAGGTTCCAGAGATGTAAAAACATAGCCCGGGGATGCGCATTCCAGACCTAATCAAGACTTTGCATGTTATTATTCAGCCTCTGTTGCCCACATTCTTTGCATCTGCAATATTTTCAAATGTTAGTCATTTAAAATAATGTGGAGGGAAGTTCTCATAATATGATGCCTACTTTAATAGTGTAAGTTCTGAAAATGCAATCCTTAAAACCAGTTTCATGAAAAGGCGGCATGACAAAAACAATTGCAGTACGCCAGTTCTTCATTCTGAGTGGGGAATAAAACAAACGGTGCTTTTTTCTATCGGACTGTAACTTTGCTCTAGTAAGAAAGTTTCTTTCCCGTGTGATTCAATACTAATTCAATACTGATTGAGTGTAGGGATTATGGAAACATGAGAAACAGCCACGTATAACACGGGCATCACTCAGCAAAGTTGAAAATGGAACTCCTCCAATGCAGCTCCGTCCTGGCCTGGAATGCTCCAACTATCACACTCTGGACTTTTCCTGAGCAAAGCCTGAGGCTTGCATTGCACCATACCCGATTATGTGCTGGGTTTGTGATGTGAACAAATGTTTGCTGCAGGCACAAATTAAAGACATCCATTCAGTTGGACCTGGGCACACTTTACGGATGTCCTGGAGGCCCACATCCTCTTTTATCTCAACTTGTTTTAGTCTCTTTTCTCCAAAATCTGGACAATTGTTATAAGGGCACAGTTCAATTTCCTTGACAGGACAGTGACTGTTAGTGAGATTAGCGGACATGTCACTAAGACAATGGTTTTCGACCAGGGGTACATCAACCAGGTCTTCCAGGGGGTACATCAACTCATCTAGATATTTGCCTAATTTTACAACAGGTTACATTAAAAAGCACTAGCCAAGTCAGTACAAACTAAAGTTTCATACAGACAATGTCTTGCTTATACTGCTCTATATACTGTACACTGAAATGTAAGAATAATATTTACATTCCAATTGATTTATTTTATAATTATATGGTAAAAATAAGAAAGTGAACATTTTTTCAGTAATAGTGTGCTGTGGCACTTTTGTATTTATATGTCTGATTTTGTAAGCAAGTTGTTTTTAAGTGAGGTAAAACTTGGGGTACACAAGAGAATTAGACTCCTGAAAGGGGTACAATAGCTGGGAAAGTTTGAACTGCAATAAGATATGTGAATAACCTTGAAGAATGGTTCAAAATTAAAATGTGTCTAAAGAGGTCAATAAGCACAGTTCTCTGATCCCAGCTCCACCCCTGCCCCTCACTTTCTACATGCTGGTTGGAGTTGGAGTGGACAGTTTCTTTATGTGATAACAGTCACTTCTCTGATTTTAATTAGGTGACACATCCTGCTTCTTTTCTCTCTTCATTTTCATGTCAAGGCCTTTTTCACTGTATGTACAAGATAAGATTTATCTACAGGGAGTTAGGCTTTTATTGCTTGTTTGTATCTGTAGGAGACCAGAAACACAGTCCTTTTAACCAATGGCCTTCTAAGCTTCTTGCTTGTATTACAAGGGGCTAATATATTCTGTGTGTTCAGAGACAGCATCATGAAAAGATGCATTCAGAGAAATGGCCCCTTACATATTCTTATGAAAACAAATTAATTTTAAAATTAAAGCAAAATCAAGCTACTTATTCCTAGATTTGGTCAGTTGTTCCTATCCCAAAACAGATAAGAAGCCCATTTTCATTGTCTGGTTTAAGGCACATATGAGCCCAGGCTTCTAGGCATGAAAGGTGAGTGTAGTGATGCTGATGCTAGCCCTCTGCTTCAGCTCTTTAGAATGGGAGAGAGAGCGATAGAAATAACACCGACCTTGCATATAGTGCTTTTCATCTTAGATCTCAAAGCACTTGACAAACCAAGGTCCCTGGGCCATTGTCCCTGTTTTACAGATGAGGAAACTGAGGCAGAGAGGTGAAACGACTTGTCCAAGATCACCCAGCAGGTCAGCGGTAGAGCTGAGCATAGAATCTGGGTCACCTGCCTCCCACTAGGTAACAATAAAAATAAAGCTTTGATTCATTTATTTGTTCCACCTATTTAGACACAAAAGTCCTTATTCAAGACTGGGGCACTCATGTTAGTGATCCATCTTTAAGATGATCCAAGAATAGTTTCTAAAGGTTTTCTATAAAATTTATTGCATCAGCCTCCGCCCTCTTCTGTGTGGATCACGGGCAAGGATTGCACTGGTGCTCTCTAGTTGCAAAGTAGATATTTACCACTTGAGCTGAAGGACTAAGAGCTAGAGTCACAAAAGTACTTAGCATAGACGCCGACTTCTAGTTTTCCCCAGGGGTGCTCCACCCCCACTCCACCCCTTCCCCTGAGGCCCTGACCTCACCCCACCTCTTCTCGCCCCCACTCTGCCCCCTCCCCAAGGCCCCGCCCTTGCTCTGCCTTTTCCCAGCCCGCCGCTTCACCCTCTCCCTGAGGCCCTCGCTTTCCCACCACTCTCCCCCAAACCCCTCCCCAAGCCACCGAACAGCTGATGGGGGCATGGCCAAAGAGCTGTTTGGTCATGCCCCTGATTAGCTCATCGGGGGCACCACCAAACAGCTGATCGGCAGTGGCGCTACTGAACAGCTGTGGCTAGTGGGTGCGGAGCACCCAGCCCCGGAGCACCCACAGAGTTGGTGCCTATGGTACTTAGGCACTTAAATCCCAGACTTACACACCTAAGTCCCAGTTTTAGGCTCCACTGCACCTCCCAAAACTCCATATGACAGCTGTAGGCACCTGAAAGCACTTGGAGCCAATGTGTTTGCAATAGAAGTTCCCTAGGCACCTATGTTTCTGCCTGCGGGCCTGTGCACCGCTACTTCCCACTCGGTGTTCAGGCGCCAGTCTCCTGCCTAAGCCACAGAGCGATTCATGAGCCAGGGAGGCCGGTTGTTCAGTTGTGTGCAGGGCCTGATCTGGTAGGCCACCTACCAGCTTGGGCCCCTCAAGCAAGTTCACAGAAAAGAGTCAAGGAGAGGGAAGAAGACTTTTAGCCCAATGGTTAGGTACCCACATGGGATATAGGAAACAACCAGTTAAAATCCCCACCTCTGCCTTAAGCGGGAGGGGGAAGGGATCTGAACAGGGCTCTGCCACCTCACTGGGGTGCGTTCTACCCACTGAGCTACAGAACATGCTGATGTAGGGCTCCCTTTGTCTCTCCTGAGGAAGCCGTTCCACTATAAATAAACAAGGAGTCATCAGCCCAGGGGGACTGGATCCTCTGACTCCCACCGCCCAGGTGAGTGCCCTGACCCTAGGCTACAGTGTCAGTCTCATGCTTGCTTTCTCCCTTTCTCACGCAAATGACTCTTCAAGCTGTCACACTGGGGACAACCACCCCCTTCCTTGCAAATAAATAAATAAATAAAATGCCTTAGGCGACTAACTCCAAAGTGGGCTCCTGGCTCTGGATTGCTAGCAGAGATAGGGGTCTCCCTAGGGCCTGGATTTAGACTCCTATCTCCGTGAGAGCATCGGGGTTTAACCCACATCACCAAGCATGCTGGCTTTTGTGAACGGTATTCGAAGGAGCCTCTCTCTCCCCATTCATTGTATAGGGAGCCCAGCTGTGTAATGCAGGCTTTGTGAATTCCTGTGACTTTCCAGTAGGGTGACCAGATGTCCCGATTTTACAGGGACAGTCCTGATATTTGGGACTTTTTCTTATATAGGCACTTATTCCCACCCCTCCCCCCATCCCGATTTTTCACATTTGCTATCTGGTCACCCTACTTTCCAGGCACCTAACAGTTAAGTGTTGTGACACTCAGCATCATCATATCTAAGTACCTTTGTGACGCTAACCCTAAGTCCATTAACTAGAAGGAGTAACACAAGTTTCTGCCTTAGCTCGGCCTCAGAAAGGGACGGAGACACCTGTGGCCATGGCATTGAACCAATCACTGTAATTCCAGGACCCCATCCTACAAAGTGGAGAGCACATCTCCTGAGAGGCCGAGCACCCCCATCTCCTAATGAGAGCCATGGAAGTTGGGCGCAATCAGTACCATGCAGGGTTGGACACACAGATGCCATTTAAATCCATAGAAGTAATTAACACCTAGCTGTCTGTGCTGTTACCAGTTCTTTATTAAAGGCAATACAGAAGCATTAGCTAAAACCACCATCAGGTCTAATCTTAGGAGCCCTTTCCTGGAAAACTGACTCATAAACATGGTTTTATTGACAAAAGAAAAGGGAAAGTTGCCCATCTGATTCACTGACAACTAAAAACAAGAAGTGAGCCCATGAGAACTGCCCACATTTTCTAGTGATAAACTGCCCTTTGGCATATAACATTTAAGTCTGATCCTTTAATTATTAACATCATATAAGGCAGTTGTCTAAGAATATGTAGGCTGTATTTATATTCAAAGCGAGACCATGATACTTGCTATCAGAACTACCGCTACTGTCCCATGTCCATTTCTGCAAAATTTGTACTGTTGGGAGGGTCTGAGAATCTCTACCCCCCACTTCTCCCTTCTAGTGGCCCATTCCAAATTCACCCAGCTCCTCCATCCCACACTACCCATGACATTTGCTCTACAGTGGTCAACAATGTCACACTCTCATTAAACTACAATTCATTAAGCTAAATCATTTAAAATGAAAAGTCTTCTTGCTACACTAACTGATGGTGCCACAAGAGCAGTAGGTCCCTCAGTCCAAGGCAAGCAGGAAAGGACATCTTGCTAAAGTTGGGAGCTGGCACAACCCTCCTACACTTCCATCCATTTAGAGAACTCGGGGCACAGCATGATAGAAGTACAACTTGCAGCTGTGACATACGTCCTACTGGCTTTGCCAGAGGCTCCCTTTGGATTAACTGGAAGAGCTCCTTTTTGAAGGGGAGCTGGGTTGTCCCATTACGAGCCTTCGCTGATGTAGTGCCAGGTGCAAGCATTCTGGGACATTTTCAAAAGTAATTACATTGAGTGCCCAAAATTATACATCCTAATTTTGGGTGCTCAGAAATCTGATATGGGAATAGATCCTGGGTTTACATGGACAACTCAGCTTATCAGGTATCTATTCATGGCTCTGAAAGGGTTGGGAGAGAAATCCATATTTGTTTAAACAGTCTTTCAGAAGAAAAAAAAAAAGAGTCTTATGCATGTGGAACAGCACCTTAATCCTCACACAACCCCAAATTCAGTGGGTAAGTAACAGAGGGGTAAGTAACAGAAATCTGGGTCACCTATTTTTAGAAAGCTGAAGAAAACTATTCCATTCCTCGCAATGCAGCTAACTGAGATTAATGAATAAATATAGCAGAAATGTTCCAACTGCTGCCAGACTTTCTAGCAGAATCCAAAAGCACAGGCCTGGAGCCCAAGGCTAGCACAACTTTTAATTGTCTCTATACACAAGTAGATGGGGCACTTGCATACAGAACACTGTGAAAACTTTGCTATTTATGGTTATAGTTATATCATATATAGAAAGCCAGTGCCAGGGTAAACACAGGCCGGCAGTAGGGTAAGGCCCCTCCTTATACCCCCTCCATATAGGAATCTAGGTTCACCCTTCTTCTGTTCTCTCACAGCTGGGTAGACTGTAGACGGTGTAGAAAATAGTGTGAAGAAATGGCATTTGCAGAGAGGCAGCACAGCTGGTGTATATGCTGCTTCTCATCGAGACCAGCTTCTGAACAAAAACGCTGTTGAAATTTCCTTACAAAAACTCTTCATCACTTAGACTGCCAAGCACAACTCAACTTCTCTTCAGCTCCCCATCTCCCCTGTCCCCAAAAACACACTGCCTCCCACTTCCCTTCCATGAAGTGAGGCCTCTACCCACCCAGCCATGTTTCCTGCTGTTCACCTTCTTCTGGCTCTTTCCCCAGTCTGAGCTCTGGACAGGGTCTCCTCTCTGCCAACCTGCTGGCTCCTGAGTCAAGGAATTAGGCCACAGTGAGAGCTCAGGGTGGGGGTGTGGAGGAGTGTATCTGTATAGAGAGATAGGCATTATTATGGCACAATATGAAATACCACCAAAATCCATTTTCATTTCATTTTTATAATTTAATTTAAAAAATTTCAGTCCTACATTTCAAGACACAATGAAACAGATTTTCCCTTAATTTGTAAAACAATCGAAGAGGCAAGCCAAATGTCCTAAAGTAAAGAGTGAAAACATTAAAGGCCCCGATTCCTCAGTAGGACCATCTAGCATGGACCTCTGTGTGTCCCAGTGATTTTAAAGGGGTTTGTGTTACAAATGGCATTTTAAACCATCTGCGTTCTTCCTTTTTGCACTAGAAAAGTTTTTGATTGAGAAACTAACATACAAAGCACAGAACCCTTCCAAGAATAAATAAATAAAAATTTATGAGATTGGCACAACAGAAATGGACAGATAAGATGTTGTTATGCCATCAAGTGAAGCAGAAGTCCCTATGGAATTTCTGTTGAAAAGGCTAAAGATGGTCACAATGATGGAGCACTGTCCTCCTGTGATGAACTTGCTTTAACTTTCAAGGCCTTTCGTTTTCAGAAACATGCTTCATTTTGGATTTGTAATATATTTACTTACTAATTATCAGTTAGATTGTGTCCCAATCACTAGTCCGGGAAAGGGGGTGGAGGATGGGCTGCATGCAGTTACACTACTGCAGGAAAAGCTGCAGGAAAGAATTGAGGCTAAGAGAGCTGAAATTCCTTCCCCACTTCTCCCTGCTCTGAGGTGTAAAGGAGGTTACTGCAACCCTGTTTAGGGTACAGCTTCTCTCTGCTAGCCAGTGTGTCAGGGAACAGAGCCATAGTTCCATGCACTTGGTTGTGGGGAGGGGTAAAGGCCCCCTACATGCCCTTTAGTAATGGCAAGACTGCTAAAGCTGGATAGGTTGACTTGCTCATGCTTTTCTTCTATAAAATGCTCTTATGAGTTCTTTGTACTGGATTAGTTCTTATTACATACATACAGTGTTACACATACCTGCAGATCAGTTTCTCTAGCAATAAGGTAGCTGCTAAGTACGAGACAGGATGCATTTTGGCAAATCAACTTTCTTAAAAAAAGAAAAAAACAGGGGACAGTACCTGGACTGAGATCTGCAAACCCTTTTTTCTAAGCAGCATATTGGATTGTTCCATTGAATTTATGCCAATGAGGAATCACTTTATACTTGTTGAAACTGGGCGTTGCTGATAGATGACTGCAGAAGAAAAATAATTCTCAACATCAAACGTAAGTTTTAGTTAGACTAGAAGGCTCATGAAATAGGTAATTGGACACAGAGGCAACACTTTTAAACCTGGCTGCTTAAAGTTAGGCTCCTAAATCCACATTTGGGCATTTAAATAGAAGTGGCCTGGCTCACTGATGTCAGTAGGTTTAAGAGCCCAGTTATAGGCACCCAGGTTTGAAAGTTTGGGGCCAGAGCCTTTCACCCGAAAGTCACCAAGTCAAATTCTGTCCACCTCAGTCATGACTGAAAGTTACTAATAGCTCATGGCTGCTTAGGGCCCTACATGGTGAGGAAGCAAGGACTGGCAAGCTGGGATTTAGTCAACCCAGGTTCAATTCCCTCCTCCACCACAAACTTCCTGTGTGACTTTAGTCTCCCCCGGCTCAGTTCTCCATCTGTAAAATGAGGTTGCCCTTCCCTGCCTCACAGGTGGAATTGGGAGGGGAAAAATCCATTAAAGATAGTGTTGCGCTCAGGTACTACAGTGATGGATGCCCTATACATAGCTAAGACAGATAGCCCTGGTCACCATTCATTTATCTCCACGTGACAAAGAATATAATTGGGTCTAGTTGGCACCTTTGT
Organism: Eretmochelys imbricata; assembly: GCF_965152235.1. NCBI lineage: Eukaryota > Metazoa > Chordata > Testudines > Cheloniidae > Eretmochelys > Eretmochelys imbricata. The sequence continues at coordinate 55,305,442 of NC_135572.1, read as the reverse complement.
GGGCAGTAGAGTTGTCACCTTCTCCAGTTTGCATAAGGGCACGGCTGAAATTACAGGGACCGTCCAGCGGTGGGGTAAATCAAGACTATTAAGAGTACTGATTTTGACTGGCAGCGCTTTGAAGGGTTTCTGAACCCTGCTCTGTAGATGTAGGGGTCAGGCAGGCATGGGGCCTGAGACGGTCACTGAGTGGTGATAGAAGAAGGTGTTGGTCAGGTGGTCCTGCCAACATCTATGTTTATCTGGAGCTGCAGCAACCCCTATTGTCCTGTAAGCAAGAGAAGGTCCAGAACTGGGCTCTTCCTACCCCAATTCTGAAATGACAGTGGCATTTCCACCACAGAAAGAAGTCCCAGGAACAGAGTGCAGGGAGGCTGACATTAAGAGACTAGGCAGGGAAGGGGACAAGATGGAGGACTCTTCATTTAGCAGAGCTCTCAAGCTGATGCCTTCACCAGCACAAATTCCACACATTATTTTACAAAACTGAAGTCTGTGGTTGCACTGACTGAGGTCCTGCACTTTACAACTATTTTTGATTTAAAGGGATAAGGTCAGAGGTGAAAGTAAGCTGGTATGCCCAGGTATGGCGTATCAGCAAGAGCCAGTGCACCGTACTGGGGCAACCCGGCTTCCCCAGGGGCAATTTAAAGGACCTGGGGCTCCCAGCAGTGGCTGAAGCCCCAGGCCCTTTAAATTGCCTCTAGAGCCCCGCTGCTGGAGCCCTGGGGTAGTGGCGGCGGGGCTCCGGCAGCTATTTAAAGGGCCCGGGGCTCACCTGCTTCTACTGCCCCGGCCCTTTAAATAGCCGCTGGAGCCCCGCCGCCACTACTCCAGGGCTCTGGGGGCTATTTAAAGGACCAGGGCAGTAGAAGCAGGGGAGCCGCAGGCCCTTTAAATAGCCCCCGGAGCCCTGGGGTAGCGGGGGCTCCTGGGGCTATTTAAAGGGCCGGGGCTCCAGCTGCCTCTACCGCCCCCGGTCCTTTAAATAGCCGCTGGAGTCCCACCGCTTCCCCAGGGCTCCGGCAGCCAATTAAAGGACTGGGGCAGTAGAAGCAGGCCCTTGAAATAGCCCCCGGAACCCCGGGCTGCTGCTGCTACCCTGGTGGGGGAGGAGGAGGAGGAGGAGGAGAAGAAGTAGAGGGGGCACTTACCTTACAGGGTGGGCTGGAGCTGGCTCTGACTCCCTCAGCCCCACCCCTTCTGCCCCAAGCCCTGCCCCTTCCGGGGGCCGGAGCTGGCCCCAGCGTACCGGTAAGTCGCTCAACATACTTTCACCCCTGGATAAGATCAACTAAGGGAACCCACTGAAAGCCTCATATTCAACTCCAGTCCCCTGCCAGTCACTCAGCCCTTAGAATCATCGAATCAGAACCATAGAATATCAGGTTTGGAAGGGACCTCAGGAGGTCATCTAGTCCAACCCCCTGCTCAAAGCAGGACCAATCCCCATCTCTGAAGTCACCAGTCACTGCAGCACACTGTGGACGATGGGGTTCACAGAAGGTTCACTAACATTGAAAGAGTGGAATATATATCCTGTGAACCAAAAAAAATTAAAAACAGTCATATATGTTTGTTGTGGGCAGAGAAAAACATTTAACTTTGCTCCAGATTAAAGCAAGCTAGGGAATGGCAGTGCAGGTTTTGTAGCAGCTGCCAACTTTGGAATTTCCAGATTATAGTGGAGATAAATAGATATAGTTAGTTTTCTTCAGCTCAGAAATTTACTGTGACCTCTCCTACCTTCACTGCTCCTTCGACCAGCTTCCACATTCCCCAGCCAGCAGTCAACAAGGAGGAAGAGAGGGCATGAAGAAATTATTCCACTGCCTTTTGGAGAACAGACAGTTGACCCTGAGGGACACAAAGGCTGTGCTGAAAGCTGGCAAGAGATGTCTCAAGAAGACCCCCAAAGAACAGAGATTAATCTGGGTCCACACTTCCCCAGTCATTCCCATTTTGACTATGCAATGCTGAGACTAACTGGCCCCTGGTCACCATTACATCAGTTCCTTCAAGTCCTACGGAATCCTTAAATCAAAGCACACTGAGCAGTAAATGCTATCACGTCCATCTTGGAGCCAATTTGTATTATAGGAAAATAGCAACAATTCATGCCAAAGAAAGTTCTCCAAAGAGGCTTGGCTTGTGTTCTCCTGGGACTGTGGTTCGGCAGCAGAACCCGGGCAAACTAAAGTCTGCAGAACTGAAAAGCTCTCTCATACTTTATGAGCAAGGAAGAGGCTAATGTGAGATCTAATGAAAACACAGAAGTGGAACATGTAAAACCTACTGAGATTTTTCGGAAGAGGTTGGTGTTCCTCTCTGGGCACTTCTAAGTCAAGACTCAAATGATCCATGTACCACTGATATACAAGATCAGCAATCATGCAGTTATAGGGTGATCTCCGTCAGTAACTGGAGCAAGGCACCAGTACTAATGGGTCACCTCGCACTCTGTCCAGAGCACAGAGAAGGAAGAAAAATAATGATCAGTACCCCTACACCCAGTCCCCTGCTCCTTCAAGGAGAACTTAATTAGTTTTGTCAATTTAAGATGAGATGGATATGCAATTCAGCCAGTGTTTAAAGTAACAAGTTGCCACCCCCTAAGAGAAGAAATGGTGCACTCAGCTGGCACAGCCCAAAATGTACGATGGGATCATGTCAAAAGTTTGCTTTTTTCCAATTTTCATTATTTGGTGGGAGTTCATAGTACCATTGTCTGGGCAGGCTTATTTGGATATAGAATAATGTTTGTTTGTATAGCTGTGACAAATGGCTGTTTAGTTGGGAGTCTGTCACTATGCCCCTGAAACACATGAGCTCACAACTCAGACCTTTTCATGGATCACTCTCTAAAGGTAATCTGAAAAGGTTTTTTAAAAACTGGGTTTGTGCCATTTTTAGCTTCCTTACTTATAAGACAGCCCAGATGTTTCTGCTATTAGGTTTCATCTCTGCTTGATTTTGGCATTAAGAAATATCAGCTCTCCCCTCGAGAATCTACAGCATATTGTTAATATCTGTATATTGTTAATATCTCGCATCTTAAATTAAGAGAGGCATGTTGAATCCTTAACAAAGACATCCTTTCTCCAAAATAGAAACTAACTACTGAATTTAAATAGGTTTCAGAGTAGCAGCCGTGTTAGTCTGTATTCGCAAAAAGACAAGGAGGACTTGTGGCACCTTAGAGACTAACCAATTTATTTGAGCATGAGCTTTCGTGAGCTACAGCTCACTTCATCGGATGTGAGCTGTAACCAACGAAAGCTCATGCTCAAATAAATTTGTTAGTCTCTGAGGTGCCACAAGTCCTCCTTGTCTTTTTGTGAATTTAAGTAGGGGTTTGTGCACATGCACACCCCAGAAGAGTTTTATTCAATTAGAATAGAAATTCCTTCTCCTCTCAGTTGCTTAACTTTCCACCTCTGGATCTGTTCGATATTATCCTTTCATTAGCTCTCGAGTCACCATAGACTCTCCCAATCTAGATAGCACAGGAGTTGCTAACGTAACACACAAAGTTGCTTTGGAAGTCCCCTTTAAAAAAACAAACAAACTGACATTCCATGGAACCTCCACCTGTCGCTGCACATCTCTGTAACAAGGTAGCAGAAGGACTTCAACTAAAATATTTAAACTGTTGTATATCTTCCAAAGTCAATGTTCTTTCATATTTACTGATCTGCTAAGGTTTTGCTGACCATAATATTGACTTGTTTGTTGAGCCAAAGTCCAATACAGCATACAGACACAAAACAGTCTGGGATTCAGATGCAAGTAACAAGTAAATAGTGTACCTCCACTGAATGAGACAGACACCTTTTCTTGAACGTCTGCTATCTCTTCTTTCAATAATTTCATTTTCACTTCATGGTCTCTCATTGTGTTTTGCATGATAGCAATGGCTTTCTGTTCTTCAGCTTGGAGATCTTTCAAAAGCACTTTTTTTCTCATTCAGCAAGAACTGAATAAGCTCACCAAATTGGGCTTCAATTTCCTCCTTTTGTGATTACCTCAAGCTCTTCGTATATTTCTTCTACAGGAAACACCTCATGTGTTTCCCACAGAAGAAACCCCCATTGTTTGAAGGAGACCTGTCTTATGTGCTGCTTAATCCCATCAATTTCAAATTTATTTGCTTTTCAATTGACTGTTCAAAAGAGACAATATGGCTCTGGTCCTTTGGCCTGTTCTGAACACCTTTTCAAAATGAGAGTTAGAGACAGGTGAAATCCCCTCTGCATCGACAGAACAAGAACCCCCAAGCTTAGTAGCCATATATTGTACCTATCTAATAAAGGACAGCTAACCCAGAGTTCTAGAAGGTTTCTGATTTGAGGTGTGAGTGAAGAAAAACCTAAAAATTGTAGTAAGTTATTTCCTTTCTGGTGGTCTCAGATGGAGAGCAAGACAATGGCCCACTGGGCAGTATTGGCACAGGATACTGTGAGGTCCAGATGCTGAAGGATGTCAGGCAGAGCTTTTGGACCACAAAAGGAGAGGTCAGGTAGACTCTCTTTCAGGAGATAGATAGTGTAGACTTGGCTTCAGACTATAAACCTATGTCAGTATAACTATATCGCTCAGGAGTGTGAAAAATCCACACCCAAGTGTTGTAGTTAAACTGACCCTAACTCCCTGTGTAGACAGCGCTATGTCGACAGGAGAGCTTCTCCCATTAATATAGCTACTGCTTCTTGGGGAGGTGGATTAAGGTGTCTTCAGTTAAGCGCTGCAGCTGTGCTGATGCAGCATTTTAAGTGTAACAATGCCCTGTGTGTGTAAACTGGAGGTCTTAAATACATATGGTCCTGAAAGGGACACACTAAAGAATTCTTGTCCCAGGTCACTATGAACCAATGACTATCTGAATCTTGTATTGCTTTGTGATAGCTGGAGATGCTGATAGAGATCATACAGATAATGGCATAAATCACTCCTTTCATAAGCCTGGTGACAAATTCAGCACTGAATTTGTCACTGGCTATCATTCTCATATTGAAAAGGTACTGAGGGCAGGCCAAAGGAGTAGATCTACAAGGTCCATTTGAATAGAGTTCACTGAAAAGGAAAGAAATCTGAAATTGGCTAGATTCATATGAATGACATGGAGACCAGGGTCTCATTGTGCAAGGCACTGTATATACATACATAGTAATAGACAGTCCCTACCCCAAAAAGCTTACAGTCTGAACAGATGTGACAGCCAAAGGGTGGGGAGAAAGGAAATATTACTATTCTTATTTTACAGAGAAGAGATTCTCACTGGTTTTCCTCTGGAAGAACTGGCCTTTTTCTCCACATTATTTCTTTTGCACGCTACCCTTCCTAAGCTGAGGAGAATATACATACTTTTAAAAAGGGAAAAGCAAGTCCAACCCATTTACCTGTGAGCTCTGGATTCCTGGCATACCACACAGACAGACACCTGGTCAGTTTCAGAATACAACTTCAGTTCTTCATTATGCTTTCCACACTTTTGATGACCCACATTATTTTGCTGAGGAAGGGAGGCCTTGAACTTTGTGATCTCTTCCCCTAGGTTTGTCACCAAGAAATTCTTAGTGAAACTGGGATCTGGGAAAACCTGTCAAAAACAATCAGTGATATGAGGGTTAAAATGTGGGCATTCATTCTTTCAGGTGTGATATTTACAATACTGTGCACAGTAAGGTTGAGCTTTAATACTTATGTTCATCAGCTCCCTGCAATAAAAACAGAGATTTATTCTGTGATTTTTCAAGATCCTACAAAATGGCAGAGATTAGTGACATTTTAAAAAGCCAACACGGATTAGCTCAAGTGGGCAGACTAATGAGCCAGGGACTAAACTGGGATTTTGAAAAGGCCCTTAAGGAGTTGGATGCCAAATTCCCACTGAAGATCAGTAGCAGTTGAGTGCATAATTCTTTTCGGCCCCCTTGAAAGCCCCATCTTAAATTTTTATTCTATGCTGAATCAGAATGAATGTTCCCACCAAAGCTTGTCCAGAAAAGCAAAAGATTCCTACTGGCTAGAGGAAGATATGTGAGGCAGGGCATCCATGTAGCTACTGATTGGGGGAAGTGCACCATCCTTGGAACCCCACATTCATTTCCACATACCTGTGCTTTTAGTAACTACCTTGGCTAGCTGCTGTCTCATCCATATGCTCCTCCAGCCTTGCTGAGGGTTAGCTTGTGTGCAGGGGAGGAAGGAAAACTTTTCTTCCCCTCCAACCATGTCTAGCTGCTAGGTGGGGCAGTGCCACTCTTATCTTCTGCCCAACTCCCCCCCCGCCCCCAACCCACTATTTTGTTGTCTGCTTCTCTTCTTCTGACTATCTGTGAGCGTGTGACTACACAATGGCAGCTGTTAGGACAATTTGCATGAAGTTAAAACTGAAATGTTCAGCAAAATCCTCCCGTGCCCTCACCCAACAAAGCTCTTACAGAAAGGAGAAAATTGCAGATGCAAACAAGGGGTTTTTTGCTAGGGGTTAAACAAGGATTTTTGCTGCATTCTGTACTGTTCAAATTTGTTATAAATAAGCAGTTAGTAGATTATAATCACACAATCATTCATAGTTTGGAATATCTGCACTGATCAATCAGAAGCTGTCCCCATTTTGGTCCCTCTGTCTTCATTTCCAGGGTGGGAAACCAAAAGAGAAAGAGGAAATGGAGAAGGGAGGTAATGGGAGAAGTAAATCATTTTTTTTCTTGTAAATTATAACCTAACTGTTTCGTTGTAACATATTTGAACATGAAGAGTTTGCAACACAGCTGCACCATCTCACCAGGATACAACCACAACCAACAGGTAACCACTGCAGTAATGTGAAACTGAATTTATCTTGTAGTAATTCAGTTGGATGGTTATTTGCCAGACCTATACTTTCTACAGAAGTCTAGCTGCAGCTGTAAGATTTTAAAGCAGCTATTTGGGTTTGAGAAACACGTTTCCTAGTATTTTTGCGAATAACGACTAACACGGCTGCCACTCTGAAACATTTCCTAGTATCATCAAAGATCATGTTAAGTAGCCAGAGCAGTACCCAGCATAGATTTGGCAATCACAGCACAAACCAATTCACTTCTGCACTGTCAACCCAATCTTGAAAAAAACTGCCTCCAACCAAACAATACAAATCATCCAAAGAGAACTGTGTCTGCTCCCCATTCATCCCAATGGAATAAGAGCACCTGGGGGCAGTTAAGACTCCAGAATGGAATCTTGGCTTACTTGATTTTCCAAGGTCCCATATTCACTACACAATTAGCTATTTGCAGACATGGTTCTGTGCAAACCACATTGATTTATTGACTGTGGGGACACAAACAAACAGGCAAGAACCTTGCAGATACAAAGACCATTTTTCATTTAGTCCTCAGCGTGAAGGGGTGTATAAGACACACATACAGGCCCTGCATGTGTGTAACTTCACCCAGGTAAGTAGTGCCAGTTTCCAGGTGTTTGTGTTAAAGATCAGACCCCTTTCAGCCACCTCCAGGCTGTAAGAGTAAATTAATGCCACACCCTTAGGTCTTGGGAGCAGGAGGAGAGCTTCAGAGAGATGAGATGCTCATTATTGGAGGTGGGGAGAAGCTTCTGGTTGGGGGAGTTTGCAGATCCCAAGTGTGGCAATCGGTACCTCAAAGCAGTACCATGGAATCCCCATATTCACTGATGTCATATCATTATGATATATTTCATACAAAGCAGACCAAGTAAGATATCATATGAGAAGTCATGACCTGCTGAAACCCATTGGTCTGTCAAACTATGCACATCATTAGTGTGTATGAAGTTATGAGATTTTGCTGTATGGTTGTTACTGAAATATGTCGTAAGTCTGAGAGTCTCTAATGCTAGTTTTCCAGTGACAATGACAAATGAGGTAACTAACAGCACCTGGAGGGGGTTGCTGCTTGTCACTCGCAAAGCATTGTGAGAGACAGCCCAGGCTGGATAGTTAAGGGGGCACAGTGGTACCCTAGGGATCCCATCACACCAACCTTTGGGGGTGTTTGGTTAAAGCCCATTTCAGTCTCTCTCTGCTCTCCCTCAAAGGAAGGCCTAAGTGGGTAGGCTGGGCTCATTGAAGGAGCCCCAGGAGATAATTAAGGAGCAGGTGACCTCGCAGGGCAGGAGCACCCTGCAGACAGAAGGCTCACCTGGTGGCTGGGGGACAGGGAAAGCTGGTCCACTCCTTCCATGTCTCCGCCCTGTATGCAGAGGCGGCAGAAGTTGTGGCCATAGGGCAGGATGACAGGGTCAGCGAAGGACTCCAGACAGACGGGGGCACTGCAGCTCGCTGTGCAGGGATGTGCTGGAAGAGGCAGTGGCCATGGCACAGGGCTCAGGTTCTGCCGCGCTTTTGGAGCCGCTCTCTTCCCCACACGTGTGGGGATAGATGAGGGGCTGGGAAGCCTCAGCTAGGAGAAAAGAGGTGGGGACTCCCAGCCCTGGTCAACCCTCATTAGAGCAGTGCCCTCCCAACCCCGACAACCTAGGACTCTGACCTTGGCATGGGCAGGGTGGGCTCCTGCCATGGGGCTGGGGCCAGGCCATTGTTAGCTCCCTGCAGATCACCTCCCAAGGGTCACTTGTGCAGTGGAGCCGCCTCCATCCCTCCCCCCAGCCCAGGCCATGCTGCTGCCTGGTAGCAAGGGGAGTAGGCTGGAACTATCAAGCCATCAATCGGAGCCTCTAGCTGTCGGGTCAGGCGAGAAAGAGCCACGATTGCTTAAGTGGAAGTTACAGTTTCACTGATTGCTTTGTGTTTGCGGTTGAATGGGGCCTGACCAGGCTTTAAATGATCCCCTCTGAGCTTTGGTTGTTACAGCCGTGAAATGAGGGTGAAACCCACCCCCGTAAAACGTGGAGCCTCTGTAAAGGGCTAGGGAGAGAGCTGTACATCCGTTAATGCAGCACTTCATGCTATTGTTACCTTTTAAAGTATCAGCCTTTTGGTGTTTAACTAAACATGTTGCATGTAAAAGAATAATTCAGAAAAAGCCATGCAGAAGAAATATTTTTTGTGGCATCAGCTGGACCATGAACCTTTCTCCACCGTAATCAGAGCTGTGCTGATTTTACCTCAGAGGAGGCCGTGGCCCACAAAAATACAATAAAATCACATTAGAAAAGGGTCAGCCATTTAAACAGCAAGTTAAATAAGCTGCAGTTAGGCCTGGTGTACAATAGCCTTCACTCCCCACCTCCCAAAGCAAGGGTTCTCACAAAGGCATTTTCAGTGGCCTAATAATTTTTCCTAAAATAATTAACTTTATGAAAAACAAATAAATATGCACATATACATGGGCCAAATCATTGTAATTTATTTATGTAGGGTTTTTTGTTTTGCAGACTCAATAATAAAAACAAAAGTTCAGTTGTCCCTATTGTTTAGTGGACCTGCACAAAACAGGAACACAGATAAGATGCTTTGTACATTCTTGTCTTTTTTGTTGTTGTTTCTTTTGCTTTTGTGGTTGCTTTTTTAGAGACGTGCTAGTCTACAAAGTCTGCTGCTGTGAAAAGTGATATTTGTATGTTTCTTAATATCACTTTTCACGGCAGACTTATGCAAGCCTGGGGACAAATTAAGCCCTGGATGGGGAGGTGGGTAGGGATGTGGTGGGGGCCGGATGGCGATGGGGGGGGATGGATGGAGGATTGGGGGAGGCAGTGAGGGCCAGGGGGCAATGGGGGGAGGTGAATGAGTGGCCAGGGGAGGCTGCCAGCGGAGGCTGGGGCAAAGAGGGGGGGTGAGCCCAGAGACAGAGCCCACTGCCATGTGGCTAGGGACCAGGACTAGAGCCCGAAGTTCCACCCACTGCTGCCACATGGCTGAAGTCTAAGGCCTGAGGAGGCAGCAGGGGCCGGGGCAATGTGGTGGTGAGCTTGGGGCCAGGAACTGGGGCCGGAGCCCAAAGCCCCATGGCTGGAGCCTGCCCCTCACCACCCCAGGGCTGAAGCCCAAAGCCCGAGCCCACCATCCCCGAGAAAGTGGGAACTTCACCAACTGTCTGCTCCCGCAATGTTTGTGTCGGGGGTGGGGGAGAGGATCGGGGCCCACGCCCTGCTGGTGGCCCTGGGGAAGGTGCTGCTGCTTTGCCCTCCCCACCCAATCACTGCCCATGAGGCTGTAAGAAAAGCCCCTCGTGGCCACATTTGAGAAACACTGCCCTAAAGTTTCCCACCATTGGTACACTGATACAGCTCCAGTGATGTTAGCAATGGTGGGCGGGGTGCTGGTGTCTGCTTGCCTTTTTACCAGTGTGCTCTCTAGGCTTGCTCTGAGGAGAGACTTAGTCAACCTAGTGGTAAAAACACTGCTGGCTTCGTCTCTACACAAGTGCTGGGCGGTGAGAAAAGAAAGCCGGCTAGGAGGCACGTGTCCCTTCCCCCTGTGTAGAAATCAACAGTCCCTCTGCACGAACAACATGCAGTTTGGAATATATGGTGAGGAGGGAAGAGAGTCTGGTCAACCAGCAGACGGGTGCTTTCAGCAGCCTGTTCCCATGCAGATTCAACTGTACCAAAAGCCACATTCATTCATGACAAAACAGCAATAATTCCACCTCCACAACCCAACTCAAGACATACGGGGAGCCCATGGTAATTCCTGCCTGTTTGAGAGAGGGTGCCAACTTTGGCCTGACATAGCAACTCTACAACCCCTCCCCCCATGCTGAACCTCTTTTACTTTTCTTCTGTCCTTTGTCTGTCTTTGGTTGTGGGGGGCGAGGGGGAAATGATCCAAATCACTGCAGTTTTGTAAGTGAGAGAAAATATTCTGGCTACAACCTATTTGACAGTATTAATGATAATAAGGTAATGACAGCGGCACAATATGGTTAATATCAACGGCACAACTTAGGAAGGGTGCAAGAGACAAAGCTGATTTGGGAAGTTACATTTTCCCAGTAAAAAGAAAAGGAGTACTTGTGGCACCTTAGAGACTAACCAATTTATTTGAGCATAAGCTTTTGTGAGCTACAGCTCACTTCATCGGCTGCAGTACTATGTCGTTAATAAAACTAGAAGGCGTTCATCACGTGTCATTTAGAAACAGAAGCCTGCAGTCATGGAAAAGAATCCTAGAACACAGCACTAGCCGAAGACTGCAAAGAAATATCTAAAATAATCCCATAAGCACAATGTGCTAGAATATAAATAAAGAAGAAGAATCTGCGATCCATCTATACATACTGTGTGGATGGCAGTTTTCTGTGCCTTCAGTTATAGTTTTCATGTCTTTAAAAAAAAAGTCAGCAAAAACTAGTAATGTAGAATGTAAATTCCTGGATGCAGGGATCATATCCTGTTTGTCTGTACTGAGGTTGCTATATAAGCGCTAAAGCAGTAGCAGTAAATATGAAAGGTTTACATTCTCCCAGCAACTGTACATGTGTGCAGTAATGGTGCCCTCCAGTGGACAGCTGTGTTAAACACAGTCTGAAGAAATTTAGTGTGGCAGCCCTGTTAGTCTGAGTATTTGCAAAAAGAAAAGGAGGACTTGTGGCACCTTAGAGACTAACCAATTTATTTGAGCATAAGGTTTCGTGAGCTACAGCTCACTTCATCGGATGCATGCAGTGGACAATGCAGTGAGGAGATTTATATACACAGAGAACATGAAACAATGGGTGTTACCATACACACTGTAACAAGAGTGATCAGATAAGGTGAGCTATTACCAGCAGGGTGCGGGGGGGGGGGGGGCGGTGCGTGGGTGGGAAGACCTTTTGCAGTGATAATCAAGGTGGGCCATTTCTAGCAGTTGACAAGAACGTCTGAGGAACAGTGGGGGGCTGGGGGGAGAATAAACATGGGGAAATAGTTTTACTTTGTGTAATGACACATCCACTCCCAGTCTCTATTCAAGCCTAAGTTAATTGTATCCAGTTTGCAAATTAATTCCAATTCAGCAGTCTCTCGTTGGAGTCTGTTTTTGAAGTTTTTTTGTTGATTGACAGAGACAGAAGAGTACCCAGAAGTCACCTACTACAGGACAGGCCCAACAAAGAAAATAACAGAACACCACTAGCCATCACCTTCAGCCCCCAACTAAAACCTCTCCAGCGCATCATCAAAGATCTACAACCTATCCTGAAGGACGACCCATCACTCTCACAGATCTTGGGAGACAGTCCAGTCCTTGCTTACAGACAGCCCCCCAACCGGAAGCAAATACTCACCAGCAACCACACACCACACAACATAACCACTAACCCAGGAACCTATCCTTGCAACACAGCCCGTTGCCAACTGTGCCCACATATCTATTCAGGGGACATCATCATAGGGCCTAATCACATCAGCCACACTATCAGAGGCTCGTTCACCTGCACATCCACCAATGTGATATATGCCATCATGTGCCAGCAATGCCCCTCTGCCATGTACATTGGCCAAACTGGACAGTCTCTACGTAAAAGACTAAATGGACACAAATCAGACATCAAGAATTATAACATTCAAAAACCAGTCGGAGAACACTTCAGTCTCTCTGGTCACTCGATTAGAGACCTAAAAGTGACAATTCTTCAACAAAAAAACTTCAAAAACAGATTCCAACGAGAGACTGCTGAATTGGAATTAATTTGCAAACTGGATACAATTAACTTAGGCTTGAATAGAGACTGGGAGTGGATGGGTCATTACACAAAGTAAAACTATTTCCTCACATTTATTTCCCTCCCCCCCCCACACCCCACTGTTCCTCAGACGTTCTTGTCAACTGCTGGAAATGGCCCACCTTGATTATCACTACAAAAGGTTTTCTCCTGCCCCCCCGCACTCTCCTGCTGGTATTAGCTCATCTTAAGTGATCACTCTCGTTACAGTGTGTATGGTAACACCCATTGTGCTGGAAATGGCCCACCTTGATTATCATACACATTGTAAGGAAAGTGATCACTTTACATAAGCTATTACCAGCAGGAGAGTGGGGTGGGGGGAGAGAAAACCTTTTGTAGTGGTAAACACCCATTTTTTCATGGTTTGTGTGTATAAAAAGATCTTCTGTACTTTCCACAGTATGCATCTGATGAAGTGAGCTGTAACTCACGAAAGCTTATGCTCAAATAAATTGGTTAGTCTCTAAGGTGCCACAAGTACTCCTTTTCTTTTTGTGAATACAAACTAACACGGCTGTTACTCTGAAACCTTACATCTTACCGACACCCTGGGTGTTTACAGCAGTGTGGCCTGAGTGTGGATGTAGGACGTGCATTGCTGGGAGTGCAGCAGCTTCTCTACCATAGTTATAGCAGCAGAAGAGAGATTTCCACATTACAGCTCCCCTGCAAAGGGGAGGCTAAAGTCTGTGGGGGCTAAGAAAGAAAGAACAGACCATGAGCTCAAGTCCTGTAAAGGTATTAAAGGACACAGAATGAACTTGCTCTTCCCTCACTTCCAATAATGGTGGTTTGAGGTTGCCCTACTATCTGGTTTTCTTGGTAACCCTTTAGTGTGTGTTGAAGGGGCTGGGGTCCCAACAGAGAGTGTGGATATAGAAGAACCTGTGAATCCATGTAAGTTGATCATCAGAGGGTGGGTGGCTCTGAGCTGTGCAACAAGAAGTTATTTTTCAGAGCTGTGATTCGGGTGTAATATTTTTAAAGAACAGTGGGTGGTATTAATCACCTGAAGTGGATGTGTTAAAGGTTTAGCATACACACTGAGCAAAGGCATTAAGACAAGATAAAGGGACCCTGCCAGATTGTAAAACTCATTAAAAAATGTCCATCGCTCTGCTATTAACAATGCTTTATTAAAACTGAAAGAATTTTAGAAACCTAACTTACGACTCCCGACGTGTGCTGTTTTTTCAGACCGTGAATAGAGACTAGTCAGTTTCTACTCAATTCCACTTTCAAGGCTGCAAGGTTTGGATTGCAAACTGTAAAAGGGGATGGGTATTTGGTTTAAAACCCCTCCACAAAACCTGTTTCTCACTGGAACTGAAAAAAATGTTATGTGAACAGTTTAACAAGATCTACATTTGAGACCAGTTGGCCCTTACAGTGTTTCTAAGCTATATATGTGAAAGAGACAGCCTGTACTTAAAGGCCACGGAGTCAAAATGGGCCACACACATGGGAAATAAAATTTAGAAGCCAGCCAGGTCAGTGCAGGGTGCACTGTTTTAGTACTGACTCGGGGCAAATCCTCTAATTGGCTGCTTTCCCAACTTGCTCACCTCCTGGGATAGAGCAGCCAATTGGGCCTGCTGCAAGAAGCAGACAGAGATGTTCCCCTCCTCTTCGGAGGGGACACTATTCTCACAGGAGGTGAGAAGGAAGCGAAAAAGCCCAGCAGTTCAGGGAGACTCTTCTTTCTCCTTCCCAAAACACACAGCCTGGGAAGCTGGCAGGGGAATCCCACTAAAGCCATCCAAGCCTAGGAGAGAGGGATGAAGGACCACAGTAGAAGCAGAGGTGAAGCTAGGGGGCAGGAGGCAGAACTGATGCAGCGAGTGGGAGGAAAGGATTGATTTGGGGTTGGGGGCAGAATTAAATGCTGGGCAGGGGGACAGGCAGAAGTAGGGGTGATGATGGTCCCCCCTTCCTCCCCACACACTTCTTTCAGACCCTTTGCCCCAGAGCCAGCTCAGGGCAAACTGAGAAATGGAGGAAATGAATCCACTTTTGCTAGAAAAGAAAATCAAGAGATTAATTTGGAGACCATGAGTGCCTTCTTTTTTTCCCTTCAGCCCAGGAAAAAGTTCTTTTGCAGGAATCATTTGGTTAACTACCTATCCAATCTCTAGCCATCCTCTGAGCCCTTTTGGTGGTGGTTGTGGTGGTGTTTCTTTTCTCTCTTGTTTTTGGAAAGCAAACATTTACCTATTCATGCATATTTCTTTTAAATCAACATTTCCTCAACTGTTTGGGCGATCCTTTCAAGAGAGATGCCCCTCTTACCAGCATTATTGGTCATTCACTAGGAATCCCAAACATGCTCTGTTCACATTCTGAAGGCAAACTTCACAACCGTAAAGGCTAGGAATTTAATTATTTCAAAAGAAAAGCTTAGACTGTGGAGCACAAGGCGGAGTATCTTACTGTCTGGCTGAGCCGCTGTGTGTGGACCCAGGTTGACCCTGGCTCCATCCTCAGGAGCCAAAGCTGTGGGTGGGCCCAGGGGAATTCAAATATATGTTCATGATGGTACTTGTTCAGTGAGTTTGAGCCTCTCCTCCTGCTTTCAGAAATCTTGGAGTCGGTCCTACAGCAGATGTCACTTTTTTGTTTACAAGCCAAATTCACTTGCTTCCCAGGCTCCTGTTTAGGGTTTAACTTCATACTTTAGCTGAATGAGGCTTTATTGAAATGTCTGGGGACTTGAAAAAAGATTGGACTCAGGCAGTCAATCAGCTTTCATAGCACTCAAAAGCAAACACATTGTCTGACGTGGGTTCCAGTTCTAATCTGCTACCTTTGCCCTCACTGCGAGGAATTTCCATGCTGCGGTATTAATTAGCAACACCCAAAAAATCTCGCAGCAACTGTAAAATGCAAGCCAAACTGGCAAAATAGAACTTCACAAAAAAGAGCCTTTTGTCACAGCTGTTATTTTCCAACTGCACTGCTGCCGTCACAAAGGATGGGGATTTCAAAATAGCCGTGGAAACACTGCTATTACTTCCTCTTGAGATAAGGCTGGTGGATTAAGCATTAAAGTGTGGGATTTGGGGGTGCTTTTTTTTCAGAGTATTGTTAATGATTTACAACCTAGCCCTGTGCACGGGGACCAGCCTGGAGAGTTTCAAATTATTTTTATGTTACTTCATCTGATATATGGTAACAGATGATGAGTGACAAAATCTGGCAGGAGGTGGTGATGACCAGATGCATGGTCAGCCTCTTCCAGGAGGTACTAATGCTGAACTCCCATCCTTAAGAAAGTCCTGGGGCAATTTCAGTGTCTTTTCTACCTCAAGAGCATCTCAGTCAAATCAACCTTAATGATTCCCCAAACTGACTGATGCATTTCTTGTCCTTGACTGTGTAGTAAAGCTGGGCTCTTTCTGGCCAAATGCTGCTTTTCCAGCTACTACCACGCACATGGAGGAAAGCAGTCCCTACCCCCAAAAGGGTTAATATCTAAGACAAGAAACATATGTAGTATTGCCAACCCAGACAATCACAAACAATGAGTCTGATTTTGTAAGTTTTTAAGTGAGGTGAAACTTTGGGTACGCGAGACAAATCAGACTCCTGAAAGGGGTACAGTAGTCCGGAAAGGTTGAGAGCCACTGCTGTATGACACTTGCCTGTACCCATTTTGCTTTTCAAATGCAGCAGATCATTTGGTTTGTGTTCTTCTGTATCTAATGTTGTATAACACTGTCAATAGACATTGTCCTGCATATTTCAGATGTCTCGTGGTAACTGTTTTTATATTACTGTCAGTTGTAAAGCAGAATCTATCAATTACTTTGAATGTGCCCAGAGGGGAATATTTTATACAATATCTAATCTTCTTGATACATTGTGTCAGAATATTGTTCACTCATTTAACCTTTTCAGACTATTTTTATTATAGCAACCTTGAGCAAACACTGTCCAAATGGTTGCAATGATTCCATTATCAGCTATAACAATATTTACCTGTGGTCATAAGTTTGTGTAAACAATTAACCAAAAAGAGGGAAAATTAAAAAACAAACACCATTATTAAATTACTCATGCAGAAATGTAATCCTGAATTTCTGGCTCAGCAGTAGCATGGCCAGACAATACAGATATGTGTGAAAAACTAGTGAGACTCGGGAACTCTGAGTTCAGTCCCCAGTTCTCCCCCACATAGGGTGATCAGATGTCCCAATTTTATAGGGACAGTCCAGGGGTGAAAGTAACTTAAAGGACTTACCGGTATGCAGGGCGGCCGGGGTCTTGGGCAAGGTGGGAATGGGGGGCAACTCTGGTCCTCCAGAATTGGCAGGGCCTTGGGCAGAAGGGGCGGGGCTGGGGCCAGAGTACCAGCAGCCACTTTCTTACCAGTATGCCGTACCAGCCTGTACCGGCTTACTTTCACCTCTGGGACAGTCCTGATGTTCAGGGCTTTGTCTTATATAGGCACCTATTACCCCAGCCCGATTTTTCACACTTGCTAGCTGGTCACCCTACCCACAGACTTCCTGTGCGACCTTGGCAAGTCACTTGACTCAGTTTCCCACTTGCAAGATGAGGTAATAATATTTTATTTTCTCCCACCCTTTGTCCATTTTTGTCTATTTAGATTGTAAGTCTTTGAGGCATGTGACAGGGTCAGGCCAGATGGCTATAGGAGAGTAATAGAAGGCCGATATATTAGCCCCAGGCTAAGTAGGTCCCTTTTCCCTGGGTAAGGTAACAGGGAAGGTTCCAGAACAATCAGGAACCTTCTGGAGACAATTAAGACCAGCTGATTAGAACACCTGCAGGGTCCCACTGGCAAGACAGTGCAGCTAATCAGCCAAATGCTTATGTGCGTGAAGGTCACAGTGGAGGTCATTGTTTTCTTCCATGCTAATACCCACAGATGTTCCTGTCCCTCCAGTCCCTTCTCAAGATCCACTTCTTCTCTGATGGCAACATCAATGGATGACCCAGGATCGTGTAGGGTAAGAACAACTGGATAGAGATGGTTTTATTTACTTGTTTTTAAAATGTATATAATGTAGGTTAATTAAAAATGTATCCGTTTTTACACACACACTCTCTCTCCTCCACCCTTTGCAGTACTGCCAGTTTTATCATGAGTCTCATAATATTTGGTGTTTCTTGAATCCCCAACTCCTGGAGTCTTGGGAATATGTGAGAATCTCAGCTTTATTTTTTTTAATAAAAGAAAGTTTCTTGCCCTCATCGTTGCAAAGAGAAGTTTGAAAATGGGACCTGAGTGTAAACAAAAGATTCAAAAATCAGACCTAAAAATACAAAAGTGTCTCAGCACATTATTACTGAAAATTGCTCACTTTCTACTTTTACCATATAATTATAAAATAAATCAATTGGAATATAAATATTGTACTTACATGTACATCCCTGGCTGGGATTATTTAGTTGGGGTTGGTCCTGCTTTGAACAGGGGGTTGGACTAGATGACCTCCTGAGGTCTCTTCCAACCCTAATCTTCTATGATTTTATGCCAGTGTACAGTCTATAGAGCAGTATAAACAAATCATTGTCTCTATGAAATTTTAGTTTGTACTGACTTCACTAGTGCTGTTTATGTAGCTTGTTGTAAAACTACGCATATATCTAGATGAGTTGATGTACCCCCTGGAAGTCCTCTGTGTATCCCTGGTTGAGAACCACTGTCATAAAAGTAGAACAGGAAGTAAGTTGAGATACTATGTAACTACTGTTTATAAGTAAGTGCCTCATAAAATACAGTGAGCATCTGGGACAGATTATCAGCTAAAAAGACAGGCATTTTAACAGTCATGATAGTTATCTGAGTCAAGTGAGAAGAAAGAAAAGGAGTACTTGTGGCACCTTAGAGACTAACAAATTTATTTGAGCATAAGCTTTCGTGAGCTACAGCTCACTTCATCGGATGCATGCGGTGGAAAATACAGCGGGGAGATTTATATACATAGAGAACATGAAACAATGGGTGTTACCATACACACTGTAACGAGAGTGATCAGGTAAGGTGAGCTATTACCAGCAGGAGAGTGGGGGCTGGGGGGGAGGGAGACCTTTTGTAGTGATAATCAAGTGGCCATTTCTAGCAGTTGACAAGAACGTCTGAGGAACAGCGGGGGCGGGGGGGCGGGGGGAAATAATGGGGAAATAGTTTTACTTTGTGAAATGACCCATCCACTCCCAGTCTTTATTCAAGCCTAAGAGCACTACAAAAGTTGGTATTTCAAAAGGTGAAAGATCATTCTGATTCTCCCCTGAATATCTGGAGCTCCAGAAGTCTGTTTTCTAGAACAGCTAAGAGTCCCAAATTTATTTCAGATGTTGTGTGGCACTGTCATTATGTTACATCAATCTGTGAGGACACATCACACCAAGATATAATGTCATTAAATGAAGATGAAAATGTTGTGGCATGTTGCAGCAGCATGCATCACAATTATGTTGTCCCACAGGACAAAGACACATAGCACACAGATGGGTGAAAATAATAGTTTAGATTCGCCCACATTCTGTGGCCCCATTGCACTGCTGTGATGATGCAAAGGGGCAGCGTCTAGCCTAGAGGGCACAGTTCAGCATTCTGTATTTAAAATCTAGGTTTGCTGCCCAAAGAATCTAACCACATCACCATTAGCTGCTGAGAGACTTAATGTTTGTGTTCCTCTGCACCAGCACCTACATGTAGTCAAGATCATTTCAGTGCCAGCAGGAACAAAAAGAATAGGGGAAAAGTCAAATGTAAAAGGATGTTTGATAGCCCAGGACATTTCCCTCTCCCACAACCTTTTATTACAAACAGTGGAGAGTAAAAAATAATATACTAACCAGCTAAATAAAAGTATTTGGCAGTATCCTTTTATATCTCCCTGCACCTTCTTCTCCCTAGGCCCTTCACCGTTAGCCTGACCAGATCAAATACATATAGATCAGTGGTTCCCAAACCTGTTCTGCTGCTTGTGCAGGGAAAGCCCCTGCCGGGCCAGGCCAGTTTGTTTACCTGCTGCGTCCACAGGGTCGGCCGATCGCGGCTCCCACTGGCCGCGGTTCGCTGCTCCAGGCCAATGGGAGCTACTGGAAGCGGTGGCCAGTACATCCCTCAGCCCGCTCCGCTTCCAGCAACTCCCATTGGCCTGGAGCAGTGAACCGTGGCCACTGGGAGCCGCAATTGGCCGAACCTGCGGACGCGGCAGGTAAACAAACCAGCCCAGCCTGGCAGGGGCTTTCCCTGCACAAGTGGCGGAACAAGTTTGGGAGCCACTTGCACAGTGGAAAGTCTGTTGACTGATCACAGCTTGCCAAGCTTTCCTTGACAGATGTGAAGTGGGGATAACTCAGCTGTTAGAGACCAAGGGTGGTGACAGCTGATAAGTTTCCTCCCCTCTCACTCCAGAATATTGTGAAGTTTGGTTTTGGTACTTAATATTGTCATGCCAAGCTGTCAATTTCTTGCTTTTATACATATTGCTGTTAGAAAGAAAATATGACCCCCGCAAAGACAGGTGGAATGGACACCAGAGCTGTGGCACAGATATACAAGAAGGTTACTCAGCTTGTGTAGTAACTGAGGTTCTTTGACATGGTTGTCCCTGTGGGTGCTCCACTTTAGGTGTCTTGGCATCCTGCGCTTCCGTCAGAGACTTTTGGTAGCAGTGCCCCGATTGGCCACACACGAGCGGCAGCCATCTCGCACTGCTCTGAGCTGTTACCCAGAGTGCACAGCCAACCATCACCCAGTTCCTTCTCTACCCCAGAAGATCGAGCTGAAACTCCGAAGTAGAGGGGAGGAGGATTGGTAGTGGAGCACCCACAAGGACAACCATCTCAAAGAACCTCACTTACTGCACAAGGTGAGTTATTTTCTCTTCTTCTTCGAGGAGTGTCCCTGTGGGTGCTCCACTTTAGGTGACTGAAGAGCAGTGCCCCTCGGTGGAAAGGAGAGGCTTATGTATGGTGGAGAGCACCGACTGATAGTCCAAAGTGAGCGTCTGCAGCTGACTGCTGTTCCAGGGCGTAATGTTTGGTGAAAGTATGGGGCGATGCCCAGGTAGCTGCTTTACAAATATCTGTGATGGGTTCATCTTTGAGAAAGGCTATGGATGTGGACATAGCTCTAGTGGAGTGTGTGCAAAGTCCAGAAGGAGCTTGCAGACTGTAATTTTGGTAACATAATTGGATACAATTAGAGACCCATTTAGAAAGTCTCCGTTGGGAATGGTTTGGCCTCTTGATCATTCTGTTGTGGATATGAATAGCCTGGATGATTTTCTGAATGTTTTTGTTCTCTCTACATAGAACGCCAGCACTCTGCGGACGTCTAGTGTGTGAAGGGATGTCTCCCTGTTGTCTGTGTGTGGCTTGAGAAAGAATACAGGTAAGTAAATGAGTTCATTGAGATGGAAGAGGGAGGCAACCTTGGGTATGAATTTAGGGTGTTGGTGTAGGATGACTTTGTGCTTGAGGAATGTGGTATAAGGTGGGTGTGCCATTAGGGCACCCAACTCTCCCATCCTTCATGCTGATGTGATAGCTACTAGAAAGGCGACCTTCATGGATAAGTATAGGAATGAGCAGGTCGCTCGCGGTTCAAAGGGTTTGCCCATGAGGGCACAGAGAACAAGGCTGAGGTCCCACATAGGGGTTGGGTCCCTTAATGTGGGGTGTTCTCTATACCCTTGAGAAAGCGCTTAGTCAGTGGATGGGTGAAAACAGTGACTCTGTCCACCTTGTCGTGAAAGGTGGTGATGGCTGATAAGTGTATTCTGAGTGAACTAGTCCAGAGGCCTGATTTTTTGAGTGTCAATATGTAATCAAGGATAGTAGGTAACAGGGCCGATTGTGGAGTGATCTGCTTGTCTTGGCACCAGATGGAGAATCTTTTCCACTTGTGTGCATATGTTTTGTGTGTGAAGAGATGTCGGCTATTTAGTAGAATGTCTTGAACTTCCTTGGAACAGCAAGTTTCAAGTTCTGTCAGCTATGTATTAATCAGGCCTTGAGACAAAGTGTTGAAATGTTGAGGTGATGGAGGCATCCTGTGTCCAGTGGCAGATCAATGATTTTGCTGCCCCTAGGCCCTGAAATAATTGCCGCACCCCCTCCCCCCCCCAGCTCACCTCTGCTCCACCTCCTTCCCTGAGCGCGCCGCCGGGTCCTGCTTCTTCCTGCCAGTGCTTGTGCACTAAACAGGTTCGCAAAGGAGCGGGGAAGAGGGGGGAATGTGACATGCTCAGGAGAGGAGGCAGGGCCAGGGCCGGGATTTGGGGAAGGGGACCAATAGGGGCAGGGAGGGGGCGGGGAAGGGGTGGAGTTGGGGCGGGGCTGGGGGCAGAGGGCACGAACCGGCGCCGGGGGAAGCAGCCTCTGGTTGCTATTATAAATTTGCCACCCCTGCAATTTTGCCGCCCTAGGCCTAGGCTTTGTCGGCCTAGGCGTTAATACGCCACTGCCTGTGTCAGCAGATGAGGCTGGAGGAGAAGGGTTCATGGTGATCTGAGGCAGACTGCTTCTATGCAGAGCAGGTAAGATTGGGCCCCTCCTTGGTGATTTATAAAAAACATAGTCACCAAGTTGTCCATTAGAATCTGGACAGTTTTGTTGTGGATCAGTGGGAGAAAGAGATGGCGTTTCGAACTCCCCAGAGCTCCAGTAGATTTATGTGGAGATTTGACTCCTCTAGGGACCAGCAGCCCTGGATGGTGTTGTAGTACAAGTGTGCCCCCCATCCTACAACAGAGGCGTCTGCGGTGATAGTGACTGATGGGGTTTCCCATTGGAAGGGAATGCTTGAGCAGACATTTGTTTCTTTTGTCCACCATGTGAGCGAGTCTTTCACTCTGCTGGGCATTGTAAGCCATCTGTTGATCAATTGTCTATGAGGAATATAGACAGAGCATAGCCAGGTTTGTAGGCATCTCATATGCAGCCTGGCATGTTTCACGACAAAAGTAGTAGCCAACATGTGCCCTAGAAGTTGTAGGCACATTCTGGCAGATGTTTGTGGGCTGTGTCTTACTGTTGTAACCAGGTTTGTTAAGGCAGGAAACCACTGTTGGGGTAAAAGCGGCAAAGATCCTGTGGCACCTTATAGACAGACATATTGGAGCATAAGCTTTCGTGGGTGAATACCCACTTCATCAGATGCATCCGACGAAGTGGGTATTCACCCACGAAAGCTTATGCTCCAATACGTCTGTTAGTCTATAAGGTGCCACAGGACACTTTGCCGCTTTTACAGATTCAGACTAACACAGTACCCTTCTGATCATTGGGGTAGCCGTGCTGATACTGTGGCAAAATAAAGGTGTGCCCCTATAACGTCCAGTTGTTGGGTTGGGGTCAAGGTGGATTTCTGGAGGTTGATTTGTAACCCTAGGTTTGTAAATAGGGTTAGAGTGGTGTCAGTGGTGTGAACCTCCTCCTTGTATGTTGGTGCTTTCAGCAGGCAGTCGTCTAGGTAGGGGAATATGATCACACCCTGCCTGCGAAGATGTGTTGCTGCAACGGCTAGTACTTTGGAAAATACCCTTGGAGCCGTGGAGAGGCCGAAGGGAAGTACCTTGTATTGGTAGTGTAGGTTGCCCAGAGTGAATCGTAGGAACCTCCTGTGTGCCGGGTGGATAGAGATATGAAAGTAAGCATCCTGTAAATCGAGGGCCAAAAGCCAATCTCCTTTCTCCAATGTTGGAATTATGGTTGCTAGGGTTACCATCTTGAAGCACTGGGTTCTCATGAACTTGCTCAGTTTGTGCAAGTCCAGAATGGGCGTCCATCTGCCTGTTTTCTTCGGAGTGAGGAAGTAATTTGAGTAAAACCCCCGCCCCCTGTGCTGAAGCGATACTGGTTCCACAGCACCTAGTTGCAGGAGATGGTTTATTTCCTGCTGTAACAGGTACTCGTGAGATGGGTCCCTGAAGAGGAACAGGGAAGGGGGGTGGGTAGGTGGGATAGAAACAAAGGGGATGAAATAGCCCTTCTGGGTAATTTCCAGAACCCACTTGTCTGAGGTGATGGTTCTTCAGACTGGGTAAAAGGGTGTAAGGCAGTCCACAAATGGGATGGAAATTGGAGGTGACTCTGGAATTGGAGAATGTGGGGTTCTCGTGTCCTTGACCAACACTTAAAAACATTTGCCTAGAAGTGGATGGCTGAGACGTAGACGACTGCTCCTGTATTTGATGGCGTCTCATCTGGCTCTGCTTGCGGCGTTGGTCATAATGTCCTTTAGGCAGGGTGTATAATAATTGGTTGGTTATAGAATCTGCCCTGTTTCTTTTTGTTTGCAGGGACATAGATTCCGAGTGTCTTTAATGTCATACAGGAGTCCTTCAGGGTGTGTAAGGAGACATCCATGCTCTCTGCAAACAATTTTAGCCCCTCAAAAGGTAACTATAGTCATCTGAACTTCCCTGGGGAAGCCGGAGAGATGGAGCCATGAAGCTCTCGGCATGACAATGGATGTGGCGATGGAGCGGGCCGCTGTGTCAGCAGAATCCAGAGAAGCCTGCAGGGCCATTCCAGCGATGAGGAAACCTTCAGCTATATTGGCCTTATATTGTTCTTTTTTTGTCAGCTGGAATGTGCTCAATAAAAGATGACATCTGAGAAAAAGTGTTGTGTGTGTAATTGGCCAGTAACACAGAATAGTTTGCTATGTGAAACTGCAGGGTCGCTGATGAATAGGCTTTCCTGCCAAAGAGGTCTAGGTTTCCAGCCTTTATCATAGGGGGTGGTTTTGGTCTGAAGTTGCTTCCCCATTTGATTAACTACTTCTACCACCAATGAGTTTGGGGGAAGATGGGTAAACAAAAACTCAGCTCACTTCACCAGCACATAGTACTTCTTGTCAGATTTCTTTCAAGAAGGTGGAACTGTGGCGGGCATTTGCCATACAGTTTTTGCTGGGTCCATAATGGCAGCATTAATGGGTAGTGCTATCTTGGCTGACGGAGAAGCTTGTAGTATATCTGTCAACTTATGTTGAGCCTCTGGTAGCTCAGCCAGTGAGATGTCTAGTGAATCATCTACTCTTTTAAACAAACCCTGAAAGGATTTGAAGTAATCTCCCGATGTTGGGGGAGGTGGCATTATTGTTTTATCCAGAGACAAAGACAAGATGTGGGTAGGTGGGAGGGTGTCACCCTCTGGTCTGTCGACAGATTCTTCGGCTTCCTCCTCCAGCAGTTCTGGGGAAGCTGGAGCTGATGTCAGAGGTGATTGCTGCGTCCTGGACCTGGGTGGATTGGAGGGCTGGAGGTTCTGGGCTCTGTATAATGCCCAGGTGTCCCAGTATGCCCACTGCGGTGGGAGGGGACACCCATTTTGGGGGTTGCCAACCTACGCCCTGCGGCTGTGAGGGTCCAGGTTTGGGAGAGGAGTGGCGAGGGGTGCCCACTGCTGTCTCCACTTCCTCCTATTCCAGTGGATGTAATGAAAAAGCTTGGCACTGATCTGGCTGGGGTACCATTGGAGCAGAAACACAGAGTTCCCAGAAGTAATGAGGAGGTCTGCCTGGCTGACAAACTTTGGCGGTACTGGGAGGCTCGGTACCAGTGGCAGAGGCAAGCTCAGGCTGGGAACCAGAGGGAGTGTTGTTGGTGCCGTAGACTTGCCATATCGTATTGGTGCAGCAGATGGCGCCATAGCACTGTTCTGTGCCTGAGGTTTGTTCTGTTCCCTGGGTGCCAAGCTAGGAGGCTTAGGCCTGGTCTACACTTGCGGGTGGGGGATCGACCTAAGATACGCAACTTCAGCTACGAGAATAGCGTAGCTGAAGTCGACGTATTTTAGGTCAACTTACCTCATGTCCTCACGGTGTGGGGTTGAGTGCCGCTGATCCCCTGTCGACTCTGCTTCCACCTCTTGCCGGGGTGGAGTACAGGAGTCGACGGCAGAGCGATCGGGGATCGATTTATCGAGTCTACACTAGACATGATAAATCGATTCCCGATCGATCAATCACTACCCACCGATCCAGCAGGTAGTATAGACGTACCCTTAATTTTGCTCCTATGAGAGCTAGATCGCACCGGGTCTTTTGCTCCTCAGGACGTCTCAGTACCGGATGGTCCTGGTATCTCGTGGTCCGGCGCTCTCGATGCCATTGGTACTGGGGCAGTTTTTGTGGTCAGAGATCGCTTTTTAGGAGGCGAATCATGGTGCAGCGAAGAGTGAGACTGCTTTTTTGTGGCTTTTTTAGGACCAGGGTCCTTAGCAGTCATTTTTGAAGAGGACCCCATAGGTGAGGCAGCTGCAGGTGAGGACTGGCGAGGAGGTGTCCTGGACTCGAGGTTGGAGGCAGGTCGGAAGGAGCTCTCCATCATTAAGAGTTTTAGTTGGAGGTCACTAGCCTTCCTTGTCTTTACTGAATTTCTTGCTGGTGGGACACTTTTGGGTAATGTGTGTCTCCCCCCAGGCAATGGACACAATGCGCGTGGCTGTCTGTCACTGGTATTGAAAGTCTTCAGGTGAGACAGCGCTTGAAACCTGGAGAGCCAGGCATGTCCAAGAGGTGAAGCTGAATAGAGAATGGGAATAATCCCGGTCTAATGTCTCTTCAGCGACTGCCTGCCTGAGGCGGGAATAAAAAGAGGGGGAAAGTTTTTTTTTTTTTAAATGGTAAACAGAACAAAAATGAAAGGAGAAATCAGTAAGGAGGGAATAACTATGAAAGAGGCAGAAATTAGAGAAATATGAGAGCTGTTAAGGGCACTACTGTTGTTCCGACCGAAACCAAAGGTGGTGGAGAATGAACTGGGTGACAGTTGGCTGCATGCATGGGGTAACCGTGTGCAGCGGTGCAAGATGGCTGCCATGCATGTGCGGCCAACCGGGGCACTGCTACCAAAAGTCTCTGACTACAAGGGCAGGGCACCAAGACACCTAAAGTGGAGCACCCACAGGGACACTTCTCGAAGAAGAAACATTGGGTCTGATTGTCTACACTGATGAAACTCAGTGGAGTTTCCTCTGGTTTACATCGGGGTAAGTCAGAGAAGGGGACTGCAAACAGAGGAATTTGAGAGGGGGAGAAGGAGATCCCCCTACTGAATGAACAAGGTGCAAGTACTAACTTTGGGATGAGTGAGTTTGTTTGGCTGTTAGTGTTTTTCTTTCAGGTTACTTCAGTTATTTTCAGTTATTTCAGTTGCTGGGTCAGTTGGGATTGTGTGTCTGGGGATTGTTTGAGCCTTTGTTCCCTGGATCATCCTTGGTCATCTTTGATCAGCCTCACTCAGCCTTGTGATCACCCTCCCCCTGTGTGATTAATGAGGGGGTAGGGCTGACCTAGGAGAGAAGGCCTTAAAAGCCAGAGGCTAAGTGACCAAGGGGAGCTAGCAAACAGGGGACCGCAAAGAGGGGAGTTTGGGAGGGAGATGTAATATAATCGCTATGGTTAGGAAGGGCCGCACCACCAGAGCCAACGCCGCTCCTGTCTCCTCACCTGCACCTTTGACTTCCTCAGGGAACTGATGGGAAGGATATCCTGGGAGGCTAATATGAGGGGGAAAGGAGTCCAGGAGAGCTGGCTGTATTTTAAAGAAGCCTTATTGAAGGCACAGGAATGAACCGTCCCGATGTGCAGAAAGAATAGCAAATATGGCAGGCGACCAGCTTAACAGAGAAATCTTCGGTGACCTTAAACACAAAAAGGAAGCTTACAAGAAGTGGAAACTTGGACAGATGACCAAGGAGGAGTATAAAAATATTGCTCGAGCATGCAGGGGTATAATCAGGAAGGCCAAGGCACAATTGGAGTTGCAGCTAGCAAGGGATGTGAAGGGTAACAAGAAGGGTTTCTACAGGTATGTTAGCAACAAGAAGGTCAGGGAAAGCGTGGGGCCCTTATTGAATGGGGGAGGCAACCTAGTGACGGATGATGTAGAAAAAGCTGAAGTACTCATTTCTTTTATTGCCTTGGTCTTC
Source organism: Eretmochelys imbricata (assembly GCF_965152235.1). Taxonomy (NCBI): domain Eukaryota; kingdom Metazoa; phylum Chordata; order Testudines; family Cheloniidae; genus Eretmochelys; species Eretmochelys imbricata. Next base: position 55,277,876 of record NC_135572.1, on the reverse strand, counting down.
ACAGACAAGGTCAGCTCCCAGACTGCTGCACTGGGCAACACAGTATGAGGAGTAGGTGAGCAGCCCTCAGTGGTGAAAGAACAGGTTAAGGACTATTTAGAAAACCGAGGGGGCTGAGGGAGTTGGCTGATGTGATTGCACAGCCATTGGCCATTATTTCTGAAAACTCGTGGTGATTGGGGGAGGACCCGGATGATTGGAAAAAAGGCAAATACAGTGCCCATCTTTAAAAAAGGGAAGAAGGAGAATCCGGGGAACTACAGACCAGTTAGCCCCACCTCAGTCCCTGGAAAAATCATAGAGCAGGTCCTCAAGGAATCCATCTTGGAGCAACTGGAGGAGAGGAAGGTGATCAGAAAGAGTCAACATGGATTCACCAAGAGGGCGAGTCATGCCTGACTGACCTGATTGCCTTCTATGATGAGATACCTGGTTCTGTGGATATGGGGAAAGTGGTGGATGTGATATACCTTGACTTTAGCAAAGCTTTTGATACGGTCTCCCGCAGTATTCTTGCCAGCAAGTTAAAGAAGTATGGATTGGATGAATTGACTACAAGGTTGATAGAAATCTGGATAGATCGTCAGGCTCAGTGTGTAGTGAACAACGGCTTAACGTCTAGTTGGCAGTGGAGTGCCCCAGGGGTTGGTCCTGGGGCTGGTTTTGTTCAACTTCTTCATTGATAATCTGGATGATGGGATGGCTTGCACCCTCAGCAAGTTCATGGATGACACTAAGCTGGGGAGGAGAGGTAGATATGCTGGAGGGTAGGGATAGGGTCCAGAGTAACCTAGACAAATTGGAGAATTGAGCCAAAAGAAATCTGATGATGTTCAACAAGGACAAGTGCAGAGTCGTGCACTTAGGACAGAAGAATCCCATGCACTGCTACAGGCTGGGGACCGACTGGCTAAGCAGCAGTTCTGCAGAAAAGGACCTGGGGATTACAGTGGATGAGAAGTTGGCTATGAGTCAACAGTGTTGCCAAGAAGGCTAATAGCATATTGGGCTGCATTGGTAGAAGCATTACCAGCAGATCGAGGGAAGTGATTATTCCCCTCTATTTGGCACTGGTGAGACCACATCTGGAGTATTGCATCCAGTTTTGAGCTCCCCACTACAGAAAGGATGCGGACATATTGGAAAGAGTCCAGTGAAAGGCAACGAAGGTGATTGGGGGCTGGGGCACATGACTTATGACGAGAGGCTGAGGGAACTGGGCTTATTTATTCTGCAGAAGAGAAGAGTGAGGGAGGATTTGATAGCAGCTTTCAACTACCTGAAGAGGGGTTCCAAAGAGGATGGAGCTCGGCTGTTCTCAGTGGTGGCAAATGACAGAACAAGGAGCAATGGTCTCAAGTTGCAGTGGGGTAAGCTGGATATTAGGAAAAACTTTTTCACTAGAAGGGTGGTGAATCACTGGAATGGGTTACCTAGGGAGGTGGTGGAATCTCCATCCTTAGAGGCTTTTAAGGCCCAGCTTAGCTTGACAGAGCCCTGGCTTGGATGATTCAGTTGGGGTTGGCCCTGCTTTGAGCAGGGGGTTGGACTAGAAGACCTCCTGAGGTCTCTTCCAACCCTAATCTTCTATGTATCCAGACAGACAACCTAACCAAGGATTCTTCTACCCAGATCATGGTGTGGACTTGCAGAGACTGTGGTATTTCCCACTCATAGAAGGCGAGTCTGGGGGGACTATCCAGTGTGAAAGGTACCTGCTGGTGGAATCTCTCAGGAAGCAGGTGGGAGAGCTACAGGAGGAGGTGGCTAGGCTGAGGAGCATCCGTGCCCATGAGGAATTCCTTTAGAATATTCATATGGAGACATCCGAGGCTGAGGAAACTATCCGGCTACAGAGGACTGCTGTCACACCACCGGGGGAGGAGGATATGGCTCTGTCACAGGGAGGACACTGGCTGCTGGTTACTTCTGGCAGCAGGCAGTGCTCCCCCTACTCCCAACCCACCCACCAGAGTGATGGAAAGTGATGTGCTGCCCGAGCAACAAGCGATAAGGAATCACCCCCAAAGGTGGAGGAGGAGAAGCCACGTACCTCCAAGGCTGGGAGGATCGCAGCCACCACTCCCAAGAGGAAATGGAGGGTAGTGGTGGTTGGTGACTCTCTTCTGAGGGGGACGGAGGAACCCATCTGTTGCCCTGACATGGCATCCCAGGAGGTATGCTGCCTGCCACGGGCCCATATCTGAAACATTATGGAGGGATTGTCGAGGATCACCTGGCCCTCTGACTACTACACATGCTACTCATCCACGTGGGCACTAATGATACTGAGTGGTACGACCCTCAGCAGATCAGAAGTGACTACAGGTGCTCTGGGAGTAAGGGTGAAGGAGTTGGGAGCGCAGGTGGTGTTCTCTTCAATCCTCCCGGTCAAGGAAAGCGGCCTAGGCAGAGGCAGGTGCAACCTGAAGGTAAATGCCTGGCTGTAAAGATGGTGTCACCAGGGGGGCATCAGCTTCCTTGACCACGGGATGCCGTTCCAAGAAGAAGGACTGTTAAGCAGAGATGGGGTCCTCCTATTGAGGAAGGGGAAGAGCATATTTGGATACAGACTGGCTAACCTTGTGAGGAGGGCTTTAAACTAGGTTTGAAGGGGGCACGTGACCAAAGCCCACAGGTAGAACATGGAGACCTGGGAGAAGGGTCGGAATTGGGGGGAGCATGGGCTGTTACAGCAGGGATAAAGGAGAGAGAAGACAGAACGGGGTTGGGGGAAGTGGAGTTGTGGAAATCAAATCAGTATCAGATGTCTGTATACTAATGCAAGAAGTATAGGGAATAAGCAGGAAGAAAAATGCTAGTAAATAAACACAACTATGACATAGTTGGCATCACAGACACTTGGTGGGATAATATGCATGACTGGAAAATTTGTATAGAAGGATACAGCTTGCTCAGGAAGGACAGGCAGGGAAAAAAGGGAGGAGGTGTTGCTTTATATATTAAAATGTGTACACTTGGACTGAGATTGAGATGGAAATAGGAGACAGACTTGTCAAAAGTCTCTGGGTAATGATAAAAGGGGTAAAAAACAAGGGTGATGTCATGGCAGGGGTCTACTACAGACCACCTAACCAGGAAGAAAAGGTGGAAGAGGCTTTTTTTAAACTAACAAAATCATCCAAAACATAGGAGTTGGTGGTGATGGGGGACTTCAACTACTCAGACATCTTGCGGGAAAATAACACAGCAAGGCACAGATTATCCAACAAGTTCTTGGAATGTATTGGAGACAATTTTTTATTTCAGAAGGTAGAGAAAGCAACTACAGGACAGACTGTTCTAGATTTGATTTTGAAAACTAGGGAGAAACTGGTTGAGACTTTGAAAGTGGAAGGCAGCTTGCGTGAAAGTGATCATGAAATGATAGTGCATGATTCTAAGGAATGGTAGGAGGAAGAACAGCAAAATAAAGACAATGGATTTCAAGAAGGCAGACTTTAGCAAACTCAGGGAGTTGGTAGGTAAGATCCCATGGGAAGAAAGTCCAAAGAGAAAAAGAATTGAAGACAGTTTGCAGTTTTTCAAAGAGACATTATTAAGGGCACCAGAGCAAACTACCTCACTGCATAGGAAAGATAGGTAGTATGGCAAGAGACCACCCTGGCTTAATCAGGAGATCTTCAGAGATCTTAAAAAAAAAAAAAAGAGTCCTACAAAAAGTGGAAACTAGGTCAAATTACAAAGGCTGAATATAAACAAATAACACAAGTATGTAGGGACAAAATCAGAAAGGCCAAGGCACAAAACGAGATCCAACTAGCTAGAGACATAAAGGGTAACATGAAAACATTCTACAAATACAGTAGAAGCAAGAGGAAAATCAAGGACAGAGTAGGCCCATTACTCAAAGAAGGGGGAAAAATAACAACAGAAAATGTGAAAATGACAGAGGTGCTTAATGACTTCTTTGCTTCAGTTTTCACCAATCAATGTGGTGATTGGACATCTAACCATAGTGAATGTCAGTGAAAATGAGGAAGGATCAGAGGCTAAAATAGGAATAAAACAAGTTAAAAATTACATAGACAAGTTAGATGTCTTCAAGTCACCAGGGACTGATGAAATGCATCCTAGAATACTCAAGGAGCTGACTGAGAAGATATCTGCGCCATTAGTGATTATCTTTAAAAAGTCATGCAAGATGGGAGAGATTCCAGAAGACTGGAAAAGGGCAAGTCTAGTGTCAATCTATAAAAAGGTGAATAAGGACAACCTGGGGAATTACAGACCAGTCAGTTTAACTTCTGTACCCGGTAAGATAATGGGGCAAATAATTAAGCAATTTGCAAACATCTAGAAGATAAGATGATAAGTAACAGTCAGCTTGGATTTGTCAAGAACACTTCGTGTCAAACCAACCTGATAGCTTTTTTTGATAGGGTAACAAGCCTTGTGTATAGGAGGGAAATGGTAGACGTGGTATATCTTGACTTTAGTAAGGTTTTTGATACTGTCTCGTATGACCTTCTCATAAACAAACTAGGGAAATGCAATCTAGATGGAGCTATTATACGGTGGGTGCAAAACTGGTTGGAAAACCATTCCCAGAGACTAGTCTTCAGTGGTTCACAGTCATGCTGGAAGGGCATAACGAGTTGGGTCCCACAGGGATCAGTTCAGTTCTATTCAATATCTTCATCAGTGATTTAGATAATAGTATAGAGTACATTTATAAAGTTTGTGGACAATACCAAGCTGGGAGGGGTTGCAAGTGCTTTGGAGGATAGGATTAAAATTCAAAATGATCTGGACAAACTGGAGAAATGCTCTGACTAAACAGGATGAAATTCAATAAGGAAAAATGCAAAGTACTCTCCTTAGGAAGGAACAATCAGTTGCACACATACAAAATGAGAAATCGCTGCCTAGGAAAGAGTACTGCAGAAATGGATCTGGGGTTCATAATAGATCACAAGCTAAATATGAGTCAACAGTGTAACAATAGTGCAAAAAAAAAAGCGACCATCATTCTGGGATGTATTAGCAGGAGTGTTGTAAGCAAGACACGAGAAGTAATTCTTCAGCTGTATTCCGCACTGATTAGGCTTCAACTTCAGTATTGTGTCCAGTTCTGGGCGCTACATATCAGGAAAGATGTGGACAAATTGGAGAAAGTCCAGAGAAGAGCAACAAAAATGATTAAAGGTCTAGAAAACATGACCTATGAGGGAAGATTGAAAAAATTGGGTTTGTTTAGTCTGGAAAAGAGAAGACTGAGAGGGGACATGATAACAATTTTCAAATACATAAAAGTTTCCCTACAATGAGGGGGGAGAAAAATTGTTCTTCTTAACCTCTAAGAATAGGACAAGAAGCAATGGGCTTAAACTGCAGCAAGGGTGGTTTAGGAAAAACTTCCTGTCAGGGTGGTTAAGTACTCGAATAAATTGCCTAGGGAGGTTGTGAAATCTCCATCATTGGAGATTTTTAAGAGCAGGTTAGACAAACACCTGTCAGGGATGGTCTAGATAATACTTAGTCCTGCCAGGAGTGCAGGGGACTGGACTAGATGACCTCTTGAGGTCCCTTCCAGTCCTATGATTCTATGTATTAAGATCCAGTACCTTTAAAGTGCAAGTGACAATCATCAAACAGCTAGAAAAAAAAATTGATGCATTCTTGAAGACTCACTCATGTAATGGACCAAAAAGTGTGGTTCAAAAATCTCTTAACTCATCCATTCACTACCCATGTGAATCAAAGAACAGATACTTATCTAGGAGTGGTGATTCAAGATGATTACCTGGATGGATCAACTCTCTGGGTAATTAGCAAGAGATCCAAACCCCAAAGGAAGAGTATCAATTAAAAAGTGATTGCAGACCTGCTTTCCCAGTTTAAGTATCTGATGTAGAGGCTAAATCCAGAGAGTTTTTCTGCCTAAAGGTATAGATAGAAAAGGAAGGTGAGGTAATATCTTTTATCGGGCCAACTTCTGTTGGTAAAAGAGACAAGCTTTTGAGCTCACACAGAGCTCTTCTTGAGGTCTGGGAAAGGTATTCAGAGTGTCACAGCTAAATACAAGATAGAACAGATTGTTTAGCATACAGAGTTAACACGTGTTGCAAAAGACCAAGGTTTAGCGAGCAGCTAACACCTCTGCAGTCATAGAACAAAGAAGGATTAGGGGGTTACACATGTTGTAATAAGCCATAAATCCAGTGTCTTTATTGAGTCCATGATTTTCAGTGTCTAGAAAAGTTATGAATTTAAGCTCCCAGGCTCATCTTTTGAATATGTTGTGCAGGTTTCCTTGGAGGACAAGGACTGAGACAACAGATATGGAGTGATGGTTTTGTGAAAACTGCCCACTGCTGCCTGTGTCTTCATAAAATACAGGAATCCCTGATAGCACAAAGCTGGGTAACGAATCAAACCTACGAAGGGCCTGAATCTGGCAATGTTTGTATATTTATCCACAATGTGACCCTTTCGAAACTGAGATTTCTCTTAATCTGCCACGGGAAAAGAGGGGAATTAAACCCAAGCATATTTCAGAGGTCATTGTGTAGGTAGGGTGTCATAAATATAAAGGGAAGGGTAAACCCCTTTAAAATCTCTCCTGGCCAGAGGAAAAACCCTTTCACCTGTAAAGGGTTAAGAAGCCAGGATAACCTCGCTGACACCTGACCAAAATGACCAATGAGGAGACAAGATACTTTCAAAGCTGGAGGGGGGGAGAAACAAAGGCTCTGTCTGTCTGTGTGATGCTTTTGCTGGGAACAGAACAGGAATGGAGTCTTAGAACTTAGTAAGTAATCTAGCTAGATATGCGTTAGATTCTGTTTTGTTTAAATGGCTGAGAAAATAGCTGTGCTGAATGGAATGGATATTCTTGTTTTTGGGTCTTTTTGTAACTTAAGGTTTTGCCTGGAGGGATTCTCTATGTTTTGAATCTGATTACCCTGTAATGTGATTCTTTTACTTTTTCTTCTATTAAAATTCTTCTTTTAAGAACCTGATTGTTTTTTCATTGTTCTTAAGATCCAAGGGTTTGGGTCTGTGTTCACCTATCCAAATTGGTGAGGATTTTTATCAAGCCTTCCCCAGGAAAGGGGGGTGTACGGTTTGGGGAGGATTTTGGGGGGAAAGACGTTTCCAAGCAGGCTCTTTCCCAGTTATACATCTGTTAGACGCTTGGTGGTGGCAGCAATAAAGTCCAAGGGAAAAAGGAAAATAGTTTGTACCTTGGGGAAGTTTTAACCTAAGCTGGTAAAAATAAGCTTAGGAGGTTTTCATGCAGGTCCCCACATCTGTACCCTAGAGTTCAGAGTGGGGAAGGAACCTTGACATGGGGTATCTCTGTTTTCCATCTCCTCACTCTGAACTGATAACTTCTGCCATCTTGCAGTGCTGTACCTCCTTCAAGGATCACTGCTCTAAAAGTCATATTTTTAGTGGATTGAAGGTTGCTGCACTGACCAACACAAATGATCTGACATTGTGATGTCATTTTTCAGACTACCCCTTTGCGGTCACTATTTTAGTGATTGCGGTAAAAATATATTGGTCCCTAGTGTGTGTGGTACTTCTGTCTATCCCTCTGTCTAGGCACTTCTGATCTTCTGAATCTGTAACAGTAGATATGAAACATCCATTCTTTATTGGCCATTCCACTTGTGGCCCAGGAATGAAACCATAGTTCTTAAATTAAAAAGCAAACAAACCTTGCACTAATCATTTTATATTGGGAAACAATCACAAGAAGAATGAAAAAAAAAAAGAGGTTTATTCCAGACTATGGTAAATTTGTGCTTGACTGTCTGAATTATAAATTACAGTGTTTACCCCAGTAGTGTATTACTGGCCATTCTCAATAATCTGATACATATAAATACTTGATTAATAACCAAAAGGGGAAGTAGCTTTATTTTTTTCCTGATATAAATGCCAAATACAACAGCCATAAACAAACAAGTTGTTTCAAATAAATATGGGTGCAAATCATTTTGACAGTGTAACAAAATCTATATGCATCCAAACAACAAATTACAATACAGTAATTACTATATAAAAGTCCTAACAATGCTGGTTATTGCTGGTAGTATAAGCTCTCCCTGGGAAAGTAGGCTCAGTACAAAAATCTGCAAATAGGTTAAATATATACAGTTAATTCATTGAGTGCATAGATAAATATAAATGTATCTGTGCACAGTAACTGGGATTGAGGCACTTATTCAAATCACTATACACAAAGCCCCTTTTTAAGCAGAAGGGCAAATGTCAATAGGCCTCAAATGATCGTGGTGAAAACTGAGATTCTGAAGCCATAATACAAAGGCATTCTGTTACAGATGTATTTATAACCCGCTGAATTCTAAGAAATCCAATTTGTTAATTATGGCACAAATCTGGCAGACCTTACTGAAACCAATGAGTGTTTTGTAAGAGAGGATTTCAGGATCTCACCTCATGCATCTCATTGATACTTATCTATCTTTTCAGTGTTTCATTTCCCCCCCACCTTTTTTTTATCAGCAGCTTTGATTCTATATTGTTTTATATAGTGGTTTTTTTTTTAAAAAACCCAGAACACTAGCAACTTTAATCCCCAACAAAGCAAAGATTTTAAATAAACTGAATTTGGATAACTGCTCAGTTACCGGTCCAGTACCCTAAGGGTGCTATGCTGCTTTCTATTGTACACTTATACAGTCCTCCGAGTAATTAGTAATTGCGTTGGGCTTGTTTAAAGTAATTACTACACTGCCTAACAGCCTCAGTATTTGGCTTGTAAAATAAATGGGTCCCGGATTGACTTCATAAAAGGAATAACAAGAAGATCTTGTATCAATGTTACCAAATGGCATTCCTATTTGTTAACATTCAAAAGCAGAAACACAGCTCTAGTGATAAATCCCTAATTTCTGTTTTTATTATAACTTTTTTTTAAATTACTTCTCTGCTTGTAGAAAACAGGCCTATTATAAATACTGATGTATGCTATTATTTACATATGTTCCATTTTACTATAGAGTCATGTATTGCTTCTTCTCTGTACATGTAGAACCTAGGGGACAAATTCTGCATTTGGCTGTGCATTACTCCCATTGATCTCAGTGGGCTTGGTATGCAGACACAAAGGCATATTTGGCCCTAGATTGTTGTTGCTACTTATCTACTTCTGAATTTGAGGTAAAAGCAAAAAATATCTGCCAGTTAAATCTTTGATACATCTGGCATGAGTTATAACATGGGTCTCAAAAACACAAACATCATTAGCGACATACAGCACATCAATGGTGAACTTAGTGGGAGAAAGTTATAATACATGGTGTGGCTTCTGTAAATAACTCTTTCAGGCCAAAAATGTTTGGTAACATTTGAAGGCCAGTACGCTTTCTGGCTGATTTAAACAGGAGAAAGGTAGAGTGTGGCTCTCAGGGTAAGTCTACACTGCAAGTAGATGCTCATGGCTGGCCCATGCCAGCTGACTTGGGCTTAAACTGCCTTTTAGCCTGAGTCCTGCGAGCCTGAGAAAGCTGGGCACGGGCCAGCTGCGAGTCTCTAACTGCACTGTAGACATACCCTGAGAGCGCTGAAAATGTCTTTAGATCATACAGCCCATTAGGATAAACCCATAAGGAATCAGTGGGTTAGATTCTGATCTCAGTCACTGGTGCAAATCTAAAGTAACTCCTCTGAAGTCACTGGACTCACATCAGTGTAACTCCAGAGTAAAAGAGACCAGAATGAGTCCCTCCGTGATTTGATAGTAGAGAAAGAGGATGTTCTAGAAATGGCATAAAGAGCCTGATTCTGATCTGACACTGGTTTAACTCCAGTGACTGCAATGGAATTACTCCTGCTTTATGAGAGTGTGAGAGAGGGGTCAGACTCGCTCAGAGCAAGGACAACTGCCCAAGACTGTGGAGATGACAGAGCTTTTGTGGGCCAGCAGCTGCAGAGACACCTTTTGGGTGGATCAGGCCCTAACTGGATAAACACTGTAATGAAGCACCACTGATCCAGTCTTCTGCAGATCATGCTGCTGTCATATTACCTTAACCAAAAAGACAGAGAAAACCAAAATTATTCTTTCAAAAGTAAAGTTACTCATAAAACAGCATGTTTCTCAAGAGGCACAATGATTATGCATCAACTTAATAAATATGACTTGCTCCCATAAAATGTTTGTATTTTCTTCCCATTGTTGCCACTTGTAATGTGGTAACTGCCTAGTAAGCACTGAATTCTACATCACAATTCATAGCCTCAGTTCGGACAGAACCTTGTCTTCTGCATTTTGAATCTAACACTATCCTTCCTCTAGACTCTGCAATGTTACCAACTCATGCATTTCCCACCATTGGATGTGCACTGACAAATACAATACTGTACAAATACTTTTATAATCCATTATAAGCATAAGAGGACACAACTGTCCAGCGTTTGTAAAAATCAAGCTTCCTTTTGGACATTATCATATTCTTTGGCTTTATATAAACGTAAATAAGGAAAAAAACAGAACAAGAAAAAAAAGTCAGAACAAATAGCTGATTGTGAGTTCCCAGTGAAGAATGTGTAATGTATCCTGGCATATGTGCCTGCTTATAACTCTGTTGTGACTAATCTAATGGTCTTTGGAAGAAATGTCAGTTAAATGCAAGTGATACAATTCATCAGTGGTGTAACTTAACTGAAGCCGAAGGACTTCTAACTGGGATGAATCAGGCCAGGGGATTTTCACACTCTACAGACTAACAACAACAAGGAAGTTCTTTCTGAGAAACATTCAGAGAGTGTCAGCATTGCACCTCCCAAGTAGACAAGAGTATAGTAAAAAGAGACTTCCTTTTGTATTGCCGAGAGGGGCCCACAAGCACCTTTGGATAATTTCTTCTCTTTTTAATTGACAGAAAACACAAAAACAAAACAAAAAATCACTCCCTTGCGATGCAGTTTCTTTCACTGCAGCTTAACGTTAGCGCATGATGTACGGACATCAGGGTTGCCTACTGTGCAAAACAGAAGGTTTGGGTTGGATTCTTCCTTTATGTTTGAGAATGGTAGCAAGAGGTCAAATCAGTATTTTCAAGTACAGTTAGAGCCATACGATCCTTTTCATTTCCAAGCATAATGGTGATCGTCTGCTAACAAGGAGCAGTTCAAGTTTATCTTTAAGGCACTCTGGAGATAGGTTCAAATCCCATGGTCTTGGAATCAAACCTCAGAGCTGTCAGTAGTGTAATTATGTGGTGGCATCATTGGCTCACTGCTCCCTGAACCCTTTGTGACTTCTTTCTTCTCTGAGCTCTGTTTATGCTTGAAAAACAAAATAATAATTGCAATTAAACCAATGGCAAGTAAAACGGCAGCAGCTCCACCAGTGATCGTGATTATGTTGACCTCTGGGTTTCTGTTATTCAGCTCCCTGGGGAGAATTCCATTGACTGTAACTTCTCTTTGTGGGATCTGTTTCTTGTTGGTGCGGTCCAAAGCTATGTGCTGAATGTTAGTTCCTCTGCTGTTTTCTATGCCAATTTCTTTAGCAAGCTCTGGAGCTTCTTTGACCCCTCTCTTCTGACGTATCTGCATTGAAGTTCCTGGATTCCCACCACTGACCAGAGAGTGATATTGGTACTCCACACTTCTTTTGCCAATACCTCGATTGGCACTTTCTTTTGATCTCACAGTGTAGATTGTATGTACGTACCATTCTCTACCCAAAGACACCTAGAAAACACAACATTTTGTTCAACATTACCCACCTCGATGATGTGGTTAAACACCAATACAAACTGAGAAGTAAATTGCAAGCTGTTTCATCATCTGATCCTGAAATGCCTGGACTGCACTCCTGAAGCCATGCTCAGAAAGAATATGCCACATGTCAATCTGCCCAGCACCCCAGCAGGAATTGGCAATCATGCCATCCACTACACACAGGGTGTGGAGCCTGAGTCCATCCATAGCCAGCCTCCATTGCTGCCTGGTGCAGATGGAGGAGCATAGGCCATCTCCTCCCTGGCCTTTATTGGTGGCGTTGTGTCCTTGGCCTCACAGAGTCCTTGTGCAAGGACTACAGCTTTGGCTGTACTCCAAAAGAGAAAGAATCATTGCACATTCTGCCCACTATGCATGCCCAACCAGAGGTGAGACACAGTCTGGCCTTGTATTTGCACCAGCTCATCAAAAAGAGGGCATGCAATGAATAGGCCATTTCATGTTCGCAGCGTTGTTGTAGCCATGTTGGTCCCAGGATATTAGAGAGACAAGGTGGGTGAACTTTTATTGAACCAACTTCTGTTGGTGAAAGAGACAAGTCTTTTCAGACCTGAAGAAGAGCTCGTGTAGTTTGAAAACTCGTCTCTTTCACCAACAGAAGTTGGTCTAATAAAAGACCTCACCCACCTTGTCTCTCTAGGGCATTTCATGGCTAGTCCATATCTAGTTTTAATAAACTATGTTTACCGCCATGTCGGCATTACCTTCCTATAATTTACTTTTATCCCCCCATTGCCTTCTGTATACCTAACTACCATTGTCTCTTGCCACTCTCATTCTGTTGTCAGTCTAAGAGGGCAGAACAAATGACTAGATTACTACTGGAAACAGAACCCCTTAAATAGCAAATGGGATTTTACGATCTCTGTGCGCCAAATTGTGAAACCCTTACTTACATGGCTGAGCAGTTACTCATTCAAACAATCCCACTGGTTTTAATGGGACTCCACATGCGCTTAAAATGTTCAATAGTCAGAGTAAGGACTCCCTATTGTTTCTTCTACTTGGTTATTTTGACCTTCACATCTGTTTTTGCAAATGTTACAGGGGAAAAGTAAAATTTGTATGGGCTGCATAAATCAAGAGGCTGAGCACGAATGAAAGACATGGCACTGAGGAAGTAGCTGGTCCCTTACCTGCTCACTTCTAGATGTTCTAGACGTTTTGTGCTTTGGACGGTGTAGAACGGTTGTACAGAAAGTGATACTGTTTTGGTAACTTTCGTTAGCTGGACTCTGCTGAAATGTACTTTCAACCTTAACTCAGGAAGCATTTGTTTGATTTTGCCAGCTTTTTTTTTTTTACTGACCATGAAAACATTTATGTTGGGTTGGTGTATAAAGTACAGAGGAGAAGAGCCCTTCTCTGAAAAGTCTTATGAGGTGCATTTAAGGCCTTAACCAACTCCTGTTGAAGTCAGTGGGAATCTTTCCATTGACTTCAATAAGAGCTGCATCAAGCCCTTAAAGTTTACTGGGATAAGAATTCCCCTGCCCTGTGTGCCCCTTCCAAGTTCCCCCACTTCATCTCTCTCTGAGATGTCAATTCCAAGAGCAGTTAGCACAGCTCCATGCCAATCCTAGTTCACTGTTCTCCTTATCACTCATCCTGAACTTTTCCTCTCTAGATTTCCCCCACCCCTACCTTTCTACCTCCCAATCCAGGACTGGAGTCAAAAACAGGTCACTTTATCATCATTTACAAATAATTTTAAACTTTGCAGTGTACGTATGTACAACAGCTTGGTACATTAATGACCTGGGATGTAGCCTCAAGAAACTGGAAAGGGCAAAAAACAAGGGGAAATCCCACAAAAATAAGACAGAGAGCTGCAGGGGATTAGTTCAATCTCCATGAATATTCTGGGTCCTGCTTTCACTTATACGGGTTTACACCTATGCAAATTCACTGACTTCAAATGGAGTGACTCCAGATTCACACCAGTGTTGGTGTCCTTATTCCAGTGTACACATCCTCAAGTTCATTATTCTTATAATCAAGTATTTCCCTATATGATGCCTGACTCTATTTGAGATTCTTAGAACAGTATTCTTGAGGTTGACCCATAGACTGCTCACCTGAAACAGTGGTGTTGAGTCTACTTTAAATCCATCCGAGCCAGGTTGCTTGACTAAAGGAATTGCCTCAGGATCATCTATGGCTAGTCTTGCATTAAAAAGCACATTTCCAAAGCTTGTGGCTTGTGTCTCTGGCTGAGCTTTGTCCTAAATGGTGAAAGGGAAAAATAATTCTGTTTGTACATTGTACATTCACACATTCACTTCCGCAAAGAAAGAGGTTTTTATATTTACATGTAAATGCAACTTTCCCAGGAACATAATCACCACATACTATTTTACGTTATCTGGTGCATTCCTAAGGGGAAAAAGTGCTCTTCAGCAACATTGTGATTACATCTGACTAGCACTTCTTGTGTGGGTTTTCCTGTTTTGAACCATATAATATATGTAGGCTTGGAAGATTTCCATGCTTTTTTAAATAATTTTGATGGAAAATATAGATGTTTATTTTTAAGCATTTTTAAAATTATTTATTTAAATTTTCACAGGTGTGGGAAATTATGGGGCAGGTCAGACAATATTGGCATCAGACAATCATTTAATGACAGTAGATGTTGAGATTCAAAAAGTTAAAGCTTTAAACCCAAATTGTCAACATCACATGTCAAAATACATTAAGTAAATATCCTTAAATCAAACTCTAATAAGTTCTCAAACAGCATTTTGTTTACTTTGCCCATCTATAAACTTTAATTATTATCAATGGAAGTATGTTTGTGGTTTGTGTGTGTACAGTGAAATCACTGTTCACCAACTTTTACTGATAAAAATCTAATCCTTCCAAGCTTAAACATATGAGACTATACAAGCAACATGTCATACTATTATCTTGACAAGTCACACTGTAAGATATGCCACAAGTGATGAGAGTCCCTGGCAGGACTATCCCGGTTGTAACCAGCCCATGAAGGTCCTGGATAACAATATTATGCCCTAACCAAGCTGCACTAGACTAGAACTGATGTCAAAAACTTGATGGAAGCTGCTAGGTATGTTCTTAAGAGACCCTTGCCTGCAGCAGGCTCAAAACAACAAATGGTGTTGAAAATCTGGAAAAAAAATTACACATGTTTTTGATTAAACGCAGAACACTTACCACAATCTTAAATCTATATAAGAGGGATGGAGAATCAGCTAGACAGCCATATTCTGCATTTGGTGGACTATACTTGGGTACATATCCATCTGCTCCGGTGCACAGGAAAACCTTCTCAATGCTACAGTAAAAGGAATCACCCAGGTTCTGTACTGGATCCACCATCACACGACCATATATAATATCACCTGAAAACAATCATTGTTTCAAATACAATATATCGTTCTGTAAAGCAAGTATCCAAGAACGTCAGATGAGCTGATGGTGGCCAGACACATGTACAACAAGCATGCTCCTTTTAACAAATTGGCCTCAATTCTGAGTTGTGCTCCAGTCCCTTTACGCTGCTCTAGCAACATAAATGACCTGGAACCCAGCTGGATTTTCCCACCAGGAATCTTTCTGGCAGTAGGGAATGGGTTGCACTCCATGGCTGGTGTAGTCCTACAACACCTTCCTGCTTAGGGGTTTGCCTGAGGGGCAGGGAGAGGCATGGCTAGAATGCACTGTGTTCCATCTATTCTGGGCCGGCAGAGTAGCCCATAAGTGGCCATTCAAGGCTGCTATAACTTAAAGCAGTCACTAGGGTGGCTCAAAAATTGAGTTGGGTGCTGCTGGACCCATAATTCACAAGGAGTAAAGGTATACAGAGCCACTTTTGTCCTCCCCCCATCCCATCTTGGACTGCAGCCTTTTGTCTTCTAAAAATGTGTTTGGAATAGCAAGATACCTTCTTCTATGTCAGCAGGACCTTGGCCATAGGGCGTAAGAACTTGCTAATACTTAGTCAGATGGGCAGTACTTGGCACAGTGAAAATGACATCTACTCTATGGGAAATCATTCCTCTATTTCCAGAGTGGCTTTTTTTCCCCAACTCTGGCCTCTTAACACTTGATTAAATCTGTTCACACCTAACTTTGCCAAAACTTAAGAGAGACATATGGAGTTTTTAAGACTTTCTGCTGCCTGCCAAAATTTAAGGCAGGTTTTGCTTGCTAAACCCATAAAAGACTTGTGGGTTGTCAAAAAATATGCAACTAAAGAGCACGGCCAGTAGCAGACCATGGTAGTCCATGGCCAAGAGTAAAACAAACATCAGAGTGAATAGGACAATGTGAATTTGTCTTGAGAGAGATATATGGCTTGTTATTTATTATGTGTATTACAGAAGCACCTAAAGGTTTTGACAGAGACTTACGTCCCATTATGCCAGGTACTGTACAACCACATAGTAAGAGACAGTCCTTATGCTGAACAGCTTACATTCTAAATAGCCAAGACAGACACAGGCTGGGTGATTTGCCAAGGGTACACAACAGATCAGTGGCAGAGACATGGATAGACCCCTAGTCTCCTGAGTCCCAGTCCAGAGCTCTATTTGCTGGATCTGGCTTCCCCTCCTTGGGGTGTGAGCTTAGACCTTGAAAGCAGGAATTCCTGGGATCTAATCTCAGTTTTGACTTTGATTTCCATTGAGAGGACAAATCAATTAATCTGCCTTGTTTTCCCCATCTGTACAAAGAGGATCTACGTGCCAGATATTGGCATCCCATGCACTATCTTCGGGGGACCATATTGTATTAACTCTGTGTCACTCTGGGCCAGGGATTGTATGTAGTGCCATGGGGAAGGGTTACCTCAGCTCCTCCAGGAATCAGAAACAATGGGTGGTCATTAAGGTGAATCCCTTAGGTTGTAAACACCTCTAGAGAGGTACCACTCCCTGGAGAAGCTTGCATATACTGCTTCAAACTGGGTTTTCCAGAGACCAACAGACATAGAAAGGGCTTCTGGCATAAAAAGGCTGAATTTAGACGGACTTGAGGCTTTCTCTTTCTGATCCAGCAATTGGACAGGACCTTCTGTCCAAGGGGGGGTCTCAACCCATGAGGAAGAGTTAGCCGCCTATGGCCCCACAAGATTGACTGGTGACTCCTGGTATATTTAGTGGGTGTTTAAATATGCTTATGGTTTTTATATGGTTTCTCTGTAATACTTTTGTCTTAAGAATAAACATGTTTGCTTAGACAGAACTGTGTGGTAACCTGTAACTGCTGGCAATACATTGTTTGTAGCCAAACCAAAGGAGCTGGCCATTACGCAGACTGGCTTGCTGGGGATATTCCAGTGTAAGGCAGGGAACTGAGCAGCCTTAAAACTTCCCTGTCAGAAGGAAGAGGACAAGGGTTTGTGCCCAGAGATAGGTGATGACTGGAGACAAGATACTTGTCTGGGCACTCCTAGAGCGTACCACAGAGGTGGGAGGGATACAGGGGCAGTTACCCTTAGCTTTTAGGGATGTTGTTAGAGGATCAGCAATGTTTGTAAAGTACTTAGAATATGAAACTGCTATTTTTATTATTGCTGTTCTGAGAAGTGAGCAATGAGCTGAACAGGTCTAACCCTGAACGGAGACCAGAATATGATCAATTCCAATTTAGGCTTGGCAAAAGCAGAAAGACCACGTGGTGGCAGTTTGTTCTGATTGAAAGAAAATGCTGATAGAGTGGAACACAGTAAAGGGATGTCACATAAATTAGCCATCATCTATGTACCATTTTACCTTCTGTGAAAGCAACATCGCTCTCCTGCCCAAATCCCATCGAGCCATCAGATAACCAGAGAGTCTTCTTCGAGAGGAGGAACATCTGGGTATTCAGGCTGAACTCAGCAGCCACTGGGTCGCTGACCTAAAATACAGCATAAAGCTCTTCAACATGCGGTCATTAATCTGGTCTGTGTATTCACCTATATGAATATATTTACCATGAAAAGTCAGTTATTTACACTATTCATTTCTTAATTAATATTAAAATTAGTGTCTACTATGTTTGCCTTTATATACTTGATACAATCAATTTTAATTATGCATATTACAGTAATACCCAGGGTCAGTTCAATCAGTATTGTGTACTCTACAAACACAAAACTGAAGACATTCCCAGAGCTTACAATCTAAATATGGTCAAGACGTGACAGGTGGCATAGAATACAATGGAGGGGGGTGGCAGAAGACCAGAGCAACAGTAATAGGAGAACAAGGATACCTACAGTTTGGAGGTTGCACAGGTTTTATTTTTAAAAAGATAAATAAACAAGAGCTATTAAAGAGTCACTAACAAAAGAGAGAATTCTATTTTTTTTCCAAAAGGTAAATGAACAACCTTCTCACTTGCTCTTGTGTGAGGCTGATGGGGTGAGTCGTAAAAATACCATTAGAAACTATCACTAGAACTTATGCAGCTGACCTACTCATTCCTCTTGAAATCACTTTTCCACAGAACAGACTCCAAAATATCAAAGCAGCAGGGTTTGGCAACTGAAAATGTACAACTGAGGCTCTCCTTATAGACCAACTGCTACTCTCCATGGAGATGAAACCTAACAACACTGTTTATAGAAGAAGTTACTATCCGATTTGTTTGGAATTTTTCAGTTTTAATGCATGGATTCAGGCTACAGGATCTAAAGTCCTAGAGGTTCAAAATTCAAATGCTTCATTCACACAGCTGGGTTCCAGCTTGTTTTCACAAGCATGTGAAAGAAAATCAAAAGTGGCTGAATCAAACTTTTCTTTTAGAGAGAGTAAATGTCTAATGAATAAGAAACTGGAAGTGTATTTTCAGCTAGTAGCACAGGAATTTAGCCAGGCAATTTATAGTAGCGTTAAAGGGAACTGTATAACTGAATCTTATATAAGATATAGTTATGCAGTTCCCATTAACACTATATATAGCTGTGTATAGCTGTGAATACACCCCTGACACTTCCTCTTTTAAGTCTATCCATTTTTTTGCAATTTCACATGAATGTCTCACTGTCACACACTGATTAACTCGTGGCTGTTACAGCCGTACTTTAAGCATACAATTATTTTCATGATGGAAACACTTTAAGCAAAGGTTCTCAATAATATAAGATGTAAAGACTATTTGGGGTGAGAGGAATATCACCTTACTTGTTTTTAATCTTTGACATTCGCACCAATATTTAACTATCATCACTGCAGATGGCCTGATTTGTGTATGGATGAAGAACATTGTGGGAATTCACTAAAGGGCACATCAGTGGGTCCAGAGGACCTCCTGTAGGAAAGCCACTGTGATCTCTGCTGCACAAAGAAGGGGAAGGATTTGGGGAGGTTGTGAATGGGTTGTACACCCCAGTGCAGCATGGATCCCAGTTCCTCTCTAAAGGAAGTGTGCAGAAGGCATTTAAAGGTGAGAGAGGGAAGAGTAGGGAACGGAAAGAAAGGAAGAAATCTCCTGCTTCGTGCAAACAATCCTTTCCCTACTTGGGTAGTAGGGTGCTGTTTACAAGGGTACTAGGATTCTTTCTTCCTGGTCCCCAAGATACTGAGGCTGGGCTTTGGGTAGCAGAGTTGCCACTAGCCATGAAGTTACACTGTGTCTTGTAGAAATACCATGAGGACAGTGCTTTCCCAGGGAGAGAAAAAAAGAAGGACACAAAAAGCTTCAAGAAGGAAATGTAAAAACAAAGTATTAGAATGGGAGACACCCAGAATATAAGCATCCTTCCTACTTGATACTTGCTTTTAAAAAGAGCCCCTCATTCATTCATAGTGCAAACAATTCCTAAGAGGGACAACATAAAAATATGCATCATATTATTCTATTTTAAAAAACTGAAAAAACAAACAGGCAAGGTTGTATAGTCCAGTAGATAGGGCACTAGACAGGGAGTCAGGAGAGACGAGTTCTATTACCATTTTCACCTCTGATTCACTTGGACCTTCATACAAGTGACTTAGGGCTTGCCTACATGGTGCCACAGACTAGTCTACATGTGTGAATTGTAAAGCACTCTCATATGTTATGCTCTAACTGCCCCATAGAGACCCTGCTGGTGCAAACTCCAAAGTAGAGTCCTATTTCAAACAGGACTTCGTTAACACACGCTGGGTAGAGGGTCTACATGGGGCAGTTAGAGCACGATATGTGAGAGCGCTCTACAGTTTACACTCCCGTAGACCAGACTGTGTTGCCATGTAGACAAACCCTAAAGCCCACACTGTGATACCTGTACTCATTGACTTAAGTGGGACTATTCTTGGAACAAGGTGTTATTACAATCTGGCCCTTCACCGTCACCTTTTGTTTCTTCATCTGTAAAATGGGGATAATAATGCTCACCCACCTTTGCAGAGCCACTTAAAAATTTTAGGCATCAGTGCTAAATATTATCTATCTATGTATCTGTGTTCCTATACTGGTGCCTATCATGACGATGATACAGTTTTGGGATCTCAGTCCAGTCTCCAGTGGATAGTTATACACCACAAAAGCCACGACCAAAACTGGCAACAACTAACACTCTATTAGCTGTCACAGCAGAGTGGCCAAAGATCACCTGAGTCTTGAGGCTAAGGGCTGGTCTTCACTACTGGGGAGATTGACGCTGCTGCAATCGATGCAGCAGGTGTCAATTTATCGGGTCTAATGAAGACCCACTAAATCGATGGCAGAGCACTCTCTGGTTGACTCCGGTACTCCAGCTCTCTGAGAAGACTAAGTGAAGTCGATGGAGAGTGTCTCCAGTTGACACAGTGCAGTGAAGACACTGGGATATGTTGACCTAAGCTACATTGACTCTAGCTACGTTATTCACGTAGCTGGAGTAGCATAACTTAGGTTGGCTTACCCCGGTAGTGAAGACAAGCCCTGTGACACACTCTCACTCCTTCAGTAGTCCCTCCAGGTCAAGGCTGAGTCACCCTGGTGGGGGTAGCGCAAGTAATTTGCACTGTCATTGCCCATTCTGTGGCGAAGGAAAGGACTCCAGCCTCCAGGACTGTCAATCCAGCATCCTTCATGACTACCAAAGACATTTTTAGAATTGAAATAAAAACCATGCAAAAAATTTCTTGATGGTACCTGTTGGAATCGGATATCGAGGTCAAATGTGATTGGCTCTCTAGGACTACAGATCACTGGTACACTGTACTCCTGGTGAGGCACCGTGGTACAAGCTATCAGCTTCACGGTGTATGTCCCAGAATAGTCTCGGACCTGGTAAAAGCAAAGGAGAGACATGGCATTTGACTAACATATTTCAGAACCGGGACAGAGCAAACCAAGGAAGGGAAAGCTGTGGTTTTACCGCAAAATCTGAAACAAAGCTCCATTGCTGTATTGGTTGGTTGTATGTTGGTTCACTCCGCACAAGGCTGAGGCTAAATGTCAGGCCTGGGTGATCAGCTGACATAACCATGGAGCTCAGAGTGGAGGCTAGAAAGATGTCAACAGACAAGCTTGTCAGTTTAAATGTCTAGCTGCAGATTCTCAGAACCTGAAAAGCATTCCCAGCGATTCAGAAGCCACAATATGATGGCTGATGCCAATACATTTACAGTGCATTGGTTTTATTAACTGAAATTAACAAAACCAGTTATAGTCAACACAGCTGAGCCTGGTGGACTCTTGTTCAAACATCTGTTAAACAATCTCTTATGGGGCTATGCAACCAAAGCTGTATAAAGATTAAATTTAACAGAAAGGCAAAACGGGGAGAGTGGAATGGTAAAGATCTATAATCCCTCCTATTTTTAACCTGGAATGCCAACTCAGGGAACGTAAAACAATTTCTAGTGCATTGTAACTTTTTCAGCTCTGCCTTGCATGTAAAATGCAAAATGTATTTTAAAAGTAAAGAAAGAGTGGAATTGCTATGAAGGAGCTTTTTTGGTTAATGAAACTTGGTTAAACTAAAATAATATAATTAATGATGCTTTTTTTCTTCAACGCACTATTGTATATGATCTTGTTTGGAGAGTTTAATTTATTCAGATATTCTTGTTCACCTCCAGCATTCATGTCCAGAAGTACACTTAGGCCCCAGTCCTACAATCTATCTGTGCAGCTGGAACCACACTCCTGCATTTAGTCTAACTGAAGTGAATGGGGCACAAGGATCAACCTGCATGGATCAGATTGCAGGATCAAGGCCTTGGATATCATTACATGCCAGTGAGCATTTTATTAACAGCAAGATATGGTTCACACATTCTTTTCTACTCTTGGAAAGGTAGATATGATGGTCAGATCCTCATCTGGTATAAGTCAACATAGCTGTGCTCAAATAAATGGAGCTACTCCAATTTACACCAGCCATGGATGTGGCATGATGTATTTGAAATTCGTTACACATTATGAATTTATGAGCGTAAAGCAATGGTCTTCAACCTGTGGTCCATGGACCCCTAGGGGTCCACAGTCAATGCCTAAGTTTTCCAAAGGGGTCAGCACCTCCATTCAAAATTTTTTAGGCGTCTGCAAATGAAAAAAAGGTTGAAAACCACTGCCATAGAATAAAGCCCCTGCTGCTGAGCGCAGCACATTAAAAAGATCCAGATTTTAGTAGTAGGAATAAGATAATAAACAGTATAAAACTCACAACTATGAGATATTATCAGACCTCAGAATTGACTTACCAGGATGAGACATCACAAATAAACCATGAAATCGGGCTTCAGTCTTGAAGTTGACAACCAAACGCCCTTCTTCACTGATGCGCATACTGGTTGGGTAGAGAGAACCTGCCAGCAGATGCCAAGTAGCACTGATTATTCAGGATGCAAATGGATCATAAATGAGTCATGGTCTGATGAAACATTGGCACCCTTTTATTTCACATTGCCAAGTCAGTCAACAATTTGGCAGGGAGTCTGCTGACATCCTCTGGATTTACCCATGGTGACTGTCAAGTAAGAATTTATGTGAAGGGCCCATACTTCGTGTGGTACTACAGTCTTCCAAAGTATAAAACATGCCTCCCTGGAACAGCAAGGATTTTGGTTTGGTACCCACAGTCAAACATTCATCTAGACAGAGGGAAGACCATAGCACCGGTTCACTCTTTCTGGTGCAGGAAGGTGCAAAATGCACCTCTTTACACTTATGCAGACCACTGAGTTCAAGCAGGGATTTAGTCAACTGACCTCCCTTTGGGGTTTCCACTGAGGGAAGGTAACTTTAATCTGTGCCCAGCTCTTCAAGAGGATTCCTACCAGTAGAAGCTGCTGAGGGGATTGTGACAGAATATACCCCTGTGTTCACACCCTACATCCTATTGTAATAATGTTTGTACAAGGTATGCCTTGTGAGGTATCATTTAAAAACTCTTAACTTGCTGATCTATAAAATCATGAAAAAATGCACCTAGTAACATTATATGCAAAGCTATGAACATAAGCTAAAATCATGACTGAAATATGTTTCCCAGATAAGTCTGGGTAGTCACCTACCCTCAGAGACAAAGGGCAAGCTGATGCCTCAATCAGATGTCAACAAGACTGATGGAACATTACCAGCTAAGTGGCCATTCTTTGGCAAGGAAGGGGGCAGGGACAAATATCTACATCTTAGCAAAGAAACAGCATGGAAGCATTTTTCAAGAGGGTGACTGAAATTATAAAAGGAGGGACAACCACCCCAGAGCACCTCCTCTCTCCCCGTCTGTCTCTGGCATTGCACCTAAGACGACAAAGGGCATGGCTACACTTGCAGATGTAGAGCGCTTTGAGTTAAACCCGCCTTCGGAGAGCGCAGTAGGGAAAGTGCTGCAGTCTGTCCACACTGACAGCTGCAAACGCACTGGCGTGGCCACATTTGTAGCATATGCAGCAGCATTGGGAGCGGTGCATTATGGGCAGCTATCCCACAGAGCACCTCTTCCCATTCTGGCACTGTGGCTTGTGGGAAGGGGTGGGAGATGCAGGGCATTCTGGGTCCTGTCCCAACGTCTCATGATGCATCGGTTCGCATCCCAGAAATCCCTCTGCTTCCGTCCACATTTGGTGCCATCTTTCAACGTTTTTTGTACTGCGCGCTCTTTCTTCCCTTTCAGTCTGCGGGAATGGAGCCTGAACCTCTGAGGCGTATGCTGACGAGTCTCGATAGCATGTCACGTTTGGCAGTCGAGTTATTCCTTGTGATCCAAAGTGACAGTGAGGGCTCCGACAATGATATCGACTCGAATAATGCATATGACACGAGTTTGCTTGTGGCATTCACAGACATGCTCACCACCATGGAACACTGCTTTTGGGCTCGGGAAACAAGCACTGAGTGGTGGGATCACATCATCATGCAAATCTGGGATGACGAGCAGTGGCTGCAGAACTTTCGGATGAGAAAAGCCACTTTCATGGGACTGTGTGAGGAGCTCGCCCCCACCCCGCGGCGCAAGGACAGGAGATTGAGAACTGCCCTGATGGTGGAGAAGCAGGTGGCTATTGCAATCTGGAAGCTGGCAACACCAGACAACTATCTATCAGTCGCTAACCAGTTTGGAGTGGGGAAGTTGACCGTTGGAATTGTGTTGATGCAAGTTTGCAGGGCCATTA
Source organism: Eretmochelys imbricata (assembly GCF_965152235.1). Taxonomy (NCBI): domain Eukaryota; kingdom Metazoa; phylum Chordata; order Testudines; family Cheloniidae; genus Eretmochelys; species Eretmochelys imbricata. The sequence continues at coordinate 55,253,583 of NC_135572.1, read as the reverse complement.
ATCACATCCTGCTCAGAAGAACCGTGACTCTGGGTAACGTGCACGAAATTGTGGATGGCTTTGCATAAATGGGTTTCCCTAACTGCGGAGGGGCGATAGATGGCGCACATATTCCAATTCTGGCACCAGCCCACCTAGCCTCTGAGTATGTTAATCGGAAGGGGTATTTCTCTATGGTTCTCCAGGCACTTGTGGATCACCATGGGCATTTCATTGACATTAACGCAGGCTGGCCTGGAAAGGGGCATGACACATGCATCTTTCGGAACACTGGCCTGTTCAGGAAGCTGCAAGCCGGGACTTTTTTCCAAGACCAGAAGAGCACCGAAGGGGAAGTCGAAATGCCCTTTGTGATCCTTAGAGTCTCCGCTTACCCTTTAATGCCTGTCTCATGAAACCCAACACAAGGAGCCTCAACAGCAGCAAGGAGTGGTTCAACAACAGGCTGAGCCAGTGCAGAATGACTGTGGAGTGTGCTTTTGGCTGTTTAAAGGGCCGCTGGTGCTCTCTGTATGGGAAGCTGGACCTGGCGGATGACAGCACCCCCGTGGTTATATCCGTGTGCTGTACCCTCCATAACATTTGTGAAGGGAAGGTTGAACGATTCACTCAGGCATGGAACTCGGAGGTTCAACACCTGGAGGCTGAATTTGAACAGCTAGAGAGCAGGAATATTAGAGGGGCCCAGAGTGGGGCTGCAAGGATTAGGGATGCCTTGAGGGAGCAATTTGAGGCTGAAAGCCACCAGTAATGTCTGGTGTCCTGCATAGGAGTGAAGTGCAGTGGTTCCAATGTTAGTAGGAATGTGTGTTTGCTACACTGACTTGCAGTGCCTGTTTCTTTCCTGGGCTAAGGCATCTTTTACTTTATGCAATAATAAAGAATGTTTTCAAAGCCAAAAAATCCACTTATTGAGAAGAAAATGCATTTATTGAAAAGAAACACAACTGCTTGGGAAACAGAAAGGGCAAGGGGGTTGGGTGGGGAATGGTACAATCACAGATTTGTGTATGTCCTGTTATCATACTCAGCCTTCCTGTCTGAAGTGCTGTGCAATGAGTGCTGCACTTCAGGATGGTTATACTGCATGGTGATGGGGGTTGAGTGCAGTGGGTAAGGGTCATAGTTTTCAGGGCTGGGTGGTGAAGCTACAGGTGTTGGAGGCAGCTGGAGGTGGTAAGAATCTGGATGTTGGGGAAAGTGGGTTGGAGGTGACATGGGGGCACAAGGGAAAGAGTTTTGGGACAAGGGCTGCGGGGGCGGGGGGCGCAGTACTGCTCCGCCTGCATGGCTTCGAGTGCCTGGATAGAGTCCACTTGTCACTCCATTATGCTTATCAGCCGATCCATGCTTTGTTGCCAGAGCACCGCGCTTTTGTGCCGGTGCTCCTCATTCTGATGGCAGATCCTCCTTTTACTGTCCTGCCACTCCTGCACTTTTTGATTTTCATTACTTGAATGCTGCATTACTTCATGCAACATGTCTTCCTTGCTTCTACGTGGCTTCATTCTAATTCTTTTGAGTCTTTCGGCCGATGATAACATGGACGGCTGAGATCTCAAGGTTGCATCTGTAAGGGCAAAATGCAACACTTAACAGATGCAGCATTGTTCACATCAGGCAGAGCAATGATTCCCCTGTACTTAAGGGCAAGCACAGTCTACACCATAGCATAATTTTGCCCATCCCAAAGCAAGCACACATAACCCACGGGAGCCCCAAAATGGTGAGTAAGCACAGGTTCAAGCATGATGGATTGCTTCATGGCTGTACTGTCCTCTGGGTTTCTGTCCTTGGGGAGAGCCAACAATGGCAGGGGGCCCCTATACTGAACACTGTCCCCACACTTTCCACAGGAGTTCATCCTGGAAGGTATCTCGCTGCTGAGGATGACCTGGGAAGCAAGGGAGGGTCTTCTACTACAATGCGGCTTCTGCCCTGGCCCATATGCAGCTTGCCTGTGTGCAGCAATGGTCCCCCCACCCCTCACGGCGCAATGGCACGGACAAGTTAGCCTTATTGGGACAAGGACCACAGTGGCTCTCCTAAGAAACCTACGCAAGCGCATTGCCCAAGTTCTGGAGGAGACCTTTGAAGAGATCACTGAGGCCGATTACCGTGATGTGAGAGAGCACATCAACGCCCTATTCCGCATCTAGGCATGCATGCAGCCCTAACCAGCCTCATCCCAAGAGCCCACACCGAATAACTTCCTTCCCAAAATAAAAGCTGCTTACTGGGAACCTCCTCTGGTGTTTGTCCTTCCCCAAGCATCGACTGCCGTGACTGGCTACCTTCCTCCTGGCTTGAGAACAGCTCCTGGCTGCATGCATCTAGGGATTCCGAGGTGTCTTCCTCCGCCTCAGCACCCTCGCTCCCGCTTTGTTCCTCCTGCCTTGTTGAACTGGGCTCTGAAGTGTTTTGGAGTGGTATTTGGAGTGTCTTCCTCCGCCTCAGCACCCTCGCTCCCGCTTTGTTCCTCCTGCCTTGTTGAACTGGGCTCTGAAGCGTTCATGGTGGTATTTGGAGTGAAGGTGGTGTTACCCCCAAGTATTGCTTCCAGCTCTTTGCAGAAAAGGCAGGTAGCAGGGGCAGCACTGGAGCAGCTGTTTGCCTCGCGGGCTTTGTGGTAGACATTCTGCAGCTCCCTCACCTTAACCCTGCACTGCAGTGCGTCCACGGTCATGGCCCCTTTCCATCATGTCCCTTGATATCTGCCCCCAGGTATAGTAATTCCTACGGCTGGAGTGCAGCTGGGACTGGACAGCTTCCTCCCACTAAACACTGATGAGGTCCAGCACCTTGCCATTGTCCCATACTGGGGATCGCCTGGCGCGGGGAGGCATGGTCATCTGCAAAGATTCGCTGAGAGCACTCCATGCCTGGCTGAGCAAACAGGAAGGGGGTTTTCAAAATTCCCAGAGAATTTAAAGGGCGGGTCTGATGGTTGGTCACCTTAAGGCAGGGCAGTAAAGTTCAAAGTGATGACCAGAGTGGCTAGAACAGGCATTGTGAGACACTTTTGGAGGCCCATCAGAGCGCACTAACAGACCAGGGTGTCCACACTGGCGTCGTGGTGCTCCTGCGGGGGGGGGACAAAACGTTATTTCACTCGCTGAGGTGGAGTACCAGGAGCGGACCAGCCGCGGAGCCAGAGCGCTCTACGTGCCCTGCCAGTGTGGACGGGTAGTGAGCTAGTGCACCTGGGGCTCCTTTAATGCACTGTAACTTGCAAGTGTAGCCAAGCCCAAAGGGAAACAGCTGTTGGCCTCTGGAATTTTTAGCTCTGCAACCTGAGCCCCAAGAACCTGAGTCAGCTGACCCAGGCTCTGAGACTCAGTGCCACGGGTTTTTTATCACAGTGTAGACAGACCCTCTGAGAACCTTTCTCAGACCTGAAGAAGTGCTCTGTGAAAACTTGAAAGTGTTTGTCTTTTAACAAAAGAAGTTGGTCCAATAAAAAATATTACCTTACCCACCTTGTCTCTTCATTATACTGTAACATATCTACCATCATGGTACATAGCGAGTTTATTTTATATGACTTACGCTTCCTTTGAGAGATTAATGCATGTGTCTTCGCTGAGGTTAAAACTGCTTCCAACTGTGCAATATTTCATAGCCAGAAGAATAATGAATTCATGTTACTTAAAAGTTTTATAATCCATGACAGCTTATGTGACAATGGAATAGAAAAACACAACAAATCCTAAATTTCAGTCAACATGTAAGAAAAAGGGAATTTTATGATTTTTCATAGGTGGTTGATAAATATCTTGATATTTTTCATTCAATGCAATAACACATCTGAAGTCAAGTTTACAGAATTTCAAAATCAGAGAGTCTCTCTAGAATATTGAACAAAATGGCTGACCAATGGCAGTTTATTTGCAATTAATTATTTCACATATATACTACAAAGCAATATTTTCATATTACAGTTGCTTCAAAAATTATTCTTTTGCATGTAACCTAAAGCTTCAGCAACAGAGCAAGAGTAAAAATCAACAACGTCTGAAAACATACCTTGGAGCTCTGCTTCAGGTGGGCTGCCAATTCCATCCTTCCACAAGATGGCAGTGTCATACACAAAAGTCAGCCGAAGTTCAGACTGTAGGTCAAAATGCTGCCAGCCACCTATACCCACAGGTGAATGGAAAACATAGGAGACATACAAGGGGACTCGCAAGGTCACATAGGACTGCACTAGGTTGAGGACCTATAAAGACCAAAATCAGTTAGTTAGGTACGTGGTAATGAAATATAGTCCAGTACAAACAACATTAATGCATAAGCAAAAAATGCAGAAGAAATAGATTACGGTCAACATTTTGAATGAGATGAGTACTCTCTCTTCCGAATTATACATGATGAATAAAGCACTGAATTTCAATGGCTTGCACGTGGACACAAATCCTCTTAAGTGCCCTGCTTGTATTTGAAACAGGATATGAATTCTGTCAATAAGGAACTAATTTTTGACCCGTCATTCTTGTTCAATCTTTGTAAATAGCCAATTAACAATGGCTAGATAGAGAACCAGTTGGGGATAGCTGATTAACAAAACAAATCTTCGTTTGTACATTTTATCCTTCTCCCTCAACCTTCACCTAGTGCTCATCTTCTGAGATGTCAAATCCCGCAATAACCTCTGCATGGGAGGACCCTGCATTTGCGTGGAGCTCGTTGCAAGATTGAAACCTCAGATTACATTCTCTTAATGGTTGGAACTGTGGCTTCTTCTATGGGTAGATAGTGGGTGTCATACTGCGTGTATTCCATAAATAAATACTAATAGTGCATTGAAATATCAAGTTAGAATACTTTCAACTGAAAAGAATTAGAAAGTTAAATCTGATTTTAAAAAAGAGTAATTTTGGTTTATATCATATAAATACTAATACTCTATTTAAATATTTTCAACCAGAAAAGGTATGTTTAATGAAGTAAAGAAGAACAAGGTTAGAACATCAAGATCTATTATATACAATAGGATTATCTGACTTCTATGCCCTTTTTATTTTCTGAACAGATTTTTTTATATCTATTTCATTTAATATTCATTTTTTGTGAAATAATACTGCAGTTACAGCCCTATTATTACAGATAGGGCCATCGAGAGCCTGTAACTGAGGAACTTTTACAACACCATGGGTTGCATTGGAGGGGAAAGGGTAAGAGGGTAATGGAGAAGCCGGAAAGATTTCAGTTTCAGTGGGAGGGGGCACTTAACTGCCATTTGTGGCTTTGAATATCTCCCCCAGATTAATACCTTACAGGGTTTTAAAAGCGTTTTGCAAAACCTCTAGTGCAGTTTTAAAATGTTACAAGTTGTGTGAAATCCAAACCCTTTGTGATTCAGATCCATTTATTGGGTCTCTCTTACTCCTGGTTTATGTTTTCCTGTCCCTGACAAAAAGCATAGTAATTCATGAAACCACAAGTATAGCAATATTACTTTTTTGCAGCACTTCACATTCTGAAGTAAGTAAGTACTTGGATACTGAAAATGTTGGCAGTTGTTAATGTGCTTCTACATGCAAAATCATTTAGCCTGTGCAATGTGCTGTCAAAAAAACCTCCTTCCTTTAATTTCATCTGCTTGTGGAGTCATCTTCTAACACACATTAACATTTAAACTCTATATCATCTAAAAATTTATGAAAAGGAGAGTCTTTTCTTACTTTCTCCTGTTTTAAAAGATATTCTAGGTCCTTTCAAACGTTTGTATTTAAAATCAGAGATAGAGTCAGCAAAAGATCACTTGGCTCATCCAGCTGCATGATTTATGAAAGCTCAATTAATACTTAGCCAGTTTCTGTAATCTGGTCTGTAGAAAAACTTGTCTCGCAGTTCAAGGTATAATTGGAAAATATTTTATAAGGTGTCTGTTATTACTAGTACTTACCAATTGATCTTGAAATGTGTATTTATGATTCCTAAAGTGCTATGTAATAAAGTGGCCTCACAGCTAATATTACGTGCTACTGTTATGGTCAGTTAAGATTAATGCTCCTTTGTTGGTTTTAATTAATATGGCCAGGAACTTTTTTTCTGGATCAGGGCAATAGCTTTCCTGTCTAGGTGTACTAAATGCCAAGAAGTTCTTAGACAAAAAACGTTGCTCCTTCAGTCAACTATGTATCACACGAATAGGGCCAAGTTCACCCTGAGGGAACTCCACTCACTTCAATGGAATGACTTCGGGCACAGATTTGGCACGTTGTTCCAAAGCAATACAACAGGATATTAACTTATGTTAAGACAAATGCAGGCTGTGATGCAGCTCCCGACGAGATCTGATTTGCCTCTGATTCGGGGCAATCTTGCACTCCTGGCACATAGTCAAGATTCAAACCCATTTGCTTCCATAACTAAACACATCTCTACCAGCTCAAAAGACCTTTTCTTGATCTTTACATAGGAATATTTGTTTTCCATCTGCATGTTCGTATAGCAAAAAACCAACCAACCAACCAACCAACCAAAGGTCTTAAATTCAGTTTGTGTGTGATGAGGGGAGTGGGGAAAACAACACTAGCTAAAAGAGCTAACATGGTAAAAGGTTTGACATATATTCAATCATCTGTTGTAAAGAAAACAAGCATAGTGCAATGTTTTGCTTTTCTGTTACACCTTTACCCGAGCTGTATGCACCAGACATTGTCAGATATTTACGCATAGTTTACATGAACTAATTAACGTAATCTGTAAGCAACAATTTAGACTTGCATTTCCCCCCTCCATTCTATAGGGCACGTCTCTCTATTGGAGACAATTCATTTCTACTGGTGGAAATAAGTCTGCGGGTCCCCGCTGAGTGAAAGTCTACCGAAAGACGGTTCCAGTGTCAGAAAGCACTGACAACCCTCGCTCTCGAGGAGGGCCTGAAGCCTGCTGGTGCAGCACAGAAAGAATAAAAGACCTGGCTGGGATCAGTGCATTAGGAGATGGGCTAATTCCTGTATGGAACTTAAAAGCTACCCTCCCCTGAGAGAACCCATAAAGGAAAGCAGGGGGTATTGTTAGGGTTGCCAGTCTTCTAATCACATAAAACTGAACATCCTTGCTCCACCCCCTTCCCTGAGACTCCAATCCTTCTCTGAGGCCCTGCCCCCTGCACACTCCATCCCCCCTCCCTATGTTGCTCACTCTCTACCACCCTCACTTACTTTCACTGGGCTGGGGCAGGGGGTTGGGTGTGGGAGTGGCTGAGGACTCTGGCTGGGGGGTCTCGTGACGAGCAGTTTGGGGTGCAGGAGAGGGCTCCGGGCTTGGGGCCAAGGGGTTCAGAGTGTGGGAGGGGCCTCTGGGCTGGGGCAGGAGGTTGGGGTACAGGAGGACGGGGTGAGGGCTCTGGGGTGGGACCAGAGATGAGGGGTTTGGGGTGCAGGAAAGGGCTCCGGGCTTGAGGGGCCGAGGGGTTTGGAGTGCGGGATGGAGTACGGGGTGCGAGCTCCAGCCGGGTGGTGCTGACCTGAGGTGGCTCCCGGAAGCGGCCGGCATGTCCGGCTCCTAGGCGGAGGGGCTAGGGGGCTCTGTGCACTGCCTGTGCCTGCAGGCACTGCCCCCGCAGCTCCCATTGGCAGTGGTCCCGGTGCTTGGGGGGGGCAGTGCGTGGAGCCTCCCTGGTCCCCTTTGTGCCTAGGAGCTGGACATGCCGGCTGCCAGGGAGACTGCCTTAGTCCCGCTGCGCTGCTGACTGGACTTTCAGCGGCCTGGTCAGCAGTGCTGACTGGAGCCGCTAGGGTCCCTTTTTGACTGAGCATTCCAGTCAGAAACCGGATGCCTGGCAACCCTAGGTAATATTGCTGGGCATGTGTCAGAGAGAAAGAGAAGGAGAAAATATGCCTCTGCCAGAATAGCTGCCCTCTCGTGGGTTCAGCGATAGGGCTGACAATTGCACTCCTGATGGCCACCAAGATTAATCGAGTCCATTATCTATACTCCGATTCTACCACAAATGTTATTAAATAAGTTGCATCACTACACTATTTCTTAATAAACAAGCAGAACCCTGCCAGTGAAAATAATCATTTTAGCCCAGTAGACAGAAAAATAAAATAAAAAACGTGTAGTTCATCTCTTCGATCAAACGAAATAAAGCTAAAATAAAATGGGAAAGCTTATTAAAAAGCTGCTGTGGAGACTGGAGAAGGGATTTTTTCTCTGCATTCCAAGTTGAGTTACCAGTGAACAGAACCAAAATGCTTCTGGTTCCAGTCTGGATAGAAAAAAACAAAGAAATCAACTAACCATTTCCATATAGTTTGAGAAACCCTATTTTTCCAGTCCTACTTGGGATATGCCATTCAACTGAATATGGAAAACATTCCTTCCATTGTCATAGCTCCATTTTTTAGCACTGCCCACAGAGACTAATCAAAGTAAGCAGCTGTTCCTATTTTAACTTGATGTTATGAAAGCAGGAGGCTAACTGAGAGCTATAAAAGTAGAGTATCAGTTTAAGTGCTATGGAGATACAGAACAGGTGCATTACGTATCTATGTATTCCATACTCAGTTGAACTCAGCAGTCACATTATCAGAGTTTTAGTCATTAGCAATACAATAATTAAAATAATATCTAGAATAATTTCTCAGAACGTTGTATGACTTTTAACCTTATGACGCTGAAGTGGATATTCATAGTTCACTGTCACACTCAGAGCCAAAAGAGAGGGGGGCTGGGGGATCTAGGAAGTAGTGTCTAATGCCCTGTAACCACGTCATGCCTGGAGAACATGAGAAGACAGAACAGAGAAGCTGCTCCAAGCGGTACAAGAAATGCACTCTACCAATACCTGATAAAGCTGCAGATCAATAAATCACTCTAACAGCTGTTTATAGAAGTCATTCCTGTGAGCGAAGCAAATCTTTTATGCCTGTCAGCTCTGTGGGGAGTAGACTTACAAGCATCTCTTTTGCAGTCGGAAATGTCAGAATGAGCCTGACGTCTGTTTCTGAACATTGATGGTTCCCATGCCAGGATTACAAGAGGTAAAAAACAACCCCTGCCCCCACACACCATTTCTACAGGGTCTCTTTCCATTGGAGAACACTTTATTAGATACTCCAAATATGTTTCAGTGCCAAATCTGTCACAGCACAGATTAAATAGAAACGCACATCAGAAAGGACATTCTCTGTTTCAGGTCCATTTTAGGCACATTTTGCTCATAATTTCACTATTGCAACCCCACTGATTTTAACAAAACAGCCCTAGTGTTTGTGAGGGCAGAACCTGGCCCAGGAAAATGATCTGTTCAGTGGTTCTCAAAGCTGGTTGGCTGCTTGTTCAGGGAAAGCCCGTGGCGGGCTGCGATGGTTTGTTTACCTGCAGTGTCCACAGGTTCGGCTGATTGCGGCTTCCACTGGCCGCGGTTTACCACTCCAGGCCAATGGGGGCTGTGGGAAGGGCCAGCATATTCTTTGGCCCGTGCTGCTTCCCACAGCCCCCATTGGCCTGGAGCGGCGAACCACGGCCACTGGGAGCCGTGATTGGCCGAACCTGCGGACATGGCAGGTAAATAAACCGGCCCGGCCCACTAGGGGCTTTCCCTGAACAAGCGGCGGACCGGCGTGGAGAACCACTGCGTTACATGATCCTTGGGATACTATCAGGGACAGCATGAGAGAGTGTGTCCTCATCACTAGGTGTTTATAGCATGAAAAATAGTTAGAGGAAAGCAGTATTCCTTGAATCCTTTGTAATATATTTCTCAGTGATTTTCATGCTAACTATAATTTTGTCCTCCAAGTTGTCCTGAACCTATTTTTCATTGCATTTGTAGTATATATCTCTTCAATTTATCCATGCAGGCTTAACAATGTTATCAACCCCTTATTTATACAATATCAATTTGTTAAAGTGAAGAGTCAGCCCCAGGAAGGCAGATGGCCAGGTGAGTTAAAGGTAAAATGCAAAGCAGGTTTGTTTAAAAGAATTTGAATGGGGAGGAGAATGGAACGCAGCCTTGACATGTCAGGCCTCTTGAAATGTTTAACTTTTTACTTTGTTGCACAGCTGGTGCCCATACATCCACAAAGTATTCACTTTATAAAATAGTTTTTCTTTTCATCCCTTACTGAATTCACTTATTTACAAAAACAGCTGGGGAGGTGGTGGAAGACTTCTGTTATGGGACCTGGCATGTTTAAGGAAAAATCACAAGTTGATTATGCTAGCTGAGCTTGAAAAACTGCCATGAAAATATATATTTCTTTTTATTTGCAATTTATACTGTCCAGCGAATTCATCAGGAAAACTAACTCACAGCTCTGAGGTCCCATTTTGCTGAAGCTAGATCTAGTGAAGATGGAAAAACACCGGCTCTTTAGAGTAAAAATTCGTGAACTTCCGTATACAACTCACGGTAATAAAGTGATAGCTTTTAAATGAATTTTTACATGGACCATCTAAACATCTAAGCCTACACCATCTGCACTAGAAATATGAGCTGAACAGACTGGAAGGGAAATCTTTTTCAAACCCTGGCTAGAAGCAGCCTCTCTGTTGCAGAGTGAAATACAACTGCTCGGCTGTATTCCATTACAGTAGCTTCAAGCTACCAATCTGTACATTCAACATTTTAATGTACTTTCTTCATCTTGTTGTTTCTGGCAGAGACTTACTTTACTTGATATTGTTAATAAAATTTGTTTGAATGACAATTTTCTTGAGCCACCATGTCAAGCCTGGTAATGGACTGAAACAAGAGAAAGTAACTTCCACAAATAAGCACATGACCAGAACCACAAATTGTCTGGCTCTAGAATGTAATTACAACAGGCGGAAATAAGATCAAATGATACTCTATCAAATAAATCCAGGCTGACCTTTTTCCCCTATATAAATTAAATATGAAAAGGGACACCAACTTTTCTTAGCCCCCCCATTTTTAAACTTCCTTTCAAAAATAATACTTTGCACTTCTATAGCACCTTTCATCTGAGGATCGCAAAGCTCTTCAGAGTCATTAATTCATTAAGCTTCACAACATCGCTGTGCAGTATTTAAGGAACGTATAGGGGTCATAACCCAGCCTATATCTATGGCTTGGATCTTTCAAGTATGTCAGATCTATTGTTTTAAGAGCTTTATATACTGTAAGTTTATATACTTTATATATCTTGAATTTCAGACTTTGGCTTACTGGATTGTGGAGTGTTGGCACAATGAAAACTGTTGCTAACTATAAGGGCTGACCTCAGCTTTAGCCAGAACACAGTTCTAATTTAGACTAACTGGTGTAGTGCCAGGAGATCAGGGTGCACATTTTCAGATGTAGGTTCCTAAAGTTAGGTAGCTACATCCTCATTTAGACACTTAAATAAAAGTGGTTTGATTTACAAGAAGGGATGAGCACATGCAATTCCCACAACCATTCGTTGTGGACTTGTGGGTGCTCAGCCCCTCTGAAAATCTCTATGAAGTACTCTGTGTCTCTCTGCTTCAAGAATGCCTGGCAAGAAACTTCCTAGCCCCTCTTCCCTGTCATCATGGTACAGACTGAAGGAGGCTGTGCTTGTATCCTCACACAGGGTTTGCTCCCTCGCAGACAGAGACCCCAAAAGAAATGCTCTGTGTAGGCAGTAGCCACCCATCTGCACAGTGTCTGTGGCTGCTGCACCTCCTGCCCCAGACTGCTTGGAGTGTTGCAATGAAACCAAACAAGTCACTGGTCCATTGACATCATTTCCCCCAGCATGCACCCAGTCTTCTCCCAGTCCCTGCCATGGGTGGAGCTACCACAAAGCAAAGTCCCATGGCATGAAGAGAGTTGCAGACCCCTTCCAGGAAGTCTATCCACTACACCCTCCTCAGCACTACTTTTTCGGCCACATGGGCCAGGTGGGGTGAAGAACCAAGACTTGGCCTTAAAGACACAAGCACAAAGAAATCTTCACAGTGACTGGCAATTCACCTGCCAACCTGCTCACCTTGCACAAAGAGAAAACATGACCCATCAGGAGCAGTGGGTAATACAATACACCTCTACCCCAATATAACGCTGTCCTCGGGAGCCAAAAAATCTTACCGTGTTATAGGTAAAACCACGTTATATCAAACTTGCTTTGATCCACCGGAGCATGCAGCTCCGCCCCCCTGGAGCGCTGCTTTACTGCGTTATATCTGAATTCGTGTTATACCGGGTTGCATTATATCGGGGTAGAGGTGTACTGCTAAAAGCAATGTAATTTTTGTCATTTCCTTATGTATTACATTCTGCATTGTGGAACACAGGCTTCCTTGGCGTGCTGAACCAAGAGCACAGTGAAAACTGCAGTTGCCAATTTTCATCCCACATAGGAGGATTATTAATTGTTAGCGGGAAAAAAGCAACCATGGTGACAACTGCCGAGATAGGGTACTGACTGACTAGCCTCTCAGCAAGAGGAGGGTCATATGAAGACAAAGACCAAACTCAGAGAAGAATTAAAAATGAAGAAGGCAGTGAAGCACGTTATGATGGGGGAGGTGGCAATGTTTCACTGCTAGAACCAATTCAGTTTGATATTTCACTTACAGCACTGTAATCTTTTAACCACATCCTGCAAGGCACTGAGCAATGACTTCACCGCTGCTTGATGCCTCTCAAGATTCCCCCGCCACACAAGTTTTTAAATATAATTATTCTTACCTACAGTACAAAATTTTCCCTGAGTCTGAAGCAAGTGCCATGTTTTATCCTGAGCTAGAACACGTAACTTCTTTTAATACTCTAAAAATATTCATTAAAATGAGTAGTAATAATGTCCCTTATTTTTTCCAGCTATGTTTATATGTGAAAAGCATCTTATCTTCCACCAATCTAGCCTATCTATCTGGCCTCATCATTGTAGTATTTACAAATATTTTAAAATAGAAATAATTACCAAAGAATAATCTGTCTTCCTTCCCAGGTGGTGGGAAAAATAGCTTGATTAGGTTACAGGGATTTCTCTGTGCTTGTTTGTGTGTTAAGGATTGTGTTGTGTGTGAGAGAGAAGAAATTAATGTGTGGTTTTAGTGAGTGTGTTGTATGTCTGTGTGAGAGCTCAGAGACTGCGGGAAAGCAGAGCTGAAGATATGAGTTAGGATTTAGCTCTGAAAGCGGTGGGGTCTGTAATCATTCTTATCTTCTGGGAACAAATTCTGCAGCCTAGCTCCAGCTGTTGTGCAAGTTTTGCATCCCATACTCACTAGCCTCCCCCTTCTTGCTGATAGTTTCAGGATTCCAGTGGAATGTACCTCTTGGAGGTTCTGGTTGCAAAGGAAAAAGGGAACTCATAGGCCAATCCCATGGAGGTCTCTGATTGTCAGAACAGAGACTTTGAACTGGACTCTGTAATAAATGAAGATCCAGGCAGAGAATGGAGTGCTGGGATGATGATCCTCCAACTCTTGTGTGGTTAAGTACATCGGCTGCTGCATTTTGCATTAGCTGTATATTTTACAGAGTATGTAGCATTATCCTAGATAGCAGTTACAATGAAGGGAACGATGGTGCAGTGGTTATGGTGTTGTGGTTTTGGTCCTGTTCTCAGCCTCTGAGACTATTCCAAGGTATGACCTTCTCAGTGAAATAAAAAGATAACTCCTCACAGCCAGTGGTGCTCTATTCTGGGGTTGAGTGGAGACAGTCTGGGCTTATGAAGCAATTTATTGTACAGAAATGTTCTGGGACGTGACTTTGATGTCACAATGGCAGAAGAAATACAGGCCCCCTTTGCCTCCTTCACAATATTGACATAGACTTGACGGAAACCTAATTCCCCGGCTTTAACTCCATTTCCAGGGCTCCACATGACAACCCCATATGACATGTAAAACTGGTGGAATCTCTCTTTTCTTCTTGCCTGAGGGATTTTTCTGTTGAGTGATGTGAAGCACACTCTCTTCTGTGGGCTGAATGCACTCACAACTCCTGCTGCTCCAGGGAGAAAGAGACTAGCACTGACAGCTAAAGCCAAGCCTCCCACATGGCAGCACAGAAAATTGCCATCAGCATATGGGGTCAGCCTCCACGCCTTCCTCTTTAATGTTGCTTTAAGGGGATTGTATTTTGTCTATATCTAAATACCACAGTACTTCAATCTTTACTGGAAATGGGCTAACAATCACTTGATTAAAAACATAAACTTTTCAGAAGGGCTTCAGTCCAAAGTAGGACTGGAATGGGATATCATCACTACACATTCAAATGTAAAAATGTAAATGTATTGGATGAAAACCTGGCTATGCTGAAGCCAACGGGAGTTCTGCCATTAGCTTCAGTGGGGCCAGGATTTCACACATTATGTTTGCTGGTATTTAGTGGCTATTGATAGTGTTATGAAATAATCAGGTTCAGTACAGGTCTATGGATGGTTAATGAAAGAAAAGGCTTTCATTCTTAACTAAATGCAATTCTTAAGCCATTTAATCTTAGAGTACATGTAAATCACAGGGAAAATTACTGAACTGGATTCGTTTATTTTGAGACCACTATACAGATAAGAAGTTAACATTTGGTACCTGTCCATCTGTCCCAATGGTGCCTCCACAATCAGTGAGGAGCTCAGACATGTCATAATAGCTGACAAACTCCCATAAACAGGCCTCCAGGTTCAGATTTCGGTAGAAGCGTAAAGTACCGGTGCCCCTGATTGACGCACTGTGTTGGTAGGGAATGGTCTCTCCAATCACATCTGGATTTTTGGTAGCATCAGTCAAGAAGCCATGGTGAGTCTTCACTTCTGTGTAATCCAACAGGTTGGAGCATTTATGATTTCCCACCCTAGTTCCATCATGGCTGAGGGTTAGCTCGAAGTTGGACAGCTCTCTCGTGGAGATAACAGGTAACATGCCTAGAAAACATACGGGTAACTGGTGGCACCGTAACTACATTTTAACATTCAGTTCTGCCAAAATTTGCCAGTCACCAAACACATTATATTAGGTATATTAGACTGTGCTTTGAACATACAGGAGAACCTCACTAATCAATGCACTTTAAAATGTAAACAAAAATGATGTCTGTGCATCTGCGTAGCAGAATGTTGGCAAATAATGACATCTTTGTGATATGAGACGTTGGGTAAAATCAGGTGCCGAAGTCACTTTTTAGAATGGGAGTTTGGGTCCTAAAACAGCTAGGTGCTTTTCAAATTTTATGGGAGGTCTCATTATAAGATGTTGTTCCGGATAAATTATGTTATAATGCATTCATTGCACATTATTAAGATTCATCATAAAATAATGAAAACTGAGCTATAGCTGTTAAGATAAAAGCATAAAGTGCATTTTGTGATACAGTTTTCTTGCTTTTTAAATTGTCTGTTTACTTTTTGGCTAATTAACTGATTTCCTAATCATCCCAGCAAATCAGTTTCTACTGTATCCCTCACCATTCATTAAAATGCTTTAAAAACAGTCATTAAAGTCTCCTAAAACCTCTCTGAAATTGGTAAACATGATTATACCCAGCTTGCAAATGGATAAACTGAAATCTAATTAGGGTAAGTAACTTGTCCAAGGTTGACAGCAAGACTGGGAAAAGAATTCTAGCTGTCTGCTCTAAACACTTTACACTCAAGCTAAATTTAAAAACTAGTTCACCAGTGGCTATTGCCAGAATGTTTAGATGCCCATTCTACTAGAGTGACACTTCCATGTAACATAAACAACTTCTCAGCTCGTATCAACCTCTGTTTTCTGAAAGGCATTCAATAAGCAGTGCATAGGCATCCAGGAGATTTCATTTCCTCCACCCCCTGCATAACACTTAATATTTGACAGGATAAATTCATCCCTAGTATAACTTAATCAGCTTCAAAGGAGTTATATTAAGCATAGATTAGGCCCAATTTGTGTAAACTGCAAATAATTTAGAAGCATTTAATTTTCACACTGAAGAACTTGAGAAAAAGAGAACATCTTGTCAGAAACTGTGACGGAGGTGGTCAGGCCTAGTGGTTGGAGCCATGGCAGTCGGGTTTAGTGCTCAGAGCTAGGTGGGTCACAGCTGGAATCAGCACTCCACCAGGGGCTGGAGTGAGAGCAAAGTTGCAGCAGGTGTAGGAAAAGGGCTTGAGCAGGTTAAGGCTTGCGGAGTCTACTTCAGGGATGACTCATCACCTTACATTACCCTCCCACCCCCGCTTTGGGTGCTTAGACTCTGCTTGTCGGGGTGTGATTGATGGAATTCACAAAGGAGGTCAGGTGCATGTATGTTAATGGCTGGTTCCCATGAACGGTTCACTGGGCCACACCCTTCCAAATCTATGAGATACATCAGTCATCCTCAGAGGAGCTTGGAGTCCAGGATCTGCCTCACCACGTGTTCTTCCTGCCCCTGAACCATGATGGGGAGTGGAGGTGGTTGTGTGCATCCAGGAAAGGAGTTGTCCACATATGTCTTTAACAAGGAAGCATGGAATACTGGATGTATCTTCATGTACACAGTAGCTGGAGCCTGAAGGGCATGGGGTTAATTTGTTGAATGATCTAGAATGGACCCAGGTAATGGTAGTCTAGTTTCCTTGAGGGTCGGGAGGTGCCCAAGTGTTGAGTTGAGAGACATCCTCTGTCTCTGACTGACATGGGAGGATGGTCCTGTCGATGAAGGTCCTCCTTGGCTGAGTTTAAGTATGATTTTAATTCCTCCTTAACGTGGTGGAGGTGTTGAACCAAATCAAAAGCCTTGGAGACATGGAAGGCCCGCAGTACAGGCTGATGAAATTGGGGGTGGAAGCCATAGTTGGCACAGAAGGGTCTTTGGAAGGTTTATCTGTGACTGGAGTTACTGTAAGCAAATTCGGCAAAAGGCAAGAACTGGAATCAGTCATCTTGCTGGTAGTTGATGAAGCAACAAAATTATTGTTCTAGAATTTGGTTTACCTTCTCTGTTTGTCTATCCATCTGGGGGTGGTAGGCTGAGGAAATGTGTAGGGTGACTTCCAGGAGTTGGAACAATTCTCTCCAAAAGTGGGAGAAAAATTGTGGCCTATGACCAGGAATAATGTCTGTTGGTGACCCATGGAGCTTGAAGAGGTAGTCAAAAATTAAGTGAGCTGTCATTTCTGCAGTGGGGAACTTTTGACAAGGCACAAAGTGCACCATTTCATAGAATCATAGAATCATAGAATATCAGGGTTGGAAGGGACATCAGGAGGTCATCTAGTCCAACCCCCTGCTCAAAAGCAGGAACTATCCCCAATTAAATCATCCCAGCCAGGGCTTTGTCAAGCCTGACCTTAAAAACTTCTAAGGAAGGAGATTCCACCACCTCCCTAGGCAACGCATTCCAGTGTTTCACCACCCTCCTAGTGAAAAAGTTTTTCCTAATATCCAACCTAAACCTCCCCCACTGCAACTTGAGACCATTTGGGTAAGAAGGTCGACAATGACCAGTATAGCTATGCAGCCCTGAGAAGTGGGGACATCAGTGATAATGTCCATTGAGATAAGATGCTCATGGTTGGGTGGGGTTGGAAGCAGGATCAAGGCACCTAGAGGTTTGGTATTGGGGGGGAGGGTCTTCGTCCAGCTTCACAACTCACTGGAAGCACGACTTGACCGAGGAGAATAGTTTGGGCTACCACTGTTCAGCTTTGCTGTCTACCCATATGTGAAGTGGCCTGCCAGAGTGGAATCATGGTATAGCTGGAGCACTGGGAGACAAGGTGGTCCTTCAGGGACATAAATGTGATCCTTGTACCAGAGTATCTTGTTTGTAACAGAGAAGTTTGGGTCAGAATTGGATGACATCCATGTCACCACAAGCACATCACTGGGCATAAGGATTTTACAAGGGTCAAAAGATTGATGTTGGCCAGTATGTTTACAAAATAGCAAGGCTTCAATAAAGGGGAGATTTGTGAGAGTTATCATCCTTATCTAGGTACTCCCCCTGATGGGATAATGCATTGGCTCTCTTATTTCAGGTTCCGGGCTAGCAGACCAGGGTGAAGTTGAATCTAAAAAAGAAGAAGAGGAATCTAATGTATCTGATGCTGGTTCAGGGCTGTGGCAGTTCAGAGATTTCCAGATTTTTATGATTTGTGAAAACCTGGACTGGAAAGCCTGCACCTTCTATGGCGGTGACACTCCTGAAATGCAACCTTGATGACCAGTATTTCCTTATCATAGATTTCTTAATTTTGTTCCTTGAGTATCAATTTCATAGAAGAGAAGGCACAAGGGTGGAGGTCATTTGGGGGCCCATGTTGCTGAGATCTCATTTCCCTGATCTTGTAATTGGAGGCATCTGTTTTGATGAAAAAAGGTTTAGATGGGAACACCATTTGAGAGAATCCATGGATGAATCATCTATAGAAAGTGGTGAACCTTAGGAAGTACTGGATTTGATGGATGATTTTGGGTGTTGCCCAGGTCAAAACTGCAGATATTTTTTTGGGATCCATACTTATTCTGTAGGGAGAGATTGTATAACCCAATAAATCTACAGAGGTGTGATCAAATTTACATTTGTCAGGCTTCCCATACAGACTTGGTTTGAAGATGTTCAAGTACTAACCAGACACACTGGTCATGCAAGGTTTGGTTCTCTGAAAAAACAGGAACGTCATCTAGGTAGAGAATGATAAACTGGTCTAGAATATTCCAGAAGATATCATTAACCAAGTGCTGGAATGTGGCAGTAGCATTACAGAGACCAAAAGGCATGACAAGTTACTCAAAATGTCCATGCTGAGTACAAAAAGCTGTTTTCCATTCATTGCCTTCTTAGATGCGGACCAGGTTATAGGTGCAGTGTAGGTCAAGTTTAGTAAAAATTTTAGCTGAGCTGACCCTATCCACTGATCAATGGCAAAGGATATTTTATTTTTGATGGTGATACTGTTCAGTGCTTGATAGTCTATGCAGAGGTACAGGGTGCCTTCCTTTTTTTTGACAAACAAGACTGCAGCTCCGACAGGAGATGTAAAGGGACTGATAAAATTTTTGATAGATTTTCACCGAAGTACTACCATTGGGCCCTGAGTTCATAGGGTAAATTCACCCAAAGGGGATTTTGGCCCCCCGGATAGCGATCTAAGGGGCAGTAGCAGGGCCTATGTGGGTGCAGAGCTGCAGTATTTCTTTTTTTGAATACATCCTCAAAGTCCATGTATTTTGTGGGAATGGGTAAGTTATCCTTAATTGGAGCCTGCTGTGTGCAAAAAATGGAGGCTTTCCCCAGATTATGTCTAATGTCATTGAAACTAAGTTGGACTAGGCACTGATGCTGACAATAATCAGACTCAAACTGAACGTTGTGTGCTCTCCAGGAAATGCCTAGACTGTGAAGGGAGAGTCAGGGGATACCAGGCATGATTGGGAAGTGGACTGAGTCAATCAGGTTAAACTGCATGGTTTCCTGCTGGTTTGAATTACAGTTCAGAGGGGTTCAGTCTGACAGACCACTGGGCCCAAGGAGAGCAAGCTGCCATCAATTGCCTCCACCAAGGTGGGGGCGAGTTTCTTTTGCACTGGTAAGTGATTTGTTTTAGCTACCCAGTATCCATGAAATTGCCAGAACCTCTGGAGTGCATCAGCGTAAGCTGAATGCAGCTCGCTTCAGGTGTATAGAGGGCCCAAAGTCAGAGTGTCACCTGAAGGCGGGATTGGCCATTGTCCACGATGGTTAGGATACATATAGGTAGCAGAGGGGGTCTGGCCAGGGTACCTGATCCTGTTGTTTCATCTGACTGTGTCTCTTCTAATGTGGCTGAATTTGCTCATTTTCTCAGACTAGCCAGACAGAACAGGACTTGAGGGGACACCTGGTGGCAAAGTGGCCTTGTTCCTCACGGTACAGGCAGAGGACATTCAGACAACGATATTCCTTATTTTGATCTGAAAGGCACCTTCATGTCATGTCTACCTGCATGGGTTTGGGTCTGATGACTGCCTGGGGATGTGTGGCACAGGAATAGGTCTGGGCTAGGCAGTGGCCAAGCATGTACCTTTCTTCTTTTCTGGCATTACTTGAACAGTTGGTTGTCAATTTGGATACACAACTCAGTGTTGGAAAGCAATGCCAAGTGGGGATCTACCTGGGCCAGTTCATTTTTAATCTCATCATTCAGGCCTAGACAGAAAAGGTAAATCTGCACTGCTTTGTTCCAGGCCAGTTACCAGGGTGGTGTAGGCTGCAACAGAACGAGGATCTTGTTTGAGTGACTGCAGGGCAACTTCAGTATAGTGGGTACGATCAAACATAAGTGAAAAGACACAAATGAATTAATCAAAGTCCTGCTCCAGGAGTGGCGATGCCTAATCCAGTGCTTCCTGTCAATAAGCTGCTGATGACATCTATCTTGGTTTGTTTTTTCATGTACATTGCTAGGTGTAACAACAATGATGGCAACCCCCCCCCCCCCCCCAAACTTTTGATGGCTCCCATCAAATCTCTCTGGAAGCACGATCTTTGGACCTAGATCTTGGGCTGTCATGGCTGATGGTGTTAGGGGGGCCTGGGACTGCTGGGACATGCAAGCGCAGGAAGGCATTTTCCAATTGTAGCTGGGCCACTTAGTTCTCGAGATCTCGAACTAGTTCTGTCATTTCAGTGGCAGAGGAGCCTAGAGATTTCATTTCGATTGTAGAGAGCACCTGCCAGCATAGGAGATCCATCTTGTTCATTGAGCCCAAGAGAGGTCAGTCTGCTCTGTCAGAAACCACAATGAGCATGGTCGGGCCTAGTGGTCCGAGCTGTGGTAGTTAAGCCCACTGGTCAGAGACACAGAGTCAAGACCCAGAATAAGGAGTCCAGTGTGGGGTTGGAATAAGGCCGAAGCGAGAGCAAGGCTGGAACAGCACTAGGAACAGGGCTAGAGCAAGAGCAAGGTTTGTGGAGTCTGTTGCCATCATCAGGCAGGGAAAGGTTCCAAGTCCTGGAGTGCCATTGAGCAGAATGAGCTACTGTTCCTCCTGTAAGGCTTATATACCTGCCCTGAGAGTCACAGACCAGTTTCTGGATTGTGGATTGCCTAGAGCCTAGTACAGGAGTGACTCTTCAGTCCATGTAGTTTAATCAGGCTGTAATTCAGGGATGACTCATCTCCTTACACATATATCACTGTGACATATTGTACTATCGCAGGTTCAAATTACACATTCATGGCATTTCTCCACTGTTACAAACACTACGAGATTACACTGTGCTTTTGGCTACTAAGACACTTGCTAAAATAAAGTGAAGATGATGTGCACGCTGACCTATAGATGAAATTTTTACATACCATCAATATGAGGCATTGTGATGGTCAGTTTGATGAGATTAGCATAGTCTGGATCTTCCGGTCCAGTGTAGCGCAGCTTGGCAGAGAATGGCTCTGCCCCAACCACACCTGGCACCCGGGGCTGGCAAAGACCTAATGGAAAAGGGAAAAGCAACTTCACTTTGTGTCCAGAAGAAACAACATTTTATTCTGCTTTGCACTAATCTTAAGTTTCTTTTTCACTGTACATACTTTAAAAACTAGACAATTTTTTTGGAATGAAAAGCAGACTGTTAGGAGAATCCAGCATTAACCATAACTTTGAACACGAATTGTTACCACAGAGGATTTAAGTGGAAATCAGAACTATTTGCCCAAAGTGGATCAAATTTTCAAAACTAGGTGCCTAAATTGAGCATACACATACTCTAAGCATATATCTGTATGCATAACAGGCTTGCAAAGCAAGACACTGTATACGAAAACACACAGGTACCTACTGCACAGAAATGACTGTCTGTTTGCACATGGGACCGTGCTAAACGTGGGGCTATTTGAGTGCTCATTTTTTGAAAGTGTGGTCCATGCATGCATTGGCAGGTTAAAAAAAAAAAGTTCAAAATCCTCTTCAGAATGTAGTTTGGTTGCATGGTTAATTTCACTTATTTTGAAACAAGATTTTACTTTTATTTTTAAATGTTTTCCTCATGTTGTACCTGGATTACATCTCTAGAGCAGAGCAAATTGGAAAACAATAGAGGTAAGTTGTTTAGACTCAAATGATTTCTGCAACCATAATGTTGAGGAGGACTTAAGTTTAAACAAGCTTACTTAAGATTATATTTATGCATATTGAACTGTTTGTAAATTAAGAAAACTATAACTCAAATGTCTACTTGTAAACCTGCAGTTAGTTTTCCTCATCATTCCATCCATGAAGGATTTACATTTGATAATTCAAAATATTGACTTAGGGGATGTCTACACTGCACATTAAACCCATCCAGTCTCTGACTCAGATTTCAGTGCAGGTCCCCCTTCCTTCCCTATACCAATAAGTCTGACTCGGGTCAGCAAGCACGCAAGATCCAGGTCCTAGGACCTTGCTAGAGGGGGTGGGTCAGAGCCCAAGTCCACCTGTGACTTGGGTCCAGGCCCTGTCATTTTGCAGTGTGGATGCAGCTCAAGCTGCAGACTTGAGTCAGAAGATCTGTGTAGTACAGTATGGATGCATGACCCCAACTGTGAGACCTGGCTCCAGCAATTGTAAGCCCAGGTTTACAGCGCAGTGTGGACACTCAAACACGGGCTTGGAAACACCAAGTCTGCAAGCCAGGGTACCACAGACCCAGGCTTAGTTTGCAGACATACCCTAAGGGTTCAGGGCCATCAGTCGTGAAAAGTTCACCCTGAGAGACGTTTCCAGCAATCAAGGGGTCTGTCCATAAATTACATAACACAGTAGAGGACGGGTGGGTACTTAATTCTGTGTTTGTTTCAGTGTTACAAAGTGTTAGAAGAGGGTGGATGGGTCTTGAAAAATCACCAAAAAATGCATTACATAATTTATGGCCAGCCCCCATGTGTCTACATTCAAAACTCAGCCCCAGAACGTGGAATTGGCCAGCACAGCCCCCAGAAAAGTAGGCAGAGCCAGTTGGGGAGTGAGTGTCACAAGACACTCAGGCAGAATCCCTTCTGGGATGCAGGGTCTTTGCTAGCACAGGGAGGGTGAACTGAGGTCACAAAGCAAAATAAAAAGTGACTAAGTAGAAATTCTATTGATTCAAGCCTCCAGATCCCTTACTCAGTAAAAACTAGAATAGTTTGCTGTGAATAGTTAACTGGAAAGAACAAACCACTTGGAATTAAAAATGACAAATTCAGGCACAGAATGAACAATATATTCTCTATTATAAATGGCATATTACACAAAATAAAAAAAATTACTGTAGCAGCAAAGAGAGCAGGGGTGACACAAAGAACTGTCATAATCTCAAATAGGATTTATACAGTGCAACGCTTTGGAATTCTGTTTTGATTGTTTAACAACTATCACATTAAACATAAAAAAAACCCCTTTGATTTCTGGTATGACTCTATATTTTTATTTGACTTGTAAAATAGGAAAGCCTGATTTGTCATGTGGAAGATTATTTAAAGGTGTTCAGCAAAGGGCAGAAATGTGTTTGTGCTTTTTATAACTCCTTTATGATGTGCAGAGAAGGCCTAAAAGTTTTTTCCGCCTCCCTCCCCATTTCCCCCTGCAGCCTTTCCAATAAAAAGTTTGTTTCTTGCTTGTTTTTTACATTAGAAGTTCAGGTTTTATTGATTTTTGAAGGCTCCATGAATGACTAGAGAACAGGCAAGATTATGACATTAAAGATGTCAAGTAAGTGAAAGCTGATTAAGTAAGAGAGAAAGTCATTTTTTGTGTGGTATACAAGTTTTGCTATAGTTAATGGATACATTACCCTCATCTGTGCTTATTGTTACAATGGGACTCATGAGCTCTAGGCCTTCATTCCCATCTGAATTTACAGCACGAGCTGCACACTGGACCCGAGAACCAGCTTGAAAGTAGATGGAGTCCAGTGTGATCATCTTGGAGGAAGTGAAGAACGTATCAAAGTCAACCTCTCTCATTGGACTGGTCACACCGTCAGGGCCAGTAGGGGCACTAACCAGCCATCGGTATCGAGTCAGCGTGTTATTGATATTCTCACTGGCACATATTGAACCTGTCTTGTCATAGTCTGTATACTTAGGATTGCAAGCCTGTGGAAAGAATCAGACAAGTTATAATGATCTTATTTATTTCACGATAAAGAAAGCAATTCCAGTAGTGAGAAAATGATCGGGAAATTCAGATAAGGTTTAGCTTTAGCCACTGTTACTCCAGGGGAATTCTGTGCCACTGTGCATGCACAGAATTCATGTCCCCCATAGATTTCTTTGCTTCCCCGCAGAAAAATGACTTTCTGACTGGGGAGCAAAGGAAAGCCACAACAAGGGTCATGTGACTCTCCCCAGCAATATGTTTTGGGTAGCTGGCAGAGAGGTAAATCACTGTGGGGCGGGGGCAGGACCGGGGAAGACACTTCTGGTGGCTCCTACCCTGTGCTGGGCTCAGCTGCTAGTCTTGGCTGGGCTCGGGAGGACGGGACTTCCTCTTCTTCTGCACAGCATCCGGTGCTGGGTCAGATCCACCCCCAGATTTCTCCCCAGACTGCAGAAAGCTCTGCAAACTCTCTCCCTACTTCCTGCACCCTTTGCTCCTCAGCTGCAGGAGAAGGGATCCCTGTACAGGGAGCTTCTCCCCCATCCGCCCAACCCCCATGCATCCAGACCCCCTCATACCTAGACCCTCTTGCCAAGCCTCACCCCGCCCTGTCCCAAGAACCCCCCTGATGAGCCCCATTCCCCCTGCACCTGGACCACACCAACAAGCCACCCGCACCCAGATCCCCACCTCACCGAGCCTCAACCAGCTGCACCTGGATCCACACCCCACTGAGCCGCACTCCTGAGCATTTGGAATTCCCTGAAGAGTCCCATTATCATTGCACCCAGAACCCCTCAACAAGCCCCTGTGCATCCGGATCCCCTCCACACCCAGATCCCCCACTGAGCCACCCATACCCAGATTGCCCCACACAGAACCCTCTCAACCCACACCTGGATCCCCCCACACTAAGCCCCTCCACACTTGGATACTGCCAGTCTGAGCCTGCCTGCCCACCCCAGTGCACCTAGTATGGAGGGGCAGGGCCCTGGTGTGTTTCTGGGGCAGGCCAGGTCCTTGAGCTTGTCAGGGTTGGGAGCAGCCTCACCGCTGAGTCCATGTACCGGGAGAGAGGAGGAGCTGCACAATTATCTCCCACTTTTGCGCAGCCGCTGGCCTGTGCTCCCCAATGCCATGCTGGAGCCTCCACATTTATGTGACAAATACAATTTGCAGATTTTTGCAGAATTTTAAAATATTGTGCGCAGAATTTTTAATTTTTTGGCACAGAATGCCCTCAGGAGTACACTGTGGAACAAAAGCACCAAAAAAACTTTATACCGAAAGTGCAAGTTATGGATGGAGAGCTAACCTGTGGCTTTAACACTCAACAGTCAGGAAACACGACAAAGAAGAATTTTAGTGCAGGGCAAATTTGAAAAAAATATATTTTAAGAATACCCTTTTAGCAACTTATTCTGTTATATCCTTATAAAGTTATAATTGTGCTTATAGGATTCCAGTTTTGATCTGAAATACTGCATATAGGCCAAATTCAGACCTGGGTTATGCAGTCAGTGCATTCAGTAGAGTTGCACCCCATATGCTAAGTCTGATTTGGCCCTTTGATCCAAGTCTCCCAATGTTCAAATGGCATTGTGCACAGATATGTAACAAAGTTACATAAAAGCTTTTACTGTGATTTAGGAAAACCTTGTCTCGTGCAATCCATAACCTGTGAAGGTGCACATTGAAAAACTCTAAAGGAGATGGATAGAATCCCGACGCAATGTATATAATTTTTTATCTCCACATTCAGTTTACAAAAATTCAGGCTCAGTGCACCAAGGATTACAGAGGACCCTGACCTAATTCACTGCACAGACTGGACAGTGCAATAAATTGACTTTAATGGTGTAGGATCAGAGACTGAATGAGACAAGGGCCATGAGGAAAAAATAGTGTGTAGTCACATAATTAAAGACACAGGACAAGGCCCTTGAGTCTGGCCAAGCTATGGTTGGCACAGGAAACAGGGGTAGGTGGGTGAAGGCTTTCTGTCCCTGTTCTTCCCCCTAAAAGTTGATTTGACCTCCACCCAAGTTAGAGCAGCTTCTATCCTACAGCTTATACTTGCTTGTAATTCACAACAGCAGGGATTGCCGAAGTGTAGTACTTTCTCTGTCCACATTCCTTCCTGTCCCCCTAACACTCCCTCTATTGGAGAGGTGTCTGAGGGATGATGTAGATTTGGCTACACTGGCTCTATGACATGTTCTATTAAAGGGGAATCCCCAGCTGCCCTGTTAAGGCAGATTTTGTGGTAGAAAAGGGCTGGATCATGGGCTGAGAATCCAGCCTTGAATTTTAATGTATGCACACAAGACTCAAGTTTGTATGTGAAACATTAATTTTGGCAATTTGCTGACTTTTGAGTGCTTCCCTTTGGAAGTATAACTTTTTTTAAAATTTATCTTTTTGCTATAAGTATGGTAGTAAACTCTTGCTTGTATACAGCTAATGGTGGACGAAACTCTTTTAAAGTCAGATCCAAAGGAGTATTTAAATGTAATTTCTATTTTTAATATCTAAATTCCTGTATTTCACATTTGTTTCCTTTTTCAAAGATGATACATTTTCATATTATTTACCCAAGCATCTTGTATAAAGAAAATATAGTATCACACACAGTATTGGCAGTGAACAACTTTTCATGATGCAACATACATACCTTAATAAAAATGCTTTCTGGAGACATTTCTTATCTATCATTAGTGGCAAAAGTATTTGAAAAAGGTGTTCTATTTTATAATAGCCCTTCACCACTTCCCTCAGGCAGTATACATTGCCATTGTTTCTTTCAAATCACACACCTACTAGCTTTGTTCCCACTTCTCATCTTGATACTCACCGTGATACAGACAACAGGGTAGCCAGCAACTGGACCAGGTCTGTCTTTGGCTCTAGAAGTATCATCATATACCAAAAGAGAAGCAACCTGAGGGACTGAAGGAAAGGTGACATCCGCCATGCTGTTCATTTCTTCAATGTACACAATGGCCTTGGCTGTCTGGCAATTAATATACAGAAACACAATTTTTTAGTGCAAATGTACAAAATCAAGACAACTCAATCTGAAGGCTGATCAGGAAATATTTCCTAGCAGCAGCAGCAGCATTTGTTAGCCTGCAGAATAGTATCCCGAGAGAAATGACAGAAGCACCATGGAAGCACTGGAAAATATAGCACACGATGAGAAACAGAATGGCAACAAAATATTTCAGAGTAGCAGCTGTGTTACTCTGTATTCGCAAAAAGAAAAGGAGGACTTGTGGCACCTTAGAGACTAACCAATTTATTTGAGCATAAGCTTTCGTGAGCTACAGCTCCCTTCATTGGATGCATTCAGTGCAAAATACAGTGGGGAGATTTATATACATAGAGAACATGAAACAATGGGTGTTACCATACACACCGTAACGAGAGTGATCACTTAAGGTGAGCTATTACCAGCAGGAGAGCCGATGTGTGTGGGGGGGAACCTTTTGTAGTGATAATCAAGGTGGGCCATTTCCAGCAGTTGACAAGAACGTCTGAGGAACAGTGGGGGGGAGGAATAAACATGGGGAAATAGTTTTACTTTGCGTAATGACCCATCCACTCCCAGTCTCTATTCAAGCCTAAGTTAATTGTATTTGAAGTAATTTGCAAACTGGATACAGTTAACTTAGGCTTGAATAGAGACTGGGAGTGGATGGGTCATTACACAAAGTAAAGCTATTTCCCCATGTTTATTCCTCTCCCCCCTCCACTGTTCCTCAGACGTTCTTGTCGACTGCTGGAAATGGCCCACCTTGATTATCACTACAAAAGGTTCCCCCCCACCGGCTCTCCTGCTGGTAATAGCTCACCTTAAGTGATCACTCTCGTTACGGTGTGTATGGTAACACCCATTGTTTCATGTTCTCTATGTATATAAATCTCCCCACTGTATTTTCCACTGAATGCATCCGCTGAAGTGAGCTGTAGCTCACGAAAGCTTATGCTTAAATATATTTGTTAGTCTCTAAGGTGGCACAAGTCCTTCTTTTCTTTTAACAAAATATTTGTGTTTCTCAGAAGGATGAAGGCACGAGGCCTTCCATTTCCTGCCTCATTGTGTCCTTGAGCCACACAGCCATAATGGCATAACTTATCTCTATTGAATGCTGCAGCTTCACATGTCTGGTGGATCTGTGGTGTCTGTGGCTATATATGTTTTCTGCCTGATGATAGGGAGCCAGGCGACAGGTCTTATTTACAATTTATGCAGTGTGACACAGAGGCCCATTAGGGATTCTCTAATCTGTGTCAGAAGCTCTTGTCGGCCAGACGTACTTCATAACCTAACACACTGTCGTCACGATATATATCCATATAGTGGGATGTAACATCATTTCAAAACTAATAACTGACTTATTAATATTCCTGTGCTGTGTATATGCAGGGTGTGTACTAAGGAATAGGGATGAATGCTAGAATTATGTTCTTAAAATGTGCTTGGCAAGCAACACACAAGCACAGTCTGCCCTAGACAAAGGAATGTGGATTTGCTGGTCATCAGGCAAAGACAACGAAGGCACATTTACATAAATGGTAAACAATGCCATCAATGTAGCAAGTGGAGGAGCTAGCCTCTCGCGAAGAGCTGAACCTCAAATGATAAGTAATTGAATCAGCTGATTGTATACAATATTACTGTATTATAAAAGTGTATCAAGCAAGGTCTTTTATGAACGTTAACAACACATTGGTGATTAATATAACCTGAAATGTATGTATTAACACTATATGAGGAATTATGAATACTCACTGATATTAAGCTTAAAGTCTATGACCTAACAAAGGGAGAAACAGCTTTTCTCCCAGACAGAAGGGAAGGCAGCTATCTACTTGTCTCCAGTGAAATTAAGCAAGAAGTGACCAAAAATAATGGAAGCCCACATTTATGGGAGGTCCACAAAAAGTGAAGAATGGTTCACGATTCTCATCCTGTTGCCGGCACGCAGTGCCCAGAGGCAAAACAACAGCAGGGGTTTGTTGCCTGGTGTGCGTCACCCAATAAACACAATGGGGTGGAGAAGCAGAAAAGTTTATTTGGAATTCCAAAGAAAGGTACAGGGAGAGAAATCTCAAATCCTGCACACCAGAGCAGGTCATTACACACACTTTTATATTCCTTAATGCTACCGCACTACATATCAGCCAATCAAAGCTTTGCACAAATACTCTGCCTTCCTTATATGGGTTACAACAATGTTTATTTCCTGCAACCTCTAACAAGCATTCCTAGCAATTTAAACAACCAGCACATCCTGTCTGGCCTCGTAGCTGTCTCTCCTGTTACCTTTAACTTGGCGTCAGCAACCCTTACACTATGAGGCATTATCTACAACTGCAACATTGTTTTAAGAGCAAAAGAGCTTTCTCAAACCAGCGAGGCCTGGGTTTTATTAAGGGGGGTTGACAAGAAGCTCTTAGGCCTTCAGCAGGGAGATTTCCTCGACCCTTATGGCCTTCCATCCCCTCAACTTAACTTGTGGCCATGCCCTGGGGTCTCCAACAATCCTGAGTCTGGGGACAAAACAGTGAGTTTGGGAAGATCCAAGGAAACAGAATAAGCTATCTTGGCATCAGTCACTGGACGGACACAAGGGGCCAGAGCTCTTGTAAGATGAGAAAGATGGGTCTTTACAACCTAGGGGGTTGAAGTCTTTGGGAACTGAGTATAGGTGAGAAACCTACTTCAGCAAAAAATATTTTGCCTGGGAAGAAAAAGGAAGCAAGCTGTCTTGACTTTGTGGAAGATGACCAAGGGGGTGGTCAGTCATCTTGCTGGAGGGAGGTGTGGTAAGAATCATAACAAAACTAGTTTTGGTTCAAGGTAGGTCTTGGTCATTAGAAAGCATTTTTTCACTTTTATTTGTTTGTAATTATTTTCATCTTTATCCCTTATACCTGAACTCACTTAAAATCTCTCTCTTTTTGATTAAATAAACTTGTTTTACTTTCATTCAAAATCAACCCAGTGCTGTGTTTGACTTGAAGGGATTATTAACTCCAGTTAAAGCAACAAGCTGTTGTGCTTTGTCTCTTTAAAGGAGCAACAGACCTTATTACTCCTCTGAACATTCCACGAGAGGGCTGGACATTTCAGGGCAGACAGTTTTGGGAAAATTCAGGGCTGGGAGTTTGTTGGGGTCAGTTTGCTAGTAACAATCAAGACTCATAGAGACCAGAGTGTGACTTTATTGTAACAAACATGCTGTTGGCATCTGAGTTGCTGAAACAGGGTGGTTCTACAAACAGATACTAAGTGCATGCTTGTACACTGACTGAGAGCATTGAGACAGGGAGCTATAGCAGCAGAGCATTTTAAGGCAATCAGGGCTACAGGACAGGCAGTGACACAACCTCTCACTGGTCTGGGTTGAATCCCACAATGTGACAACTTATTAAGAGTCTAAATAGTATTACGGATGTTGCACTTCTAAGTCATGGAGAATATGGAGAATCAGAGAAGGAAAGTATTAGTGTCAAATGCAGACAGAATGTATTAATAGATAAGACTGCTACTATTGGAGTTCAAGCAACAAGTGTAGCAATAACAGAACTATTATAGCAGAAGTTACATTTAATACATGTGTAGGCAGTCTGCTGTTATTACAGGACCCATGGTACTTCCACAGCTTCCAGCACAGGTGTCAGAAAGATCCTGTCAGTCAGTGTTTCCAAGGTGATGATAGTTACTGAGAACTATCCTGATAAAGAGAATTAATTTGCAAGGAGATATTATAGATATTTATTTCATAAATGTTCCTAAGAACGTATATGTTCTCTGTGGCCCTTTGGGCTCTTCAGCCATGGAGGTGAATTATTTTGGATGGAAATTATAGGCTCTTCATTATAACCCAGCTGAAGAACAAGGCTACTAGGATAATAGCTATAAGAGGTCTGCCAGACTGTGCTGTTGAATAGTTTGTGTTACCTGTATCTCTGCCACCATGTTCTCATCAGGCTTCAGGTGAACAGTGAAGGCCTCTCTCATCTCTCTAACACCGTCAAAAAGAACCTCAATCTCCACAATGTGCTGTGTTTCACCCTCCTTAAATTCAATTTCTAAAAAACACAATAAGATATTTTAAAAATAAATCTGCTGTTCACAATAGTTAGGCTGCTGATCTATTCTATTCTGGCATGACAGAGAGAGCTACAAAAGTTAACACTTGTCTTGCAAATTACATATGTGCATGTGACTTGAATAAACTAGTTTACATTATCCAAACACAATCAATACATAATTAATTAATTAATTAATTAAATGTGTACTAACTGGGCCATCTCATTTCCTGTGAAAGGGCCAAGAAAATACTGAGCTCGTGGAGTTTCCCTGGGATAATCCAGTCAGGGATGCAAGGTTTGCCCCTACCACTTAATGGGCTGGACTCTTTAAATCCACAGATGTTGTGAAATCCATGGGGAAATCCTCTGAATCATAGAAAACTTGCAAAGGGCTGGGGATTTTGGGCAGAGGCCCAGTGTTCTGTCCCTGTGTCTTCTGTGGAGCATGTTTCCCTCAGAAGTCAGACCACACTCTGTTGGCTTACAGCACAGGGGCGGAAGCAAGCGCAGGGTAAGGCTTATAGAGTCAGTGTCAGCTGACACTACAAGTTCCTATGGATCTGAGGAGGGATGAGTGAAACTCTTATGTAAAGGAAACACATCCCACTCAGCAACTGGAATGGGACATTTCTTATTTGACGGTTTTCTTTCTGTTAACAGCTTCTTTCCTCATTCATCACTGGGTAATGGTTAACTGCTTCCCACCTGTGGAAATCTGAGGAGGTCCAGTGTTCTTGCTGGAGGCTCCAGGACCAAATCCTGCCCTTCCTCTTAGGCCACCAGAAGAGTTCTTCCAAAGTGACAGAACTATTCCAACACCTGCTTATTAGCATCCGGTCATTTCCCAGACTACCAGGATGGGTGGAATGAGGAGAGAAACTGCTAGCAGAAAGGAAATTTTCAGCTAAGAAATTTCTCATTGTGCTGCACAGCTGCTCTCCTCACTCTTTTCATGGGAAGTGGCAAGCAGTGAATGACGGAAAGAAAAAAGCAAAGGATAAATAGAGTTTTTAAATTGTTATTAGAGTAGGATAATAGGTGCAAATAGAAGTCTCACCCCATAATATAGAGTAAGAATTTGTATATTAAAGAATTATTTGGAACCAACCCAGCAACATGTTCCTGCCAACAGACATCTCTGCAGAGGAATGGAAACCTACTTTGTATATCTTCCTCAGATGAGGCTCATATCCTTTCCCGCATGATGATCCTAGGGAGCTTGCAGAGGAAGCCTTGACTCCATCTCAACAACTAAATTCTCAGTTGCTTAACATGGCAACTGGCGCAGTATTTTAACATCTTGCCTGCAGCAACGCTGAGAACCTAAGGCCTTGGTATTTTGGATAGAATGAGATGAACAGGGTACAAGTGATGGCATGTGTACTCCCTATGATTGAAATATCCCTTTACAAATCCATTTATGCCACCACCTTCCACAGGAGTATTAAGAGCTGAAACAAAATGATGGGAGAACTAATTTCCAGGAATTGTGGAAAGAAGAACTTACCTAAAACAGAAAGGTTTCTGGAGCTATAAGAATAAGTTATTCCTCATTGCAACAGCTACTCCGGAGGGAATTCTGCACCACTGCATGTTCCCTTACAGATTTCTTTGCTTCCCTGCAGAAAGTGACGGCGCAGCAAAGGGAAGCTACATGAGGTTGGGGTGGGAGCCTGGAGATGTGCATGGATGTAGTTTGGGGGTACACTGCCCCCCCAACAGAAGTGAGGCATGGCGGGGGCACACACGCAGAGCTGCCCGACTGAAAGAGGGTGCCACTTGGCTCTGCTGACTTTGCAGCTGGACGCCACCTCCTGGATTCCAGTGCCTGTCGTGCTCCCCTTCTATGTGAAGGGAGCCATCCTGTTTTCTGTACAACAGTGAGTCCCCGTGGTGGGGCAGGGCAATGGGGATAGGATGGGGCTGAGAAAAAAGAGGCAGTGGTGAAGGAAGGGGATGGGATTGGGGAGGGGATGGGCAGGGGACAGTGGGGAAGAGGGATGGGATGGGGAAGAAAAGAGGAAAGAGGATTTGAAGGGGGAGGTGAACAGGAGCCCAGCATGCGGCATCCCCTTGGCAGCAGCTGCAGCTAGGGCTCCCCCATTAAATAGGCCCATAGACCCCCCCATCCTTCGGAGCCCCAACTTTCCTGCACCTATACCATCCCATGAGCCCTCCGGATACCCACCCCATTGAGCGCAAACCAGCTGCAACTGGCCCCTACCTCCCCTGTACCTGAATCCCACTACTGAGCCCCCCACACCCCGATGCCCCTGCTGAGCCTCAACCACCTTCACCTGGACCCCTCTGCAGAGTCCCATTGTCCTGCACCCAGAACCCCACCATGAGCCTCTGTACATCCACATCCCCCACTGAGCTACCTGCACAAGACTGACCCACACAGAACCTCTAGCCCCACATGTGGATCCCCCCCACACTAAGCTCCTCTACACTTGGATCCAGCTGGGCTGAGTCTGCCTGCCCACACTTGGTGTGCCTAGCACAGAGAGGCAGGGCCCCAGTGTGTTTCTGGGGCAGATCTTGCCCTTGCACTGAGTCAGGGTTTGGTGCAGCCTCGCTGCCATGTCTCTGTTCCGTAGGGATGGGGGGCTACACGGTGATCTCCCACCTCCATGCAGCTAGTGGCCTGTGCGCCCCACTGCTATGCTGGAGCCTCCACATTTATTTATTGACAAATAAAATTTTCAGAATTTTGCAGAATTTTTAAACAGTGCACAGAATTTGTAGTTTTTTGGAGCAGAATTTTTAGTATTTTTGGCACAGAATTCCCTCAAGAGTAAACAGCAGTGTGGTTTTTGTATGGATAGAGGAACTAATTCCAAACCTGGTCTTTTTGAGGCAGTGGTAACTAGAAAGGCCAGCCACAGGTTTAATCTGTCACTCTAATTAATCTTGACACCTGATGATCATCAGATGAGGAGAGAGAGAGATCTCTGCCTAAAGACTATCACTAGGGCTGTTACGCCCTTTTCTGTGGTGTTTGGTTATAGGATTCCAATCAGCCATCCTAGAGTAGAAACTCTAGAGTAGCTAAGATCACCAGAACTGTGGTGGTTGCTATTATTTATATTCTTTATATTATTTATTGGGAGGCCTAGGCCCCATTGCGTAGGGCACTGCACAAACAAGAGGCAGTTTGTTTGTACAAAGTGTTTGCTGTTTCCCCTTGCACCAGAAATATAAATTTGACCAGATCAGTAACTGAAATTTCTGGGTTGAGTTCTGCCTGCATATCAAAGAAGTACTGATGAGGCCAACTGAAAAACTCTGTTAAACCACACTTCTCTTCCATTAACCGGCTGTTAATGTAGGTCATCAGGTCTGTATGAAGGAGTCCCTGCTTTAAGTGGTCTGGTGTTCTCTGCAGGTGCAATGGAGGTTTGTTGGTTGTCTATTAAGTCTGAAGTGCCTTCTGGGCCACTGGAGGAGTAGGAGAAGGATTTCAGCTCTCTCTTCCCCTTCCCAGGACATTATTTCCACTGCTGAGGAGAAGCTGTGACCTCTGTTTATTCCCTAGTTTTGGAAGGATATAGACACTCCTGCTTCAGCAATAAGCCAGCCTCTAATGGGAGGTAGGAGGAGACTTCTCCTGTGAGCACCATGACTGCTCTCTACATGGTTTCTTCCACCTTCTTCTGAAGTAACTTGTACTGGTACTGTCATAAACATGACAATGGACTCGATGGACCCACTGGTCCGAACCCATGTGGCCATGTCTCTGTTTTTGTTCAGATATGCACAGTTAGATCTGTAGAAGTGAATAATACAAGTTGCTGCCTTACAAAGGGGGCACTTGATTTTGCTTTTTTCAGTCCCAAACTCTCTGAAGTTTGCAAGACTTTCCCCTGAGACGGTTGTGAGGGGGGTCCCCTCTCTGTGGGAATCCTCACACTCCTGGTTGAGCTTCTCATGGTGGAATCATGGCTTCTGGCAGGGGTTGAGGCCTCACATGCCTGCCTGACTCAAAGCCGACCCCCTGGTAGTGAGAAGGCCAATAGCTTGTGGTAGCCAGGCATAGCTCACTCTCTCCAGCCTGTGCCCTGGCAATGTGAGGGTTGATGGCTTGTGGCATCAGGGCATAGCTTGCTCTCTCAAGCCCATATCACATCATAGTAAGGTTTGACGGCTTGGGGAGGCAGGAGGGCACAGTTTGTTCTCTGAAGCTCCCAGAAAGCTGCCTCTTGGACCTGGCTCAATGCTTGCAGGGCTTCTCTGCTTCTGCAGTGGGAAGCAGACACAGCCCACTTGAGAAGTGCTGTACTGGAGAAGACAGAAGAGTAAAACCTCAGTAGTCCATTGATTCCTCACCTCAGGAGAGGGGAAGAGGTGCTTGAAGCTTAAATGAAGTCAGTACTGCATGAAAACAAATAAGAATTAAAGTTATAAAACAAATGGTCTGAAGAAACTGAACTGACATCTTGTTCCACTCCTGGAGGCAGAAAAATTCAGTGGACTGAGCTAAAAGACAAAGCATAGTCTCAGAGCCCCCAACAACAACACTGGATTGCCGCTGAATTCCACAGGTGGGAGGCATTATCCACTAGTGATGAGCGAGGAAAGGAGCTGTGCCACCACAAAAATGACTATGGAATGGTTTTCCAGAAGCAACTGGAATGCCCACAGCCCTCTGCACCTTCACAATGAAATTTAACAACCGCTTGAAACTTGCCATCATGAGCCTAATTCATTCCTAGTGTAAACCCACTGATTTCCCTATAACAGAGTTACATCAGGGATTAATTTGTTTCATTATGGCTATGGCACCATCAGAATGGCTATATGATTCCCAAGCAGAGTTTTGTCTGAGGTGAAAACTGGCTGCAGGAAACCATCCTAGGCCTTCAAAGCAGAATGCTAAAGAAAATTAATCTGTTTATCTGTATGAACATTAATAAACAAAGTTGATTAAAAAATTGAAGTATTTTGACGTTAAGAGTTAACACAAAGGATTCATATTTCCCTTTTATTAGCCTGGAGGTTTATTTCAGGTAAGTTTCCAGGATGTCTGCGGCCCTCTGGGCGCTATAGCCCTGGAAGTGAACAGAAATCCTGAGGAGGTGCACATTCTCTGAGGATGCCACCCAGGGCTTGTCTGGCTGCTACACCTGTTGCTTCCCTTTGTACAGAGACTATGCCCTGGTCTACACTAGGACTTTAGGTCGAATTTAGCAGCGTTAAATCGAAGTAAACCTGCACCCGTCCACACAATGAAGCCCTTTATTTCGACTTAAAGGGCTCTTAAAATCGATTTCCTTATTCCACCCCTGACAAGTGGATTAGCGCTTAAATCGGCCTTGCCGGGTCGAATTTGGGGTACTGTGGACACAACTCGACAGTATTGGCCTCCGGGGGCTATCCCAGAGTGCTCCATTGTGACCGCTCTGGACAGCACTCTCAACTCAGATGCACTGGCCAGGTAGACAGGAAAAGAACTGCGAGCTTTTGAATCTCATTTCCTGTTTGGCCAGCGTGGCAAGCTGCAGGTGACCATGCAGAGCTCATCAGCAGAGGTGACCATGATGGAGTCCCAGAATCGCAAAAGAGCTCCAGCAAGGGCTGAACGGGAGGTACGGGATCTGATCACTGTATGGGGAGAGGAATCTGTGCTATCAGAACTCCGTTCCAGTTTTCGAAATGCCAAAACCTTTATCAAAATCTCCCAGGACATGAAGGACAGAGGCCATAACAGGGACCCGAAGCAGTGCCGCGTGAAACTTAAGGAGCTGAGGCAAGCCTACCAGAAAACCAGAGAGGCGAATGGCCACTCCGGATCAGAGCCCCAAACATGCGGCTTCTATGACGAGCTGCATGCCATTTTAGGGAGTTCAGCCACCACTACCCCAGCCGTGTTGTTTGACTCCTTCAATGGAGATGGAGGCAACGCGGAAGCAGGTTTTGGGGACGAAGAAGATGATGATGAGGTTGTAGATAGCTCACAGCAAGCAAGCGGAGAAACCGCTTTTCCCGACAGCCAGGAACTGTTTCTCACCCTGGACCTGGAGCCAGTACCCCCGAACCCACCCAAGGCTGCCTCCTGGACCCGGCAGGCGGAGAAGGGACCGCCGGTGAGTGTACCTTTTAAAATACTATACATGGTTTAAAAGCAAGCATATGAAAGGATTACTTTGCCCTGGCATTCGCAGCTCTCCTGGATGTACTCCCAAACCCTTTGCAAAAGGTTTCTGGGGAGGGCAGCCTTATTGCGTCCTTCATGGTAGGACGCTTTACTACTCCACGCCAGTAACACGTACTCGGGAATCATTGTACGACAAAGCATTGCAGTGTATGTTTGCTGGCGTTCAAACAACATCTGTTCTTTATCTTTCTGTGTTATCCTCAGGAGAGTGAGATATCATTCATTGTCACCTGGTTGAAATAGGGTGCTTTTCTTCAGGGGACACTCACAGGAGCCCGTTCCTGCTGGGCTGTTTGCCTGTGGCTGAACAGGAATGTTCCCCGCTGTTAGCCACGGGGAGGGGGGTGGGTTGAGGGGGTAGCCACGTGGTGGGGGGAGGCAAAATGCGACCTTGTAATGAAAGCACGTGTGCTATGTATGTAATGTTAACAGCAAGGTTTACCCTGAAAGAGTGTAGCCACTGTTTTATAAAATGTGTCTTTTTAAATACCGCTGTCCCTTTTTTTTTCTCCACCAGCTGCATGTGTTTCAATGATTACAGGATCTTCTCCTTCCCAGAGGCTAGTGAAGATTAGAAAAATAAAAAAACACACTTGTGATGAAATGTTCTCTGAGCTCATGCTGTCCTCCCACACTGACAGAGCACAGACGAATGCATGGAGGCAAATAATGTCAGAGTGCAGGAAAGCACAAAATGACCGGGAGGAGAGGTGGCGGGCTGAAGAGAGTAAGTGGCGGGCTGAAGAGAGGGCTGAAGTTCAAATGTGGCGGCAGCGTGATGAGAGGAGGCAGGATTCAATGCTGAGGCTGCTGGAGGATCAAACCAGTATGCTCCAGTGTATGGCTGAGCTGCAGCAAAGGCAGCTGGAGCACAGACTGCCACTACAGCCCCTGTGTAACCAACTGCCCTCCTCCCCAAGTTCCATAGCCTCCTCACCCCGACACCCAAGAACGCGGTGGGGGGGGGGCCACCGGCCAACCAGCCACTCCGCCACAGAGGATTGCCCCCAAAAAAGAAGGCTGTCATTCAATAAATTTTAAAGTTGTAAACTTTTAAAGTGCTGTGTGGCATTTTCCTTCCCTCCTCCACCACACCTCCTGGGCTACCTTGGTAGTCATCCCCCTATTTGTTTGATGAATGAATAAAG
Source organism: Eretmochelys imbricata (assembly GCF_965152235.1). NCBI lineage: Eukaryota > Metazoa > Chordata > Testudines > Cheloniidae > Eretmochelys > Eretmochelys imbricata. The sequence continues at coordinate 55,215,201 of NC_135572.1, read as the reverse complement.
AATGCATGAATGTGAAGCAACAATGACTTTACTGCCTCTGCAAGCAATGATCAAAGGGAGAGGGGAGGGTGGTTAGCTTACAGGGAAGTAGAGTGAACCAAGGGGCGGGGGGTTTCATCAAGGAGAAACAAAGAGAACTTTCACACCATAGCCTGGCCAGTCATGAAACTGGTTTACAAAGCTTCTCTGATGCGTACCGCGCCCTCCTGTACTCTTCTAACCGCCCTGGTGTCTGGCTGCGCGTAACCAGCAGCCAGGCGATTTGCCTCAACCTCCCACCCCACCATAAATGTCTCCCACTTACTCTCAGAGATATTGTGGAGCACACAACAAGCAGTAATAACAGTGGGAATATTGATTTCACTGAGGTCTAAGCGAGTCAGTAAACTGCGCCAGCGTGCCTTTAAACGTCCAAATGCACATCCTACCACCATTCTGCACTTGCTCAGCCTGTAGTTGAACAGCTCCTGACTACTGTCCAGGCTGCTTGTGTACGGCTTCATGAGCTACGGCATTAAGGGGTCGGCTGGGTCCCCAAGGATACATATAGGCATTTCAACGTCCCCAACAGTTATTTTCTGGTCTGGGAATAAAGTCCCTTCCTGCAGCTTTTGAAACAGACCAGAGTTCCTGAAGATGCGAGCGTCATATACCTTTCCCGGCCATCCCACGTTGATGTTGGTGAAACGTCCCTTGTGATCCACCAGAGCTTGCAGCACTATTGAAAAGTACCCCTTGCGGTTTATGTACTCGCCGGCTTGGTGCTCCGGTGCCAAGATAGGGATATGGGTTCCGTCTATGGCCCCACCACAGTTAGGGAATCCCATTGCAGCAAAGCCATCCACTATGACCTGCACATTTCCCAGGGTCACTACCCTTGATATCAGCAGATCTTTGATTGCGTGGGCTACTTGCATCACAGCAGCCCCCACAGTAGATTTGCCCACTCCAAATTGATTCCCAACTGACCGGTAGCTGTCTGGCATTGCAAGCTTCCACAGGGCTATCGCCACTCGCTTCTCAACTGTGAGGGTTGCTCTCATCTTGGTATTCATGCGCTTCAGGGCAGGGGAAAGCAAGTCACAAAGTTCCATGAAAGTGCCCTTACGCATGCGAAAGTTTCGCAGCCACTGGGAATCGTCCCAGACCTGCAACACTATGCGGTCCCACCAGTCTGTGCTTGTCTCCCGAGCCCAGAATTGGCATTCCACAGCACGAACCTGCCCCATTAGCACCATGATGCATGCATTGGCAGGGCCCACGCTTTCAGAGAAATCTGTGTCCATGTCCTGATCACTCGCGTGACTGCGCTGATGTCGCCTCCTCGCCCGGTATCGCTCTGCCAGGTTCTGGCGCTGCATATACTGCTGGATAACGCGTGTGGTGTTTAATGTGCTCCTAATTGCCAAAGTGAGCTGAGCGGCCTTCATGCTTGCCTTGGTATGGCATTCGCACAGAAAAAAGGCGCGGAATGATTGTCTGCCGTTGCTCTGACGGAGGGAGGGGCGACTGACGACACGGCTTACAGGGTTGGCTTCAGGGAGCTAAAATCAACAAAGGGGGTGGCTTTACATCAAGGAGTATTTCAGGCAGGACTTCACGGAGGGTTCCAATAAGAAATGGTGCACCTAAGTTAGTGTTCTTATTGGAACAAGGAGGTTAGTCTGGCCTCTGATTGATACATGGCTAGATTTACCTCGCTGCACCTTCTCTGTGAGTGACTACAGTGTGACCTAGAGGAATAAGTCCCCTAGACAGGGGAGGGGGGGAAGCAAATGAGTACAAAACAAATCTGGTCTATTTCTTGTTTTGATCCACTCCATCTACCTTTTACATCTTTGGCTGGCAGCAGACGGTTCAGAAGGACTGCATGCCATCCACATCTCATGGCTGCTCGGCAGAAGATGGTACAATACGACTGCTAGCCATCCTCATCTCTTGCCTGCCCGGCAGAAGATGGTACAGTACGACTGCTAGCAATCCGTATCGCCTGCCTGCTCACCATAAGACGGTTCAATAGGACTGACTGCAAGACTAAAGAGAATGACCTGGTCAAGTCACTCCAAATTTAGTCCCTGCGCCCATGTCTGCCCAGGCGCTCCTGGCCGACGTGGCCAGGAGCACCTCTGACATGACGAGGATGGCTACCAGTCGTACTGCACCGTCTGCTGCCAGAAGGCAATGGGTTGCTGCTACCGTGTAGCAATGCCATACCGTGTCTGCCAGCACCCAGCAGACATACGGTGACGGTTACCTGAGCGGGCTCCATGCTTGCTGTGGTATGGCGTCTGCACAGGTAACTCAGGAAAAAAGACGCGAAACGATTGTCTGCCCTTGCTTTCACGGAGGGAGGGAGGGAACGGGGGCCTGACGATATGTACCACCCGCGACAATGTTTTAGCCCCATCAGGCATTGGGATCTCAACCCAGAATTCCAATGGGCAGCGGAGACTGCGGGAACTGTGGGATAGCTATCCTCAGTGCAACGCTCCGGAAGTCGACTCTAGCCTCGGTACTGTGGAAGCACTCCGCCGAGTTAATGCACTTAATGAACTTAGAGCATTTTCTGTGGGGACACACACACACTCGAATATATAAAACCGATTTCTAAAAAACCGACTTCTATAAATTCGACCTAATTCCATAGTGTAGACATACCCTATGACTCTGGCCCCTAAATGGAGCATGGGGGAATCACTTTATGGAGGGACTGCCTAATAATTGTCTCAGTGAGGTGTCCAAATACTTCCCCGGCTGACTGATGTCCAGAGAGTCTCTCCAGGCCACACAGGCTGTAGAATACTGTTCTCATTTTACAGCTCTGAAATGGAGCTGTCAGCCAGAGAGCAGAGAATGGGAACAAGATCATGTATATCAGAAGGGAGGGTATTGCTAAGAGTATCCCAGCAACATGCTCATTTCCCAGAAGATTGCTGGCCTATACCCCATCCCCAGCCCTTCTGTCTACTAGAGGTTCATGGAAGTTACTATAACCCTAACACTGCACTAATCTCACCATGACCTATAAGGATGTAGAAGAGAACCAGGTTTAGGGCTGTTTGGGATTGCTCTCTGCTCCCCACTTCTTTCCAAGCATGGAGTGAGTTGCCTCCACCATCCTTTACACATCAGATCTGACAGTCTTCAGGGTGAGTCAGCTAAGTGAACAGCCAGGTTATGTGACCCTCTGAATCTTAGTTGACACTTATGGCCACATAAACTGGATTAGATAGGCTACAGATAGATTATGTGCTTCCCAGCTGCTGTCTGTTTCTAGTAATTTTCTTCTTTACTCCAGTGCATATTTCCAGTTATTTCCCAAGGCATTGGTATTGTATACAAATTATCCATATCCTGATTTCAGGCCCTTTTACCTCATTTTGCCCTTTGTCTTTCCTACTGAAATATGCAAATCACATCTATGAGATGCAGCATTAGGTTACTAACTCAGTGTATTTTCTAGTTTATTTATCAGTTATTGCTTCTGGGTTAACTTTGTCGGTATAATTCTCATACAAAATTCCAATATAAAAGTTTTGCTTCCTTTGAGTTTTTATTCTGTGAGTAGGTCATAGGGGAAAGCATTTCACATTGCTGAATACTTACTTCAGAATCAGTAATGCTTTCTTTTAAAAACATTCATATGCTGGATTACTCTCCGAATTACTGAGAATACACTGCAACTCCAAATTGTTGGAAGATAAAGAATATGAAATTCCATTCCTGTGCCTTATTAATCCAAAAGGCAAAAAGCACTAATGAAGGCAGCTAAAAAGTATTAAAAGCTTAAAAGTTCACAATGCTTTTTCCCCCTTTAAATACTGTACAATTGTGGCTGAAATAATCAATAGGATGTGATACTGATCTGACTGACAGCCAGAGAGTCTTTTCATACCTTCTGACACGGGGTGGTAGTCTTCTCCAGAGGTGGCAGAGCCATCCTTTGTGTGAACCCTCACAATGGAAACCTTTGACGTGTCTCCCAGACGAAGCACTGGAATTTTTACAACCACCAGCTGTCCTGTATCTTTTGGTTCACTGACACTAAATTTGGTCTCACCAAACTTAATAATGGCCTCTGTAATAACAGAAAAAAGTGTTTAATAGTGTGCACAAAAGAGCTTTTCAATACCAAAGTCAAAATGATATTTGTAGGGTCAAAAATAACTCCTCACTGTCTGCATGATCTCTGATCCTTATCAGGGTTTCATTTTGTTCGCCAATAGAAGCACCATAGGAGGAATCACTTCTTGGAGTGCCAAGAACCAGACGAAGCTCCTCCTCTTCTTCATGGAGAGAGTCGTCCACAAGTATGAGGGTGCAAGGTTTCTCAGTCTCACCTGGAATCATCATGCAGAAAGTAACATTATTCAGAACTTAAAATTGTTTCTAGATGTATTACAGGCATTTCTCTCAAGCTTTAGGACCCACAAGTCAATTCTATCGGTCACAGTACCTATACTGGCCCTATCTAAGTAAAAAACGAATGAAAGTAATAGCAATAGCAGCAGCAAAAACATTTTTATTTACTATAATAGTAAGACTGGGTATTTACATAGTTGTACAGCTAATATCTCACAACGCCTGTGAGACGTAGAAGAGTATTATCCTCATTTTCAGAGGTGGAAAATGAGGAACAGGAAGGTTCAAGACCAAATTTTAAAGAACAGTCTCTAATTTTGGGTACTTTAATTTACGGCAGCCCAATTGATTTTCCTATCACTCTCAGTTCCCACTGATGCCCATGGGAGAAGTGGATTCTTATCACCTTGGAAGATCGGTAGCAACATGTCTATAGTTGAACAATCAGAAAACAATGTGCATAAAATTAGTCTATTCAAGCCCATTTAGAGCAGTGGCTCTCAACCTTTCCAGACTCAACTCCTTATCAGGAGTCTGATAGTTTGATAGTAACCCAAGTTTTCCACCTCACTTAAAACCTACTTGCTTACAAAAACAGACATAAAAATACAAAAGTGTAACAGCACACTATTACTGAAAAATTGCGTACTTTCTCACTTTTACCATATAATTATAAAATAAATCAATTAGAATATAAATATTGTACTTACATTTCAGTGTATAGTATATGGATCAGTATAAACAAGTCATTGTCTGTATGAAATTTTAGTTTGTACTGACTTCACTGGTACTTTTTCTGTAGACTGTTGTAAAACTAGGTATCCCTGCCCATCTTGGCTAATAGCCATTGATGGACCTATCCTCCATGAATTTATCTAGTTCTTCTTTGAACCCTGTTATAGTCTTGGACTTCACAACATCCTCTGGCAAGGAGTTCCACAGGTTGACTGTGTGTCCCTAGCCTCTGTTTGCCAGAAGCTGGGAATGAGCGACAGAGAATGGACCACTTAATGATTACCTGTTCTGTGCATTCCCTCTGGGGCACCTGGCATTGGCCACTGTTGGAAGACAGGATACTGGGCTAGATAGACCTTTGGTCTGACCCAGTATGGCCGTTCTTATGTTATCTTCCTTTAGTTGTCTCTTTTCCAAGCTGAAAAGTCCCAGTCTTATTAACCTCTCCTCATATGGAAGCTGTTTCATACCCCTAATCATTTTTGTTGACTTTTTCAGAACCTTTTGCAATTACAATATATCTTTTCTGAGACGGGGCAATCACATCTGCACTCAGTATTCAAGATGTGGGCGTACCGTGGATTTATACAGAGGCAATATGATATTTTCTGTTTTACAAGCTATTCTTTCTTAATGATTCCTAACATTTTGTTAGCTTTTTTGACTGCTGCTGCACAATGAGTGGATGTCTTCAGAGAACTATCCACAATGATTCCAATATCTCTTTCTTGAGTCGTAACAGCTAATTCAGACCCCATCATTTTATATGTATAGTTGGGATTATGTTTTCCAATGTGCATTACTTTGCATTTATCAATATTGAATTTCATCTGCCATTTTGTTGCCCAGTCACCCAGTTTTGTGAGATCCCTTCGTAACTCATCACAGTCTGCTTTGGACTTAACTATCTTGAGGAGTTTCGTATCATCTGCAAATTTTGCCACCTCATTGTTTACCCCTTTTTCCAGATCATTTATGAATATGTTGAATAGGACTGGTCCCAGTACAGACCCTTGGAGGACATCACTATTTACCTCTTTCCATTCTGAAAACTGACCATTTATTCCTACCCTTTGTTTCCTACATTTTAACAAAAAGAAAAGGAGTACTTGTGGCACTTTAGAGACTAACCAATTTATTTGAGCATAAGCTTTTGTGAGCTACAGCTCACTTCATCGGATGCATACTGTGGAAAATACAGAAGATATTTGTTTTTATACACACAAATCATGAAAAAATGGGTCTTTATCACTACAAAAGGTTTTCTCTTCCCCCACCCCACTCTCCTGCTGCTAATAGCTTATGTAAAGTGATCACCCTCCTTACAATGTGTATGATAATCAAGGTGGGCCATTTCCAGCACAAATCCAGGTTTTCTCCCCCCCCCACACATCACCCCCACCCCCCCCAAACAAACCCACTCTCCTGTTGGTAATAGCTTATCTAAAGTGATCACTCTCCTTACAATGTGTATGATAATCAAGATGGGCCATTTCCAGCACAAATCTAGGGTTTAACAAGAACGTCTGAGGAAGGGGGAGGGGGGTTAGGAAAACAAGGGGAAATAAGTTACCTTGCATAATGACTTAGCCACTCCCAGTCTCTATTCAAGCCTAAGTTAATTGTATCCAATTTACAAATGAATTCCAATTCAGCAGTCTCTCCCTGGAGTCTGGATTTGAAGTTTTTCTGTTGTAATATCGCAACTTTCATGTCTGTAATCGCGTGACCAGAGAGACTGAAGTGTTCTCCGACTGGTTTATGAATGTTATAGTTCTTGACATCTGATTTGTGTCCATTTATTCTTTTACGTAGAGACTGCCGAGTTTGACTTATGTACATGGCAGAGGGGCATTGCTGGCACATGATGGCATATATCACAAATTGTATGATAATCAAGGTGGGCCATTTGTGCTGGAAATGGCCCACCTTGATTATCATACACATTGTAAGGAGAGTGATCACTTTAGATAAGCTATTACCAACAGGAGAGTGGGTTTGTTTGGGGGGGGTGGGATGTGTGTGGGGGGGAGAAAACCTGGATTTGTGCTGGAAATGGCCCACCTTGATTATCATACACATTGTAAGGAGAGTGATCACTTTACATAAGCTATTACCAGCAGGAGAGTGGGGTGGGGGGAGAGAAAACCTTTTGTAGTGATAAAGACCCATTTTTTTCATGATTTGTGTGTATAAAAACAAACATCTTCTGTCTTTTCCACAGTATGCATCCGATGAAGTGAGCCATAGCTCACAAAAGCTTATGCTCAAATAAATTGGTTAGTCTCTAAGGTGCCACAAGTACTCCTTTTCTTTTTGCGAATACAGACTAACACGGCTGTTACTCTGAAACCTATCTTTTAACAGTTACTCATCCATTAGAGGACCTTCCCTCTTATTCCATAAGAGGGAAGGTCCTCTGCATCATAAGATTTACATATAGTGGAAAAAACTTGTTCAGGGCTTGGAAAAAAAAACAGAAGTTAAAAATGTCGAGCATATAAAAATGAGGACACAAGAAACTGTTCTCCAGTCAAGCAAAAGGAGGTTTGGATTGATAACCACCAAGAGGGACTCAAGCAATTTTTCCCTCAAAGGAGAAGTAATACCCAATTTTCTCATGTTCCTTCTTTGGGTTCAATATTTTGAGTCACCCAGGCAGACTGAGAAAGAAGAAATAAGCAGGAAGGAGGAGAAACATCAGACAGCAATAATTAATTTAGCTGTGTTATGCAATGTTAAAGGGTGTTTACCCATTCCAGCGACAGATAGCTGGATTTGCTGATGGTCTGCCTAATGGGGCCAGAACTTCTGGGGGTTTCCTCTGTGATATCACCTGCTATCCAGATCTGCCTGCAGCAAAGCAATGGGATCCATCTGTAAGGATGAGTGGTTGCGTCTTAGCAAAAAGATATCCCTTGTGTCTCTATAGATGATCCCCCTCGAGTTCAGGATTAAGGCAGGATGGTGTGAGGAATATTGTCTCTGCTCACGCTCTACCTATTCTGTAGAGAGAGAGCTTTGTTCCCCCAAGCAGTCTCTATGTCCCTTGCTATGAGAAAAAAACTCACATGATTTAAAGCAAAACCAACTCTGACAGAATAAAGGATTCTAACAAAGAACTGTAGCTTACCAGGAAGGAAAGTGATGATGGAATTGTCAGTGTTCGGACGTTCTTCAAAGTCCATCATTACCTGGGCTGAACCCTGCCGACTATAGCAGCGCACTGTAGATGTGTAGTGGATATCCCCGCTCCTATATATCATGGCAGAAATCTCTTCATCATTTTCGTTGACAATGTACATAGGTTCTTTAAACTGCATCTTAGGCACTAGACAGACACATACAAAGGAAGGAATAAAATATCCAGAATGATCAATTCCTATAGCCACTGCTTTTAAGATAATGGTGTTATGTGCCATGTTATATATGCTTATGATATGGCAGACTCCTCACCAGGTAGCAACTGATTTATTTAGCACATTTCCCACAATTCAAAGAGTGAAATCTTGGCCTGACTGATGTCAATGGAAAAATGTCCACTGACTTCAGTGGGTCCAAGATTTCACCACAATTGCTTTACAAAACTACAAGCTATGGCCCTGATTTTGATCTCACACTGGTATAAATCAGGAATATTACAACTTATGTCTATAAAATTACAACTAGCAAATGTAAAACTAATATAAATGTATTTATCTTCAGGCCTTATGTACATTTTCTACATTCCCCATGGTTTTAGGAAAATAAGTGAGAAATTATAGCCAGCCGAAAGTGTATGTAGACCGGTAAGTGCCCAGAAATTTTATAATGACCACAAGTGGTCAGGAGCCCGATTTTACACCTCATCCAAAAGATCACAACTTCAGCAACTTTAGTGTTTCCAAACACCATGCCTGGACATTAGTTCCATATGGACTCAGAAGGAAGAATATAATCTATTGCATTGCAAGCATCATTTTTCTTCCTGTGAAAATAATTAATACTTACAGTCAGAGACTGAGTCATTGATGAAGATGGTAGCTTTGCTTGGTTCTCCAAGGATAGCATTTGTGGGCATTCGCAGCACAAGCTCAAACCTCTCAATTCCTTCTAATACTGGCTGTCCAAGGTCATCCAGAATGATCACACGGAAAGTCTGCATGTTGACTCCAGGGGCAAAATCCAAATTACGACTGATGCCTACGTAGTCTACCCCAGCTACACAAAGAAACAACTGAAGACATTGATGGAACTGTTTTTCACAGCATTTAGTTAAAGAAAATAAGGGATCTAAAGTCAGGAAGTTGATGATAGTAACTCATAAAAATGTAATTATCTCTTTCTTTTATTGTCAATAAGTACTTTTTACTTTATCATTTAAAACTCTCTAGAACTTTTGCAGCCATGCAAAGCAAAAAGCTTCTTACCTAGAAGGGATTTGGAGCAGGCCTGATTCTAATCTCACTTACCATGTTGAAAATCAGGAATAACACCATTTAAGTGAATGGAGCTATATTGATGTAAAACTTTTGTAAGTGAGACGCAAACTATAGTTTGGGACCAACCAAAGCGTTCTGGGAGAAACTATTTAACAGTTTATCCAGTGAGGGAAGACCAAAAACACAGTCTGGCTGTAAACTCCTATAATGCTGTTATGCTTTTCTGGAACAAAAAGGCATTCAATATTTAGGGTGAGGTAAACCCAACAGATCATATCAAATAATAGTTAAGAAATGAAGTAAATGGACATTCTTTCTAGACATCTTAATAATCTCATTTTCCAAGAGAAAGCACAAAAATGTGGAAAGGCATACTAATAATAAACCCAGACTTTAAGTCTTCCTGTCATGGGCATCATAACAAGAAGGCTTATGACAACTAAGAGTATTTTAAAATTATATCAGTAACTAAACACTAATGTCTGTTCATGCTCAATGTAACCATCTAGGAAAAATATCTGGACTCTTCATGACTTCTCCACATCAAAAGAACACTTTAGCATAAAATGCCATGTTTTAGAAACAGACTAAGTACAGTATGTCTCCAGCTCCAGATACCAATTTAGAACTTGATCCTTTCAGCATGTGGATGAAGGCTCTGAGGGTATGTCTGCATGTGGAGCCAGGGGTATGACTCCCAGCTCACATAGACCTACTCACATGAACTCTCCTGGAGCTGGCACACTAAAAACATTGGTGAGCTGGGGTAGTATGGGCAGTGGGTGAGCGGCGGCATGGGCTAGTTGTGCTGAGTACCTACCTACCTACCTAACTGGCCCCCTGGGTATGTACTCGGGGCAACTAGCCTGTGGTGCCACTCACAGCTGCCTGTACTGCCACACCTGCACTATCATTTTTAGTCTGCTAACTCTCCTCGAATTAGCACATGAGCGTGTGTCTGTGTGAGCCGGGAATCATTCCCCTAGCTCCAAGGGTAGACACAGACTAAGTATAATAAGCTGAGGACAGAAAGAACTGTAGGCTGGCGGGCTGGCAAGAACTCTGTGCCTAACATGTATTGGGAGGCAATGAGCAACTGAATGTGAGAGATAATAGTTTGTGGGAACCACTGGAAGGCTGAAGCTCATAATTTGCCCTTGCTTCCATTTCCGTCTAAGAGCGGCTCTTAAACACATTTGAATAAGCCCTTACTTCATGTTAGCAGTAGGAATAACTGTGATATCTAAAAATGGGCTGCGTGCATCTCAAATGGATTATGGGAAGTGCTGAGCAGCTTCAATGTTTAATTAAATTCATGGTAGCTGAGGGCAGCCAGCACCTTCTAGGATAAAGCCCATGGTTTCCATTCGTCAGTTTTCATTTCAACACCTGTCCATGCCCCTTCTCTGCTCCTTATCATGCTCACTTTTCCCCTTACTAGCATGCAGTTCAGTGTGGGCACAGAGGTCTCCTCATACTTCTGAACATCACACACTATGGAGAAGCCTCCGTTCGAAGGTTCAGAGCAAACACCAAGTGTGGCATGCCTAGCCTTGTGGCTCTCTGAGCCACTTCTGGGCCTAAACCAGAAGTCTTCAGGATTGAATCCACACTGGATGTACCAGTGCTCCATGTTAAGACATATTAAGGAAAAATGACACAAGAGCGAAATGATCACTCACCCTCTGCAGTTATTGGTTCAGTTTTGCGAGACCTCACTGTAACAGTAGCAGCTTTGGACAAATCAGTTCCAGTTCTCCAGACATGCACCTCAACAAAGCCAGCACTCTCATCAACATAGTATTCAACATCTCCAAAGTAGAAGGCTGGTTCTGGTAAAAAGGTTAAAGTAATTTAAAATTATTAAAGTTTGCTTCTTACCAGAGAACCTACTTTTAAGCATATATAAAAAAATTAAAAATAAATAAAAGAGGAAGGATGGTCCAGTGGTTAAGGTCAGGGACTCGGCAGTCTAGGGTTCAATTCCCTGTTCCACCTCTGTGATCTTGAGACGTCTCTCTGTCCCTCAGTTCTCCATCTGTAAAATGGGGATGGCAACATTTCTCTACTTCAAAGGGGGACTGTGAAGATGAATACATTAATGATTATAAGGCGCTCAGACAAATGTGAATGTAAGTATGGTAGGCAGACAGAAACAAAAGAAGGAAAACAACATAACGTAGAAAAATATACCAGATGGACTGTCCTCATAAAGCCTGCAAAACACAAACCACAGTTGACCTACCTAGACACTTCTTCAAATTTCTTATAAAACTCCACCTCTTCCACCAAGTCTAAATCTACTGGTCAGATCTAGGTGCAACTCTTTCTTTTTAATTGATCTGCATCTGTTCATGCCTTTGATAAGGTCTTCCTCCTAAGTGATTTTGTTCTTTGTTTTCAGTTAGGATATTTTATTTACATGCTGTGTTCTTTATGGTGCACATATTTATGGTCCTATAGAAGTAAATAAAATATTAAATAGACTCCACTAGTTGTCATTCATTGTAGACACTTTCATTAGTGTTGGAGAAACCTAATGCTCTTACAGATTCTCCCCTCCACTATATTTAGTCTTGGAAGGATTACATTTTTATTGGTAAATGTTGGTAAACATCCATTTCACCGCACACACACAAACTGATGAAAACATACTTCCATCAATAATTAAAATTTACAGATAGGCAAAGTAAGAAAAATGTTGCTTGAGAACTTATTAGATTTTGAATTAAGGATTTTGACTTTATATATTCTGACATGTGATGTTGACAACTTGTATGTTAAAGATTACAAAAGCTTTATTTTTCTGAATAGCAACATCTACCATCATTAAATAATTGCTGTCTGATCCCACCAGTAATTTCTTGCCACTGTGAAAGTTTAAATAGATAAAAATGAAAAAAAAACATGTAAAATAAACATTGCTATTATCTGTCAAAATTATAAAAAAGTAAAAATTAAACTCTGCCAGTCCTGACTATAATCTACACAGAGAAAAATACATTAAAAATCAGCCAATAAATATGAAAATCATAGCCTATTTATCACTACTTTGACCTTTCATGACCTATCATTGCTAGTCATTTTGCTTCTGCATATCTCCCCAATTCCTTTCTAATACATTTACTTTAATGTGCTACCAACACAAACTGGATTTCACATGTTCTGGGGATGCATTCCACTTAGCACACTAAATACTAAAAACCTGCAAAATTTACAATGGACATCGTGGGGGCTTAAAGAAAAAAGACTAGATATAGTGAGTCTTCTCTTAAGCTATCTCAAAATGGGGGGGAGGGGGAGAGGGCGCAATGCACCCAGAGTGCCCACAATCTGGAACGTACATTTGTTCCAATGGTAAAACATTCAGACATGCTTATCTGACTGTAAATCAGTGTCTTTTTTTATTTAAAAGCTCCAAGGAAATCAAATAAAAATCTATGCCAATGCAACCTTGTGGCTAAAATTTTTACAAGTGCACAAGTCAATAAATTAAATGTTATCATACCTCTATCCATCTTACACGTAGGGCAGTAAAGTCAAAACAACATAGAATAACACAGAATTCTATGACAGGGTTATGGTTGGTGTGGGAATCAGAACATTTCTCACTTTGTTGTGTGTGAAACGTCAACCATAACTCTGCCCTTGATATCAATCATAAGGGCTTACTACATTTTTCTATTTTGTTCTTAAATAAAATACTACATAATCCAACTTGATTTTTAAGAACCACAGTGGGTATGTCTATACGGAAAAAAAAACCCCACCAAAACCAACAACCACCCACTTGCAGCAAGTCTCAGAGTTGGGGTCAACTGACTGCACGTTGCTGGGCTCAAGCTGAGGGGCTAAAAATAGCTGTGTAGATGTTCCCACCTAGGCTCTGAAACCTGGTGAGAGAGGTGGATCTCAGAGCCCTGTCTCCAGCCCAAGCAGGAACATCTGCATGGCTATTTTTAGCATTGCAGCACAAGCCCTAAAAGCCTGTGGCAATTGACCTGGGCTCCGAGAGTCGCTTCTGCAACATTTTTTTTTTTTTTTCTGCTGTCCAGACACACCATGTGTGGCCGGACCTAAGCTCCCTCTAAGCTGCATGGGCGCGCAGCTGCCTACTAAGCGCAGCACAGGTGCTCAGGGCTGCGGCAGGGAGAGATGCCTCTCCCCTAGCCCCGGACCTGCCATGGACAGGGGACAGGCGCCCTTCCCCCAGCACCGAACCTGATGCTGCCAGGGGACAGGCACCCCTCCCCCAGCCCTGAACCTGCCGTGGGTGGGGGACAGCTGCCTCTCCCTTGGCCCCGACCCAGCCCAGCCCCAAACCTGCCGCTGCTGTGGGACAGGTGCCCCTCCCCTGGCTCTGACCGAGCCTGGCCATGAACCTGTTGTGGGTGAGGGACAGGCGCCTCTCCCGCAGCCCCAACCCAGCCCAGCATCTGCTGCGGCCAGTGGACAGCCACCCCTCCCCCCAGTCCAGGTGCTGCTGCAGGGAGAGAGGGGGGATGGGAGTCCTCTCTCCCCACCATAGCCCCAGGGAGCCCTGCTGCACCCCAAACCCCTCATCCCCATCCTTGGCCCCACCCCAGAACCTGCACCCCCAGACAGAGCCCTCACCTCCCCACCCCATCCCTCTGCCCCAGCCCAGAGCCCAAACCCAAAGCCGGAGCCCTCACACCCCTATATCCCAACCCTCTGCCCCAGTCCTGAGCCAGTTCCCACACTCCAAATCCCTTGGCCCCACCCCTCCCACATGAATTTTTTTATGTGCACCAATATGGAGATGATGTGTCACACATCACCTCCTATTGGTGCACATAACAACATTAATTCGGCACATGGGTGGGAAAAATTAGAGGTAACACTGGACATGATCTATTCTCTGATTTAGGTCTTGACTCAAGGACGTAAGTGCTTATCTTTAAGCATATGAACAGGAGCAGCAAACGGGGGAGTTTTGAGTTCTCCAAGTGAAGGAGAAGCGACTACATGACCCTGGGAGTGAGTTTGCTGTCTATTTGTTGTGTGCTTGCTGCTTTCCTGAAGTTTATAGTGTGGTCTGGTTGGGGGTGTATGTGCTGGGCCTCGCGGCCAGGCAGGCAAGGCTGAGCGCTTCCTAAGAAGGATATAGCCCGCCAACCTTTGATCTTAATTCAGCTTTTCAGGGAGAACAGGGATTTAAAAAGTCAGTTCATAAGCAACCAGAAGAGCTTGCGAACAGGAGCAGCAAGCAGGGGAGTTTTGCAAGGAAGTTTAGAGAGGGAAAGTGAAAGCCAGATACAGCTAACATTCTCTAAGCTCAGACCAATAAACAGCTCATCCCTCAAAAACAAACAAACAAAAAGCTGCAAGAATAAAAATAATGCCAGCACAAATCCAGTGCAGAGTGGGGGGCAATCCAGTTAATTGCACTGAATGCAGCATTTACGATTACCTGCCTTGTGGGCAGGTGGCGTACGTGGGCATTCAGTGTAAGCAACTCATGGTACAGTCTCTTGAGACCAGAGTGGCTGAACTACAGGAGCTAGGGGAGACAGAGAGATGCACGACTTTCCAGGACACAGTAGAGCAGTCCCACCCGCACTCTTGACAGCCTCTGTGCTGTTGAGGAGGATGAAAACTTGGGAAAGGAGAACAAGAAAAGGGAGTGGAGGGAAATGGTCCCAGAGTTGGGAACATCCTTCCAGATGATGTCACAGTGTCCTCTCGCATTAAGGATACCTCTCTGAGGGAGAGGACCCCAGTTATTAGGAAGAGTCCAGTAACAGTAATGGGGGATATGATTATTAGAAATATAGATAGTTGGTTTCAGAGTAGCAGCCGTGTTAGTCTGTATCCGCAAAAAGAAAAGGAGGACTTGTGGCACCTTAGAGACTAACAAATTTATTTGAGCATAAGCTTTCGTGAGCTACAGCTCACTTCATCGGATGCATCCAGTGAAGTGAGCTGAGGCTCACGAAAGCTTATGCTCAAATAAATTTGTTAGTCTCTAAAGTCCCACAAGTCATCCTTTTCTTTTTATAGATAGTTGGGTTTGTGATGACCAGGAGAACTGCACAGTGACTTGTCTGCTGGGTGTGAGAGTTGTGGATCTCTCGAGACATCTAGCCAGATTTATGTTCAGCGCTGGGGAAGAGCCCATGGTGATGGTACATGTAGGTACCAATAACATGGGAAAGGTAGGAGAGAAGTCCTGGAAGGCAAATTTAGTCTGTTAGCTAAGAGATTGAAGTCCAGGACCTCCATGGTAGCTTTTCTCTGAAATGCTTCCAGTTTCACAATGGGTCTCAATGTGTGGATAAGATGATGGTGTAGGGAGGAGGGTTTTAGTTTATTAGGAACTGAGCACTCCATCTAAACCATCTAAACCAAAAGGGAACCAAATTGCTGGCATGTAAAATTAAAGAAGGTCATAGAGGAGTTTTTCAATTAAGGGCTGAGGAAAGACGAGAGATGCGGAGGAGCATATAGTTTGGACAGAGACATTGCTTAGGGAGGATATCCTAGTGAACAGGAGAGGATAGAAGTTGATAAAATACAGATAGGAGCTGAAAAGAAACAGTCAAATGGAAAAAAGAGTCCCATTCAATTACATTACTGAAGGCAGACAACTAAATATTGACAAATTTGATAAGTGCTTGAAATTTATAAATGCTAGAAATTGAAATACTAAGTGCCTTTGAGTAGAGAAATACTAAGACTTTGAGTGCCTGGTATTAAATGACAATATTGATAGAATAGGCATCACAGAAACTTGGTGGAATGATGATAATCAATGGGACACGGTAATACCAGGGTACAAAATATACAGGAATGACAGAGGCGGTTGTGCTGGTTGGGAAGTGGCACTATATGTAAAAGAAAGCATAGAGTCAAATAGAGTAAAAATCTTAAATGGATCAAACTATACCACAAAATCTGTACAGATAGAAATTCCATGCTTGAATAATAAGACTATAGCAGTAGGAATATACTACCGACCACCTGACCAGGATGGTGACAGTGATAGTAAAATACTCAGAGAGCTTAGAAAAATCTATAAAAATAGAAAATTCAATAATAATAGGGGATTTCAACTGTCCCCATATTGACTGGATACATGTCACCTCAGAATGGGATGCAGAGATAAAATTTCTAGACACCACTCATGACTGCTTCTTGGAGCAGCTATTCTGAGGTGAGACTAGCAGAACAGCTTGGTAATAATGACCATAATGTAATTAAATTTAACATCCTTGTGTGTGGGAGAATACCAAAGAAGCCCGCCATAGTAGCATTTAACTTCAAAAAGGGCACCAATACAAAAATGAGGAAGCTAGTTAAATAGAAATTAAAAGGAACAGTCACAAAAGTGAAATGCCTGCAAGCTGCATTAACACTTTTTTAAAAACACCAAAATAGAGCCTCAAATTAAATGTATACCTCAAACAAAAAATATAGTAAGAGGATCAAAAAATGCTACCATGGCGAAAGAGCAGAGTAAAACAGGCAATTAGAAGCAAAAAGGTATCCTTTAAAAAGTTGGAAGTCAAATCCTAAAGAGGAAAATAGAAAGAAGCATAAATATTGGTAAGTCAAGTGTAAAAGTATGATCAGGCAGGCCAAATAAGAAATTGAAGAGCAAGTAGCAAAAGACACAAAAACTAATGTTGAAATTTTTTTTAAGTACACCACAAGGGCAAGACGGCAGAGTAGGGTGAGGGAAATGGGAAAAGAGAGGTGGGGTGGAGAGAAGAGACAGTGGGGAAGGAAGGGGGTGGGATAGAATTTTTTGGTGCACAATTCCCTCAGCAGTAAACTCCCTACACACCTTCTTGATTTGGGTCTGTCCAAACCCAGTGTAGGAGGACAGTACCTGCCTTGAAAAGTTTAGAATCTAATTTAAAACCAGATGCAGTATTGTGCATAAAAAAGAGCAGGAAGGAGCACAAGGGATACAGAAAGTACACATGTATGATTAGAAATTATTGAAACCTACATTTTGCTATCCTGAATACAATTCCCTACCCTGAGGATAACAAGCAACAAAAGAATGAAACCTCACTGAACCATCAGTAGGAGAGCAGCTCTCTTCTTTCAGCAAGCATAATAAAGCATTTTTTAAAACCTATACGAGGGGTTCCTGGTATAGTTTATGTTAATGTAAAATTACATTGTGTGTATTTGTTTACATACTTTGGGCCAACAGGAGATAAATCTGCACATCACACATCTCACTCCCTTCCTGCACTTTCAACTCTAGGTACCAGTGTGTATGAGTGTGTGTGTGTGTGTATAGAGGAATGGGTTATCTTATTAACCTTATTCATAGCTGGACCTTGGGCACTAGCCAATACATTCCTTGCATTTCTTACTTCAGTGCAAGCAGACAAAGGTGAAGATAGAAAATGAGACCTTAAATAGGGTTTCAATGCAGAATTCTGCTATCCAGACAAGATAGGAACATGATGCAGCTTTGTGAACTGCTTTGTGAACGGTTGTCCCACTGAGTATGGGGACAAAACCCTCAATCTGATTTCCCACAGTTAACATTTAGACTGAAATCAGTCTTATTTCCCATTCCGAACTATTTGAGTACTGTCCTTATTTTAACATTTTAAACCCCTCAGATTACAAGAAAGAACTGCAAAAAACAGAGGCGAGGGTAAGTTATCACATTTAACAGTGATATATTTATCTGCATATTTTGCCACAAAGAAAAATGCTTTGCACCTAAATACACTGTATTGCTAAGGGCTGGGAGCCCTACAGCTATCTCTAAGGGGAGAATCTAGTGTCCAGAGACAGCACTGTCAGTGATTTTGTGACCTTGGGCAAATCACTTTATCTCTGTGCATCGGTTTCAGGATAATACTCCTTACCTTCCACAGCAGTTAGAATATATAAAGTGTCATACAAATACTTTTTAGTGTATTATTAACATTAGAGGCTTTCATAGTAAAACCCTCACTACATTAATTTTTCATGATTTGCCTAGTAGAATTATTTCAGAATCGCAAGGCTTCAGTATAAATCTGCTGCAAAATATCACAGCAGTATATGACCACTAGGATTTAGCGAACATCTAAAGAAGAACAAATGGCTCCACATTCTAAATATGGTGCTGTGCAATCTCACACAGGACATTTCAGATCAAACCCTGAATTTAGTTTTCAACTCCCTGAGAGCAAAGAATAGCACAAAGCCAGTGCATATGGATAAATCCATTGTGTCATTAAGGAATTCTCAGTGCATGATTAGAAGTCACATTAATTTATGCCCTCCCAGCTGGAGGAGAATTGTGGCAACATGTGATGTGTGTACAGGGAGGGCTGAGGTTACATGAAGGAGGGAAAAACTAAGCCTCTAATGGCAGGCAGGTGAATGCCAGATCCATTAAATTTCATGACCTAATCAAGTTTTCCTCAGCTAATATATATGTTGGAAAAATCTATGACTGCTCCTACAGTGTGTTATGTATATTAGAGCACAAGAACATGACTGACTGTCAGTATGAAAGAATCATTGGGACAGAGAGAGAGAGTGCGTAAGCAAGCATGAGAATGACTCTGTTGCCTGGGGGTTAAAGCTACAGCAGTGGTTGGGATGTGTGAGACACAGGATCCAGTTCACCTGCTCCAATGATTTTTTTAAAATTATCTATGCACAGTGGAACAGGTTCAACAGGAGAGACTGAGGGAGCCCCACATCATAATATCCCACAGGCCAGTGGCTAAGGAGTTCACCTGAGAGGTGTTGTTCCCTGTTCAAATCCCTTCTCCCCCTTAGAAGGAAGCTGAACTTGAAGCAGAGGTCGCCCACATCCCAGATGAGTATCCTAACCCCTGGGCTATAAATTGTAAAAGCTTGCCTGCAGGGGCCTGATCCAGCAGGCACATTCTGAGTATGCTTACCAGATTGGGCCCTGCAGGCGAGTTAGGTGGAATTCTCCCAGTTAGTGAATCACCTTGGGCTCAGGCTCCACTGCCTGGTGTGGGGCTGCAGCGTGCATGCACAGAAACACAGACGTTGAGCGAACTTCTACTGCAAAAACATAGGTGCTGATCCCATTTAGGTGCCCACCGGGTGCCGTGGCTGCTGAGCAGGGGCCTGATTCTGGGATTTAGGTGCCTTTTGTGAATCTAGCCCTTAGTGTCTTTTACAAAAACAGCAGAGGACACTGTGCCACTAACCCTAATGAAATTATCACCATTAGGAACTGCTCAAAACTATAGTAAACACAGAGAGCCACTTTCATCTGTGGTGTGACTCGACTTCCTAACGAGGAGACATACCTAGGATAAACCAAAATTTTCTGATTAACCCAGGGGCTCCCCCCCGCCACAATTTTCAGATTCAGTTCAGGTTAAACCGTCCCCCACAGATTTTTCAGAACTGCCAGCGAACCAAAAAATCATTTATTTGCCCAGCTCTAGTTAGTAGAGTCAGCGCTCGGGCATTTCTAGCAACACATCCTCAAGCTCTGATTAGAGGAACGTTTCAGGACAAGATGCTGGAAATACTAGCTTTGCCAAGCTGGATGCCTGCCCAGTTAAAGCTACAGCACTGCTGAAAAACAGGCACTAAATTTGCTACTGCAGCGACAGGCTCACAGAGAACCACATTACTGCAGTAAGTTAGCTAGCCTCATATTCAGGAATGACTGTCACATATTTTGAGACACGTATCTGCAATAGCAGACACATTCTTCATGGTTACTCATCCTAGGAACCAAATCTTTACTACTGTTTTGTAGTTAATTTCCTGTAAGTCCTTTTAGGAGCTCCCCGGGGAAGCAGCAAAGCCAAGATACAAACAGGGAGGCATTGTGTTTCACACATCATGGTTGGAAAACATGCTGCCCCATGATTGGGGGCTCACTTATGGCAGATCTTTAATCTAGTAATCAGTCTGAATAGAGAACATTGCAAATTTAATGACTTCTCTTTCAGAAATAAGAGAAAGCCTTTCATGTAGCGAACACAGATTGAAGACTGCAGATTTCGCTGGCATACAGTTAGAGTAATTAGAGGAGAGAGGATCGGAACTTAATTCCCAATGACCTCTGATAAGGAAATTAAATTTATGTTTTGTCCTTGCATCCAGCAGAATGGAAAGTATATATTAATTAGAACATCAACCAGCACTCAAGCAGGAAAATTAGACAAACTTTTGAAGCTGTCAAAAGCACATCCACACTTGATCATACCTCGTAAAGGCAACAGGTATAAAAAGAAATCAATGCAAATATCCATTTTAATGGACCTTTCTGCCTCTAAAACAACATTAACAGCTACCGTAGAGAGATGAAGTATGACCAACCACAATGGGCAATGAAAAGAAACATGCTACTTTTGCAAGATATGTGCAGTGCTTTGCCCGATTCTTGGCTTGCAATGCATGATGATGCACAAGCCAGAAAAAAGACAGCTTTACTCTTGGATCCCAGGGCAAGATTGCACAGCCAGCAATAAACTGAGCAGACTTCTTATAGAAATAACTGAGACACAAACATGGAATTGCATTCAGGGTTTTTTGCAGTAACTTCTCAGTCTAACTACACTGAAATGAGGAGGGGTTTAGTTTTATTATTATTTATTTGTATTGAGGTACTAGCTCGGAGGCCCAGTGATGGACCAGGACCCAACTGTGCTAGGCCCTGTACAAACACAGGACAAAAAGATGGTCCCTGCCCCAAAGAGCTTACAATCTAAGTCAACTGTTCTGATGTCAGGGTAGCCTGCATGCCAGATCCCATATACACTTACAGAGTATGCTCAGGAGATTTCAAATATTAGTAAAAAGAACTACATTGACTCCTTGCCCCCCCCCCCCCCCCCCGTTCAAATGATGCATACTTCCTGAGTAAACTTTCCCTCAAGGTCTCTGAGGTGGGGATGTGAGGTTTGCCAACTCACTTTCTGAGAATCCATTGTTCTGGACTGTTTTGTAAAATACTATTTTCACTGACCTACATGATTTATAGAGGGGAAGAATAATAAAGGGGAAAATTTTCTGGTAGCTGTAATATGCGAGTATAAACACGAGGTAGCCGCATAAGCAGTAGATGGAGTAACTATTTACATCTGGACAATGTGTGCTGTGGATTATTGACTAGACCTTTTAAATTGATATTCATGTTGTTTCTGACTACAGGGTTGAGGCCCTCTTGTTTCTTTGCAGGCTAAACAGGGTGGAATTAGCAGGTGGAAATTGTTTACTAAGATTTTATGATACTTGTGTGGAAATGTGAATTTATTAGACTAATGTTAATAAGGATAAACATCTATATAATTTAAATAATTATAGTTTCTCAGTTCATGTATGTTAATAAGGACAAAAATAAAAAGTTTAAAAAGAAATCTATGTTCACTAAAGAAAGTTTACATTAGCAAGAAGTACTTTTACATTTGAAAGTAGGTAGCACCATTACACAGCTATTTGCACTTACTTGAAATTACACAAGTGACTGAGCTTGCAGTTAGTACACTGAATTTAATTTGCCAAGTCATTTTTTTGTTATTGAGTGGTATAGAAGCAGGGGTCAAGATTACATGCAGAGCACAATTCTGGACTGGATACCCCTTGTGAAAATGCCAATGGTTTTTCATTTGATGTGGTCAAAACTGATTACTTTCCAACTGCATATGCTGCAATCTTAACAGTTTAGTCATCTCAACATTGTTGTCATAACTTTCACAATAAAAAAATAAATTAATCTTGCAATCAAAATTACTAGCTGCAGTTAAAATTCCACATATAGTATCTCAAGCAAATAATATCAGCATTTACATTTGTCTCCCGTAGCTCACATCTCTCCTCTACCTTATAGTGCTTTTTTTTTAAAAAAATAAAGATTATTCAGTATCGTACGTAAAAGTGCAAACTTAATCTTAAAGGCTGCATTAATTTATAGATTTCAATTCTATCTTTTAAGAAATATACACAGAATTTTGTGAACTACAAAGGTAGTTGTATACATTAATTGGGCTGATTTGCTGGGAATAGGACCTAATGAATGCTATAAATAAACATGTTTCAGAATGGTCATTGCGTTAGTCTGAATCAGTAAAAACAATGAGGAGTCTTGTGGCACCTTACAGACTAACAAATTTATTTGGGCATAAGCTTTCGTGGGCTAAAACCCACTTCAAAACATGTCATATAAAATCTAGTTTTAAGTGATTTATGATGTATACTACTACATACATGAAGATCTTTGTTTTACTACCTTATCCTTTAGATTAAAGTGTATGCATTCTTGGTCTTCCTAATTGCTCGTGCTGCTCTGAACCCAATAAAAACAAAGCACGCATTCTGAGTGCTACACAAATTATTTGCACCAACATATCAACAATAAAGAAAGCTACACAGGCAACATGTCAATTCAGAGTGTTCTAACATTCATGTCAAATATGACATGCATCCAGTCTCTGCATAGCTGGGAAATTAGAGTGCTGAGGTTGGTGCAGAGGTGCTCCAAGATCAGACAGCAAGCTTTGCTTTATTAAAAGTGCAACAGACTTGGTTAGACAAATCCTGGTGGACCAACCCTGATGGCAATAGAGCAGGGGTAGGCAACCTATGGCACGCATACCAAAGGCAGCACGTGAGCTGATTTTCAGTGGCACTCACACTGCCCGGGTCCTGGCCACCGATCTGGGGGGGCTCTGCATTTTAATTTAATTTCAAATGAAGCTTCTTAAACATTTAAAAAACCTTATTTACTTTACATACAATAGTTTAGTTATATATTATAGACTTATAGAAAGACACCTTCTAAAAACGTTAAAATGTATTATAGGCACGCGAAACCTTAAATTAGAGTGAATAAATGAAGACTCGGCACACCACTTCTGAAAGGTTGCCGACCCCTGCAACAGAGTTTCCTTAATTCTGCAAGAGGGTGCTCCGCACCAGTCTTACCCATCTTCAGAATAGAATTTGCCCCCCGGTAGTCCAGAAAGGCTGTGACACCATTAGTTTTGACTGCTGAAGTTCATTTTGCCCACGGCAATTGTTTATAGTTCTATATGGATTTTAGAGGCTTCTTTCTGTTTATAAGTGGATTAACATTTATCGCTGTGTTGCAAAACACTGTTAACCTTTTAAGAACCCCAGATTATCCTACTCATAGGTATAATTATTATTATTGCAAATGTCCTTGAGACTAATTTGGTAAGCAGGTGGACCTTAGTGTCGTCTCAGACAGGGGAAGATGGCAGATGTCTGCATGATGACCTGACCCCAGATGATGGGGTTAGGGGAAGAAGTAGTAGTAGTCATAGTCATCCTTGTGACAAATCCTGCAGTCCAGTGAAATCAGTTTTCAGAGATTCCAAGGCCAGAAGGAACGATTGTGATCATCTAATGTCTGACCTCCTGTATAATGCAGGCCCTAAAATTTCCCCAAAATAATTCCTAGAACATATCATTTGCTTGACTAAGGTTTGAATAAAGGATTGTAGGATTTATCTAATTTATGGCATCATTACTGCACAGACCATTCACTTATCTGAAGAGTTATTTCCTTTAACATTTAAATAAAAAATATTAGGCAGCACTCCATGAATAAACACACACGTGGGATTTGGGGACACACCTGCACATGATGGGATTGCCTCCAGCCACCATCTGACACTGTGCATTACTTTCCTTTGGGCTACACCTCCTAAAGTATATTAAATGAGTTCAGAATCTTTTTATCATTTTTAAAAGAATGAACAGGAAGCAAAAACTGATGCCTTTAACAGAAACAGCACAGAAATTAGCAACTACAGCAAAATCCTCAAGAAGCTGCTGAAAAAGTGAGACAAATACATGGGACAGATTTATTAGTAGTACAAAAGCATACTAGGAGCCTCACAGAACACATAGTCAAGCAGGCCCCTACCTCAAGTAGCTCACAAACTAGGATTTAGACAAGAAATAACAAGTGAGATTGAGTACAAACAAGAGTGGGCAGGGTAGATTTGGACAGAGTTTTATAAATAAGACCAAGCAGAGACTCAGTAGGTGTACATTTTAAAAAGCTTTTCTATTTTTAGGTTAGTTTTAGTTTCATATAGTAATTAGTTCACTTTTTGTGTGCTTTGCAGCAGAGGTTAGCCATTAGCAGGGATTCGAAGGAGGCAAGTGCATTTGCAAAGGCAAAGAGGTTCAGTGAAAATGGCCTGGAAAATTTGAATGTTGTTCTTCCTAAATGGGGTTAGTAACAACAATGAACAAAAGCAAAAATAAACAAACAAAGCAACAAACACAATAAACAAATCAGGACTATGTATTCTGAATGCTTCTGCTTTGTCATCTATATCTTGTAACATCCACCTGACTCACTATAGTGTCTATCTGACTCGATCTCTAGGATTTCACTATCAAAGTCACTCTGGTGAACAAGGGTTTCCTCACCTGGTGATATGGTACTACCAGGGACCTTTTTCTCTGGAACGGGAAAGTACTTCTTTCCCCTTACGTTTTCAAACTTCTTTACTGGCAGGCCTCAGAAGGAAAACAAGGGAAGCAAACACATTTTCACTGACACACCATTACTTATAAACAAGTGCTTGTATAAAGGTTTTTAAGTAAATGCACCAGCTTGTGTTTGTTGTTCTTTGGAATATACAAAGTGAAAGCAGGGTAGAGAAGAATTCCTAGAGCCCTGATGGATAAGACTGATTTCTCTCAGTAAATTCTGACTGACTCTGCATAAAAGCAAATACTTGCAGAAAATGTGAGAAGTGTTTTTGTAATAAAAGCCGTTTGAATTCAACTGTAACTAGAGCAAAACTGAGTATTTGCTGCTATAAAACCTAAAACAGGATTATTCATCTTCCGAGCCTACTCTCTACATGAATATTATTAGCTTGGAACAATCAGAAGAATCTTATCATGGTCACCTTATTTATTTCACATTTAATTTTTAAAAATATAATTATCTCTTAAACATAGTAGAAACTGCTAAGTTTCTTTGAAGAACAATTTATGAGGCAGGAAAACTTTTTTTTTTTTTTTGATGAATGACTTCGAGAACAGGAAGTTGACAGTGAATAATGATGGAGAAATATAAACATTATGTCTTCCAGGTGACTTTTGCTACTGACACTAGCTGAGTAAAATGCATCGCCCCATCACAGCATTTATCATATATCTTGAACCAACTCATGATTTTGTTCAATATTTTGTTAAAAAATAGTGAAGTCTGTTCTTTCTCCTGTATGGAGACAAGTGCTTTTCTAGACTGAAGGCATCTTCACCGAACTGTAATGGAGCCCAACAAGCATGTTGTCACACTTCTCTCTCCAATTTCTGCCTGTTCCGTGTTCAGCTAACAGCGCTCGCTACTATGCACGGTGCTACCATAGCATACTATGTTTGTTTAACTCGCATGACACACTGTTTTAGAGATTCCCTGAGATAGGATCAGATTATGGCTGGCCCACCCCAGGTGTGTGTGTTCGCTGTGGGAGGCAAGGAGGGAAGAAGGGAATCCAAGAAACCTTCTGCTTTCCTGCACCTCCTTATAGGAGCCAGTCAGCCATTCCAGCAGTTACTGCTTGCACTTAGCAAAGGAATCAGGGCGAGAGCAGGACAATGGTCTCACGTCCTCCCCACCCTTTCCATACCGCACAGTGGAGCTGAACTGGCATGATGGGGAACACACTTTGTACCACTTTAAACACTCTTTCATCTGTTCCCCCCAAGCATTTTGGCATCATAGGCTGTGGCTTAAAAGCTACCCTAATGCACAAAACGAGATGGTAATTAGATCTTTAGAGGAAGAATGCGTAGTCCAAGAGACTAGGTCTTATTAGAGCTCCAATTAAGCAAAACACACAGTTTTGTTTTAAAAGACACATGCTGTTTTGCACAGTACCCCTACAATCTTATTGGAAGGATTAACCAGCAGTAGGAAAAGTTCAAAAATATATGAAAAAGCAAGATGTGATACAGTGACACGCTCTCTGGTGATGAAATAGGGAGCGTCACATCTTCTGCACTGGAGAACCTGTTATTAATATTTAAAACTCATCACGGACAAAATCACAGAAAAAACTTGCTGATTCTTTGGATGATAAGTTGAGAAAAATAACAAAGCGTGTCAAGCAACAGACAGCAAATATCCAGAGCAATATTAATAGCATTCAATCAGCTGAAGCCCATATTTCAGATATCAATAATCAATAAAATGGCAGAGTATCAACATAAGGAGTTGCAAGACACACAAGATGATTTGGAGAATTATAGAGAAAATTGTAGGCATCCAGATGCCCTGCATAACTATTTATTAACTGGACCCCAGAGATTTTGAAGATGACCTCAAAAAGGAACAAGTTGAAATATCAACAGGGCTGACCGTATATTTAGGACTGCACCTAAAGACAGAGTATTCTCAGCATGGCATGCACCTCAGTGAGCTCTCTGGTATCACAGTGATCCATCAGTCCTGCAAATAACATCGCATAGCAGAACTAGCAATCAGTTTTAACTCTGCCAAATTTAGTTAGAGGTGCCGATTCTGTATAGGTCAGCACCATCTCCTGTGATATGCTTGTTGGTGAGTATTTCTGTATTTGCTGTTAGGGTAACAAAAGTAATGTGGAGTATCCAGAAGCATCTATTCAAAATCTATCTCTGGAAGGGACCAATTTTAAAAAGTTTTTGCTATATATAAAATCACGGACAAGAAAAAGAAAATCTATCTACATATGAAACCACTGACAGTAACAGGTGCTGTAAGAAAAGCAAATTCCAACTAGGCCCAGTTGTCTCTATGATACCCTCCAGTATGAGATATGATGTTAATTTATTGCTGCAACACAGCCAAGAGTGACTTCCTAATTTATCAACTCTTCTATTATAAATGGAGCATTCTGTTTCACTCATGGTGAAGATGGCTAATGCTTCTAATAATAAAGTATTAGTGAAGAACCCTGGGGTAAGGAATGTGTGATAAATTGGCAGCCTTCCATTTTTTGCCTTGATCAGTTTTCAGTTTGGCCATCTGCTAAAGACTGGAGAAAGGGTAGGGACTACATAGATATTTTGCATACAAAAGGGACACAAGAAATGTGTAGGACAGTGTTTGTCCAGAAGATAAGAACGACCATACTGGGTCAGACCAAAGGTCCAGTGGCCAATGCCAGGTGCCCCAGAGGGAATGAACAGAACAGGTAATCAAGTGATCCATCCCGTTGCCCATTCCCAGTTCCTGGCAAACAGAGGGTAGGGACACCATCCCTGCCGATCCTGGGTAATAGCCATTGATGGACCTATCCTCTATGAATTTATCTAGTTCTTTTTTTGAACCCTGTTATAGTCTTGGCCTTCACAACATCCTCTAGCAAGGAGTTCCACAGGTTGACTGTGCGTTGTGTGAAAAAATACTTCCTTTTGTTTGTTTTAAACCTGCTGCCTATTCATTTCATTTGGTGGCCCCTAGTTCTTGTGTTACGAGGAGTAAATAACACTTCCTTATTTACTTTCTCTACACCAGTCATAATTTTATAGACCTCCATCATAGCCCCCCTTAGTCTTCCCTTTTCCAAGATGAAAAGTCCCACTCGTATTAATCTCTCCTAGTGGGTAAGGGCTGACTCCACTGCTGTTCTCCACAGACACAATTAATGCTTCTTTATGGGTGAGAGTTATTCTCAAAAAAGCTACTGAAAGGCCAATGCTCAAAACAAAATAAGTTGTTCATCTTGCTAACTATCAACCAGTATCTCCCCCTTCCTTTTTAGTGGAAAGTCACTGAGAAAGAGGCACTTGGGGCAGCTCAGACAGCTTCTCGAGTCCACAGATTACCATGACTCAAGCCAATCAGGGCATAGGACTGGGTTTGGTACAGAAAATGCACTGGCTGATCTCCTCTTAGCCAAGCATGAAGATACATTGACAGCACAAATTCTTTTAACTGCCAGCAGCCTTTGATATCATTGACTGTAAGATTTCATTGAGCTGTTGTCAAACCCTAGGGAGGATGGAGTCATTCCAATGGCTTTCACAAGCACTAGAATAACTGAAACTAACAAACAAAAGTAAAATGGTTAAGAATGGCTCTGATCAGGAGCCAAATTCTGATTGCCTTACCCCCTGTGTAGCTCCACACCAGTCAATGGAATTAGATGGGAGTCAATGTAGAATGTAGAATGTAGCTTTTGGTCTGTATTTTTATAGCATCTAAACAGAAGAACTGTATCTGACAGAATGACTTGGACATCTAAAGAATTTTCAGTGGAAAAGGGGGTTGGGACTTATTTTTAAAGTTCATTATGTGTTTGGAAAGAGCCAACAATATTGAAAAGGGAGACTTTAAATAGGAAATATAGGTGTATTTTCTTCTGCTTATGATGCTAGGAGTATGGAGTGAGTAGTTCAGCCCAGAAAATATGGGGCTGATTCTTCTAAACTGTGACTGCCTGACTGCACATGCCAGGTGTATTTGCATAGGCATAACAATAACTGAATGCACAAATTAGTAGTGCAATTACTTGGGCATTTTTGCATTCACATAGTATAGACACATAGGGCCTGATTTTCTCTCTCAGCCAATGAATTATCCAAATCAGGTACTAAAATAAGAGGGCCAACCCTTAGTCAGTGTGAACTGGCATAACTCCACTGAAATCAATGGGGCTAGGCCAATGTGCATCAACTGATGATCCGGTCCAGAATATTGTACTGAAATTTAGTTAATGGGTTTTATTTAAGAAGGGCAAGTGCAAAGTAGGGCACTTATGAAGAAAAACTCAAATGCACTGCTACAAAGTGAGGAATAACTGGCTAGGCAGTAGTACTGCAGAAAGGGATCTGGGGGTTATAGTTGTTCACAAATTTAATACAAGTCAGCAATGTGATGCTGTTGCAAAAAAAAAAAAAAAAAAAAAAGCAAATATCATTCTGGAGAATATTAACAGATGTGTTGTATTTGAGAGTACTGTGTCCAGTTTTGGGCACCACACTTTAAGAAATATCTGGACAAATTGGAAAGAGTCCAGAGAAAAGCAACAAAGATGATAAGTTTAGAAAATCTAACCTATGAGAAAAGGTAAAAAAAAAGCATGTTCAGTCTTGAGAAAATAAGACTGAGGGGGGAATCTAATAACAGTCTTCAACTATATTAAGGGCTGTTACAAAGAGGATGGGGATCAATTATTCTTCATGTCCACTTAGGGTGACCAGATTTAACGGGGAAAATATCGGGACACATGAGGAAAGTGGTCCCGATTTTATAGGGAAGTCTGGTCACCCTATGTCCACTCAAGGTAGGACAAAGAGTTATCGGCTTAATCTGTATGCTTCCTCTAGGGATATTTACAGTTTAACTGCTTGCAGAGTGAGTGCCAGCTAGTGGTTCCGGTAGAATACTAGAAGACCCAGGAAAGTTGGGTTCTGTTCCTAACCCTGCCACTGGCTTGCTGTGTTACTGTGACCAACTCACTGAATCTCTCCATCTCTCAGTTTACCTATCTGTAAAATGGGGCAGAACTGCTCTCCCCTACAAGGGATGGTATGAAGACTAATGTGGTCATTTTCTTTGACAAGCTAAATAAACTGAAAACCATGCTGTGATATAAGCCTCTGGCCTTTGCCTCCCCATTAATGGTGCTGAAATGTTTAACAGGGGTTCCACAGGAGGAGTCTGAATGGCTGCTTGCCAGCCTTATGTAAGTGAAGTGGAACAAATCTGTTGAACGCCCCTCCTGCTGTGAACAGTATGTTTTTTTCAGCAATTCTAATAAGGCAAGAAGAGTGTTCGTATGTCCTGCAGAGAGGCAGTGTGCTCTCGTGGCAGCACTAAGTACTTGGGAAGAAAAAAAGAACACCTGGGGAGATGATAACCTCCCCAACAACTTAAACCGAAGAAAGCCTCTCACAAACATTCTCCTTTTTGCTGTGCTCTACCATTTTATTCATCACTGCTGTTCACTTTCAGATTCTAAACATGATGACCACCCAAGAGTTTGATATTGGCACAAAATCCATTTTTACAACAACATAACACTATTTAGTTCAATCCCCAGGTGCTGCAACTGTTGGTTTTAAACTGAGTGCATTGGCATCCAGAGAGAAATATAGTAAAATCAGATCATTGGATTAAGTGATCATTAGTGCGCCTCTGAACCCAGTCTTCATGCCTGGCCTTTCTTCCCTGATCTTCTTGCAAACAATGTCTCCATATCTGTTTGTGTGGGCATTGCTCCTCTATATCATATTTGTCTGACTCAGACTTAAAGCTCACTGAGGCAATGACCTTGGGCCAAATTCTCCTCTCCTTTTCACCTGAGCAATCTGAGGTGTTCAGCTGGGTGTAGAAGTGCGGCAACAGAACTTAGCCTGAGCTTCTCTTTAATTGTACATGAGCTGTGCACTCTCACAGTGCTCTGAACAGAAGTGTACAGAAATAAGAATCTATTTTAAAAGGACAGCATGCAGTCTAAAATATGCTTTTTTTGTTGTAAACTACCATTCTCTTTAAACACTGTGAGCCAATCCTGCCCTTATATGAGCATACACAACCTTCACTGACTTCAATGGCAGATACATCTGCATTTCCTAGGGCAGAATTTAACCATGGTAAAAATTATACTTGACTGTAAAGTGGTTCATGAAAAAGTGTGGCTAAATTACACCCCTGGATCTCCCTGCAGAGGATTCCATGAGAATAAGTGAGGGCAGTATCTGGCCCGTGGTTTTTAATACAGGGTGTTTGGGAGCAAGATTATACATTATTCATTACCAGTGGCACTGGATTGTAAATTCTGATACAATCTCTTTATGCTGTTCTATTTACCTAACTGATTTACTTGCTTATATGCAGATGAAAAGCAACTGGGTAGACGGTTAAGACAATAAGTCTACATATCACTGGGTTAGTGATTATTCAGTGCAAATTGTTCCAATACAATTATTTTATGGGAAAATTTAACATCTGCTGTATTTAATGCAGAAACTGTTTGTTTGGACTTTTTAGTGGCCACTTACTTTTTTTATTCAGAGAAATGTTGAATCAGTTTGTTTATTAGATGACTAAACATTTCATACAAGTACAATTTCTGTGTCTAAAGAATATTGCTAAGCCTGATTATTCAGTTGGCTGAGTGAAGATGGTGAAATGATCTTTTAGTGAACAAAAATAATATTTCACGAGTGAAAATGAATGTATTAAATGCAAGCTCATGTTAAACAAAATATTTATTGTTAGCAATGGTGAATACAATTTTTCAATTTTTGTTTATTCTGGGGTCGGTTTATTAATTCATAATATCTTATATTTTTATGGTACCAATGGATCCTAACACATTTACACCTCACGGCCCAGAGGAGCCCCAGGCCAGCTGCAAGAGTGCCTCCCCTCCCTAGACCCCACGCCACCCAGGGGGAAGAGTCTCACTCTTGTCCCGAAGAAGCTTTTGATATGCCCCATGCAGGTTCTGGGGTGGCTGAGGAGGTGGTATTTGCTACTCAGCTTCCTGGGTTCATCAGTAATCTCTCTGGAGTCCAGGGAGATTATTGATGAACCTGGGAAACTGAGTAGCAAATACTGCCTCATCATCTGCCCTGGAACCCGCATGGGGCATAATAAAGCAAAACTTCCCCCACCAAACCCCGCAACTGGGGTTCTGGCACCCACGGCAGCACCGGGGAGGCTATTATACCCATCACCCACTGGCCTATTATACCCATCACCCATGTCTGGCTCCCTGCCAGGGCCTCAGGGCTGGGGGAGCTCTCACTCTCTGCTACAGCCCTGAGGCCCTAGTGGGAGGGGGGTGCAGAGCTTCTCCAGTCTTGGGGCTGCAGTGGGGAGGTAGAATGGGGTGGGAAGTGGGTGGAACAGGGGTGGGACAGCAAGGGGAAGGGGAAGAACGGTGTAGGGGCATGGTCGGGGCCACAGATGGAAGATGTGCGGCCTCCCACTTGCTCTGGCAGAAGGCCCCATGAAAACTTAATCCGCCTCTTGGTTTATTACAACCATCTCTAAACCACTTAGCTGCTCTTTTTGTCTTTGACTGTAGAGGTGTTAACAGACCACTTCACCTTGAATAATCTCTTAAAATATATGTTAACTACTTAGGCTAAACAATCTGTTCCGTCTTGTATTTAATTATGATACACAGAGTACATTTCCAGACCCAAAGCAGAGCTCTGTATAGCTCAAAAGCCTGTCTCTCTGACCAGCAGAAGTTGGTTCTTGCTTCTTTTAGTTGGAAAATTTTAGGCCACTTTGTAACATACAGAGTTGCCAACCTTCACGCAGTAAATAAGCACCCCGACTTTCAAAATAAGCCACAAATCAAGCTAATCCCATTTTAAAATAAGGCCAAAACAAGCCAATCCCTAAAAATCCCAATGCTCTATGTGACTAGATCCCCCTGGTGTGCAGTCTGGGTCTGTGGTGGGCCCGCTGTGCACCCCTGACTCTCTCTCCCCTTGTCTCTCCTTACTGGGAGCCAATCAAAAAAAAAAAGAAGCAACAAGCTACAAGCCAAACAAGCAATAAGTTACAAACCAAAACCGAGCCAACGAGCAACTCACAAGCCAATTAAGCCAAAAACAAGCCCAATTTTTCGTGGGTTTGGCATGTCTGGTAACATACTATGTAATCACCGCACACACCACTGTTGCTGTTTCTGGGATCTCCCTTTCTGAAAGCAATCATCCCATTTCCTGCAAAAATTTTCTACATTCGGCTTATATTATTCCTAAATAGATATCCAGCAAATATTCCTCCTTACCTTGGCTAAGGTTTTCACAACTCTAAACTATCCAGTAACTTTAAAGTAATGGCACAGACTCCATTTTCTTTAATTTACCTGATACAGCCTGTTGACCTTTGTGTCCGTCACTGGTTATTTTCTGCCTCCCTCATTTCCTAAATGATATTGTTTATTAAAATTCTAACTATCCTACAGAGATGAAAGACTTCACAGTAGTATTCTGAGATGACAATATATTTCCAGATGGTTGAGACTGCCAATTTGAGGCTTGATCCAAAGCCCAAAGAATTCCACTGACTTTAGTTGGCTTTGGATCTGGCTCAACATTTCTGGTTTCAGACTGCTTTAATATTAAGGTTTTCCATCAATTTTAACTGCTTTGTTGTCTGTCTTAATAATACCACCTCCACTTTTCTCACAAGCGGACCAGGATCAGTGGACATCAGAGTGGGCATTGTGCCTTCTTTAACGTACCCGTTCCCCTGTGCAATCAATCCCTATCAGAAACAAGAGAATTTAAGTACAGAACTCAGTGGGAAGATCCCCTACTCAGCACCAGAGGCTGACAAGATTATTCTCAGTACTAACCACAGTACTATCAAAAGTCGCCCCAGAATGCTGCAGAGAGCTGCTCGTATTCATGGTATTTGTGCTCCCCCTTACAAGCACGAACCAGGCAATGTTTAAAATGCACCTAAATTCTATCTTACTGTACACCCTTCAGACATTCTAAAACCTGAATTTATTTTCAAAGCTTTGCCACCTTTGTTACTTAAAAGTTGCATTCAGAGTTAGATGTTAGTACCCTTTAAACAGACTGGCTATTAAAAGCGCTGCAACTGCACAAATGCAGCCCAAGGACATGATTTTTCCATTCAGATGTCAGAATATCCTGAAATTTTAGACAGAGCTTTTGATTCTTTCAGACTTTAAATACCTTAAGCCTTGGGGTAAGTCCCTTACAGGATCATAAATAATAAAATGTTTTCTTTCTGCAGTTGATTACCAGCTATCTACTTCTGTATTAAAGAAACATCTTTCAGATATTTAGTTCAATGTTTAAAATTTCAGAAATAGGATCATGGAGAGTGTGTGTATATCTATATCCATATCTATATATAGATAAATTCACTGAAAATTATTCTATTGTTTTTAGCGGTAGGGAGGAGAGAGGGGGGTTCTGCCAAAGGTAGAAAGGCTTGGTTCCCTTTACTCCCAGAAGAGTTTCACATAGTCAAGTGTTTATAACTTTGGAATTGCAAGCTGAAATGACCATATGTAAATACTCTTTCTGTAGGTTTCTTCACCTACTGTACTTCCTTCTGCATGTTATGTTTTGTAAATCTTAATCTCTGATGCAAACAGATCCATGTTATTATTTAACATTTCAATTGTGGTAGCATATGTAACATTGAAACAAACAATTCCAAATGCTATTTACATCATAGAATCATAGAATATCAGGGTTGGAAGGGACCTCAGGAGGTCATCTAGTCCAACCCCCTGATGAGGACCTGGTCTGGTGTTCCTTTGGTTGATTTTTTTTGCCCCTTTTCTATCCTCAAGTTTGTGCTGTATTAGGGAAACTCAGTTTCAAAGTAAAAATATCCCCACAGCACTGCAGATTTTAAAACCATATTTCCTCAGCCTGTAATACACCAGTACTTGTCTCATTTAGAATTACTTTTTTACAAATTTTTGTTCCGACCACACAGTTTAACTGCACATAAGCCACATTTAAATACTGTATTCCCTGAGGGGTTTATTACACTTAGTCTTTCTTGGGTTCACCATAAAGCTTGAGGTGAGTCTTTTCAATTATTCTTGGTTTATCAATTGTCATTATTATATTCAAACTCAACTATTTTAGTTTAAATCCCATGGGTTTATACCAGAAAGAAAAGAAACTGATCAAAGGTTTTGAAGATGAATGTTTCCTAATTAACTTGCACTGAATGCCAGTGGATATAGGCAAAAAGTTTCTAGTGCTGACTTGACTTCCTTATGAAAGACCTGATGTAGAATTATTAAACTTTGACCTTTCCTGTTTGTGGTTTATGACCTCCAGACACTGATGCATGATGTTAATCCAGTCACAGTGTTTTGGGAAATCAGCACAAAATGACAGGCTGTTACATTTGGCCAAAGAATCTCTGTTACCTAAGTGTAAATCCCATTAACAAACAAACAAGAATAATAATATAGCTCCATATCACCTACAGATGTGCAGTAATGGGACTCAGGATTTAGTATGATAATATTTCTGCACTTGATAGGTTACTATAAATGTGTCACAACCTTAACTCTTCCATTGGAGAGATGTTTTAGATACAAGTATATTTATAATATTACAAAGCCAATGAAAATGCTATTTCTTTCATGTGGCATATTTTTAACAAATCAAAGGACTGAACACAATTACCAGGAATTTTGTGCAGCATACACAATAATAAAGAATGAATGCTTCTTAAATTCTACTGATCATTTTATGCTACTTTCCAAAATATTGACTTCTCAGGTGACCTACAAAATATTAAATAAGGACACTATCAAGTTAGACAAAACCAAAAAGCATTATACTTCTGAATTGATCCCTCTAGTATACTTCTTTATAGTGCATTCAGATTTTTTCAAACTCTAAACAGAAGAGTGACGTGCTAAATGAATTGTCAGCAGCTTTTTAAAAGCACTTGAATTTCTTCTGGGAGAAGTTTCACTGACACAGAAAGCACTGCACAGCTACCTCTGTGTGGGATGGCCTACAAAATATTTCAGATATACCAGATGCAACATATTAGGCTGTGACAGATAAATTGGGATGTGTCTAGGAACACTTGTACCTAAAAAGAAAATTTACCTTTTAACAGCCAAAACAGCTACTGTTTTTCTTTTGCCAGCCAATACAGAATGTTCCATTACTTCACATTAGAAATATAACACCCACACCCTTTCAACCCTTTTGCATGTGAATAAGTGTACTCAGTGAGACTACTTGTGGGTAAAGCTACTCATGTGTGCAAGTGTTGGCAGGATTGAGGCAATAGCGTTCATGAATGCAGTGAACACTACAGTTAAAGTTGAGATGGTACAGGAAGCAAACTGCTTTTGCTGTAACGTTTCCTACTACTGACATTAGCGTAAAGATTTTTCTTTTTAATTCCATCTTTGGTGCATGGCCATTATGTAAGGTAACTTGATCTTAGTTTTTCTGGGCTATGTTACTATTGATCAGTTTACCGCCTTAGTTACCTACTCAAAGACATCCTGATGGTAATAACAGATACCATATGGGTACTGTGTTAAAGTGTGTGCATAAGCTGCAACTGCACCTAACAAAATGAGTGACTATATTATTCTAAACATTTTCACTCAGTGGGATAAATGCTAAACACAGTTCTCAGAAGCACTGGTGGAGATTTCACTGAAGTCCGTGCTTTGAACCTCCAGGTGAGTTTGCATGTCCAGTAACTTCTGAGGGGGATACCTGTGGCTTTCTTTTCAAATTTTAAGACGTCTGCACATCTTATAGCCCATGTACGCAGCTGGTTTGTGTTCAGTCTTTAATAAGCCTGCAAACTACAGGTCCCAACATTATTCTGTCAGAAATGGCTGAGAAGTTTGTGAACTCAGTAAAATTCCCCCCAAAACATCAAATATCTCAAAAATTAACTAATTAAACTTACAAAAATGCTCCAATATACCAGTGTTTGCTGAGGGCAGTGAAGTAAGCTAATTATGAACATTCTATGTCAGCCTGTGTTTGAAATATGACATGATTAATAAACTCTGAGAAACTTTGCAAGAAGCACAATTCCTGGATATTTCAAACTGCCATAGCTCATGAATGTTGCAGTTGATTACCTCAAACCTTCCATACAGAAAACAAAATCACCTCTGTCACGTCACAGGGTCACATGTTAGAAATTCCAGGCAGACTGGGTACTTATAGTGTAATTAGGAGGGATATCAATTTTCAGCTTTTTAACAGGTAACTAGTTATATTCTTAAGTACTGAAAAACTACTGTGCCCATAATATTCTGAAATCAGCTTTACACAGGGCATGCACTGTACTGTGTGGTAAGGATACGTTTTTTCATATCGGCCTCTATGAAACACAAGAACATAAGAACTGCCATATTGCATCAGACCAAAGAAGTATCCTGTGTTCTGACAGTGGCCAAAGCCAGGTGCTTCAGAGGAAATGAACAGAACAGATAATCAAGTGATACATCCCCTGTTGTCCAGTCCCAGCATCTGGCAATCAGAGCCTAGAGACACCCAGAACATAGGGTTGCATCCCTGCCCATCCTGGCTAATAGCCGTTTAAGGACCTATCCTCTATTAATTTATCTAATTCTTTTTGAACCATTATAGTCTCAGCCTTCACAACATCCTCTGGCAAAGAGTTCCACAGGCTGACTGTGCATTGTGTGAAGAAATACTTCCTTTTGTTTGATTTAAACCTGCTGCCTATTAATTTCATTTGGTGAACTCCTAGTTCTTGTGTTATGAGAAGGAGTAAATAACATTCCCTTATTTACTTTCTTCACACTAGTCATGATTTTATAGACCTCAATTATATCCCCCCTTGGTCATCTCTTTTCCAAACTGAAAAGTCCCTGTCTTAATAATCTCTCCTCATACAGCAGCTGTTCCATACCCCTAATCATTTTTGTTACCCTTTTCTGAACCTTTTCTAATTCCAATATATCCTTTTTGAGATGGGGCGACCACATCTTCATGCAGTATTGAAGATGTGAACATACCATGGATTTAGATAGATATGATATTTTCTGTCTTATTATCTATCCCTTTCTTAATGATTCCCAACATTCTGTTAGCTTTTTTTTTTAACTGCCGCTGCACACTGAGTGGATGTTTTCAGAGAACTATCCACAATGACTCCCAGTTTTGTGAGAGCCCTTTGTACTTCGTAGTCTGCTTGGCACTTACCTATCTTGAGTAGTTTTGTATCTTCTGCGAATTTTGCCACCTCACTGTTTACCCCTTTTTCAGATCATTTATGAATATATTGAATAGTACTGTTCCCAGTACAGACCCCTGGGGGACACCACTATTTACTTCTCTCCAATCTGAAAACTGACCATGTATTCCTACCCTTTGTTTCTGATCTTTTAACCAGTTACTAGTCCATGAGAGGACCTTCCCTCTTACCCCATGACTGCTTACTTTGCTTAAGAGCCTTTGGTGAGGGACCTTGTCAAAGGCTTTCTGAAAATCTAAGTACACTATATCCACTGGATCTCCCTTGTCCACATGCTTGTTAACTCCCTCAAAGAATTCTAGTAGACACAATGATCTAACTGCAGGCCAGATCACAGCCTGACAGGAAAAAGCATTCTACTGGAAATTAGAGAACTCCACAATATTCCTTTCACAGAATTTCCAGGAGAACAATCCTCCTGAGTGAGAAAAAGGCTTTCGACCCACGCAAGCCCCTAAAACTCACTGAGCTCAGGGCAGAGTCCGTTAAAGGACTGGGACTGTTACCTGTAATATGCTACCTGGGACTCCTTTCTACTGCTACGGAGATTGCACAAAAGATGCTGCTGCCTCAGGCAGCATTAGCTTTAGTGTGCATTCTCTAGGAGAGAATACAATATTTTTCCCCACCCCCTCCCCAGCCCTACACCTCTCCTGCCACAGATCTCTAGCCCATCAACAAAGTTCTGCTCCTTTCAAAGCAATACATCAGAGCCATGGGTCACTCTGGCCAGAAACAAAGCATCTAATTGTGTTGGTCTCCTGATACAAAATATGAACATTATTCTGACTTCAGATTTGTCAACGGATTGTATTCATATTTTGTAACAAGAACTAGACTCTTCTGGATTATCAGGAGGCAGCAGCCTTTGCTTAACTAGAAAGAGTAAGGAACGTGGATAACAAGCATCATCGATTTCATCATCGATTTCCATTCGGTGTGACCTCCCAGATCACACCCTCCAGAAATTGTGAAATCTGTCAGAGTGGAAAGGTGAGCTTCCAATACTCAGCTAATTTTACAATGATTGCATGTTCTTGAAGTTTAAAATAGCAATACTGACTTTTAATTAGGGGGATAGTGATTTAAAAAAAAATCACTATCCCCCTAATTATGCTTTCAAAACTTCTGAAGGCCATGATCATGCATTTGAATCAAGTGAGGGAGAGAGGAAATCCAGTAAACCCAGATCTTACATCATGATTGAAGGGCCATATTATATGCCATTTCTGTCCCTCACTGGTAATACCATCTTGATAAATTAAGTCTTACCATCGTCTTTGTCAGGCACAATAGTAACCTGAGTCCCTGGGAATTCCGAACCAATTCTTCCACCCATCGGCATGCTCAGCAGAACATCAAATGTCTCAGCTTCTTCATACAGGGAATCATCTATGATGACAATACGGCACATTTTCTCTCGTTCATCTTTGTCAAAGCGGAGAATGCTGTTATGGTCCTCAGGCCTGGATATGTAGTCTGAGTAGGACAGCACAGACGTTGGGACAGTACCAGTTGCTGTTCCTGTGAGACAGAAGTAAATAAGCACCTGTAATATTTTAAAGAATCCCTTACTAAGGTTGAATTGTATTCTCTTTAGCTTTCCATTTTTATTCCTATTTATTTTTAGACTGATAAGATGCATCCATTGCAAAGTATGTACAAGTATCCATTAAATGCATGTACAAAGAAACACTGGAGTTGCCATATTGGATCAGGCCAATGGTAGATCTAGTATTCTTTCTCCAAGAGATGCCAGTATCAGCTGAGTCTGAGAAAGGTGTTAAGAAACAGTGAAATAGGCAGTTAGGAGATCGCCTGTCCCACGGAAAGTTTCCTTCTAATTTTCCCAATAGTCAAAGGCAGAGTGAAGCCGTGAAGCATGAGGGTTGCTATCTCTTACAGAATTTGTTTGTTTTTTAGTATTTACCATAATACTACATTGGTATTATTATGATGTACAAAATAAACAATTCTTAATAGCAGAACAAGTTGACTAATGACAAATCAGTGAGCTCAAATGAGATTTTTTTGAACTGGACTATGTTCTGTGTGAGAAGATGGTCTTAAAACTGTCCTAATGGCAACTAATGCAAACTCTATTTGTTTTAATGAGCACAAGGAACAATAGTTTTCATTTCTCTGTTTTTTTCTGTTTGCTGGCAAGACTGAAGAAGCCCATGATACAGAACTGATAAAATATAACAATTTCTCTCATCTGAAAAATGTTATAAAGTCACTGCTGAGATAGCCCTGCATTAATCCTCTCCAGTTATCCTTTTAGAACCAAATTCTGGCACTCTTTGTTTTCATTCCCAAACAAGTGTGCACTAACTATATCTCTTTGGAATTTCCAGATAGGAAACTGCTGTAATATCCACATACCAATGTTGTGAAAAAGATTAAAATTCAACTCAACATTTGGCCACCTAACTTCGCATGGAATAACCAGTACAACTGCTGAGAAACTATTCCACAAATGTATTTACAAAATATTACACATTTCTGCCAATAAATAAGGCGTTACACAAAAGAGGGAGGTTTTAATCAGCGCAATTTAACATGTCACTTTAACATGTCAATCACTGGGAGTTGTGCACAGTTCAAGGGCACAACATAGCCCAGAAACTTTTGGTTAAGAAGAAAATGTTTTTCAAGGTGTTACGGCTTTTCGCAAATATTCTGTTTTAAAAGTCAGCAGATTGTACTGTACTTGAAAGAGGTGAACTTGGTAAATGTACATATATTTAACAATAATAAGGGGAAAAGGCATACTTAGGTAACCAGCACTGTTGCAGTGTGTGCCCTGCTTTCAGGATTTCATTACAAGCTGCAGATACACTTAATTTAATTCTCCCAGCTTGACAACTATGCATCCAAGGTCATCTACAAAAAGCATTAATCTTTCCTACTACCCAGATTTCTTTTGATAAGTGAGTATCTCAAAACACCACTCCATTTCTGTGCCTTTAATTTGGTGATCTCCAACCTTTCAGCTATGCTGAGCCATATGTAATTATTCTTGGGTTTGCAAGAGCCAGGCAGTTGAGTGAGTGAGAGAAGTTTTAAGCTTATGCGCTATAATTGTACTGAAAAAGCATTTCATAATGTGCTCAGCTACAGGCTTTAACATCAAATACCTCAACATAGTGTAAAGAAACTACATCATGAGGTGAAAAATGCGGTCGAAAAGCTAACCACTCAGGTTTTACAAGCAAAAAATTAACCAAGTAGCTTTCATCAAAGGTCTCACCAGTTTCAGAATTAGAGCTAATTAAAAGCTGGAACTTCTGTCCCTTGGGAAATTCTTCCAATGTTTATTTTTATTCCAATTCAGGACAAAATGTTGAAATATTGAAAGTTTTCATCAAATTAAAAGTTTTAAAAAATGGATTCAGAAATGCTGAACCATTTTGTTTTGACAATTTTGAACAAAACAAAACATTTGGACATTCCTAAACCAAGATGTTTCATTACAGCTCAGTTCAGCATTGACTTGTATTAAGATGAGCTGCCTGGTGCCTCATTCTCCTGTTCCTCCCTATGGGATGAGCTCCCTGGTTGAACTACATCTCTCACGATGCACCACGGTGGTTCAGTTAGAGGAGAGACCACGGTACTTCACAGAGGAGAAATGTAGTCTGGCCAAAGAGCCCAGCCCAGAGGGCAGAACAGATGCATAAATCATCCGAACAACATATCCCACAATGCACTGCAACAGCTCACCTTTTCAAACAGAGCCACAATGAAACGTTTTGATTCAGTTCCACTAACCTAAGTATTTCGATTCAGGGCAATCTAACCTAAAATGAAATATTTCATTTTAATTTTCCCAACAGAAAACTGAAAACTTTTGGTGCAGAAACCACATTTTCTGTTGAAAATCATTTTGATGGAAAAACATGGGACAGCTCTAGTCAGGGAAAAAATAAAAAAATAAAATAAAAAGAGACACCTATATACAAAGGCCCTAAATTACACATCCTATTTCGTGCTCATTATTTTGCAGATGCAAACAACTCTGGGCTCTACATTGGACCTGCAATTATTTGCTGCTGTAATATAGATAATTTAACTGTCTACTGACCTGAGTTTCAAACATTATGTTATTTAGGTATCATAGAATCATAGAATATCAGGGTTGGAAGGGACCTCAGGAGGTCATCTAGTCCAACCCCCTGCTTAAAGCAGGACCAACCCCCAATTTTTACCCCAGATCCCTAAATGGCCCTCTCAAGGATTGAACTCACAACCCTGGGTTTAGCAGGCCAATGCTCAAACCACTGAGTATCAAAGTGAACATATGATCCCTGAAAATAATTTGCAGATACCAAAAAGGAGACTACTGTTTACAAATCTAGTTTAGAAGGGAAGAAGAATAGCTAGCCAAAATAAGCGCACAAAAGGCTTAACAGAGGGGTGGTTAGCAGAAACAAGAATAATAATAAGTAGTATTTTTATTTCTAAAGAGGTTTCCATCCAATTGTTTCTTTACAAACATCAATAAAGAAACCTTCCTGGAGCTCAGCTTTGTAGCACAGCCTCTCCAGACCTCAGGCCTCTTTGAGGCAGAACCATAGTGGTTCTGCTGCTTTATTGGCATTCTGTGGTGTTTCTATAAATACTAGAATTTCTCACTAAAAAGAAGAGGAAACCTGTAATACTCAAGAAAAAAAGCCAAAATATATTTCTCTCTGTCATAAAAACTATGCACTTAGCTATGCTAAGCACAGCTGTATCTTGAAAGCTCTATCAGCTCAAACAACATTTTTTAAAAGCTTATCACTGTTTAATGAAGTCAAATGGAAAGACTACGTCTACTATCATACTACCTGTAGAGAATCTTTCATCTGGAGGATCTCAAAAAACATAACTGACATTACTTCCAGACATTAGGTACTGTACACAAGACCCTGTGAAATAGGCAAGGAATATCGATCAATGAACTGCAACTATTTCTATAATGGAACACAGCATCTATTTAACAACACACAGAACAGTTTAAGAAATAAAGTGAAGAGGAATAGCACTACCAATTGACATAGAAACTATACAAGCAGAAAATAATTACCAGTGCTGGGAATTATTTGTATATTCTGCAGACAGAAATAATAATTATTTTAGCCTTGGTTATTATTTTCACTTAATCTAGATTCTGTTACCTTGCTGTGTATAGCAGATCACCATCAATTCCTGGCTGACATCTCCACTTCTTCTGACAGGAATGAACAGTTCCCCAATGTCTTCTTCAATTGTGTATGTGGATTGAGGAATAAAAATGGTTGATTCTGCAGAAATCACACATATTTATTTGTGTTATTTTATATACTCAAAGAGTCACAG
Source organism: Eretmochelys imbricata (assembly GCF_965152235.1). Lineage (NCBI taxonomy): Eukaryota > Metazoa > Chordata > Testudines > Cheloniidae > Eretmochelys > Eretmochelys imbricata. The sequence continues at coordinate 55,171,638 of NC_135572.1, read as the reverse complement.
GAGAAATAGCCAGAAGTTTCCCCCTCCCATAAATTCAATGTAACAAAATACTCATTTCTCAATGGTATAGTGAAATGTTATGTGAAATTTTGCAGCCAAAAAGAAAGCCAGAACCAAGGCCAGATGCTCTAAGGAAGGGGTTCTCAAACTTCATTGCACCGTGACCCCCTTCTGACAACAAAAATTACTATACGACCCCAGGAGGGGGACCGAAGTCTGAGCTCATCTGAGCCCCGCCACCCTGGGTAGGGGTGAGGGAGCAGAGGGGCAAAGTCCAAACCCAAAAGCCTCAGCTTCAGTCCTGGGCCGTGGAGCTCAGGCTTTGGCTTCAGCCTCTGGCCCCAGCAATTCTAATGCCAGCCCTGGCGACCCCATTAGAATGGGGCTGCAACCCACTTTGGGGTCCCGACCCACGGTTTGAGAACCACTGTTAAGCACTTACTGATTAGTAGTTCCACTTCCTGGGATTTAATCACTGTAATGGGACAAATCACATGATTTACCATTACACCTGTCAGTAAGGGTTTGAAGGACTGGTCCTCCAATGGGCATCCAGAATTCTATCCAAGTTCTTTTAGTATTTCTAGACTATTATTATTACTAGTTGTTAGCCAGGAAAGGTTCACCACTGAGGATCACACAATCATTTCAGTATCCTCCTCTCTGACAGAAGTTTGTTAAGACCATTCTTGCTCATTTTGCACACACAAAACATGTGTTGGAGTCCTTTGGCATCTGGGGTGCTTAAGATGCAGGACTGGGTCCTTTGTGACTTTCACTTTGACTCTACACTATATGAAGTAGTATTCTCCTTAGTACAGGGATCATCTTTTTGTTCTCTGTACAGTGGTTAGCATGTGGTGCTATAATATAAAGATGATAATAATTTGATTTTATAAGAAGTTATAAATATACCAGCCGACGAGTGATCCCTAATTTTGTTCTTTGTTTGATTTTTCTGAAACTGTGTAACCAAAACATAGACTTCAAAAGAAAACTGGCCATTAGTGTGAACTCACAGAAAAGCCTGTAAAACATTTAGGATTTGGGCATGTCCATTATCTCTTTAGGCTTACATATATAAAAAAATAAGACGTCTCTTTCATGTTCTCTGGAATTCCTTTTTCTTATCTAAATAAGTGCTGCAGGCATATTTTTTTCTTGTAACCAGTTTTTCTCTTTTGGCTGGGAACGTATCTTCTGTTAATTAAAGCTAGCTATTTCCTTTTGGGTGCCAGAAGGGAAGATGGAAAAAATTCACCACTAGCTTTGAAAGTTATTTTAGCATTCTCTACTTCTGCAGAATTCTTAAAAACATCAAGCGTAAGAATGTCAGGTCCTATTTTTCAGACAAAGCAAATAAAATACTGCACAATCTGAAAACAAAAACTTCTAGTTATTCTATATTCCTATAAAGGCCATTGGCTTTTATGGTGCCTTTGGATTTCCGATTCTATTTTCTTATGTCCATCAGAAACTTAAGAGAAATAGATAGTTGTGGATACAGAGTATCCATCCACCCTTACAATTTCAACAAAGATTATCTGTAATTTACCAAGGTTACTTTAATATAGAGGGTAAAACAAACAAACAAACCAAACAACCTCCATATTTTAAAATCCAACTGCTGTAATGATTCTGTATAACTTAGATGACTATTCAAAGCCAATTATTTGGTTATTTCAGAATTTTTTGTAAGCAATTTCCTGAAAGTGTAATGTGATTTATTTGAAAGGATGTCCCACTACGCATTTTCTGCAATTGGAAAATGCTGCTGGCATGAGAGAAGGTTAAAAGACTGCTATGAAAATGCTGTAATTCTGGTTTGATAAGATCTGTTAACTTTCATTATTTCAGAAAGACAAAAAAGACCATGGAAAAATATCAACCTTTTAGTTTTAAAGTAATACCAGCTTAATCTTTAAAGAATTGATTTCTCTTTTTCTGTGGAAATAAATTAATGCAGAAAAATTCTATCCTATGGAAAAAATGTTAAAGATGCAATACGTTTTGTGCATCCTGTCTTTGCATGACTATGTAACTATACTGTTTAAAATCGCACACAACAAATTAACAAATCTTACATGTGGAGGTCGCAAAAATCTTTGGGAAAATGGCCTATGTGTTTCAGTGTTATGATAGCTGCCTAAGGCTCATGGCTGACTGAGTTTATATTCTCTAGAATTAGCATATGAAAATTCTTCTTTATTCAAAACCTTCCTGTTGTAACACAACAGTACTTCGCACTTATTAAGGTCTGGCTCAGCTTTCAGCAGGGTCTCATTATTTAGTGCCTAATTCTGAACCACTTCAGTAAATGGGAGTTTTAACACTGACTCCTGTCATCACCTGTACACACGATCCACCAACATTTTGAAAGATGAATTGAGAGACCAACCCTTTCCCCCCGCACCCTCCAGTTGCCAAACCAGTCCCAGGTTCCCCCTCTTACCATATGAAATCTTGAGGGCTGGCACTGATTAAGGACCACACACAACCCTGCTAGAGCGCCCATTGGTGATTATAGGAACTGCATGCTTAGTCATTTCCATGTCCTCAACATACTGTATTTAATTTTGAACTTGATCTACAAACAGTGCTGCCCTCTGTAACTAAACAGGAATGCAAGATAACCCCCAGGTTTGATATATTCTAAATCTGAAACTAGCAAATGAAAAAGATTTGCTGGACACATTTTTTCTTGCCCAGCCACCTTCAAGTGTTAATTTGAAAAGAACCATAGAAAACAGGCTGTTCCAGCCTTTGCTTCTCTCAAGATTCCTTACTGACATCTTTCTGTGACCATGACCACTTGTTTCAAGTGTCTGGATGCAGTTCAAAAGCAAAACCTCCAAATGTTAGTAGGGCTGCTACTCCAGCACATGCTTTTGTTATCGCTTCTCTCCTCACCTACATTCAACTATTGTTTTATCTATTGTTGACACCTCAGCTGTCAAATGTATCCCTGAAAATAAACCAGTTGTACATTCACCCCTAATGCTATTTCTCTCCCATAAATCCCTGCTCGGGCAGCAGCAACCTGTGCAGAACTTCTGAAGTTGGGAGGGAAGAGGAAATGGAGCAGATCTTTATATTATTTGGGAGGCTCAAGTGTCACTGAAGGGGCTTGACCATCCCTTACTCCATGTGTGATTGGGTGGGGAGGAGGAACAGGGAAAATAGTATGTTTTGCTGAGGAGCATTAGCCAGGAAGGCTTATCTTGGTCCATGCACCCCAGTCAATCTCCCCTATTGTAATTCAGCTCTAGAGAGGTATTTCTCACTCCCATAGGAACACCAGCCCTGAAGTCAGAAGGCAAATGTTGTTTCAGAGAAACAGGGTTGCAGGCACATCATGCTGAAGCCTCTGTGCTGAAGGAACAGCTTGGGCTAGAATTTGGCTCAATAATGCCTAATTGCTTATTATGATGAAAAAGAAGCTACAGTAGCACCCAAAGAGCTTACAATGTAAACTGAAGCCAGATATACCTAATGTAGCACTTTACATATTTAAAGGGATTTGCGAACATTAACTAAACTCTGAGCAACTTGCGTTAGCTGGAAATATTATTAGAGGAAATAGGAGATGTCTTCTGAGCTAATCAGCATGATTTGGTAGAGTCACGCATTCAGCTAATGAAATCGTGAGTGATTTACTTAATTCTGGGGTAATGAAAGTGGTTTCTGAATTTAGAACTACCTTTGGAGGCCACTGTTGGTGTGTAAATTATTTCACTGTTTAGTATAAGGTAAATATACATGAGATAAAATCAACATCATCAGGTTACACTTTTTAAGTATATTGAACAACAAAGCAGAGTTTTTTCTCTACTTCTCTAAGCTGATTTCCTTTGTGCACTCCACTAATTATACCTTTGAAGAAGGTTTAAGGTTTTTTTGCCTGACCTTACAAGGCAGGCAGATGCCTACTAGCACATGAGCACTACTGAGAGCATGGATTTTGATTGGAAAGGGTACCCTAAAAGGTTTAGGAAGACTATGAGCCTCAAAAGCAGCTCTATTAAGTCCACAATAAAACAATGCAGAACTAATAAACGAGGGTAAAGACATGAAAAAATATATTACACACAAAAACACACCACATTCATTAGGTTCTCAGGAACTACAAAGCTGAATGTGACCTCTGACAAAACATCAAGATGATACCTAAATCTGTCCTCAAAAATGTAATATTGAAGGAATCACTTTACCAGTCCTTTCTTACAGTTTTCTCTGCAGCTGCGTCTACAGATTCAGAACAACATTTTTGAAATGTCTTTACCATCTCCTGGGTCAATAATTTCCACTGTAGCCACTTCAGGAAACTCTAGGACAGCCATGACAGGCTCAGAAAGCACAATTTGGAAGGTCTCAGACTGCTCATGTTCACCATCACTCAAAATCCGCACTCTCCAGGTAGCTAAGGTTTGGCCAGGATTGAATTGCACCTGCTTCTGGGCTTTTCCTTTGAAGTCTTTATCCCTCTCAGCAGTTCCATCTTTAGTGCTAATACCTGTTGAGAAAAACAGAAAATAGGACCATTAACAACAGATCAATTCTATTTTTCTGTCATACACAGATTCATAGATTTCCAGGTGAGTAGGAACCATTGTTATGATCTAGTGACCTAACCTCCATATGACACAGGCCATAGAACTTCCCTGAATTAACTCCTGTTTGAACTATAATAATTACTGATTTCCCATTACCAAATAATAGTTTAGAAAATATACACTTTTCCCAACAGAGGGTATCTGCAGGGTTTAGGCTGTTGGGTAAATCTTCAGAAATACATAGGAGCCACCCAACGTAACCCTGTTACTCTGTTTCAGAATTTGAGTTGGAACATCCAGCACAGGTAAACACAGATTAACCAAGGTTGGCTACTGTCACCCAAATCAAAACCAACTGCTGGTAAATTCAATACTTTCCAGGCTAAATGTCAGCTTTTCTACCCCAGGACATTTCAGTTACATAGTTGTTTAAAATAACTTTTTGTTTTTGTTCTTTAATTCTCTGCTACACAAAAATGCCTGAACCCTTTTTGCTGAAACTTTCAAAAAACCATTTACCACTTTCAGGCAGAGACCAAGCCTGGAAAATTTTAGCTTGAAAGATGGAAGTTTGGGGAAGTTATGAACAACTAAACACGGGAAATGACAATGAATGGTTATGAAATCTGAAATATAGTGACATTCTCACTACAATAACTATATTTGCTGTGACATCAGATTGTTTCAGCCTTTATATAATGGCCACCACTAATCTCAAACTTTTCATGGATAACTCAGGTCAAAATCGGGTAGCAAAGCCGAGGGATGAAATTCAGCACTGTGCCCCTTAGAGAAAAAACACAGAACTTGCAGCCCAGGAAACTGTGGGTCTGAGGTATCTTTAAGTCATCTTTGTGCCCTCCTGAGATTGGGCTACCTCAATGTAAATTAGACAGCCTGTCAAAGTTGTCTCCATCACATATTTCTGCCCTCTTCTCCACCACAGGAATGCCCCCCACAACAGGGTTTCTGAGGAGGTCCTCAAAATACAACTTGTGGCTGTCTTTCCCACTTCTGACATGGGGGGATTCCCCCTGCCAGATCCAGAGCTTTTGAAGACCCTTTTGCCACTCCAAGCCATTTACCCTGTATACAGAGACAGGAAAGGGGGATAAGAACCTCCCCTAACAACTTTTGCACTCTTATCCTGGAATTACACTCAGCAGGATTAGGTTAGTCAGATTCAAGTTAACCAGCCGGTCAGTCTTGGAATCACTTCCTTGTTAGAATCAGAGTCCAAAGGATTTAGAAACTAAACTGAATTCACTTTACAGAGGCAGAAAATTTTGCACATACTGTTATTGAAAAGGTCAGACGACAAATTTGTATTGTTACTTCTTTGAATAAAATCAGTATCTGTTAGCCAATATCAATAACAATTTAAACCAATCAAGAAAATTCCTTAACTTGTGCTTTATTATTACACATAGGTGCTGGAACTATGGGTTCTGGCTTGCAGTGGTTTCCATCAGATACAAGGTTTACAGTTTGGTTCAATGGCTCTCAGCACCCCCACTATACAAATTGTTCCAGCACTCCTGTTATTATATATTATTTTCCGATGTAGCATTTGCTCTTTGAAAGAAAAAAGAAGTACGTAGCCAAGTTAATTGTCATAAACAGAGTCACTTAGATCCTGCTTCAGCTAAGAACTTAAACATGTGCCTCATTTTAAGCAGGTCCTATTGACTTCAGTGGGACTACTCGTGCTTGAAGCGTACCTTGCTGAATCAGGGACTTAAACTGTTTTTCCTCTTCTTCCAATCAGTTTAAGTCCTGCCTGTGCTTTGACCTGAACCTGTGCAAGATTAATATTTCAGCGTCCAAATGTATCAATACTGCCAGTGCAGAGGGAATTGGAATTTAAAAAAAAGCAGATCCAGAAGCCAGAGATATGTGTGAGGTTCTAGAATGTGATAGCACTTTTTCCCCCCTTCTCACTCCTCATCCACTGTGAGCAGTTTTCAACACCTCTTGGATCGACCACGAATCACTGGCAACACTGACGGAAGAAAATGAGCCTACTTGCTGCAATTCCTAATGCATATGCTGGTCATTGCTGGATCACATCAGTTCACAGCAGCATGGCTGGTAAAGGATAATATGTTAATGTTTGTCTTAACAGTTTGCTGCCCACTGTGTTCTACAAAACAAATGCACAGGAGACAAACTTTATGACTATACTCTCAAAACAATTCCTAAACTTATAGGCAAAGAGTTAGTGCTGTCTTTGGATTTAACTGGGGCTAGAATCCAAATTCTTTGTTGTCTTTATTTATAAAACACGGATCTTCATGAATGTAAGCTCCTCAACAGATGCTCTTCTTCGGTATCCCACTAAACATAAATGGATTCAACAAAAAAAAGACAGGTTTCTGTCTTTAGGGAAAACTCTGCATCTCTTTATTGTTCACAGACTCAGTATGTGTGAATTCTTCATGTTTAATGACAAGATCAAATACTGCTCACTCTGCTCCGGGGACTAGTCCTTATCAATTCAATTATTCACATTTTAATTGATCTATGTGCTACAGATAGACACAACTATTATATACAATTAATCACACACCAGTGTGTGTGGTTTGTATACAGTTATTGTGTCTGTCTGCAGCACGTAGATCAGTGGTCCCACAAATGTAAGGCATGCCCCCCAAAGGGGGCTGGAGGAACATTCAGGGGGGCCCACAGTGAGGCCCACGCCAGCCTCTATGGGGGTGGTAGGGAGCACCACGCAGCCCCACTCCGCCCTCAGCCCTGCTCCAGCTCCAACTGTAGCTCCACTTCCCCCCTTCTCCACTCCCAGCCCAGCTTTGCCTCATTCCCTCTCTGCCCCAAGCCCAGCTCTTCCTCCAGCCACAGCTCCTCCCCCATACCCAGTTCTGCCCCCAGCTCTGCTGCTAAGCCAACTGTGCAGCAGTGGGGTGGGGGCTGGACAGATTCCACTATTGGTAAGGGGCGGCATGACAGGAAAAGTTTGGGCACCACTGATGTAGATTAATTCCTAATACATATGCCTGGGGAGCCAGGAATGGAATCCTACTCTTTCGGCTCAAAAATACAGAACTAAAGAAAAGGAAATTAGAACTATGGTAGACCCTCCTTAGTTACAAGTAGTAATAAGTCCCTCAGTCTCCCCAGTCACTCAGCTACCAGAGAACAACATTGCACATATGCGTGTGGGCATGCACATATACACACACACAAAGCCAGTGGCGTCCAGGTGAGTAACGCGAGCAGGATTCGCCGCACTGCTGGCACTGGCAGCATCATCTCAAGATACTTCTCCTTTTGGATTATACCATCCGACCACCCAACCCTATCCCTCATTTTGTAAAAATAAAAATGTAGCATTGAGGGAAGAATTTTTTCCCCCAACAGCTCTTGTTTTTAAACTAGTCCTCAATCTTTTCTCAATGTTGGACTGGCCACGTTTGAGGTGGCAATTGGTTGTTTAAGCTGTTTCATTGTCCTCTCTTATATATGATTCTGGAGACCATTTAGATTGATCAAGGAGCAAGTTTCCAGAATATAAGCAAAACTCAAACAACAGTTCTATACTGTATTCCACAGTAAGATCGATCTTGTAGACAGTAATTGAATTTTTCCATAAGTATTATACAACATTGGGGACGATATGAACTTTCTGTTATGTATGAATCCCAAACTCTACTTTCTGCTCAGATCAGTTAATGTTAGAGTCAGAGTTCATGTGGGTAACTTATTTTACATTTTGTGGGTGAATGTACCTTCCATTGAAGAAAAGAAGTGACTTGGAACAGTCACAGTGTAGTAGGCTGGAAAGTCTGTTGTGCAGAAGCTTCAGTCATGCTAAAATCATGCAACACTGTGGTGGTTTCGTGGTGTGAATAAATGAGGGACTATGATTAAAACCATTTCCCCCCCCCTTCCCACTTGTGGTCCTAGTGGGTATGTCTACATGAGGAGAAAAGACCCGAGACACAGCGGTGGCCGGCCTGGGTCAGCTGACTCGGGCTTCTGGGGCTTGGGGCTAAAAATTGGTGTGTAGATGTTCAGGGCTCAGGCTGGAGTCAGAGCTCTGGGACCCTCCACCACAGCCCAAGCCCAAACAGGTACACAGCAATTTTTCAGCTCTGGAGTCTTAGTCAGCAGACGCGGGCCAGCTGCAGTTTTTTTATCCTTGTGTAGACATACCAAGAAAGGCTTTAACCTAGGAATCCGCTGCAACACTTCCTTTATAGATGATCTATTCTATAAACCAAGGATGTCCTTTCATTTCCATCTAAATGGAACAATTTGATTAAAAAGACAAGTTTGAATTCTGACCTGATTTACCTCACTCATAATATCTCTGAAGTCAATGGAGTTAGTCTGGATTTACAGTAGTGTAGATGGCAGGAGAACATAATCCACAAATCAGCAAATCAACAATCTTAATACAGAAATATTCTCCTCTCAAACTCATATGGCATATCAATTCCTTATGAGCATAAACTCCCATTGACATCCTGGGGAATTCCACATGCATAGAAAGTACAGAGTAGTAGGACTGAGATCAAATATGTGGACTGGAAAGGAAATTTCTTCCCATGTTGCACAATTACAACTGAGCTTTGTATTAATTATTCTTGCATAAACTTTACTCTAAGTTAAGTATAAGAGCATAAAGTTTTTGCTCGTTTTAATTTGAGTAAAAAGAGAATAAAAATGGAAAGCAATGGACAATCTGTGGATTTTCTTGACATGCTGCAGTACCCACTACATCTTAGAAAATATAGATTCTGCTAAACTCTCAATCCTACTGCAGTTCGTTATCATGACTGATGAGGATGAGCAGGCTACAAATGGAATGCTTTTATTTCCCAGTTGTTGAATAACATTTCATGGTTAATCACTCACAGGTGTAGCACACTAGAAATGAGCTGAAGTACAGCTGTTGTGGGATGGAGCTCCTATGTATGGAAATAATTGTTTATAAAAAAGGTATTGTTAATCATTATCCTCGAAGGCATTTGGCAAATTCTGCAAATTGTAACTATTACAAAAGGTAGTTTCAAGTTGTGAGGTGTTTGAAAAGTTTCAGTAATTAAGTTTATTAATTAAACTTACCTGTTTAGCTGTGGTTAATCAAATAAGGCTACTCAATAACAAATGAATTCATGCAAAACACAACTGCAGATGCAAATAATTGTAAGGATGGTTAAAAAGCTTTCTGATCCCAGTTTGACAGTTCCTTTCCACTAGTAAACAGTCTTAGACTATGAAGTGTATGTGCATATGCATGTGTGAGACAGAGAGTAACATTTACAAAAGCACTGAAGAGCCAGATTTGTAGCAGTATGTAGGCACTTAATGATGCTGACTGGTGTCTAGTGGGATTTTCAAAAGCATGTTAGGTGCATAACTCCCCTTATGCACTTTTGAAAATCTCGCTAGGCGCCTATATGCATCTTTGAAAATCTGGCCTGTGGTCACTTAGGTGCTTTTGAATATACTGTCCAGTCAATAACAAATGCTAAAATTCTGTAGCCTTAAATCAAATCAAATCAAGAAAAGTTCCCATTGACTTCAATAAATGCTCTACCTGACAAAGAAGTGCTGACTTTGTCTCAAAGAGCATTGATAAAAATTCAATGCTGGAAAATCTGACCGACCAACCAACAAGCTTCTGAAATATATTTTATATTCCAGTTCATAAACTAAAATCTATGTAATTAAAATGTTTTTATTGTATTTCAGTTAATATTCCCTAGCAAATTCTTTTTGTCCATTTTGAACTTTTCTGTCTCAGGAAACTTGAGAGCATTTACAAACTAGAACCTTTTCAGGTTCTCCTTTAGTTTTAAGACCTTGCTTAAAAGACGACTGTTGATAACTGTTCACAAGCAACGTAACTGGGGACTAAAACTAATAAAATCAGAGGGCAACTTTTTTTTTTAAATAAACTTTTCACTTTCCACATGACAATACAAGCCCTCTCCCTAACCATCAGGCCAACTGCCCCATCCAAAAAAGAAAGTGTTTCACAGCCTGGAACTGCTGATGTTAACTGTTGCTGTTTTATATTTAGCATTAATAATCAAAGTCAGCTAGAGAAACTTCCCCTCAAATCTTGGCATTTGACACTCTCAGTCTTGTAATGACAAAGTTCAAGGAAAATTATGGGTAGATACAACACACAATTTATCCTCTCTGATGCCATACTGTGGCCAATTCTTTGGAAATATGTATCAAATGGAATTGCAAAACGGCAAATTTGTTCTTTTCATTCATCAGGTGCACTGAGTGACAGACCCTGTTCATACTAACTTGAGCCAAATGTTCCAAGTAAGTTCCATAAAAATTCATCCCAGAGTCAGAAATCACAGCTCCTTTCAGTGGGCTAATGGATATTTGGTCGGAGTCTATAGATGAGGTATTTTCTACAAGTGTGTTGTGCACAACACAGATAAACATGCATAAAATGCACAAATTTATAAAACCACCATTTTTACTGCACATTCTTTAGTTTAAGCATTTTTAGTTTTCAGTGTATAATGCATCAAATTTAGTATTTTTTTAATTAAAAGGCTACTTCATATGAAAAAGGAGTTTGGGGAACTAATTAGGATCAAGGGGGCCCTTTCAGAGCCCCAATTTCAACCCTGTTAACCTAATTTATTTGTAAAGATATATGGCCTTATTTTGCTCCCATTCAAGCCAGGAGAATTTCTATATTTGAATTCAAAGAGAAGGATTGGGTCCCTTGCAGCTATAACCAACGATGAGTTGCTGCAGAAATCAGAAAATGTATAGATGAAAGATCCAGTGTGGTTACTGTTGAAAAGGAAATTCCTACTAAAGATTGTTTTTTGACTCGAAAAGGACATAAAACTATCAGTAACTGATGTATAATTTGATTTTGTGCCTTAGTTTAAATGAAACATACAATTATTTGAACAAAAGAACCTTGTTCTAATAAATATTCCTTCTAGTGTACCTAGCTGGATGAGTACCAAACAGTATGAAGGTAACATATTGTGACACATTTTGCTAATCTTGCTGGTCTATGGCTCAGAAGTAATTTATAGGATTGGAACTTACTAATAAAAGAGGTTTCTCCCAGGTAACCTCTCCGCTTAAGAACAACATCTAGATATTTAGAGTCTTCATTTACCAAATAATATTCCTTCTCTAAAGAGATCCAGGCCCAGTTCAAACGAAAATGCTGGCTCTTCAGCTTATTGCCTCCTGTAAAACAAAATGGAAAACAAATGCTTATTTACCTTGCCTTTATTTTCTCTGTGATGCAAATTAATGTATCCTATCTAAGCCATATGTTTCAGCTGTAAATTCAAATTCCTAATATCGTGGAGGTTTAACAGTAAGAAAAAACTAATAATGAAGTAGTCCATGACATAGTTCGTAAACACAGAAACAAATTCTATGCTGGATGCATATAAACAGGTCACATTATAACTAAGATGTTGATCAATTAATCGATTTTGAGTTTTCATCAAAATAATGCTTGGAGTTCCCTGTATTTAAAACAAATAAATGAATGACCCAAAACTTCCCAAGTCTGAGTTTGTATTTCCAAAATACACATTACACAGGATATCATGTGGAACTTCCGAGATATGATCAGAATGCCTCAAGCAAAGGAAGAACATAAGAACATAAGAACGGCCATACTGGGTCAGACCAAAGGTCCATCCAGCCCAGTATCCTGTCTACCAACAGTGGCCAATGCCAGGTGCCCCAGAGGGAGTGAACCTAACAGGTAATGATCAGTGATCTCTCTCCTGCCATCCATCTCCACCCTCTGACAAACAGACGATAGGGACACCATTCCTTACCCATCTTGGCTAATAGCCATTAATGGACTTAACCTCCATGAATTTGTCCCGTTCTCTTTTAAACCCTGTTATAGTCCTAGCCTTCACAACCTCCTCAGGCAAGGAGTTCCACAGGTTGACTGTGCGCTGAGTGAAGAAGAACTTCCTTTTATTTGTTTTAAACCTGCTGTCCATTCATTTCATTTGGTGGCCCCTAGTTCTTATATTATGGGAATAAGTAAATAACTTTTCCTTATTCACTTTCTCCACACACTCATGATTTTATATACCTCTATCATATCCCCCCTTAGTCTCTTCTTTTCCAAGCTGAAAAGTCCTAGCCTCTTTAATCTCTCCTCATATGGGACCATTCCAACCCCTAATCATTTTAGTTGCCCTTTTCTGAACCTTTTATAATGCCAATATATCTTTTTTGAGATGAGGGTACCACATCTGTATGCAGTATTCAAGATGTGGGTGTACCATGGATTTATATAAGGGTAATAAGATATTCTCTGTCTTATTCTCTATCCCTTTTTTAATGATTCCTAACATCCCATTTGCCTTTTTGACTGTCACTGCACACTGCGTGGATGTCTTCAGAGAACTATCCACGATGACTCCAAGATCTTTTTCCTGATTAGTTGTAGCTAAATTAGCCCCCATCATATTGTATGCATAGTTGGGGTTATTTTTTCCAGTGTGCATTACTTTACATTTATCCACATTAAATTTCATTTGCCATTTTGTTGCCCAATCACTTAGTGTTGTGAGATCTTTTCGAAGTTCTTCACAGTCTGCTTTGGTCTTAACTATCTTGAGCAGTTTAGTATCATGTGCAAACTTTGCCACCTCACTGTTTACCCCGTCTCAAGATCATTTAGAATAAGTTGAAAAGGATTGGTCCTAGGACTAATTCTTGGGAAACACCACTAGTTACCCCTCTCCATTCTGAAAATTTATCATTTATTCCTACCCTTTGTTCCCTGTCTTTTAAGCAGTTCTCAGTCCATGAAAGGATCTTCCCTCTTATTCCATGACAACTTAATTTACGTAAGAGCCTTTGGTGAGGGACCTTATCAAAGGCTTTCTGGAAATCGAAGGACCCTATATCCACTGGATCCCCCTTGTCCACATGTTTGTTGACCCCCTCAAAGAGCTCTAATAGATTAGTAAGAGACGATCTCCCTTTACAGAAACCATTTTGACTTTTGCGTAACAATTTATGTTCTTCTATGTGTCTGACAATTTTATTCTTTACTATTGTCTCAACTAATTTGCCCGGTACTGACATTAGACTTACCGGTCTGTAATTGCCAGGATCACCTCTAGAGCCCTTCTTAAATACTAGCGTTACATTAGCTATCTTCCAGTCACTGGGTACAGTAGCTGATTTAAAGGACAGGTTACAAACCATAGTTAATAGTTCCGCAATTTCATATTTGAGTTCTTTCAGAACTCTTGGATGAACGCCATCTGATCCCGGTGACATGTTACTGTTAAGTTTCTCAATTAATTCCAAAACCTCCTCTAGTGACACTTCAATCTGAGACAATTCCTCAGATTTGTCACCTACAAAAGACGGTTCAGGTTTGGGAATCTCCCTAACATCTTCAGCCGTGAAGACTGAAGCAAACAGTTCATTTAGTTTCTCTGAAATGACTTTATCATCTTTAAGTGCTCCTTTTGTATCTTGATCGTCCAGGGGCCCCACTGGTTGTTTAGCAGGCTTTCTGCTTCTGATGTACTTAAAAAACATTTTGTTATTATCTTTTGAGTTTTTGGCTAGCTGTTCTTCAAACTCCTTTTTGGCTTTTCTTATTACATTTTTACATTTAATTTGGCAGTGTTTATGCTCCTTTCTATTTACCTCACTAGGATTCGACTTCCACTTTTTAAAAGCTGCCTTTTTATCTCTCACTGTTATTATCTTAAGAAATCGGCACGTATTATCTTAAGAAATCAGGGATGAGATCTGCAATCATTCAAACTGCTACAGCAAAATTAAATACAATTTCTGACACATCACTCCACAATTGCAAAGAGACTAATTCCTGTTACTTGGGAAATTAGTCTTTACCCATACAGCCTGCTTTGAAAGATCACTGTTTTGTTCACTGATCCCAGTGTTTTTCTGGATCAGAGATTATAAGTCAGGTATGTATTACATAACATATTTATGACACAGCTTTCACATCTTATTAGCAAATGGGTTTGAGAAAGATTATGTCTTCCTGATAGGTGGGATACTCTTCAAAAGCATATGAAATTATAACTGTAGACTTAATCATAAAAGCATGATTTATCTATGTAATTTAAGGTGATTTAGAGCACTGCAGGTGGTTATTATCACTCCCATGAATCACTTCGGGAAAACACATGCATGTATACTAGATTCAGCAATGATTATTTTCTTCTAAGGCTTTTAATTTATATATTCTATTGATTAAGCCCCCAAACTGAATCACCCCGCTGGCAGGGATTTTTTGAAATTGAAATTACTACACATATAGATCAAGTGATGTCCCTAACAGTGTCTGTGACATGGCACAAGAAGCAACCCTATGGCACAACTGAGTACCATATCCATGGAAGCAAACTGAAATCCTGAGTGGGGAAGTTCCCTAGTAAAGCAGCAGCCCAGCAGCTTCCCAGGAATGGTCTGGGACTCTGCAAAGCCTGACTGCCTTGCCTTCAGACACTTGCAAGTGAAGTCCAGCATGGCAGTGCCAGCCCCGTGGGAAGACTGAATGGTCAACATGCACTGAGATTGCAGGTCTATGTGTTGATGACATGGCCATCAAGTTGAAGAATATACCCACACACTCATCAATGGAAAGAGCCTCCACAACATCCTTCCTTCCATTCCTGTGTGGATAATGCTTATATTATTCACTGTGAGTGCCCTACTTTTGTGACCAGATGAGTACAAAAAAGAAGAACAGGATCCACAGTTGGAAAGGAGAACTCATTCACATGCCTTCTTTCCCATTCAAGTCCAAGCATCTGTATAACACAAGCCTGCAAACTAAGTATGGACCTGCCCCGTTCCTAGCATCAATCACACTCAAATATATCTACTTTACACGGCCTTATGGAGTTTACACAATTGGAAGAATTTACACTTAGATATGGTGAAGACGGGCACTATAAAAAAAGACAAACCAGACAGACAGAGCTTAATTTACTCTAAAATAAATGTTTCAGAAGAAAAGTCTGTAAACAGATGGCACTTTAAAGGCCTACATAAGAACACAATGTTTTTGTCAGATGGAAAGATAAGAGTTGCACAGAGGTAACATATGCATCACTGGCAGAGAGCTACGTGCTGGTTGTACATACTTATTTATTTGTATTATTATTATAATTATACATATTTTAACAAGCCAAAACAAAACAAAAAAAACCCACCATCCAAACAGATTAAAATGATAATAAAATATAGCACAGTTTTATTTTCTCATGTACAGTTTACCTCCATCTGCTACACATTATCCTTGGTGAAAGGGCAACATAATGTCGGATTGCAAATATAGGTATTCTGACTGTCACAGACAAAAGTTCAGAACCCATCAATATTGAGTGAGTCAACATGGTGGAGTCTGTTTGCCATTACTCTGCTGGGGCCCTTCATTTCCAGAGGAAGATTAAAGCAGTGATCAGCATGGTCGTGGGAAAAATATATATTTAGCACCAGGAACAAAGATGTCCTCTTATCAACAGACTGCTAGGCCTATTTGCTCCTGTGAGAGTATGCAGTCTGGCTCCCCTCCCACAAGGTGCAGCTGAAGGGCAAGGTTTGCAGGGATAACTGCTGGCTGAACTGTGCAGAGAATTGACTCGAGAACTATTGTCATTTAAGATTTTTATATAAAACTTGTAAACAAAATATCTTTTATTGGACTGCAGAGAAATATTTTCAAGTGTTTTAGTCCACTCAAATTTTAACTACAGTAGGAAGGGACAAATGGAAGGTTTTTTTATAATGTGTTCCACTCCATTCCCTTGAACAAGCAGACAGCCTTTTAAGTTACTTCCAGTCTGCTTCCAAAATAAGCCTCCATACGTACTTCTTTATGGAGCTATCAGAAAAAATGGGAAAGCTATATAAATGAAAGCAAAATAGTTATCAAAGTATCACGCTGCAGTCACTGACCTAACCTGTTATTGTTCCTTTGAACTCTACCAACTGTTGTGGAGAGAGGTGAGTCTTACAAATGGATGTACCAGTAATTGCTGTACAGCAGTGGTCTCCAACCTTTTTATACACAAGATCACTTTTTTGAATTTAAGTGCAACCAAGGATCCCTTCCCCAATGCCCCATCCATTCCCCAAAGCCCCACCCTGCTCACTCCATTCCCCCCTCCCTCCATCGCTCGCTCTCTCCCACCCTCACTCACTTTCACCAGGCTGGGGCAGGGGTTCGGGAGAGGGTGTGGGCTCTGGGCTGGGCCGGAGGGATTTGGAGTGTGGGAGGGAGCTCTGGGCTGAGCCTTGGGCAGGGAGTTGGGGTGCAGGAGGTGGGTGAGAGGTACAAGCTCTGGGAGGGAGTTTGCGTACAGGAGGGGGCTCCAGGCTAGGGCAGAGTGTTGGGGTACAGGAGAGGTAGGGGGTGTTGGCTCCAGGAGGGGGCTCAGGGCTGGGGCAGGAGTTTGGGGTACAGTAGAGGGTTTGGGGTGCTGGCTCTGGGGGGAGCTCAGGGCTGAGACAGGAGTTTGGGGTGCAGGAGGGGGTTTGGGGTGCAGGCTCCAGGCGGGGGCTCAGGGCTGGGGTGCGTTCCTGGCCATTGGGAGCTGCGAGGGTGGTGCTTGCAGGCAGGAGCAGTGCACAGAGACCCCTGCCCTCCCGCACCCCCCGGGGTCATGGGGGCGTGCTGGCCACTTCCAAGGGTGGCATGGGGCTGGGGCAGGCAGGGAGCCTGCCTTAGTCCTGCTGTGCTGCCAGACTTTTAGCAACCAGAGATCGCAATCGACTGGCAGAGACTCCAGGATCAACCAGTCGATCACGGTATATGGTTTGGTGACCACTGCTGTACAGTGTTTATACATTAAGCACAACGGTTAAAACACTAAATACAGCTATCTACTGAATGTTAATTAAGCCTGTATTTACTTTAGCTAAAACTTGGTTCTATTAGCACAATGAAATTCAGTGTCAATTTCATAATTAGAAGGAACAGAAGTAGAGAGAGCAGTAGAGTAAGGACAATGGACTTTAAAAAAGCAGACTTTACAAAATGCAGAGAACTGGTAGTTTTTATTCCCATGGGCCTACATAAGGGGAAAAGGAGTTCAGGACAGCTGGCAGTTTTTCAAGGAGACAATATGAAAGGCACAACTGCAAACTATCCAGATATAAAGGAAAGATGGGAAGAATAGTAAAAGGCCAATCATGCAGGGGTGCTGGAACAATTTTTATAGTGAGGTGTTGATCATGGATTGAAAACCATGTATTTGGTGTTTGTTATTACTACTTCAAGCCAGGGGTGCAGCAGCACCCCCAGTTCCAGCACCACTGCAATCAGGAGCTCTGTAATTACATGAAAATCAAAAAGGAATCCTACAAAATAAAGGAAACATGGACAAATTGCTAAGTGGAGTACAAAAGCATAGCTCAAGCATGTAGGTACAAAATCAGAAAGACTTAGGCACAAAATGAGTTACACATAGCAAGGTACATAAAAGGCAATAAAAAGAGGTTCTTTAAATACGTGAGAAGCAAGAGAATGACAAAGAAAAGCATAAGTCCTCTACTCAGTGTGGAAGGAGAGCTAATAACGGATGACATCAAGAAGGCTGAGGTGTTGAATATCTATTTTTATTCCAGATTTCACTTTAAAAGGTTCATGGTGACCAGAGATTCAACACAATTAAGATTAACAAAAAGGGGGAAGGAACACAAGCAAAAATAGGGAAAGAGTAGGTTAAAGAATCTTTAGATAAGTTAGATGTATTCAAGTCATCAGGGCCTGACAAAATTCACCCTGGGGTACTTAAGGAACTAGCTGAAGCAATCTTGAAACCGTTAGCAATTATCGTTGAGAATTCCTGGAGAATGGTGAGGTCTCAGAGGACTGTAAAATAGCAAACATAGTACCTATCTTTAACAAATGGAATAAAGAGGACCCGGCGATATGGACCAGTCAGCCTAACTTTGATCCTGGGAAAGATACTAGAACAAATTATTAAACAATTAATTTTAACCACCTTGCAAATAGCCAGCATGAACTTTCTTGAACAAATCATGCCAAACCAACCTAATTTCCTTCTCTGACAGGGTTACTGGCCTAGTGGATAGCGAGGAAGCAGAAGATATGATATATCTTGATTTCAATAAGGCTTTTGATACAGTCCCACATGACATTCTCTCTCATAAGCAAACTATGGAAATACATTGGACACAAACGCTTGTGGAAAGACTATACTCAAAGAGTAATTATCAATGGTTCACAGTCAAACTGGGAGGGTGTATCTTGTCAGGTCTTGCTGGGGTCAGTCCTGGGTCCCGTATTATTCAATATTTTCATTAATGACTTAGATAATGGAGTAGAGAATATGCTTATACAATTTGCAGATGACACCAACCTAGGAGGGGTTGCAAACACTTTGGAGGACAAGATTAGAATTTAAAACGACCTTGATGAATTGGTCTGAATTCATCAAGAGGAAACTCAATAAAAACAAATGCAAAGTACTTCACTTAGGAAGGAAAGAATCAAATGCACAACTACAAAATGGGGAATAAACGTCAGTGGTATTACTGCTGACTGAGATTTGGGGGTTACAGTGGATCACAAATTGAATGAGAGTCAACGTGTTGCATTTGCAAAAACGGCTAATATCATTCTGGGTGTATTAACAGAAGTGTCATATGTAAGACATGGGATGTAATTAGGACTGATGAAGACTCAGCTGGAGTACTGTGTCCAGTTCTGGCTGCCACACTTTAGGAAAGATGTGCACAATTTGGAGACAGTCCAGAGGAGAGCAACAAAAATGATAAAAGGTTAAGAAAATCTGGCCTATGAGGAAAGGTAAAAAACTGGGCATGTTTATTCTTGAGAAGACAAGGCTGGGGGAAATTTATTAACAGTCATCAAATATGTTAAGGGCTGTTATAAGTAGGACGATTATGAATTTTTTTTCCATGCCCACAGAAGGTAGGAAAAAAAGTAAGGGGTTTAATCTGCAGCAAGAGAGATTTAAGTTAGATATTAGGAAAAACTTTCCAACTACAGGGTAGTTAAGCTCTTGAGCAGGTTACCAAGGCAAGTTGTGGAATCCCCATCATTGGAAGTTTTTAAGAACAAGTTGGACAAACACTTATCAGGGAGGATCTACGTTTACTTGGTTCTGCCTCAGTGCAGAGAGCTGGACTAGATGACTTCTAAAAGGCCTTTCCAGAAGTACATTTCTATGATAATGTCCCTTATTAGCTTTTTAAGGCAAAACTGCATGGGGATATTTTTTAATACTGTGTTGTAGACACAGACTTTTACACAATGTTTTAAACAGCTTATTAATGGTTTTGTAATGGGTCTCAAATGTCTTGGTCACTGTTTTAAATAGTTAAACCCTCTTTCTGGTCTACTTTATACTGGCACACATTTTGTACATGAAAAAACTATTACTTAACAGAAAGAAACAAACTGGTGTTAAGGAAAAACATTCACATGGAGAAACCTAATTGACGTGCTACCAAACTAATTTATTTTTGTTGTCTGTGCTAAGGAGGTTGGTAAAATTTAGTCTGTTGGAAACATAAGGTTGGATTAAATATACGATTAAAAAGTTCAGAGAGAAGATTAATGTGAAACATTTTATATTGCCTAATTTCCACTCCTTTTTTTAGATTACGCTCCACATTTTAAACCACTTTATTGTAGGAAAACAAACTTTTGGGTGAGATTTTCAACAGATCCTTTATTTATGTAAGCCTATTGTTACTATTATAATATACAAAGTTGTTACCTCTATTCAAATGATGAGCATTGTACTACAATAATTGACAGATTATAAATTTAGGTGAAGAAATTGTATATTTTTTAAGTATTTTGTGCAGAAATTATTAAATGACATATACAAATAATTTAAAGAGAGTCAAATGTTATTCTGAGAACAAGAGACATTTATTTTCATTTCAAATCCCTTTCAGAATAGGATGCAACTACGCATGCTCCATTCTAGCATACTGAAATATTACATCCATAAACAAAACTATATTAAAAGAATATTAAGGTTTTAAAGTCAAACACTCAAACATGAAAAAAATGACAGAATTAAGGTGGCCTGTGCCACCCTAATTTGGCCTCCTGCTTAATTCACTACCTGTGCTGCCTATAGTAATAAAATAAATACCTGCAAGTAAATTAAGGGAGTTTGTATCACTCATGAACCCTTCCCTTGGGTTTAAGCCAAACTGCTGTGCAAATAATTAAGGTACTATAAATCAATGACAGTTTTGCTTTCATTCCTCTCCCAGATAAGTGCTTGTAATACAAATATATCAGAGATTTAGTGAGGGGAGCCATTACCACAGTGATTTTAAGACAAAACAAAAGGGCTGAGTGCCAAGTTACAATGATGTAGTCCAAGGAAACTCCATTGACATCAATGAAATTTGCCCTTGATGGTGTAACTATGATTATGCTTAAAACCCAATGCATTTAAATACTCATGATGCCAAATTAGTCAGTAACTTTTCTTTATTTCTAGCAGGGCCGCTTCCAGAAAAGTCGTCAAGTCATGTAGCATCTCCTGTTGCAATTACTGAATACAAAAAGTTATGTTAAAAGAAAATTAAAAGGGTGAAACTAATCATTACACTATGTTACAGGGAAAACGGTTCAAAAATTAACACTCCCATTTAAGCAGATGCTTGAAAGTCTGAACATCTTACACCTTTCTGGTTCCTCTAATTTACCAGCGTACGTACCTAGGTTGGCCACATGCATTTAAAGGAAATAAAAACTACATGAAAAATAAAGGATAAAACCCTTGGGTCAGATCCTTAGCATTCACTCCCGTGGTGGAAAGCTGCCCTAACATAGAGGGATTACTGCTGGGTGACATAAAGCTGGCATAGCAAGATCTATATCATCTGCTCTTAACCTCTCCAGGACTGTGAGGTTAAGATGCATCTGGAGCTCAGATGCACTTGAGGAGTTAGCTCTTTAAGGAACCTCATCCCAAATGTTTTTATTCAAGATACAGAATCATTCTGTTGTAGCCCAGTGTATAATTCTTTGCTTGATTACTCATTGACAACATACTCCAAAATCAAATTTCTACATTACTGTATATTTTATATTTATTAGCATTTATGACATTCTGAATTTTTAATCACAGTTGAAAGATGATGGATTTTTCTGGAAGGAGTTCTATTATTAATATTTTATACCCAGATTAACACCCAGGTTTCTTTCTTTTCCTACCACAGCCTCATTCTTATGCTCCTTTTCCAAGAACAGAGGCATGCTTTGATATGGTTTTCTTCACAACTGCAGCCTGAAAATATTGAACACTAAGGATCGGTTTCTGTTCTCAGTGTATGCCACTGTAAATGTATAGAACTCAACTGGAGTTTGATGGTGTAACTGAGATCAAAATCTAGCTCTATGAACTCCAAGATTACTCATTACTTCCTCCCTGCTATGGCTAGTAGTGGTCCCCTCCTTCTCACCTCCAGTGCTGGGTGGTAAGGAATACTGAGAGTGAACCTTAGCTCTTCTGCATGTCTGGAATATTCAGCCAACTAGAATCATAGAACCATAGGGTCAGAAGGGTTCGCAAGGGTCATCTAGCCTTATCCTCTGCCAAGATGTTAACATTAGTTCTACTTGCCGAGATTTCAGTACCAGCATTTATAACTGAAATTAATATGGCACATACAGAATGCTTGGTGCGTGTGTATCATTTTCCTCTATCAGAGTAACAGCCGTGTTAGTCTGTATTCGCAAAAAGAAAAGGAGTACTTGTGGCACCTTAGAGACTAACCAATTTATTTGAGCATGAGCTTTCGTGAGCTACAGCTCACTTCATCGGATGCATACCGTGGAAACTGCAGCAGACATTATATACACACAGAGATCATGAAACAATACCTCCTCCCACCCCACTGTCCTGCTAGTAATAGCTTATCTAAAGTGATCATCAAGTTGGGCTATTTCCAGCACAAATCCAGGCTTTCTCACCCCCCCACCCCCATACACACACAAACTCACTCTGCTGCTGGTAATAGCTCATCCAAAGTGACCACTCTCCCTACAATGTGCATGGTAATCAAGGTGGGTCATGTCCAGCACAAATCCAGGCTTTCTCACCCCCCCCCCTTTTTTTTTTCTCGGGGACACACACACACACACAAACTCACTCTCCTGCTGGCAATAGCTCATCCAAACTGACCACTCTCCAAGTTTAAATCCAAGTTTAACCAGAACATCTGGGGGGGGGGGGGGTGGGTAGGAAAAAACAAGGGGAAATAGGCTACCTTGCATAATGACTTAGCTACTCCCAGTCTCTATTTAAGCCTAAATTAATAGTATCCAATTTGCAAATGAATTCCAATTCAGCAGTTTCTCGCTGGAGTCTGGGGTCAAACTGGACAGTCTCTACGTAAAAGAATAAATGGACACAAATCAGATGTCAAGAATTATAACATTCATAAACCAGTCGGAGAACACTTCAATCTCTCTGGTCACGCAATCACAGACATGAAGGTCGCTATCTTAAAACAAAAAAACTTCAAATCCAGACTCCAGCGAGAAACTGCTGAATTGGAATTCATTTGCAAATTGGATACTACTAATTTAGGCTTAAATAGAGACTGGGAGTGGCTAAGTCATTATGCAAGGTAGCCTATTTCCCCTTGTTTCCCCCCCCCCAGACGTTCTGGTTAAACTTGGATTTAAACTTGGAGAGTGGTCAGTTTGGATGAGCTATTGCCAGCAGGAGAGAGAGTCTGTGTGTGTGTCCCCGGGGGGGAAAAAAAGGGGGGGGGTGAGAAAGCCTGGATTTGTACTGGACATGACCCACCTTGATTACCATGCACATTGTAGGGAGAGTGGTCACTTTGGATGAGCTATTACCAGCAGGAGAGTGAGTCTGTGTGTGTATGGCGGTGGAGGGGGTGAGAAAGCCTGGATTTGTGCATGAAATGGCCCACCTTGATTACCATGCACATTGTAGGGAGAGTTGTCACTTTGGATGGGCTATTACCAGCAGGAGAGTGAGTTTGTGTGTGGGGGGGGTGGAGGGTGAGAAAACCTGGATTTGTGCTGGAAATGGCCCAACTTGATGATCACTTTAGATAAGCTATTACCAGCAGGACAGTGGGGTGGGAGGAGGTATTGTTTCATGATCTCTGTGTGTATATAACGTCTGCTGCAGTTTCCACAGTATGCATCTGATGAAGTGAGCTGTAGCTCACGAAAGCTCATGCTCAAATAAATTGGTTAGTCTCTAAGGTGCCACAAGTACTCCTTTTCATTTTCCTCTATATAACAGGATATGGCAATAAAGCCTCAGGTGGGATCCAAACACCACCCAAACAAGTACGCTTCTGTTAACTGAATGACAGCTCTCCATTTGCAAAGTAGGGAAAGATAATGAAAACCATGAATGTTGTGTTATGGTCCATTGGTAACGATGCATACTACAGGACACTGAATCACAATCAGAAGTGGGTGCTAAAAGGAAGTATGATTTAGAATACAGTTGACATCAGAACAGGGCTAGAAGCACTAAAAAGACATCCTGTGTTTGTCACCTGAACTCCCACCAACTCCTTTGTTTTTGGATTTCACCCATAGTTGCATGCGGTAGCCACTGACAGTACATCGTCATGGGAAAGAACACAACTGTCAACACCTCCTCAGCCGAGACCATGAGTGAAGGGTTAGTTCCAGAATCCCTTACCCTTCAGCACCTCTCCTTGGAGGTGGAGGTGTTGTCATTTCTTTGGGGCCATCTGCGTGAAGTTACCTTATAAGAGTAGTTTTCTCAACAACAAGATTTATTAAAAATAGAGAGAAAATAGTAATAGAGCAACACAAACAGTTTGCATAACATGTCTACATTTACAATTTTCATAAATTAAACTAGACAGGCATTCTTGACATCCTTGTCCTCACTGCATGCTAACCCTAGTGTAAACAATCGCAGGGCAGCCAACCTGTGGTAGCCTATCCTGCAAGAGTGCAACCATACACAGTGTGCCGTCACTCCCTGCATCCACAGTCGCACTGTATCTGGCCATGACAAGCAATACAGCTATCTTGGAACACATCCCAAGGTTCATAGCACCACAACTCACTGTGTCACTTTATGGTCGCATTCACAAGCTGTTGTGGGGCTACTTGTCTGCTCATTCTAGGGACTGTGGGAGGCAGTTTCATGCAGAGAACAGGTCAGTACATTCCTTGGTTTAGGCATTTAGGAAATATCAATCCAAAGAGAAACTGAAATTAACAGAACTTAACATAACATAAAATAAAATAGACCAAAATTAGTCAAAAGAAAAAGAAAACAATTAACAATTATTCTCTTAATGATCTGCCTGATAAGAAGAGCGTGGAGAGAAAAAAAGTTCTTTTAAAGCCTAGTACTTTTCTATCTTTACCTCACTTTAAATACTTGAATGAGTCAGCCTTTAGAATATGCAGTAATGTTGTAGCCATGTTGCTCCCAGGGTATTAAAGAGAAAAGATGGGGAAGGTAATATCTTTGAACAGACAATTTTTTGTTGTTGAGAGAGACAAGCTTTTGAGCTAATCTGAAGGTTTGAAGAAGAGCTCTGTGTAAACTCAAAAGCTTGTTTCTCTCGCCAACAGAAGTTGACCCAATAAAAGATATTACCTCATCCACTTTGAGCTTTTAGAATAGCCTAACAAGATATTAATGGCTCTCACTAAAAATTCAACTGTAGGTACTAAAGCAGTGTCAGAGTTATCAAAAATTTAGGTTAGAAATACAGGTTTGGAATGGAGTGTTTGAAATCTAGTAAGAGGTTCACTAGTGGGCACTGTTCTGCTTTATCAAAGACCTATGATGGCTGAAGCTGGAGAAACTGTATGTAGGTACACTGCTAACTGCAAGTAGGATGCTGAGCAAAGGCAGATTGAGAGTCCACTTCTAATCAGGGGTCAGAGCACAGATAGACAGCAAGATAGTACAAAGGAATAGGTGCCAAGGGGCTGAATGAAGAGAAGGGATTGGAGGACCATCACATCTCGATTGCTGTGACTGCCCCATGTCTGCATGTTTTCACTGCAGTTATCTTGGGGAAGCAACATACAACAACAGATACTTGGGGTCTGCTTTATAGCTCAAGGAGCAGTGGCTACCATGTGGTGTGGCACTAATAAAGGTGTGTGAATGTGTGAAAGTGAAGTATGGTGAGGGGAAAACCCACAGTTGAGTCCAAGTCAAATCTGTCATGAGGACAAAACCTTGTAGACACAGAAAAGAGAAAAGAAAAGCTTGTAACTCTAGAGATCAGTTCCCTCTGACCATTCTCTGATCTGCACAGACATAGCCGCCCTCTTTGTTTCTGTTGAAGCCTTCCCCCCGCAACCCCCCACATCCCTCACCAGAGTTGTTTATCAAATCCCAGGTATTAGATTTCATTATCATATCAGGATGAGGTTACACAACCATTTCCACAACAGAGTTTTTGATCAAGAGTAACAACAAAGAAATACAGAAATCTTTGTCCCCCATAAAAGGACTACTGTCCCCAAATTACCCGTGATAGGTTCTCTCAACTTCCTGTCTCCAAGTCCAGCATTTTACAGACCATTTTGATTTCTACTTCCTTAGCCAAGCCTCACTAGTCAAGCTAATTGACTTTTGATTTGTATACGCATTGTTCTTGGCTGATCATCGAGGCAGCATTTAAAAATAGCTTGCCTCTTTAAATTCCTCATCAGTTTCCTGTTATCAATTTTCTATTGTCATGAAATACAAATTATTGGCAGATCCCCACGTCCTGTGTTCCAGTGTGTCTCTCCCACCTGATTTACATGCTAACAGCCCCAGTCCTGCATGTAACACCATGAAGGTGGACCTTTAGATCTTCATGGAGCCCCACTGAGATCAACTGAAGTGGCATCTCAGGGGTTTACCTGTGGGGAGGCACCTGCAGGGTTGTAGCCCGATTCTCTTTTATGCTAGTTCTCTTTCCCCACGTTCAGAGTATATAAAATCCCAGACAATTCTGACCAACGCCCACTGCAATCAGAGAAATACATATAGTAGATTTTATATGTTTAGTTTGGGAACTATATTTCCGTCAACTCTAACTGATTTTCCATAGTACTATAACCTTGCATGTTATAGATGTTGTGCACACTAGTACAAATGAAAGAAAACATAGATCTACACAGTGAACATTTCTTCAATCATATATAGAATTTTCCAGAAGAAATGTTTAGAGAATAAGTAACAAATGCTCATTTTTCACAGTATTAGCGCTCTACACCATCCACTGTTTATCTGCTGTGCAACATAATTAGAACTCCCATATGCTACAAAATTGCCTTTCTTTGATCTAGAAATCCTAACAGCAGCAGTAACATACACAGGCAAACCCAGTACATTATATGCTCCACTGAATGGGGTTTTGAGATTGATTTTAACCATCTCTACAGTGTAAATGAGTCAAATAGTGTCATTGAAACAAATTAAAATGTTTCATCTTTACAACTCCCTCTCAAATGCGGTCATGACACCCTATCTCTAAATTAACCCTCTGAGGTTTCCACCGAATTCTCCCCTTCTGAACTCTGTCTGCTTCATATAGGTCACTGCAACTCAATATATTTTCAGAGTAACAAAGAATCACAACCTCTAATTAATCCCTATCTCAAAACAATAGATTTTCAGATTCTTAGGAGACAACACACACTTCCTATCATCACAACCTTACTTTGTACCTGACTGAATGCAATTGCTGGGTGTCCACTGAGCTGCAGACAGTGCTGGACATTAGGGCTGTTGATTAATTGCAGTTAACTCACATGAGTAACTCAAAAAATTAATCGCAATTAAAAAATTATCGTGATTAATAGCAGTTTTAATTGCACTTTTAAACAACAGAATACCAATTGAAATTTATTAAATATTTTTGGATGTTTTTCTACATTTTTTAATACATTGACTTCAATTATAACACAGAATACAAAGTGTACAGTGCTCACTTTATATTATTATTTTTATTACAAAAATTTGCACTGTAAAAATGATAAGCAAAAGAAATAGTATTTTTTCCATTCACCTCCTACAAGTACTATGGTGCAACCTCTTTATTGTGAAAGCGCAACTTACAAACGTAATGGGGGGGTTTTGTTACATAGCTGTACTCAAAAACAAAACAGTGTAAAACTTTAGAGCCTACAAATCCACTCAGTCCTATTTCTTGTTCAGGCAATCGCTAAGACAAACAAGTTTGTTTACATTTGCGGGAGATAATGTTGCCTGCTTCTAATTTACAAGGTCACCTGAAAGTGAGAACAGACATTCGCATGGCACTTTTGAAGCCAGCATGGCAAGGTATTTATGTGCCAGATATGCTAAACATTTGTATGCCCCTTCCTGCTTTGGCCACCATTCCAGAGGTTGTGATGCTTCCACGCTGATGACGCTTATTAAAAAAATAATGAGTTACTTACATTAAATTAAGTTTTATGTCTCGACTCCTTCTTTTTGGCTTTCGGCTCTGTGGCACGGGTGGTGCCGGAGGTGCCAGGAAAGTCATATGTACTGACTCTTGGCGCCATCAGCACTGGGGGTAAAGACCGCGCAGGGGACCGGTTCTTTTTCTGTGGTTCCCGCTGCAGAGAGGTGGAGGCTCTCTTCCTCTTTTCTGAGGAGGACGGAGTCATGCTCCTTGACGGTTCAGATCGTGTTGGTGAGCACTTTCTGGAGGACCTGTGGTCGTCCTTGTCTGATCCTGGGAGAAGTACTTTTCTTCATTAGGATCATCTTCACGTGGCGGTCCCAGTCTCGGCAGGTTCATGCCTTCAAGTTGCAGCAATGAACACTTAGAAGGAATGTGCTTCTCTCTGAGGCACCTCACACATTGCCGCATCTCTTAAAGCCAGGGGAACCTGGCATAGTCGTTAATGTACGTGCCCTGAGGGGGGACTACGAACTAAGGAGAACTAACAAATCTAAGTATCGAAGAATAATTTTTTTAAATGAACTAACTATGAAACTACCATAAAAGAAAACTTATTTAAGTACTGATTTCTATTTTTTTAAACTCTAGAGAGAAAGGGCTGTCGCACTGAGGAGAGCTCCGTCTTCAGCCGAGGATGGTTGAGAAGGAACTGAGGGGGGGCGCGCACATGCGCTCAACGGGACAGACAGGTGCTGTGAGACAGCTGGAGCGCACGCACAGCCCGGCTGAGCACTGCTACAGAAAAGCCTCCAATCAATGGCGCTGGAATGCACCATCACCTTAAGTGGAGCACCCACAGGTACAGCACTCGAAGAAGAATGCAGCTATATAAATTGATGGTACACCCACACCTTGAATACCGTGTGCAGTGCTGGTTACCCCATTTTAAAAAAAGATGCATTAAAATTGGAAAATGTGCAGAGAAGGGCAACATAAATTATTAGGGGCATGTCACAGCTTCTATACAAAAAGGGATTAAAAGGACTGGGGCTGTTCTGTTTAGAAAAGAGACGACCAATAGGGGATACAATAGAGGTCTATAAAATCATGAATGGTAAATAGGGACATGTTATATACCCCTTCACATAACACAAGAACCAAAGGTCACCTGATTAAATTAATGGGCTGCAAGTTTAAAACAAACAAAAGGAAATACTTCTTTACATAATGCAGTCAACCTGTGGAACTCATTACCAGGGGATGTTCTGAAGGTCAAAAATATAACTGGGTTCAAAAAAGAATTAAATAAGTTCAAGGAGGATGGGTCCATTAATGGCTATTAGCCAAGATGGTCAGGGATGTAACCCTATGCTCCGGGGATCCCTAAACCTCCAAATTCCAGAAGCTGGGACTGGACGACAGGGGTGGATCACTTGGAATTGCCCCATTCTGTTCATTCCCTCTGAAGCATCTGGCACCAGCCACTGTCAGAGACAGGATACTGGGCTAGATGGACAATTGGTCTGACCCAATATGGCTGTTTTTATGTACTCGTGTTTGTGTACATGCTTAAGTACCTTGCTGAATGGCCTTTAATGGGAGCGAAGAAAGTTCAGCTACCCCTGCTAGTCCTTTGCAAGATGGAATCCAGTAGTGGTTGATAAACTATGTTCAGAAATGAAGGAGACAATAATTATATGCAATTGAAACATTTATCCGCTAAACTCCAAATATATTGCACGCTGTTTCCATGCATGTTTTACTGGAAGATGCACAAAGAGAACATAATACCACTGAATTCAATAAATCTAAACCAAACGAACACCGTACAGAAAAGGATAGCTAAAGCAGGCACACCAAATGACTGCTCACACTTTTTTGTCTGTAATTTAAAATTAAAGGATTATCTACCAGTGAAGATTTTTCCCTAAAAGAACAAAGTACGAGAAATTAGGGTTAAGATACAGTTATATCAAGGCCACTTCAAACAGACTTCAGTACTGTAACCTTTAGCTATTTCACAGAAGCGGCAGTTGGGTAAATAAAAGAATCAATATATTGGTTAGTCTACTTTTGTGGCCAAAGAGGACACAGATTGTTAAACTACTTACAAATTT
This sequence comes from Eretmochelys imbricata, assembly GCF_965152235.1. Taxonomy (NCBI): domain Eukaryota; kingdom Metazoa; phylum Chordata; order Testudines; family Cheloniidae; genus Eretmochelys; species Eretmochelys imbricata. The sequence continues at coordinate 55,141,553 of NC_135572.1, read as the reverse complement.
AAAAGCATACACAATGCAATCAGAGATGCCACAGTGCTGAGAATAGCATATAAATTCCTAATCCAAAAATCCATTGACGTTAATGGAAAAATTGCCATTGATTGTAATGGGCTTTTGATCAGGCCCTAACTGCCTGCATGGATTAGATTACATAGAAAGATTAGATAGAAGTGCATTTAGTGCTTTCATAAAAGTACATAGGTACCACTATAACTTGCATACCTATCTACTAGCATACATTTAACTGCAGGTAGTTCAATTTCAATGGTAATTGAAAGAACTCAGCACCAGACAGTATCAGGTCCTCAGCATGTTATTTGACTAGTTAACAGCAATCTATTCACATTTACAAATTAAATTTGCATGATTGCACCTATAGTGAATCCTTTCAGGAAATACTTTCTCACTGGGTGTGCCTGAAATCTCCCATGAAGTCAAAAGGAACGGAGGGTTCTCAGCACCTCAAAGGAGCCACTCAAAACATTGTAGGATCAGACCCTAACCTTCTAACAACATGTAAAGAATAAACAGACATATAAAAATGAACAAAAGAAAAAGCAATATGGGAAATTAGAGTAGCAGGATGCACTGGTACCAGTATTTGCAACTGCGTATATTTTTAAGCTAACTTTTCCAATATTTAAATATCACTTCATGTAATTATTATACTGATTTTACATTTTTAGAAGAAGAAATAGGTTTTTTATTAAGCATTTTTTCTGTTCCTAAAGAGCTTACTATTTTGTATAATAGCAAACTAACCTAAGGTTGGCAAAATAATTTAAACTCTATTGCGAGTAGTCAAAAAGGAAAAGAAAACTGTACCATTTAAACCATCACATATGCTTTTAAATAATACTCATTTAACCTAGAGCAGAATGTTTTTCCCCCCAAAGGGATCTACACCCTGTGCCTCCCTCTGAAGAAGAAGAAAAAAAAAAAGCACCTGGTTTAGTATGGTTTCATGCATGCACAGCCTGCAGCTATAAGCAAAGTTATGAGATATCTGGCAATGCATTCTTAAAATAAACTTAATTGCCTTGAGGTCTCTGTTCAAACTGTAAGCCTAATTCCTTTTGTGGCGCCAGACAACTTCCCCAAAACAGCAGACTCTGCCTGGAAATGAAAGCAAGGTTTATTTTACTCAGTCACAGAATAACGGGTTTAGCACTGCTTGTTTTGTTAATACCCCGGTGTGAAATTTTCTTCTGATTGATATTTGCAAAACAGTGCCACCCACATTATCACATGCAGATTAACAGGTAAACAGTTACTGTAATTAAAAAGCCTGATTAGGGAAGGTGTTGCAATTGAGACTTCTTTTAGCATGGCACAGGATGTGGCCTGTAACTTGCAGGAACTGATTCCAAATTAACTACTCCGTGCCTTATTTTAAAAAGTATATTGTGTTCTCACAAATAGAATAAATAACAGAAAAATATTTAAGCATCAAAATGGTCATATTCTATATATTGTATTATTGTAAAAGGCAATTAAAAATATCATTTCCCTTTCTTTAAATAACATTTCCATTTTATGGTGCCAAGTATCAGGAGGTAGCCGTGTTAATCTGTATCTACAAAAACAAGGAGTCTGGTGGCACCTTAAAGACTAACAGATTTATTTGGGCATAAGCTTTTGTGGGCTAGAACCCTCCATGCATCTGATGAAGTGGGTTCTAGCCCACAAAAGCTTATGCCAAAATAAATCTGTTAGTCTTTAAGGTGCCACCAGACTCCTTGTTATTTCCATTTTATCAATCTAGCCAGGATCCTGCATGTGCTTAACTTTAAGCATGTGAGCCATCTCATGATTTTAATTACACTACTTACATGCTTAAAGTTAAGCACATGCATAAATACTCTGTTGAATCAGGGGCCTTAATTTGTAGTTATTATTTTGTAATAGTGATTTCTAAAGTAATTAATCTGTAAACTTCTTGAACAGTTGAACTTTTAAATCTTGACTGCTGAAAGCTACATCTTTGAAGAGCATTTCTATCATTATCAGATAACAATGCAGATTTTGAAACTTTGGGTTCAGAGTTTTAAAAGGAACACATGCAAATAAGGATTAAAGTTATTACAATATTATTTTGCAAAACACACTATAAATTGGATGAGAGTATTATTTAATTCTTGCTGTACTAAGTTAACTCTTGTTAAGCTATACTTTTCCTCCCCATGTCAAAGCAATTGAACTGGTCTTTTATTAGGAGCACATCTTTAAAAGGATTTGAATTTTGGTTCCCTCGCTGTTCTGGCAACACAAGAAATAAAATGTCAGACTGAGTGGGGGAGAACAAATGCCATGCACTTTCATTTAACATTTACTTTTAATTTATTTCAGATTAATTGTGCTGGGTAATCTTTAGTACTTAACTTTTAATATTATTTGATCAGACACACTCCTTTGTGGCTGCTTTGATCCTTTTAAAGCTATGCCAACCCTAAAACTGTAGCTCTTGCAGGTGATTTAACTCTACCAAGAAAAGACGACATAAAAAAGATCCTTTGTTTAGATAGTTCGATACTGAAAACAAAGACAATAAAAGGGTTCATTTGTAATGCATTATAACCTTGTATCACTTTGTTCTATCTAGAGATATTAGCTCAAGAAAACTACATGAACAGCCACTAACAAAGGAAATATTGCTTACCCAAACTACCTTAACATATCAAAATCGTAAGGATTTTTACTGATATTATGGGGGTATCCCAAAAAGATCTGTATATTCTCAACACTGCAACATCAGTATATAGGAAGGTAAGATGGATATTTGGTAAAATAACCCAAATCACCTCAGAATTTTGTAAATATTGTAAATACCTAAATTTGCTGCCATCAAAATGTGGAAATTATATGCAGCAGAGAAACTGCTTTCTACTCAAATGCAGAAGCAAAGATTCAATGCCAGTGTGAACACTGGGAGTTCTCCAACACTGCAGCACAATGTCAACAGCCTGCTCCAGGAACAAATGAAAGGGGCAGGTGAAAAAAGGGGGTTATAAGGGGTGTTATGAGAGTTCAGTATTCAGGATACTTTCTTTCTTAAGTTTTGGGGGGAGAGGGAGGAGTTTAAAAGCACTTTTAACATTTCTTAGCACAAACATGTAAAATTTGTAAAGGACGTTCATCATTCCAGCTTAAAGGTGAGCTGAAAAGCTTTCTACCTGCCAAGACCTGAGCTCAGAGTTCTGTGTTTCTTCTACAACAGTTGATAACATCATTAGCACATAAAATGAAGCAGGTGCTGCTGCATTCCCTGCATTCCTGGTCCACAGCTTGAGGTGCTTGTGACATCCTAGGTGTTGGAGGGAAAACACCTTTGAACTCAAACCTCAGCAAAATAAGAAATGCAGCTAAAGTTCTACTACGTTGTTTTAAAATGTATTGAACTGTAACTCTGAAGCTGACACATACTTTCTGGTTTTAGTTTAGGATATTTAATCTTCTACTTTTAATATCATTTCATGTCAATTTAAAACTTTTATATGCCTCATCAACTCTATAATCCCTTTGCTATCAATTATTTATTAATTATTATTACTTGCATTGCATTGTCCATAGCGACCCAGCCATTGATCAGGACCCCACTCTGGCACAGAACAAAAAATGGCCTCTGAGAAGCTTGCAATCTAAACAAACAGCAAGAAACAACAGGGGCATGCAAGAAACCAATGGGAGGGGTGGGGAGCACAAAGAAACAAGACAAAACTGGTCATCATGCTAAGCAGCGGTCAAAGCAGACCAGCCGCCCAGTCCCACTGAATGGACATTCTGGTTAAACAGGACTGAACAGGTTTGACTGTGCTCAGATATTTCCCCCACCCCATCCTCTCTTTGTTAGTATTACCCAGATTAAACCAATTTTCAGGTTGAAAACTAAAATCTTTAAGACCTCTTATACCACAGAGTTTTGAGCAGAAGTTTGAAATCAGGGGTGGGAGGATTTTGATTAAAAATAGACAGCACAGTGCACCTTATATAACCTACTGCCCTGGTTTCTGTATATAGATTAGACCAGAGGCCTCCAAACTGTGGAATGTGCCCCCCCTGGGGGGGGGGGGGGCAAGGAGGAATGTTCAGGGGGGCATGGTGGGTCCCAGGCCAGTCCCCATGTGGGGCAGGGAGCAAGCACCACCCAGCCCCTCTCCACTTCCAGCTCTGCTCTGGCCCCACCTCCAGCTGCGGCCCCGACTCTCAGCCCTGTGCCCAAGCGTCACCCCCCAACTGGGATGGCAACTTCGTAATATTTAAAAAACGGACACTCCACTAGGAGTGCTGGAACCGCACCGTCCCCGCCCCTTCTGTCTGAGGACCCGCCCCTGCCCCATCCTTTCCCCCCAGAGCTCACTCCACCCCGCCTTTTCCCACAAGGCCCTGCTCCAGCCCTGCCCCTTTCGCTGCTCTTTCCCGCTCCCCTCCTCACTCGCTGCTCTTCCTCTCTCTCCCTCAACTCTGCTCGGGTCGAGAGGGACTCGCCTGTGGAGCCACAGCTGGGAGCTGCAGCCACCTGATGCAGGTAGGAGGTGGCCCTCGCTAAATAGGGGCTGGCACCGGTGATGACTTCGTGTCAAACTGCCTCTCCCACATATACTAACCAGAATTTGGGTGTCCAGTCAGTATATCTGACAGGACACAATCAGGTCCCCTTTTCGACCAAACTTTCTGGTAAAAAACCATGCACCTGGCCACCCTAGCCCCCAACTATGGCCTGACCGCGGCTCCATACCTGGTCCCGGTCCCAGTCTTGGCCCCTGGGCATGGCTCCGTTCCTGGCCCAGCTCCCTCCGGACCCCAGACCAGTGCAACCCTGAAAAGTCTGGGGACCACTGGGTTAGACCATTACAGACTTTTGCTGGTTTAGTGATTTAACAGTATTTTCTCCGTAGGAGACCCACTTTCAGCTTCCAGACTGTCCCTCACTCTTCCAAGTTGGAGGAAGCTTAGACTCTGAAAACACATGGGGCCCCGAACTGTATTTCTTGAAAATGCTTGACACGTGGTTTAAAACCAACCACATTAAGCTGGAACAGGTGTAACACACAGCTTGGGATGGACCAGACACCTATTATCCAGAGGCCAGATATGTAAGATGGAATCAGGGACAGCACACAAATGAAAGCCCATGGCTCCTTGCAAAGAAGATACTGGAATGGTTATCAAGGTGCTGCTTGGGGGTTCTTTGTCTCATATTTGGCTTGAAAGTAGAATTCTGATAAAACACGGATCCCTGTATCTTCTGATTGCAACAATGGGCACAGGAGCACACTCTCTCCTCTTCGCTTTGCCTGGCCACCACGAGGGACACAGCAACACTCTCTCCCCTGCGTTCACTCTGCCTGCTTGCCACCATGAGAGTGCAACTGTCCTCATTATGTTTTCTCCACTGCTGGATGGTAGAGAGGTGAGGTCTGGGTTGGGGGTGAGGAGGAGACAACTAAGGAGTTTCCCCTTCCTTGAGATGCCGGAAAACTCTGTTTAACTTCAGGAACCACATGTCAGGACCCAGTGTACCCAGGGTCTTCCACAGCATGCCAAACCACTCAAAGATCCACATAAGAGTGCGCAAGAAACGTGAATCCGCAAATCTTTTGGGTAGGGAATGGGAGCTGCAAACCTGTAAAGTGTGTAACAACTTCAGGCCATGTTTTGAAATTGTCTTCAACTTAACCTCTAAATTTAAACAAGCAAAATTTTGGCACATGCTAAAATTCAGAATTGCACCACCAAGTGCTGTTTGTGCTAACAATTCCTGTAAACACCTACTTACTGGATAAGGACACAAAAATGCTATTTGTGAAAAACTGTTCAAGTTTTTGTGGCATATCAAAATATAAGCAAGGAATTTTGAGTCCATAAATTTAAAAACATTTATCAATTTTTAAAATGCAGGGGGAATAAAAATGTGGTCCTCTTTCTGACTGCTGGATGACTAGCAACTCAAATCAAGATAGAAACAGGCCAACATTGCTCAGTATGTGCAAAACAACCTACTTCAAATAAGTGGACACACATTAAAACAAGTTTTGGTAATGGTTTGCTGATTTGCTTAAAGAGATAAATATGACAGGTTAGGAGATAAATAATAAGGCCCAAATCCTGCTAATACGTGCACACGTAACTTTAGTCACACAAGTTTACAGACACTTGCTTGATCAGATTCTCAAGTTGCTAATTATTAAGAGCTTGCCTACACTAGAAATGTACCACTTTATCTATATCAATATGTAGCACACACACATGCAAATACACACACGCGCATATATACACACACACATTGTGGAGGCAATTATTCCGGTATAAAAGTGCTTCCAACTCAGGAAGTGAAATAAACCATACCAGTGTAAGGTACCTTTATACCCACATATCTGCATCCACACTAAGACTTGTCTCAGTATAACTTTTCTAGTAGATCAGGCCTACATTGACAAGAACTTAGACTTATGTCAATGAACTTACAAATTCTTCCTATTCTTTATTTACCCTGATTTTAGATTTTATGGGATTCACATTTTGACCTTGAAAAATTCCTTGTTTAAAAAAAAGTTTCTAATAGATTCTGATCTCCTCTTATTATGCTCATCTACCCTGGAGCTTACAGTAGTTTCCGTACCTGGCCTAAGTGTGAATAATATCTCTATTCTTTGTCACTTAACATACACAATGTATGGTTCACTGGAAAGGTTATGAGCCCAAAGCATTTTACCACAATCCATATACGGTCATGGAAAAACACTTACTTTCCCCTTTATTTGGTTAATGTGCAACTCTCAATGCAAGTTCTACAAAAGTCCTTATGGTAAAGGGCATGGGAACCATGGAGAATTTCTACATGGCAAGGGAGGGGTAAAATGAAACTTGAAAGGACAGTCTCAAGAACTAGTGTTCAGTGCAGACACATTTGCTGTAATCTAACTTTCAGTGTGTGCTGATATGAAAGAGGCCCCTGTTTGTAGTCTCAGCAGCCTTTTATCAATGGACATTACAATTTACAACTGTGAACCTGCCTCCAGTTCCCACCTTGAGATATGTGACATATGAAGAAAGAGCTTTATTTATGGCTGGTATGAAAGAACATGAGGTGGGTATTTTCTATCCCAGGGATTCTCAACATTTCTCATAGTGTGAACCACATGTTAATTGAGAGACTGACTTGCAGGCCACCTCCTCACCATTCATGGTAACATATCATCGCTGTGGCATGTACAGCAATTGCTTACATGGAAAAGTGATATTTCATTTACTTTAAGCTTCTTTTAATACAATTTAACAGTTGGAGAGGAGAAAAGCCAGTAATATGTGACCAGCCAGCAACCCAAAAGGATACCAGAAAGCATCACTGCAGATCACAGTAATCTATGAACCACAGTCGGACAACTGGTGTTCTACCAGATTTCTTTATTTAAATGTATAACAGAACAGACAACCGCATCCCAGAAGGGGATGTGGGGTTCAGAGTTCATTTAAAGTATTATGAATCCTTCTCTCAGGGGCATTTCAGAACAGTTCTCTCCAATTCAGAGTAAGCTTTCTAACTGCTGGAGAATGAGAATTTGTGACGTTATCTGATTAAAATATGACTATATAGAAGATTGTTGCTCCTACTGTTATATATTTGCAACAAATCTTGTACAAAATGTGGCATGTAAGGTGTCTATGAAAAGGTTATGATTTGCTGAATATAATTATGCTATTTGTATGCACATATTGTTTTTGTATTTGAAGTTATGAGTATTGGCTCTATATCTGTATTTCGAATGTTTGCTCCTGGGGTAACGCTCAGTGGTGAGCTGGAGCCGGTTCGCACTGGTTCGTGCAAACTGGTTGTTAAATTTTGAAGCCGGTTTAAAACCGGTTGTTAAAGGGGTGGGAAAACTCCGGCCTGCAGGCAACATGCGGCCCGCGGGACCATCCTGTCCGTCCCACCTGAGCTCTCAGCTGGGGAGGCTCCCCTGAGAATTTTTACTCACCCGGCGGCACTTCGGTGCTGGGTCCTTCACTCGCTCCGGGCCTTCGGCGGCACTTCGGCGGTGGGTCCTTCAGTGCCACCGAAGACCCAGGTCCAGAGCCAGAGCTGAACTAGACACAGGAACTGAGGCAGGGTGGGCAAAAATGGCTTTACACCATCTTTTCACCCCCTGGATTCTGAAGGTCTGGACAGCTGCTCTAAAACTCTGCTACACAAAAGACCTCCCTGAACCTTTGCAAGGGGCCAGAAGAGCTAGAGCACTGTGCCCTCCAGTCACGCCACCAGCATGCCCCATACGGGGACCTGGAAGGGCAGGTGATTGGGGGGAGAGCAGTGTAGGACGTTTCTCACAACCCTGAACCACTGAGGGAATCCTCTTATACCGGGGGACCCTGCCATCTATGCAGCTACTTATGCCAGGATCCAGAATCAGGGGCAGTAGGATTAAAGGAGTGCCATTAATAATACAAACTTTAGTCAAATCAACCATTTTTTCATGGGTTCTAAAGCTGCAAAGTACCTAAGGGGACATATTTCCCAAGCAAATATGCAGTAATCAAAGTGCCAAGAAAATAGAGAGGCTGACAAAGTTTTAGCAAAAAGTTTCCCAAGTAAATGTACCTGTTTGTTTTGTCAGGGCTAAACTGATCAGCAAATACGGGTTCCACCTCTGATGTGGCTCACCAAAGTGGTAAAACTGTTTTGTTAAGCAGAAATATCAGCTTCCCACCCACCCTAAAAATTAAAGATTATGCTGCAAGGAGCTCCAAAAGATTGCTAAGGCAAATCAACTATTCTGTACAAAAGTTACGTCATCTTCCAATTTTAATTCTGATCTCACTCACAGTAGCTTTTCACATCTTTCAAACATCAGTGCCCTTCAAACTGAATCCTAATCTCACTGTGCTCCATTTCTTCAAGCTGCTTTAGATTTAGTAAAACATAATTCATTTGGTCTGATTTAAAACCAACCCTGATAACAGCTTTAAATAACCTGCCAAAAGATCCTTTTTCAAGGCTGTTACAATAAATCACAGTGATACATGAGGGAAGATACACAGGAGAAAGAAGGGTGTCTGGAAGAAGAGACTCATCTTTAGTGCTAAGTAAATGAGAACTGCCATAATCACTATCCTGAGACTGGTATCATATGAAGAGAGGAAGATGACCCACATGCTTTTAACAGGTCTAAATAATTGTTCAGACCTAGTCAAGTCTCATGACAGAATGTATTCCTTTGGTTAGTATCTGTAGAGAGCTCATCAATTATAAAATGGAGTAAGGACCGGTCTTTTAGACAATGCAGTTCTTATTGCTAGCTGTAAATTCCACTGAAGTCAATGATATGCTATGCAGCCTAATCTTTGACGTTTTAGAGGAGATGACATTTTCTGCCCATGCTATCGCTGAGACAGAAGCGGCACCACACTAGATGAAACAAGTCAATGCGCCTTTACCAGGAAGTAAGCACTGTGCCTGGCAATAAGTGTTTGCAGGACTGGGCCCTAAAATACTGTGGGAAGAAACTGTATTAATTAATTATAATAATGCAAAAGTCAGAACTTGCTAACCATATTCCCATTCATCATATTAATATGCCTAGGTAATTACACATATACATCATTAAACAACTGCAGCAGGCTGGAAAACAGACACTAATTTACTTGTTTGTAGCCATGTTATGTCACCAACCTACGTAATTAAACAAAGCACTGATCACTTTACCATACATGCCCCTAGAAAATTATGTAAAGAAATGAGAGAGAATCATAATACCAAAGCAGATTGAAAGAACACTGTATTTTGATAGAATCAAATCCTGCAATCTCCAGGTCCCGTCCACCCTACAAACACAGGATGATGAAAGTTTTAAAGCCACTGTTATGTCCCACATTTATTGTAACAGGGAACGACACTAACTCTTTCCAGCCTGTAACCGGGCCCTGTGAAATAGCAGCATTTGTAGTGCAGACCTAAGGTTGGTCAGTCCTTACTCAGGAGTTCACAGGAGTTGTGACTGAATAAGGATATAAAAATCACATTGATGTCCACTGAGAAATATAAATGCAATGCAGTTCCATTATCATCTTAACAACCCGAATCAGAAAACTGCATTATTGCTTAGCGCTGGGAGCTCCAGTCCACTACCACAAAATGGATATGGTCCAATGGAGCCCAAATTCTTTGACTGTCAGGACAAGCTGAATTAATTTCTGCTTAATTTCCCAGGCTTTCCTGGAGGCTGTTGATTAAAAGGGAGCATATTTCAGCTGTGTTGTGCCCTGAGCTCTGTACCATTAATACACTGACCCTATTCAATCAGAACGTATTTTTGTAAACGGTTTGCAAATGCACCTAGTTTTAGATAGGTGTATTTTTAGAAATCAAAATAAATTAAATTATTATAAGAAGCCACAATCCAACTTGCAAAACCGGCATACGAATTTTAAAATAAAACTGATGGTTGTTTATTTTATGTCAAGCTTTAATTTATAGCTAAGAATCAGACAGTAACAATTGAAATGGACAACAATGTGTATAATATACAAATGACTCAGTTCTGCACTTTCAAATGTTTGTAACAGTTTTGTTTTAAATCCGTTCCCCTCTCATGCAACTCTTTTACTCCTCAATGAGTCCTAATTATGCATGCAATTTGAAGTTTCTAGGTTCAGTTGTTTATGAGATATCCTATGAAAAACAACCCACTGTGGTCAAACTTGTTACAATGGGAAAGATGTTTTGTTTACCTGATGTGATACTAAGCACTCCTGTATTCAACCCTTGCACACTACTGTAGTAATGTTTGTATAAAAGATGTCTTGTGAAGTGTCATTTGAAAACTAATAACTCACTGATCATTAGTTTTCTTACATGATGTACGTATGCAATGGGTATTAAGAGTTATGCATATTTGCTGGAATTATAACTAAAGTGTGCGTAAACCAGATACGTGAGGGAGAGCTGTTAAACAGGTGTATCCTCAACAAAGGAATGTATGTTTACTTCAATTTACATATAAGCAGTAAAAAGTCCCATCACGCTAACAAGGGGTGGAGGCAAACCTCACACTAGAAGACAGCATGGCGTCTACACCAAGCAGGAGAGAGAAGGCTGGTCTGGGTTTTACTTTTCAGAAGCACCCATTTCCAAGGTTGACTGGTCTGTGAAGACAGGCATGCTGAACCTCCAGGGATAAGCAACCTAAACAACTGATTGTACACATTGATGTATTAGAAAAGTGTATAGAGTGAGGTCTTTTCTGAAAGCCAATGACATACCAGTGATTAATATAATTGTGAAATGTATGTATTAACACTATATAAGGAATCATTGATATAAGAACAGCCATTCTAGGTCAGACCAAATATCCTGCCCAATACCCTGTCTTCTGACAGTGGCCAATGCCAGGTGCCCCAGAGGGGATGAACGGAACAGGTAATCATCAAGTGATCCAGCCCCTGTCGCCCATTCCCAGCTTCTGGCAAGAGGCTGTACAGTCTGCCCAGACAGGAGGGAATGTCATAGCTATTTGCATGTCTCCTATGTATATAAAAGCATGGTAGAATTGAAACAGTGGAAGCCACATTTACACAGAAATCATACAAGGGGATGGGAAGCCCACAGGAAGGGAATGACAGGATGAGGTCATCCTGCCTTTTGAAACAAAGTCACTGTACTTTGGGAAATATAAGCAAGGGCAGAAGCCATCTTTGGCATCCATCATTAGACAGACACAAGACGTCAGAGCTCTTGCAAGCTACTTAGACAAAGATCTTTCATTTAAGAAGACCAGGGAAGCCAGGACCTTGTACTTTTATGGAAGGTCCTGACAGAGGGAAAGTCAGCCATGACTGGGGAGAAGAATGATTGGTGAGAGAAACCATCTTGAACAAAGCCTGAATCTTGCTAGATTAAATTTTAAACTTTTTGAAGGTATTTTGTTTTGTTTTACTTGTAACTCTTATCTTCATTCCTTGTCCTTGAACTCACTTAATCCTATATATATTTTGTTAATACATTTATTTAATTTTTACCATAAACCAAGTCAAATACATACTTCCTTTAAACACAACATTATCTCCCAGCTAAGTTAATAAGCTGTGATGTGTTTTGTGTCTTTAAAGGAACCAACAAACCATATTATTTCTCTGAACTATCCAGGAGATGATTGGACATTGCAGAGCACACAGTTTTGGGTAAATTTGGGACTGGGAGTGTGTTAGGATCACCCTGCAATTAGTAACCAAGGCTGGAGAAAGGCAGTGGGGTGGTAGACAGGCTGCTGGGATCAGACCTATTCAATCAGAGCTGTCTAGCACAGTGGTTCTCAACCAGAGGTACGTGTACCCCTGAGGATACACAGAGGTCTTCCAGGGGATACATCAACTCACCTAGATATTTGCCTACTTTTACAAAAAGCTACATAAAAAGCACTGGCAAAGTCAGTACAATCAAAAACGTCATACAATGATGTGTTTATACTGCTCCGTATACTATACATTGAATGTAAGTACAATCTTTACATCCCAATTGATTTATTTTATAATTATATGGTAAAAACTAGAAAGTAAGCAATTTTTCAGTAACAGTGTGCTGTGACACTTTTGTATTGTTATGTCTGATTTTGTAAGCAAGTAGTTTTTAAGTGAGATGAAACTTAGGGGTACTCAAGTAAAATCAGACTCCTGAAAGGGATACAGTAGTCTGGAAAGGCTGAGAGCCACTGGTCTAGCACACAGACACTGCATGCTGGTAGGCTGGTTAGGAGCAGCCCAGGTTGGGAGCTACAGCAGCAGAGCATTGTGAGGCACCCAAATTTACAAGGCAAGTGACGGCACAAGCCCTCACTGGTCTGGCCTGCACCCCAGAATTTGATACCCTTTCATAAGTTTCAACACCAAGGAGATATGAGATTTTGCTCAAACTTTCAAAAACACAGATCTTGAGGCAGATTTGCTAGTGAGGATCCCCACTGCAAAGTTGGTCCCCAAAGACAACTGTTTAGGAAAGTCATGAACGTGTAAAAACAGGGGTTAAGAATGGAAACTATTTTGAATCCTTTACTGCTGAGAAATCTTGAATGGTGGGGTGAACAAGAGAAAGGAGTGCTGACCCCTTAATGACTGCAAATTTAAATGTCATGTTAAACAAAAAATTTACACTACTCAGAGCCTTGTCAAAGGAATACTCAACAAGGTAATCCCTATATAAATTTGACAATCATATACCCAATATTTATATCCTTTGACTTTTGCCAGAATATTTTTAACAGGATACAGAAATGTTTAAATGTTTACGCTTCTAGTCAAACTAATTTCTGCTATCCTTCTCCATATTTAGGCTTACATTCTACTCTATTTCAAACACCAATGGTGAGCTAAAGTTCAGTTTTCACTTGAGTTTATCTTATTCAGCTCTGAATTTACTGTAGTAAAAATATCTTCAGCACACAATCCACTATGATTAATAATGTTAACACCAATTCCACTGATGCAGAATAAAAACTAAACAGATCCTAAATCTGGCCTCTGTAGAACAGAAGTACTATCAACACAAAGGAACTGCAGAATATAAATTTTTGATATGTACAAATTGTTGAACATGACAAAAACATACTGAATCTATCACGTGCATTTAAAAATTTGCAAACAACTTGTGGAAAACTGCGAGAAAGTTTTTTGTTTTTTTTCCCAAACAGAAACAGCTATGTATTACATATTTTTAACGAAACAACTGATATTTACCATGACAATTTTAAGTCAATGCTTATTTCAGCACTGTCAAGACTGTAAGGAAAAACGTATGATATGCATTTTTTATACTAAGATTCTACAGTGTGCACAGTATGCACAAACTGCAGGTGCTCATATACTATGGCAATGGGTACAGTATGGCAATTTGGACTTAATAAAATAGTACTGCACGTTAAATCCATTCCACACCAGGGAATGTGGGATCTCCACTGGTGTAAATAGTCACAGCTCAACTGAAGACAATGGAGCTATGACCATTTACATCAGTTGAGAGCTCTGGCCTTCTAGTCTCTGTGATATGGAAAGTTCACAGTACATCTGCAAGGGAGGCAAAGATGGAGGAGCTGTGCACGGAAGTCCCTACATTACCTGTTTGCCAGGGACCGTGCTCCATACCAGTACCCAGGGATTGGAACTGAGCAGGTTCACAGTGACTTTGTAAACTGGTGCTTTTTTTCCCCTCTTTTCTTTCTTTTTTTTTTTTTTTTTCTTTTTTTAACTTCAGTGTTGTGCTCCAGAATCTAAGTTTTCATTTTAAACAAAAGTAAGTCTGTATCCACAGTGTAAAAATTTACTAAGTAGACTTAATCCTTGGGCTAATACCAGGCTGAAATACACCAAGTCACACATGCACCATCCCCTGTGTCTCCTGCTGGCAGAGAAACCCACACTGACAGGGTCTGAGATCCTGGTCTCTGGCTTGCTGAACCTTCAGCTCCTAACTACTGCTGGCTCCCACAGCACACACAAACAAAACAATTAACATAACTTCCCATCACACACACACACACAAGATCAACAAATTAAAGCTTCCACCTCTGCCAATAAATCCATTAATTCTGGGCCACCTTCCACCCTACTCTCTACTGAAACAATTTACTCTGCCCCGCTCCCAACAGATTAATACTAGGCATCTCTCCAAATAGCTTAGTCTATATGTTGGTTCCCAGACATAGAATTGTCTTCTGGGAGGCAGAGGCAGTGCCGGGTTTACAATGGCTCCACTGCCTCTATGGAGCTGGGCCCATGCTCCGCTTGCACTGCACCCCAAGACCCTGCTGACTCCCCCCCACCCACCACTTGCTCCTCTCGGCCTGCCCGCTGTCTGGCCGAGGGCTCCTCTCAGCCCCCTGGCCGGACCCCAGTGCACCTCCGGCTCTGGGCAGTCTCTGCTTCCCACCACCTGTGGGGCCCCACCTGTCTCCCTGGAGCTGAGCTGCCTGGGACTGGTGCAGAAGCCTGGCCAGTCTCAGCCAGGTGGGTGGTGGGGGAGACAGTGTGGGGGGCTTGGCTGGGCCCCTCCAGGCAAGTGCGTCTTGAGGGAGCCCGACCAGGCAGGCCCTAGCCTGGCTGATCGCACCACTTCCGAGGGGCCAGAGCGATTCCTGGCCCTGGGAGCAGCCCTGGCTGCGCTGCCAGCTCAGCCTGGCAGACACAGACGCCTCCCAGCAGGGCTGGTGAGTGTGGCCGGGAGGCAGGGTTTGGGGGAGTGGGTCTGTGGGGAGCATGGGGGCAGCGGTGTTGGGCTGTGAAGGGGTGGGGAGGATCTGTGTGTGCTGGGGCACTAGGGAGTAGGGGTTCTGTGGGGGGATGCTGGGCAGTTGTGGAGGGGCTGTGAGCAGGGGTAGTGTTGCGCAGGGCGCTGTGCATTAGTGGGTGGGTCGGGGGGGGCACACTACTCCTAACAACTGAACTTCTTTGGCCACTCTAGCAGTGCCAGCAGCAGTCAGGCTCCCTCTCCTGCCACTAGCATAGGAGTAATCTCTCTGCAGACCTAGGAAGACATGACTGCATCAGTTTATGCTCAGTTCATGTTTGGTAGGTTTGCTTTGCAACTATAAGGTCTGGAAACTTTAAAAAAAATGTAAAAAACTAAAGCTTATTTTGCAGAAGGTGGTTGCATTCACACAGGAAAGATTTCTATTTGCAAGTCTCTTATGGTTGTGAGCAAGGATGTAAGCCAATGCACTGATTTCTGCCTGTGTCTGCAGACAGCCTGAAACAATACCTCTGAGGTATGACATGCCCCATTTTTCTCAGAACGTTAATTAGGAAACCTAACAATAACAAGTGCAATGTAAGCATTGTTATACATTTTACTGCAGAGCAAAACACCAAATTAAAGACAATGATCACCTGATGTCACAGCAGGCAGAACATGCAAGAAAAGAGAGGGACAATCACATTATAAAGATCTGTACAACAATCTGCTCTGAATCGCAGCTCATTTTGGCATCAAGCAAAAGTGGTCTCATTTGTGTGTGGGACTTGGGATAGTATTATCACTTCCTGCCTCCAACCATCTGCACTGAAGCCAGTGCCTAAGATTCATTCATATGGTATAACTATATTGCAATCAGAAACCCACACTGGCCTGTGCCAGCTAACTCGTGCTCACGGAGCTCTGACTATGGCTCTGTTTCACTGCAGTGTAGATGCTCCAGCTCGGGCTGCAGCCTGACCCCTGAGACCCTCCTAACTTGCAGGGTCCTAGAGCCCAGTTTCCAGCTGGCAGGGGCCATCTGTGATTGTCTAACGGCAGTGTAGACATGCCCACGGAGGGGAGTA
Source organism: Eretmochelys imbricata (assembly GCF_965152235.1). Classification (NCBI taxonomy): domain Eukaryota; kingdom Metazoa; phylum Chordata; order Testudines; family Cheloniidae; genus Eretmochelys; species Eretmochelys imbricata. The sequence goes on along the minus strand of NC_135572.1, from coordinate 55,125,254 downwards.
TGGGTCAGGTAAGGTAAACAGCTATTGGATCTGAGCTTACATGGATCTTACATGGGGACATGAAGAAACAGCAGCTTTATTTCAGCAGAGACTGTGCTGCAAGCCCAGGACTTGCCCTAGGGCTGGGTTGGATTTCATTTCCCACTCCTTGTGCAGGATAGCCCATAAAACCTGATCATTCTAGCTTTAAGCAGGATTTGAAAACTGCACACCATAGCCTCATTTTTCTGTGAAACTGGGTCAGCGACCTCAAATGCTGTGAAACTGTACTGATTTGTGATATGTGGGTGGGCAGAGTGTTATAGAATCCTAATATGTATGGAATACCAACATCTCATTCATACACAGGCCAAAGTATTTATACAGTCAAATGGAACGATCACAGAATAAAATGCCGACAATGCTACCATTTGGGAGTCTCACGTTATCACCTAATAGTGATATTTTAAGTCTATGAGACCTCTGTTTAACGTACAATAACCTGCTCACTATTCTGTTAACTCGTCCTTCCACCATTCCTTCGTCTCATCCACCTATTCTATATTGTGAGCTCCTTTTGGAAGTAACAGTCTTTTTACTGCATGTCTGCAGAGTGCCTAGCTGACCCTGGGACTATGGGCTTTGATTGGAGCCCATAAGTGCTGCTGAAATACAAATTTATATAATAAAAAATTAATAATAATGGCAGATATTAAAAGCTCAGAAATCAATAATTTCAGTATTCTACATAACATTAGAATAATTTGAGAGAAATCAATGCAATTTAACAGCCCCAACTAAAGTTGAGTGTGCCTCCTTGAGTATCTTGAAAACAAGTTTCCGTTCAGCAAAATATTAGCATTCATAATAAAATGTAAGTATCCAGGTGCAATTGATTATTGTCGTTCGAGGTTTTCAGGTCATGGACGCTGAGGTAAAGGGCACCACATGGAAAAGTGGGTCTATGTCTTGGCAATATGTAATTACTTAGCAAATGAACTTTATCACTACCATCATAGGGCAAAATTTATATTTTAATTCTAAGTAATATTTGTCTAATTATTTTGTTTAATTTTGAATTTGTACGTTTAAGAAAAAAAAAAAAAACCTACAAAACACCACTAATTTACTCTGATACTCCGTGTTGGTACCACTTAGTATGAAAGAATGAAAAGCGGCCATCATTTTTAAAAGTGTGCTTTGCATGTTAAATTAATTTAGAAACAACTTCATCCCCCCGATCTCATACTGCAGTGTGTAACTAAGGAGCACGCTCCACTACCAACACACATCACATCACTGGTAACAATATGAAAATGATTCTTGCCAGAAGCTAGGAGTTGTTGTGGACCTAAAGATAGGTAGTTGATAAGTCACAAAGGTCCCAACCGTACTATGCTTCCCAGGAAAAAAAAAACCCTGCAGATTCAGGGAGGATTAGGTTGGATATTAGGAAAAACTTTTTCACTAGGAGGGTGGTGAAACACTGGAATGAGTTACCTAGGGTGGTGGTGGAATCTCCTTCCTTAGAAGTTTTTAAGGTCAGGCTTGACAAAGCCCTGGCTGGGATGATTTAGTTGGGGATTGGTCCTGCTTTGAGCAGGGGGTTGGACTAGATGACCTCCTGAGGTCCCTTCCAACCCTGATATTCTATGATTCTCTATCTTTCTATTCAGATCCATTTCCATTTGTTCCATGGGGAAGGATGTGCTGTGACTGAAGGTCAGGGCTTTCTGTAATGTTGCAACATGCTCCACTTGCTCATGTGTGAGGTGACAGCTGCTTATAAATTACTCCAGCCCACCAACCTTACTGAAAATAACAACAGGAATGTGGCGTCACAAGGAAAGAAAACTTTAAAAGTACTTTTTTTGAAAAAACTTATTTTACAAACACACACGCTCATCTAAACTTACCCTCTCATAACAGAGTGAGCAGAAATGGCTTGCTGTAGCCAAGTTTCAATGTGGTCTCCAGAAGACCTCAAGTGAAGTCTCTCTTTGATTTAACATTGTGTCACTTATGAAAGCTGACCAAAAGGGGACCATTAGGGAATTCAAAATATATTTTGATTTTACAGGCCATGCTAGTTTATGGAACAAATCAGAAGGAATTAATGTTCTGGTATTTCCATAATTGGCCAAATTTACAAGAGTTCTCAGTATCTTGGGCTCCCACTGAGAATAGAGATGCTGGATGCTGAGCTCTTTTGGAAATCTGGCTCAATATCTTAAGCTCCTCCTTTCTCTAATTTTTCAAGTGAGTGTTTCTAATATATAGTTTAATCCTGCAAATACTTATGCACATGAGTTACTTCACTCAGGTAAGTAGTCTCATGAACGTCAATGATAGTACTAACCTGTAGAAAATTACCCATACAGGAAAGCATTCAAAAAGACTGAGCCTACACCAATTACTTGCTGGAATACCTTTTTGTTGTTTGCCTACATGTTTGAGAATAAACACATGCATATGACAGACACTGAAGGGAATGTGGTTGTCTTCCAGGTAACAATGAATCCAAACAGCATATTCTTTGGTTTTCTTTGTTCCTTTTGTGCTCGTTAATGTAAATATATCACACATAGGAACCAAACTTTAAATTAACCTCTGGCACCAATTAAAGTATCTCAGCAATTCATGTTTGTCCAAGTTCATTTAAATACTGTGGTGTTTTAATAGCACATGACAGCGCATGCAGAAGAAATCAGGTACTGGACATCAAATTAAATCTAAAATACTCAACACTCCCCTACCCTCTGAAAATCAGCTTTAAACAGGGAATTATCTATCATCAGTCCCTGACTATAGCACTTCCACTAGACCCTAAAGGTCAACAGACCCAGGCTCTGTCAGAGCAATGAAGAAAGTGAATTTCAGGGGCCCTCTATTGAAAACACTCTGCCCCTAGTCCTAGATGCTCTAACCAAGGAATTATAATCAAGAGCATATCAACTGATTTCAGCTAGTGCAAAGGCTCATGAGGAAAGGACTGGATTCTCAGCCAGACAGGACTCAAACCACGAACAGCTTTAAAGCTCAGTATCAACAACTCTTGAATTTTACTCCAAAGTTAAAGAAGAACTAGTGAAGTCCTTGTAGCATGGTGTTACATGTTTCCAGAGCTAACACCACTAAGCAATCTGGCCACAGAACCAGGTGTATTCTCCAAGTGGTTTATGGTAATGGCATGTACAAATTAGAGCAGGGGTTGGCAACCTTTGAGAAGTGGTGTGCCAAGTCTTCATTTATTTACTATAATTTAAGATTTTGCGTGCCGGGGCTGGTGGCTGGAACCCCAAACTGGCAACAGGCTGAGCAGGGCCAGCGGCCAGGACCCTGGCTGGCATAGGACAGCGGCTGGAACCCCAGACCGGCAGCGGGGGCGGCAGATGGAACCCCAGACTGGCAGCGGACTGAGCTTCTCAGCCTGCTGCCGGACTGGGGTTCCATCCGCCAGCCCCTGCCAGCCGGGGTCCTGGTCACCAGCCTCTCTCAGCCCGCTGCCAGCCCGCGGTTCCGTCCATCCAGGCTGGCAGCAGGCTGAGCGGGGCTGGCAGCCAGGACCACAGGCCGACAGCGGGCTGAGCCGCTCAGCCCGCTGCCGTTCTGGGGTTCCATCCGCTGGCCCCTGCCAGGCGGGGTCCTGGCTGCTGGCCAGGGATTCCGTCCATCCAGGCTGGCAGCAGGCTGAGTGGGGCCGGCTGCTGGGACCCCGGCTGGCAGCAGAGTGCCACTAAAAATCAGCTTGCATGCCACCTTTGGCATGCATGCCGCAGGTTGCCAACCCCTGGATTAGAGATTACCAAATTGGAGTTCACCAGGGCTTCCCCACAACATCGAGACTCTCAGTATAGGGAAGCGGTTAAAATTCAGCAACCAACAATGTGGCTTTTGTAATAGGTGCTGCAACTTGGGGTGCTGCAGCACCCCCCGCCTTGAAGTGGTTTCCATTATAAACAGGGTTTACAGTTTGGTTCAATGGCTCTCAGCACCCCCACTAAACAAATTGTTCCAGTACCCCTGGCTTTTGTCCCACTATACACAGATCTAGTGCCACAAGAGCATCCAATCCAGTCCTAATCTGATCAATCATCTCTGCATGTAAAATAGAAACCAGTGAGAAATGCAGAGATCTAAAATATAATCTATTAAATATTACTAAAATAAAAACAATTAATTCTGTAATATTTTAACCATTACATATTAATGTAATACATATTTTACCTTATTATAAAAATAACAGAACTCAGATGATCTATTTTAAAGAAATCAAATATTTGGCACAAATCTGGAATTCTTTAAGCATGCAAGTCCTTTAAGCATACTTGACCATGGCACTCACAATGGTATAGAGGTATAATGACAAGCTGGAAACTCCAAACTGTTTCCAAATGCAAGGGTATGAAGGCTGCTGAAAAATGCAAAATTATGCCTTTATTAAGTGGCTGTCTGGAAATCTTTCTGTGGTATCTGTTTTTAAACACTCATTTATCATTTCACAATAGACTAGGGGCTGGATAACTGGGAACTGCAACACTTAAAGGTCTTGAGAAGTTTTAATGCAATTAAGATAATCATGGCTCTAGACACCAATAACTTTAACAGGAACAGATGACATGGAGGCAAATATGGAAAAGAATGGTATTATAAAAAAATAAGTCAGTTAATCCATTGAGTTCTTAATCCACAATGAAATTTACTGATCTGAACTGTACCAATCATTGCCAGGGTGTTTTACCGAAGAATGTCCTGCATCTAGGCATGTCGTTTTTATTTGTCTAAACTCTACTGATTAATATAGAACGTATAATCCTTTAAGCAGCGATCATATTCAGCTTTGTGTTCTGTGCAGTACAGTGCATGCTGTTGATACTCAATAATAATAAAATAAATAATAATTATTGGATAACATGAGCTGTACAGTGAGACTTTTGCTGTCCTGTGTACTCGGACATTGTTACACTCATATTAGGAGGACAACATTGTCAAGAAGTGGAACAAAGTAATCCTTATTAAAAAGTGATCCAGTGCTACAGTCAGGTATTTTCATGTGTCCTTAGTGTACCTGTCACTAGTTATCGTAATTAATTACTTTAGCAACATTAGGTCTGTTTAGAATTACCTAAATTTTCATATCCTTAGTTATTATAATAAAACAAACCTGTAGAGTACATCGGCAACTACTTCAGTCTAAGTCACATTTTACCATGGAAACTATTAAAGATCAGGAAACAGAATATAAAAATAGTTTATAGAAAAGCAAGGTGACCCAGTGGTGTTACTGCACTAGACAGCATTTATCTACATTGTATTGCCAACACAAAATCTGAAGAAATTTGACTGATTCGTCCTGAAGTTCAGGAGTGGGCATCATGGCTGATTCAGGTCAGGATTGAAGAGTATAGTCAAGATAGTATATGAAAACTGGCTCATCTACTGCCTCTACTATAGGCAGATGAAGACAGTGTTACCAGTCTAACTTCCACTCTCAGACTTTATAAAGAAGGCAAAACAAATTTTAGGGTACAATATTTTATGAGTTACTATTTTGCTTGGGGTTCTTTTTACTACTATTTACATAAGCACATGAGAGTACTTTACTTCTCTTATTACAGGATTTTAACATCCAGTGACAAAAATGGCAAAGCTTTCCTTTTCTATTCAATAAATGGTCACCCATCTCATTCTGACAGAGAAGTACAGTTTTATGAACTCATCCACACACAATCACCACGGATTTTGATGAAAGCAAAGCGACTGCACTATTTGCTCCGTTTTCATCATTTTGCAGTAAAAATCTTAAATTTGCCCTCTGACCCTAAACTACATTAATCTTAAGGAGTACTTGACGAGCCAATGTCAAGGAGGACCAGCTAATATATTTTCTGTCAGACCAGTATATTCTTTGACCATGGGGTGACAGGGCTGGAGGGTTAGGTGAAGTTCAGGATTCTTATCATGCAGAATAAACTTGATGATACAGGTAGATACATGGACATCCAGAGCCCTTACGCTTTCTGAGCATAGGGACAAGGAAGCGTTAACGCTACCAGGAACTGCAAAGGGGATGGGATCATCACACTAGCAGCTGACACAGAGAGAGCACGTGTCCTACTTCCCATCAGAAAGCCTAGTGCTTTCTCCGTGCTCCTCCAGTGACATTCAGGATCTTAGAAAGGCACACTGGAAACCTAAGGCAAAAAGTTTTAAAACTTTAATCACCTAAGTTATGTACCTAAATAAAGTGGCCTGATTTTCAAAGGTACCGAGTACTCACTGCTCCTTAATGGCACAATATAACCCTAATGCATCTAGTCTTACTGAACTGTAAGGTAGAGAAGCATCATCACCTCCACTTTAATGCTAAATATATATCTATGAGTATTTAATGTTGATGCTTGTAAAACACTCAAATGTCATGATGCTGAGAGCAATAAAAGCACTTAGTGAGAGAGATTAGATGTGGCTGGAGGAAGACTGAGATGCAACTTGCCCAACATCACAAAAGATTTCTATGGAAGAGCCAAGAGCAGAACCCAGGGCTCTTGATCTCCAGCCTTATTTTTTAGCCACAAGACCATCACAGGAGAAAAAAATCACGTGATGTTTGCACCACAAGCAAATGTAGAATTGCTGCTTTTGCAGGGAGAGAGGGGAAGAGGAGGGAGGATAGAGTTCACTAAATTTAAATAAACTAATAAATAAACCCCAATGCAGCCAATTTATTTAGTGTGTGCATAGTTGTCGAGCCAAGCAATGGCATCTTCAGTGGTGTGATGCAGTTCTTCCAGGCCACCGCTGACCCTAGTCAGCAGGCATTCATCAACGACGTGCAGCAGCATCTGTGTTGTGCCGCAGCTGCACCAAGGGCTGTCACGAAGGCCCCAGCAATACCGGTTGGCGGCACAGAGACCGTGCCCGGTCTGGAACCTGTTCAACAGGGACCACTGACGTCGGGGCTGGTCAAAACTAGGCGGGCAAATTGAGGGGTCGGCCATGAGGGACTGGTTGGGGATTATAACAAATATCCATTCCTCTCGCCAGAGTGCTTCTGCCGTGCAGAAGCAGGCTGCAGCCAAGAAAGCACACACTATGATTTAGGACTGGCTGTTAAAAGCAGTTACACTGCTTTCTTACAGGTTAGATACAAGGCCAAGGAATTTTTGCTCTTTTCACTAAAAAAGTGCATTGCCGAAGGTTTCCTATTTGTTCTTCTTATAGTAAAGGCTAATTCTCTCCCAAAGGTATAGTCAATTATGGCAATATTTCAAATATGCAAAACCCAAAATTTTCCCAACATCTTCTTTTTTCTTTATGAGTCCAGTATGCATTAAAAGTGGCTCATATTTTTTAAATAGCACACTTCCTAGTGAACAGGACTTTCTTTTTTTCCCCATTTGAATTAGGGCTGGTCTACACTCAGTGTTTATATCAATTTAACTGTATCAAGGTTTTTTCTGTTTGACAAACAGATATAGTTAAATCAGTACAAAAAATGTATGTAGACAAGCCCTTAAAAACATATCAGTTTCAAGAAATGACCCAGTCTGATCAAGTGAGTTCACTTCCTTTTCAAGCAAGTGCAGTTATAAGTATAAACTTTGCCCAACAGCTAGCTTTTTGACCTTTAGATTTGTACTAAGAATAAATGCTCCTGAGAACACAGATTGCAGGTTATTCTTATAGTAGCTGCACAGAATTCCGAAGCATACATAGTAACACTTCAAAAAATAAGAGGTGGAATTATTGGCTGGGATGGGGTGATGCAAAGCAATAGAAACAGCAGCTGTAGAATAGAACAGATTTCACACAACTCTGAGATACTGTAAGAATCAAGAACATTGCAGTTTAAACATTCTTGGCTGCATTTTTGTATGTCTGCCTTTGAGATCACAACTGATGTTGCCTTCAAAAATAGCCATGCACACACTTTGTATGCAAACCAGGCAGATGGAAAGACTGAATGATGTTTGTTCGAACATGCTAAATTGTGTGTATACCACTTTTTCAGCCCAAAACAGTGACAGGACTGAAAATGTGGCCCTTTATGTAGATACAGCAGTAAACATTACAGTTCATTTTCTGACTCTGAAACTATCGGTCTACCTTTCTAAAGAGATTTTACATTGGTGGCCTACCATTAAAGTTAAGGTGGGATACGCATCTAAAATATAACATCTCCTTATACTTTCCTTATTTGCTTTTGGCATTATAACCCACATTCAGCACTTCTTTGTGTTTCTTATTGGAAATCTTAGCAGTAAAGTTTTTAATTTAAATACATTTAGTCCCTTTTAAAAATTGTGTTTTGGACAGGCCACTCTGTGGAAGACCAATCTAACAATCAAGTTCAATGCTTTTCTGTAAGCCGCATCTCTCCAAGGGCTAAATGTAAACACCCTGCTTGTGATGGTAAGCAGTTACTCACACACACACACACACAGTCAGACTAACTTCACAGGAACTACTCGCATGAGTAGCTCCTCACCAGTGTTAATGAGAGACTCACAATCTGGCCCCATATCTTTCAGGTTTATTAGAGATGGACAAACCAAAAAACAATAAAATATACGAAAGTGAGAAAATAAAGTTGGATAGTAAGCAAAATAAGCCCTAAATGATGCTATTAATCACTGAAGCACTATGGGTGATAAGATCCCTCTCAAATCCTAAGGGCAAGTCTACACTACAAAACTAAGTCGACCTAAGTTATGTTGACTTACAGCCACCACAGCAATTAAGCTGCTTTGGCATGTCCATGCTATGCTCCTTGTGTTGGCGGTGCATGTCCGCACCAGGAGCGCTTGCACCGACCCACTGTCAGTGTGGGGCATTGTGGGACGGCTTCTGAAAGGCAGCAACAGTTGAGGTAAGCAATGCAGTGTCTACACTGACACTGCCTTGACCTAACTACATCGACCTAAGCACTACACTTCTTGCGGAGGTGGAGTTATTAAGTCAGTGTAGTGAGTGAGTTACATCGGTGGGCCACAAGTACTCCTGTTCATTTTAGTATAGACGCTTACAGAGTTAGATCTATGTAAGCCGCCTCATTTAACCCGCTCAATATCCAATTCCAGGTCAGCTTACACAAAATCAATTTTTGTTGGAAGGGTACAGAAAGGAGACAAATATAAAATGCATATTGGTCAAAACAGTTAGACAGTTAGTAAGTTGTAAGATAAAGTGTTCCTAAAACTGGTTCCAAATGTTAGGTACAGGATAATGTTAAATGGAACTGAAAACCTAATTGAAATCCTTTTTGGTGACACAGAGCTCAATCTAGGTGCCTTTTTCTTTACTCTGAGTCCGAAGGCTTAACTCACAATCTCTGACTGCACCCCATCCCCTTCCTGGCTGGTGAGAGTCATGAACAGCTGGTCCCGCTCTGGACCAAAATAGCCAATACTTCATTCAAACTTGCAACACTAAGGAAACCAACCCTGGATACATCTGTTCTTGTCAGCTACTGCCCAAACCTTCTTATCTGAGTAAGCTCACAGAGAAACTAACCGAAAGCCAAATACAAGCTTATCTAATCAAAGCTAATATCCTAGACCCAGCACAATCTGGATTCAGGCCAAGACATACAACGAAAACCACTTTAGTTTTAACAATGGATGATTTCCTGCTGTCGATGGATGGTAGACAGACATCCATTCTCATCCTCCTGGACTTCCCTGAAGCATTCCACACAGTCAACCTCAAGATACTGCTGCCTCACCTGAGAGAGGTGGCAGGAGACCAGGAGAAACTGAAAGAGTAGTGAGAGGAAACTGTGCCTCTGCCACTAGCCCCTTCACATGTAGCATCACGCAAGGATCAGCTTTATCTTTGATCCTATTCAACATCTACATGCAGCTACTACGTGATGGGTCAGACAATGTGGATGCATTTTGCCAGCCCTGTGCAGCTGGCACATAATTTTACCTATCCTTCACCCCAACGACCCCACCCCTAACATCAAGATGGCCCACTGCTTGAACAAGATCAGCTCCTGGATGAAGAACAGCTGATTGAAACTGAATCCAAGCAAGAAAGAGGTGATGCTAGTGGATAGAGGAAAGCACGTGATGAGTTTTCAGCCACCGAGCAGTCTCCTTTGGTTGAAGGTACACACCCACAATTGGACGGTTCAGTCTGTAGTTTAGGATTCCTGGATATATCACTAACACCCATCTCTCACACATAGCAGCATCCATAAGAGATGCTTTCTACCATCTCTGGGTGGCTAGGAGACTCAGTCCCATCCCACCGGATGATGACCTGGATTTAAGTTTTATATTCCTTTGTCACCTCTGGTCTGGACTATAGCAATGGAATATATCCGTTCATAAAGCCACCAGCGCTTAGGAAACTTCAACTAGTACAGGACACTATAGCGCATCTACTCAGCAACACAGGCTACCACGAGCCCCTCAGACCAGTGCTCCACCTTCTCCACTGGCTTTCTATACAACACTGAGTCAAGCTGAACGTCTCATCAAGGTGTTCCATGAGCTGGGCACAGCATACCTAAAAGACTACCTAAAGCTCCAACTCCAGTCATCAGGTACAACGGAGATTTCTACCACAAGTAGGGTGACCAGATGTCCCGATTTTATAGGGACAGTCCAGATTTTGGGGTCTTTTTCTTATATAGGCTCCTATTACTCCACATCCCGTCCCGATTTTTCACATTTGCTGTCTGGTCACCCTAACCACAAGGGTAATGCATGTCTCTGCAGGAGACAGAGCTTTCTCAGGTACTGGTCTGAGACAGTGGAAAGAACTCCCACAGGAACTAAGGCCTATCTCAAAACTTCACCACTTTCTGCCCCAAGTGCAAGGCACATTTCTTTGGCCTGTCTTCTTTAACACACACAGAGCAGTAGGTACACGAAAAAACAAACAACTTACCAAACCAAAAAACTACATTGCACACACAATTTTCCCTGTGGGGAGAGAATGAGAGAAAGAACAAGCCTCTTGTGACAGATGTTAATCACACTATTTCATGCACTACTAGTCGGTACTCAAATACCTACTAGTGATAAGTGGGGTATCACCTGTACAGAACAGAACAGCCTGAAAGTCTCAAGTTCCAGCATGTTTCAAAGAAGTGTTTCCCTGTTCCAGGGCAGCTGTGGTTTTATCAGGAACACATTTTCTTTGTCTTCTCCAAAAGCCCACACCTTAGTAAATCACCTTGACAGGTAAGACCCCTTCCTAAAATTAGCAGCATTATGAACAACGTTGTAAACATAGGTTTCAGAGTAGCAGCCGTGTTACTCTGTATTTGCAAAAGAAAAGGAGGACTTGTGGCACCTAAGAGACTAACAAACTTATTTGAGCATAAGCTTTCGTGAGCTACAGCTCACTTCGTCAGATGCATGCAGTGGAAAATACAGTGGGGAGATTTATATACATAGAGAACATGAAACAATGGGTGTTACCATACACACCATAACGAGAGTGATCACTTAAAGTGAGCTATTACCAGCAGGAGAGCCGGGGGGTGGAGGGGGAATACCATTTGTAGTGATAATCAAGGTGGGCCATTTCCAGCAGTTGACAAGAACGTCTGAGGAACAGTGGGGGCTGGGGAGGGGGAGAAATAGTTTTACTTTGTGTAATGACCCATCCACTCCCAGTCTCTATTCAAGCCTAAGTTAATTGTATCCAGTTGCAAATTAATTCCAATTCAGCAGTCTCTCATTGGAGTCTGTTTTTGAAGTTTTTTTGTTGAAGAATTGCAACTTTTAGGTCTGTAATCGAGTGACGAAAGAGATTGAAGTGTTCTCCAACTGGTTTTTGAATGTTATAATTCTTGACGTCTGATTTGTGTCCATTTAGTCTTTTACGTAGAGACTGTCCAGTTTGGCCAATGTACATGACAGAGGGCCATTGCTGGCACATGGTGGCATACATCACATTGGTAGATGTGCAGGTGAACGAGCCTCTGGTAGTGTGGCTGATGTGATTAGGCCCTATGATGGTGTCCCCTGAATAGATACGTGGACACAGTTGGCAACAGGCTTTGTTGCAAGGATAGGTTCCTGGGTTAGTGATTCTGTTGTGTGGTGTGTGGTTGCTGGTGAGTATTTGCTTCAGGTTGGGGTGCTGTCTGTAAGCAAGGACTGGCCTGTCTCCCAAGATCTGTGAGAGTGATGGGTCGTCCTTCAGGATAGGTTGTAGATCCTGGATGATGCGTTGGAGAGGTTTTAGCTGGGGGCTGAAGGTGATGGCTAGTGGCGTTCTGTTATTTTCTTTGTTGGGCATGTCCTGTAGTAGGTGACTTCTGGATACTCTTCTGGCTCTGTCAATCTGTTTCTTCACTTCAGCAGGTTGATACTGTAGTTGTAAGAATGCTTGATAGAGATCTTGTAGGTGTTTGTCTCTGTCTGAGGGGTTGGAGCAAATGCGGTTGAATCGTAGAGCTTGGCTGTAGACAATGGATCACGTGGTGTGGTCTGGATGAAAGCTGGAGGCATGTTGGTAGGAATAGCAGTCAGTAGGTTTCCAGTATAGGATGGCGTTTATGTGACCATCGCTTATTAGCACCGTAGTGTCCAGGAAGTGTGTATCTCTTGTGTGGACTGGTCCAGGCTGAGGTTGATGGTGGGATGGAAATTGTTGAAATCATGGTGAAATTCCTCAAGGGCTTCTTTTCCATGGGTCTAGATGATGAAGATGTTATCAATGTAGCGCAAATAGAGTAGGGGCATTACGGGACGAGAGCGGAGGAAGCGTTGTTCTAAGTCAGCCATAAAAATGTTGGCATACTGTTCTAAGTCAGCCATAAAATGTTGGCATACCATGCGGGTACCCATAGCAGTGCCGCTGATTTGAAGGTATACATTGTCCCTAAACATGAACTGGTTATGGGTGACAACAAAGTCACAAAGTTCAGCCACCAGGTTGGTAGTGACATTATCGGGAATACTGTTCCCGATGGCTTGTAGTCCATCTTTGTGTGGAATGTTGGTGTAGAGGGGGCTTCTACATCCATAGTAGCCAGGATGGTGTTTTCAAGAAGATCACCGATGGATTGTAGTTTCCTCCGGAAGTCAGTGGTGTCTCAAAGACAGCTGGGAGTGCTGGTAGCGTAGGGCCTGAGGAGGGAGTCTACATAGCCAGACAATCCTGCTGTCAGGGTGCCAATGCCTGAGATGATGGGGCATCCAGGATTCCCAGGTTTATGGATCTTGGGTAGCAGATAGAATACCTCAGGTCGCGGTTCCAAGGGTGTGTCTGTGCGGATTTGTTCTTGTGCTTTTTCAGGGAGTTTCTTAAGCAAACGGTGTAGTTTCTTTCGGTAACCCTCAGTGGGATCAGAGGGTAATGGCTTGTAGAAAGTGGTGTTGGAGAGCTGCCGAGCAGCCTCCAGTTCATATTCCGACCTATTCATGATGACTACAGCACCTCCTTTGTCAGCCTTTTTGATTATGATATCAGAATTGTTTCTGGGGCTGTGGATGGCATTGTGTTCTGCACGGCTGAGGTTATGGGGCAAGTGATGCTGCTTTTCCACAATTTCAGCCCTGCACGTCGGCAGAAGCACTCTATGTAGAAGTCCCGTCTGTTGTTTCGACCTTCAGGAGGAGTCCATGCAGAATCCTTCTTTTTGTAGGAAGGATACAGATACAGACAGACATCATCTTCCTTTCCAAATGCAAACAGATGGACATCATACCAAAAGGATCGAAGGTAAAAAATCTATTACAATCTACATACCACACAGACTATGCTGACTGCTTGTGCCACACACTCTCAAAGAAACTACGGAACCACCTGATCAACATCCTCTACAGCAAACAGGGAAAGATGAAGAATGAGCTCTCAAAACTGGATACTCTCATAAAAACCAACCTTCCATACACACTTCCTCGTGGCTGAACTTTACAAAAACTAGACAAACCATTTACAACACACACTTTGCTTCTCTACAAAAGAAAAACGACACTACACTATCTAAACTACTACATGCCACAAGGGGCCACAACAGTGGTTCCCTTAACCCACCCAGCAATACTGTTAATCTATCCAACTACGCTCTTAGCCCAGCAGAAGAATCTGTCCTATCTCGGGGCCTCTCCTTCTGCCACTCCACGCCCATGAACATGATATAGTTCTGTGGTAACCTAGAATCCTATTTTAGACATCTCCGACTCAAGGAATAATTCCAACACACCTCTGAACAACATACTAACCCACAGAGACCTTCCTACCAAGACTACAAAAAGAGGGATTCCACTAACCCAGGAACCTATCCTTGCAACAAAGCCCATTGCCAACTGTGTCCACATATCTATTCAGGGGACACCATCATAGGGTCTAATCACATCAGCCACACTATCATAGGCTCGTTCACCTGCACATCCACCAATGTGATATATGCCATCATGTGCCAGCAATGCCCCTCTGACATGTACACTGGTCAAACTGGACAGTCTCTACATAAAAGACTAAATGGACACAAATCAGACGTCAAGAATTATAACATTCAAAAAGAGGAGAACACTTCAATCTCTTTCGTCACTCGATTACAGACCTAAAAGTTGCAATTCTTCAACAAAAAAACTTCAAAAACAGACTCCAATGAGAGACTGCTGAATTGGAATTAATTTGCAACTGGATACAATTAACTTAGGCTTGAATAGAGTCTGGGAGTGGATGGGTCATTACACAAAGTAAAACTATTTCCTCCCACCCCCACTGTTCCTCAGACGTTCTTGTCAACTGCTGGAAATGGCCCACCTTGATTGTCACTACAAATGGTATTCCCCCCTCCTCCCCCCCCCCCCGGCTCTCCTGCTGGTAATAGCTCACCTTAAGTGATCACTCTCGTTGCAGTGTGTATGGTAACACCCATTGTTTCATGTTCTCTATGTATATAAATCTCCCCACTGTATTTTCCACTGCATGCATCTGACGAAGTGAGCTGTAGCTCACGAAAGCTTATGCTCAAATAAAATTGTTAGTCTCTAAGGTGCCACAAGTCCTCCTTTTCTGTTGTAAACATAGTGTTCAGCTCTCAATAAGCCAGCCCCCAAAGCAGGGAGTAATACTGATAGAGTGTATTACTGATAAACCTATTCTTAAATATGAAGTGCAACAGCATCATATTAGCAGATGAGCTTTCTGTTAGTCACCTTTGGTTTTCAAGCAATGCTGCCTGGTAACGAATATATTTCTGTAGGTTTCTCACTTTCTTCCATTATTTTCTCAGAGCCAACTAAATACCAGATTGCACATCTGTTTTTATGTAAACCAAAGTAATGCCCTTGTTGGGATTTAAAATTCTTACAATCTGCAAATCCTTGTTTAAGGCACCAAATACTATATAGTTCCTAGAAATACAACATTATTACATTAATCCTAGCTCGGAAAACTGATACTAAGATAGTTTCCTGTCTCCGTTCCAACTGGCATTGTGCTGACAGTTGTACGTTTTATCACAAACAGATCTGTGTATTTCTTACTTGACTGCAGACATACAATAAGGGGAAAGGAAGAGACCAGTTGACAGAATTTGATTGATGGGTGAAACTAAATACAATGTGCAAATACTATTTGTCTTGCAAAATGGTCATGAAACAGTTTTAGACACTAAGCAAACGGACAGTAAAACTTTATGCTGTACATTTTATTGTGCCACATATGTTTTCATTTAACAAAGTATTTGTCATGATTGACCTTGTAATCTTGCCACATTTCTCAAAGTGACAGTTTTGATAGTTACGAGCTGCACTTTAAAGAGGCTTCTTGAGGAGATTTATATATGTAGGGCCAAATTCTGAAGTCCTTACTGTATTTTTACTCAGTCACTGAAGTCAATGAGAAGTTTCCCTAAGTAAGGGCTAAGTAAAACCTCAGTACGGGACCAAAACAACAGGGAAGGTAGTAGTTTCTTTCCATGAGAAAGAAACACCCTTAGCTAACTGCAGGAATGCAGCGTCTGTGGCTTTAAAAGGCAAATCAGTTGGAAGATATAATACCACAAAGCCCATTTTAAGAGGGTCATTTCAAATACACAATCACCACACTCTTATTTGCATGTGTGATCCTGTGAGGTACTGTAGTTCTTTTTTTGTCACTATTACTTTACCTGTCTTTCCCTGGCCCAGCGGTTACCCTGAAACCAGGGGCGCTGGAAAAGGGGGGGGCCAACAGGCCATGGCCCTCCCACTTTTTACTGGACTTTTTACCGGGTGAATGATGCAGAGAGAGGGTGGAGAGGAATGAGTGGGGGGCGTGGCCTCAGGGGAAGAGGTGGGGTGGGGACAGAGGCTTGGTGCAAGGGCAAGGGCTCAGAGGAAGGGGCAGTGCAAGGGCGAGGGCTCAGACGACAGGTAGGGGCGGTGCCACAATTTGGGAGCCTGCGGCTCCCCCCACTTTTAGGGTGCATCCGCCACTCCTGCCTGAAGCCCTCATCCTTCCGTAGAATCAGATTGTATCAGGCTGCTCAAGCAACGAACAAGAAGCAGACCTGCTGGGCCAATCACAGTCTTTGCAGTGACTGTTCCCTCATGGTAAGAGACCACAAAGAAGGTGGGGAGGGAAGGTGTATGCTCCCAGCCCCATCTCCACATTGGTTAGCAGAAATGGTCAGAAGTGTATGTGTAACCCACACACCTTCTGGGTGTGGTGTTCTGTCCCATCTAGTGGCACTGAGCCCACTTAGAGTTAAGTGAGTCTGCTCTACAGCCATAGCTAAGAGTCAGCTGGCTTTTAGCTAATGCGGTAGAGGCTCATGCACTAAGACCCAGAAGCTCCAGGTTCAATCCCGACGACCGGGGTCTGTTGGTGTTACATATGCATATCAGGGAGCGGTGGGAAGGGTTATGTTTCCTAAGCTGGAGTTCCTCTTGGGCATTGCTGCTCTGCACTGCCTCCAACAAGGGCAAGTACCAGTAAACAAGGGCCTGTGTTCTCCAAGGGAAGACGGACCTACGTTCTGCAACAAGGCCCTCAGATTTCTACAGCTCAGATACAGTAGACTGGAAATTCTATAGCATGCTCATTTACATTTTAAAAAATGGAGGGCTGTATTTAATTAAATATGAAAATGAGTAATACAGTCAGTACAGTAGTCCCCATAGTATATATTTTGATGCTAAATTCAATTAATTTACATTGTCTCCACATTTTCAGTTTTCAATGTGCTGCAGCTAAAAGGTGTTGTACTGATAACGTATAACTGCATTGGAGAAGTTGGCAGAGAGAGAGAGACAAAGCTAGGGGCTAGGGCAACAGTAATCAGGGTTTTTGGTATCCAGGATGTCTTGGAAGGAAACAATGTGGGATTAGCACATGAGCTGACTATTTCTGCTAAAACCATCAGCAGTGAAATGGTTAAAGGTGATATCTCCCTTGTTATTTTTAGGTTTTACTGTTAAACTATTGGTGATTCACACTTCTCAAATAATTGCTTTAGGCTGCCTGCAGACCCAGGAAGAAAAAATACTGCATTAGCTACACTGGGTTCACATTTTTAAGTTTTTCTTCACAGTCATAAGGACTAAAATCAGCTTTTAAAAAATGAAAATGCAGGGTGGAATTTTAAAAAATGCTCAGCAGAGGCTTAAGTTCACTTCCACTAAAATCAATGGTAAAATTCCCATTGATTTCAGTGAGGGCAGAGGCAGATCAATGCTGAGTGCCCTTAAAAATACCACATTCTGGAGCACAATACATGGGCTGTACTCTACAGCAACAGCTTTATGAAACATCTGGAGCCTTGCCTGGAAGACCCAAGCGAGCCCTTAACTAACTCAGGGTCACCACCATTTTCCATTTCCTGAAGGCATCATTGATATCTCCTGTATTGAAATCAATCTTGATTTCACCCTGATACAACCTTGTGTTTTTAAAGCAACAGATCCCCTGATAATCAGTTCTTTGTTGTACAGGTGCAACCGTGAGTTGTGGCTCTTTTGCAAAAATAAAATACAAACTCAGTCACATGGCTAGCCAAGATGTGATGCCAGCCAGAAAAAAAAAGCTTAAGCTAAAATGTGGTCTCTCCCAGTCATGAGTTGGCAAGGGTTCCAAGGATCATGAAAGAGTATTACTCAGCTCCTGACAGAGGAGGATCAGTCTTGTGATGACACCTACTGGCTAACCAGAAAGGCATTAACTGAGTCCTTAACGGAACTCATTTGAGTATTTTCTATTTACAAATGTGGACAAAAAGAAAAGGAGTACTTGTGGCACCTTAGAAACTAACCAATTTATTTGAGCATAAGCTTTTGTGAGCTACAGCTCACTTCATCGGATGCATTCAGTGGAAAATACAGCGAGGAGATTTATATACACACAGAACATGAAAAAATGGGCGTGAGGGAATAAACAAGGGGAAATAGTTTTACTTTGTGTAATGACTCACCACTCCCAGTCTCTATTCAAGCCTAAGTTAATTGTATCCAATTTGCAAATTAATTCCAATTCAGCAGTCTCTTGAATAAAGACTGGGAGTGGTTGAGTCATTACACAAAATAAAACTATTTCGCCTCGTTTATTCCACACACACCCGCCCACTGTTCCTCAGAAGTTCTTGTTAACTGCTGGAAATGGCCCACCTTGATTATCACTACAAAGGGTTTTCTCCCGCCTCTCCCCCCCCCCGCTGGTAATAGCTCATCTTAAGTGATCACTCTCCTTACAGTCTTCTGTACAGTCTTTCTGTCTTCTGCAGTTTCCACAGTATGCATCCGATGAAGTGAGCTGTAGCTCACGAAAGCTCATGCTCAAATAAATTGGTTAGTCTCTAAGGTGCCACAAGTACTCCTTTTCTTTTTGCGAATACAGACTAACACGGCTGTTACTCTGAAACCTCTCCTTACAGTGTGCATGATAAACACCCATTGTTTCATGTTCTGTGTGTATATAAATCTCCTCGCTGTATTTTCCACTGCATGCATCCGATGAAGTGAGCTGTAGCTCACAAAAGCTTTTGCTCAAATAAATTGGTTAGTCGCTAAAGTGCCACAAGTACTCCTTTTCTTTTTGCGGATACAGACTAACATGGCTGCTACTCTGAAATGTGGACAGTAAAGCTGTCATGACGCATACTAACTTGGAGACTAGCGGCTGTAATATTTAGGGAAAGTAAGGCCTTCTGACAACTCAAATTTGACATAGCACCCTTTCTTTTCCCCTCTAATGCCAATGCTCGTTCTAATTGTACCAGTTTCCTCTCATAATCTAAAAAGTTAGCAAAATAGAAACAGGAAGTATCTAGGGTAAGTTTGGAATGATTCAGTATTGAGAATTGAGATTTCCCTATTCCAAGTGTTATTGTAAATGTCACTAGTGCTTCTGAATGGGAAATCAGAGGCAAGATGTGTGTTTTCCCTGTCCAATGACTAGGGGTTCTTTTTTTTTTTTCTTTTCTTTTCAGTATTAGCATCAATGACAGAATCTATACCTTGAAAATAATCAGTAAGTGTATTAGTACACACATGCACAACAAAGAAAAAGCATAACCCCCAATTCATCCCAAAACAGAAGGAAAGGGGTGGCGAGAAAAGCCATCTTCAGAGCTCCACTTTCAAAAAAAAAAAAAAAAAGTTGCACATATAAATTATCCTACCTAGCTAGATTCAGTCACGTCCCTGCTGTTGCAGTTAGTCAAGTAAATAATGTGACATCTTATTTTCCACCCACTTTCATTTCCACTTAAAACTATTAAACTGTTTGTTTTAAAATCTGTATTGGTCCAAAAAACAAAACCACAAAAATGTAAGAGATTTCATGATATATTGGGTGTTCACTGTGATCTGAAAAAGCAATGTGAATCTGTGTCCTCTGTAATGAGAGGAAGGATGGTCTCATGAGTGAAGCACAAGCCAGGAAACCTGCATTCTATTCCCAACTCTGCCTTGGGTAAGCTACTTAGGCCCGCCCCAGCTCTGCTCACCTCACCTGCCCCCCAACCCGCCCCAGCTCAGCTCACTTCCGCCTCTGCCTCCTCCTCCACTGAGTATGCCGCCCCTTCTGCTTCTCCTTCCCCTTCCCACAGCTGTTTCGCGTGCAAGTGCTGGGAGGGAGGAGGAATGCAGTGCGCTGGGGGAAGAGGCGGGGCCAGGGCAGGGATTTGCGGAGGAGTCACAGAATCATAGAATATCATGGTTGGAAGGGACCTCAGGAGGTCATCTAGTCCAACCCCCTGCTCAAAGCAGGACCAATCCCCAATTTTTGCCCCAGATCCCTAAATGGCCCCCTCAAGGATTGAACTCACAACCCTGGGTTTAGCAGGCCCATGCTCAAACCACTGAGCTATCCCTCCCCCAATAGGGTCCAATAGGGGTGCGGGGGGGGGAGAGGTAGGGTAGGGGCACGCGAGCACCCACTGGCGCCAAGGAAAGTTGGCACCTGTGCATACAGGACTTGATTTTCTGAAGTGTTGAGTTCCTATAACTGCAAAATAAGTCAATGGGAGCTGAGGGTTCTCAGCACCTGTGAAAAATTATTATGCTCTACATGTCTCAAGTTGACAAAATTGAAGCACCCCTAATTAGTGGATGCTTTCATACTTTCAGAATACATTGACCTCTCTATTTTCTGTGCCTCAGACCAATGTAAGGGCTTGTCTACACTTACCGGAGGATCGATGCTGCAGCGATCGATGCATCGGTGGTTGATTTAGCAGGTCTAGTAAAGACCCACTAAATCGACCATAGATCGCTCTCCCGTCGACTCCTGTACTCCACTGGATCGAGAGGAGTAAGGGGAGTCTTTGGGAGAGCATCTCTCATCAGGAGAGCATAGTGTGGACCCCACGGTAAGTAGCTCTAAGCTACATTGACTTGAGTTACGCTATTCACGTAACTCAAATTGCGTAGCTTAGATCAACTTTTCCCTGTAGTGTAGATAAGGCCTAAAATGGGGACAATACATCTTTACCCTGCCCCCCACCGCCCTCTAGGCACTTCTTCACTAAACTCTGGTGTTAATCATCAACATAGGGACAGTAAAGATAATTTTTTTTAAGATTTTTCATCTTGAGTGTCTTTAAATGTACTTATGTTTTATATTTGATTAGCACCATGCACTCCTTATGCCCTCACTGCAGAATTAACTTGAATTGTCTACACATAGGTTTTGTCTACACTTGAAAGGCTACAGTGGCACCGCTGAGCCGCTGTAGCGCTTCAGTATAGACACTACCTACACTGATGACAGGGATTCTCTCATTGGCATAGGTAACTCACCTCCCCAAGAAGTGGCCTAGCTAGAAGAATTCTTCCACTGATCTAGCACTGTCTAAATGGGGACTTAGTTGATGAATTAGGCTAACTCAAGCTGCAGTCTACACCCTTGGAGGGGCCAGACAACTCAAGTTAAAAGCACAAACACAAGTTAAGGGTTTGTGTGTGTGGATGGGCCTCAAGTTACTGGCAACACTCGAGTTATAAAATATACGTTAACTGTACAGTAAAGACAAGCCCTACGCTTTTTTTAATTGGATAGCAGGATTTTTCCTTAGCCCCCTTATTAGCATAAGGCACATGTAGATGTTTAAATTAAGATTGAGATATTATCCCGCAAAAGAAAATTCTGTCACATTGTCATGTCTTCGCATTCCATAAAGAATGTGTATGTGACAATATGAGAACTAAGGTTAAAGAATCAGTCCACCAATCAGTGTTTCTGCTTCTATACACTGACCATTTCGATTAAATGTAGGACACGTTCCTGGATGAGATAAAATTCATTTGAAACTTTAAGTCACATGAGTGGGACAATTGCCAGAAGCAAACTACTACTCTGGGAGCACCCTTCACTGATCACTCTCTGTGTTCATTTAGTTTTATGCTTCTTTTTTTCCCCTTGGGCAGAATCACTTGTTAGTCATATCTAAAACGTACATAGTCACATAGTTCTCTCATGTCAGGAAATAACTTCTTAATGCATCCTGCCTTTCAGCTTTGCTAATGAATGGGTAACTCCTGGGTTAAAAATTATCTTTCAAGGTTTATCTTTCAATGTTTGTTTATACCAGTAACAGAAAGTAAGAGTAAAATTAAAGAAAGGTGCCACTTTTGTGCAACAGTTTATTGCACATTAAAGCTGTTCCAAACACTGTGGATGTGTCAAGTGGTTTCAAACATCAACTATTTGCCAGTATGCTAAAAAATATTTTTGGGAAGTTACCTTGCTTGCATTTCCCACACACACAAAACATGAAGTTATTTAACAGCAGCCATTTAAATTTACTTAGCTCCTGAAAAACTAAGATTTACCCCCCAAAGAGTCATTTTTGTAAATTCCGTTGTGATGTCTTACATTCAGCACCCTATAAAGATTTCCCTCTGAATTCCTGACCAGAACCTATGAAGAAAGTAATGTCACTAAATATTCCATACCAGGTTTTACACACAGCCCAGTGCTGAGAGAGTTAAGAGTAAATTTTTAGAAGTGGACATAAACAAATATACTGAAAAAAAGAAAAAAAAATCCTGAGAGAAACAACAATATTGCATTATTAATGTACCAGATATAGTGCAGAAACAACCCACTGTATTATACTGTAACCCCACTCACTGCAGGGTGCCATGGTGACTGCACCAGGCCTGTATACATTGGGTGTACCATGAGCTCAGTGGCAAGCACTATGAGCGCTCTAAACACTAGACTCGAGCTCTCAGTGGGCTCCCAAAACAGATTCCAAAGAGGAAAGAGGTATCCTTTTCCTTCCTTTACTACACAGGTATGAGGAGTCCACTTCCATTTCTGCCAGAAATAAATGGTTCCAGTAAATGAACCAAATGACAACTCCTGACTCAGCCCCCTAAGGGCAGGCCTGTACGGGTTATGAAGGTGAGTCTTTTCCAGCTCAGGGCAGAATGCTCCATTGGGGATTCAATCGGGCAGATCCTCAGGCCAGAGTTTCGTTCTTTTTGTCCGTCTTTTTCAGACCCATCTGCACAGCTCTCCTGGATATCACCTTGATCAGTAGAAATAGCAACCTAACATTTAAGTATGTTCTTTGTATAGAAGTCACCTTTTATTAACTATTAAGGTATCCCATTACTACATCATTTGAAAAAACTGGAAGAGTCCCATTTATTCTTTCGTATGGAATGCAAAGTCCCATGTTGTATTTTGTAGTACTACAGTAAAACTGTGTTATCTGGCCCCGTACCAACTAGAAAGCTCTATAAACCAGCATTTCTAATCTTCATAGAAAGTCCAGTTTATAGTCCGGTTGGCGCGGGGCCAGCAGGCTCCCTATGTGGCTCCACATGGCTATTCGGAAGTGGCAACATGTCCCTGCTGCTCCTAGGCGGAGGTGCAGCAGGCGGCTCTGCTTGCTGCTTCCGCCTGCAGGCACCACCCCTGCAGATCCCACTGGCCATGGTTCCTGGCCAATGGGAGCTGCGGAGCCAGTCCTCGGGGCAGAGTGGGGGCAGCGCACAGAGCCCCTGCTGCACCTCCGCCTAGGAGCAGCAGGGACAGGTTGCTGCTAGCGGGGAGCCACCCAAGGTGAGCACCCTCCAGATCCTGCAGCCTGCACCCCTTCCCGCACCCCAACCCCCAGCCCTGCACCCCCTCCCACATCCAAACTCCCTCCCAGAGCCTGCGCCCTGCATCCCCACCCACGCCCCAACCCTCAGTCCCGCACCCCCTCCCACACCCAAACTCCCTCCCTCTTAGTTAACTGACATTTTTCACTTACTGGCACCCCCCATTCCCACAACATGCTGGATAAAAAAAGCTTTTACTGTACTTGGATCACAGGTTAAAAACTTTTCAACACCAAGTGCAAATAGAAACAGGAAGTTAGCCAAACCCCTGAGGTCAAATAGAATTATCTACATCTGTCATCTAAAATGTTTTTCTGCAGACACATCCAGAGGCTAAGTTTTATTCATTACACAACTGGGAGACAGTAAAATGTCAGGGCAATTTGGAATCAATACAGACATAGCATGTCTGGATAAAAGTGTTAATTAATTTCAATTGGAGTCTCATTAACCCCCTCACTTGTGTAAAATGTAAACATTTACGGTTTCTGTATCTACAGTCTATCTTCTTTGCGAACTTCTTTCTATGCTTTAAAGAGAAATACATAGCTTGATCAACATCAGTAGTTGAGCCTTAATTTGTTTAATTATGCAGCATAAACTGTAAACTCTTCGGGGCAGAACCATCTTTTTTATTGTGTTTGTACAGCACCACGCACAATGGGACCCTGGTCAGTGACTGGGGCTACTTGGCACTACCGCAATACCAAGAATGTAATGTTTTCCAAAGAATTTACTCAACGTAAAACATGCAAGTATTATGGAATTTCTCAATATTCTCTTCTCCAGGGATTAACCAGATACTTCTCAATTTTTCACTCGAAAGACTAGTACAAAATACAAAAATCAAGTATCTTCTGAAAATGTGCTTTTCAAGTTTAAAAAAGAAAATTGTAATATGCCAGAGACACCTTTATCCAGGCCTTAGGTCCAAGCCTATACTACAAAGTTAGGTTGATAAGTCACCTTGCATCTACCTATTTCTGCATTTGTCTATACTCAAATTTGTCTCCGGCCAGCGTAAGCACCCCATTATTGCAACACAGTGAAATGCCCTCCCCAAACGTTGGGGAGCGGTGGTTGTCTTCCTGAGATCGATGCAGCGTGAGTGTAGACACTAAGTGACCTGTACTGATCCTAACAGTCCTCCAGCAGATGTCCCACAATGCCCCATTCCCTGTGACAGTAATGGCTCTGATCACAGTTGAAAACTCCACTGCCCAGAGGTTATGGAGACTGGAAGCCACCTCACCAACCACCTTAGAAAAACCCACATATACCTGAATTGCCTCTTCCTGATTGCCCAGCTTGGTGAACACCCCCAGAAGCTCTCTCTTGTTGTGTGCAGCTGCACAACTGACCCTGCTGGCTCCATGCTCTAGATGTGCTCCTGCCTGGAGTAGACAGGAGGTATTGGACCTCCTGGGCCTCTGTGGAGAAGAGGCTGTGCAAGCAGTGATTAGCAGAAGTGCAATGTGAAAACAAAGAAACTGAGGCAGGAATACCACAATGCCAGGAAGGCCAACAACCAACCTGGTGCTGAGCCACAGACCTGCCACTTTTACAATGAGCTGAATGCCATACGTGGCGTAGACCCCTCACCAGCACCCAGCAGACCACCGTGGATACAGCTCAGAGATGCCTGAGACTCCTGCTGCGAACAGCGAGAAGAGGAAAAAGAGGAGGAGGAGGTAGAGGGAAGAGATATGGCAGGGGGTTCCAGCTATGCCACGAGCCAGGACCTATTCAAAACTCCACCACAGCATAACCAAACCCACCAGCCAAGCACGGACAAGGCCAAAGAATCAGAATAAATCTCAGGTAAGCATGTACATGCATTCTCCCTTACAATGTTTAACGTTAAAGATGGCATCCGCCATCAAGTTAACAAGACACAGGTATCAACTTTTCATTGTTTTTTTCATATAAGAGGTAGTGGTACCACAAAGCTGGTTTAGGCAGGAGGTGAACTGGTGGGGAGAAAAGCCATGCAAAGCAGTTTGTTTACACACACAGGGATGTGCCTTGTATCCTCCTGGGAGATCTCGACTAAAATCTTTCATGGAGATACTCTGCAGTCCTCTCCTGAAGGTTTCTAAGGATGGGTGCCTTATTTTTCCTCCACAGCAGGACACTCCCATGCCACTCCACGATGAGTGTGGCTGGACCACTACAGGAAACAGGCTAGCAGCCTATGGGCCCAAGTAGCTTCATGTTGCCAGTAGTCGCTGTGTTCTCTGTACCTTTGTTACCCGCAGGAGTGAGATATCAGCTAAACTCACAACTGCCAGTGGAAACTAGTGCCAACAATTCAGTGCCACTGCCCTGTACTTCCACCCAGGGAATACAGACCAAAATTTGATTGTTTTATGCAACTGAAAATCTTAATTCCCTCCTCCTTCCCCTCCCACACCCACTCCCAGTGGGCCTCACTCACCATAGTGGGGGCTGGAAAGCAGTGTTCCAAAGCTTAAGTATAAATAAGCATGTCTTATTCAAAGTTCTTATGGGAATAAGGGAAGCAAATTTTGAAACGTATCTTTCCCTTTCCATTGTGACCGTAAATCCAATGCTACATCTGTGTGTTTTTATCAGCAACTACTGCCATTGCAGCCATGAGGGGTGCCCCCTGCACACCCACAGAACAATTGACGCTAATGTGGTGGAGAAAGAAGAGGGCTAGAGAGGAGAGATCAGGGAGATCCTGCAAGCCAATCTTCATCGGAACGTGAGCAAAGGGGATGGAGGGCCGACATGGCAGATGGCATGGAGAAAGACAGAGCAGACAGGAGAAAGGCTCAGGAATCCCAGCAGGAAAAGGAGAGAAAGATGCACCAGGACACAATGAGTCTTCTCAGGCAGCAAACTCAAATGTTGCAGACATTGACTGACCTACGGGGTCCAACAGTCCAGAACTTCCCATCTGTAGCAGTCCTCTGAGAACTCCATGGTGGCAGCTCCCTACACCACATCCTTACCCCTACCACTTCATGCCAGGGGACAGCAAGGAAAACCACAGCTTCGCATACATTCACCTGTGAGAACCATGGGTGGTGTATGTCTAGCCAAAACAGACTACATTTGTGCACTGAAATGGACAAAAATGTTCGCTGCCTTTCCAATTTTAAAGTGTCATTAATTTACGTTAACAATTAGTATTGAATTGCCTTCTTTGCACATTGTTTTTCTGCACCATTTTTGCTACTCAATAATTTTTTTTTTTAAATAAAATCATCTTTATCAGTTCACAATGCTTTTTGAGGAATGCACAGCAGCACTCAAACCACCCAGTACTCGTAGGTGCACTGCACCGCAGAACTCATAGGTTCAAGAAAATACCTTGTCTAACATTTATAAATGTGCAGCAATCACCGCATAATTCACAGCCTCAGTTAAACAGTATATTTATAAATGTAGAGTGAGCATCGCATAACTCATTGCTTCACTAAAACAAAGTCTAATATTTATAAATGTATAGCAAGCACTACACAATTCCTAACAGCAGTCAAAGCTTCAGGGACAGAGAACAGTCCAGCACAGAAAATTAACATGGCTGAGCTCTGAATTCTCTTTCAAAGCCTCCCTCAACCATATAGTCCCATGCTGGACTGTTGTAATGGACTTTGTGTCTGGCTGTTCAAAGTCAGCAGACAGCCACTCCATTTCTGGCCCCCATCCTCGTGGCAGCTTTGCTCCTTTTGCCTCACAGATATTATGCAGGACAAACAGGCAACTCTAACCATTGGGACATTTTTCTCATTAAGATATCAATCTTGTGAATAAATACTGTCAGCGTTCCTTCAATCTACCAAAAGCTCATTCAGCAGTCATTCTGCACCTGCTAAGCTGGTAGCTGAATCTTTACTTGGTGCTGTTGAGGTGGCCAGCATACGGTTTTGTGAGCCAGGGGAGCAAGGGCTAGGCTGGGTTCCCCAGAATCACTATTGGCATTTCCATATTGCCAGTGGTATCCACCAGTCAGGAAAGAACGTCCCTGCTTTCTGAACAGTTCTGTGTCCTTAAAGATACAAGCAACATGCACCTTCCCTGACCAGGCCACAGTGAGATCGGTTAAACATTCTTGGTGATACACCAACGCTTGCATGACCATAGAAAAGAAGTCCTTTCTATTGATGTACTCTATGGTAAGGTGGGCTGCTGCTAAAATAGGGGTGTGCTGTCCATCCTCCAACCTCACTGCTGCAAATCCATCCACCATCTCCTACACATTGTCGAGAGTCACAGTCCTGAACAGCAGAAGAATATTAAGGGTCCCCAGTGTGTATTTTCCAACTCCAAAATGATATCCGATTGGTGCTGCAAGCTTTCAGAATTGCCACTCACTTCTCTGTCAATGCAGCTCTCATTCTTATGTCCCTGAGCTGGAGGGCTGGGGCAAGTTCAGCGCACAGATCCAGGAATGTGACCTTTTGCATTCGAAAGTTCTGCAACAACCGCTCATCATCCCAAACCTACATTATAATGAGATCACATCAATCATTGCTCATTTCTCAGGCCCAAGAGCGGCACTCTGCCATCTGCAACTGCTCCATGAATCCACCAACAATCTTGAATTGCTTTTCATTATATTCCTTAGCAATCTGTCCTTGAAAGAATTGTCATGACCCCTGTTGTTGTGTTACTTCCTGCAAATCTGCAAATACTGGAGGATCATGCATCCTGTATTTGCAATGTTCATTAGAAGAGTGCAGAGTTCTGAGAACTCCATATATTTGTCCGAGGTGGCAGTCACTGAAATGTACTGCACAGGTTTGTGGGATTTTAAAAAATAAGGTGCAAAAATTATGGAATATGGATGGCATAATGCAATGGAGAAACTTGCATGCTGGGAACTTGACCCTTAGCTCCCGGAGATTCCTGGGCAACTCATTTCTATCTCACAACACATTGCAAAAATTTCCCAAAAGGCACTGGGATGGCAGTTCATAGCACACTGGGATACCTACCCATGGTGCATTGCACTTTTCATCGAGATAAGCGCTCCTGATGAATATGCACAGGACTGACACAAGCAGTCAAGCATGCACGTGCACAAGCAATATACTAACTTCGGCATCTGTACCAAAGTTTGTAGCGTAGACATGACCTTATGAAAACAAACTCCCACTGAGGTATTTGTCCAAGAAAAGGCCTCAGGATTTGGCTTAGGGTGACCAGATGTCCTGATTTTATAGGGACAGTCCCGATATTTGGGCCTTTTTCTTATATAGGCACCTATTACCCCCCCACCCCCGTCCAGATTTTTCATACTTGCTATCTGGCCACCCTAATTTGGGCCCTAATTCACTATCCATTCTGATATCCCAAAAGGGATGCTGCCCCCATTCTCTGCTGTTAGCATGGATGCCATACTCTGATTTGGTCATTCAGGTGTTAGGACTCAATTTGGTATACCACTCTCAAGTCATGCCCCACCTTTTCTTTTTAATACACAAGTTTTAAAGCAGTACAGTGTTAGAACATACAAAAACAAAGCATGAAAACATCATACAAAATCTCCAAACTAGGGGAAAAATACTTATTATCACTTTGTAACAAATCCACTTAATGTCCACCATAAAGTAAACTTGGAAAAGGAATCTCTCTTTATCAAGGAAAAGGAAGATGAAAATTCTCCGAAGCAGTCAGTTTTTAAATGTATTAAAATAACTAATTCCACAATCTTATAATTCCAAACACTTGAACATGCATCACTCTGCATGGTTAGACAAATATATAGTGAGAAATCAAAGTTACAAAACAAATTAAGTTAATGGATGTAATGCAGATAAGCCCATCCAAAGCAACATAATGCTATTATTCTGAGAAATAAAATACTCAATAAGGTGAGAGCATGACCCATCATTTCAATAATCAAAATGTGTATACCTTCAAGATGCAAACATCCCTTTTGCCACATTCTTAAGACGTTTAATCCACTAATCTATAGCCTATATTTTTGCAGGGTACTAAGGAAAATCAGAATGGATCTTCTCACAGTATGACTGAAAGAATCTTTATGCAAACTGAGAGATACTAAACTAATCTGAACTAGAAACCATGACATTATTGTAACATGTAATTTCTACTTTTTCTATCATAAATATTAATTAATTATAAAATATTATAAATATATTATAAATATTTTGCATAAGTCTTAAACACCTGCATCACTTCTCCACTTGCCTCTCTGTAATTTTTTTTAAAAAGCAGGATAATGTTTGGAAATGCTCAGGCCCCCCAGCTTGACAAAATTATAAAAATATATTTTAGAGCATTTACAGCACTATGTGAAACAAAAAGCCTTCCAGATGTTACCATGGAATATTGCTTTCATGTGGGAAATGGATTGCTAACATTTTAATATATGTCTATTCTACTTTACTTATAAAGCTACCATATTAAAGCCAATGGTATATACTGTTCAATGAAATCACCAACAAATCAGATACAACAAAATCTGGAGATCTGTTAAATTTTGTAGCTATGGCTAATTAAACTTCTGATTCATTCATACAGCTTAAAAAAATCGAGGAATACGTTGTGATTCAATTCCACAAAACTGCAAAAACTGCATAAAATAATCTTCTCATAGTTCATTTCAGGAATTAATCATATTTTAAGCCTTTGTTTCATATACATAGTTTTTAAATTGAAGAATTATTTTGATGGTCCCTAATTTCAAAATTAATAAATTAAACAGATTAGCACTTTTTGAGTTTGTCTACCATCTCCATGAGTCTCATAATTCTACCAGCTGCTCCACATAGGAAAATGGAGCAATAAATAGCATTAAATGTCTATCCTCAAACCCACTACACATCAGATACAAAGAGGAAGAAAAAAGATAGCCTCCAGCTGTTTCACCAAGAACCAGGTACTAAATGCTAATAAATCCTGAGAACTCCTGCAGCAGCCTTTAGTGTGAATCTCCCCCCCCCCGATAAGGTCTATTCACTACATAAAACTAGTGGTTATTGGGTGACTGCTCTGGTTTATTTTGAGTATGGAAGCCAGCTGGTAGTCTAAACTCAGATGGATATGATTCAAAGTAGCCTGGGAATGCCTCTTGCTTCATAGCAGGTGAAAACGTGTGAACTGTTTATATACTTAATGCTTTAAGATTTTCGTTCCTGTGAGGCTGAACAGAATGTCATTATCACTGTAAAATGAAAGTACTGATACATCTGGACTGATACATCATAGCATGTTCCCCACTGTTAGGAATTCATAGGTTTAAAGAAGATATTTTTGTACATTAAAGACTATTTTCTTATCGAAATATATATATGTTCATGTCCAATCCATATAAAGTTAAATATTGACCACTTACTATTCAACAACATGAAGTTTTTCTGTCCTGATATAATGACTGGCATAATCCAAGAAGTGAAAAAAGTATAAATATTTTCAAGGGTTTATGTGTAAATGTCATTGTCAGTATTATAGTAACATCAAAGTCACAACAAAAACTGGGGTCCCATTGTGCTAAGGTGTTTACACCTGCATAGGAGGAGACAATCCCTTCCCCAAGGACATTACATTTGAATAGGCAAACAAATGGTGGGAGAAAGGATTACCCCCATTTTACAGATGTGGAATTAAGGCACTGAGATAAGTGACTTGCCCAATACAAATACCATCTCGATCTTACACAGTGGTTTTCACATAGATCTCAAAGTCCTTTACAGGGCAGTTAGCACTGTCCCCATTTTACAGATGCCCAAGTCACACAGGGAATCTGTGGCACATCCGGGGATGGCATCCAGATCTCGCAAGTCCCAGTTCAGTAACTTCACCACAAGATCACCTTTCTTCCACTTAGAAAGACGGAAAAAATCAGGAAAGTAGATTTTCCCAGTCATAATGGTTTGTTTTATCTAAGAACTGGGAACATTCAGTTTCACTAACATTGTTTCTGCTTCCTTAATTTCACTGCCACTAACTGGATTTTGTGCATCAACCACATGTACATATATACATACAGACATGTTATTAGGGACATTGCCTATATTCATACAACACAGAAAAAAAGCACCTAAATGTTTATAAAGAAGCACAAAGTCATTTGGCTTACAATTCTGTAAACTTCAGTGCTCGACTCCCTGTCTTCTCTAATCACTTGGCATTTTAAAGGATTAAATGTATCAGATAAAATTCCCTTGCATCTTTTAGCATTTTCTTTTATCTGCATCATAACTTTCTTAGTATTTTGCTCCACTGACAATTATCTCTGTATTCTTTTTCAAACTTTTAGATGAAAGGAATGAAATGTACTTGAAAGTGCTTTATCATATTTACAGTCAAGGCAAAGAAAACACAATTTCATTTCCATGAAGTCCACCAGCTCATTAAATTAAGTCTGCTTTAACCATATACTATGTATGTCAGAGCTGTTTTCTTTTTCAAGAAATAAGTTGTAACGGTGATAGCCCCTCTCGTTCACAAAGTGGGAAAAACACAGAACTTTAACCTTAGCTTTAAGAACATTACACTCATTGACTACACAGAGCTTCAGTGAAGTTTTCTTGATTTCTATTGATATAAACTGAAACCAGACAGCACAGTCTGGCCTTTCCTAATTAAGATTTTATAAATGCCCAATCACTATGGTAGATGGTATTCTGGACAACACATTAGACTAATTTTCTGGCCTTCAGTCTTTGTGCCCTGAACCAAATGGAGGGTACATTTGATACATTCTGCAACTCAGAATGTAACAACAATAAAAATGCAATGAAAGTCTTTAAATAGGTTGAATGAGTTTTTCAAGATGGAGAAGAAACATGGCAGTCCATCAAAAACACTGGTCTCTGGGTAACAGGATTCTAACCAGCCTAATGTCATAGTTAATTGTTTATTCCTGATTAGTCCCATTTCAACTGATTATTAAACTAAGTATTGATAATGTTCAGTTAGTTTAGTATACTGTATTCCTCTATTTGGATGGGAGTCCCAACTATTGGACCCAGTTCTTATTTACAACAGTACTATTCCATTAACTTCAGTGGAGGGTGAAAGAAACCCCATGGTGGACAAATACGGAATTACAATCTACTGGGGAAATTTCTTCCTAACCTCTATCAATTAGTGGTTGCATGGAGGCTTGAAAGTTACACCCTTTAAAAAAAAATTAAAGAAAAAGAAAAAAAAAAAGACTTACTCTAGCTCATGTAATTTTGGACATTCCCATGTCCCATATCAATGTTAATCCTTTGTTAACTCTAAGTTCCACAGGTTTATTATGTGATGTGTAAAATAGTATTTTTTTCTACATTTTTGATTTGGTTGCCTTTCAATTTCAATGGCTGCCCCCGTATTCTTGCATTATTAGAAATGGTACATAGGAGCACACAATTTTTCTCCTCTACACTCTTCACTGTTTTGCATATCTGTCATGTCCTCTCCTGTTTGTCTCCTCCATAAATTAAACAGTCTTATTTTTCCATCTTTCTTCATAGAAAATACTTTCTTTCCATATTTCTAATTATTCTGTCACACATCTTTGGACCCCTGCTTTCGCTTCTATATCTCAAAAAGAGAGTGACCACCAGTGAACATAATATTCCAAGTGAGAGCATGCTATCAGTTTAAATATTTTCAGAATTATTTTCAAACCCATTCCCTATGTACCCTAATATTTTATTTTTTTTAATCATGGCTGCACACTGAATAGATGTTTTAAACAAACTGTCCACAATGATGCCCAGCTTTTTGTTTTTCTTCAGTGTTTAAGGTTAGAACTCAGCAACGTGTATTAGTTCAAATCCTTTCTAATGTTTATTACCTGGATTTTATCAACAGTGAATTAATCTGCTATTGTTTTGTCCATTCATCTACCTTTGAGTCCTCTGAAGTTCCTGATGTTTGTCACTGGTCTTGACCACACTAAATGTTTCCAGTTCCACTTTTCCAGATCATTACTGAATATATTAAAGAGACCATTCCTCACAAACATTAACCCTTTGCCAAGATGAAAATTTACCATTTATTCCTATTCTTTCTTTAGTCCCTCTTAATCAGTTTGTAATGCATGACAGAATTTTACCCCTCGCCCTATGATTATTTAGTTTCCTTACAGCCACTTGAGAAAGACTTTTTCAAAGACTTTTAGAAGTCTAAAGCAAGTATGTCAAACAGTTCTTTGTACACTAGATTCTACTAAAGGCTAAAAGAATTCTAGTAGATTAGCGAGGCTTTGCTGGCATGTTTATTTCTTATCATATGCATGTAGGTGTTTTAACATTCTAATTTAAATTATAGTTTCAACCTGGTACTACAGTAACCTTATTGGCCTATACAGCCCAGAAACACCAGTAGTGCCTTCCGCTCCCTCCTCCCAAAACAGATACAATATTTACCACCCTCCAGTCCTTTGTTATGTAGCTGATTTTAATGAGGGCGTAGCTTTGTTAGATGCTCAGACACTTGATTTTAAGTTCCTCTTGGACATATATCATCCAGTCCTGGATGCTTTTCACATTATCAGTTTGTTCAAATTGTTCCAGGACTTCCTCTTTGGATATATCAATCTTTCACAGTACCACATATTTATTACCTAAAATAAGTAGATTAATTATGAGTCACTTAAACTATATTTCCTTTAATGTGTTTTAAATTTGTTGTATTTTAGATCCTCTTTAACCTTTCAGTTAAATGCTAATATAGGCTAAGAAACTGTCAAGACTAACATGCAGATTTTCAAAAAGCTTAAGTACATAACTGTGCATACATAATGTACACCTAACTTGTGTCTGCAATTAGCATGATTGCACTTTGAGCTGGGTAAATGCCTGTTCAAATGAGCAGGCTAACCCTAAAGTGCATAAATGGTTTCAAGACTGAGCCTGTATAATGTATCATATCTCTGTTATTGAAAGAACCTTAGGATGAGAAAAGGATAGGGACATTAATTCATTTCTTTCATAAAGGGGAAAAAAAGTCCTTTGGGACTAGAGTTCTAAATCAGTAGTTTCACGACAAGGTTACATATACTATGAACTGAACGAGGAGATGCTCAGACCCATCGCAGAAATTACTGTTATGCTGGGATAAACGGTGCAAAATAGAATTAGACAAGGTCATTTATATATAGCCCCAGACTACAGAATTACACTTCCCAAGGTCACTGGTGCACTGGCAGATCCTAAAACCACATTGGACAAGGTCATTAATGCACTGCCATTGTCTGTAGACAAGAGAAGTAGATAAGACCACAAACACTGTATGCTAGCTAGGTTACTAACAAAAATGATAAAGCCAAATGATTGATACTAATCTGAACAGGTACTGTATAACAAAATGTATGAATTTCCCTTCGTGAAAATATTTGGTGCAGAAAACTACTAAAGGGATATTTATCAAGCATACTGAAAACTTCCATTGATTTGAACGGGTACTTCAAATATTTAAATTTAGAAGACTGACACCATATATACTGACAGGTTTCAGAGTAACAGCCATGTTAGTCTGTATTTGCAAAAAGAAAAGGAGTACTTGTGGCACCTTAGAGACCAACCAATTTATTTGAGCATAAGCTTTCGTGTAGCTCACGAAAGCTTATGCTCAAATAAATTGGTTAGTCTCTAAGGTGCCACAAGTACTCCTTTTCTTTTTACCACATATACTGATTAATTGGACAAAAATGGTAATAAAAAGCAGTTTGTCCTGCTATGGTATTTGTGGTCTGAAATGAAATTTTAGAAAGGTTCATGAACTATTATTTGTACTAACCAACTCTCGCTAATAAAATTGATATTACCATGCTGTTAGTCTGAATTGCAAAAATCAAAACTTCAAAGACATTAAAGCAAAACAACCATTTTTGTTACACCTTAATTAAAGAGAGGGCAGAACTCACACAAAGTTATTGCAGTGGCTTTCACTGTTTACCAATTCCAATTTTAAAATGTCCTTATATGAAAATAAACTGCAAGCCCTGCTAGTTTAGCAAAATCGTATTAACAGAGCACGGTCATTTAACACACAGCCCTGAGTGGAAGACGGTGCTGAGCTGCACTGCCTAAAGTGGATTCACAGAGGGATAGTGCTTTAAGGGAGGGGAAGAGGACAGGTGTTTTTCACTCTGACAGGGAATCTCAGTCCTTGGGCTAGTAAATTGTGGAGTAAATATCTCAAGTCCTTTTAGTGGAACTTGCCGTTAAACAACATTTCTTGTTGAAGAAAAGGTTGCTAAAATGAAGGCACAAGTTTACTGACAGATACTGCTTTGCACTGAAACGCACCCCAAATATTTAACTCTACTCTTAACCTCCAAGCCCTCATTTATCAGCTTCTTGATGATCTCTTATCAATTTTAGAGTGGAGAGGTGGGCTGGGCCTGAGAGCTTATGATATTAAGAACAGTGAAAGCTAGAAGTTGTTCCCAAAGTGTTACTTAAATGTCTAATGACAGCAGCACCACCCACCCAGCCCTTCCCCATGTTTTCCAAGAAATTTGTACTGAAACTTTGACCCTTCAGTGTAAAGGATAAATATACTTCATATACTTAAAAACACACTACTGCCTAAAACAGAATGTTATGTCTCCTACCCATCTAGGTGGCTGACTGGATGAACAATATCTATAAACAAAGTTAGAGGAAAGAATTGTTTATGCAAAGCTGAGCAGTGAAAGAAATACTTGCCTTTCTTCAGGTAGAATGCTAGTTCAGGCATGACAAGAATTCAAAGTTCAAGACACCATTGTGAGCCACATTATCTACTAAATCAACCTCAGCTGAATACAAACAAGAGCAGGAGTAGAGCAGAAAAGAAAGATGACCTGTCTGAAAATATACAAGCCACACAAAGTCAAGGGCCCTGGTAGCTCAGGGGATTATTAGTGGGCTACAAAGCCTTTTGCCTTTAGGTCACAGGTTCAAATCCAGATCAATTAAACAATAAACTAGAATTAAACTTATTGCCCTCATCCAACTGGTGGGCCACATGACATAAGTTGGTGGTCTTGGTGTCTGGTCATAGTAGGAAACTGTCTATAACATTGCATTTGGTGTTAAGTGACACCATGGCTAGCAGTAAATGAGGATAAATTTTTTACAGCCTTGTCATTTGAAGTGTTCTGTCCAGAAGAATGGTTTGAAGCATATTGGTGGGACAGTGTACAGAAGCTGCCACATTGGCTACTAGGTACACAACAGGGGAGTCACTTGTGTAGCAGAAATAGAAAAGGTTTAAAGACATGGAACTAAATCCTGCTCTCCTTTCTACCAGTGTAAATCTGGATGACTTCCCTTTATTCTAGATTTACCCTGCTGTGACTGAGCAGAGCAGAATTTGGCCCATGAAAGTCTTAAGAACACTGCACCTGTATTTCAAAATATAGAATTATTTAGAAAAGAAAGGTATACGGGTTAGGTCTGTTACACATCAGAGATAAAATGTGATTTCTATGCAATTAATTTGGCATCATTTAGACAACTTTCATATTTATTTGTTAATTATGTTTGCCTTTGAAATTTAGCAGGAAAAGGTAGATTTTATTTTCTTAAAATATTGCACACTTTTATAAATAAATAATTCAACGGAAAAAAGTTAAGAATGTTCCACCTCGTGATCTTGTAGGGGAAAAAAACAGTACTGTATCATATTTTAGAAATAACATTCAGTCATTTAGTTAGAGACTGTATCAGAAGTCATAAAGAGCCAGAGTTAACATTGCATATACAGTGCCCACCACAATGTGGTCCTGGTCTATGACAAGGGTCCCTACGTGTTATCACAATACGTAACAACACCAACAACAACATTCAACCTTAACACTGGTATTTCCTGACTTTTGAATTCTTAGCCACATGATCCTAAGATTCTCATTATACAGCAGAACTCAGAGTTACAAACTCCTGGGAAATAACTCTGAAATGTCTGTAACTCTGAACAAAACATTATGGTTGTCCTTTCAAAAGTTTACAACTGCACACTGACTTAATACCACTTTGAAACTTTACTATGCAGAAGAAAAATGCTGCTCCCCCCCCCTTTTTTTTCTCCGTAGTCTACATTTAACACAGTACTGTATTTGCCTTTTTTTTTTTTTTTTGGTCGTCTCTAAAGCCGCCTGATTGTGTATTTCCAGTTCCACATGAGGCGTGTGGTTGATTGGTCAGTTCGTAACTCTGGCGTTCGTAACTCTGAGGTTCTCCGGTACTTTTGTGAAAGAATTTTCTGGGTTTATTAAAAGAAAAAAAAAAAAACGTTGTAGAATCAGCACTATTTTTTCAGACTGTACAAGAGTGCTTTGGCTTGCACTAGTTGTGTACTTTGGACCCCATCCTTCCTCACTCAAACCACTGAGAATTTTGCCACTGACTTTAGCTGAAAGTAGGATCAGGCCTAACAGGCAAAGGTTTCTACAGAACCTTGCCTCACTGATGAAAAGATTAGTAGATTTTACAACCAGAAGGGGCCTTTAGATCATTTAGTCTGACTTTCATCCTCACTGCTAACACGTGCCACATTATTTCTCATTTGAATTTGTCTGGTTTTAACTGCCAGCTTTAGTTTTTTGTTATGCTTTTCCCCATTAGATTAAAGAGCCCTAACACATTTAGTATTTTCTCCTGTGAAGATACTAATACACTGTAATCAAGTCACCTCGCAATCTTCTTAAGCTGAACAAACGGAGCTCCTCAGATCGCTCACATTCGGAGATTTTCTCCAGCCCTCAAATAATTTGTGGTTCTTCTCTGCACTCTAATTTTTCAACCTCCTTTTAAAACATGAACTGGATGCAGACCATTTTAGTATCAGTCTCCCCCTCCCAATGCCACATACAGAGCTGCTCCTACTCACTACTCCGCTGTTTATATATGCAAGGATCATATTGGACCATTATCTCAGCATTGCACTGGGAGCTCATGTTCCATTGCTTGTCCACTATGACCCCTAAATCCTTTGCAGAGTCACTTCTTTCCAGGCTACAGCCAGTGTGAGCTGGAGCCGGTTCTCTAGAACCGACTGTTAAATTTAGAAGCCCTTTTAGAACCGGTTGTTCCGCAAGGGACAACTGGTTCTAAAAAGGCTTCTAAATTTAACCGGCCAAAAGTGGCACCTTAGGTGCCGACTCCATGGGTGCTCCAGCCCTGGAGCACCCAAGGGGAAAATTTGGTGGCTGCAGAGCACCCACCGACAGCTCCCCACCCCACCTCCGGCCCCAGCTCACCTCCGCTCCGCCTCCTCCCCTGAATGCG
This sequence comes from Eretmochelys imbricata, assembly GCF_965152235.1. Classification (NCBI taxonomy): domain Eukaryota; kingdom Metazoa; phylum Chordata; order Testudines; family Cheloniidae; genus Eretmochelys; species Eretmochelys imbricata. The sequence goes on along the minus strand of NC_135572.1, from coordinate 55,086,550 downwards.
CCGCCCCGCTCTCATTCTCCACGCCCCCCCCACCCCCCCCGGCTTCCCGCGAATCAGCTGGGGCGGGCTGAGAAGCAGGCGGCGGCTTCACACTCAGGCCCAGGGAGGCGGAGGGCGCGAGGAGGGCCACCCGCGCTGTAGCAGGTAATCTGGGGGGCGCGCAGGGAACCAATCCCTGCCCCAGCTCATCTCCGTCACCCTCGGCCTGAGTGGGAAGCCACCGCCTACTTCTCAGCCCTCCCAGGCAACCAATCCCTGCCCCAGCTCATCTCCGCCACCCTCGGCCTGAGCGGGAAGCCACCGCCTACTTCTCAGCCCTCCCAGGCAACCAATCCCTGCCCCAGCTCATCTCCGCCACCCTCGGCCTGAGCGGGAAGCCACCGCCTACTTCTCAGCCCTCCCAGGCTTCCCACCGAACAGCTGATTCGCGGGAAGCCGGGGGTGCGGGGGCGGAGAAGCAGAGCGGAGGTGAGGTGAGCTGGGGCTGGTTGCGGGGTGGGGAGCTGCCAGTGGGTGCTCTGCACCCACCAAATTTTCCCCGTGGGCGCTCCAGCCCCAGAGCACCCACAGAGTCGGTGCCTAAGGAGCCACTTTTGATGTGATCAGTGAGGGAAGCGGCCGTTCCCCCTGCTCCCCCGCTAGCTACGTTCCCCCGCCCCTAGGAGCCAGAGGGACCTGCCGGATGCTTTCTGGGAGCTGCCCCAGGTAAGCACCACCGGAACTCCCCACTTCGTCCCCTGGCTGGTTCCTCTGGCTCTTAGGGGTGGGGTGGGCACCCACTACAGTGGCCCACGAGACCCTCCTGTCCGGTTCTGGGGGCAGTCAGGAGACAGGGGAAGGGGGTGGATGAGGCAGGTGTCCGGGGGGGGGGTGGAGGGGACATCAAGGAACGCGGGGGGTTGGATGGGGTAGGAGTCCCGGGGAGCCCCCCCATTCTGTAGGTATGACCTGCTTTCTTTCTTCCTAGCTATTCAATATTACATTTGGCTGTATTAAAATGCATTTTGTTTGAATGGACCAGCTTACCAAGCAATCCTATAGAATCTATAAAATATAGACCTATAGAATCATAGAATATCAGGGTTGGAAGGGACCTTAGGAGTCCAACCCCCTGCTCAAAGCAGGACCAATCCCCAACTAAATCATCCCAGCCAGGGCTTTGTCAAGCCTGACCTTAAAGATATCTATAGATATCACTCTGTATGATTACCCTGTCATCATTATCTACCATTCTACCAATGTGACATCTGCAAATTTTATCAGCAGTCACCATTCGTTGATGAAAATATTGAATATTGTCAGGCCTAGAACCTATCCCTGAGGAACTTCACTTGGAATAACTCCACATTCAGTGATGATTCCCTTCATCGACGTTATTTGAAATCTGTCATTTAGGCATTCTTAATCCATTTAACATGTGCTTGTTGTATAGTACTAGTATTTTTTTACTCAGAATATCATGCAGTTCTACGTCAAACACTTTACAAAAGTCCAAATATATTACATCTACACAGTAAATTACTACCTTTTCCAACCAATGAATCAATGAACCAATGAAATCAGGTTTGTTTGACAAGACCTATTTTCCATAAAACCAAACTTACTCTGGACATACATCAAACAAAAAACAAAACTAAGTAGAGGTAATACCATGGAAAAGAGTGCTTAAAAGTCTCCCTTAAGTCAAAATGAACATGCCTATGTTAGTGTACCTAAAGTGCGTTAAAAGAATGTTATTTAGGTTGCAAAATCAAGCATTCAAAAGTTATGAAATGCCAGATTTATTGTTGCCCATTCAATTTTATTGTGCCCCGTTGTGGATCTATCCTGTGCATTGAATGAAGCCAATATCCTATAGAAAAACCAGCATGTAACTAAGCTCAGCAGAATTCAATTTTTTTTTAAATAATTTTGACAGATAATATCAAGGTTTATTTGTAAGCATTTTTTTTTATTTTTATTCATTTAAATTTTCACAGTTGCAGGAATTTATGGAGGAGTCAGACAATAATTGTTTAATGAGAGTAGACGTGATTCAAAAATTTTAAGCTTTATAACCTTTAAAACATAAATGGTCAACTTCACATGTCAAGATATAGTCAATATCCTTAAATCAAACTGTAATAAGTTCTCAAGCAGCATTTTTCTTATGTAGCCTATCTGCATATTTTGATTATTTATCTATCGGGGGAGGGATAGCTCAGTGGTTTGAGCATTAGCCTGCTAAACCCAGGGTTGTGAGTTCAATCCTTGAGGAGGGGGCCTTTTGGGATCTGGGGCAAAAAAAATTGGGGCTTGGCCTTGCTTTGAGCAGGGGGTTGGACTAGATGACCTCCTGAGGTCCCTTCCAGCCCTATGATTCTATAGAAATATTTTTTCAACGGTTTGTATGTCATGATGAAATTGATGTTTACTGATATTTACCAATAAAAAGCTAATCCTTCCAAGCCTACATGTAATCATGTAAGTAAAATACTGTATATACACAAAGGGGCTGAATGAAGGTACATAAATGTTTGCACAATCAAGTCCTTATAGATCGATCCAGTCCTGCCTCAATGAGCTTACACATAAATAGGATTGCCAAATAAAATAAATAAAAATTCCAATAAAAACACTGTAAATATTCCCAGGCAGTGATATAAACCAACACAAGACAACATTTTGGTAGTGCATACACACCAGAAAGTAGTAAAGACTATGAACAAAGTGAAGCTGACCATTCTTGTTTAACTGAAACGTGAGAGAAATGCAACATGTAGACAGTATAAATGGTGAAAAATTAGATCTTTAAAATGATTTCATTTTGAAAAAGCTCTCGTGCAACTGAAGCAAGAAAAGGAATATTTTATAGAACATATTGGGCCACATATTTTTAGGCAGAGTTCCTATCAGGAGCGCCTCCTGCTTAAAAATTGATGGTATGATATGGCCCAGTGTTTTTACCTTGCTAACAGCCCTTTAAACAATAGTAGAAGCAACTTGCAAACTAATGATGTAAAACTGCATTCACTCATTATTGAATTCACTTTGCAGTTACTAGAGCTTTACCATAAACAATTTAACTAACCTGACTTGTAAATCTAAGTTATAAATTCCTTTGGGGCCCTCTTCTGCTCTTTTAATATGTAAGCACTCTGAAAGTAGCAAAGAGCCATTCCACAGAAACTTAATTCTCTTGGCTGCCTGAAAAGTGGGATTAGTAAAATGCATTTAGCAGCTGATGTGTGGGCTGTTCCAGAGGACTTAGTGTGGGGGCTCAAAAAGGAGCAAAACCAGACCCCCTGAAATATCTTTCTTCCCCCTCCCCCTCAACCATTCCAAATGTGTGGCAAATATTTGCAGATCATTAATGCATCTTGGAAAAATATGATTTACTGTGACCCACCCTACCCTATGGGTTTAGCAATAAACTTGGAATGTTATGGAAATGTATTTTACTGGGCTATTTGTCCAAAATGCATAGATATTGCATATCTATAATCCTCCCATTTGGTTCAATTTATTAAAATAAAAGTTGGAATAAATCATTTTGCCTTTTAATTTATTAATGAAAAACACTAAGAATTCTGATGAGTGGCGATCATTATGAAGACATGAGAAAGAAACTGTCACAAAGGATAAGGATACAAGCATACAAAATGTGAGCTGCTGCTATGTGTACTCAATGGCAACAGGTACACATATGATGTATGATATGTTCAAGAGGGAGAAAGTGCAATAATGTTGAGGCTAAATAAAAAAAAATTAACTGGACATTTTGATTACCAAATGGCTATGATTTCTTCCAACATTGCTCTCCTTTCTGGTGGTTATAAAAGGTGGAATTATGGGACAGTTTATTGTTGAAATAAATTAAAATCACATTTTGCTGGATAACAATGAATGAGAGGGCCTTATTAAAATTACTTGAAAAAAAGAAATGTATCTTAACCATAGTAGTTTGTTACTTCTCACTCTTTAATAAAAGTATTACACTTTAAAGACAATGGGGCAGATCATCAGTGGTGTAAATTTTCATAGTGCCACTGAGGACAATGGAGTTATGACAGTTTAAACCAGCTAAGCATCTGCTGCAATATATTTAAAGATGTTGTCAAGGTTCCTCCCCCACTCTGAACTCTAGGGTACAGATGTGGGGACCTGCATGAAAAACCTCCTAAGCTTATCTTTACCAGCTTAGGTCAAAACTTCCCCAAGGTACAAAATATTCCACCCGTTGTCCTTGGACTGGCCGCTACCACCACCAAACTAATACTGGTTACTGGGGAAGAGCTGTTTGGACGCGTCTTTCCCCCCAAAATACTTCCCAAAACCCTGCACCCCACTTCCTGGACAAGGTTTGGTAAAAAGCCTCACCAATTTGCCTAGGTGACTACAGACCCAGACCCTTGGATCTTAAGAACAATGCACAATCCTCCCAACAGTTGCACCCCCCCTTTCCTGGGAAATGTTGGATAAAAAGCCTCACCAATTTGCATAGGTGACCACAAACCCAAACCCTTGGATCTGAGAACAATGAAAAAGCATTCAGTTTTTTACAAGAAGACTTTTAATAAAAAATAGAAGTAAATAGAAATAAAGAAATCCCCCCTGTAAAATCAGGACGGTAGATATCTTACAGGGTAATTAGATTCAAAAACATAGAGAACCCCTCTAGGCAAAACCTTAAGTTACAAAAAAGATACACAGACAGAAATAGTTATTCTATTCAGCACAATTCTTTTCTCAGCCATTTAAAGAAATCATAATCTAACACATACCTAGCTAGATTACTTACTAAAAGTTCTAAGACTCCATTCCTGGTCTATCCCCGGCCAAGACGACTACAGACAGACACAGACCCTTTGTTTCTCTCCCTCCTCCCAGCTTTTGAAAGTATCTTGTCTCCTCATTGGTCATTTTGGTCAGGTGCCAGCGAGGTTACCTTTAGCTTCTTAACCCTTTACAGGTGAGAGGAGTTTTCCCCTGGCCAGGAGGGATTTCAAAGGGGTTTACCCTTCCCTTTATATTTATGACAGATGTATATAGTAATTTTAGTCTTCAAAGAGTTACAGGCAAGACCACCTATGTGAGACACTAGATAAATTTAATTTTGCAAAGGGAGAAATTGAACCACAGAAAGGTCAAGTGACTTGCCCAATGATGTTCTGCAAGTGATTGGCAGAACTGGGACTAGAACGCAATACAATTGCTTCCATATCTTCCTTCATATAGCCTTCTATGAATGGTAAAAACTCTCAGAGCTCATCTGCAAGTCCCCTGCCCTGTCCACGTTTAAGTCCATTTTAAAGATTCCAGCTGTGCTGGAGTGCCATGCTGTGGACAATCTAGCTGATCTGCATATATAAAAAAAAAAACACCCTAGTTGTTGTTCTCCTTCCCCTATCTATTTATTCTAATGCTATGAGCAATTTAGAGCAAGGATTGTCTCTTCATGAATTTCTAAATGAGCCTAGCTTATCACGGGTGCAACCAGAAACTAGTAACAGTCCCTCCTTTCCAATCCCTTGCTTGCTTGCAGAACCATACTGCCAGTTCTTTTCTAGAAACTGGACCGAAGTCCACTATTGTTTTCCCTTTGGCCTTAATTGGAGAGTGAAGAAGACCAGAAGTCTGCCAACAGCCCCAATTTGACCAAAACCATCCTCAATTTTAGAAGTTTGTATGGGCTCAAACCCCAAATCTCTGAGACAACAATGAAAAGCTGCTGGCATTTTTTAAAATATTTCCCTCTCACCTGCTGCTGGAGGGTGTGGTCAGTGTTGCAGCTGTTGGGGCAAGTAGCTAACAGATTATTTTTCTCCTTCCCCAGCCCACTGAATGCTCTTGATGCTGGTGGTTCCTTCTCCATACTGTATGTCTAACTACAAAGCAGGAAGAGGAACTGAGGCAGTGAATTTAGTGAGGGGGAAAAGCAATCAACTAGTCCAGCAGTTAGATGCAGCAGTGCTTAGTCCCGGCCTTTGGGAGAGTGAACCATAGAGGAAAAATATATGCCTCTTGAAGGTGCTCCATGGGGAAACAGCCAAACATTCCTGTAGACACTGGAGGCGGGGAGCTAGAGTTTTAGAAGGCAATAGTTATGAAGGATTGAATGCTTATGAGACTAAAAGATGGCTTGATATTTCAGTAAAAATTTTGATACATGTCCAAATTTTTACAACTGTACATAGTGTATTTTACTGAAGTCCATTTCTCTAACAGAATCTGATCTTGATCCCGCTGAAGTCCTGGCAAACTTCCCATTGACTTCAATGGTCCTTAACTTCTAGGCAAAAAGGGTGAATTCGCAAAGGTTTTAGATGCCTACCTGTCACTGATTTCAGGAGGAGTTAGGTGCCTAAATACCTTTGTGAATCCCACCCAAAGGGCCTCATCCAAAGCATACTAAACTCCTTGGAAAAGCTCCCATTGACTTCACTGGAACAGGCCCTAAATTTTCACCAAAGGCATCCTTACTGCTTTAATCAATGTGCCCCACCCTAACTACAAAGCTTTACCCAGGCAGCAAGGTGTGTGATAACAGCATTCCTTCAATCCCAAAGAAAATGTTTGTGAAACAGTAAAGTGACAGAAGCAGTGTGCTAATACTTAAGTTACAAGTAACTGGAATTTGAATCCTGGCAAACATACAGGGAAATGTTCTATCAAGTCTAAAGAATTAATGTTTTACTAATGATTCTACCGTAAAACAAGCTGAAAGCCTGCTTCTGAAAGAAGAAAATAGAAAAATCTCTCTTTTCACAGAGATTTCTAAGGGCCTTGTTCTTAACAAAATTCCTTCTATTGCTAAAACCAAAAACTAATTAGCTGTTGAGCATTCTGTAAAAGAAAGATTAACTGAAGAGACTCCCATGTAGGCTATTAAACCACAATATACCAGTTTAAGAAATTCCCATCTGGGCCAAATCCAAACAAAAAACTATTTCATTTACTCTCATGATGATTTTTCACTTTGCTTTTATTATTCCCAACTTCACTCCTCTCACCTTCCTCTTTTTAAATTCTTAGTTACCGTCTATAAAGAATCAGGGGGTAGCTGTGTTAGTCTGTACCTACAAAAACAACAAGGAGTCCGGTGGCACCTTAAAGACTAACAGATTTATTTGAGCATAAGCTTTCGTGGGTAAAAACCCCACTTCTGTCAGATGCATCTGAAGAAATGGGGTTTTTATCTGTGAAGAATATGTCCTCTTACTACTGTGAGAACTTGAATTGCATCCAAATATAGTGTGTGTGTATTAAATAAAACCAATCTCTTCCTTTCTCCAGCAGTACATGAAAGTGTTGATTGGGCCAGAATGCTCAGCATCTTTCAGGATCCAGCAAAGGCACTTAAGCATGTGCTGAACTTCAAGCACACGAATGAGTAATAAGACAGCTTAAGGGCTCTGATTCAGGATAGCATCTCCACTCAGGAGAACACACCCTTACTTGTCCTCCCAAACCGGGTCAAGTTTTGCTAGATCACACCAGAGGGGTCAGCTCCCAAAAGATTAAAGACATAGATTAATAAAACAAGAACACTGCCTTTCATCCATAGATCCCTGGTTAAAATTTAGCCCAGGTGAACAAAAGTTTGCTAATGTCATTCCTTTTCCCAATAAACAAGTTTCCACATCCCAAATAGCATCACAATTTGCCCCCATGTTAGCAGTCTCAATGGAGAGGCTAAGTAATGAAGAGAGAGAGAGACAACAACATTAATGGATGTCTCCATACAAACTTAAAACATTCAGTTTAAAAGCAATCCTGATGATACATCATATGTATGTTGTGGGGGATACGGGAATTCTTTGCCTGTTTGATTTTCGATAGTAACACTCACATGAAAGCTTTGGGTGAAGAATCTCTGCCCCACTCAAGTGACATAGAGAAAGCAAAGTCTGGCCTTAAGCACTTAGCTGTGGATACACTTGGCATGGGGAAGTCTCCAGCAGATGTAAACCTGAGAAGCTGGCTTCTGTGCTTTCTTCAACGCAATGGGGGAAAGTCAGGGCAATGGAGGGGCATGGGTAGTGCGTGGCAGGATGTGCAGGTGGAGTGGCTAGAATGCAAAGCTCCCCAGAAACTATTAGTTGGCATACAGCTGCCTGGGGAACATGGCCAGCTAGCTCAGTTCAGAGCAATTCCCTGGCTGCTCTGACCTGCACCTGGGGCCAGAGTCAAAAAAGAATCTGGGAGCTATAACCAGCTCCCTGACAGACCTCCTGGTATGATAAGGGAAGCTTAAAGACAGCAGGGAAAAATCCACGGGTGCAGGGCTCAGGGTAATGAAAAGGATTTTTTAAATGTATATTAGGTACTAAAGAGATTCTGACTATGGTATAGGCCCAACACTAGATAAAGATGGTAATGTTAATATTAATGCAGAAAAGACAGATGGGCTCAGTAAATATTTCTGTGCTGTATTTGGAAAGAAGCAATATGATGTGCTTGTAGCAGGTAATGGGGATGAAGTACTTTCCAGGCCATTAGTAACCATGGAGGATGATAAACAACATCTGCTGGGGTAAATGTTTTTAAATCAGCAGTCCCAAATAACTTGTACCCAAGATTCCTTAAAGAGCTGGCTGAGGGAATCCCTGGCCTGCAGATGTTCATTTTAATAAATCCTGGAGTACCAGGGCAATGCCAGAACACTAGAAGAGTTCTAAAGTTGTGCCAATATTCAAAAAGGACAAGTGGAATGATCTGGGTAACAATAGGCTGGTTAGTCTGATATCAGTTCTGGGCAAAACAATAGAAAAGCTGATATGGGAGTCAATTAATAAAGAAAGAATAAAAGGACAGGAATATAATTAATACCAGTCACCACGGTTTTATGGAAAACAGATCTTATCAGACAAACCTGCTTTCATTCTTTGATGAGATTAGAAGTTTGGTTATACTAAAGGTCTCTTTAATCTATCAGAGAAAGGCATAATAAGAATTAATAGCTGGAAGCTGAAGGCAGTCAATTGTTTTGGAAATAAGGCACTGATTATCAACAGTGAGGGTAATTAACAACTGGACCAAACTACCAAGGGTAGTAGAGAGTCTCCATCTGTTAATGGTTTCAAATCAAAGCTGGATGCCTTTCTGGAAGATATGATTTACACAAACACAAGCTTTTTGGTTCAGTGAACGGGTTTCTGGGTGAAGTTTAATGTACAAGAGATCAGACTAGATGATCCTATGGTTCCTTCTAATCTTAAACTCTGTGAATCTATGGGGCGCCAAGTGGAAGATGGACACAGCACAGAATCTACGCAAAATCTGAAGCAGGCTCTGCTCTTCCTATTCTAAGTTTCAGCTCTTTATATATTGATATTCTAAAACTTTTATTTCTTTCAAATTTCTATACCTGTAAGTTTAGCCTCAATCAGGAGCACTAAGGGAACTTTCAATAATAAATCTCTCATTAAATGACAGACAGCCACACAAAAAAATATCTTTGGAGGGGACACCTTTCTATTATGAAGTCTCCCCAGTTCCACATGACTGCCATCTTTGTGTCTTAACTTCCCACAGAGGCAGGGATACAGCAGGTTCAGGCAGCCAACTGGGCACACATATCCAGGACCACAGTAGCGACAGGTCTTGTGCCTTTATGAGTAGATGTCTTTTTTTTCTACAGAAGCCCTGTATTTTAAGCCCTACATGCAACAACGGCTGACTTTTAGCATGGACATCATCACTCCTCCTTCACATCACATCATGAGTGTTTGCCATCTGAAAGCCTAGGAGCAAGACCACCTACAGAATCTGGTTCTTTTTCCTCAGACTGATAGCAGATGTCTTTCCAAACAGCAGCACTAATCCATCCTCTCACTAAAAGGCTGGAAGCTTCAGCTACACCATATTCAAAACTCCTGACACAATGCCTTCCACAGAGCTGAGTTGGGAAGCCGACCAGGGAGGAGTCAATTCATGGAGTCAGTAAGTCATATGATGTAATACAAATAAGAATTTGAATAAAGATATTAAAGAGGCAATAAAACTCATCATATGGTCTTTGCTAATATGTTGTTAAACTGCCACAAAGAGGGATTATTATGATGGCAAAAGATAAACATGTTTCATTTAAGAAGCATGAGCTGTAATTGTTTAATGCCAACAGATACTTATTTAAATTATGATATCTCATGTTTTAATGTTCTCCAGTAGATCAAGAATCCCTAGCTTTGTTTGTCAGAAAATAATTGTAACATAGCTCTGAAGTTAACTTGTATAAAATCAGATGGCATATATACAACTTTTCAGAAAGGCCTGATGCACCCAATATAAGACTAAATAACTTTCTGGGTTAACACCTTCTGTAGATGCAGAATTTGGCAAATTATTATGGGCGGAATTCAGGGATCTGATGTTATTAACTAATTAATAAAGCTATAAATAAGAATAATAGTCATAGCTCCATTCTGTACCCTTCAGTGTAGTATACTGTGTAACCAAATTGCCTGAGCTACTATTCACTGAACAAAGAAAGGATGGAGCTTGTCTACTTCAGCCAACATCCCTTCTCTCATCTCATGTTTCTCTAGCATCTATTAGGCTGCCTCAGTCAAAAATGTTTGTACCCAAGCCCTGGTATTATTGCACAGCCTTATTATAACTCCTTTTAGGCATTAGTGTTTTTCTGTAAGTTCTCATGTCACCAGCAATCCACTTTATCCCCTAGTTTTTCACTTTAAATCTAATGTCTCTTTAATCTCTTAAGACTTGTATTTGGACCTCACTTTACTGACTATTGCTTTTATTATTTTTGCTGTTGGCCACGCCTTTTTATGCATAATAACAAACAAGTCAGTAACTTCGTTTTTTTACATTAGGTACTTAAGGAACGTGAGCTCAGGGCAGCCCGCTTCCATGGGGTCGCCTCATCACTTGGCCTTTCCCCCACCCACACCCTATTTGGCTCTGCTGTTCCAATTGCCCCCCCCCGCCCCGCCCACCACTTTATTTATTTTTTTGCCCCGCTGTTTGTTACTGTCCTTGGGCTTGTTTGTTTTTTTTAACTCAGCTACTCACTGAACAGCAAAAACACTTTTTTCATACTGGCAGCAAAACACCTACGGCCAGCCCTGTTAAGTAGTTCATGTTTGCACAGAACTTGAGTGAACAGAGCATTATCTGAGCCAAATCTTGCTTACTTCACTCGCCAAAGCACTCCCAATGAAATCAGTGGGCCTACTCACGTGAGCAAGGCAAGCAAAATGTGGCTCTAAAAGAGCTAAACATCCAATCCACCTCCTACTGAAGTCAAGGGGAGTCTTTCCACTGACTTTAATAGGAGCTGGATTGAGCCCTCTATATTTCCCACTGTAATCACCTGCTGACAAAGGGCATTGGACCTCTCTTATTCTTTATGTTTTTCTACTCAGCTCTTCGTTTAGCTTTGACTGTTTAGCCACATAAAGCAATAACATAAAACCCCCCAATGATTCAGTTACAGAAAAGATTTTTTAATACTGTAATGTCAAACTACTATTTAAATCTTCTGGTAAAGCTTACAGTGAGAAGTGTGGCATGTGGAAAATTGTCTGGACACCAAACAGCTGCAATAAGGCTGGCAATAGATCAGAATCCTATTCAGTAGTCAGCAAGGGAACATCTACCCTGCAATAAAAGGCCCACAGCAGAGCCGCAGCTGACCTGGTCAACTGACTTGGGCCAACTGGGTGAGGGCTGTGGGGCTAAAAATTGCAGTGTAGACATTTGGGGCTCAGCTCAAATGCCTACACTGCAATTTTTAGCCCCGCAGCCCACGCCTCGTGAGCCCGAGTCAACTGTCCTGGGCTCTGAGACTCAGTGCCACGGGTGTTTTATTCCAGTCTAGACACAGCCCAAGTGACTAAAGGTACCACCTGCATAACACAGGATGCCCCAGTTTTTAGTGCCAAAGATAAATGTAACTGAACTTTCCTTCCATGACTGACGTGCCCAAATCCCACAAGAGAGTTCACGCAAGGGTACTCCAAATAATTCTTAATGTTATTTTAGTATATTGATTCTTTAAGAACTGCCAGATATTTTGATATAAGTTCAAAACTTCTGTTCCTAAATTATTATACCACATACTGGAAGCCACATCAGTGTTGTGGCTTCAAAGATTTAGCACTGACACCTGTTTTAACACTACACTTACACCCAGGAACATCACACTGCTCACTCTCTCGGTCTCAAATGAACAAACTGAAAATGGGGTAGGGACTGAAATTCCAAAAATGCTTTATGCAATGTTTATATAAATAAGGAATATGACACAGACAAAAAAGTGATACTTTATAAGGTTAATAATGGAAGATTGCTTTAAGCAGTAGACCAGGGTTTCTTTTATTAACATCATCATTTCTTGTATAAACATATATGGAAACGGTCAATGAAGTTTACCCAGAAGTTAGTTTTAAATGCTTAATTTACAGACTTATCTTTGAAAGGTTCCTTGATTCTGTGAGGATTTAACCAAGTGGTAAATCAGGAAAGTGTGCCACAGTGTTAAGGTATTTGTGTGCTGCAGTGTTAACGGATCTGAAATGAAGTGTTCAAGTGATATTTATCTAGTGATGTAAATTGCCATTTTCAGCAAGCCTGGGCTTTCCAAGGCTTAGGCTTAAAGACAGAAAGATTGCTCAAAAGAGCTCTAATCACAGATTCTTGTTTCCCTCCTTCACTGGGGATCCTCAGCATTCCTGGTACAACCATCTTTGCTTCCTCATTCAAAATCATTCCACCCTTAAGGCACCATATCACAGCCACTATACAGCTGGTCAGGAAGGATGGGACTCCTTAAGAAGCAGTTCTGACAGACTCCAAACTGCAGTCTGGGGGTGAGGGTTACTGTTGAGGCTAGGGCTATGCAGGAAACAGTATACCCATTCCATGAGAATCTGAGATTTTGAAAAGTGTTCCCATTTCAAATCAGGACAAGTCAATCCTGAAAACAGGCTGTACCTGTGTGGGATAAGCCAGGGGCACCTCCCAACCACAGTACAGTACTGTACAGTATATAATGCCTTTTGTCTGCCCCCAAAAAATTTCCTTGGAACCTAACCCCCCCCCCCCCCCCCGCATTTACATTAAATCTTACAGGAAAATTGGATTGGTTTAACATCGTCTCACTTAAAGTTTCATTTTTCAGGAACATAACTACAACATTAAGTGAGGAGTTACTGTACAGGATTGGGATCAAACAATGCCTGTACTCCAGTATAAGCTCTAGCATTCTTGGCTGTTCAACTCTGGGCATAAGACAACTTTTCTGTCAATGTTTTTCCCCCACCTGTTAAATGATTTTTCCTCATTTTATAGAGGTATTTGAGGATTAATTAGTTAATGTCTGTGCAATACTTTGACATTATGGTTCCAGATTCTGGGGTATGTTCTGTCCATTTTGCTCTGCACTAGCAGCAGAATCTGCACATAAAGTCAATGTAACCCATCTGAACTAGTCTGATGTTTCTTGAGACATGCACCAAACTCCAAGAGGAAAATGACAATTTTTTATAGATTGAACACGACAGACATTTAGCTCCACATTCTCATTAAGAGAACACAAAGTAAATCTGAAGCACACTGGGCATAAAATGAAGGTAGAATACGGTCCTTAGCTGTCAACCATGTATTTACTTCAGTCATTTCTCATCTAAGAAGCAAGAATGCTCCACATAGTGAATATGGGGATATGGTGTGGAATTTTCTGCGCGAGGAACAGTGCCTCAATGAACTGAAACAAATTTGTGCATTAACTTTCATTCCAAATGGATTAGTGCCATTTTGCACAGTTGAAATGCTAACTCTACACATATACAGAAGGCACCATGTATCAAGTTGATTTGACTTCTTTAACACTGTAAAGCTGCCTTACTTATTAAAGCCTATCATAAATCTATTACACTATGTATAAATTACACAAAGAGTCTGTCTTTCACCAATTAAAGGCTCAGACATTTTTAGTTAAGGCTGAATCTCCCTCATCAACCCAATAAACATACTTATGTACTACAGGAGTCTCTGAAGAGTTTGTGACTACATCCCATAAACATGTACTCCCAACAACATGGGTAAAGTCCAGGAGTTCAGCCATCACCCTGGATTTCCATTTCTTCCTACCACTGCCACTTCTGCCTCCTGTGTTCTTTCCTGCTTTCTGGCAATATTGTTTCCTTTGTTGTTAATATTAACATGGCAACGGATTCCAGGCAGTTAAGCTTCAAAATGCACAACATTTAAATGTTTGCTCATATGAAGAGGATGATATTTACAACATTTTTTTTTCCTTTTTCCACCTATCACTACGGTGTGCATGATTAAAAGGAAAAAGGGTAAGTGTGGCTCTTGTGCCACCCATACATAATCAAAGACCAGTTTCAGCACCAGGCTCAGCAAGCATAACCCCTAGCACCGATGTGGACTCATATTAATGTCAACGGGACTTCACACAGGCATAGGGGTATGTACCAGCAGATCCCAATACAGGACAGAAAAGTAAATCGGACGACAAACAGTTACCACCATTAAAACCTCAATACAGTTACCACATAATAATATCTGAGATAGTATAGTTATTTCCTGTTCTGAGAATAGTGAAATTTGCAAGAGACCATCCTTATAAAACAACCTGCTGTCTTAAGAGACTGCCCCAAAGAATTCCCAAACATAGTAAGCAAAACTCCACTCCACCTTTAGTAGAATATCACTTTTGAAAGTGTTTGGTTCAATACAGCTTTGACTTTCCTAAAATAATATTTCTGGAGTAATTTGAACAAACATTCACTCCTTGATCAAAGTCATATTCTGACTGATTTCACTGTTTGCACTGTGATGCAACTCAACCAGAGTTATGGGTTCCCATAGGAAGAATGAATTACTTATTTTACACCTTTAGGTAATGCACAGTAGACATCACAACCTTGTTTACTACTGCAAGATTTCAAAAAGTAATGCTAATTCAGGAGACAAATCAAGACAGGAGAAAACTGAAGCATGTCATATATAATTCTATTGTGGGTTTGGGTATTCTGTACTGAATCTTTCACTCCTTAATGTTGTGTTTATTCTTACAGAAGTAGCTGGCTTTGCACCAAGAACATAGAAACAAATGTGTCTGCACCACTGACATTCTGCCAAAATTCTACATGACCCGCGCAAGAGAGGCTTTGATGTTTTTTTTTGAGGAAGAGTGAAATTTAGAAAGGCAAGTTTCTGCTTTTTTCTCACGTGAAATTATAGATCTTGAAGAGTCTGCTAGTATAATTTAGTTATTATTCCAAACAAAGAAAACTATTAGTTTCTCAGTCCCAAATTTCATCCCTTCCAAGATCTTTAGCCAACTATTTCTCATAAAATATGTTTAAATACAATTCAACTCAATGTCTTCCACGGTTTAAATAAAGACTTCGACATTAATGTTAGTGTTATCTTACCACCTAGGTAAGGCATGTGCAACATGATAATGTATCTGGTAGAGCCCTGTTGAAAATACCCAAAGGGTTAGAAAATCAACAATCAGCTTTGAAGTAGAATGATTCCTTGTATTATTATGAAAAAAATCTCATACTATTACAGGTTACAATTGGACACAATAAATACTGTTGTCCCTCTGCCAAGCGGCAGCAGATGTCCAGGACTTTGCAAGCTGGCTTCCCAGTAAAAGAGAGATTAGTGACACAGAGTCTGGGTGTACGCTATGTGTACCTTGTTTTAGCTACACCTGTACACCCACAGTAGCGGCCTAACACTACAGAGGCAGATCTTGCCACCAGGAAGCTCTGCCCATCACCAGTGCCCATGTCCTAGGGAGCAAATGTGTCTCAAGAACGGTTTCTAATCACAGACCAAGGCAGAGAACAAACTCTCCAGCTGCTCACATAGCTCCCTCTACACAGAGCCTTGCGTAACAAAACTAATACCACCAGACTGCTAGTCTTCCTAACACTGGAGCTCACACGTTAAGAAAAAGAACTTGGGAGACTCCGTGTAACAACAACATTTGGTGACTCTTGCCATAACAATACTATGGTATTGCATGCAAAATATGTCACACAGTGTTTCATAAACATATCTGTACTTAACCTTTCATTCCCCGGATCTAGGTACTGGTTTTATTAAAATATTTTGGGAAAATAAGCCTGATGCCATAAATAATCAGTTCATCTTTGGGTCAACGGGCCAGTACAGATTAGCAGTCACATTTTGAAAAGTGGCCTCTAATTCCAAGAGCCTGATTTGTGCCTCAGGAGACATCATCTCTTAGACAGATCCCCGACATACAGGAGAGGGTACACTCTGTGCCATCCAGAAGGCCAGTGAGGATGGGCTCAGGGCTATTGCCAACCTCCTTTGGGGTAATTTGCTAACTACGGAGAGGGTGAGCTGAGCAGTTTCTGCTCACAGAGACTGCTATTGCAATTGATTGTTAGATGGACAGTGCTTCGTGTGTGTGTGTGTGGATGGAACACAAGGGCTGATCACAATCTGGCTCAAAATAGCTTTGTTCTTGAAAAAAGATTTTAGTGTTAAATTAAACTAGTTAAAACTCACTGTTGCTTACAGATAAAGCAATTTAATTTATTGAAAAATCACCTATCATGCCATAGGGACATCTACACCTAGAAAGATCTCTGGTCATTTCTTAAAATGTAACTCACTGATAAAATGTTAGCTATGTTCACACATATTGTTTCCAAAATCTTGTATCAATATTTGTTATGTACTGTTAAGCCATTTTCGCTGAAGAGCAACTGTTGGATATATTTTAAATAGAAACATTTTCCACCTCCAAATTCTCAGTTATTGAAATTCGTTTGTTACTGATCACCCTGAGTAAGGCCCTGCATGTGACCAAACCCCGATGGATTTGAGGGGAAGGATACACAGAACGGGGACTCCACACGACCTGTGTGCTGAGAAGATTGGATCCATGATGGCTCCTAAGATTCTTAGCATATGCACAACATGCTTCAGATGGCACGGTACCAAGATTCATCACCAAATTTGGTCCGCTGGTTGAATCATTAGCTTCCCTGGCTTGGGCCGGGTACTAATGGAGAGTGCAAAGAGAGATATTGGGCCCCGTGATCAGGAACCCCAGCATGGGACTTCTGAAGGGCAGCAGTCACTACTGCAGCTCATAAACTGGTGCAGTAATTGCAGAGAGATTATGCTGCAACTATGTGTCTGGGTTGGGGATACGCAGGAAAACCACATAAAGCCCCATAACTTGAGCTTTATTTTGGATTTGAGGATTTCACCCTTTTACCATAGTAGTCTAAGTATTTTCACATTGAATATAGCTACCATTCCTTCAAAGCAACTTTTTGTAGCCACAATAATAATAGTCCACAATACTGAAAAGCACAGAAGCTAGTGAAGTAACAGCTTACACAAGCTTCCTGTAATTACCCTAAACATCTGCACAAGGTAGTTCAACCCACAGAAAGCTGTTCTAGAAGTTGAGTACTTACCACCATCTTCAACGGTAAAATGGAAAAGGTCATTAGTGGCGTTATCACCTTCTCTTAAAACATAGCATATCTTCATGTCATCAATATCAGCTGGAAAATGTCAAGACAAACATATTTTAACTTACATGTAAACAGAAACAGTTTGAATAGGAACACTTAGTTATCATTAATTTGTTCATCAGAGGTCTGATTTCACTGTTAGGTTAGGTCTAACCTGCAATGTTAGTACATTGTTAGCAGAACTTGAGTTGGAGACACTGAGTTTGTTAACCTAGGACTTGAGTGTCCACCCTGGCTAGGAATTGTTGAACCTTGGGTCCCAACCTGAGACTCCAGAGTCTACAACGTATTATCTAGATCCGAGTCCAACCACCCACATCCCAGATTTCATAGTGCCCTCCCAAAATGTGGCTAATTCTTGCCCTTTACTTGTGGGGCTGTGTGGGAAAACTTGACTGTCCACCAAACTTGACTGTCCAGAGGACAAACAAAATTGGCCCAGGGGATAGTGGGATACTTTCGGCAAACTCCCAGAGCACAAGTCCAGTGGGGCTGTGTCTACACTGCAAAGCAATATGGCTTGAACAATAGATCCTGGCTTGACTCAGGCTTGGACCCTTCATCCCCGTGGGGTCCTGGGACCCTGGGTTAGCATGATTTATGTGTACATGGAAGGGGGGTTAGGTTTGAGTCTGAGTTCAAACAGAAGCCTAGGCTTACACTGCAGTGTAGACACACCCTTAAGAGTCAGAGGATTTCAGTATTAATGGATTGCATGTTTTAAAAAGCAAAGTTAACTGTTTTTTGCCTATTTATATATATTTGATAAACAGAACCCAGAGGAAATGTGCATACATGTGTGTTATGAGTGCTGGTGAGACGGTACGGTCAATGGTGAGGGTTTTACGTGGCGGGGGGGTAGGGGTGTTGTTTTGTTTTTGTGTAGCACTTTGCTCAGCTGAAATCATCACTACTTCTGCTACTGTTACTGATGCTGACTAGTACCTCACTCTGTAAGTAGTCTAGAATATGGTTCTACTCAACACAGATGAAGGCTGCAGAACTGGTCCTGAGTGCCTTGCCACTCATTCTGAAACATATGCTAACGTACAGAATTAGCGTCCACTACAGTTACATGTGGCGTGTCAAGCATGATCATTCAGACCACTGTATAACATTGGTTTTCTGGATCAACAAGCTGTCCAGTAACAATTTGGACAATAAAAAAGGAGAAAAGGGATCAGTCTTTCTGATTGTACAACTAGGGAAAATCTTGACACTCAAAGGAAACCTATTGCCATTGCTTACCAACACTAATGAATGCTGTTGCAAGGAGGTGCACTGTATAGACTAAAAGGGAATGAAGGAGCCAAGATAGATTATTGTGACCTAAAAGTGCACAACATAGGAATGCCAATAATAACAAGGTTACTGATCCTAGAACCCACATTACTTGCCTACCTCTTTCAAATCCATCCTCTGAATTTACTCTTAGAACAAGCTTTTATTAAATTATAAAACTTAAAAATAAAGCAATTATTTTATGCCATATTTTAATTGCATTATTTCATGTCTTTCCTTATTTGTGGTAAAACTTGTTTTTTTCATTTTAATTATTGCACTGAATTCGAACATGCCTGTATGCAATGTGTTTGATGTCAAACCGGACCCATGCAGCCAAATTCTGTCCTTACTTATATACCAAACTGAAGTGAAACCAACTAAGTTCTTTGAATCCCAGTACAGTGCCCTTGTAACTAGACCATCCTTCCTACAGACCATCTACTCTGCACAATATGGCTTACAATCTTTATAACTGAGCCATCAAACAGGAGGTACTCAAACGCTAGTGATGCACTGAAAAACCTAGACAAATTCAGTTAAATTAAAGTAAGAGAGCATTCAACTTATTTAGTTTAATAGATGTTGGAGCATCAATTGCCACAAAATAAATAGAGAAAAAAGGCAAAAGGCAAAACAGTTATTTGTTAATATGGGTTTTCTAGTTTCTTTATGGGGTGACTTTTTTTAGTAAATACAAACTTGTCCTTGTCACTTAATTTGAAAGAGACATCCTTTGTTTCTCCCAATCATACAGGGCATCCTATCATGAACAATTTTAGACAAAACTTTAGAAAGTAATAGTATTTAAGTGGAACTCAAGTATCGTACAGATTCTCCCCACAAGTCAGGACGCGTATTGGTTGGTAAAAACATGTCTAAAGCATTTTTGTTAGAGGTTGTGTGCCCCTCTGCACAATAGTTCAAAAACCAGACATGTACCTTTTATGTTAAATAATTATCTTTAGTACATATCTTTTTACTTTCTTTTATCGTAGAATCATAGAATATCAGAGTTGGAAGGGACCTCAAGAGGTCCCTTCCAACAAAGAACTCCTAGAGTAATAAAGAGGTTGCAAGTGAATATCCTCATATCAATGTGGCAAAAAATTAAAACTGATCCTGCAAACAAACACTTACACAAGTGCTTAACTTTACACACACAAGTAGTCCTATTAAAGTCAATGGAACTAACATGCATAAAGCCAAGCACCCACATAAAGGCTTGCAGGATCAGCTCCTAAAATGATAACATCCACCAAAAAATATAATTAGATAAAGCATCTTACATGGATGTCTTTCTTTCTGTTTGTTAAATACATATTAGAATTATTTGAGTGAACTTACATTATCCTTCCATAGCTCATTTGGTTACATTAGCACTTCCTTAGTTGCAAGCAGTGATGCATTCCTTTGTGACTACAAATTCAGCTAAACTCTTGCTGAATAGTTTCTGGAATTGTGGCCTGATCTGCTATCCTATAGCTTTCTCTTTGGCAAGGGCAAATCTGTTAGCCATACAAGATTAGAAATTTGATTTTCCAGTTAAAATTAAGCCAAACTCATTTGATTGTCATGAGTTTTTTTCCCCCACTAATCGACTTTTATTTATTTTTTTTTTTTAAAGAGAGAGAGATAATGCTTTCAAAAGTACTTGCCTCAACAAGGAAAGGTGTGGAGCAATACCACCCCAGAGGGGGTTCAGGGAGGAATTTTGATGAAAAATTCTGATTGCAGCCCATTCACTAAATCCCATTCACAGTACCAGATCTGTTGGCAGGTGTATTAGAGTTAAAGATCAGGCAACGGATCAGCCCTCGTCACTGGCCCCTTTGGGATATTATGTGCCCCAGAGGATTGTGCCCTATTTTTGTACACAGTTGTCAGATGGGCTTCTTTTGCTTTCACTCCCTGGCACACCCATAGAGCTACAGGTCATGCTCTTGCCTCTAATAATCAAAGCTAACCAAACTGGATTGAGTAGGCCCTAAAATAACACTTAGCACTTATATAGCACTATGCATGTTCAGAACACTAAAAAACAGTAGCTTATTAAAAGCAACATACATTTTATTTTCCTTAATGGAAAAGACTTGGCAGTTTGTTAATCGAGTTCCCCTGTTCATAGTCAATTATCTAATCTTAATGACTATCTTCTATGAACAAATTCCAGCCCTAACTTGCAGAGATGAGTGCTGTGCGATTATGCATAAGCAATTTTCTTAGTAAATATTTTTGTCCTCAGTGGAACTGAGAGAGAGTTTGAAATTACTGGCTGGGGGAGAGATTTTTGTTTTCATACATTCTCCACCTTTAAAATCCTTGCAAGCCTAAGGCAAGCTATGTAAAAGTAAATGGAGAAAATAAATAAATAAATACATACATAAATCAAGCAACAGAAAGTAATGCTTTGAAGTTGAATCAACTTGAGAAATAGAAAATAGTTTTATTATACATTTTCAGATGTTGCACACTAGTTGGGCTTGTTTTGGGAACATTTGATCCTTCTATCTTGCTATCCTTTTTTCTTCTTCTTTATACTACATTAATATATTTAAGCGTATGGAGGAAGCGAGAGCAAAAAGCAATCCTGTATGCTTGCAAAATCTTGGAACTTATTAACCTGGGGCTCAACTTTGCTAACTTGTAATTTACCCATGTGACTAATTATTTGTATTATTATAGTGCCTAGGGGCCCCAGATATGGACCAGGACCCCACTGTACCCTAATGAAGTCCACTGACTACTCACGTGAGCAAGATGCTACCTAATGTAAATCTAAGAAAAATATCTAACATCCTTTAGTAACCCAAACCAACCAATATTCTGTACCTGAGCAAAGGAAGACATAGCGCAGGGAGAAAACCTGAACCGGATTATCAACTATCAGTGCAAACTCCTATAGTGCGTGATGTGTCCAATTACTACTCTGGAGTTTTCAATTGGAGTTTGTGGTTTATCTGAAATATTTGAGTGATTTTCTTTCCAGCATTTGGCAAAATATTAGCAGCTACGGAAAAAGTAGCCTTCCCAAATAGTACACAAAAAGTTATTGTGTGACTAATATTTTTCCCCACTGGGGCAGTTGCTGCTAAAGCACGGTGGATCTGAAATCAGAGGAGTTCTCTCTTTCTATCAGATCAGTCTGTTCATTAATATAGTTATGGAGGCACCATCTTAAGAATGGGAAAACAATGTGGGCAGAAGTGTCTTCCCCCATGCTTGGTTCACCATCCTGTAGCTAAAGCTCTAAGGCTAGGACTCATGGCAATAAAATGGCCCGGGGGGGGGAGGGGGGAGGTAAGGAAGAGGGGTTAGGACCAGAGCCTTCAAACTGCTGCATATCTCCTGCAAGAGGCTGAGCTTTACCAGCAACCAGTGACATTCATGAACGTTGAGGGCATTCAGCTCCTCACAGGAGGTTCTCTGTATGTTGCAAGATGGGGCCCTTAAAAACGGAAAAGATAAAAAAAGAAATAGATGGCAGTAGGAGACTCATGGAGTCAGTAACAGGAAACTCTCATTGTCAAAACTGACCCTTGACAGTCTAAAAAAGGGGGAGGGGAGAACTGTACTCAGTGGGCCCCAAAGATGGGAGAGGTCCAACAGGAAGAAAGAAAGGCTGTTGCCTTGCATGTTGTGTAATCATTTATACCAGTGCCGCATGAGAGCGAACAGGGTGCAGAAGGCTACCCATTCTGGATCTGGTAATGTTTTACACACTTCGTGCCAGTGTCATGACTACACAAGGTGCAGGGCATCAGCGAATTGGGCCCAGAATTCTGTCCAGGCCCCCACTCTACAAGACTGAGTAAGCTTCTCTCACTACCTGCTGAAACTTAAACTTTCTAAGTCTAGCCAAGAAGCTGAAGCTCCTCAGCACTGATAACCCTCTCCACACCCCCAGTAGGAGAAATGGTGAAGAGGGCATCTGGGGCAAAAGGGAGCATCAATGATCTTTCATCCACATCTTCCACCTCCAGGTTTGCCTTACTAATACTCCTGCAGCTTCCTATAAGTGGGGCCTTTTTCCCTTTCCCTCTTCCCAGCAGGGCTGATGTCATCCTTCTTCACTTGAGAGGCTACACTTGCCCTTGACTAAGGCCTTCCAATTTTGCAAGACTGCTGTCCCTAACCAGGAGTTCCTCCCATGCCTTTCACAATGCCTAGAGTTTCCTCCAATGCCCTGCTGTGGGACTGCTCCTTTCCTTCCCAAAACTGCTACCTTCCCCAACCCATACCTCTTGCTCTCATGTTTTTCTTCTTCACCTGAAGGCACCTGCCAGGTTTGCCTCCCTCCTCTTGGAAGCACATGCTTCTCCGTCCTATGACTGTTCTACATGCCTACATGACCTAGTCTGTGCGAGGCTTTTTTTATTTCCCCCCCTACCACTGGTGGTAGACTACTGCAGACAAGGTGCTGGAGGCCACTGGCATTTTAATAAATACGCTGTATAAACCTGCTCTGAACAGGGACACACACAGTGCACTTAAAAACACTGGTTTCAGATTGAAGCCTTAACTACATTAGCACTAGCACCATCAGCACTGCTGTTGGAGACAGCAGCTGGTAGCAACAGTGGAACGTTTTTGGCAGAAAAGCCCAGGTGCAGACACACCGTAGCATGGGTGTGTTGTGGGGAAGCGTGGAGGGTAGTAACTCCTGCACTCCCCAATAGCTGCAAATGTTTGGATTAGGTAATCAACCATTTATACGGCACCGGGTTATACACCCTGCTGCGTACAGCATGCAGAATTTCACTGCTTAGCCTCTTACACATCCTATCTCTTCCTCCAGCATGCTCCATTCTTCTGCTATGCAGGATGTAGCAGCCAGAGGGCTGCATATCTGTCAAACAAGGTGGGTGGGCCGACCAAGTGGCAGGCAGTAACAAGCTGTCAGTATTCTCACAAATGAGCCTCCTTGCTTTCTGGAATGCTGTACTGTGGTTTGCTCCTAGGAATACACATGACCCAGTCTATCTCAAATGTAAGACAAGGCCCTTAAAAAGGAATATTTCCACTCAGAGGAGTGCATATTCCCTACTCCTCTGTACTTCTCCCTGATACTCACCACTTCAAAAAGTCCTAACAAAACATCACTGGGAATGTTTCTTTATACATCAGCTGTGTTGGTTCCCACAGTTTAGGCAGCTTGAATTTCCTGCCATATTGCAATGATTTGGGGCTTCTTTTTAAAAAAAAATAAATAAAAATAAAAAAAAAAAGTTTGCCCATCACTGCAACTCTTGGGATACCTTTGGCATTCAGTCAAAATATGTAAGGTTTGTGGGGTCTGTTTGCTGGATCTGCAACTCAAGCAAACAAACTCACTACACCTAAGGCTCTACGAAGTACCATTTCACTTTTACTCAGCCAGCTATTAATTAACAACAACATAATATTGAAAGCTCCCCAGTGGAAAGATAATACACCCTTTTTGACTGAAGGTGGTTATTCCACAGCCTTGTTTTAAGGCTTTATTTCAGTGCATGGAAACCACATATGTTCTATCCTAACTATGCCACCTAGTACAGTTTACAAAACTAAGCAGCACTGACATAATTTAAAATATTTACATTACCTCTTATTTTACCACAGAGACTCGGTGATTTAAAGTTTGTGCAATTAGGGCAATAAGGTAGTAGTGAGATATTTGCTCCCTGGGCCTAGAGATAATTTTAAACTATGTAAAGTGCACCCAGGCAGTACATGACCAGTGCCTTAAATAGACTAGGATAGTTACTAATGGAGCAGTCAACTATTATTTTCTAAGGAAAACTTGGGGGGAGGGAGGGAAAAGAGTTATGAGTTTCTAATGTTTTATGGACCAATCCTGTAACCTGTACTCACGTTGAGTAGCTAGACTAAGACCTTGAGTAACCAATACTCAACATGAATACAGGATGCAGAATTATTTAAATTGTAAAATCTTCAGGACAAGCACGGTCTTATTCCGTTTTTGTCTGCAGCGTTACTGTAGCCAGGCTGGCCCCACAGTATTATTGAGACAAGGTAGAGGAGGCAGTATCTTTTACTGAGCCAAGGTCTGTTAGTGAAAGAGACAAGCTTTCCAGCTACACTGAGCTCTTCAGCCATGTAGTTTGAAAGCCTGTCTCTTTCACTAACAGAAGTTGGGCCAACAAGAGAGATTACCTCACCCTACCTTGCCTCTCTAATATTGGGGGATATTACCTCACCCACCCAGTCTCTCTCATTCGCTTTGTATAGTACCGAGCACAACTGGTAGCTGTTCTCTGTGGGAACCTGGACACTACCACAAATATACATTTAAAAAAAAAAAGAAAGAAAAAAGAATCAGGCCCTTAACGCTGTGAACAGGCTCTTTCTGGGATCAACTATTTCAGAATTAAGTATGCTTCATTCCTGCATGCATGTTTCCAGTGCTCTAAAGACAGAGTACCAGACACGGAAATACCTTGTGTGAACTGAGTGATACTATGGTTGCCTTTTCCCAGATGGATCAGGAAGCCATGGCGAGGAGCCTCTGTGATCCTGATCTTGAGGGTAACGTGCAAGCTGTCCCTGTCTTCCACTTTGAACACTTTGTTGGTAATCATAAAACCCAAGTGGCCAGTGGTCAAAACACGGAGAGAAGGGGCACCCTTATTTACTACAATTTGGGGTACACTATTGTCCACGGCCATTATCCGAATGTTCATTGTTTGGGGTTTCCTTGTTTCAAACACTGTGTCAGGGAAGACATAGAAATCGGTATGGGTCCCATCTGTAACAGTGAAAGAGAAGCTGTCTTCAGCTGACTCTGTGCCATCATGTTTGTAGCTTATAAGATTTTCATTCAGATCTTGTTTGGTAAAGGATGTAACCGGCTTGGTGTTATTGAACATGAGCTGACCGTGAACCGGCACTTGGGTGATAATAAATTTAAGCAACATATCAGGGGTGTCTCTGTCTTCCACCGTCAGTTCAAAGGGGGTTATCAGTTTATTTTCACTTTCGCTCACCACCAGGGTATGGATTGTGACCACTGGCTTTTTATTATCCACATCACTAATGGAAATTCGGAAAGTGCGAAATACTGGGTTATAACCATCAGTCACTTCAAACTCAAAGCTGTCCATTTTCACCTCATCTTCTGAGGTGTGAATATAGTAGATTTTATTGCCTGCTAACTGGAGCTGAGTGAAGGTGGTGATGGGCATCCCAGACTGATCCGTGCATTCGAGATGGCCACGAACAGGTGCCCGGGTAATACTGAAAACCAAGTTCTCATCTGGGCTATTCAAGTCACTGGTGCTCAGTAAATCAGTGGTAAGTGTAACTTTCCCCCCTTCCTTCAAGGACACCCCTTTGCTGATCACGTCTGGGAAGACAATATCAATGCTACCTATGGTCACATAAAAATATCTGTCAATGAGAGGATTTATCCCATCTGTAACATCAAATTTGATAAGATCCCGAATACCTTCATGGCCAAAATGCATGTACTGAATTAAATTTCTGTCCACTTCATCTTGGGTAAAGTTCATTCCAAGAGTGATATTCTCAACCCCACCTGAAAGTTTTATTCTTTGTAAGAGCCCTTGTCCTGGCCCATACCTTAGAACGTAAGTCAAGGTTTTATCTTCAGAATCTAGATCAGTAGCCTTCAGTATTCTGTTGTGAATGATTTTAGTCTCCCCTATTTCAATTTCCAGCCCATCATTGATGGTCATTCTGGGTGTCTCATCATCCACAGGAATAACCATGATGAGCACAGTTTTCTCTACAGCATGTTTACCATCTGTGAGTTTCACCTCAAAGCTGTCTTCCTTTGTTTCAGAGTCATCATGTTCATAGATAATGCTGGAGCTCTCAGTTATCTGATCCAGGGTGAAGCTCTCCACTAAGACAGTCCCATTGATCAGCTGGTTCACAATGTGGCCATGCTTGGGAAACTTAGTGATAGTGAAGGTCAGTTCATCAGCAGGGATGTCCCCATCTGCTGCATTGAGGATGGGAGTATCAATAACCAGGCTCATGCCTTCCATCACTACAAACTCTCGCATAAAGATTTCAGGCTCTTCGTCATTGGTTGGGATAATGACAATGGGAAAGAAGTGCCTTTCGGAAAAGTTAATGCCATCAGAGCAGCGGAAAGTGAACCTGTCTTCAACAGGCTCCACACCCTTATGGATGCTTTGAACGTAAAAAATGTGCCCTTGCCTGAGGTCTTTCAAAGTAAAGGCACTTATAGCTGTACCTGCTCTGGACTTTTCAGATCCTAGGGCTGGAGAGATGTTCTCTACATAACCAGAGGTGGGCTGAGCAACTATAGTGCACAGAATATCATCACTGGGTGTATCCACATCTTCAGCCCTTAAGTGGGCATGTGTAATGACCCTTTTGTCACCCTCCACTACCATTAAGTGTTCCCCCACAAAAACCTCAGGGGCTTGACTGTCAACAGGAAGGATGGTCACCAGCACTGAAACTCCCTGAACAACATTGCCCCCAATGCTCCACTCTTCAGACAGGTCAGAAAGAGTGAGGTTAAAAGTATCTTCTTTGGGCAGCAGCCCTATTTCACCACCTGTGTGAGCATATACCACAGCCCCATCCAGCACGTCTCTCTGGGAAAACCTTTCTGCAGGCACACCCTGGACCAGGATGTCCCCATGTTGGGGAGGGTCCTCCACAATGAAAGTCAGCATCAGATCATCCGTATCCTCATCTGTGCCCTGGATGACATTAGCGGTGATCTCAGCCGCACCATTCTCCAGCACGTCCAAGTAGGAGCCAAGTGTCCCTGGGGGCAGCCGTAAGGTGGGCACCTCATCATCCACAGGGTGCACAGTCACCTTCAGTGTGATGGGCACCACATGGACCCCATCAGTCACATCCAGACTGCAGGCATCATTGTGAGACTCAGCACCACTGTGCACATAGACCACCCTGCCATGTTTAATATCCTCTAAACCAAAGGCTGCTCCCATGGCCAGGCTGTGCCCAGAGAGCTGCAATTGTCCATGCTGGGGAGCCTGGGTCAGGGTGAACTCGAGGTGAGTGGGCTCAGTGTCAGTGTCACTAGCATCCAGCTCAGCCAGGCCCAGCACATGCCTTCCCCCCTCATACACAGTAAAGCCGCTGTTGGTTATCTCAGGGGGCTGGTTGTCTATGGGCTGCAGGTAGATGGTGAAGGTGCCTAGGGCAGCATTACCAGCTGCATCCTCCACCCGGTACTGGAACTGAGCCAGGCGGGGAGCCACCCCCAGCTCCTGCTGTGGGGGCCGGTAGGAGATCTTGTGGTGGTTGATCTGGGCCTGGGTGAAATGC
Source organism: Eretmochelys imbricata (assembly GCF_965152235.1). Taxonomy (NCBI): domain Eukaryota; kingdom Metazoa; phylum Chordata; order Testudines; family Cheloniidae; genus Eretmochelys; species Eretmochelys imbricata. The sequence continues at coordinate 55,058,462 of NC_135572.1, read as the reverse complement.
ATCACCTCCACTGAGTGGTCATCAGTCAGCACCAGTGATCCCAGGCGGGTGCCCTTGGCCCCCCCGGGGTGGTTGGAGTCTGTGTCAGTGGGGGGCTGGGTGACGGTGTAGTGGATCTCCCGGTCCCCAGAGTCCTGATCTGTGTAGCGCAGGTGCTTCCTCCGCAGTGGGGTTACCTGCTGCTCAGCCACCACCAGACGCAGACTGCTGCCACCATGAAGCACTGGGGCCAGGCGGTCCACTGGGTGCACCCGGATCACAAAGCTCTGGGGTCCAGAGCGGTTGGGTGGGTCGTTGTCATCCTGGACCCTAAAGACAAACTGGTCCAGCACCACCCTGGGGCCGGGGTGCCCGAGGTGCTGGTAGAAGAGCCGCCCTTCCACAATGTCCTGCTGCAGCCACTCACTCACCAGCCTCTCGTACACTGGGGGATCCCCAGGCAAGGCCAGCACCCTCCTCCAGGGGGAGCCCCCATTCTCACCCTCCCAGCCTGGGGGTGGCTGGGCCTGACGGAGCAGCAGCTGCCCTGCGCCGGGCCCGGACTCCAGCACAAAGCGCAGTGTAGCGTCGTCTGAGTCGATGTCGGTGGCGCTGAGGGCACGGGCGGGGATGGGGGCCATGTCGCCCTCAGCCAAGGACAGCCCCGTGTTAGCGTTGAGCAGGGGCGGCTGGTCATCGGTGGGCACCAGGGTGATGGGGAAGAGGAACTCGACACGGTGCCGGGCGCCGCCGTCCTCCAGCCGCAGCACCAGGTTGTCGCTGAGCGGGGACTCGCTGCCGTCGTGCTGGTAGATGATGCGGCCAGCCATCAGCTGGGCCACCGTGAAGTGCTTGCGGGCCTGGGACTCCCCCAGCAGGGCCAGGGGCTCCTCCAGCAGGGCCAGGTGCCCGTGCCGCAGCCCCGCCAGCACACTGACCCGCACCTGCTCCAGGTCGTCCTCATCGCTGATGAGCAGGCTGGGGCTGGGGCCCGGGCCGGAGAGCGGCCGCGACTGCCCCTCGTAGAGCACCAGGCCTGTGTTGCGGGTCACCACGGGCGCCAGTGTGTTCATGGGCTTCACCACGATCATGAAGGCGAAGGGCTCGGAGGCAGCGCCCTCGGGGTCCAGCACCTCCAGCTCCAGCTCGAAGAGCCGCTCCCGGGCCGAGTCCTCCGCCGGCGGCTGGTAGGCGACCCGCAGCTCCCGCACGTCCCGCTGGCTGAAGGAGGCGATGGGCAGGCTGCGGTCGTCGGTGCTGACCACGTGGCCCTGGCCCGGCCCGAAGGGGGAGGTGATGTTGAAGAGCAGCAGGTCCGGGGCCGACTCGGCGTCCTCGGCCGCCAGCATGTCCGGGGTGAGGGCGGTGAGCACGAACTGGTCCACCTCCATCATCAGCATGGCCACGAAGCTGGGCCGGGGCGGCGTGTTCTCGGCGCCCGCCCGGATCCGCACCAGCACCTGGAAATGCTCCCGCTTCAGCAGCGCGCCGGCGCCCGCCGCCTCCCGCAGCTCCACCACCAGGGGCAGCGAGTCTCGGTTCGGGGAGCGGCCGGCCGCCGCGTGCCGGTAGCGCAGCCCCAGCCGCAGGAACTCCTCGCACTCCCACCAGAGCGAGGGCGACGGGGCGCCGGCCGCCGAGGCATGCCACGGGGCAGCCGGCAGGCTGAGGAGCTCCCCGTAGCGGGGCAGCCCGCCCAGCCCCGGCAGGGCGCCCACCCTGCAGCGCTGGCTGCCCGGCTGGAAGGCGAACTCCAGGCTGCGGCCGTCCAGCGCGTTGCTGGTGCCCAGCAGGCTCTCCACGGTGAGCGGCAGGTTGCGGGTGACGATCTCCAGCTGGGCGAAGAGCACCTCCACCTCCAGCGCCAGGGGCAGCACCACGGCGCGGCTGGGCGAGTCGTAGCGCAGCTGCAGGCGGACCCGGTCCCGGGACGGGCTGCGGGAGCCCAGGTGCCAGTACGTCACCTCCCCGGGGCCGAAGTCGCACGGGAAGCGCGGCGGGCTCAGGCGGCCCGGGCGCAGCCACAGGGGGTCGTCGTCCAAGACGCGCAGGTGGCAGCGGTCCCCCGGCTGCACCTGCAGCACCAGGTCGCTCAGCGGGTCCAGCCAGACGGAGCGGCCGAAGGGGACGCGCAGCCCGCGGTTGGCCACCACGATGGAGGCGTCTTCCGGGGGTCCCAGCGCCGAGGGGTAGGAGAACGCGGGGCTGCCCGGCGGGGGCGGCTGCTGCGCCCGGACCCCGCCGCCCCTGCCCGCCAGTAGCAGCAGCATCAGCAGCGCGGGCAGCAGAGTCCGCGCGGCGGGGCTGCCCTGCATGGTCCCTGCCTGCCGAGCACAAGCCAAGCGAGTCCCGTCTCAGCCCGCGCGCGGCGCAGCCAAGCCCCCTTGCCCTGCCTGCAGCCCCCGGGCCCGAGCTGCCGCTCCGCAGCCCGGCGAGCAGGCTGCCTTATAAACTCGCCCCCTAGCCCGCTGCGAAACCCCTCCCTGCTCCCCCCCCTTCTCGCCCCACGCTGTCCAATAAGCACTCACGGGAGTGCTGTCGGCGGCAGGGATTGGTCAGCAAGAGTTGCCAATCCCCCAAGTGGCGAGAGGCCCGAACCCCCTCCCCCTCTCCTTGCAACAGGTTGTTTGGAGGGTCGCCGCGGGAAAAGCAGCGGAGTTCCGTGCCCCCCTCCCGACTTGGAGGGTTGGCAACAAACGAGAGCTGGGAAGGCTGCTTTCCCCGTGCCATTGGCAGCAGGGGAAACAGAGTCCTGCAAGCGCAGGGAGGGTGTAAAATCTCTGGGAAAGCCCAGCAGCCAGATCCTGGGGTGCTAACACACGCTGCCCCCCCACCATCCCTCTCTGCAAAGGGAAAGTCTCGCCCCGTCCGAGCACTCTCCAGCAAGGAGAGGACTCTCCCTTCTACCTAAATTCTCCAGCACCGCCAGAGGAGAAGGGTGTGTGGTAACACCCATTGTTTCATGTTCTCTGTGTATATAAATCTCCCCACTGTATTTTCCACTGAATGCATCCGATGAAGTGAGCTGTAGCTCAGGAAAGCTTATGCTCAAATAAATTGGTTAGTCTCGAAGGTGCCACAAGTCCTCCTTTTCTTACTGCCTTCAAATTCATCCTTAACAAGGCGTCATTCCCCACTTCCAATGAATGAAACTACTCCAGCCTACTGCAGCTTCTACAAAATACCGCCTAGAGCAGAGGAAACAATCCTAGGAATTGCTCAGGGGAACTATGAGTTAATAAATCCAAGAATTGGTGGGGGGCACTTTCTTTTCTTTTCAGAGCTAAAAGAGGGAGAGGAGTTGTCTATAATTGGCAAGAAAGAGAAATTAATGGAGAGAGAGGGAGGGAGGGAGGACGGTGAAGCTGGAAAACCGGAGGAGGTTAAGGAAAAAAGTGCCCCAAGGCGCTGAGAAAGCAGGCACAGCGCAGAGCTGTCATTTGAGAGATATATGACTCTGTTTTTGTTGCAATAATTAGAGTGCAAACTGTGTTAGAAATCTGCTTGTCAGCATCACATTTCTTTGCACCAGAAAGAAAACTGATAAATATCTGTAGGGCAAAACACCTTAAGTTATATCCAGTTTCACTCTTTAGAGGTGAGTGGTTTGAGCAGTGGAAGAATAAAAGTTTAAAGCTCTTTCTGCCCCTTGTGTTTGTATGTTTGGGTTTAAAAACTAAATAGAAACTACAAGGAGTAGAAACGTGCAAAGGTATTAGTTTCCCTTTGGATTTTTAATAAGGGCACATGGCCTTTCAGTTATCAAGTTTGTCATCTCAACTTCTCTCTCTCATGAAAATGGAAATGCATTCTGTAAAAATAGCCCTGGAACAGAGTTATAGGCAATTCAAAACAAAAAGGATGCAGGGAAATAAGTCTTAGAAAACAGATTTTATTTGAAATCAGTTAATGTCTATGCTAAGGGGACCATAATAAAGTGACCTATTGTTTTCTAGATGGAGCATTGAATGTGGAAGACAAGGTGGCAACAGCCCTGGAATACGTAATGAAAACAACTTATTTGTATTAGTGATGTGGACGTAGCTGGAATTATTTTAGCAATTTGGTATGATGGATATCACGGAGGTGACACCTTTACAGTCCTAGATGGGTCACTCTGTGACCAGCAAATCCATATTTATTTTAGTATAATATGAATACAACTATTATTAAAAGCATTTTTGTGACTGTTATAATTACTATATTTCAAGCCTGCAACATTTTCTTATAGGGATGGAAACACCTAGGGGCTATTATAAGAACCTAAGTAGAAAGAGACAGACAACTATTAAGTTCTATTTTGTTAATTGCAACATTATACAAATCAGTGTACACTACATTTACATTTTCTTTTAAATTTCTGCTTCCTTGTCTTTAATGAAAGATGAAGAAGTGGCACAAATGTTTCCCATATTCAAGAATATCCCTCACATTAAGAAATCTAGCATTAGAGGTGACCCTTTATAAAAGGGATGGAGTGAGGGAGATTACCAGTGTACCAGGTGATGGAAGAACCCCATATTTCAAGCTCTGGAGTAAAATTGTCTGGGTTTTATTTTTAAACAGAAATTTTGGGGTTGGGGAGTGGTAGAATCCAATGTAAAGGAATATCCTCCTTCACCAACATATGTTAATTTATTAAAGGGGTCTTGTCCTTATAAATTTGACCCCATGTAAGTTTTGTTAAAAAGAAACTTTCACCCATTGTTGGTCCAATATGAATGCTCTCATTAATTTCAGTAGAAACTGTTAAAAAAAAATTCTCCAACCAATGTTTGCAACTCATATAGTCCAAATTTCTTTAAAAGGACATTAAAGCCAGAATGTGAAAATAGATTAGAAACCAATCACAAACAAAGCAAAACTGACTAGGATTTTCACTGTTCATCTTATTAAAAAAAAAGATAAATCAAACAATATAACTAATAAAAAGTGCAGTCATTTCAGAAATCAACTTTTGATAATCAAAATCTTACACAGGTAAGGAAATTTTTAACCTGACAGGTTTCAGAGTAGCAGCGGTGTTAGTCTGTATCCGCAAAAAGAAAGGGAGAACTTGTGGCACCTTAGAGACTAACGGGGGGGGGGGGGGGGGCGGACAGCACTGGGAGTGCGTGCGGGGAGTGTCATTGGCCAAGGAGAGGGGAAAACGACAGGCAGAGGCGGCGAACGGAGGAGATGGGGGGGATTCGAAACCTGGGCGCCCTCATGAACCCTCTTTTCTTCCACATTCACGCGCGCATGCCGCCCGCTCCTTCTCTCCCTGACTTTCTGTCACCCTCCATATGCCTTCTCCTGATGAGTCTCGCCCTCCCACCCCGACCGCGCCCCGGTCCCTGGCACCGTCGTAACCCGGGAAAGGGGAGGGGACCAAGACCTCGTGGGCAGCCGTGTCGCCACAGACAGCCACATGGGGCAGGCCCCTCTCCCCTCGGGACCCGGGAGCCAGCACCCACAGCTTCCCCAACCCCAACGCAACATCCCCCGAAAACCCCACCCCGTCCCGCCACACGAGCGGGGCACGAGGGGGCGCAACGGGAGAGTGGATGGGGCGACCGGAGTGTCGCTTAAATCTCTTTCAAGATGTATCTGTTTGTTTTAAACAGAGTTTAATGTTTGCTGTGATGTTTCACTAAATCAGACTACACACCCTTGAGAGGCCATCCCATCTTCTCACTAGTTCATTTGTATTTTTACCTCATTTTTAAGCATTCTAACACTGCTTATTGATCTCTGGTTTGTTAAGAGCTGTAACCCCTTTGGCTGCAGGACAAGAGTGAGAAATCCATTTTAAGGAGTTGGATTTTAAAATATCTATATTCAAAATACAGACAATTTCAATGTGCAGTTTATTAACTGGATGGATTTCCTATATTTTTCAATAAAATTAAGACTAAATTGTGATAAAATATGTAACGGAGTGGATTTGGGATGTGATCTTTCTACTACCAAACTCATGAAATTTTGCCACTGATTTCAATGACTGCAGGATTAGGCCTGTGATGTTTATCATTATCAAATGGTAAATCTACATGTGCACAAATCACAGCAGTCCTCTAATTTTAGTGTTTATTGTCCTGTCAAGCAAGTCAGCAAGCTCTTAGCTCACAACCCAGCCTAGAAGTGAAAGATAAAAAGAATCTTCTTTTAATGGATAGAGTAAATAAAAAGGTGGTGGGGGGAGAAGGGGGAAGATTTAAAAGGATTTTACTCTGCTTGCTATCTGCTGGAGTTTGCTTCGTCCAATTTAGATTTTAAGAAGTTACAGTTCTGTGATACAGAGGTCTGATCTGCTCTATAAATACTTCATACAAAGTCCTAGTTATCAAAGTCTGCCCTCTGTTGTTATATAATAGTATTACATGTTAACTCTTGCAGGGCATGATTACTGTTATTACAATACTCCTGACAGGATTTCAGACTTACAGAATTAATTTCAGTAATTAAAATTTAATTAAAATTAAATATAAAAAATAAGTGACTAAAAACTGTACCATTCAATTTAAATGAGACCAGTTACTTCCAAATAATGTTTGTATGCCTCTAGACCAGGGACGGGCAAACTTTTTGGCCTGAGGGCCACATCGGGTTTCCAAAATTGTATGGAGGGCCAGTCAGGTGTGGCCCAGCTGCTGCCCCCATCCGACCCCCCCCTGCTTCTTGCCCCCTGATGGCCCCTGCGGGACTCCTGCCCCATCCAACCCCCCCCCATTCCCTGTCCCCTGCTGCCCCCCGGGACCCCTGCTCCATCCACCCCTCTCTGTTTCCTGACAGCCCCTGGACCTCCCGCCCCGACTGCCGCTGCCATCCCATCCAACCCCTCCTCTCATTCCTGACTGCCCCCCGGAACCCCTGCCCCATCCAACCACCCTTTCTCCCTGACCGCCCCTGGAACCCGTGTCCCTGACTGCCCCGCACCGACCCATCCAGCCCCCCCCCTCCTTCCTGACTGCCCCCATTCAACCCCCCTGTTTCCTGCCCTCTGACCCCTATCCACCCCCTCTGCCCCCTGACCACCGCTCTGAACTCCCCTGGCCTCTATCCACACACACCCCCCCCGCTCCCTGCCCCCTTACCACACTGCCTGGAGCACCGGTGGCTGGCAGCACTACAGCCTCGCCGCCCAGAGCATTGTGCTGGCGGCGCAGTGAGATAAGGCTGCAGGGGAGAGGGAACAGCGGAGGAAGGGTCGGGGGCCAGGAGCTCAGGGGCCGGGCAGGAGGGTCCCATGGGCTGGATGTGGCCCGCGGGCCATAGTTTGCCCACCTCTGCTCTAGACATGATAGCACCAATAACAGGCATGCATTTCTTCCTAACCTATAGATGAATAAAAACTGTTTACACTACTTCACCAGTATGTGTTGAATGCCTTGCTAAGAGGAGCAATTCAAAAACAAACTTAATTGGTTAGTGGGGGCATTCAGACACACATGGACTCAGATTCAATGAGCCTAAGGACCTTTTTCTGTTAGATTGAAGAGCCCATTATTAAATATTTGTTCCTCATGTAGGTACCTATAGACTGTAATCAAGTCATCCCTTAACCTTCTCCTTGTTAAGCTAAATAGATGGAGCTTCTTCAGCCTATCACCATAAGACATGTTGTCTAACCCTTTCATCATTCTTGTGGTTCTTTTTTGAACCCTCTCCAATTTGTCGACATCCTTCTTGAATTGTGGGCACCAGAACTGGGCACAGTATTCCAGCAGCCGTATCACCAGTGCCAAATGTATAGGTAAAGTAACCTCTGTACTCCTAGTTGAGATTCCATTGTTTATGCATCCCAGGATCACATTAGCCCTTTTGGCTATGCTGTTCTACTGGGAGCTCATGTTCAGCTGATTATCCATCAATCAATAGTTACTATTGTAGCAAAGGTGCCAGTTCTGTAATCTACTGTACCAGTAGACCCTTCTTCCTGTGAGGAGCTTCACCTGAGTGCAGGCAGGCTCCCTTGACTCCACTGAGGCTACCTACACTGAGCAACATGCAGTATCAAGGCCTAAATGATTGTCGTCATATGTCGGCTATCCCCTGATACAAGGATGTCATCTGCCGGGGTAAGTCACTGATGACACTTAAGATGGCTGAGAAGTCCAATTCATGTTCTACAGGTATTTCCACATATGTGACAAATGGTTGCTTGGAGAGAGCACAACTGCTGGGCAGGATGCTGTACATTCTCCTTCCTCCTCTACTGTTTCTTAGCCTCTTGAGCAAGGTGATTCTCTTCAAAATCAGTCTGAGGCTTGATGTATGATGTGACACCCTTACAGTCTATTGCCAGCCAGCTCTTCCCAAATTCCTGGGGGGCAATGCCTTCCTTCTTAAGATATATGTTCAGGGTGTCCTTGTAGCATTTCCTCTGTCCACTGTCAGTCCTCCTACCATGGCTAAGTTGAGAAAAGAGGACTTTCTTCAGAATTCTAGTATCAGCCACCTGCACACAATGAACAGCCCAGCGAAGTTGATGTTTGATAATCTTTGCCTCGCCACTGGTGATGTTAGAGGCAGAGAGAACATTGGCGCTGGTATGATGGTCTTTCCATCTGATATGGAGAATCTTCCGGAAGCAGCACTGTTGGTACTACCCATGTTTTGCACTAATAAAGAAGAGTGGGGATGACTACTGCATTGTAGACAAAGATTGTTTCCATTGCAGATCTCTGTCAATAAAGTCACGATGGAACAACTTTCTGAAGTATGACTGGCACAACGGATCATATGTTCGATCTCCACATCAAGATTGGTAGCCACCTCTCCCAGACAGCCAAAGTAAGGGAAATGCTCAATGTTTTCCAAGGGTTCACCACCGATGACAATTTGTGGGAGAACAGGGGCAACTTGCGCTGGGGCAGGCTGGTGGAGCACCTTAGTCTTCCCAATGTTGAGGGAAAGTCTCCGGCTATGATAGGTACCTGACAAGAGAACTAGTGTGGATTGCAGGTCAGCCTCAGTGTGCACAAGGATAGCACAAAGAAAAGGAGGACTTGTGGCACCTTAGAGACTAACCAATTTATTTGAGCATAAGCTTTCGTGAACTACAGCTCACTTCATCGGATGCATTCAGTGGAAAATACAGTGGGGAGATTTATATACACAGAGAACATGAAACAATGGGTGTTACCATACACACTGTAACCAGAGTGATCAGGTAAGGTGAGCTATTGCCAGCAGGACAGCAGGAGAGCGGGGGCGGGGAGGGGGAAATACCTTTTGTAGTGATAATCAAGGTGGGCCATTTCCAGCAGTTGACAAGAACGTCTGAGGAACAGTGTGGGGGTGGGGGAATAAACATGGGGAAATAGTTTTACTTTGTGTAATGACCCATCCACGCCTAGTCTTTATTCAAGCCTAAGTTAGTTGTATCCAGTTTGCAAATTAATTCCAATTCAGCAGTCTCTCGTTGGAATCTGTTTTTGAAGTTTTTTTGTTGAAGAATTGTCACTTTTAGGTCTGTAATTGAGTGACCAAAGAGATTGAAGTGTTCTCTGACTGGTTTTTGAATGTTATAATTCTTGACGTCTGATTTGTGTCCATTTATTCTTTTACGTAGAGACTGTCCAGTTTGGCCAATGTACATGGAAGAGGAGCATTGCTGGCACATGATGGCATATATCACATTGGTAGATGTGCAGGTGAACGAGCCTATGATAGTGTGGCTGATGTGATTAGGCCCTATGATGATGTCCCCTGAATAGATATGTGGACACAGTTGGCAATGGGCTTTGTTCCAAGGATAGGTTCCTGGGTTAGTGGTTCTGTTGTGTGGTTGCTGGTGAGTATTTGCTTCAGGTTGGGGGGTTGTAAGCGAGGACTGGCCTGTCTCCCAAGATCTGTGAGAGTGATGGGTTGTCCTTCAGGATCGTTGTAGATCCTGGATGATGCATTGGAGAGGTTTTAGTTGGCATGATCACTAGTGGCGTTCTGTTATTTTCTTTGTTGGGCCTGTCCTGTAGTAGGTAACTTCTGGGTACTCTTCTGGCTCTGTCAATCTGTTTCTTCACTTCATCAGGTGGGTATTGTAGTTGTAAGAATGCTTGATAGAGATCTTGTAAGTGTTTGTCTCTGTCTGAGGGGTTGGAGCAAATGCGGTTGTATCATCGAGCTTGGCTGTAGACAATGGATCGTGTAGTATGGTCTGGATGAAAGCTGAAGGCATGTAGGTAGGAATAGTGGTCAGTAGGTTTCCGGTATACGGTGGTGTTTATGTGACCATCGCTTATTAGCAACGTAGTGTCCAGGAAGTGGATCTCTTGTGTGGACTGGTCCAGGCTGAGGTTGATGGTGGGATGGAAATTGTTGAAATCATGGTGGCATTCCTCAAGGGCTTCTTTTCCATGGGTCCAGATGATGAAGATGTCATCAGTGTAGTGCAAATAGAGTAGGGGCATTAGGGGATGAGAGCTGAGGAAGTGTTGTTCTAAGTCAGCCATAAAAATGTTGGCATACTGTGGGGTCATGCGGGTACCCATAGCAGTGCCGCTGATTTGAAGGTATACATTGTCCCCAAATGTGAAATAGTTGTGGGTGAGGACAAAGTCACAAAGTTCAGCCATCAGGTTTGCTGTGACATTATCTGGGATACTGTTCCTGACGGCTTATAGTCCATCTTTGTGTGGAATGTTGGTGTAGAGGGCTTCTACATCCATAGTGGCTAGGATGGTGTTTTCAGGAAGATCACTGATGGATTGTAGCTTCCTCCGCAAGTCAGTGGTGTCCCGAAGATAGCTGGGAGTGTTGGTAGTGTAGGGCCTGAGGAGGGAGTCTACATAGCCAGACAATCCTGCTGTCAGGGTGCCAATTCCTGAGATGACGGGGCATCCAGGATTTCCAGGTCTATGGATCTTGGGTAGCAGGTAGAATACCCAGGTCGGGGTTCCAGGGGTGTGTCTGTATGGATTTGATCTTGTGCTTTTTCAGGGAGTTTCTTGAGCAAATGGTGTGGTTTCTTTTGGTAACCCTCAGTGGGATCAGAGGGTAATGGCTTGTAGAAAGTCGTGTTGGAGAGCTGCGTAGCAGCCTCTTGTTCATATTCCGACCTATTCATGATGACAACAGCACCTCCTTTGTCAGCCTTTTTGATTATGATGTCAGAGTTGTTTCGGAGGCTGTGGATGGCATTGTGTTGTCAGTTGTCAGTATACTGAAGGTCGGTAATAACAGTCACGGTGACTTTAGTTTTAGAATGAAGATGTTGCAGATTGCTGTACTCAGTCCCAATTCCAGAAGAAAGGTGGTCATGAATAAGAATCAAGATTATGGCAAGATAGATCGAAATGATTGAATCTTGTCTGGTTATGAGAGCTTGGTAACATACAAAAGCCAGTAGCAGAACCTTTCAATCTTCCTGGACATTAAATAACAGATTTAAAAGTAGCCATCCTTCAACAAAAAATCTTCAAAAACAGACTTCAAAGAGAAACTGCAGAGCTACAATTCATTTGTAAACTTAACACCATTAATTTGGGTTTGAATAGGGACTGGGAGTGGCTGGCTCACTACAGAAGCAATTTCCCTTCTCTTGGTATTGCCACCTCCTCCTCAATTATTGAGAGTGGACCACATCCACCCTGACTGAATTGGCCCTGTCAGCCCTGGTTCTCCGCTTGTGAGGTAACTACTTTCTCTTCATGTGTCAGTATAATAATGCCTGCATCTGTAATTTTCACTCCATGCATCTGAAGAAGTGGTTTTTTTACCCACAAAAGCTTATGCCCAAATAAATCTGTTAGTCTTTAAAATGCCACTGGACTCCTCGTTGTTTTTGTCTGGTTAGGCATACAGGTAGTTTAGGTCATCTATAGTTTGACATGTGAACTGGTTAAACTTCTATAGTAGGCATATAATAAATTAATCTGAACTCTTAATCCTGAAAACAAGTTTAAATGTACTTACCATTTAGTAAGGAAATTTTTAAATTTTATTTTACTGTATATAGAAACAAAATGTTAGGGGAGGTTCACAAAGACTGAAGAGAAATCACATCTACTACTCACTTGACAAGGGCAATCAAAATTTGGCCTTTTCACAAAGTGGGAATTTTCTGAAATATTTTTATGAATGATTTGCTTGGTAGTGACATACTTGACCAGGGATTGCTACCCAGTGGGTGCAAAAGGTTTAAAAAGTTGCTCTAAGGGCAGAACTGGAGACATGAGGTGTGTCATGAAACCGTGTGGGGTGGTATGAACGGTGTTTGTGTCATGTTATTGTCTGAGGCAGTTGTTAAAGGACTGGCTGAAACCCAGCTATATCAATGGAGGATCCATAAAGACAATAGAAACTCTAAAGACTGAACAATTTACACCTATCCATAAGAAATCTGGCAGGCAGAACATGTGAACTCAGCATGGGTCTGCAGGAACAGGACGATGGACTGAGAGGTGACAGGAGGCTAGCCTTTTGAGACACATGGCAGCTCTCCTAGGACTGAGGGACAAAGATAGGGAAAGAAAACCAATATGGTTCCTTCAGCAGCATGGTTCAAGGGAGCCCTGGCTTGGCCAGTATGGAGAACACTTTAACCCTTGCTTCTCTATGCTAACCTAACAATCATCTACAAACCATTAGTTGTAGCTAGGATGACCAGATAGCAAGTGTGAAAAATCAGGACGAGGGTCGGAGGTGATAGTCCCAAATATCGGGACTGTCCCTATAAAAATTGGGACATCTAGTCATCCTAGTTATAGCACACTGGTAGATACTTAGACAGGGTGGCAAACTTTTGACACAAACAACTAAATGTTACAGGCTTATTAATTTACACAAAGTGCTAATTTCTTCACAAAATGGCAGGTTTCAGAGTAACAGCCGTGTTAGTCTGTATTTGCAAAAAGAAAAGGAGTACTTGTGGCACCTTGATGCATCCAGTGAAGTGAACTGTAGCTCACGAAAGCTTATGGTCAAATAAATTGGTTAGTCTCTAAGGTGCCACAAGTACTCCTTTTCTTTCTTCACAAAAGAAATTCTAGGCCACATCTATTTGGGGAATCTGATCTAATCTATATCACTGTCATCCACTGAAATGTAATTGAAATTCCAGCTCATTTAAGTACTTATATGTTTGCCTAATGAAATAAGTAGTGTAGCATTCCTGACACCACATTTTCTGAAATAGAAAATAACACACTGAAGCCATTCAGTGGCTAAGAGAGCATACCACACGGAGTACTTTAACTCTCCTACCTGCACTACAGAAGCTTTATTGTCTTGTTCAGATATATACGATGCCTGGCCTGCCCCTAACCACCAATGGGGAACGTGATAGGAGGGCTTTGCCAGTAACAGGGGGCACTTCCTAACCATTCCAGACCTGGCACCAGGGCCAAGAGCAGACCTTCAAATTTTTCCTTTTTTGTGTGCTTGTAGTGTGTTAGTGGTTGTCCCTCCCCTTCTGGCTCAGTGGGAAGCCACTCTGCCTCACTATGTCACTGGGGCACTGCCCATTTGCGGGGGGTAACGATTCAAGTGGTAGGGTCAAGGACCCTCTGGCAGGATAGAGCAAAGCAAACAAATAGTCTCGGGGCTCCAGCCCTCAGGCAGGACGGAGGAACTAAATAGTCTTGGGGCTAAGATCCTCAGGCAGGGCAGAACAAAGAGTCTTAGAGAGCTCAGAATGTCAGGTAGGAAGGAACACCAAACAGTCTAGGGGCTCAGGCCTCAACCAGGACAGAGCACCAAACAGTCTTAGGGGGCTCACGCCCTTAGGCAGGGTGGAGTACCGAACAGTCCGTCATCACAGCTCTGGCAGATGGCAGACAAATGCAGGTCCCTTGATCTAAGGTGGAGAGGCTGCCACCAGCTGGGTACAGCAGGACCGGGGTCCACTTTACTGCACCAGGTCCCAGCCCAGGGCCCTAACAGTAGCGGAGTGTTCCGCCACTGGGTCAGCAGGGATCCACCCAAAACACGCTGACCAGTGTTCAGGCAGCAACACAACTGGACTATAGTCAGCTGTCCCTGGGCTACTTCCTGTTCTTCCACCGTTATGTACCTGCAGCTTGGGGTCGTCCCTGCCTCTTTGGGGTATGTGGCAAGCAGAAGTCCTGGCAGTTCTTCGCCTGGGTCAGTCTCCTGGCAGGGTGTGGCAAGGCCTGGGTTCCACTCTGGGGATCTGCAGTGGCCTGGAGACGTCTGCTCCCTTACCTGTCTCAGACTCAACTGAATTAGAGGCTCTGCCTTTTATACTTCCTGTCCCACCCCTTAGCTTCCGACGGGAGGGGCGAGCCCAGCCTGGCTCTGCCCACCGGGGAATCACAGAGTGGCTTCTCCCTCTCTGGCTCAGTGGGAGGCCACCTAGCCTCACTACAGTGCTCTTGTCCACCTGCTACTCACCTACCCTCCTCTTCTGCATCAGAAGTCTGCAGTCCTTCTCTGTCCTCCTTTCCCCTCTCATCCCCCAAATGGCTACATCTCCCCTTCCTGGTTATCTTCATCCCTCTACAGTTCCCTCCAGCTCCTTTTCCCCTTTCCGCCGTAATCTTCCCCTCTTCCCACCGCCACAAATCTCGATCCCACATCCACATCTTCCTCCTCACCTCTGGTGACATTTACCCCAATCCCACCAACTCCCACCCCAATCCCACCCATCCCTGCCACCATCTCTGCCCCTCTCATACTGCCATTTCTAACCTCATGCCCATCCTCCTCCATTGCCCTCCCGCATCCCATCTTGTGCTGTCTCAAACACCTATTCCATCTCTACAAAAGATCAGTCATCCAGGACTACTTCATATTGTGCTCCCTCCAGCACCTGGCTCTCTCAGAGACCTGGATTCCTCTGTCTGACATTGCCTCTGCAGATGCCCTCTGTTACAGAGGCATCTCCTTCTCTCACACCTCCTCCCTGGATCAGACCATCCTGGGGGAGCTGGGTTTCTTCTGTCCCATTCCTGCTGCTTCCTCCCAGCATTCCCCTTCCCTCTTTTCAAACTGCACTGATTCTGACTCCTCTCTCCCATCCCCCTCAAGTTACTGTCATCTACCATCCAGGCAGCTCTTTCCCATCAGCCTCCCTCTCTGATTTTGACTTCTGGCTATCTCTCTTCACAATCTCCCACTCATCCTTGGTGCTTTCAGCTTCCATGTTGATAACCCACCTGACCCTTTAGCTGAACATTTCCTTATGTCTTCATTTGACTTGCAGCCCTGGTTCATCTCTTCTACTCACCAAATGACCCATTCACTTGACCCGGTCTTCATCAAGCACTGCTCGCATTCTCTCTGCAACCCGCCCCCAAGTTCCCCCTCTCTTTCCATCACCTGGTCTCTTTCAGCATCACCCATCAGCATCCCTCCTGCCCCTATCAGTGACTTCTAGTCTATCAGCACTGATGACATCTCATCTGCTTTCAGCCCTCTCCTCCCTTTCTTCCATTGATATGGTTGTCCAGTCTCTCCACTCTCTTCCACCCTTAACTCTTTTGCCCCTCTCTCCCATTGCAAAGTCTGTCCTGCCAACCCCCAACCCTGGCTCACGCCAAACACCTGCTTCCTCCATGTTTCTAGCAGAAATTCCATGACCAGGCTGTCTTCTTCCATTACAACTTCATTGTCTCCTCCTTCAGTTTTGCCATCTGCCTTGCTAAATAACCACTTCTCCAATTTAACATGAATCCCATGCTTGCAATCCCAGCTACTTTTTCCCACTCCTTTTGACTCATTCCTTAAACCCTCTTCTCCTCCTGCCTTCACTTCTCTCTCTCCACAGGATCTTGCAGATGTCTTCCAAATTGACAGAATATGATATGACTTTGAGCTTTCTCCCATGCTGCCCCACATGCTTGGGATGCACTCCCTATAAATATCACAGAAATACCTCTATCCTCCTTCAAACCCCTCCTCAAAACACTTTTGCTGTGATGGGTACAAAACATGACAGCAGTTAGGCTGCTGGTGTACTGAGATCACTGCCTACCATGATGACCAATATGGTCTCATTGTTTCCCTGTATGTCTGCATCCATCTGTTGTCTCCTCTTATGTTTGGATTGTAAGCTCTTTGGGTGCAGGTACTATCTTTTTACTGCACTTAGCAGAGTGGAGTCCTGGTGCATTGGTGGGGCTTCTGGATACTATAGTAATGCAAATAATAAGATTTAGCTTAAAACATCTAGTTAAAATAAATGTATGAATCTATTACATTATTTGACACTTTTAAAAAGTAAAATGTATATTGTTGCCTATTTTACAGATGCTGCCATAACTTACTATCTATTTCCATTTTATTATGAATAAAACTTTTTAAAATATCTGTTTTAATATATACACCCACATTACAAAAAAAAGTTACAAGATAGTTAATAGTGAAAGGATATTAACAATTATGACAAGTAAAACCCAGCTAAAACTCCTTAAACCTCCCGATCATACACTTATAAACCTGCCCCCCAAACTTTAGACAGTCCAGAAATTAGCATTTAGGCGTCAGCCTCACCGCTTTCAAACACCCATTCTACATTAGCTACCAAATCACACCACATATTCAGCCCCATTTGTCTTGGATTATAGGGATTTTTTTGTGTTAGGGTTTTTTTAAATGGTTATATATGTATATTGATATCAGTAATAATTTTTTTCAATACTTCGAGTGGATGAAATTGATACTCATGGATGAATTTTTTTAGTATTATGTGTATCTGTTTCACTGTTTAGTATCACAAAAGTTTGTACAACATGCATTTTATAGGTGTAGCTTAGGGTACAAAGTTATGCTTGAATGAATATGTGATTTGTTTATGAGAGTGATACAGTTGGTTAGATGATGCAGGGACTTTTCCTGTTTGTTGCAGTGAATTGAGTGCTACAGTTAATGTCAGAATTGTTTATGCAACCGTGACTTGTAATTTCCGTAGTATTGAATGTGTGTGGCTTTTCCAGATGCGTATTATGGGAATGCCTTCTTTGAATTGCACTTGGCAACCTTACCTGGAAATTAATGAAGTTCTGTGTGGGGACAGATGAGGGGGATTATGCAGCCTGTATGCACAGTGGCAAGCTATTACGAGTAATGCCACCAACTTCCATAGGATTACTTTGTTGAATAAGAGTTAACCAATGTGAGTAAAGATTGCACAGTTGGGCACTTAACTAAAACTCTCATGTCACAGATGGAGTTGAGGATGAAATAAATGTTGCTTTCATTCAGTAGCCTGTTTTTGTAGAATGAATTTTACCTGTGTGATCAGTTGCATACGGAAAGTAGGGGAAGAGGGAAGTCAGGTAGATAGTTTAGGACTCAGGAGAAAAGCACAGCAAAATACTGAAATTGAGCTCTTTCAAGCAGTAAGATCCCCAGCTCTTCAAATTTAGTTTATCCTGTTTTTTTGTAGAAAAACAAAACAAAAAACAAATTGAAATGCATTTCAGTGTTATTGGAAGGGTGATCTCAGGATGAGGGAAGACTGTCAATCTGGTGACAACTAGAACTGAATCGAAATAGAAACTTGAGAAAGGAGTTGAGGTGACAGTTACCATTCCTTGTTCTGCAGTGAGGAACCACAGATGAGGAAGAGGAAAGGGATTGGGGGTGTTCTGTCTGGTAGTGCTGTGGCAGGACAGATAGGTACGGAGAGAGACGCAACTCAATATGTGAGGCAACTACGATGGGTAGCACTGGTCTAGAGCAGCCACTGATTTTAGGGGGAACTGTGATTATACAACTCTCACTATGTCTCTGAAATTGTGGCAACCAGCCTCTGGCAGCAAAAGGTGGATACAACATAGGGGTAAAGTTTCTTACTGAAGTGGTTTCTCAATTTCCTGAATAGAAGCTCAGAGCACTATTGCCACACAGTGCAGTTAACCATTGCTGAATGGAATACAAAAAATAGTGTCCCGCTGTAGGGAAGGGGGTGGGGAGTGCAAAGCACTGCATGATTGCATAGGTGATGTGGAGCAAGCTGAAGTTATTTCTATAACCAACATCAAAAGGATCTGTTGTTTTAGGAGATGTTAAGCACATCCTAGATCAGGCCCATGTAGCTTAAGTTCTCCATTATCAAGGAAGTTGAAAAGAGCCTCTGGCACGCTAAATGCAGGTCAAATAGACATTTGAACACGACTGACAAACAAATCAAGAAAAGAAAAAAAACCCTTGTATGTAACATTGAAGATGATACTTTTCGGCAGTAATGTTTGCTTCATCTTCTATGGCTGTATTATACGGGCAGTCAGACAAGATGATCCCAGTAGACCCTTCCAACCTTGGAATCTCTAAGTTCTGTTGTCCCTCCCGCCTAATGTACTCAGTTCCAGTTCTTATTTGTTCTGCATTTGCTGTGCTAGTGTTCTTTCTGCTCACTTACTGCTGTAAGATTTCATACTGATTGTACTAGCATTTCTGAGCACTTAGCAGGAAGACTGGTTACTCATTTGTTAAGCACTCTTAAATCTATCAACAAACAGTCCTCGTTCCTGGATATTTTGGTGGGCTTCAGTTTACTGGTGTTTGGATTGCTTATCTTCGCTACTTCCAACTTTTCTGTTCTGGATATAACTAACTAAAATTATGGCAGCAAGGACCTCTTTAAATGTTGTCTTGTGCAGAATTCAAAGGTCTCTTATGTCAACTCAGCGTGCCAAATTCTGCTCTTGGATGAACATATGCAGTTCCCATTGCAGTTAATGGGAACCAGGCACGCGCGTCAAAAGGTAAAAAAGTTTATCCTTAGCACAAGGGAACATCACCATGTGTTCTGCTGTCTTGTTAAACAATCATGGTAGTAAGTAGTAATATTTTTGTGGCTGCCTCTCAGATTAAATTTGAGCCCAATAAATTGAGCACATGATCTGTCCAGCTATAGCAGAGGGATGTCTCTTACTCTCTTTATTGAAATACACACTCATCTTAAGCCAATCAACGAACAAAGTTTTGCAGTCTTTACTCAGGTAGGATTCCTAGTGATGTATTGCTAGGTAACAGGCATGCACCTAGGGCCAGCTTCTGATCTCCTAACTGTGTCACCAAGATCAGGCATATTGGGTTTTGGATGCCATGTAGTGGTATTTCAATTACACTGCTTCTTAGTACAAGAAATCCCTCTTGCTCAACATCACCCAGAATAAATGACAGGAAGTTGGGCATGTCTACCTGGTACTATTCAAACACAGATTCTGGAGATTGCTATCAGAACACCTCTCTCTTCTTTTAAACCTCCTAAAATCTAACATGTGAACTGACTACTATTACTACTCCTGCTTCATTACCACTGTGATAACACCTAGAAGCCCCAGTCAGGAATCAGGGCCCCGTTGTTCACTTTGCTTGTATGTCATGCCCCTTTCTCCTCCCTAGATTCAGAGATTCCAAGGCCAGAAGGGACAACTGTGATCATCTAGTCTGACCTCCTGTATAACACAAACCATCAAACTTCCTCAAAATAATTCCTACAGCATATCTGTTAGAAAAACATCCCGTCTTGATTTTAAAATGGTCAGTGATGTACCACAACCCTTGGAATATTCAATGGTTAATTAATATCACTGTTAAAAATATAAATCTTATTTCCACTCTGAATTTGGCTAGCTTCAGCTTCCAGATATTAAATCATGTTATACCTTCTTCTGCTAGATTGAAGAGCCCATTATTAAATATTTGTTCCCCATGTAGTACTTACAGCCTGTAATCAAGTCACTCTCTAACCTTCTCTTTGTTAAGCTAAATAGATTGAAACTCTTTGAGTCTATCACTCTAAGGTACATTTTCAAATCCTTTCATCATTCTTGTGGTTCTCCTCTGAACCCTCTCCAATTTATTAACATCCTTCTTGAATTGTGGACACCAGAACTGGACACAGTATTCCAACAAGAGCTGCACTAGTGCCAAATATAGAGGTAAAATAACCTCTACTTCTACTCAAGATTCCCCTGTTTATGCATCCCAGGATGGCATTAACCCTTTTGGTCACAGTGTTGCACTGGGAGCTCATGTTCAGCTGATTATCCACCATGTCCCCAAAATTCTTCATCAGAGTCACTGCTTCCCAGGATAGAATCCCCCATCCTGCAAGTATGGCCTATGTTCTTTGGTCCCAGGGGTATACATTTAGCAGTATTAAAATGCAGTGTGTTTTGCGCTCAGTTCAAACCAGATTGCTTCGTGTTAGTGACCTGTCTTCATTATTTATTTACCATTCGCCTAACTTTTGTGTCACCTGCAAAGTTTATCAGTGATGATTTTAGGGTTTCTTCCAGGTCATTAATAAAAATATTAAATAGCACAGGACCAAGAACCAATTCTTGCAGGCCTCACTGAAATATACCCAGTCGATGATGATTCCCTGTTTACAATTACATTTTGAGACCTATCATTTAGCCAACTTTTAATATATTTAATGTATGCGATGCTAATTTTTTTAATCAAAATGTTGTGCGTTACCAAGTATAAGCACCAGGAGATATCAAGTTGGTTTGACAGGTTCTATTTTATTAAACCCACGTTGATAGTCATTTTCTATATTACCCTCCTTTAATTCTTTATTATCATCCAGTTTACACTTTTTAAATATTTTAAATATACCTTTCTTCCAGAGCTTCCCCAGTGTTCCAAGACATATTGAAAAAAAAACAACATTACTGTCCAGTGAGTTCCTCTGCCAGTTCTTTTAAAACTCTTGGATGCAAGTTATGTGGACCCACTATGTCCATCTAGTCTATTTGCCTCTTTATCAGAGAATGGCATAACAAGAACTAATGACTGGAGCCTGAAGCCAGACAATTCATATTGGAAATAAGGCACAATTTTTTAACAATGTGGGTAATTAACTATTGGAACAAATTACCAAGGAGAAGCGGTGGATTCTTCACCTCTTGATATTTTCAGATAAAGACTGGATGCCTTTCTGGGAGGGATGCTTCAGTCAAACTCCATTTATAGGCTCAATATAGGGGAAACTGGGTGAAAATCAATGTCCAGTGATATACAGGAGATCAGACTAGATCATCTAATGGTCCTTTCCAGCCTTAAACTCTGAATTTAGACTGTGAGCTCTTTGGAGCAGTGACTGTTTACTAATCTGTACAATGCTTTGTGACCAGCTCAGAATGCGGCCCTTGTGATGCCATAAAAAGCCATGATTAAATAACATGTGCAAGGCAGTAAAAAAAGTTAATAACTGTTTGTATTGTGGTAGTACCTAGAGGCCAGCCACCATTGTGGAAGGCTCTGTCAAAAAATAAGAGAGATGGTCCCCATCCCAACTAGCTTACAACCCAAGTATAACACAATAGACAACAGGTGGATACATTAAACAGACAGGGGGTGAAGGGGAAAGCACAAGGAAACAGTGAGATATTTGTGAGTAGTAAAATAAGCAGCCATCACATCACACCAGCTGTCTAGCCTTTGAAATGACACTAAAAAGCCTTTACATTTCAGAAGGTCTTCAGCATGGCACTTTGGTCTGATCTCACTTAAAATATACAGTATAACATGAATATATTTCACATTATTGCCAACACCAAATGTTTAAAGTCATGAGTCAGCCTCCCAAAAAGTTGCGAGTTTTTAGAAAATACATTATTTGCTTTATAGATTTTGAACTTTAGTGTGCACTTGGCTGCAGAAAAATAGCCCGAAAACAGAAACCATGAATGTTAACAGTGTAGTTTAGTATTTACATAGTGCTTTTCATCAGTAGATCTCAAAACACTTTATAAAGGAGGGCGGAATCAGTATCCCCATTTCACAGATGGGGAAACCGAGGCATAAGGAGACGTGACTTGTACAAATGCACCCAGCCCACCTGTGGCAGAGACACTAATAGAACCCTGGTCTCATGAATCCTAGTTCAGTGCTCTATCCACTATGCAACACTGCCTCAGACTCTTTTTTTAAACAAAAGCTGAGATTCTCGCCTACACACTTGTTTCCAGGAGTTGCGGCTCTAAGTAAAATGCCGAGAATCATAAGAGTTGGCAACACTGATTTTGTGCGCAACCCTTGAGCAGCTTTTGATGGATTGGTAGCTAATAAATTAAATGATTGGCTTGGGTATTTTTCTTGATGGCAATACAATCATTTTACCACTGACAAAAAAAAAAAACCATTTAATTTAACAACATTTAGAGTTATTGGAATTTGTTTTTATTTCTAGACACTAAATAATAGTATTTGTTACTAAATAATAGAGCTCCCCTTTCCTCAAACAAAATATATTTTTACACACACACACACACACACACGCACACATGCACACACACAGAGTAAATATTTTACATTTTGTATATGGATTTGTTCCATTACAAAGACAGTTAAAATAGAACAGGAGTTTTAGTCAAAAACTGCCAGATATCCTAATGCTGAATCCTTTTAATGATGCAGGGCATTTTGGTATGTGTCATAAAACGTAGCAAATTCTTTTGAAAGACGATCCTGCTGTCTCTGGGCTGACCTCGTACAACTATTAAAAGACATATCAAAGGCTGCTTGAAATCGTTATTCAAGCACATATAGTGCTTTTAATTGTAATTCTCTCTCCCCGGACTTCACATGAGAAATGTTACCGAACCTTTGGAGCCACAGTTGTCATGACAAAACCACCACACAGTCTGTTTCATCATATTATAGTTTAAACAATGTAGCTGCCAAATACACACGTTTTCTTATCTCCTGTGAACTACTAGTCTTTATGCTGGCAATGTTGAACAGTCTGGGTGCTAGGAGGTGAATGAGGAAGCTGCAGTTTGAAGGCATTGAAAGGACCAGAGGAGCAATGCACACCTTTTCATACTAAACTAGTGATGTCAGTCACTTAACCCATTTCTTTTCTCAGTAGAGAATTTCCTAAAATAAATCAATATTTGCTTTACTCTTATCAAACCCATACTGGTTTGAACACAGTTATCCACTGAAGCCTGATTCTGGAGTCTCTACTTAGGCAAAACTCCCACTGATTTCAGGAAGCTTTGTTAGAGTAAGAACTGCAGGATTTCCAAAACCAAAGCGGACAAAACCATACTATAAATGGAGGGGCTATAAAAGGAACACTGAATGTGAAACTTGTGGATCAAATTAAGCTTTAGTGCTATCCCATTGATGTAAATGGTATTGCACCAGGGACAAATTTGGCCCTCTATGTTTAAACAAAATAATCCTAACCTGCATTCGTATTAACACCTTGGAGGGAGACTGTCAAAGGCACAAATGGCTGTTAAGCACCAAACTCCCATTGGTTGTCAATGGTTGTGAGGTGCTACGCTGGAAGCCCTTCTTCTCTCTTCTTTCCCTCAGACAACAGTAGCACCTGTTTGGAGGAGCACTGTTATTGCATCCCCAGGAGTACAAGTCACCCTGCACACTTAAGGAATGGTGCAGCATGTACATTCTCCCTGCACATCAAGGATCTATGCCTCAGAGGCACAATTCCTCCCGCAGGTGATGCAGTTCCACCCCACCCCCAGCACTCCCTGGCTAAGATGTACATTACATAATTTGGCCCATTTTTTAAATCTACATTTTGGAGCACACCAAGCTGACTGTGTCTCAATAAGCATCAGCTTTTCCAATGTGCTCAGGAACCTTAATTGAGGCCGGATTTTCCAGAGACCTCAGCATGTTAAGTGCTGGGCTTTTCTTAAAGTCTGTCTCCATGCATTGTGCCATTTCACATGTGCTCATATTTCTCAGGGAGGGCCAACTCTCTAAAGCATCCTCAGAATTTGTCTGAAGTGGGCTAGTTTTAGCAGTTGAACGTGGAACAGAATACAATGCATAAACTTCATTGTTTTCAAGGTTAGTCATGTAACGGCTGTGATTTGTAAGTGCCTGGTTTACAAGTAATTCAAAATCTTAACTATCAGTTTCAAATTACTACCTATGGTTGTGATGTCTCTGTCTTATACCTAGCACTTACCTGACACAGAAAGCCAAATTCATCCTTGGTAAAAAAAAAACCTCTGAAATCAATGGTGCCATATCAGAATAAATTTGGCCCCGATGTGCAATAAAGGGATAGAGCAAACAATATTTCATGTAGAGTGACTGTTTCCTGACCACTTAAAGACAAAGTAAACCACAAGTATGCCTACCCTCCCCAGTCTTAAAATCAGTACACTATAAAACTTTTAAAAAAATGCTATTTGCCATTAACAGATCAATTAGCAAACATACACTTAACAAATAATGCAGGATGGGGGTCAAAGATCACCACTACATGACCTACCATAAAGTTTAGTGTTACTATAACACAGGAACCTCCAGTTGAGCTGGTATATCAAGATCTCTACAATGACCACTGAAATTTTGCCAACTGCCTTAGAGAGCTAAATGAGTATTATAATTAGATAACCTTAGCATTTGCAGTATTCATGTATCTGACAGTATGGTGCTGAAAAATAAAATTGACAGTTTTTTAAAGGGCCACCACTGTAAGGTGACAGTTGTCTCAGTATTAATTCCTTTGGATTTGTCAACATTAAGCTTTATCTGCCATCATGTTGCCCATTCACCTAGTTTAAGTCCCTCTGAATCTCCTACACTTTGTCTATCCTGCCTCTTTATCTCTGGGACAGGGGCTGTAGCTAAATTCAATAGACCCCAACCTCATCAGACCCCCTCTTCAACCCTAACATCCCCCAACCAATCAAATCACTTCCTCAAAAAACAAAGACAAAGCTCCCCCTAAGTAGAGAGTTTACCTCAAAAAGGGGCAAAGTGCCAGAGACTTCATGAAACCCTCTAGGGACTTTGCTATTGTGATTGATTTTGCATGAAAGAGGCTCAGGTTTTCATGCTGATGGGTGGCAGGGTAAAACCCTAATAGACAGGCACTCCTGTAAACCAGGGGTTCTCAATCAGGTGTACGCGTACCCCTGGGGCAGGGGTTCCCAAACTTGGTTCGCGGCTTGTTCAGGGTAAGCCCCTGGCGGGTTGCGAGATGCTTTGTTTACCTGAGAGTCCACAGGTACGGCCGCTCACAACTCCCAGTGGCCACGGTTCACTGTTCCCACGTGTCACCTCTGCATTCGACTGACTTGTGCATGGTCACACAGGAAGTCTGTAGAAGACCAGTCTGTAGGAACTGAACCCAGATCTCCTGGGTCCCAGCCCACAACCTTAGCCACAAGATCACCTTTCTGTGTCTCTCAGTGCCTCAGTTTCCCCTCTGTAATGGGGGATATAGTACTTCCCTATATCACAGAGGTGTTGTGAGGATAACAGCATTAAAGACTGAGGCACTCAGATACTGTGGTGATGGGGGCCATATAATTACTATAGATAGATCTCAAGAAAAACAAATGGTTCCTGGGTGTAAAGTACAAAACCTGCATTTCCTCTATAGTGGTATAGTACATTTTATACTATATCTTCCTTTTGCTTATTCTATCTATTTTATGGTTTTCGATACTGCCCATCAATACAATGTCTAGGTGCTGATGCAGCTGATATTTTGCTCCTTATATGTTAGAAAGAAATTACCATTGGTAAACGGAGTTTTAATTTTGAGTGAGATGGCCAAGAGTTATAACTGCAATGACGTCTCTAAAACTGTACTATGGTTTGCCTAACCAAACTATCCATTTGTAAAATGTTGAAGCAGGTTAATTGTGCTGCATGATTTATGGTGTGTACATAACCATCTACCATAACAGACTTAGCTTAAAGTTAGTGAAAAGCAGAAAGTATCTCAGGATTAATAACATCTCAGACTAATGATGCATTGAAATTAAATCTACCAAACTGTAATTAATTGACTTAATCAACAGAAACAATGAAATGAGTTAAATAATAGACCTGAAGCTCAGTTTGTTTAACCAGAACATATTTTAAAGGATTGATTTGCCATTCATAAAAGTACAGTGTACCCAATTAATCTCTTGCCAGTGCCACACAATGAATTAGAGAGTCTATCCCTTCATTTGGGGAAAGATTATTGGGTTTGGTTTATTGTGTGTTGGAGTTGAAAGAAATTAAGCAATGAATAGAACTAAGTTCATTCTTTTTTTCAAGTCAAAGTATGTTGTGCCAATAGAAATATTAATCGGAAAAAACCACCCCACATTAACGTATCATTAATGGCAATATCTTGGCCTTACTTACCCAACTTTCACTGTGGGGAATGGAGCAATGGCAGCTGAATAGAAGACCCAGATGCCGTTTTGTTGTTGCGGGTGAAAAAAGTCTCCAAGGTGCACAAGCAGCTCCGTAGTGTTCCTTACAAAAAAGGACAGCTCGTACCTCTCTCAGTACCTGCTGATGTCAGCATGTGGATAGGAGAGTTGGGGGCTGGCCACTTTAAGCCATGGAGTGCCAGCACGGGTCAGGTCTCCTTTTAGTGCTCAAGAGGGCATATTTTCTGCCTGAGCCCTGCTTAGTGTGGTGGCTGAGAAGAGGCTTCTCTGCACCTTCTTGACCCCAAGTGCTCCCATGAAACACATGCAGGAGTTTGCCCTAAGGGTGCAGATTTAAATAAAAGGTTACTATTAGATTGGCACCAGAATTGCCAATCCCACATTCAAAAATCCATGAGATTGGCTTAAAATTAAAAGATTTAAGTAACAATTATTTTCTTTTTATTTACCCTCTGGTATTTGAATCTTTACAGTTCATATTTTCAAGCTTTTCGCAGTAACCATGAAGGCTAGAAACTGTGTTGTTTTTTTTAAATGGAAGTTGAGATTCATACGTCAGAACATGATACCAGGAGCCAGGGCTTTAAGAAACACATCAAATATCATGAGACATCGTACAAACATGAGAGTTTGCAACATTTAACAGTTGGTTTACACATTAGTTATACATTTAACAGTTTAGCTCGTAACTAAAGTTACTACATATGCAGTTAGGAAAAGTTAACCTCACTACAGAAACCCTAACTTACGAAGGGGTCTTGTGTTGACATTTGAAGCCACCATGTTGTACTAATATAAGTTTTCCATTCAAGGGTCCTTGTTTTTATTAAAAACAAAATTAAAAATAAACCCTCATAGCTGAACCATTATGCGATTGATTGTGCAGCTCTCTCTTGCATAACTCCACAGTAGAGCTATGAGAACAGGTTACACAGACGATGCTGGTCAAAAAGAATTTCCATTCGGTCGGAGAATTCAATGTTTCAAAATTTCCTTTCACCTCGAATAAGACTAAGAAATTAAAGTTTTGAAATTTCCCACAAAACAAATGCCCAAAAATTTTGTTTTGGAAATATTGAAATGACCTTACTGAAGCACTGTGTTTGGACTAAATATAATATAATATAAAAGTGGAAGTGAAAGTCAAAATGAAACACTTGGACCTTCTTGAAACAAAACCATTTTTTTCCTCCGAAAGCGTTGATGGAATTGGTATGTTCCTGAGGAACATTTCAATTTCATTGAATGAGCATTTTCAGAAGGAAAATACTGTTCTTTCAGGAATTTTTTAACCAGCTCTACCTGTAACCAAGTTGGGTTCATATTTCAGTTTGTTCACATCCACCTAGGCTCATTATTGGTTCACAACCCTGATCTTATGCTCCCGCACACCACAATCCCTTCCTTCCATCTCCTACCCAAAGTCCCAGTAGTCCCACACCTTCCCTGTTCTTATGTTCAGGGACACTGGTATTCTGCCCCATCATGTTTCATTCATCTTCCTTTGGCTGGCTGGCTGAATAATTTACACCAGCTCAGAGATTCTCACATTTGAATCTGCTCTCAATTTACACGAGTGTAAATCAGGATTATTTCCATCAAAGTCAATGGAGTTATAATGATTTTAGACAAGTGTAACTCTATTGATTTTACAAAAAGAACTGGAGTACTTGTTGCACCTTAGAGACTAACAGATTTATTTGAGCATAAGCTTTCGTGAGCTACAGCATCACAAAAGAAAAGGAGGACTTGTGGCACCTTAGAGACTAACAAATTTATTTGAGCATAATCTTTCCTGAGCTACAGCTCACTTCATCGGATGCTGTAGCTCACAAAAGCTTATGCTCAAATAAATTTGTTCGTCTCTAAGGTGCCACAAGTCCTCCTTTTCTTTTTGCAGATACAGACTAACACAGCTGCTACTCTGAAATCTATTGATTTTGACAGAATTACTCTTGATTTATTCTGCTGTTAGATCATAATCAGGACCTAAGAGTTTGACACCAAATAAGGCTGTTCAGAGTTTTAATACTAATAGTCTCCATTCCTTAAAATTTAGATGTTACTGACATCAACATGAAACAGCTTGGTGGTGGTACTATTCATTATTAGCTCAACAGTAATTCTTAAGCGTCAAGTAAAAAGTAATTATTAACTTCTCTCAATACTTGAAATGGAAATTGGCTTAATGAATTGCAATTGTTGTTTAAATATTAAGTACAGCGACTACACTAATCCCCATAACTGATGCAATCTTCATAGTAAGATTTTTTTTTCTTTATAGTTTCTATGGCAGCTACTTTGTGTACTTTAGAGAGGTGCAGAGTAAACCTATGAAGCAGGTCTTTTCGAAAGCTGCAAGATTTCATTTTTTAATGGACTTTGGTAGTGTTCTTTTGCAGGTAGAACAAATGATGCCAGTTCACTTGGAGAACTGGGTTCTAGCTAAAATCACACTGCCAGGAATACTTCCATCTCTACTCCCCTGGAGCCAAGAGAGAGAGTGAACCAGTGGGTCATAACTTCCATCATGGGCCGTTAGAAGAGGAGCGATTACTCAGATAACTCATTCCGAGACTACATATGACTTTATAGATGATAACCAATACTTGAAAGAAGTCAATGGAATTTTAGGCTTCATATGCTGAGGCACCAGAAGTAATGTGAAAAGAAGATGATAGGAAAGGTCTGACCCCACTTGAAATATTGCAGTCAGTTTTGCCTCCTCTTTACTAAAAGGATATGGACAACGTAAAGGGAATTCAAAGAAGGACAACTGGAGTTAGAGCAGGGGTGGGCAAACTACGGCCCACGGGCTGGATCCAGTCTGCGAGCTCTTCTAAGCCAGCCTGCGAGCCGCACCATGTGGCTCAGCCCCGCTCCAGCTGGGGCATCGGGTCAGGGCCGGACCATGCTGCTCAGCCCCACTCCAGTGCTCTGGCTGGGGCGCCAGGTTGGGGGCTTCACCACGCTGCTCGGCCCTGCTGCGGCTGGGGCATTGGGTCGGGGGCCGCACCATGTGGCTCCTGGAAGCCACGGCATGGCCCCGTCCAGCTCCTACACGCTCCAACGGGAGCTGCAGGGGCAGTGCCTGTGGAAGGGGCAGCATGCAGAGCTGCCTGGCTGTGCCTTCACAAAGGAGCCAGAGAAGGGACATGCCATCTTTTCCGGGAGCCGCTTGAGGTAAGCGCCGCTTGGAGCCTGCATCTCCTGAGCCTCTCCCCACACCCCAACCCCCTGCCCCAGACCTGATCCCCTTCCTGCTCTCCAAACCCCTCAATCCCAGCCTGGAGCACCCTCCTGCATCCCAAACCTCTCATCCCCCATCCCCACCCCTGAGTCCACACCCCCAGCCAGAACCTGCACCCCTTCCCTCACCCTTGCCCCAGTCCTGATCCCTTTCCCGCCTTCCAAACCCCTTGGTCCCAGCCCACAGCACCCTCCTACACCCCAAACTCCTCATCCCTAGCCCCACCTCAGAGCCCACACCCCCCTCCTGCACCCCAACCCCAATTTTGTGGTAATTCATGGCCTGCCATACAATTTCTGTTCCCCGATGTGGCCCTTGGGCCAAAAAGTTTGCCCACCCCTGAGTTAGAGGATGGAAGGACTGATTTATAAGGAAATAGCAACATAACTACATATGTATCTTGGTTAAGCAATGGTTGGGGGCAGGAAAGAAATGAAACAGTTTACCAGTGTTTGAAGAGTATAAATACCAAGGAAGAAGAATTACTTTGCACAATAAGAGGAGCTATAACTAGGATTAAGTTAATAAAGGGAAATTTACCCTGAAAATTTTCAAGGAAGAGATCCTATAGTACAATTTGTTCTTTATGAAATAGTCTCCCAAGAAGTGTGGTTGAAACCCGATTGCTTGGGGCATTTAAAGTTAGACTGGAAAAAGTAATAGTAAACATTCAATAAGTGATAGTCACGGACTAACAGGGAAATGGACTAAATGACCAAATTGGTCCATTCTATTTCTGGAGTCTACTGTTCCATTAAAAACAGGTAGCCAGTGGTATGTGTCTATATGAGCCCATCCCAGTTATAGACAAACCATTTCCATCTGCACTAGCTGAAGTTTCCAAGCCATTTTCCATGATAGCCGCAATTGGAATAACATAGCCTCTAGACATGGATCACTGTGACAAAGCCTGCATTAGACTGTGTTGCAATAGTTGCAATTTATGTTTCAATTAAAGGTGAAACTGAAAACAGTCCCTACATGCCACAGCTACTACGCAGAGAGGGTCCAATAGGATCAATCCCAAGGCTATAAACTACATTGACAGAAGACTTACACCTCAAGGTTCACCCTCACCCTTCCCCTAACCGTGCACGACTTCTCTTTACTTACCCATATCATTGCTGGTTTAATCAGAATGATTGCATTTAAGCCAGTTTGTTCCCATTCACTTCCCCTATCTGGCCCTGGAAGATTGCAGGAACTGCAGTATCTGGATAGAGTCATTAATATAGGGAAAATGCAGACCAAAATCCCCCCTCTCTCTCTCACCCGCAAGCAGTCACACACATACACATACTGTACGTGAGGCGTGACAATACATAACCCAGAAGAACCCTACATATGGACAACTTGAGGTTGGAAGTGTAAGTACCATTTACTCCTGTCTGGGACAGGTACAAGCCCATCCATCAATCACCTGGTCTACGGCAGGAGCATCATGCACATTTCTTGGCCAAAGGCACGGAAGGCCATTTATTCCAAGCCAGGCAAGCTACATTCAAACACAAACATTGTCACCTTGAATTGTTTAAAAGAGCTTTCCTACACATTAGAAGCACAGACACAAAAGAAAACCTCCTTTCCTCCACTTAGGTTTTCAGTCTCTGCATACCTGTGAACAGGAATGGGACTACTGGAGTTTCTGTTGGCTTTGGAAGGCTTTCTTCTTAATATACTGGCTTTCTAGGTGTGTGAGCTAGTGAGCAACGTTGCCCTTTAACAGTTGGCTCACAGAAAGGATAAGTGATCTGTGCTACCATGCTAAACCATTTTGCACGGTTTTTGCTTATAGTTTTACCTGCTTATTGGCACACTTTCCCCATTGGCTATAATTTTATATGCTGGGAGTTAGTGTCCTAAACCGAGGGTACTGTTATTACTATTTAAACAGGACTGAACTTGATGGAAAGTTATTTGCCATATTGTCCTGACAACAAGCATTGAAATTTTATTCTTTGTGACCTTTTGTACAGGTCTCTTCACTATAATTTCACATTAACATTGTTCTATTTGGGAGATTTTTGTATAGAAAAACTTGCAGCAAGATACAGGCGATAAAAATGTAAGAAAGTAAACTGAAGGTGCAAAATACACAGTAAAGTAAGCCTGGTTGCCTATGAACTCTTACCTACATCTAGACCTCCTTATGCCATAGAGAATAGGTTTCACTGGAACTTTGGTAACAGTCAAGTGTGTTTTTTTTTCTTCAAATTCTAAATGTTTCTACTGTATTCGTGATTCCCTCAGAGAAAAGGCTCTAGATTCAGGCTGATAAACAAAGGGCTTCTAATCTTACCCAGCTTCAGTGCATACATGCTTTTCGAGCTGTGTTAGTGTTGTTGCTCAAAACCTCTCGGCTGTGTTAGTGATTCTTCCTGACTTTGCAGAGCCATCACATGGAGTCCTTAAAATAATCCTTGAAAGAGAGAACATAGTTACTGAGAACCACACAAAAATTTAACCTATTCATCATAGTAAATGGAGATTGTAACTCTCATGAGCAGGATTGGCCCTGTGCAGTACTTCTCCTGCAACTCTTCTACTCCCCCCGACATGCACTCTTTTCCCTTACTTAAAAGGAAGGAAGGACTCTGCCCCAAAAGCTTTAAGACAGAGTTAAGA
Organism: Eretmochelys imbricata; assembly: GCF_965152235.1. Taxonomy (NCBI): domain Eukaryota; kingdom Metazoa; phylum Chordata; order Testudines; family Cheloniidae; genus Eretmochelys; species Eretmochelys imbricata. The sequence goes on along the minus strand of NC_135572.1, from coordinate 55,026,536 downwards.
AATAAATGCTGGCAACATTTGCCTAGCCAATAAAGCCTAATTGAATTAAAAACTAAAAATATGAGACCTTGAAAGCAATGTTGCTGAATGTTATAGTATAAAAAAGACAAATGCTAGAAACTCAAGAAATTTGCAGTTAAGGTTCCAGCGTCAATCTTAACTCTGACCAACAGGTGGGAAGGGATATGGAGTCAGAGACCCTCTTGTTCCATCCATCCTAACCTGTCTATATTTATTTCCACTTATGAATAACAGACTACTAACATTCTCTCCCAACCCTCTCCACTCACTGGCTGGTAAACCATTCACCCACCCACCCAAAAACTGTAGGTCTGAGACTCAGTGCTCCCTCTTCCCCTCCACAAGGACTGGATTGGGGGACAGCATGGTCAGCATTTGCCAACTGAGCCCTCTCACCCCAATATAAACAAGAAGCTGGGCCACTACTCCAGCAGTGCAATCCTTTGATCTTAAAGCAAAGTCAGCCCCTTCCTCCAGCCAACTCGGCCATTCCTCCTCTTTTTTCAGGTTTCAGACCTACAGGATTCCCACAATTATAATTGTCTTCCTTTCCTTCTGGCTTCCCTATATTTTGCTGCCACTGCTGGGTTCAGGTTACTCTGCTGTACTAGAAGCCAGGAAGGAGTAGTAAGCACCAACTTCTAGAACAGGGGAGGGCAAAGCCCGTCAGGGCTTTTGATCTGGTCCATCAGGGCTTTTGATCCAGCTCATAAGGGCTTTCGATCAGGCCTATGGGATTGCCAGCCCCATGGTGTGGCACAGCAGGGCTAAAGCAGGCTCCCTGCCTGCCCTGGCCCCGCACCACTCCCATAAGTGGCCGGCATCATGTCCCTGCGGCCTCTGCAGGCACCGCCCCCCGGAGCTCCCATTGGCCAGGAACAGGGAACCAGGGCCAATGGGAGCTTCGGGAGTAGTACCCACAGCGAGGGCAGTGTATGGAACCCTCTGCCCTGCCCCACCCCACCCCAGCCCCAGGAGCCGTTGCTGGATAGGCTGGCCACTTCTGGGAATGGTGCAGGGCCAGGACAGACAGGAAGCCTGCCTTAGCCCCACTGCCCACCGCTGCCATCCCAGAGCCACTCAAGGTAAGCGGTGCCGGGCCAGAGCATGCACTCCGAACCCTTCCTGCACCGCAACCCTGTGCCCCTTCCTGCACATCACACCCCGTCCCACACTCCCTCCCTCCTGCACCCCAAACCCCTGTCCCAGCCCTACATTCATGGCCCTGCATACAATTTCCCCACCTAGATGTGGCCCTTGGGCCAAAAAGTTTACCCACCCCTGTTCTAGAAGGAGATCAGAAGTGTGCAATAGGATTGCCAATTTTGGTTGGATGTATTCCTGGAGGTTTCAGCACATGACATAATCTTTAATTAAAAGATTAATCTTTAATTCTTGGAGACTCCAGGACAATCCTGCAGGATTGGCAACCCTAGTGTGCAATCTGTATCCTGTTCCTCTGCCACGCAGTCTGGATCTTGCATGACCCACTGGAAGCAGACAGCTGATCTCAGCAGTCAGATGGGCACAAATTTGGAAACCCTTTCTCACACGGGATCTAGATCACAAGGATACAAGCTGTGACACTCATGATATAGGCATGCCTGGTTTTTAGGGGCGGGCGAGTAAGACAGTCACTCTAGGTACCAACTTCTGAGGACTGGGGGCACATTGCTGTGGCACTCAGCTTTTTATTTTAATTTATTTAAAAGGCTCAGCTGCTCTGGGGGAAAGGGAGCAAAATGTTTTCTGGCTGGCAAAGCACCTAGAGCCTGACCTATACACAGCATGGACTTTCTTGTGCTGGATGAAGACTAGAAGGGAAGGTGGGGGTTATTATGGATGGGGCTGATAGCACTGCTTATTATTAAGGTTGCCTGACACTTCCCATTATTAGGCTCTATTTTCAGTGTCTTATAACTTTGCCAAATTTTAACCATTTTTACCCATGTGTGGGCAATTTTAACACTTAACTTTTGAGTGCTTGACTTTTCCACCTTTCTAATGTTATTTTAATGTAATTTTGTGTGCAACATATTATATCATTTAAATATTTTTGAAATTCTTATACTTAAGAGGATGAGTTTGGAACTAATGAGGGTATCCATCCTATGGGTGTAAAGTTTGTGGAGTTAAGGTTGGTGTTAGAATTTTCGTAGCAAGTGTCTTGAGCTCCTAGAACTTAGGGTTTTAAAAATATTCCCTTAATATTGTTTGATGTAAATAGTCTCATCTTTTCCTTTATCTTAAAGGGTTTGTGTGTCCAGGAACTGTAGTAAGTTCATTCAATCAAGAATTCAGATCCAGAAATTAATAAACATTAGGAGAATCACCTCTTTTGCTATGAGTGGATTTATGGCATAGTTAACATCAGTGATTTAGACAATGGCATAGAGAGTACACTTCTAAAGTTTGCGGACAATACCAAGCTGGGAGGGGTTGCAAGTGCTTTGGAGGATAGGATTAAAATTCAAAATGATCTGGATAAACCGGAGAAATGGTCTGAAGTAAATAGGATGAAATTCAATAAGGACAAATGTGAAGTACTCCACTTAGAAGGAACAATCAGTTGCTCACATACAAAATGGAAAATGACTGCCTAGGTAGGAGTATTGCGGAAAGGGATGCAGGGGTCATAGTGAATCACAGGCTAAGTATGAGTCAACAGTGTAACGCTGTTGCAAAAAAAAGCAAACATCATTCTGGGATGTATTAGCAGCAGTGTTGTAAGCAAGACCCAAGAAGTAATTCTTCTGCTCTACTCCGTGCTGATTAGGCCTCAACTAGAGTATTGTGTCCAGTTCTGGGTGCCAAATTTCAGGAAAGATGTGGACAAATTGGAGAAAGTCCAGAGAAGAGCAACAAAAACGATTAAATGTCTAGAAAACATGACCTATGAGGGAAGACTGAAAAAATTGGGTTGATTTAGTCTGGAGAAGAGAAGACTGAGAGGGGACATGATAACATAAGTACATAAAAGGTTGTTACAAGGAGGAGGGAGAAAAATTGTTGTTCTTAACCTCTGAGGATAGGACAAGAAGCAATGGGCTTAAATTGCAGCAAGAGTGGTTTAGGTTGGACATTAGGAAAAACTTCCTAACTGTCAGAATGGTTAAGCACTGGAATAAATTGCCTAGGGAGGTTGTGGAATCTCCGTCACTGGGGATTTTTAAGAGCAGGTTAGACAAATACCTGTCAGAGATGGTCTAGCTAATACTTGGCTAGATAATATTTAATGCCTTGAGTGCAGGGGACTGGACTAGATGACCTCTCGAGGTCCCTTCACGGTCTATGATTTTATGATCAGTCCATTCTGTCAGTCATGTTTCTTACATTCGTATACTTGGTTTATGTTCTATTCCACACTATCTCTGTTAGTGTGGCAGTGTAAAGTATGTCTATTTTAAGAGGCTTCTGCCAGTAAAGGGCTCAGAACTGTCTTGTCTAATGAAAAAAAAAAATCACCTGAGTGTCTGGATGTTTTAAAACCAAATTGTTATGTTTTATAGTTTGCTGATGAGGAGTGCATTGTTTCCTTTAGTGTTTTCAGACTGTGTGGCTTTACTTCAAGTGTAATATGCTACTACTACTAAATAGGCATAAAAAATCTAGATATTTAAATGTTTTGTGAGTTATTCCTGCCTAAGTTACTATATAATTTTCTCAGCTGATGCGCTCCTTTTAGAATGATTTAATGTTCAGGTTTGTTTAGGAACTAAGGCGTCTATTCTTGGATGCAAGAACAAGTTTGAGGATTTATAACATTGACATAAGTTATGCAGTCCAATCATGCACTGCACGTTCTCCACATGTACACACATGCTCCCACCCACCTACAGACACACCCAAGCTTTCATGCGTGCACGCACAGCAGGCTCCATAGAACTACTACGTCCCTGCTTCCTGGGACAGGTCAATGGGAAACGAACAGGTAGATCCTTTGCTTTGCCCTCCTCCCAAATGTAATAGGCATCATAACTGTGCTGGCATGTCATGCCGTGTACACCGTGGCAGTTGTGGATTGTGCAGTTCCCTCCCTCCTTGGAGATGCACGGGAATGAGGAGGGAGACTGAGAGTCTGTCATTCGCTCCCTCGGGGCAGATCCTTATCTCAAATCCTTGCCCTATAATGCCTGATCTGTACAAACTCTAGTTTGTTGAAATTCATCTGACAGCTACTCCAGTAGAAACCGGAATTGGCATACCCTACATCCTCTCTTGTGACAAGAATTAAAAACCATTAATCAGCTCATTTGTTTGAATATCAGCTATGAATGTCACAATATTTTGCTAATATTCAGACTAAAATTAGAAATGATCTGGGCTGTTTGAAGAATGAATTGGCCAGAATCTGACTTCTCCATTACAGCAGTGTATAATTGAAGTTATTCTTTTCAGTGGCATTACTTCAGATTTATAAAGATATAAGCAAAAGTCAAAATTTTGCCCAGTGTGTTTAATAAACCACAGTGTTTTAGATGCTAGGGTGAATAGTGATCTCTTTTGAATAAAAGAGCCACACTTCTGGAAAATATAATTTAGTTTTTCCACTTGATATATTTCAAAAGGAAAATATACAATTAATCACTTTCCAGAAGGGACTCTTCATGTGCGTAAGATGAGCAGGATTTGAGCTTTTAAAAAGCTTATCTGCCTGAATGTCAAAAAATGATGACTTCATTAGCATAGGGAAAGTGATTAGCTATGCATTTTCAATAGCAATACATCAATTGATGTTACATTTCCTAAAAGTATGATATTTTTCCATTATTGTGACTATTTTCATGCGTAAGGTAAGTATGATACAGCCGATTTCTGAAGTCATAAGGGAAATATTTTGCTCTTTGCTAGTTTTCTAAATATATTTAGGGGATATAAAAATGTACGTGTTTTAGTAACAAGAAATAACGTAGGGGCCTGGCCCATGTCTGGGGGGCTCACAGGCACTATGAGAATACAAATAATGATAAAATAAAATTATAGACAGCCTTGGTAGCAATGCCTAGAGTAGAGGTTCTCAATTTATTTGCTATCGTGGGCTGTATATGCAGCTCTCTGTGTGTTATGTGGGCCGCATCCATACAATATATATACTACCTGTATGGCCCTGAGGATGTCACATGGATTGCAGCTGTGTGCTGATTGGGCTGCAGGCAGCCTGCAGGCCGCAGGTTGAGAATCACTGGCCTAGAGTTACAGTGCTTAACACTTTTCATTCAAAGACCTTGGTTTTAGTTTCTTATAGAATTGCCAATCTGAAACTGTTCAGGCTGAAATTTTCTATTCTGGGTGTCTGCCTCAGGCTGTATATTTCTGGAAAGTTTCAGCAAGAAACATTGAGCTGTTTCCAAGAATGACATTAGGGAAAAATATGTTTGTTAGCCCTTGTTAAATTCTTATTTCAGTTTCATTGAGAAGCTTTAGTGCCTCCATACTTTGAAGCAGGGGCTTGAAATTTTCAGAGAATCCACATTGTTCCTGTGTACAACTGGACTACACATCTGTCATCTCAGAGGTTCAGGGGACTGAGCAGGACTTTCTCTGCAATTGCTCCTGCCAAGAGCTGACATGGCACCAAAACTGTGAGAATGGAAGATTCTCTCCTGTGCTTTCAAATGAGCCCCCTGCTGATGCTTACTAGTGAGGAGGAGAAAAAAGAAGAAACCTGACTCAGAGGAGAGAATAGGTGTAGGCTGAGGGTGATAGGAACCTAGTGGCAGGTATGTAATGGCTGGAGAAGATCAGGCGCAGGGATCGAGGGTAGTCAGAAATAAGGGGGTGGGGGCACGCAGATGAACAGGGGCCGAACAAATGGAACACACTGCCCTCCAGAACCTGGAATTGAATCCAGCACTCTTGAGTCTCAACATTCCTCTGCTGTCAGTCAGCAATTAGCTCTGAATCTGCTGGCAAAATGCACTTCTTCCTCTAGTGGCTGATCCACATGGAGGATGATAACCTACTACTGCAGTCAGGTACTCAGCTCAAGTGGCAGAGGTCTGTGCGGTGGATCTAAAGGTTCAAACCCTGTTGATGAACCATGTGGAGGTCAATATGGGTCTACATGATGGAATTTGTTGTTCAGTTTCCTTTGTTAAAAACCTAGAAAATTACATTTATCCCCTTCCCCCATATGTTAATAGCACCATTATGGTTCTAAAGTCCAGCAGTCAAAAGTAAGGAAATGCCAGAATTAAGGTTGCATGGGCAGGGGGTGGAGGAAGAGTGGAGCCAGGGGGAGCCTAGTCCCAGTCTCAGAGGGAAATATCTGGAGCACAGCTGCTATGTTCTCCCCAAGCACCATGGCTGCAGCTGTGGCCAGCCTGTACATGACCATGTAAGGGCATTGTCCTTACCTTCATGTTACTCCTCTAGACAAGGGCCAGTCCCAATCTAACCCATAAACAAAATATTTAGAGTGAATTATCTCTTTCCTTCAGCTCCTTTTCTTTTCTTCCTTATCTTTTCCTCAGAAATACCATGTGATGTGTCTGGATCCTGTAATCATAACAGCAATTGCTGCTACCTGGTTCTCTAACTGGAATGCTTGATTAGTTAACACACACTGATCAGACTTCAGAAAGTAAATTTTTTGAGTGATGATAAACAAAACTCCATTCTTTTGGCTCTCTCTGTGGTTGGTTTTCTGATGGATCTGCTTCAGATTTCTTTGGCATTAGGTCATACATTTCTGAATAGGACAAGATGAATGGGACACAGGAAGGGATAACTTCTCATGCCATTGTGAATTTACAGACTGGCTTTACAAGCTTATTGTACAATTAAATTCAAATTGAACATTGCTTAGTGGGTGGTGATGAACATTGTTTCTTTGTGACTTATTTGCGATGAAGTATTTAACATACTTATGAACTGGGAAGCCTGGTATCCTGGAAGAGGAGAAATTACTCTTACACAGATACTCCAAGTCATTGAGAGACAGCTGATTTAATGCTTGTAGCAGAGTACAGTTCTGCTCTAAGCTGGTCTCTGAGCATTGTAGATTGTGACTATAGTCTTGGGTCAGGTTTTAAGGCCAGGAGGAACTACCAGATCATCTAATTTGACCTCTTGTATAGCACAGGCCACCAACACCACTTAGCACTGGTGCACTAAACCCAACAACTGAAATTAGACCAAAGCAATTTACATATTTACATACATAGACCAAAGCAATATTACAGCCCACAGGAGACCAGACTATTATGTGCCACAGGCAGAGCACAAGAGGGTCTGATGTGCACCAGGCCTGAGGCCCCCACAACGTCAGGGAAATGAGGACGTGAGATATTCCCAGATAATCCTGGCAAGTGACCCACACCAACAAGCTGCAGAGGAAAATGAAAAACCCCACAACTAGGGTTCATAAACATAAACCCTGAGCAAAAGACCCTCCCCCCCCCCAAGTAAGTTGGGCAGTGTCCTTTTCCCCTCAGGTTCTTAAGTCCAGCAACTTAAAAGTCCCTTTAATGTGCCTGTCCCTTCTCTGCACCCCACTCACAGTTGCTGCCCTTGATCAGTGCAGCCCCAGATTTCACAGGTTCATCTGCAGAGTTCACCTCCCACCCTGGATGGAAGCGGGGCGGGAAGGAGGCACCTTACACACTCCCCTGCTACCCAGCACCTCGCCACCAGCCATCCCACTCACCAGGAGGTCTTCAGGGCACACCACTTAATACGGCTCTCAGTGATTTCAGCTGTTAGTGGGGGAGCCTTGCTGCTGGTGCACACTGGGCAGTCTCTTGCATCAGAGACACTGTCCCAAAGTACCTCTAATACTTAGACCTAGGTATCAGTGATTTCAGCTCTTCAGCATGTAACAAGACTCTCAACTGAGTCTAAATTTGCTCTTTTATTATACCATGGAGACAGGAGGGGTCAAATGGTATCTAGGACCCCGACCCCATCTCCCCACAACCCTTTGGGCTTTGGAACCCATGTCCCCTGCCTAGCAAGTGCTATTCAGTTGGGAGTGAGTCCCACCATCAGGGTATACAGTTCTTCTGCCCTCAGTTCACACATGGATAACAACCCTTTATTACTCCTGCCCCAATAACAAGGAGACTGGGGATCCAACACCAGCCACAAATGATCATTTGGGCAAGCAATCCTATCATGCTGAGCACCTAGGCAGGGTGGGTGTGTCCATGCAAACGAGATCAGGTCCTGAAGTCCTTTTCCACAGCTCACCACTCGATATCAGGGGAGAGCTCAGACTCTGCTCACATTTATGAATCTCATTCTCAGTAAGACTAGACAATGTTTGTCTACATCGCCCTACAGTTTGAACTATGGGAGTATGAATTGCAGCATGCACCAAACTGCTGTACTGTAAGTGCCCAATGCAGATTTTGTTGGCAAACCGAAAGGTACCTGGTTCGCCTTCAAATAGTCCTGTTTGAAGAGGCCTATGTTAATGCAAACTAAGTACCTTTTAGTTTGCTCCAAAAGCAGCCACATGCAACAGTTACGAGGCGGTGCACTATACCAGTGGTTCTCAAAGCCAGTCCACTGCTTGTTCAGGGAAAGCCCCTGGCAGGCTGGACCGGTTTGTTTACCAATGGGGGCTGCGGGAAGCAGCATGGGCCAAGGGATGTGCTGGCTGCCCTTCCCGCAGCCCCCATTGGCCCGGAGTGGCGAACCGCGGCCAGTGGGAGCCGCCATCGGCCAAACCTGTGGACGCAGCAGGTAAACAAACCGTTCCGGCCCGCCAGGGGCTTTCCCTGAACAAGCAGTGGACCGGCTTTGAGAACCACTGCACTATACAACTTCAGTGCATGCTACAGTTTACACCCCTTGTAGTCTACACTGCAATGCAGTGTAGACATAGGCTTATTTTCTCACCTCTTGGCTAAATTCTGTTGTTACACTCTCGAAGAAAGAACAGAAGACCATAAGAATGGCCATACTGGGTCAAACTAGTAGTCTGTCTAGCCCAGTATCCTGTCTTCCGACAGTGACCAGTGCCAGGTGCTTTAGAGGAAATGAACAGAACAGGGCAATTATCTAGTGCTCCATCCCCTGTGGTCCAGTCCCAGCATCTGGCAATCAGAAGCTGGAGCAGGGGTGGCCAACCTGTGGCTTCGGAGCCACATGAGGCTCTTCAGAAGTTAATATGCGGCTCCATGTAGAGGCATCGACTCCAGGGCTGGAGCTACAGGTGCCAACTTTCTAATGTGCTGGGGGATGCTCACTGCTCAACCCCTGGCTCTGCCACAGGCCGTGCCCCCACTCCACCCCTTTCCTCCCCCTCCCCTTAGGCTGCCGTGCCCTCGCTCCTTCCCATCCCCCCCAAAGCCTCCTGCACACCACGAAACAACTGATTGGGAGGTGTGGGGAGGCAGTGGGAGGTGCTGATCAGTAGAGCTGTCAGTGAGCGGGAGGCACTGGGAGCAGGGGGTGAGCTGATGGGGGGCTGCTGACATATTACCGTGGCTCTTTGGCAATGTACATTGGTAAATTCTGGCTCCTTCTCCAGCTCAGGTTGGCCACCCCTGAGCTAGAGATACCTACAGAATAAGGTCGTATCCCTGCCCAGCCTGGCTAATAGCCATTGATGGACCTATCCTCCATGAATGTATCTAGTTCTTTTTTGAACCCTGTTATAGTCTTGGCCTTCACAACATCCTCTGGCAAGGAGTTCCACAGGTTGACTGTGTGTTGTGTGAAGAAATACTTCCTGTTTGTTTGTTTTAAACCTGTTGCCTATTAATTTCATTTGGTGATCCCTAGTTCTTGTGTTATGATAAGTAGTAAATAACACTTCCTTATTTACTGTCTCCACCCCAGTCATTATTTTACTAACCTCTATCATATCCCTCCTCAGCTGTCTCTTTTCCAAGCTGAAAAGTCCCAATCTTTTTAATCTCTCCTCCTATGGAAGCTGTTCCATGCCCCTAATTATTTTTCTTGCCCTTTTCTGTATGTTTCCAATTCCCATATCTCTTTTTTGAGATGTGGCAACCAGCTTTACATGCAGTATTCAAGATGTATGCGTACCATGGATTTATATAGAGGCAATATGATATTTTCTGTCTTATTATCTATCCCTTTTCTAATTATTCCCAATATTATGTTCGCTTTTTTGACTTGCCACTGAACCTTGTGTGACTATTTTCAGAGAACTATCCACAGTGACTCCAAGATCTCTTTCTTGAGGGGTAACAGCTAATTTAGACCCCATCATTTTATATGTATAGTTGGGATTATGTTTTCCATACTTCGCATTTGTCAACATTAAATTTCATCTGCCATTTTTTTGCCCAGTCACCCAGTTTTGTGAGATCCCTTTGTAACTCTTCACAGTCTGCTTTAGACTTAACTATCCAGAGTAGTTTTGTGTCATTTGCAAATGTTGCCACCTCACTGTTTACCCCTTTTTCCAGATCATTTATGAATATGTTGAATAGGACTGGTCCTAGTACACACCCCTGGATGCACCACTATTGACCTCTCTCCATTCTGAAAACTGACCATTTATTCCTACCCTTTGTTTCTTACCTTTTAACCGGTTACTGATTCATGAGAGAACCTTCCCTCTTATGGCTGTAATAGAAAAATTGGTTCTACTACCTTTCTTTTAGGGCCACTAGGGTTTAGTATAAGCAGAGTTATTTCCCTCCCACCCCATTATTTGATTAAAACTTTTTACCCAAACATCTGTATGGAGAAGAGAGTCCTTCCACTTTCCATCAAAGTGAAACTCATAACAAAAACAAATTGCTTGTTTTTCTGTTAAAAGGTGAGTGATACAAATCTAGCTTTCAGAAATATGCTAGGAATAGATCATTGGCAAGTGCATATTTGAATTGCTATAGAGGAAAATATTCTCCTATAAACAGTGCCCTTCAGCATAAGCGCAGAAAGCTCTGCAATCCAATCCAAGGTAAGGAGTGAGAGAACCATAAAAGCTTGCACAGAAGAGAATGGAGGAGAGGTTACTCACCTTGTTTAGTAACTGGAGCTCTTTGAGAGATGTCCCCCCCCCCCCCCGCCCCGGTGCGTGCTCCATTTTAAGTGTGCATGTGCCCCTGAACCTTTGATCACAGATTTTTGGTGGTAGTACCCATTCGGCACTCGCAGGTGCCCTACACATCCTGGTGCCCTGTATCGAGGCTATATATGTTTATGAAGAGTCATTTATAGTTATGTAGCTCTATAAATGGTCTTGTTTAATCTGAATGCTTTTTCATAGGGAAAAGGGAGGTGGATCTGACAGAAATACAGAAGAATGTCACAGTCAGTGGAGATAAGAGTGGGAGGTAAAAGGATAAACTGAGAAAAAACTCATAGCCAACAGAAAGGTTTGTGAGAGAAATCCCTCTATTGGTGATGGACACCACACTCCTAAAATTTAGAGATTGGTGATCCACTACCCCTCTGCTTCAGAGGTGCCTCTGTGGACTTTGTGGTACAAAGGGAACTGAGGGCGGTTTGCCTGTGCAATCCTATATATTCTGAAGTTTGGGGCTCTTATCTAAGTCTTTCATAATTCTTTAGATACACGTTAGGGGCTAATAACCTTTCTGTCCAGCCTTAATACAACCCTTATACATTTTGAGTCTCCTCAGAAGTTCATGCAGTGATGCGGGTAGCCAATGTCTCCTTGGTTGCTTTTCTGCCTCCCCCATGCACACGGATTATTTTCATTCCTCAGTGACATCAGGCGTCATTCAAACTAACAGGATTTTTTCAATTTAAATCATTCAAATTAAAACAAAAACAAACCATTTTTTTTTAGACATTTGAAAGTAAATTTTAGTGCTAATGGAAAGGCCACCAACCAGCCATCAAATTGCATTCAGTTAGAATAGATCAAATTAGTGCCCTAGGGGTGAAAGGCTGCCTCAGTCCCAGAATTCCCCAGGCCTGAAGCACTGCCTCAGACAGATTCTCCATTGAATATTGCAGTTTGGGCTTCGGCCCTTCCAGTCATTTAAGACACAAGCCTTTCTGATTATATACTTATTCAGTTTTAGTGCTCTCACAGAAGAGACCCCCCATCCTACCATTTAACATCCCTTACTTTGACCTTGAAAGACAGAATCAGTGTTAGTCATTTTGTTCAAATGCCTTTTGATCTTTGTTGCAATTAAAATTATGATCAAATGCAAAGACAGCTATCCTAATTTTAATGGGGCATTTAGAGTTGCTAGCTGGTCTTACAATTGCAACTTCTGAAATGGAGCAAGTATACTGAAAATAAGAAACAGCTGCTACATAAATAATGAATTGCATGTGTGCCACTTAGTACTTTTGGCATCAAACCCAGATTTCTATTCTTTTTCTAGTAACGCTTAACACAAGCCTTAACTAAAGACTGATGCCAATAATAGAACGAATAATGTAACTGACATTACTTGTCTTACAGACTCCCAAAAAGAAGTTTTACAGAATAAATAATCTCTTTTTTTTGAGGGGGGGGAGAGGTATACAATATGGACATGTGAAGTTATATTCCTGCATTTGTTTCCTATACATTGTATTCTCAGTTACGGATACATTCAATCAAAAAGATTTGTCTAAATAATTGCATATCCCAAGGAACTACAGTGCTGTATACAAGTGCTAGTGAAAAACTGAGAACATCTTACAGAGTGAAATGCAATTGGTTGTAATTAGCATTTTTTCCTTAAGTAATTAATCCATTAGCTTAACTCCAACATCTGTTTCATTCCAACTTTTTTGCTGTTGATTTTGAACTTCTAGTTTGTTTTGGAGTAAATAAAATAGAATTATAAAAATCAAAGTTAGAGGAAAACAAATATCAGATTAGACTGAGGAATATTTGAAAAATTCTAACCCATTTAATTTTTATATGAAAATTTAAATTTAAATATCCAACAAAAACTGTATAAAGTAAAATAAGAGTGAGACAAGACAACTTTACAACATTTTAACCACTACGATTAGCATATTCAAACTAGGCTTGTATTTTTTCTTTCATTTAATTATTGAACTGTTTATTTCACACACTTTTAGAAACCTGCATAACAGGAAGTTTTCCTCATTTTTACCCAAATCTCTTTTCCTGTTTCGCTGTTCACAAAATATACTGTCTAAGCATTTAACAAGTTACCCACTTCCACCAATGACATTTGTGACCGGCAAATACAAGCGGCTCACATAACATTTCATAATCCTCACTGATGGCCTTAAACACTTGAATATGCAAATGAAGATAGCCTAACATATTGCACAGAATAATTCACATGACCATAGCGTAACTTTCAGAACACTAAGACTTACCACAGCAGATACAATTGACATCAGACAGTCAAAGCAGCATCTGTCAATTACAATATTCCTTCATCACAGGGTTAATGTTTTCACTTCTAAATCATGCCATCATGGTATTTGTTTGTTTACCCTTCATAGACAAGGCTGGCCCCAGGCACCAGCGTTCCAAGCAGGTGCTTGGGGCGGCAGTGAGAAAAGGGCGGCAGAGTTTCCATGGCAGTGGCAATTCGGCAGCAGCTTCTCCTGCCGTCTCCTGCCGTCCGCAGCAGCAATTCAGCGGCGACAGGTTTTTTCACTGCTTGGGGTGGCAAAAACGGTAGAGCCGGCCCTGTTCATAGGTATACTCTTCAGGGATTTTTATGCTCAGAAATAGTAAGGTTTTGAATACTTGTGGCTCACATTGATACCAACAGGAGTTGTGGGTTCTTGGGACCTTTGAGGATCAGGCATTAAATGAAAAAAAAAAAGAGTGTTTTATTTAAATTATTAGGAAGAGCCCACTAAAGTACATTCAACATTGCTAAAAAAACCTTGGCTTTCGATATTCCTTTGTGATTAAGAAATGGAATCCTTTAGCAATATGGAGGAAGCTAATGTTCTGAGAATTCTCATACTTGGTTCTTCAGAGGATTAGTTCCAAGAGAAAGCATTACACAAGACAAAGCATTGCTTGGACAGGCAAACAACTTAAGAGAGCTGACTAGGCAGGTCTTGTACTGCAATTCCACTGAGGTCAATAGCATTGCACCTTCTTCCACCAGTGGCGATTGAGTCTCATGGACTTTTTCAACCTTAACTCTACATCTGTCTTTCTTGAACAAATTGGTCAGGTATCTATTTCAAAGTTATCGTAATAACTACTACATTGCTTCTCTTGATCCTAAATTACTGTTTTTAAAAACTTTTCGTTTGGTCACCAAACCGGTAAAAAATAATTATATATACAACTCTAGCAGCAAGTAGGGAATGATCATAAGGTATACATTCTTGTTCTGGCATAGCTTTGGTGGCTGTGTCATGGGTTCTGGAATCCATATTAATGTCCATTCCTAGCAAAATTCTGGCTATGGCAATCTTGTAAGTTTGTCTAATTTGAATTGCTAGAGTACCCAGCATTAGTTTTCATAGATTTTAAGACCAGTAGAGGTCATTGTGATAATCTAGTCTGAGCTCCTGCATAACACAGGCCATGTGACTTCATTGAATTAGTTCCTTCAAGTCCCGTAGCTATAGTGGAACGAGATCATAGGTTTTTAAAAACCATGCAATCTTGATTTAAAGGTTTCCAGAGATGGAGAATCTCTGGTGGTTTTACTCTGATGGTAAATTATTCCAATGGTTAATTACCCTCACACAGTTTAAAATGTGTGCCTTATTTTTAATCTGAATTTGTCTAGTTGTAATTTCCAACATTGGATCTTGTTATATCTTTGTCCACTAGACGGAAGAACCCTCTATAATCAATTATCTATTCCTCATGTACTTACTTTTAGACTGATCAAATCACCCCTTGATCTTTCCTTTGTTAAAATAAATAGATAGAGTGCTATATTGAAATAGCTCAAAGGCATGTTTTCTAATCCTTTAATGATTCTTGTGGCTCTTTTCTGAAACCTCTCCAATTTAGTAACATCCTTGAATTGTGGACATCAGACCTATACATGGTATTCTAGCAGCAATTACACGAATGCCAAATACAGAGGTAAAATAACCTCTCTACTCCTACCAGGGGCACTGGAACACTTTTTAGAGCGGAATATTGTGCCCCCCCCCTTACCTGTCTGTGCCCCCCGCTGCGCCCTAGAGCTGGGGCCAGGAGCAAGGCTGTGGCTCTGGGAGAGGGGATGCAGACAGGGGGGCAGGGGTTGAGGGTGGGACCAGCAGTCAGGACCCCACATAAAACCTGGGGGTGCTGTAGCACCCCCCACACTCCTACTTCCTGTGCCTATGATTCCTACTTGAGATTCCCCTGTTTAGGAATCCAAGGATTGCATTGTCCCTTTTGGCTAGAGCATTACACTAGGAGCCCATGGTTCAGCTGATTATCCACCACGACCCCCAAATCTTTTCAGAGTCACTGCTTCCCAGGATAAAGGCCCCCGTCCTGTAAGTATGGCATACATTCTTTGCTCCTAGATGTATACATTTACATTGGGGCATATTAAAACACATATTGATTGCTTGCACTCAGTTTACCAAGAGATTCAATTTGCTCTGTATTAGCGACCTGTCCTCTTCATTATTTCCCGCTCCCCCAATCTGGGTGCCACCTGAAGGCTTAATAGTTAATAACATGGAAAGAAAACAAAATTGTCATTAAAAATATTAAATAGCATAGGGTCAAGGACCAATCCCTGCAAAACCCCACTAGAAACAAGTCCACTTGATTCCACATTTGCAGTTACATTTTGCGACCTATCAGTTAGCCAGTTTTGAATCCATTTAATGGGTGCTGTGTTGATTCTGTATTGTTCTGATGAGGCATCTGATGAAGTGAGCTGTAGCTCACGAAAGCTCATGCTCAAATAAATTGGTTAGTCTCTAAGGTACCACAAGTACTCCTTTTCTTTTTGCGAATACAGACTAACATGGCTGTTACTCTGAAACCTGTATTGTTCTAGGTTTTTTTAAATTAAAATGTTGTGCGGTACCAAGTCAAATGCCTTACAGAAGCCTAAGTTTCTTACATCAACATTACCTTTATCAATCAAACTTGAATTAAAAGAGGGTAATATAATTAATGGCAATCAACATGGGTTATGGAGAATCTGTCCTGTCAAACTAACTGTATACATTTTTTGAGATTACTTTATTACTGGAGTGCCATCTCATCCATGCCACTCTTTTCCCCAGGGTTGATATCAGGCTGACAGATCTATAATTGCCCAGGTCATCCTATTTATCTTTTTTTGTTTAAATACTGACACAACATTATCTTTCTTACAGTCCTCTGGAACTTCACCAATTTTCCAAGATGTATTGAAAGTCAACATTAATGGTCCAGACACCTCCTTTGCCAGCTCTTTCAAAACTCATGGATGCAAGGAATCCAGATCTACTGATTTTAAAATGTCTAACACTAGTAGCTGCTATTTAACATCCTCCTTGTATTTACTGTTGGAATGGAAAGTATATCATCTGAAATTAATACATCTGGCTTTTTCCAAATACAGAACAGAAATATTTATTGAAAACGTCTGCCTTATTCTCATCACTGTTGACAATTCTACCATTTCTACCTATTAATGAACCAATACCAATTTTTGTTCTGAATATACGGAAAAGACTCTTCTGGCTAAGATTTCTCCATGTGTCCTTTTGCTTCCCTTATCAATTTATATAAAATTTTTAGCTTCTAATTTATTTTCATTGCTATCAACGTCCCCCTCCCTCCAGTATGTATATAATATAAATTATTGCTGCTTTCCCTTCCCCTGTAAGCCAGGCTGTTTGTTGTTGTTGTTGTTTTTTAAAGTGGAGACTTCTCTCTCAGTTGTGGCTTTTTGTGCAACTGATTAAGTGTTTTTAAACAGCTCTCTGTTATCATCCACATTTTTCTGATTAATGTCTCTCCTGCAGTGGATTTGGCTCAATTGTTTTCAGCTTTGTGAAACTGGCCCTTTTAAAGCACCAAGTATGTATAATTACTGGTCTGGACATTATTCTATTTGCACAAAACAAAAGTAATCGAGTCATGATCACTCACACCTATGCAACTATAGATCCCAGTTGTCCGGAACTCTGGAGCTTAATGGATGAGCCTCTACTGTATGAGCTAAAAGACACGTGCCTCTTAGCCAAGACTGTAGCAGGCTCATCAATCTCTGGCTGGTCTAGCTGCCACTAGAGGGGGGACACAGTGCCACACCAAGCAGGTATGGGTTACACAACCACTAATTTTTAGTTCTGTGATCAATTCTTTCTATTCAAGACAAGGTCCAAAGTAGAATTCCCATGTTGGATCAAACATGTTCCGAGTTAGGAAACGTGTCGTCTATGATATTTAGAAGTTCCGCTGGCACTGGCAGCGTGAGATCTCTAACGTGTCTCTCAGATTGACGTCTCCATGATAATGCAGTTTTTCCCTTGCTACGCATAATACTAGAGTACAGGATGACTGTCTATTTGGCAGTTTACAGACAACAGCAGCTAGTACCTCATCTTATGCTCTTTCTGTTAGAACATGGATCCAAAAGCATTCAATTTCATTTGCCTCGGGGCTGGCTCAGAAACAGGTAATGCCTTTTTAAAAAAACAAAACAAAAAACAGAGTGCCACTCCCCTTCCCCTTTTGCCCACTTGATCCTTCCTATAACTAGTGGTTTTACATTCCAATCCTGTGATTTGTCCCACTAGGTTTCAGTAAAATCAACTAGGTTGAATTGATGCTTGTAAATAAGGAATTCAAATTCTTCGTTTATTATTCAGCTGTGGTGGTAAGCAGGGATTGGGACTTCATCTTTCCAGAGAAGTATGGCATTTTTTCTAGCGTCGGGGGCTCATGTCAGGCTTAAAAAATAAATCACATTATTCAGACAATATTCTTAGATAGCTTCTGTGGCCTGTACTATTTCAATAACATGCTGGCCTGAGACCCAGCCAGTCATACAGTGATATTTTCTGTGTAAATACTATGCTTCCTAATAACTGAATGCAGTTGCTCTTTATTGAGATTTAGCTATTTGTGTTCCAAACACGTAAACTATGTTTAAAATGTTAACCTGAATGTCAGTTCATGTAATGGTATTATGTGCCCTCTGAAATCCATAAGAGAGTAAAGATGTTATCTGGAAAAAAGTGAGCCAGCTGCCCAGATACATAGTTAAATATGGAAGCTGATGAGTGCTTTGTCATATGTTATTTCTAGATGTATATTTTAGAATAAGTAAAAATAAATGCAGTGGCCATTGAAATTTGAGAGGTTGCAAGATATACAGGTCACAGCAGGATATGGCCCTATGTTCTACCATTATTTTTGTTATTCCCTGCAATGTTCTCTCATGATCAGTTATGAATTACCTGTTTCAGCAGAAACTCCCGGATACAATGAAACCAAGACCTGTATTCAGATATTTTCCAAAATATTAACTTTGAATCTTGGACCAAATTTTGAGGTGCCTTACACCAGTGTGCATGCAAAATTTACGCATAGAAGCCAGACACACGTCAAAGACATCATCACCCTTGTACAATATTACCTGAATTCCAGTAGCCACTTCAAAATGTGGATGCATGAATATCTGATAAGAACCCATCATCGCACTGGAAAAATAAGGGAAATGGCACATCCAAAACCCTGCTCCTCGTATCGTGCCAACCCGCAAAATATGCACACTTGCCATATGAAGTATGCAAGTAATTTATGCCAGTGAATAGCTGGGATAAGTCAGAAGTAGACTATGGGAAGGTGAGAGCCCCACTTCAAGCTAATAAGCAAGTGAACGGATTATAGGAAAGGATCATTCTGCAACCAAGTCAGATGCCTCTACCTCTTTCAAGTTGGCAGTTGTGTGAATGGGAAGTGTATGGCCTCTACTGACTCCTTGCATCTCCTGAGAGGGACACTTTGGCTTGAGTCATTTATCTATGGGCCAGGTGGGCTATACCGTGGGGTAGCAGTAAATGAAGGGCAACATCTAATTTACAGATAACAAAACCTCGACACAGAGAGGTTAAGTAACTTGTGAGGAACTGAGCCTGGTTTTGTGGATTAGGTATCCAGCATGGTGTCTGGACACCTATGTCCTACCCTTACTGTGCCAGTGCTTCACTGGGTAGCCTTGGGCAAGTTACAACTTCTGAATATCAGTTCTCATCTCCAAAATGGTGACAGTACCGCTATTTCCTAGGGTGGCCCTGAGGAATAGTTTATATCAGTGAAGCACCTTCAGTGAAGTGTGGTTTGGAATGCAAAGTATCACTTCACAGATGGGGAAATAAGGGCAAACTTAGCTCGTTAACCCATGACTGGCATAGGAGACAGTGGTGTTTAGTGCAGTGGTTCTCAACCTGTGGTCCACGGACTATGTCTAACGGGTCCACAAAAAGACAGACTGAAAACTGACTGACAGAATTCAACTGTATATACAGACAGACAATAGACTTTCAAAGGGGTCCGCACCTACATTTGAAATGTCTAAAGGGGTCCACAAATGAAAAAAAAGATTGAGATTGGATTAGGTGCGAGACTGGAGGTCAGGAGACCTGGGAGACCAGTTCTGGATCATCCAGTGACTCACTGTGTGGCTACAGGCAATGTGCTTAAAATGTCCCTGAATTTTTCACATCTGTTATATGGATAAGGATTCAGCTGGGAAACTTTTTTTATGCAAATAGCTCTTTTCCATTGAAAAATACAGATGCAGGTTGACCAAAATTATATGTGAATTTGCGTCAATTTTGGCAAATAGTGTTGGTCAAAGAAATTTTTTTGGAAATGTTGAAACTGTTTACTTCTGTTTTGAGAAGATGTTTTGTTTTGAAATTTCCCTACATTTTATTAAAACATTAGACATTTAAAAACCCTGAAAACAAAAACAAAACATTTTGTTCTGGGTCAAGGAAAACATTTTGTTCAACCCAAAAATAAACCTTTGAACTTTCATTTCATTGAGAAATTGGAAATATTTTCATTTCAATTTGATCTGAACCAAAAATTTCAGAGTTTTTGGTTTGGCCACTGAACTGAAAAATAAATCAGTTGTTTGCCCAGCTCTAGTAATGTATAAAATGGGACTACCACCACTTTACAAAGGCAATAGCTAATATTTGTACGGTGTTGAGATGCTTGGATGAATGTTGGCGTAGATGGTTTTATTAAGGGCCTACTCTGGACGAGGAGTTTCTGGGTCCCAAATCCTAGCCCTTTAGTCAATCCACTACTTACACTGTGGGTCTGAGTCCCAGTAGTTTGACTCACTGTCTCAGAGCAATTCTTTGCAGACTCTGGAAAGCTCATAAATGGATGGTGAAGATTCCTAAGGAGGTAAAACCTGTTGTGTAGAGTTAGGAATCTAGTGGACTTCCTAAACTATGAATAAAATGCTCTTAACTAAAAATCTTTCACATTCCCAAATTAGTCAAAAGGATCAGTCCTCTCTGAGGCCAGCTGGTAATTTTTTTTTTTTAACTTTCAAGCTCAAGGTATTTGAGATATGATAAACCAAAGGAACTGAAGATGTGAAACTGCCTCATTTTTAACCCTCTAATCACAAAACTTGTGTGATTTGCCCCCAACCCACCAGAAAAAAAAGCTTTCCGACCGATTGATTTTGAAGGCCCACCCCTAATTTTGGCAAAACTAAAATAAACTAAGAATGAAAACTTGAGTTTCAGCTTCAAACTAGCGAGAGCACAGCATCTGCATAACACACATTCTCTGCTCAGTTCCTGAAGGATAATCATGAGCCTCAGTTTAAACGGGATCTGCTTATACAGGACATAAATCACATTGATAGAAATAAATCTAACTTTAAGAAATAGGCAAGATGTAAAGCATACTTTTTTTTCCCCCCTCCTGGAAAATTTGGGTATAGCCATAGCAGTTTATCTCAACACTTCATTTCCAGAGTGTAGTTTGAGATGGATTTCTCAAAATCCCTACAGAAAGATGGAATTAGATACGGTCTGTAATCTGAGAAATAAGACTGACTTGGATGACTGTACCAAACAGTTACTGAACACAGGAGGTACTTTTCCTTCTTTAGGGCCAGAGTCTGACTGGCCCTTCCACAGTGCTGCACAGTGGGAAGGGAGGGTATAAAAAGCCTTCCCTGATTGCACAACTGGTTTAAGGGCCTGGCAGACCTGCAATCCCTTTGCCTGGAGTTGCTTCGTGCCCCACATGTCCATGCACAAGTCACATAGCAGCCAAAATCCTACAACTGGCTGTAGTAGTGGGCATACAGTCTACACTGCAAAGAAAACCCTGTGGCTAGTCCGTGCCAGCTGACTTGCACCTCTGGGGCTCAGACTGTGGGGCTGTGTAGACTTCCAGCCTCAGACTAGTGCAAGGTCCTACAGCCCGGGCTGTGTGGGAAGGTCCCAGAGCCTGGACTCCAGCCCAAGCGTGAAAGTCTACACAGCAATGAAACAGCTCTGCAGCTCGAACCTTGCGAGGCTGAGTTTTTTGGCACAGGCCAGCTGCAGGTTCTCTTTGCTATGTAGATATACCCCCAGATTCTGCACTCCTGGCAGGAGCAAAATGCGTCACCATGCTCCCCCTGGGTGGTGGTGCTCTGCCCTTCTTATGGGCTTGTGCCCAGTGCTAGTTCCATTTTGCTAAGATCCTGGAAGTTTGTCCTCCACATCTCTCAGCTAGACACAAAACTGAGATAAATAACTAGAAAGAACATCCGGTGAATATTCTGGGGATAACAAAAGACTCTTTTGTGGGAGCTCATCTGTATCAGGCACAGCTGTTTAAACTCTTCTACATTGTCCAAGGTATATGACTCTCATCAAGGGCCAGTTTCTGCCACCCTTACTCACATTTTGCATATTACGCCGAGAGCAATCCCACTGTAAATTCCATATAGGAACTCAAACACTTTGGAGCAGTTCCTGGGAGGCATAAACTAGCATAGCTCCAGCTGAAGTCAGTGGAACTCCAGTAGGACCTCAGAGCTATGAACATCAGAATTACAAACTGAATGGTCAGCCACACACCTCATTTGGAACAGGAAGTACACCATCAGGCAGCAGCAGAAACAAAAAAAGGCAAATACAGTACAACACTGTGTTAAACATAAATTACTAAAAAATAAAGGGTAGGTTTTTTTAAAAAAAGATTTAATAAGGTAAGGAAATTGTTTCTGTGCTGGTTTCATTTAAATTAAAATGGTTAAAAGCAGCATTTTTCTTCTGCATAGTAAAGTTTCAAAGCCATATGAAGTCAATGTTCGGTTGTAAAGTTTTGGAAGAACCACCATAACGTTTTGTTCAGAGTTACGAACAGCCTCCATTCCCGAGGTGTTTGCAACTCTGAGATTCTGCTGTGTGCTAATTTTCCCCAGGTGAAGATCCAGACATTTCAAATGACTGAAAGAATCCCATTGATTTAGTGGCCTTTGAATCAGGCCCTTTTGAGGGTCTGGCTGTCTATTCAGAAGGCAGTAGAACACCCATGCAGACGAAGTCAATATGCGACAAGGTAGAATGCACTGCGGGAGTGTTCAGGTCTGTGTCTAATTAAGGAAATAGAGACAGCCAGAAAAAGTGGGCACTGGCACTAGAATTCAGGAAAAGGTCAAGCCCCTTAGTAATTAGCAGGATAATGGATCAAAGAACTTCTGCTTAGCACAGGAAATATTAAAGCACCTCCTCCTTCTAACTGGATCTGATAAAACTTCAACAGTTATACATTTTCTACTAAATGAACCGGAGAAAGCTACGAACAAGAAGCTATTGTTTAACCTCTGGGAATTCAGATGTGGCTGTTGCATGCTTGACATGCTACAAAACAGGAGCACTTATGTCACATACTGATGTAGGTCTAATGATCTGTTAGCTGTACAACCCAATGATCAGTGGGATGGTAAGCAAAAGAGCAATCCTTTTAAATAAAGTTGTCTCCAAAGAAATAACTGTTCTTTTTCTACTTCCCTTCCTGTATTTCTCTTTTCTTCTCAAGTCACACAGATGAAGATACCCAGTACTTGAAGCCTTTTTTTCTAATTTCCCCCACTTACACAGCAGTTTGTTGGTTTCATGCTAGCACTTTTCACTCAGAAAACCCAATTCAGGTAGCATGCATTTGAAATAAAGGTTTATGGGTACCCAAAACACCCATACATTAATTATTTTAATCCCTGTAAATTAGCTTTCAGTCGGTATTGTACTGCTCCAGGCCCTGCCCAACTGTCATTGCACTGACAACATTCTTCAACAACTTAATTAAGGAAATAATCTTGTGGTATTTGCTTGAGTCACTTTGCTCAGACAGTCTAAAAAGTGGTTGATTAGTTTTCCCCCATCATTTGATGCCCGTTTTTCAAATTTTTCTTGAGAAGCATCAGAATGTCAAATTAGGATGCGTCCGTCATTGTTCATTACCCATGAGCAAGGCAAACAGCCATGAACATGTTGCAACATATTTGCTGGACTGTTACCGAAGTATGCAGCGTGGAAGTCTTTTTGGATATTTGGCTGTTTCAGGATGACCTAGTAGCAGTAGTGGTAAAGAGTGTTGTTCTCCCTCTAGACTTAGCATGACAATCATGAGCTTTTCTCACAGAAGTGTGCCTTGGTACAGTTATCTGTGTCTTTTTCACTGCCAGAGTGCAGTAGTTTAGTGTGCTTCACAATACAACAGGAGTCATCATGGAATACCACCTGGAAACTTAGCTGGTGCAGAATGTACCTGTCCATTTATTATTAAGTGATATTTAGGCTTGGAAGGATTCAATTTTTATCAGTAAATATTGGTAAATGGTTGCTTTCACGATACACAAAAAGTAACAAAAAATATTTCCACTGATAATGAAAACTTACAGATAAACCAAGAAAGAAAAATGCTGCTTGAGAATGTAGAGTTTGATTGAAGGATATTTACTTTTATATTTTGACATTTGACGCTGAAAATTAGTGTTTTAATAGTTATAAAGCTTTATGTTTTTGAATCTGAATGCCTGCTATCGTTAAATAAATTGTCCGACCCCCCCCCCATAATTTCCCTTACTGTGAAAATTTAAATAGATAAAAATTGAAAGAATGCTTAAAGCTAAACATTGATATCATTTATCAAAATTGTAAAAAAAGAAAAATTGAATTCATGCCTAGTGATATTGCATGTAGGCTAGGGAATATACACCTGTACTCTGTAGTCTGCAATGGCTTCCAGCTGTTTTCCAGGTGACATTTAGTGTTGCTCAAAAAATGTGCTAAGCAGTTTTGGCCCTGGATATCTTAGAGACTCCCTCTCCCACCATGACTTGACCTAACCTACAACACATATCCTGCCATTTGAAAGTTGTATTTCTGAGTTTACAATAGGTTGCATTTCAAATTATTTTGAAGGATAAGGATCTAATTTAACTCCCACAGAAGTCAATGTGAATATTTTGACTGACTAATGAAATTGGATCAGGCCCCAACTGATTAGGAACATACATACTGTTATGATCAAGTTATAATCACACACACACACACACACCACATAATCACAAGCCTTAATTCTGTTCTTCAAATGCTGATTCTTCATTCTGGTGAGCTTTGCAGCATTTTATGTTATGTACACATATTTCTTTTGATGTGTAGTTACATTAAACTGAAACAGCACAGAGTTTATGAACAGCCCAATAGTTAGAAAAACAACATAATTTTTAAAAAAAGTCAGTCACTTAATTCAATTACCAACAAAAGCCATCTTAGTACCTAAACTGACTAAATCTTTATTTACAAAAGCCTGATAAAGGCACTACTTACAAAGCACTCAGGCCTCCCCACAGTTCACTGGTGCCAAATGGATTAGGCTGGCCAGGATTCTGCTCACTTAATCCTCTTTAATACCTTGCCCTTCATGCTGCTCATCAACTAGACTTTAGCACCAGTTCTACGCGGAGCTCCTCAGGGACATGGTTTAATGCTACAGATAAGCATTATGCCCGTCAACATGAAGCTGTTCCTTTCCCTCTGTTCCAGGCCTTTCCCTCATTTAAAAGAGCTTTTGACAAATAGAATTTCTAACTAGAATTTTCCTAGCCGAATGACTCACGAAACTCAAGGACAAGCCGCCTAGAGAACTAATCAAGAATTGCAAGAGTTTTAATGTGAACTTGCATCAGTAAGTAGCATTTTAAACCTACACTTCCACATTCTACATACAGCCCTTCCTGAAATGCAAATAATTAGAGTGAAAAACAGAAACAAATACTTAACAAAAAATTATTGTGAAACCTTGGAGGCAGTGATAAATCTGCAGAGTGGCTTTGAATCACTAGACCTGAAGAAGAGCTCTGTGTAAGCTGAAAAGCTTGTCTCTTTCACCAACAGAAGTTGGTCCAACAAGAGTTATTACCTCACCCCCATATGTCTCTGATATCCTGGGACCAACACGGCTACAACATTTGAATCACTCCAGACAGTTGGTTGCGGAAGAACTGAAGTATTCTACAGCAAATGGAAGTCTATGCAATACTGAATATTTCTGGTCAGCACAAAAGGCCCAGTTGCGGTCTTGAACTCATGTACAGTGTCTTTTAAAAAAATCACTCGCAGCGTGAGCATTCGCTGCTCAAATATAGGCTATTATCATCCAGTACACAGTAATTTGCAGGCTTTTCTGATTGTGATACAATGAGTTGAATCAGGTCTTCTCCATACCCTTGGAGGGAATCTGGGCAGAATCAGTGCAGTTCTGTTCTCTGGGGGGGTGGGCAGGATTCCAAGTCTCACACATGCAGCATGCACCTTCTGTGTCACAAAGCACACTTCTGTGGGGCTTTTTTCTGCCTTCTACTGGAAGGTGGTTGGAGTGGCAGGGGCAAGTCAAGGGAAGGGTGGAAGGAGATGGCTGCAAGTCCATTTCCCCCTCCCCGCCCCACCATCATGTAGTGTCCGGGAGGCAGGGGCACATAATGGCAAGTCTGCTCCATGTCCCAGCGGAGGACTCCATCTCTACCCTATGGGGACCCTGGGGTTCCCTAGCCAACCCTGTTCATTTGGGCTTAGCAGAGGGGGAAGATCTGCCCCAATATAAATATGCAATGGGGAATTGCTTGGATATTCCCATGTAGAACTGCATGGTGGGATGTGGGAGGGTAATATCTCTACCCTGGAGTACAATACACTGTGAAACTTCTGGGAATAGTGACCTGCTTAAGCCCAATCTCACCATCACCGCCCCCATTCTTCCTTCTGTAGCTAATGCTGCATTTTGGCTTCTGAATTTATCTCAGAGGGTCATTTCAGCTCCATTGATAACAAAAGCACTAGTGCAGACAAGGCACCAGAGGCGGCTGGTGTTTCATGAGCTCTCTCGTGTAGATCTGATCGGAGGGTCACCTGGCTCCCTGTCTACAGCAGCACTTCCTCTAGGATTACCACCCCTGGCGAAGGAACCATGAGATCAACAGTGGGAAACGTTAGCAGAAGTGATCTAATGCAGGCAAGACTTCTGTGGGCCTAGGCAACCCCTTTGAAGTTGTGTGGCAGAAAGTCCTTCATCTAATTTTTTCCCCCCCAACATCTGTAAAATGGAGTAAACATACTTACTGACCAGGCAACTAGTAAAAAAGTCACAGGTGAAGTTTTTTGTTTTAAATATATAAAGGGTATACTGACTTTTGGCAGCCTAGACTCATTTTATAGATCTTTGAAAACTTTACCCTACTTGGATTGGGTCTGATCCAAAACCCACTGAAGTCAAAGATTTCATTTACTTCACTGGTTTTGGGTCAGGCTGTCTGTACATGGCCCTGAAGGTAAGAAATGATATTCCATGCTATAACAATGACATATTTTTACTGTGATCTTTATGATACACAGATACTTGTTATCATAAAAGAGTGGGAAACTCTTAAAAACATTAAATTGTGAGCCAAAATTCTGCTTTCAGTTACACCAGTGAGTTCATTATTCTGAGAACAGAATTCAGCACAGTGGTTTTAAAGAATGCCAGTAACCGATGAATGTGAATTAGGCAAATATCAGTAATTATTTTGTGTTCTCTCCAGAAATAACCTTTTATCGTGGTTTGCTATCAGAAATACCACCATGTAGTTTATATATGCCCAGAAACAATGGAAAAACTTGCTGCATTACTTATGTGGTCTGATGTAAGTCAGAAGTTATTTCTGATCTTTATTGCTTGTAGATAGCATATGCCTTTGTAATATCTTGGCACGTAATGCCAGAAATAACCTAGCATAGCACGGCCATGAATCAGACTTCTAGTATTTTGTAGAATATAGTAGCAGTGAAAAGTTACCTGTTACAATACATTCAGCTTTTATTATATTAAACAGAAAAAAGCTTTCAGACACGAAGGCAATAGTCCTTAAGAGAGAGAAAGCTGACTGATGATAAACAAATAAGATATGCAAGTAACTGGGGCTGCTGATGCCCAGACCTATGATGGTGAGAAGTGTCAGTATTACTTGAGTGATCTGCACTATTGTGTGCTGTATTGGCTGACACCACAGCGCTAATCACACCTGCTGCTAAGTGCCCCCTGGAACAGCATGGCTGGCAGATATCTCTGAACGTGGGGAAGGCTGGACACTAGATCTGTCAAGCAACAAAATCTTAGAGGCGCCGTGTTGGACTCTGGAGTGGGGAGACAACAGCTGTTCTGCATACCACATTGGCCAATGCATGGGGAATTTACATTAGATTGTGACTTCATGTACAGTAGAATAGATGACAGAGGCATTAGTAACCCTGGCTTCAAGTGACTTGTGAATGAACAAGTTGCTGAAAGGGCTAAAATGCTAACACCATTTTGATCGCAGAATCGCCTAGCAGAGCTTGTAGCCATTAGGATGTGCTACTTTTCCTAGTTATTGTTCCTTCTTGGACAACTAGATTTCAAAATCCATACAAGCACTCAGCATTTGTTTCACAGTCACCGTAGTGCCTTAGATAGAAAAGGTGGATGTGGGGCCTATTCTCTTCACACCTGTCTTAAGTGTCCTTGATGCTGAAAATGTAAAAACAGCCGGGCTAGTCAAGTCCTTATTTTGAAGGAACTCTTGATAATGAAACCTCAACTTATTCCATAATGTGGGCTGATCTAGAAGTCTGTTAAATGCATGGAAAACTCCCATAGACTTCAATGTGGTTTGGATCAGGGTTCCAGTTTGTAAGTGTGATCAGTGGCACGTTATTGCTTCCAGTCCCTGGCTACTTCAGGCCAGTTTATGATGGGGATGTATGACAAACTGAAGGGAAAAATTTACCTCAATCAGCTGCATTATACTGGAAGGGAAATTCCTGCCCCACAGGACCTTTGGCCATAAAGCAACAAGGAGGATAAATTGAAGTGGATTTCTTTTTTTCCATTGCAGTGCGGTCACCTCATTAATAAATCACTCTTTTGCATGGGAATGGAAACCCTCTGAGAGCATGACAAGCCAGTTTTAAGATCTTCCCCAAGTTTTGTGCTAAAGGCCTCTGTGCATAGTCTAAGGGCCAAACTCACTATTGATACATGCACTATTACTGTACTGATATGAGGAGATTTGAGACACTTTCCAATCCTCAGACTCTAAATAAAAGTACGTCCAGTGTCTGCCCTGCAAGCCAAATACTCATCTGCTGCACGTAACCTTTTATTTCTGGAGAAAAACCAAGCCCTAGTAAACTTTAAAAGCTTGTTTAAGGAAATACAATGAGCTTCTCCTGTTTTTGGAGAGCAAGTCATGATTTTGAATTAAACTCCTAAAAAAACAAGTGGTAATGTCACTTAGGAATTATGCCAAAAGCCATTTATCTCCAGTGCCCAAACTTGACTGTGTACATACTGTAATAGGTTGTTCCATCATGTTTGTGATATATGTGATATTAGATTCACGTTAATCTTTGCATTCTGAATGTATGAATGATATAAGACCTGAACTATTTCTAGACTATTACATTGAAGGACATGCTAAGTAGGACTGAAAAGTTTGGGTTTTTTGTTTTGCAGTGTGGTCATAGTTCAAACCTCAAACCATGTGAGTAGTTATTAGTGATTGTCGTATAGGTCCTGCTCAGGCAAATAAATATTTTTTTTGTAAATTAATGAATTACTGGCTCATCTACAAGGACAAACTCAATCAAAAAAGGTATTGATTTCTAAAATTCAGTTAACTTTTTCTTTTTACACTGATTATAGGTACTCAGGCAGAATTATCCTATTTTTCTAGAAATTAGTGAGGATTCATGCACTATTTGGGAGTCTATTTGAGTGTTTTATATAATGTAAAATCATTTCACTTTGAAGTTGTGGAATTTTTTTTTTAATTGTAAATATTTCAAAAGGGCAAAACTAAACTGATTTTTTCTCCAGGATCTAATTAATTTTGAAAAATAACCTCTGTAAAATGTTGTTCAGCTTTTGGAATAAAGACTATGGCAATCCTTTAATGTTCTGTGGTTTGTTTATTAGTAGGAAAAAGAAGCCACTGCTGAAATTTCATATGCATTTGAAAGAAATAGCACCTAGAGCAGAATTCTGCAAACTTAGGACATGATGGACCACACTGGCAACTAATTTGCTCATACAAGTTATGTATTTATTTATACAAAATAAAGATGAAGGGTAACTTCAGAAGACAGTTGCTTTTGCTTATATAACTCCCTTGGTGAAGACAAACTGCTTGTTTGAATTCAGCAGCACAGTAAAAACATGCTATTGAAAAGCTGGTCTTCATCCCATGTTGCACAGAGCTAGCATCCAGGAGTCACATTTGGCCTTAGTTCATAATAGAGAGTTAGATACTCTAGACAGTGGCTTGAATTCACAAACAAGCCATATTTCAGCAGTTTAAAATCACATACCTCTGACACATTAATTCACTGGGTTTTAAGCTTAATTTCTCCTTAAAAAAAAAAAAAGGGAAAAAATCCTGCAAGGTAGATCTAAATTTAACCTGGAGCCACTTAAATGGAAGGATACTCTCAAAAAGAAGACATGGTCTGAAGTGTTTTTTTGGGGTAAGGGGGAACTCTGTTAACTTTACCCATTGCATGCTTTTTCTGTGCTGAAAAATCTGAATATTTCCAGAGAAAAGGGGCTGAAGCAATCATCGCCCCTCAGCTACGTACACAAGATGGATTCACAGCAATTTTGGGGGTGGGGGTGGGGGAGGACAGAACACCAAAGCATGTTCATATGCTTCATTTTTACCTTTACCTGTTCCACTTAAGCTATGGCTGCAACAGAGCAGAGCACAGTCTATGAACTACAAATGATAAAATCCCTCTGCTTTTGACAAACTGTTTATTACCGATGACTTCACATGGCAGAAGGTGAGGCAAGGTAGTAAACACTGTAGGCAAAGCCTGTTTTCAAAGACCCCACTGCCAGATATTAACCCTTAAAAAACCTGCTATTTTCCAAACAGCTGCCCAGAGAGAATACTTACATAGCAGGGGAAATGTCTTGTGGTATTTTCACTCAATGCCTTGAAAATAGTGAGAATTTCAATCTACTTTACTAAATGGAGACTTGCATCTGAGTTCATTGTGAACAGTGTTCCCTGTGTGTTCAGATATACACATAGTCAAAGGATTATGTACTTCCATTGCACAAGAATTCTGAGATTCAGATAACCCACCACCTTCCTGTAGAATAATCCATAGGGGCTAAAAAAAATCTGTATTTTCCACTGTAGAGTTTCCCCAAAACTGTGCCATTACTGGAGGGAGAGGCATGGGAATTGACCCTTGTGGAATGAGCTAGTGCTCAAAGATTTCTTGAGGTCTGCACAGATATAAAGGGATTCGCTAGAGACAAGGTCTCTTAGGCAGATGCTGTGTAACTGCCCCAGCTCTGGAGAGACCTGCATCTTCTTCTGTTCCCTGGCTTCTCCTGCTCATGGAGCCCTTCCTAAGTGGAGGTTGAACATGAATGGAATTCAGTAGAAAATTTAATGCAGCTGTAGGATACATTAACTTTTCAACATATTTACCATTAGCTGCTGGGAAGAGTGTGTGTGGGGGGAGCGGGGGGACAACAATGGTGGCAGGGGAGGAGGCAGAGGGATAAGGGGCAATGATGATGGTTTAGGGACAAGTTCCATGTTCCATGGAGATAAACACACATTTAGCCTGATTCACACTGAGTCACTCTGGTGTAAAATAGAGGTGACTCAGGCCCAGAGAATCCCTTTTCAAATGCAGCTCTGAGCACTGCTATCTGGACCCCTGGGTTTGCCTTCTCAGATGCAGGACAAATCAGAAAACATTTATATTACATACCTCAAAAAACTTGCTCTAACATATGCATCAAGGAGTGCATCGCTAAATGACTTTTGGAAAATTTTCGATACTGTATCTTGGTCCATTGTGTGCGCGGTACACACACACAGTAGTAACTCTGAACCTGCCCTGCCGAAGCCACTTCCAACAGGAGAGGGAAATAATGCTGTTCTGGCTGGAGGAGCCAGACTTTGTCCTCAGCAGAGTCTATTGTTTGTAAAAACCATAGCAGTACCAAAATTTAAAAAAGGACCGAAACCGAACTAGAAAGCTGGAAACATATTACAACATGCATCTTGAATGGCAGGTTAAGGATATGAAATTGCGGTATTTCACAAGTTGGAGGGTGGGTAGGGAACTGGGAAAGGATTTCACAGATGACCCAACTGTGAGCATTGGCATGAAGTGTGACTTGAACACTAGACACTGCCCGCCTCCAGGCAGTTAGTGCCCATAAATTGCAATCCTTCCGGCAATTTGGTTCTATCACATGTTATTATACATACAAACATAGAAGATGAGGACTTCCTCCCTACCTTAGCACCTTCAATATTTTTTCTCAGCCAGTCACCTCTATGCAGCTACTTCATTTTCATTGGTGTTCTGAGTCTATCCCAACATTCACCACTACACACACAGCGGAGGGTGTTACGTCTTAGTTGGGCCACCCAGAACTGTGAGCTACCACGTTACCTCAGCAACAGTGAGTTTTGCAGCTGCCAAGTGGTGCGTGTCAGCTCCCTGACACCAGGGTGTCTGCCTTGTTAGCAAACTCTTCAGGACTCTGCCATCCAAATCTTGCCTTGCAGAAAACAGTGAACTCAATTCCCAAGTTCCTCAGACGCCTTTCTGCAGTGTCCCATCCCTCTCACTGAACCATCTGAGAAGTTATCGAGTCTGCTGACTCCAAAGAGACAGAGCACACACCAGCCTGCTAGTTGAGCTGAAGACCTTCACTTCTGGTTAATACACAGCGCAGATGGTTTTATAATAAACTTAACCCTATGTAGTCTCTAAGGTGCCACAAGTACTCCATTTCTTTTTGAAAAAAGAGTAAGTGATTTCCAGTAAGAGGGAAAGAGATAGGAAAAGTTACATGCAAAACATGTTTTCTAATGACTAAAAATTAACTTTAGACAAAGATTGTAACTTGCTGAGCAGGTTTCTCCAGAGACTTGAACCCCCTTGGCTGAAGGATCCATCTTACTCAGATTTCAAGAAGTCTGGCCCCTTGTGTCCATCCAGGATGCCAAAATGGTTCCCTGTTTCTGTATCTCCCAAAGTCCACCAACCTGGTCACAAGAAGTAGGAAGACTTCCTGGGGGTTCAGCCTCCATATCACAGAATTGTAGGACTGGAGGGGATCTTGAGAGCTTGTCTAGTCCAGCCCCTGCATTCATGGCAGGACTAAGTATTATCTAGATCATCCCTGACAGGTGTTTGTCTAACCCGATCTTAAAAATCCCCAATGATGGAGATTCCACAATCTCCTGAGGCAATTTATTCCAGTGTTTAACCACCCTGACAGTTTAGGAAGTTTTTCCTAATGTCCAACCTAAACCTCGCTTACTGCAATTTAAGCCCATTGCTGCTGCTTCTTCTATCCTCAAAAGTTAGAGAACAATTTTTCTATCTCCTCTTTGTAACAACCTTTTATATACTTGAAAACTTATGTCCTCCCTCAGTCTTCTCTTTTCCAGACTCAACTAACCCAATTTCTTCAGTCTTTCCACCTACATCATGTTTTCTAGACCTTTGATCTTTTTTTTTGCTATTCTCTGGATTTTCTCCAATTTGTCCACATCTTTCCTGAAATGTGGCATCCAAACTGGACACAGTACTGCAGGTGAGTAATCAGCACAGAGTAGAGCAGAAGAATTGCTTCTCACGTCTTGCTTACAACAATACATCCCAGAATGATGTTAGGTTTTTTTTGGGGGGAGGGATGGGGGGAGAGAATATTATTACACTGTTGACTCATATGTAACTTGTGCCCCCAGGTTCCTTTCCACAGTACTCCTTCCTAGGCAGTCATTTCTCATTTTGTATGTGTGCAACTGATTGTTTCTTCCCAAGTAGAGTACTTTGCATTTGTCCTTACTGAATTTCATCCTATTTACTTCAGACCACGTCTCCAGTTTGTCCAGATCATTTTGAATTTTAATCCTATCCTCCAAAGGACTTGCAACCCCTCCCAGGTTGGTATCATCTGCAAACTTTAAAAGTGTACTCTCTATGCTATTATCTAAATTATTAAGATATTTAACAGAACTAGACCTAGAATTGTTCCCTGCAGGACCCCACTCAATATGCACTCCCAGCTTGACTGTGAACCACTGATGGTTACTCTCTGGGAACAGTTTTCCAATCAATTATGCACCCAGCTTACAGTAGCTCCATGTAGGTTGTATTTCCTTCATTTATTTATGAGATGGTCATGCGAGACAATATCAAAAGCCTTATGAAATTCAAGGTACACCACATCTACTGCTTCCTCCCATCCATAAGGTTTTTTACCCTGACCAAAAAAAAAGCCATTAGGTTGATTTGACATGATTCGTTCTTCACAGATCCATACGGAGTGTTACTTATCACCTTATCCTCTCGGTTTCTAAATTGATTGCTTAATTATTTGCTCCATTATCTTTTCAGATACTGAAGTTAAGCTGACTGTAATTTCCCAGGTTGTCCTTATTCCCCTTTTTAAAAATGGACATTAGATTTTCCCTTTCCCAGTCCTCTGGAATCTTACCTGTCTTCCATGACTTTTCAAAGATAATTGCTAATGGCTCAGATATTTCCTGTCTGGATAAGTGGCCATCTCAACCCTTGCTCTCTGGATGGCTGTGTGTACCTTACATGTAAATGTACTTCTCATGGTCTTTGGCTTCACCTTGCCTACCTTGAAGACCATCAAGTAGGCAAAACAACATTATTTTGTCTAAGGTAGGCTGGGCTTAGGAGCTGCCTACTGAACACATTTTTCAGAACATATTTCCTGCACACATCTATAACTCTTTATGCATCGCCCATCCATATGTCATGAAATGGTATTAATGACCCACACGTCCCCAGTTTGCATACGATACCTTACATGACACTTCTAGACACAGAATATAGTAACGGTAACTTTGGCTATGAGTGTGTCAGGCCTTATGTGGGGTATAGTATGGTGTGCCCCCTGCCAGGTGGCAGTGTGGGGGGCTCACTGAGCCACAGAAAGTTTAACATCTAACCAATGAAATTCATTGAGAAGTGCTACAAAAATACTCTGAATGCATTAAATGAATTAATAATTAAATGAATTAATGCATTAATGAATGCATTAAAAAATTTAAAAATTAACTTGTCATACAATGATGGTAGATAATTTACTTTCAACAACAAGGAACTTACTAGAAGAAGAGACACACTTACCCCTAAAGCTATACTCTTTCACTGTAGCGTTTTGGCTGAGAACTTTGCCCTGCCCCTCCTGCCTGATTTCCTGCTATACATTTAAAGAAACAAAGCATATAAATCCTCAGAGCTCTGTTCCTGCAGTAATATGCCTGTGCAGGTTGATTAGAAGTCTGTAAAGATTGGCATTTTTGTTGCCATTGCTGTTTGGGATTTTCCCATAAAGTGAAAACATAATAATTTTGTACAGCTCTTTCTGTGGAGGCCCTTAATTTGTGCCACCATAATCAAAAGCTTCAGCACAGTGCAGTAATAATGGGTTATGTTCAGACCCTCTTTCATCAGGCAACAAGTGTTCAACCCTCTAAGAACACATGTGACAGCATTGATGGTTTAGTACTGTGGTCTCTCTATGAATATAAATAGTAAGGAGCAGGTTCTCAGATCTCCCAATTTCGCAAACATTCAAGTGATAGCAGTGCATTGTGCTGCAAGAAAGCCTCTGGCCTCTACAAAGATTTATATTCCATTATAGTAACAGCTGAGCTTCATGTCCTGTAACATAAGTTAATGTTTGCTGGTGTGCCTAGACAGTTTGGCTGTTGAAAGGAAAGTTTAAGGTGAATATTTTATATTCTCACTACATATCAATTCAGAGCTTCTGCTGTTTGATTTTTTTAACCAAAGACCCCATAATTCATACTTCAGACAAACCTACCAGGATGTTTAAACAATATCATGCTTTAAAAAAGGGTTTCTTTACCAACAAAAAGCTTACATTTTACTAGAAAGTTTTACTAGGACTTCAGCTCTTTAATGGGGTTTTAAAACAAAAGGGCCACTGTGTGGTAAAAGCAATTCTTGTACATACTAGTCTTATCAGATTCTTCTCTCCAGGGATTTGTAGAAAATAAGAAAGTAGATCATTCCTAAATACCAGAGTTGTGATTGCGTTGTCTAGTACACACTAATCAGAGTATAATCAACAGGCTAAATGCCCCCAAAACCCTACATCTCTGATATCTATTGGAGGTTATAGGCTGAAAGATTGAGTCTCACATTCCTCACTAATTAGGGGTCAAGCCATGAGCCCAGTGCACACCCTGAAGAGCCAGGTTGTGCACTGAGAGAGTCTATTGGTGACAACAGGGAATGAATTCTGTCCCACAGACTGTGTGCAGTGGCAAAGAAGCTGGCCTTAGGTCAATCTGCCACTATTCTATGGGGAGAATGGCTGGTCAAGCAGCTTAGTCATAATCCAGTGTCAAGGACTGGCCCTGTTGACCCCATTCTCATATTGTTAGGCAAGGAGGCCCCATAGAACTGTTCCTCATGGTATGCACATTTGTGGACTTTTTTGGTCTTCTCCTCAACTCCTGACCCCACAGAGAGAAACTACACTAACTCTGCTGCACTCAGAGCCTTCCAAGCACATACAAAAAAAAAAATTTGGGGGGGGGGGCAAGATGTGTCTCCAACAGCGTAACTCTACACTACCACCTCAGAATACCAAGGGTTTAAATTGCAATGCTACCCAATCTATTCTGGCTGCCCAATGCTCCATTCTTGGTCATATTTGAGGGATGCAAAAATATAGTCAATATGGCCCCAGGGAGTATCTTTCCAAACATTTCTTTTAAGACAAGTCAAGCCTATACACATTTGTAGGATGCTAAGAGGAGGCCGTGGTGAGGGGAGGTGATCATGCTTTTTAACTGCTAATAGGGATTTTCTTGAGGGTGGTGTGTTGATTTGGCATGCTTAAAGCAAAAAGACCCACTTATTTTAAATCCTGCTTAGTGACTAGCAAAGATAGCAGGCAGCTGCCCCAGCCTGGACCTGTATCTGTAGCAGAATACACATTAGGTGATACTCTCATTTCGTAACAGTTAGTTTAAAAAAAATTAGATATACTGGTCAATTGACCTGATATCCATTAAATTAAGCATGCCTTGAAGTGTAAGAAACCAGAGGAAAAAATATGGACATGAGGGTTTCCATCTAGATAGTTTCACCCAGATGTGGAATTTGAAGTATTTTTATAGCAAAATAAAGTAACAAAATTGGACTGATGTCCTTGAAATAAAAAATGAGGCCAGAATGAAAATATTAAGAATTAGTTGTGTATCAGACTATGGAAAAAGAAATAGAAAATAAATCTTTCAATATTACTCATGGAATTCTCAAAGCCCATCTTTTAGAGAATCACTATCATGAATTTTGCTTGCATACCCACAAAAGGTGGTGTATTGTCCCCAGTCCTAGAAGAGTACTGGTGATGTGTAGTATGGTAGCTGTTGTATGAGGAATCACATCAAAGTCAGCACATCTGAATGATAAAATGCCAATAGGAAATTTTCTTGTGCGATGTTGCTAGATTAATGAAAAACCAAACATTTTTGCTACTATGAACAGACTTGCTGTGCTAGGAACAGAGCTGGTAGTATGATGAAAAAATGAAGTTTGAGTAAAGTGACGAGTTTGATTCACTATGCCCTGCTATTCATTTGCAGATATTTGGACTGCTGATATTCTCTGCAATACATGCAAATCCTGATAGTTTCATAAATTCATTTCCAAAATGCATTCTTTACTACTCGCACACCATTTGTTATTCTCTTGTTAAAGTATCAGCTGTCCGGTCAAGGAGCAGAAACAGTACCATGTGACCAGCCAGCATTATTTGCAGATAAACATAGCAAATAATTCTGGTAAACAGTCTGCAAGCCACCCATAGATTCAAAGTTATTCATCCAAGTTACTCAGTGAATATTTACAGTGGTTCCACTTAGAAATGTTGTTCTGTTCATTCCTCCCAGAAAATTGGGCTTAGCATTCTGTTTCTTCCTAGTCTCAATGTCACCCAATTTTCTGCTATTTTTCAGAGCTCTAAGTGAATCAGAGATGCAGGCTTGGAAGGGACCTCAGATGTCACCTAGTCCAGTGCCCTGCGCCGAGGAAGGACCAAATAAACTTAGACCATCCCTGAGAGGTGTTCCCTCTGCTTGCTCTACATATCCCCAAAAGTGATAAGCTGCTGTCCGACACATTCGCCAATTTCCAAGTTCAAGCTAATTGTGGTTTCCTGTTCCCTTGCCCCCAGCCTCTGCTTAGGCTGTCTATTGTTTAATCTTGAGCTCCTTGGAGCTGAGGCTATCCTTGAGGATTTGGAAAATGCCCAGTGGGTGCTACTGTATAAGTTAAGCACATAAGAATGGCTATACTGGGTTAGACCAAAGGTCCATCTAACCCAGTATCCTGTCTTCCAAAAGTGGCCAATGCCAGGTGCCCCAGAGGGAATGAACAAAACAGGTAATCATCAAGTGATCCATCCCCTGTCACCCATTCACAGCTTCTGGCAAATAGAAGCTAGGGACACCATCCCTGCCCATCCTGGCTAATAGCCATTGATGGACCTATCCTCCATGAATTTATCTAGTTCTTTTTTGAACCCTGTTATTGTCTTGGGCTTAACATCCTCTGGCATGGAGTTCCACAGGTTGACTGTGCATGGTGTGAAAAAACTCTTTTGTTTTAAACCTGTTGCCTATTAATTTCATTTTGTGGCCCCTAGTTCTTGTATTATGAGAAGGAGTAACACTTCCTTATTTACTTGCTCCACACCAGTCATGATTTTAGAGACCTCATATGCCCCCTTAGAGTCTCTTTTCCAAGATGACAAGTCCCAGTCTTATTAATCTCTCCTCATATGGCAGCTGTTCCATACCCGTAATCATTTTTGTTGCCATTTCCTGAACCCTTTTCAAGTCCAATATATCTTTGGATACATTAGCAACAAATGGGGCACAACCATATTCAGCCCCCTGCCACGCTCTTGCTGACAGTGGAACTTTGCAAGTGACATCTCAAAATAGAGTTTTATTCACCAACAACCTCTAAAAAACTGTCAATTTTACATCTCACACTGTGTAGCTGGCTAAGAGCCACCCTACTGCACCCACTAGCTACTGTATATGGTCTCTAATGGATTGGTCCACTAGGTTCTACAATGGACTGCATGAAGAAGCAAGTTTATCTGGTGTATTGCTAACATACAGTTGCACTGAGTAGTACCTTGAACATGCACCTTTTTCTCTGCAACTCCATGCAGAAGTGGGTTCACAGGGCAGGTGCCAGACAACCTGGTCATGGAGAAGGAGTCAGAAGAAAATGAAGAGTTTTGTTTTTCCCTATATGTTTCGCCTCCTCTTTGGCCTTTACACAAATAGCTCTTTTGAAAATGGAAACTATTGTGAGAAGACAGCCCTGAAATGATGATTTCCTGCACTGGGTTTTAAGTCTCAGGGGAATTCAGGGACTGCTCCTTGGAGGCCAAATTGCAGTGAGGTGACGAACATGTGACTTTGCTTCACCTTCTCCTCCAGCTCATAGAGCCAGCCAGTCTCTGACAGGGGAGTCCTCTGTGCCATCCTAAAGGGATGCCACAGCCCTCACACTTCCCCTGTACTTGCTGGAACTCCAGGAGGCTGCTTCATGAGATTTAATGCCTTAAGGAGCTCACCCTGGCCCATGCAATTCTATTAATTAATTCAGGGAAATCCTATGGCCTATGTTATACAGGAGGTTAGACTTCATGATCACAGTGGTCCTTTCTGATCTGATAATCTATGAATCTATGTTGTCCACTGTCACAGGGTGATTGGCCCATTAAGAGGGAGCTGAGGCCAGTACACCTGGACTAATTATCTATTGATTAAAAGGAGGGCACCTGGGCATTGTAAGGGTCTGAATGCCTCCTAGAAAGGGAAGTTCAACTATAGTAACTAACCCGAGCTGTGGGAGGGAGTCAGGAAGAAAAATGAATAGAAGTGGGAGCTCAGTGAGCAAGTGCATGGAGGACCAAGCAATAACAGCTATGAAGGAGGACCATGAACCAGCTGGAGGCCTAGATGAGCAGGTGCTGAGCTCCTAAAGAAGTGGTCCCCAAACTGTTGGGTAAACCCCCTTAGGGGAAACAGAGGAACATTCAGGGGAGTACAGCAGATCCCAGGCTAGCCCCCACGGGTGCTGTGGAAGGACCACCACCCAGCTCAGCTCTGCCCCCAGCTCTGGCTCCTGGTTGCGGCCCCTGGCGGTAGGGGGGAGGGGGGCGGACATGATGGAAAAAGTTTGGGGGACTACTGTCCTAAAGGAAGTAGTCTTGTACGCTTGGAAGTCAGAGAGACTGCAGCCCAGGGAAAGGACCCCGAGGAATCCACTCAGCTCTAAAGAGAGCTGGGGGAAGTAGCCAAGGAGGATGACATTTGTGTTGGTGATGGACAATATAAAACAAACTTCAGGGGAGAGGATCTGTTTGCACCTGGAGAGAGACTGCTGTGTCCCCCCACACAAAGAGGTTGGTGAGAGACTGCACCTCAGTTATTTACTAGTAAACTAGCCTGAGAAGGGGTTTATTACATGGCTCCAGTCCTGGCAGTATGTTGAAGAGCCCAGCAGACACAGGAGACAGAGGATGGGTACCTGCTGAGATACCAGTGACTAGTAAGAAATTCTTCAGAGCAGTCATACATTGTACCGACAGACAGGGCTGTGGATGAATGAACAAGATAAAATATTCCTTTTATAAATACCATTTTCATGCAACTCACATTTCTAAACAATTTGCATGAAAACGTTTGCCCTTTTTTCTGAATAGCCATTTTCCGCACTCCAGTGAGTCTGATAAGAGTTAGCCACTCTCATACTAAGTACTCTGTTGCCATTGCAAATGGAGGTAGCCCCTGTTGCAGTCTGAGCAGCTTACACAGAGAAGTTCTGGGAGGAATACACATACAAAGCACCAATTATTTAAACCTTCAGTAGTTTTACAGCAGGTAACTCCTGTCAGACAGGCTAGATGTTGTCTATCACATTTGTAAATATGGGACGGATTAACAACAAGATGGTTTTTGTTCAGTGGTGATACCACAGTGCTTGATAAAATCTGCACTAGACTTGTACATCATCAAAATCAACAATAAAAGACTCAGAAGCCTGGATCATTTGACATGGTTGTTAAAAAAAAAAAAAAAAAAGTCTTTTAAGGAGCAGTTCAAAACCTGCATGTTTTTCTTGCGTACTCAGCATGAAAACGTGAAGATGTTTCAATCACAAAGCACATCCCCAGAGGACAAAGGAGGAAGAGGTATCTCCTTTCTTTTGGTACCTTTACAAAATATTCCTTTGGATATGAATGTATTTTACCTTGCCTGAACTCTCCTTCGATAAGCAATCACATAGCATATGGGCTCCTGCAGTTTAGAGAAGTTTCCTCCTTGCGTAACTACAGTAATTATCAAATGTTAAATAGTCTCCAATTGTGTGCTTATGGCTGTCTCTGGATTACATTCCTCAACCAAGACAGTGGACAACAACAAGCACAATCAGAAAAAGTTTACATCAGCTTAAAACCATTTTCTAACTGACACAGAGAACTATAAAGTAGTATTTTCTAAGATTTTCCTTTTATCTTTCTAACCACGGCAACGGACACCTTGATGAATATTTCTGTGTGTACTGCCCCTTCTCTCAGTACTGGTTTGTATACAAAGGCAATGGACATATGCATCACCAGCAAAGTTCATTACAAGCTAAACTTTGCTTAGGATAGGCAAACAGAACTTTTACAGCTATTGGGACCTTTAGAAAGACACCTAAAGGAGTTAGGCTATCCAGTGTACAATTTAGTTTGTGGTTCATCTGTATGTTTTACAGGTGTGGATATACTATAGACCTAGTCTAATGCCTTAATTTTCAAAACTCTAAAGAGCCAAGTAATATCTATCTTATTGTTTGACAGATTCATACTGATTAACACTAATATAGCAGATTTCACATTTATATACAACCCAATGTACTTTATGATAGGTTTGATCTAAACTGCATTGAAATGATTGGAAGTACTCTCACTGAGATTTTAGGACATGCTTCAAAGCCTATTATACTGCAAACAAGAGTTCGGGATTGCCTGGAAGAGTTCCTGGGAAATGTAACTACATAGAATTCAAATCTTCAGTTGGACGTGCAGGAGCTGGTTAGTCGCCAGCTTGTTCAATCCAGAAACCCTGCAAGGTCTTCACCCATCATAATCACATTCTGGCTACCTAACACCATCCTGGCAATTGGATTGACATGATATTTTAGGCACACAAGACGACAATATGTTCCAGGCTGTAAGCTCTCAAATCAATCTTGGATCCTGCTGCTTCATTTCATCACCAGTTATGAGCCTTATCACTTCATTTGGGTGATCAAATGGACACAGTCTCTGATGTTCATTGGACTGTGAACATACAATGGAGGTTTGCTCGTTACCAAAATACATGGTAACAAAACCCATCTGCCAGTTTCTGGTTCTGATGTGCTAGTTTGCAGTATGGCCCACATGGAAAATAAAAGTTTAGTTGTCCAGTGTTCCTGTCTCTCATGCTGACCAATAGTGCCTCATTATTACCTTGTACTCCCATATCTGCCTCCATCTGTTGTCCTGTACTTAGACTGTAAAGTCTCTGGGGCAGTAACCTTCATTTGTTCTGTGTTTGTACAGCACTTAACATCATGGAGTCCTGGTCCATGACTGGAGCTCCTTGGTGATAGTTAGTGATAAAGGCCCAGGCATTGGATTTAAGACAACGTAACTTTACATTTTGATATGTTGCTTTCATGGAACTAGGAGGAACCATGCAGGGTGGTCAACAGGGTCAAGATTGTCAGCTCTTTGTGGGTTCCTCAATTGTCTTAAAGTTTTAAATAAACCACTTTTAGCCTGATTAAGAAAATATATCTGGGCCTTTATAGAAGTGTTCATTCTCAGAGAGGTTAAGATTCTATAAAACGACAGAAGAAATTCTTGCCAGCGTTGTTAAAAAAAATACTGCCGATTAGTGAAGAATTTTAAACATTTTTTGCTTTTTACCCTTTACAGTGGTCAGCCTTAGGCAGTCAAAATTTACACTGGGTTGTCACACTGTGGTGTATGAAATCTCAGAGGGATAATCAATTCTACATACAGTGAAACAATGTGATCTTGGATCCCTCAGTTTTATTTTAATGGGAAATTACTGATTCTTTAATGGTGACCATTCTGTTTACCTTTTGCATTTTACTTAGTTTTGATAGTAGACTTTGTTTCTAGTCAATTTCATATTCCGGGTCTCATTACACTAGGAAAAAGCTGCAATATCTGAGTTGCAGATACTGCTGGGGAATATTTACATCAAGAGGAAAATATTCTATTTGCATTAGACTGACTTTCCCGAAGCATAGCTTTTAAGCATTTTTTGTTTAAATTGTCTCTCCTTTACATTTCTTTTGAAAGGTTTCTAGATAATTTGATTATATAGACAATATTATATTTCACTATATCATTTCTTGCTTGTTCTGAAATCACTGCAAAACAGTACACTGTGTATTATCTGATGATATACGTAACTGACATTTTAGCTGGGGACCTGATGCACTGTAAATATGTACATGTTGCAACCAGCTCTCCCCAGATGCCCTATTTCAGAATGGAATGCAGATAGTTCTTTGCTTTCTAAAAGGTAGCCCACTGAATTCTAATTGTCACATTTCAACTCTTAACATGAAAACAGTAGATAATGCAGACAATATATTTCACCTAACTAGGCACGTACTGCCACAAAACCCTGGAATATAGGCTTGTGAGGATCACATTATCAGAAAGAGAAATCGAAGAGAATATAGTTGTGAGGATCACATTATCAGAAAGAGAAATCAAAGGTGGCTCAGAGACTAGCAATAAAAATGATCAGAGGGAAGGATTGATTTAGGAGGAAACATTGAGAGAAATATGTATAGTTTGGCTAAGAAGTGACTAAAGGGAGGATGTAAGTCTAGAAATATCTGAGAGGTACCAATACCAAGAAGGTAGAAGAGTTAGTGAGGATGATTTAAGAGTACAAGTATGGGATGAAATTAAGACTTGGAAAATGTAAGCTAAACATCAGCCTGTCTCACTGTTCTGGTCAATAAGATTTGTAAAGGGATGGAGCTCACTTCCCAAGGTAAGCCCTACAAATCCCAGTAATTGAGATAGAACTCTTTGGACAGAATGCTAGAAAATATACACAGAGACCAATTTGCATATTCTAAACATAATAAAATCTTATGCTACAAGATTTGCAATTTTCTTTTAACACAGGACTAAGCCATAGCAAATATACAAAAATAAGCAATCTTTCAATTTTGAGTTTGGTGAAATTAATCTGGTACAGTCTCAAAATTGAAGATGGGAAGATACTAAGGCATGGACAAGTAGTTTAACTGTCAGGACAAAAAGAAAGGTTTGGATTTTCAAAAATCACATAATGGATAATGCTGCAAGACTCATTTACAATCTGAATGTATGGGAAGAAAGAAGGAGGAATTATAGAAGATCAAAGTTTTAAAGGTAAGAGACACGGGATTGTGGTGTTGTCCACAGCGGTGGAAAGAGGTGGTGGAGGAGAGGGGATGGGTGGAAAAATTAGGAGTTGGTAGTGGATTAGCAGAGAGATTACTTATTTGGTTTACAGTAATGCCCAAGGGGATCATTGCTCAGATATGCAAGCCTGAAGGAGAGGTGAAGAGAGGCACATTTGGGAGTTGTCATAGCTTGAGC
Source organism: Eretmochelys imbricata (assembly GCF_965152235.1). Taxonomy (NCBI): domain Eukaryota; kingdom Metazoa; phylum Chordata; order Testudines; family Cheloniidae; genus Eretmochelys; species Eretmochelys imbricata. Next base: position 54,982,354 of record NC_135572.1, on the reverse strand, counting down.
TGTGTAAACAGAGGAATACGTCCAGAGAAGCTTTAGAGGGTCACTTCCTCTTTTCCAGTCACAGACTAGTGGGATGCTTGAGTGTGTGTGGGAATGAGGACCCACAAGAGAGGTCCTGAAAGGAAAAGAGTGATGAGAAAGAACTTGACCCACAAAAAGCCAAGGAAGGAAAGTGTGTAGGGGAGGCGTGATCAATCGGATCAAATGAAGACAGAGTGAAGTCTCCTACAGCTCTTTTCCACAGACAGAGCCAGATTAATGCAGGGGCTTCAGGGGCTGCACCCCAGGGCCTCGGGCTAAGGGGGGGGGGCCCGCAGGCCTGCGGGCCACATCTGCCCCACTGCTTCTTTTCATTTGGCCTGTGGCAAGTCTCTGCACCACAGTCTGGACACAGGTCCCTGAGCCTCAGTGCTCCCCTCCCGGGGCTGGAGCTGCCAGTGCTGGCTTGCCGATGTGGCCCTGCAGCCCCTCGGTGAGGGGCATTCAGGGAATCTGTGTGCTGCCCCTGCCCCCAGCACTGGCTCTGCAGCTCCATTGGCCAGGTACTGCAGCCTATGGAAGCTGCAGGGGTGGCGCCTGCAGGCATAGGCAATGTGCACCGCGCAGAGCAGCCTGGCCCCTCAGCCTAGGGGCCAGACATGCCGGTCACCTCGGGGAGCAGAGCAGCGTGAAGCCAGGGCAGGTAGGGATCCTGCTTTAACCCTGCTATGCTGCTGACCAGGAAGCACTGACCTTGGGCGGCTCCCAGTTTGAGCCTGCACCCCCTCCTGCACCCCTACCCCAGCCCAGAGCTCCCTCCTGCACCCAAACTCCCTTCCAGAGCCTGTACCCAGAACCTCCTGCTGCACCCCAACCCCCTGTCCCATCCCTGGCCACACCCAGAGCCCACCCGCCCCCAGCTGGAGCTGGACCCCCTCCTGCACTCCAGCCCTGAGCCCACTCCAAACCCCGAGGGTCCCCACAAAATCTAATAGCCCTGGGCCCACAGGAGCATTAATCTGGCCCTGTCCACAGATGTGGTAGAAGCGGAGGTCATTTTCCCCCTTGTCCATGCAGCTGCTAGATCACAACAAGCAGAACTTTTCAGGTTAGCTAGCTGCATCCCCAACTGATTGGCGATGCACTAATCTGGAAGCCAGCACCGCACACCGTGAAGAATTGTCAATCTATTTCACAGAGATCAGGTTCATCTGGCATGATCTCTCTAAACAGGAAACCTACACCAACCTCAGGACTAGAGACACATCCCTCCCCCATTTCCCAGTCTATGGTCTGTTCACACAAGACTTTTGAAGCACTAGAAAAAATATCCGATTCACGACAGGTGACTGAGACCAAGAGCCCTTGTGTTTAGTAAAAACCATCTCTGCCAGCAGGTGAGCCTGGCTAATGACCTTTCTGAAAGAAGAAAACTATCAATTCTGAAAACATGAACAACCCCCATAGTTTGACTGGTACTTCTGAAACTCTACTTTTCAAATTCCCACCTGGTAGCCAACCTCCCTTTCTTTTGTGCACTTGAACAGTCATTTAAAGAAAATCATTTTCAGCTGTGTCTATCCAGTGCCAAGACCTTGGATCCCTCCAAGGCAGAATGTACAATGGAAACTATTAGTTGCATTGATGGATGACCTACTCTTGTCACTAACAAAGGAAAGACATTTATTTTCATATCACTAAGTTGTTTTAGGGTATTTCTCAAATCTCTCCCATTGTAGCTGTTCCACTTCAGATTATTTAAATATTCATTGGGCCACAGGTAGACTTGAACCTGCATGTCCTACAACCCAAGTGAGTGTCCTAATCACCAGGCTGAGCATAAGAAACATTCCAATGAAACAGTCAAACAAGCTGTACATCATAGCTCAGTCATTTTATTCTGATATCGCTATTGTCCAGATCTCAAGCCTTGGCCAGGATGGCAAGTGGATGAAAGGCAGCTGGGTGAGATTAAACCAAGAAAGACAGAGGCAGTGCTGCTGGGAATAGGAAGATTACATTGAAGCGCTACAGCATCTCCTCTTATTGAAAATGTTTGCCTCAAATAGCTAGATCAGTCTGTAGTCTGGGAGATTTTTCTGGTCGCCAAGTAAATGTGGCTGATAAAAAAGAAAAAAACTCAACCAAGCAAAAAAACTCCTCCATTGTTGGCAGGTAAGAAATAGTATGCTCATAGCCAAATAGTTAACTGTACAAAGTATGGATATAGTTACTACACGATACCTGTATAATTTTCTATATCTGTATCATCCTTTGAATGGTTCCCGGTATGGCTAGCACCTGGTCTTTAAGCAGTGTGCAATTGATCCTTGATGGACACAAAGAGCAGATGTAAAGGAACCAGTTTGCTGACTGTCTCCTATACCCTGGTAATCTGGGCTATTTTTAGGATGCTGACAAACCTGCCAGGCTACAGTATCTCAAACAGATACTATACCACAGTAAAAGAATCTGAACACTTTAGTTCATTGCGGTCCCCATTTTTCAAGTGCATTTTGTATTGTAATATGGTTGTGGAAGAGTTCCATATAGCTGCTATAGCTGGATAGTGAGAAATCAGATCTATTGAATAGACAACTTGTCTATTCAAGGATATTGTTTGAGAAACTATTGCATGCACGGAGACTGCATCTGCAATAAAGTTTTAGCAAGGAAATATTTAAGTATATATTAGAAATTTCATAGACAAATGGTAGTCAAAATATTGGGAATTAGAGTGAGTTAAAGTAAAAAGTGCAGATTCACCAACCAAGAGGAAGCTTGATTCATAATAGAGGGGTCAGCCAAAGCTACTGGACCCTGATGCACACACATATTCAGGATTTATTTTGTCAAAAAACACCATGCACCCCCGTAAGACACCAGTGACTCTTCTTTCACCTTGTTTGGCTAAACAAAAACTTCTATGCTGAAGTTTAGCCATCTCTGATTTTACTGCTAACTTGATTCAGCCTATGATGCCACCTTCTGGTGGTAATAAACATCCTTTAGCCACAGAGCAGGCAGGCCATATATTTATTGTACTTGATGCAGGTGTACAATCTTTATTACAGAGTTCCTATGCATGTAATAGGATATTAAGTTTTAATTAGCTCTTTCAGTTTTTAATCACCTCTTGCCTTTAATACAAGGAACAGACCCTTTCATTAGTGAACTAAGAAGGAGACAGAAGAATTAATAGCCATGCCTGTAAGTCTTTGCAATCCTAATGCTACTTATGGGAACAAAAATGTGGCTACCTGAGCTGTTAGACTGTACATACACACTTGTATGCATGGAAGCTGTGTTTGTTCTTGCAGACAGGATTTATGCATGTTAAAATGGATAATTGCCTAAATCAACCTTGTGAGCATAGGTAGACTTTTTGCATGTGTATTCGCAAACAGGTATTTGCAAATATGGGTTTCACATGCACAACATTGTGTGAGGAAGCTTTAAGCAGACAGGAAGCCATGGAAACATTGTGCTTTTTAGGTTCCACAGCAGAAGCAGCCACCTGTTACTTTAAAAGGGGTAGAGAGGAATCTTTTTGATATAACTATTTTACCTTTTGAATCCTGATCCTACCTGACTGCTGCTGTTAAATCAGCGATTGGCACTGTACTCAGATGTTCCTCAGACGTTCTTGTTAACTCCTGGAAATGTGCTAGAAATGGCCCACCTTGATTATCACTTCAAAAGGTTTTCTCTCCCCCCACCCCACTCTCCTGCTGGTAATAGCTCATCTTAAGTGATCACTCTTCTTACAATGTGTATGATAAACACCCATTTTTTCATGGTCTGTGTGTATATAAATCTCCTCACTGTATTTTCCACTTTATGTATCTGATGAAGTGAGCTGTAGCTCACGAAAGCTTATGCTCAAATAAATTGGTTAGTCTCTAAGGTGCTACAAGTCCTCCTTTTCTTTTTGCAAATATAGACTAACACGGCTGCTACTCTGAAACCTGGCACTGTACTGATGCCTCTTCTGTACTATGTCCATGGGATGCCACAACATTGTTAATCCTGAGCCTGTTTGTGTGCTGTGTCAAATGGTTTCTACCGGTGTCACAGGTGCCATACTAACCTAATACTAATTGACCACTGTGTTGATACTGATTGCTGCCCCCTTTTGCTGACTGTCCATCTACTCAAACATTTTCCATCGAAGAATCATAGAATCATAGAATATCAGGGTTGGAAGGGACCTCAGGAGGTCATGTAGTCCAACCCCCTGCTCAAAGCAGGACCAATCCCCAACTAAATCATCCCAGCCAGAGCTTTGTCAAGCCTGACCTTAAAAACTTCTAAGGAAGGAGATTCCACCACCTCCCTAGGTAATGCATTCCAGTGTTTCACCACCCTCCTAGTGAAAAAGTTTTTCCTAATATCCAACCTAAACCTCCCCCACTGCAATTTGAGACCATTACTCCTCATTCTGTCATCTTCTACCACTGAGAACAGTCTAGATCCGTCCTCTTTGGAACCCCCTTTCAGGTAGATGAAAGCAGCTATCAAATCCCCCTTCATTCTTCTCTTCCGCAGACTAAACAATCCCAGTTCCCTCAGCCTCTCCTCATAAGTCATGTGTTCCAGTGCCCTAATCATTTTTGTTGCCCTCCGCTGGACGTTTTCCAATTTTTCCACATCCTTCTTGTAGTGTGGGGCCCAAAACTGGACACAGTACTCCAGATGAGGCCTCACTAAAGTTGAATAGAGGAGAACGATCACATCCCTCGATCTGCTGGCAATGCCCCTACTTATACATCCCAAAATGCCATTGGCCTTCTTGGCAACAACAGCACACTGTTGACTCATATCCAGCTTCTCGTCCACTGTAACCCCTGGGTCCTTTTCTGCAGAACTGCTGCCTAGCCATTTGGTCCCTAGTCTGTAGCGGTGCATGGGATTCTTCCATCCTAAGTGCAGGACTCTGCACTTGTCCTTGTTGAACCTCATCAGATTTCTTTTGGCCCAATCCTCTCATTTGTCTAGGACCCTCTGTATGCTATCCCTACACTCCAGCGTATCTACCTCTCCTCCCAGTTTAGTGTCATCTGCAAACTTGCTGATGGTGCAATCCACACCATCCTCCAGATCATTAATGAAGATATTGAACAAACCAGCCAGGGGACTGACCCTTGGGGCACTCCACTTGATACCGGCTGCTAACTGGACATGAAGCTATTGATCACTACCCGTTGAGCCCGACAATCTAGCGAGCTTTCTATCCACCTTATAGTCCATTCATCCAGCCCATACGTCTTTAACTTGCTGGCAAGAATACTGTGGGAGACTGTGTCAAAAGCTTTGCTAAAGTCAAGGAACACCCCGTCCACCGCTTTCCCCTCAGCCACAGAGCCAGAAGTCAGAGCAAAAATACGGTCTCTGTATATTCCTGGTAGTGGTTTTCCCTCCCAGCACCTTCAGGAATTCCCTCGGGTATTGGAAGCGGTTATTTAAGTTAAGGTTATGACAATCTTTTAAACGTTCTTTTCTCCACTTAATTTAGACACTATGTCCAGGAACACTGCATCAGTTCTTGAGAACCAGGAGGTAGGAAAGTATAGGGGAAGCAGCACATCAACTCAATAGCCCCAAAAGGCAGCATTGTCATGCAGTTAAGAGGAACTCTGCCTTGTTTTCTCAAGGGAGGTTTCTTGTCTATTCACAAACTGCAGTCCATCTCCCTCAGAGCGTTTCCTCCTTACAATGTCAGGGTGCTAATCAATTTTCTAGTTCCAGAGGAAAAAGTGAACCAACCAAGAGAATCAGCGAGAACTTGTGCAATCCTGGATCTTACTTACAGGATCATAAAGAAATTTGAGCAAAGTAAAGCAAAGCAGAGTTAATTCAAACCCAAGCCTTTCTTAACTTCAGGGTGTATGAACTCTTATAGAGCACCTCCACTGAAACAGAGCTTGGAAGGGTTTGCACAGCTCCACTGTGGAGTCGTTTGTTTTCTTCTTTTGCAGACTAGGCCACAGTAACACATTAGAAATTTAGATTGTCCCTCAGGGGAGTAAAAAATCAGAGTTAAACTGATCCCTGTTGTAGGTAATACAGCTCCCCAAGCAGTGGTAGCTAGGTCAAAGGAAGAATTCCTTCATCCACCTAACCTTGCCTACATCAATGGAAAATCCCCTTCTGTTGTTGTAGCAGCAAGGGTCTACATTATGTCACTGCAGCATCCATTGAACAGACATGGCCTGTGTAAATCATCAAATAGGAATACACAAGGGAATTGGACACTTATTTTTTATAATCTCTGTAAATACCAGGGATGTCTGGTTTTGCCCCTGGGCATTCCACAACTCAGAGTTTTGACAGGCATGTTTTCTTTGCAGGCATTGGGTGGAGTTAAAAACTCACTTGACCCTAGTAAAAGGATTTTAGGAATCAAGTTGCCTGATGGCATAAATGTGTTTACAAACAGAGGGGCCTGTAGAGACAAGTGGAATTGCATGTCTTTACATTGGATTAGGTATATATATATCATTAATGTTCCTTGTGTGTGTTTCTGAAGGCTTCCCTGGAGAAAACAAAGCAGCGTTTCTCTTACTGTACTGCAATATAATCTTTGGGGCTAGAGATAGGCCAGAGGGCAGGGTACCATGACTCATTGTAGTGATGATGGTGGACCACATTATTTCACACTTCAGAGGGTCAATACTGTATATACACCCAATGATTTTATATTACTAGTGATTAGAGGGAAAGGAGAGTGTCTGAAATCTACACACCAGATTCTAAAGAAATTCTTGTCACCTCTCAACACAAATCAGCAAAACATAAACCATCTAGATGCATCATTTAAGTGAGGCCTTGACAGACTTGGTATAAAGGCATTTGGAAGAGGAATTGGTGAGACCCAGAAATCTCTCAGTGCCCAGTGTGTCCCCTGGATCCCCTGTGTCCAATATATATATGCATAATAAATTTACTAGAGGGTTACATCTGAGGTCTCTACTGAGACCCACTAGCCCACTGGTCATCAATCATTGTGACATGTATATGTTCAAGGAGTTATGCATCTGTATTGAAAATTACAAAATACAGAAGGCAGGTAACCAGGAGGTGACAAATCTTGGACAGGGTTCCTTTCAAGCCAGAGGTAACAGTCACTTGGCTTTGTCTAGTCACGTGCATATGGATGCCTGTTTGCATAGTAAGACAACTGATAATCAAGAGATTAAATTTCCTCTCTTGAAGATCTTTAAAGGAAGCCAAACAGCAAAAGGGGGGGGGGGATCCTGTTTACAAGTTAAGATAGTGGATTGTTGAGGAGAGGGGGATATCTAGGGTTTCAGAGATGTACCTTGTATCATAAGGATAGCCATACTGGGTCAGACCAAAGGTCCATCTAGCCCAGTATCCTGTCTTCCAACAGTGGCCAATGCTAGGTGTCCCAGAGGGAATGAACAGAACAGGCAATGAAGTGATATATCCCTTGTCACCCATTCCCAGCTTCTGGCAAACAGAGGTTAGGGACACAATCCCTGCACATCCTGGCTAATAGCCATTAATGGACCTATCCTCCTTGAATGTATCTAGTCCTTTTTTGAACCCTCTACAGTCTTGGCCTTCACAACATCCTCTGGCAAGGAGTTCCACAGGTTGACTGTGCGTTGTGTGAAAAAATACTTCCTTTTGTTTGATTTAAACCTGCTGCCTACTAATTTCATTTGGTGACCCCTAGTTCTTGTGTTATGAGAAGGAGTTACTAACTTCCTTATTTACTTTCACCACACCAGTCATGATTTTATAGACCTTTACCATATAACCCCTCAGTGATCTCTTTTCCAAGCTAAAAAGTACCAATCTTATTACTCTCTCTTCATATAGCAGCCAATCCATATCCTTAATCATTTTTGTTGCTCTTTTCTGAACCTTTTCCGATTCCAATATATCTATCTTTTTTGACATGGGGTGACCACATCTTCACGCAGTATTCAGGATGTGGGCGTACCATGGATTTATATAGAGGTAATATATTTTCTGTCTTATTATTTATCCCTTTATTAATGATTCCCAACATTCTGTTCACTTTTTTGACTGCCACTGCACACTGAGTGGATGTTTTCAGAGAACTATCCACAATGACTTCAAGATCTTTCTTGAGTGGTAACAGCTAATTTAGACCCCACCATTTTATAATTATAGTTGGGATTGTGTTTTCCAGTGTGCATTACTTTGCATTTAATCATTGAATTTCATCTGCCATTTTGTTGCCCAGTCACCCAGTTTTGAGAGATCTTTTGTAACTCTTCACAGTCTATTTTGGACTTATCTTGAGTAGTTTTGTATCATCTGCAAATGTTGCCACCTCACTGTTGACCCCTTTTTCCAGATCATTTAGGAATATGTTAAATAGGACTGGCCCCAGTACATACCCCAGGGGCCACTATTTACCTCTCTCCATTCTGAGAGCTGACCACTTATTCCTACCCTTTGTTTCCTATCTTCTAACCAGTTACCAATCCATGAAAGAACCTTCCCTCTTATCCCATGACAGCTTACTTTGCTTAAGAGCCTTTGGTGAGGGACCTTATCAAAGACTTTCTGAAAAATCTAAATACACGACATCCACTGGATTTCCCTTGTCCACATGCTTGTTGACTCCCTCAAAGAATTCTAGTAGATTTGTGAGACGTGATTCCCCTTTACAAAAATCATGTTGACTCTTCCTCAAAAAATTATGTTCATCTGTGTGTAGGAAACTATAGTAAAGAACAAAACTGTCAACCAGTTTCACTGGTACTGAAGTCAGGCTTACTGGCCTGTAATTGCCAGGGTCACTTCTGGAGCCCTTTTTAAAAATTGGCATCACATTAGCTATCTTCTAGTCATTTGGTACAGAAGCAGATTTAAATGATAGGTTACAGATGACAGTTGTTAGTTCTGCAATTTCACATTGGAGTTCCATCAGAACTCTTAGGTGAATACCATCTGGTCCTGGTGCCTTATTACCGTTCAGTTTATCAAATTGTTCCAAAACCTCCTCTAATGACAACTCAATCTGGGACAATGCCTCAGATTTGTCACTTAAAAAGAATGGCTCAAGTTTGGGAGTCTCCCTCACATCCTCAGCTGTGAAGACCGAGGCAAAGAATTCATTTAGTTTCTTCGCAATGGCCTCATCGTTCTTGAGTGCTCCTTTAGCATCTTTATCGTCCAGTGGCTCCACTGGTTGTTTAGCAGGTTTCTTGCTTTGAGGAATTTAGGGTTTTTTGCTATTACTTCGAGTCTTTGGCTAGCTGTTCTTCAAATTCTTTTTTGGCCTAATTGTATTTTTACACTTCATTTGCCAGAGTTTCTGCTCCTTTCTATTTTCCTCAGTAGGATTTAACTTCCACTTTTTAAAAGGAAGTCTGTTTCTCACTACTTTTTACTTTGTTGTTTAGCCACAGTGGCACTTCTTTGGTTCTCTATGTTTTTTAATTTGGGGTATACGTTTAAGTTGAGCCTCTATTATGGTGTCTTTTAAAGTTTCCATACAGCTTGCAGGGATTTCACTTTTGGCTCAGTACCTTTTAATTTCAGTTTAACTAACCTCCTCATGTTTGTTTAGTTCCCCTTTCTGAAATGAAGTGCTACAGTGTTGGGCTGCTGTGGTGTTTTCCCCACCACAGGGATGCTAAATTTAATTATGGTCACTATTACCAAGCAGTCCAGCTATATTCACCTCTTGGACCAGATCCTGTGTTTCACTTAGGACTAAATCAAGAATTGCCTCTCCTCTTGTGGGTTCCAGGATTAGCTGCTCCAAGAAGCAGTAATTTAAGTTGTCAAACTTTATTTCTGCATCCTATCCTGAGGTGATCTGTACCCAGTCAATATGGGGATAATAATGGGGGATTTCAACTGAGTTTTTTTTATTTTTGTAGCCTCTCTAATTTCCCTGAGCATTTCACAGTCACTATCACCATCCTGGTCAGTAATATATCCCTATTGCTATATTCTTATTAGAGCATGGAATTACCATCCATAGAAATTCTATAGTACAGTTTGGTTCATTTAAGATTTTTACTTCATTAAACTCTATGGTTTCTTTCACATATAGAGCCACTCACCCACCAGCATGACCTGTTCTGGCCTTCCGATATATTTTGTACCCTGGTATTACTGTGTCACACTGGATTATCCTCATTCCAACAAGTTTCTCTGACGCCTATTATATCAATATCCTCATTTAATATGAGGCACTCTAGTTCACCCAACTTATTATTTAGACTTCTAGTATTTGTATATAAGCACTTCAAAAGCTTGTCACTTTTTAGCTGTTTGCCATTACATGATGTAATTGAATGGGACTTTTTTCATTTGACTGTTTATTAGCTCCTACCTGTATTTTATCATCTTCCATCCTCTCCTCCTTACTAGAACAGAGCAGGGGTGGGCAAGCTTTTGGCCTGAGGGCCACATCTGGGTATGGAAATTGTATGGTGGGCCATGAATGCACACAAAATTGGGGGTTGGGGTGCAGGAGGGGGTGAGGGCTCTGGCTGGGGGGTGTAGGCTCCAGGTGGTGCTTACCTCAAGCACCTCCCAGAAGCAGTGGCATGTTCTCCCTCCAGCTCCTACACAGAGGTGTGACCAATAGGAGCTGTGGGGCAGGGGCAGTGTGCAGAGACCCTTGGCTGCCCCTATGTGTAGGAGCTGGGGGGGACATGCCAGTGCTTCTGGGAGTCATGCAGAGTGGGACAAGGCCCCCACCCTTCTCCCCAGCTGGAGCACTGGAGCAGGGCAAGCCCCTGACCCTGGTCCCTGGCGGGAGGGTGAGGGCCAGATTAAAACATCTGGAGGGCCAGTGCAGCCCCGGGCTGTAGTTTGCTCACCCCTGGTATAGAGGCTCTATTAAGGAGATTCTCTCCTAAGGGATGTCTGTCCAAACCACGTGCTCCTCCGCACCTGTCGGCTTTCCCCCAGCCAGTAATTAAAAAAAAAAAAAAAAAGCTCTACGACCATTTTAATTTTAAGTGCCAGCAATCTGGTTCCATTCTGGTTTAGGTGGAGCCCATCCTTCCTGTATAGGTTCCCCCTTTCCTAAAAGTGTCCCCAATTCCTAATAAATCTAACCCCCTTCTCCCTACACAATTGTCTCATCCACGTATTGAGACTCTGCAGTTCTGCCTGCCTACCTGGCCCTGTGCGTGGAACTGGAAGCATTTCCAAGAATGTTACCATGGAGGTCCTGGACTTCAAGCTCTTACCTAGGAGCCTAAATTTGGCCTCTAGGACCTCTCTCTCCTATCGTTTCCTATTTACCATGACCACTAGCTCCTCCCCAGCACTACACAAGTATGTAGATGTCTCGAGAGATCTGCAACCTTCACACCAGGCAGGCAAGTCACCATGCAGTTCTTCTGGTTATCACAAACCCAGCTATCTCTTTCCTTCACTGAAGAGGCACGCTAACAACGTGTTTGTCTTATGATTGGAGAGTCACAGCCAACCCCATCTGTAAAACACTGAAAGCCTTTGTGGGACCGTTACTTTAAGACATGCAAGTATCTAGTTAAGTGAGTCTAGGCTCTAGAATGCCTGTTATGGTTTTATTTTATTTTATTTGTAACCAATTGTTTCCAATACTACTTCTTGCTATCATGTGAATTGCTATACTTTGGTAAATAAACTTAGTAGTAAAACAAAAAACCACAAGGAGTACTTGTGGCACCTTAGAGACTGACAAATTTATTTGGGCATAAGCTTTCATGGGCTAAAACCCACTTCATTGGATGAATGCAGTGGAAAATACAGTAGGAAGATACACACACACACACAAATATGAAAAAATGGGTGTTACCATACCAACTGTAACAAGACTCAATTAAGGTGAGCTATTAGCAGCAGGAGAAAAAAAAAAAAACAAAAACAAAAAACTTGTGGTAATCAGGATGGCCCATTTCAAACAGTTGACAACAGTAGGGGATAAAACAGTGTTTTACTTTGTGTAATGACCCATCCACTCCCAGTCTCTATTCACGCCTAATTTAATGGTGTCCAGTTGGCAAATTAATTCCAATTCTGCGGTTTCTCCTTGGAGTCTGTTTTTGAAGTTTCGTTGGAGAATTGTGACTTTTAGGTCTGAAATTGAATGACCAAGGAGGTTGAAGTGTTCTCCAACTGGATTTTGAATGTTATAATTCTTGATGTCTGATTTGTGTCCATTTATTCTATATTTATAGAAGTATTCCTCGTTTTTTTGCTGATACAGATTAACACGGCTACCACTCTGAAACCTATCACCAAACTTAGTAGTCTTCACTATAAACATATCGGAGTGTTAAACAAGACAGTGATCTGAATGGGACTGGTAAGTGGAGGTGAGGGGGGGTCTACTGCTTCTTTGGAAACAAATCTGAACATGGAAAGTGTCCAGTGAATACTGCAAGAAGATTCTTGGAGGTTGGAGTATGCCAATCACTAGCCTGTAGAGAGACAGCAGGGCCTGCCTGAGCCTAGAGGGGAATGCTTGTGGTGCTGGTCCCAGGCATTGAAAGGCTTCCTCATAGTAAGGGCAGGTGGGAGTGAGGCGACTCACAATGTGAGTACCCCCAAGTGGCAGCAGAGTTTGCCTAAAGCTGGAAGTAAAGGTTAGCACTTTGAGAACCCCTCCAAAAAATCATAGAATCATAGAATCATAGAATATCAGGGTTGGAAGGGACCCCTGAAGGTCATCTAGTCCAGTCTAGTGTTACTTCATTTTCTTGTACAATATACAGAAGTGAGTAAGTGTTGAGATACACACACACACACACACGCATTTGAGGGAACTGTCAGTATCTAAGTGATACTAAGAAATTCAGGAAGCACATGATCAGGCAGCAGAGAAATTATATGGTCCATATCACTGTAGCTGAACAACTTGTGTCTAGTGAGATGGATACTCATTGAGGAAACAACGGGCAAGAGTAAACAGATTAAGTTTTTGGAAACTTCCCCTCCAGGTGGGGAAGAAACTGGATATGGATGGCAAGCAGCAGCAAAAAAGCATGGTGGAGATGAGGCTCCCACCCTACAGAGGAGAGTGTAAAAAAGCATTGCTGTAGGGTGGTCCCTAAGAAGTGATGTCAGGAAAAAGGAGGGGGATAAGAAGAGAGAGCGCACACTTCATTACCACTTCACTGACCAGCTCCAGTTTTCAGCTCACTGCTTGGGAAAGACCCAAGACCCTGGCTTGTATTCAAAACTGGGGGGGGGGGGGGGAGTGTGTGCCTATATGGTCCCTTATATTAACATGAGCAGGTAGACGAAAAGCTGGTGCAACTGTGGACCAGGCTCTCTGTTGCTTGTTCTCCCACTCCCCAGAGCCTGCAGAAGTCCCTTCCTCAGGTTTGGAGTGGTGTTGGATGAAGGGGGCATGTCAGAGATGAGAAGTGGTGGGGTAATGCAAACAACTGTGGCTCACAGAATGTTTCCCTCTGGGTCCAGAAGCTGCCCACATGGGACATAATGCTGCTTCAAACGTTAATGCCCATTTAGTGCCTACAGTCCCTTAGAAAGGGAGAGGGTTTGAGCAAGTGTAACACTGACAAACCCCAGTTGTCAGTGGGCAGGATCGAACCTGGGATCTCTGGAGCTAAATGCATGAGCCTCTACTGTGTGAGCTAAAAGCCATGTGGCTAAGGCTGTAGAGAACACTCATTAAGCTCTAAATGATCTCAGTGCCTCTAGATGGTACTGAACACCACATGCAGAAGGTGTGTGGGTTATACAAGCACTGGGGAAAGCAATGTCAGCAAGACTCTCCACATCCAATCATATGGATGCTCAGAGTCTGGCTTTTTGTGCTTCGTTGCTCCCTGCAGGGTCTGAAGCTCATACTCTCCATCTCCCACACAGTGGCTCCTACTTCTCCCCACAGAAGGGCCATTCCAAGAAGGCTTCTTCATAAGGTTGGAGAGCTTCCTGACCTGTCAGTCCCTCTTCCATGGCTTTTGCCACAGTAAGGGTAGGACAGAGCTATAATTTAATATTAAAGCATGCTTTAATAAAGTCAAAGCTTAGTTAGAAAATACTGAAGCTGCCTTTGACACCCTGAGAGTCACAGAAGTGAATGTAACACTGTATCCTGCATTTGTTTACAGGCAGTAGCTGGGTTAGTGAGGGGAAAGGGTGTGAAAGCAGTTCCCCCATATGAAAGGAACAGCCTCTCATTTTACAAGAGCTAAAGAGACTGTCTGGTAAACCTGTTCAGTCCTGGCTTTTAAAAGCATTTAGCTATAGCTAAATTACCACAATTAAGTTAACTGCTTATGGACTTCTTCCATGTTTTGCTCAGATTAGTCAGTTTCTAACTTGTTCAAGATGAAAAAAAGCAAACAAGTTTTGTGCTGTCTGATTTCTGTGAACTTCAGGTAGTGGGAGTGTTGATTCTCCCATGCTTGGCACCTTGGATAGCCATCTACCGCTGTGCGGACTGGGTATAAGACACTAACAAAAATCAGAACGATTGTGTTTTGCATTCACTTTGTTGAACACTATAAAAGGTGCAGTGACAGAGAGAAACTGGCTCCAGCAGATTTTGTTCTAGAGTAGTTGCACAAAGATATATTCTTGAAATCTTTAGAACAAGTATTCAATAGTCCTTAAAACAATATTACAAGAGGGACCTTCCCCATTAGACACTCTCTCTTTGCTGGACTTCAAATTACTCAAAGGTGTTTGCAAGACAATACATTTGCTGACATTGAGACATTATGCATACATCCAAGACTAACTGTAAAAAAGCAATTGAACATTTAGCTGTAAGCCCTAACTCCTTCTACAAAAAGACCTGCTTTATAATAGAAGATCAAAGAAGTTGCAGTACTGGGAGAGGTACAGACTATGTATCAAGCTGCCAAGTGTTTCTATTACTTGCAATTTCTTTCATGTCTGTCTACAAGAGGTATGGTTTGGGAGAGTCAGAAAAATATCTCCTACAAAGCAAGGTTTATGGCATTATATGTCAGAAGAAAGGTTAGACCTTAACAACAGAAATGTGAACTGTTAACATGGTTATTTCATTGCTATTCACCAATAAATTTTTGGTTACTTTTTAATCTAGGAGATGAAAAATGGAATGTGCTACATTTGGGCCAAAGAAAAAAAATCACAGAAAAGGGAGTCCAATGATTAAATGAGATTATATTAATTATTCCAGCTCAAAAAGCCAGTGATAATTCACAATGTCAGAAGTGGGGGTTACATTTCCCCACCTTGCCCTGTAGGTCTCAGTAATTTACTGCTGAACTTTCTACTCCCAGTTTTGAAGAATGGATTACAATACTTACAGTTCTCTGATTGGAAAGTGCGTGTTCCACACTTGTGAATAATTTGTATTCAGTTATTTTAAAGCTTATTTGCTTTTAAAGTGGTGTCCATATTTTAAGCCACAAAGTGCTGTCTTACTACAGGTGAATCAGGGGATTTCCTGGAGATACAGATCTCTAGTTGGTATGAACCAAACTGTGCTGTCATATACAACTTTGACTTCCGTCAGTGGAAGTTGTCCCTCAGTTTCTGGCCTCAGACTTTGATCCTGTAGGTCAAACATACCCCTGGTATAATTCCATTGGCTTAAATGGAGTTGGACCTACTTGCACCAAAGCTGAATTTGGCACTATACCTCTGTCTGAAAGAAGATGCTTGCTTGTATTTCAAAGATTACTGTAGTTGTTTCATGGAACAAAGTGAGAAAAAGAGCTGCTGCGGGTAATGGGTGGATGAAGCTATAGCAGATAATGAAAACAGATACTGGCTGGTGGCATCTCTCCAGCCAAGGAGTTTGTCCCAGATCTGCTGTACTACTCCAAATGTGCTTGAACAGTGGGTTAATAGCACTGTTTGCAGTGCAACGTTTGCCATTATACTTTGCCTAGCCTACCATCACGTACGCTCATAAGAGTAACAAAGAAATGATTTAATACAATTAGGTATTTGTGAGCTTAATCCAAGCTGACAGTTTACAACGTCCCATGCTTGTGGGTCAAGTGTGAGCACTAGTGGGAACACCACTTATCGTAAAAGGTTTGCAAGAACACTGAAACAGCCAGCACGTGCTAATGTCACCACCGCCATGCTTCCCGAGAGCAGCTCCAGCAGACATCTCCTAGCATTTCACGGTCATCAATTGCTCCCAGTGGAGAGCAGAAGTGAAGCCCATTTCTAGCAGAGACCAGCTAAAAACAGGCACAAGCAACAGCCTTTGGTGGTTCAGGCAAAAGAATTTTGTTTGATGGTGCCTTGGTTCTTTTGAGAGAGGAAGGAATAGGAAAAGGGGGTAGATTATTAATTTTTATTCCTTCATTCTGATTTAAGTGGTGACAGATGACAGAAGATGAGAAAAACACTCCAATGGGAGAAAAAACAAAACAAAACACCCACACACGGAAGAAAACCAAGAAGGACAATCTGAAATGAAAGATAGTCTTGGAGTGATTGAAAGGAGGGAAAAAAAACTAGCAAAGAAGTGTTTGAAATTTTCCTTGCATCTGGGGCAAACCATGTTGTAAGATTAAAGAAAACATATATGGAAAGATGGCACATAGAGTATAGGAGAAGAACATGAACAGAGACAGTAGAAAGTTGGCTAAACACTATTTGGGGAAGATGGTCACTTCATCATTCATGCCACATAGGGGCCAGTACACAGTTGCTAATTCATCTATACTTTCCCTGCCTCTTCCTTAAAATTTGGAATCTTCTGATTTAAAGAGACCAGAACACAGCATTTTACACCTAGCTAAGCACCACTTAACTACTTGGCACTGTCCAAATGCATCCCTACAAAGTGGTTATTTTGCTAGTGATGTGACAAGTAAATAGAAATAACCATCCACCAAGGTAAGGCTAACCTAGCTCCTTGTAACATCTCTCCAGGAGGTGGGCCTTTTTTAAAAGTGTATTTTGATTAAATGGAGTGTATTATTTCTTTGAGAGTGCTATTTGGTGCCAAATAAACGAGTTAAAGATCTATATTGTTTAGGGGTTAATATTTGTATTTTCAGTTTTACTTATGCTCTCCCCCCTTGCACTATTAGTCAGAGGAAGCTGGATGTGTCCAGAAGGAGTAAGAATGCTTAAAAAAAAAATTGTGCCAGAACAGCCATTCCTGCTTCAGAGCTTTGCTTTCCCATAAATATTTTGCTTTTTGCTAGGAATTTTATTGTATTAGATCCAGCCATCATTCTCAAAGGAAAATGTTTCTTTGTTCTTTCATGTTTTACACAGAGAAAGAGTCTCCACTTTTTTTTTTTTTACAGTTGCTCAAAGTGACCTAAAAATATTTCTCATTGGCATGGTGAGATTTCATATCCAGTTCCCCTATTTACAAGATTCCAGATACCTGCGAGATTGTGCAAGTGACCTAAACTGTCTCTGCCTCAAAGCCTGTGTTGCTATTATTTATTACTTCAGCGCCTAGGAGCCTCAGTCCTGGACCAGGACCCCATTGTGCTAGGCACTGTAGGCGCTGCCTTTCATGAACATTAATTTTCCACAGGTGTTAGAGCAAGAAGAATGTGCTAAGTGAGATTTTTTGTGAACAGAGAGAAGACCTTAAAGTTAATGGGTTCTAATTGCCCATATGAAAGGAAGAGATTGATCTAGGAACACTACCTGCCTTACACAAGAGAACCCAACATATCTATATACTTATTTTCAGCAAAGCAGTAGTTTACTATAGTAAAGTGAAGCATTCAAAAAAGATGAATTTGCAATTGTTGTATTGTCTCAGACTGGGGAAGCTAGTGAAAACTGATTTGTAGCAACTGGCTGGTTGGGAAATAGCACGGTTTTGGTCTCAAACCTGATCATAAGTATCAAACCCCAACTGTGCGAAGCACAGGGTTTTTCATGCACCTGGTTAGATTTTAAAGTGAGATTTAAAGAAAAAAAATCCTGGTTACAGAAAAAAAATACAAAATATTTCATAAAATCAAGGATTAAATGGAGTTCAGATAGGTAGTATACAGAGTCACAGCCTTGCATCATGAAGGTGAGGCTTCATGTTAAATCTCATGCCTTACATGGAGAGGCTTGTCTCACAGGTTGGAAACCATTAGGTCCTTCTACCCCTAACTTCTAGGTTTCTGTTAGATCTGACACTAAGATCTCAGCTACTATTGCAAATTACACTTAATAAAGTTACACCTGATAAAACAATGCCTTCTAAAATAATATCCTGTTTAGCATAAGTGAAATTCAAAAGGAAATTCAATACAAAATCTGGACAATCAGCTCTATATCAGCCTAGGTACTAGATCACAACACAACATTCCTCCCCAGTCACAAAGTTTATACTTAGAACATTGTCATCTTCAAGGGAATGGCAGTGCTTTGACAGTTACACAGTGGGAGCAGATCTCTTCTAGTTACTGTCAAAACAAACAATGCACAAATTACAGATTTAATGTGGTAATTAAGTAATCCCATTGGAAATATTAGGAAAAGAGTAACTCACTTTGACAATACTCCTGAAACAATAAATGACTTGGATACCACTGCATATGTTATTTTAAATAAATGCAACAAAAATATCACTGCTAATATAATGTATAGTCTCTACAAACTGTATCTGATAGCCTGCATATACTATGAAGTATAATCTTGGGACATTTAGAGTAGATAAATATATCACTAATGACATCATATGTAAAGCATTTTAGGGTTTTGTTCCTTTAACAATTAGATTTTTGAGGTGGTGTCCACCTTAAAATGATAATACATTTTAATGTAACTAATTAAAAATGAGGGGGAAAGAATTAAATACTGAAAATGGGCTTTTATTGGAAATCCAGCATATGCTATTAGATTATGTTCATCTGAAGACTGAATATACATGGCAATGGCTTGGAGCTGACCTCATCTTGACACCTTCAAAAGAAGCGGGTACTGCCATACTAAGTTAAACAAGTGGCCTGTGAGAAAGGCCATGCCTGCCTTCAAGCCCTGGAAAAAGATTGACTGTAGGCAGAGACCCAGAGTAAGATGAAGTATCCCATCCAGCTATTCAGCAATAGCTCCGTACCTTTTGTAGTAGAACCATGACCTCATTTCGAGTGTTCATGCTGTTTTTGGACTGGAGTCTCATCATTTTTAATAGTTTGCCTTAGATTTACTGTGGAGGAGATCATCGTTACCTTACCATGTATGGAAATAAGTGAAATGTACCAAGGAGTTCTCTTGTTAGATTTTTAATGTCAATGGCTGCATACATTTGCCTTGCTCGAGTATCTGAGATTACCACAAGTATTTCCTTTTCCAAGTAAATGTGTGGTAATGGTTGGCAAACATTTCAGTGGCTTCTGCCATGTGTCAAATGTCAAGTTCAATAAGTCACCTTTCAAAATTCTCAATATTACTGGAGCCTAAAGGAGGTGTTTTGAATGCTTAAAATTATCCAATTCAACTTACTTTTTAATTGCATGTCATACTGGCCTCCAGCCTTTCCCAAATCCACACACTGCATCAGCGAGCTGTGTTTTATGCCTTTCCACATACACTCATTAGGAACTGATAAGTAGCCAGGTATGAGTTAAAGAAGATAAAGTAATGTCATGATTACTTATTAAAACTATGCAAAGGAATTATTTGGACATATATTTTTTCTAATATTTACTGGGGCAGAATTTCATTAGATGAGAGTGCAGAAATAATGATAGGCTCCAGAGTAGCAGCTGTGTTAGTCTGTATCCATAAAAAGAAAAGGAGGACTTGTGGCACCTTAGAGATTAACAAATTTATTAGAGCATAAATTTTCGTGAGCTACAGCAGAAATAATGCAGTCTTCGGGGGGTTGGAGGGAGAGAAAAGCAGCCATCCCTCTAAAAGTATGTCTACACTGCAATGTAAACCTGGGCTCAGACTCAGGATCAAGCCCAAATCCCTCACCATCAACACACAAATCTGTCTGACTCAGGCCCCAGGCCTTAAGACCAGGCTAGGGGTGGGTCCAAGCTTGAGTCCTGCTATGGCTTGGGTCCAAACTCATTTTTCAGCAGGGTGCACGTGGGGCCATGTCTCCAGACTCCCGGCCAGACAGTCTGTAATGCTATCCCACAATCCCATGGGCCACGGTTTTTCTCCAAAGGCTAGCTAATCAACTCCCAGGAAATGGAAGGAAACCCTCCTGGTTTAGGTATAGCAACTCTGCATTTAACCCTTCCATATTATTCTGACCACTGAACCGGGAACAGAACGGTGTCCCATGTTAGCTATGGACAGTGACAAGCAGTAGCACACTTGGCCAAGGACTGCTATCTGGTCATGGGACCATCAGATTTTGGTAAATCTCTGGTGTGATGTGAGCAACACATTTTACTTTTGCAAGAATACTAGAAAGGACTATGTGTACCAACAAATATCAGACGTTTGCTGTGTGGGGGATTCAACGAATCAGTGACTAATGGAGAGTGGCTCAAATGGCTCAACGCCAACTATCAGAAAGCCAAAGATGAGAACTGCACCTCTGGATACTCCCTGTCATCCTTCTTTTATGAGGGCTTTGACTGCATCAAACATGGAGGCCCTAGCAGTTCACAATAGCCTGGTCAGCCAGGATGGTGACCTTCTGAGCCCCAGACCTAAAACACTGAAGGGGAGCGGGAAAATCAGGCTAGTGAAACGACTTTGGTGCTCACCCCAGTCCCAAAAGGAGGCTATGCCACCGGAGCAGCTATGGCACATCTTGGGTCCATACTCAGGAGTGGTCTGAGGACACTGTCATGCTGGCTGGAGTGGCTCATGACTGAGTACTAATCTCAGGGCAGGCTGTCAAAAAGCAGGGCAGACACCCCAAACTGGTAGCCTGTTCTATAATTAGATTTCACCAACCCAGTAACAAATGTGAGCTCCTAAAGCACTAACAGTCTTACCATGGAGTCACAGTCCCTTTAGACTGGAATGCCCATCTTGCCACCCAGACAGGCTGGACTATATAATAGATGGCCCCTTTCCCACCCCCAAATCACAATATTCAGATTACTCCCAGTCCCAAAGGACCAGTCACTTACCCCAGGTCGGTTGTACTCAAATCTCAAACCAAAGACAATGGTTATAGCCAATCCTGTAATTAACTAACTAAAGATTAACTAAGAAAAAAAAAGTTACTGGTATTTACAAGATTAAAACAGGAAACTTACACATAAATGAGCTAGCCTTAGATTTAAGAGGTAATAGAAGCTTCTATAATAAGAAGCTTTATGTCCTTTAGGGCGGACGCATTCCTAAACATAAGCAAAAAATCCCCATGCTGCTTGGCATCTTGACCCTCTGAGTCCAGGCAGCAAGAAGAGACCAAGTTTCTCCTTATCAGGGATTTTTATCCCCTTCACCATAGTATCCAAGCTGATGGCATGAGTTCATGTGCAGGCCTCCCCTTCCTGGAGGGAGTGAGGAATGCAATCAACAAGATCACTGTCCTTTGATACTACACAATCCCCCATTTACCATCAATGGGCCATATTGTGTGCAGCTTGAGCACTTCACCTTAATTAATGCTTCTTTCCTGTTTGGTGAGTTACACAAGTACAAAAGGTTTACAATGCAAACACTCAATATAACTTTATACCATGGATTACAAGTGAGATCAGTGCATGCAGCCTAGAAGAAGTGTAGGACAGGAAGGGACCTCAATAGGTCATCTAGTCAAGTCTCCTGCACTCAAGGCAGTACTAAGTAATAATTAGACCATTCCTGACAGATGTTTGTCTAACCTGTTCTTAAAAATCTCCAATGATTGAGATTCCACAACCTCCCTGGGCAATTTATTCCAGTGCTTAACCACCCTGACAGTTAGGAAGTTTAATATCCAACCTAAACCTCCCTTGCTGCAATTTAACCTCGGACTATAGGACAAGAAGCAATGGGCTTAATGAGAAGGTTTTTTCACTCTCCTCATGTAACAACCTTTAATGTACTTGAAAAGGTATGTCTCATAGACCTGAGTTTCTTTTCCCCAGGAGTGGTCCACTCCCGTGCTGCCCTGAGACCCTGCCTCCACTCCACCCCCCCCACCCCGAGGCCCTGACCTTGCTCTGCCTCTTCCTGTCTTTGCTATGCCCCCTGTGCCTCTCTACCCTCTCCCAAACCCCTCTCCCAGCTGCCACAAAGCTGTTTGGTGGTGCCTCCAATCAGCTAATTGGGGTGCTGCCAAACAGCTGTGGCTGGTGGGTGCTGAGTACCCAGTATTCTCTCTCACACACACACACACACACACAGCAAGTGGTGCTCCAGCCCAGGACCACCCAGAGAGTCAGTGGGTATATCATGTCCCTCCCCCTTCTTCTCCAGACTAAACAAACTCATTTTTTTTTGGCAATCCTCCATAGGTCATGTTTTCTAGACCTTTAATCATTTTCATTGCTCTTCTCCAAAATTTCTCCAATTTGTCCACATCTTTCCTGAAATGTGGCACCCAGAACTGGGCACAATACTCCAGTTGACGCCTAATCAGTGCAGAGTAGAGCGGAGGAACTACTTCTCATGTCTTGCTCACAACACTCCTGCCAATACATCCCAGAATGATGTTCGCTTTTTTTGGCGCAACTGTATTAACACTGTTGATTCCTATTTAGCTTGTGATCCACTAGGAGCCCCAGATCCCTTTCCGCAGTACTCCTTCCTAGGCAGTCATTTCTCATTTTGTATGTGTGCAACTGATTGTTCCGTCCTGAGTGGAGGACTTTGCATTTTTCCTTATTGAATTTCGTTCTATTTACTACAAGCATTCCAGAGTCTAAACACATTCTTATAAAACTAATCTATTTTAAACTGTACTAACTCACAGGTAAGTCGGACTGGTTTCCAATTATGCATTTGTAGAGTGAGGCCCTGGGCATGAGCTGGCACCAGGTCTGTTAGCACCACAGACCTACCCCCCCCCCCCGAAGAGCAGCTTGCCACAGAACAGAAGAGGCAGAATTAGCCCTGGAGCATAGTACATTCCTACCTCCATGCTTGTTATTAATATACAAATGGAGGGACTTCCAGCCTATGACCAGAAGCAATTATTGTTACAAGCTGTAGGTAGCAGTAGTATCTGCTAATGGCAGAATACTCACCAGAACTTTGGCATCTCTCACCCCCATGTGGAATTCAAAATGGATACAAACCACACACTCCCTCCAAGGCTAAATTATCTGAAATTGTTACAGATCTTGTTTGTAAATTTCACTTTACCATTATGTGCGAAGGCTTTGCACTCTGCTTAACTCAGTTGTGTCCACAGAGTGTCTGGGAACGAAACTGTTGCTCTCAAAAACTTACTGAATCACAGTTTTACAAAGTATTTTTTCAGCCTTACCGTTCCAAAGAGACTTCTGCGGACGTAATGAACCTTTTCTGAAACACAGAGACAACGTATGGTTTCATTTCTATTTGCAGGCACTTTCACCACTATAGAACAGCCACAGTCCATTTGGGAGCCTGGTGTGTCGGCACTGGTTGGGACAGGACAAATGAACCCCATGCAATCCTCCACCACATACAGTAGCAAATGCATGCAAAATGCGCTAGAAGGGGAAAGATGAAAGGCGGGCAGGAGACATGCAGAAGTAAGGAAGGATTTTTGGCACAGATTTCACTGTTCAGTGTTTCTGGCATTCATTTTATTTTGTTTCTGTGTTGACCTTTTCATGGCTGCTGGCCTGCCTGTCAGTTCTTTAATACTGGCATTTTGTAAAGGTCAGGGGACAGTTTATTTCCACACCTACAAGCAAAATGCATAACACGTGCATTTCAAAAAATGAAAAAAAAAAAAAAAGACAGAGACATGAGGCATAACTGAGCTGTACCTAAACAAAATTGCTCAATATATCTTTTCTGATCCAGCTATGACAGGTGCATTTTCTAGCTGAGTGTACCAGTTCAGAAACCCCATACTGTCAGGAAGCCACTCCAGAGGAAATGGCTCACCCTTGGCTTCACAAACATTGTGAATAGCACAGCAAGCCACAGTAGCGTGGACAGCCTGGATAACACTGGAATCCAAATGGTTCTGTAACAGGGCTGGCAGGATTTCAATCTGCCAAGTACAAATTTAAACCACCATTTTACACTTACTGAGACAGTAATTAAACCTCCTTTTGGCAGGGACTGAAGTTCAGGGGATGGTTTCACTACCAAAGGCAAAAAAGTATATACATAGGGTCCTCTAGACTAGTGGAGATCGTTACTCCATTTGGGACAGTGTCATGTGGTGGAATAGTGTTTGGCATGTCCATGAAGCCAAACTCCTGATAGTCAGAAAACCGTTTTGCAGTGCAGCTCATGTTGACATCCATGAATCAGAATCTGGTCACCAAGGGCCTGTGTTACAAGAGCTTTTGTGGCTTATGTACTCGTGTACTTCAGAGGGAAAATATGGATACACAAGTCCCATCAACAGCCCTGTCACATTGTGGAAACTATTCCCTCAAAATTGGTAATTGTTGCCTCAGAAGCCTCTGTCCCCATAGTTGACTTGCCAACAAACTGGCTATCAATGCACTTGTCACACACAGTGGTGGCCAGCTTCCAGATGGTTATAGCACCCTGCTTCTGGACCAGACCAGCCTGCCTCATGTGTGGGACCTGATACTGGAGGGTTGGCATGCAAGCTGCTCACAAAGCTCCAGAAACTTTTTTTATATAAACATAAAAGTTCGGCAGCCACTGCTGATCTCCCCAGGTTTACATGAGGGGATTCCACCAATCAGTGCTGGTGGTCCTGCTCAAGAAGTGGCCATCTACACAGAAGGCATCACTGGCTATACTGAGAGTTGTGAGCAGGATCCACCAATTGGAGCCTGCCATGTCTGTATCGTTCTCCTCCAGTAGGTGCCTTTGGTAGGTCAGAAAACACTGCTGAGATGTTGTTAGCCGACGGCCAAGGATGTTTGGTGAGGTGCCAGCTATGCCCGTTTATACCATCCGTGACTTTAACCGCTAGGACGCACTGTCCCTTCGCGGCGGGCAGCCCGGGCTAGGCTGACGGATGCCCCAAGGTCCTAACCACCCGTGACTTTAACTGCTAGAGCTCAGAGCCCCTTCGCAGCGGGCAGTCAATACTGACTGACAGGTGCCCCAATGGCAGCACTAAGAGCCTCTCCACACCCGTGACTTTAACTGCTAGAGCTCAGAGCTCCTTCGCAGCGGGCAGCCAGGATTGACTGACAGGTGCCCCAAGAGTTTGCCCCGTGGAGGCGGCACAACTCAACGCTAGGCTCTTAGTACTCTCACCTAATGGCCAGGCTTTAGAGCCAAAACGGCTGAGGTTCTTTAATTGTGTTGGCTGCTTTACAGTAAACCAGAGAAAACAAGTCAGGCTTATGCACAAATGGTTACCAAAATTTATTAAGCTAGATTCTAATCATGTGGTTACAAAATTGCTAGTGCCTACTTATTTAAATGTAGAGATGTTACACACACAAACAAGTTACAAAACTGAAGCCACAATCCCAAAGAAAGAAAACAAAGTATAGAGCTCTATTTCAAAATATGTGTACACTAAAGATAGGAGATCAGGTGTGGGTGCTTCTTACCCTCCTTGCATCTCTCGATTCCAGCGGTGCCAAGCCAGGATCGGTCACTCAATTCCGCGGAAAGACGAATAAGGGACAAGGCGTAGGGACCCTCTTAGCTGCAGAAGCCTTGGGAGGCTGTCACTTATCTGACCAGCAGATAGATAGTGAAAAGCACTCAAAAATCATGGTGCTGTAGGTCCCCTACTTATACCTCTGTACTCCTTTATTCTCTTTCTCCTTTCTTATGCCAAATTGAGGCTGGTCTGTCTGGCTGACGCCAGCTTTCGCAAGAGTAGTTTACACTTGCAAGGGAGAGAAACAATAAGTGTTGACTACTGGACATTTCTTTTATCAGGGTAAATATTTTCCCAACTAGGATGTTGGTGTGTGTGCATCACGCTATTTAGTAGGGGCTAAAAGCCATGTCTGTCACAGGGCCTCTGCCTGCTGTGAGCTTAATCGTTGTATCTGCCCCCAGAGGCACACTGTAGCAGCACACCTGTGCTTTCACAGCTTCAAAGGCTGTGCTGGAATATATGTTAAGTGCCCTGTTCCGGCTTCCTCCTGTGTTTCCAGCAATGCTGGTCTGAGGGGGGGGGGGGGGGGCTGGCTGTCTGGCTACAGATGTCCACTAGCATCTTTATGGATGCTCTGCCCATTTCCTGAAACAGGCATGAAAGCATCATTAGGACCAGTTCTTCAAATGGTGCCTCATCCACATTGCTCGCTACTATTGCCAGGATCATGCAGACCTAAAGGAGGACTTGTCTGGATGTGTTGTGAGCTGGGACAACTTCTGGTAAAATGCCATGGGCTAGACAGTCATGTTTTCCTCCCAGTGCACCATAAACAAAGAGCTAGAACATCTACAGCTGGGGAGGGCTCTAGCAAGCCTGGGATAGGCTGGTGTGACTTTGGTCTTCCTAGTGGAGCCTGAATGCATGAGCACCAGTGAGAGACCTGGGTCCAGAAATTCTAAAACTAGAGTCACTAATCAGTGTGACCACTCAAGTGCAGGATTAGAAGCACTGAGCCTACAGACTTGAATCCCACAGGCCCAGGCTTACAGTGTAGCATAGACACACCCTAATTTTCCCCATAGCATTCTTGAGTAGTGTTAGTCTCTTCATAATTAGAGTAGAAACTTGTTTTCAATTATAAGCTTGATTTTAGCTTCATCTAAAATTCTCATAAAGGGATCTCCCCACCATCCTAGCCTCATGCCTCTAAAATAACCTTCCTGCTTCAAATATAAAACAGAGGTTGATCATATTTTGAGAATGTCAATGCTATTTTGCATCATTTGATCTCAAAGTGTGTCTTTAAGCTTCTGACAACACTTACTTGACACTTGCTCTTTTAAATAATTGTTGGAGATCTAACCTATTCTCTAAAAATAGATGTATCCTGTTTGTCAAAGCAGTTAAATGTTTCAGTTTCCCTTTCTTCTTCTCTTCTACTATGGTGCAAGTAATCTTAAAGTCCCTGTAAGAACGGCTTTGCAAGCCTCCTAGAGAGCAGAAGAAATATTTGCTTGTGTTCAAAAGCAGCAGTGCTTTTAGACCTAGGCCAGCTAGCTGCTACACGTTAGGGCTACCATTGCTGACCTAGGTCTAAAAACAGATCCAGGGCTGCTGTTGGTGCTCACTGCTGAAAGTGGACAGGTAGACAACAAGGTTGCGAGATAGTTAAGAGAGCGCCAAGTAAGAAGAGAGAAGATAGGGTGGCTGTCCCAGTTTTTGGCCAGGCGCTTGCTATTTGTCCAATAGAAAGCACTTAATCACCTAATCCTATTCCCTGACTGGGATTGGTTTATGCAGAACATTTTTTTTAAGCCTTTTCTCAGTTAGGCTATGGAAACAGCCAGATTGTCAGGGTCTATGTCATCAGCCCTGAAGGTCCAACCCCACCAGAGTCCACCTCAGATGGAAAGAGACTAAGTTGGCCCAAAAGCTCCAGAATCACCGAGCTTGTTGTCCTTAAGATCCAAGGCTGGAAGGCCACTGCAAAGGTGGGTCAGGGTTGTTTGTACTGAATGTGCAAGAGACTGTGTCCATATAACAGCTGTGAATATACATATGTAGGAGTTGCATCTCAAAACTGTAGAAATATGTAAAAAAAAAAAAAAAGGGACAGCCCACACACCCATATAATTTACAATCCTAGTCAAAGAGGAAAAGCAGGGTGGATACACCTTACTGGGGGAGGAAGAGCACAAGGGAAGAGGAGTGAAACAGTCAATTTAGTACAATAAACTGCAGGAACAGCACCTACCAACTGCCTAGCCATTGTCAAGAGTTTTGCAGGCACCACAGCAGAGGT
Organism: Eretmochelys imbricata; assembly: GCF_965152235.1. Taxonomy (NCBI): domain Eukaryota; kingdom Metazoa; phylum Chordata; order Testudines; family Cheloniidae; genus Eretmochelys; species Eretmochelys imbricata. Next base: position 54,954,560 of record NC_135572.1, on the reverse strand, counting down.
AGGTTTAAGGTGTGATTTAAAAGGGGATAGTATAGTGGCTTGACAAACTGCCTTGAACATCAGCCAACTTTATTTCAAGAATGGTTGACTACTCCTGGTGAAAGAAATTAAGACTGATCTTGCATCACCATTGCTTTCCTGTAATATTTTTTTTTAAAAAGCATGCTCAGGTTTTATTTGTAAAGGTAATTTGCATGAAGTCAGGGTCTTTGGTGACTAAAAGTATCAGCTGTAGGCACCAATTGTCCTTCATAGGAGGTTACCACCATTTGACAATCACCTCTACATTAACAGCTGTAATACAGCTAGCAATTTAGCTTCAGGTGTGGCATAAACAGGAAGAACAGATAGAATCCTTTGCAGTGTCGATGTTGCTTTCATGCATCCATTCCTAGTAGAGCTAGGGGGTACCCAGGAAGGTCTCAAAATAGCCTGTTCATGAAAGCTTTCATGGGAAGTCACTGAGGCTTTAAGCACGTTTTTAAGAAAAATTGCTGGCGGCCAAGGGCCAAATGCTAATCATTGTACATACTTAACGAGCCATACAGAAACCAGTGGGGACTGCCTGTGTTGTGTTAGTATGCCAAGCAGGCTTTGATCCTAAAAACAAAGCCAGTGGCTGTCTGGTAGTCATTTTCCACATAGCCAGGTAGCTGGGGCCTGTGGCTCAGCTATCTAAATGGCAGGAATGATCCAGGGGATGCAGAATAGAGCTGAGGGATTAAATAATTTTAAGTGCTGTCAGTTCTGGAAAATTGACCTTCACTGTGAATTGGAAAAAAAAAAGTCATTTGGGTCAAATAATTAAAAAAATAAAATGGAAGGAAACTTCAAAGATGTCAGAACAAAACAGTGCTTTTGGGGGTGTTTATTTAAAATCGCTTCTGAAACAATTTAGCAAAAAGCAGCACAAAGTTGCAATAAAATTTTTCCTGTTGCCAAATCTGCACGTTTTGCCAGAAAAGGTTCAGTTGAAAATTCCCCCCATTTAAAGTAGAGTCCCCAACATGTTCATGTTCAACAATTTTGGGGTGGCAGAGAGAGCCTAGTTCTACATGACTTACAAAGCTGTAACAATTCAGCTCTTAAGTCACATGCCTATTTATCGGTATTCATAGCAGGATTTTGGACCAAGAATATAAATAGACATTCAAGTATCAGCTTCTCAGAATAGCTTTCACTGTCAGTTATCCCTGAATGCTTGTGATAATCCCGGTATGGCCCATTTAGTCATTCCCTGGCTGATCTGGTACAAAGAAGATTGTACTAGACAGTGCAGTTCTGTACAGGGTTTTCACAATGCCTGTCTGCAAGCCAAGTGCCTATAGTCTCAGAAGGCTGAGATGTGTCTATCTTAAATGCACAAAAGAATCTTTGAAGTATGAAAAGGCTTTGTTTGAATCAGAGGATGTACAGTCCACAAGACTAGAAATCATGATGTTCTCAGGAACAGGCAAGGACATGTTCTACTAGATAAAGCACTTGACTGGGGTTCAGGAGACCTCAGTTCTATTCCCAGCTTTTCCACTACTCTTCCGAGTGACCTTAGGCAAGTCACTTTCTCCTCTGTGCCACAATTTCCCCATCTGTAAAGTGGGGCTACTAATACTGAACCTTCTTTGTAAAGTGCTTTGACAGCACTGTCACTAGTTATGTCAGAGCTAGGTATTTATTAATTATTATACTATTGTTAGGTGGGTCCATTAATATCCTACCAGTGGATCCTACCTTCTCAGAAGATGGGGTCCACTGGTAGGATACTAATGGACACACTTCTAATAATAAGCATGTCCACTAAGACAAGCCCTTCTCACTGACTTCTAAAAGCAACATAAAATCAGCTGGTCTCTGAACAGATGTTTCAGATAGTTCCAAACCAAAACCCAAGATGCAGAAAAATACATTTAACCAAAGAAGTTAAATATTCAGAGCTAGTGATGTGATAAATGATCACATCCCAGTTTTAGCAGAGAGTATATATGTAAATATTCCTAATCTACAGAACAAAGACTGCATTAGTGATATGTGGGTGAAATCAAACACTCGGTCAAGACTATTTTTTCCTTATTGCTCTAGACTTGATTAGTTGGTGTGCATTCCTGTACAATCTGTTTGTGAGACTTAAATTGCACATTGTTTGCTAAACCTGACACTTAGTGCCTCTAAGTACTTCTTTGGCTAATACAAGGACTAGTGATCAAATGACACAGCCTTGCCAAAGCATCATTATCTTTTTGATGAGTGACAATTTAAGCCTCACTTTGCTGCTAGTTCTTTTTGAAGAGTGTGGGCTCCAAAAACAGAGTTCCTAAATTAACCATATCCTAAGAGTTGTTAATTAATTGCTCATGCAGGCATGAGATTACTAAATATTACTCCCCTCTAAGTTAAATAAAAATAAGGCCCCACTTCTTTGATGTGAAGAACTGTGGGGCACATGGAGACAGATAATGGGCCAATTATGTACAGATAAGGAACAGTGTGCAGACTCCAAACTGTTAAGCTCCTATTAGGAATCTTTTGTGCACTTGTACTGAACCTTTGGTAGGAATAAAGGTCTGGAGCTGGAGAAGACTGACATGTGTATCCCATAGTCAGCCTTTTAGGTTCACTTTGATTACCCATGGCAGTGCCTCCCATGGAGGTCTTCCTGAATTGCCCTTGTATGGACAGTCAGACTGGAGGAGCTGGAGACTGATTTTACCCCCTCCTGCCCCAAATATGTTTACACCCTTGTCTTGGGGGGAATCCTATTGTGCAGCCACAGGTTGTTATTTTCACTGACCTAGCTGTGGAACCCTGCTAGCACCATGCCATTGTGTTTTCAGTGAGCTGCAGTCATATGTTAACACTCTGGCCTGAGCTCCTATTAGATCTTACATGTTAAGCAGGGTTAGGCTTAGCATCTGACAGCAAAGCTTCCAGAAGGCTAAGGTGCTGCAGGACAAGACGTTCGCTATTTAGTAGGTGACTCTTCTGCGTAAGTACTGACCCAGTGCTCCAGTACTGTGTTAAGTTTCAGAGTAATAGCCGTGTTAGTCTGTATTCGCAAAAAGAAAAGGAGTACTTGTGGCACCTTAGAGACTAACCAATTTATTTGAGCATAAGCTTTTGTGAAGTGAGCTGTAGCTCACGAAAGCTTATGCTCAAATAAATTGGTTAGTCTCTAAGGTGCCACAAGTCCTCCTTTTCTTTTTGCGAGTATTGTGTTAAGGGGCACTGTGCTACCAGAAGTAGTTATCTTTTAAGGCAACATAAAAAAGCCAGTGGTAGATTTTGCCAGAGCAGAAATGTTGTACCTCGGCCAAGTTCCATATATCGTCACCTTCACGGAGATGTTGTATGAACAAAGTCAAGCAAACAGAGTTTTGACTCTGGTCAATGGCTTGTCTATTTCTCCAGAGCCCATGGAAACACATGCCAATTTCTCATTTCTAGCTCCAAAGACCTTGTAATTGGTGAGAAGGATTAAGCTGGGACAAACCATTACATGCTCCTCACAATGCAGTGGCAACGCATGCAGGAGCTAATGCTGCTCTTTGTAGTTCTCTGCATGCAGGAGATGGGGGTCCTGGTCAGGTGTGAATGGCTGCAATGCTCCCAGGAGGAAGAGAGAAACTTGGCCAGTACCTTGAAGGTGCTAGTAGTGTTGATCCTGCTTACCCCCACCCCCGCCCCTGTCCCCGATTCTGCAAATCTGTGTGTTCGGGGACTGTGCCTATGCACCCCTCAGCCACCTCCCTTCCATGCCTTCTACTGCAGGAGGGTACACTATAACATTAGCTAATTGCACTTGTCTCTACTGAATTTCATCTTGTTGCTTATCAAACCAGTTCTGCAACTTTTCAAGGAGAAAGCAAGTGGAATGCAAAGTACTTCACATAGTGAAACAAACAAAAATAAAAACCCCACCAAATGCACAGCTACAAAATGGAGAATGTAACTGGCTAGGCAGAGTACTGCTGAAGAAGATCTGAGGTTTATAGTAGATCACAAATTGAATGTGAGTCAATGTGATGCCATTGTGCAAAAGGCTATTATTCTCGGGTGTATTAACAGGACTATTGTATGCAAGTAAGTGGGACAATTGTACTGCTTTACTCAGCCCTAGTGGCTTGGCTCAGCTGGAGTAATGTGTTCAGTTCTGGGTGCCATGCTTTATGAAAGATGTGGATAAACTAGGGAGTCCAGAGTAGAGCAACAAAAATGATAAGTTTAGAAAACCTGATCTCTGATGAATGGTTAAATAACTGGTCATGTTTAGTCTTCAGAAAAGATGACTGAGTGGGAGACTGATAGCCCTTTAATGGATTTGAAGACTGTTACAAAGAGGACTAATCAGATGTTCGCCCTATCCCCTGAAGGGCTTAATCTGCAGCAAGGAAGATTTAGGTTAGATTCTAGGAAAGGACTTCCTCAGTGAGGATAGTCAAGCTCTGGAATAGTCTCCCAAAGAAGGCTGTGGAGATTTTAAGAACAGTCTGGACAAACACTGGTCAGGGATGTTCTAGGTGTACTTGGTCCTGTCTCAGTGCAAGGGGCTAGACTAGATGACTTCAAGGTCCCTTCAAGCCTCCATTTCTATCATTCTGTCTTCTTGTACAATATGTTGTATAGATATCAGGCTTCTTTAAACTCATTTGACTGAACAACCAGCTCTTTTAAAGAAGTCATTCTGCAGCATTTAGAAACTGGGGGGCGGGAGGGGGGGTGACCCTAAAATAGGAGCAAAGCAGCTCAGCTTCCCACAATACTGTACACTAGAGTATAGACAAAATACATTTCAGCTTATGTGCTAAATTTCACTTTTTTTTAATTAAAAACTAAATTTGTCACATGAGCTCAAACGATCAGAATTTGGTTAAAGACCAAGATTTTAACTATAGAAAGATATTGCCCTCTACTGGCCATGTGAATAAAATCTCAAAATAAGAGCTTTTAACATATACACATGTGGACATTGAAAACAACTATGGTTCCCTTTGATTTGAGTGTTGTGGGAGGTCAGTACTTCTGGAAGAGTCAGGCCCATAAGATCATTGAGCACACTGTCTCCTTGCCTCAGTGGCACCTAACTTAAGGTTAACTCCAAGTTTCTCAGAATATACTCAGTGCTAGAGCTTAGCGCCCTGAGTAAATCATTGTGAAGTTTGCCCTTTGAGAAGTTAGGAGCATTTAAACACTATTTAAAACTACTAAGCAGATAGTCCACCACTGTTCACCCAAAACTACAGTTTATTAACTGTTTACGGTGAGAATCGAGAGATTCTCTCTAAATCTGGTAACTAAAGTTTGTTATCAATGTATTTGTTTGAAGTACAGTCATACACCAAAACTAGTGGGAGAATACAAGAGTTACACAGTCATGCAAATTAGGTGGCAGTTGCCTAAGTGAAAATAAATGGTTCTGGAGGACCCTGATAGAGTTTCATACTCTTTTGCAATATTTTACTAACTCAAGTCTGTGTGCTTGTAAGAGGATTTACATGCCTAATGAATGAAGAATGCAAACAATCCAGAATTCTGGTGAATCTTTAATACTACTGATTGCACAATTCCCAGTATCTTAGAGAGAGTGTTCCCTTCAGTGAAGTGAGTCTGATTAAACTAGTTGAGTAAGACCCACATAGTACAAGCTCTTCTATAGCCATACTTCTAAAAGACTGCTTATTGATGAGTACTCATTGTGCAGTACATTTGGACTAGAAGTGGTCAGGAATTTTTGAAGCACATGGGTTGGTTAGAAAATGCCAGTTCATCAAAACCAGAACTTTTTGAAGGAATGCACTAGTAATAACTTCTGCAAGGAAAGGTTTCTCAGGTCCAGGATGGAATCTCTGCTCATAACCAGAGCAATAGATCCACCCCAGAATAGCTCAGGAGTTAGGACACTCAGCTGGGATGTGGGAAACGGAGGTTGACGTGCTAGCTCCAGATTAGACAGACTTGCACCTGGGTCTCCCAGACCTCAGGTGAGTGCCCTAACCACCACGCTATTCGCTATTTGGGGTTACAGTGTCCAGTTTGATTGGAAAGTCCAGCCAAAAGGGGACCTGACAGTATTCAGTCAGATCTACTGAATTAACACCTAAAGTATGGTTACTGCAGGCAGGGGAGATGCTAGGTTATCACCCACCCAACCCCTACTCAGCCAGGGCCACTGCCCATCTGCATCAGGTATCTGCAGCTCCCCAGCCCTGCCTCTGCAGGCGAGTCCCTCTGGATCCAGGCAGAGGAGAAAAGCCACTAGCAACAGGGGAGGGAGAAGAGTGAACAGGGATGCAGGGCAGAGGAGGTTCCAGGACTCCACCAATTACCAACTTGGCAACCCTCTGTGGTGTGGGTCTCAATTTTGAAAGGTCTCATTTTCATCTTCATGGGAGATGGGAACAGTTATAGAAATCTTGAAATAAATATGCGGAAAGGGAAACTATTCCCCACCCAACTCTAATTTGGACAGCTATAACATCAATCCACAGAGGGGAAGCTCAGACAGAGGAACAGGATTAAATTGTTAGTTTTATGTGTAGATCAGCCATTTAGGCCCATGTTCCCATAGCCTCATGCTGCTCACATCAATTAGTTTGTAAACAGCACTTCTAAACCCACACCTGCTTCAGCAATTAATACATTGAGGATTAATGGATTTCTTTATCATCCATAATGCATGTCAGATTTATAGTAGTATTGTCTCGGGACTGTAATTACATTCCAGAGAAAGCATTCTGGCTTTGTTTCATCATGCTGTACCCAGAACATTTCCCCTGCCGCTTCTGTAAAACTAATTTCTCATGTCACTATGCCTGTCACTTTTAAGATTCTTAAAGAGGTGATGCTGTGATTAACTGATCTTGTCAGTTTTCTTCCCTGCAGGTTGCATCAGACTATAAGCCATAATTCTTTAATATACTCCTATTAAAATTTGGAGTCCCTCCTCTCTCACACCCCAACTACTTAGTCCTTTTGTATCTTTATCAACATCTGAACTCCAGCATGCAGAGTTTCCTATCAGTTCTCTTTTAGCATTCTGTAATCACTGCTAATTTTTTTTAATCTGTTTGTTAGATCTCCATTGTCTGATAACACCAAACAGTGGAATAAGGGCTAACACTTTTATTCAGACGGTACACTGAATTAGTACTTCCCTACAGCAGGTAGTTAACATTGTGGCAGGCTTAGCCAACTCTTTGTTGCTGTTGGAATATCCTCTCTGAACAACACTGTAGTGCAGGCAGATTTCCTAACTGTTGAAAGACATTAGTATTCACTGAACAAGTCCTACCAAGAAAACTGCAGGTCAAAACATCACATGGCATCCTAATAATAGGGTGTCACACTTGGAAGACGTGGTTATTAAATCAGCTGTATGTGGATTAAATGAATCTGCATTTACCTATGTAGGATTGATTAGCATCATGATTGCAGAGACCAGGTGGGTGAGGTAACCTTTTATTGGACAATCCTCTGTTGGTGAGAAGCTTTTGAGCCACACAGAGCTCTTCAAGTACTCAGAGCATCACAGCTAAAGGCAACAGGAATTCTAAAGGGACTATTCAAGGTCGAGTGGCCTGTTAACATCTCTGCAGTCATAGTTGGGTAGTGATCAGTGGCTCCACAGTCAGGTAGTGATCAATGGCTCCATGTCTGTGTTGGCAGCTGGTATCAAGTGGAGTGCCCCAAGGGTCGGTTCTCGGGCCGTTTTGTTCAATATCTTCATTAATGATCTGGAGGATGGTGTGGATTGCACCCTCAGCAAGTTTGCAGATGACACTAAACTGGGAGGAGAGGTAGATACACTGGAGGGTAGGGATAGGATACAGAGGGCCCTAGACAAATGAGAGGATTGGGCCAAAAGAAATCTGATGAGGTTCAACAAGGACAAGTGCAGAGTCCTGCACTTAGGACGGAAGAATCCCATGCACCGCTACAGACTAGGGACCAAATGGCTAGGCAGCAGTTCTGCAGAAAAGGACCTAGGGGTTACAGTGGACAAGAAGCTGGATATGAGTCAACAGTGTGCCCTTGTTGCCAAGAAGGCCAATGGCATTTTGGGATGTATAAATAGGGGCATTGCCAGCAGATCGAGGGATGTGATCATACCCCTCTATTCGACATTGATGAGGCCTCATCTGGAGTACTGTGTCCAGTTTTGGGCCCCACACTACAAGAAGGATGTGGATAAATTGGAGAATGTCCAGCGGAGGGCAACAAAAATGATTAGGGGACTGGAACACATGACTTATGAGGAGAGGCTGAGGGAACTGGGATTGTTTAGTCTGCGGAAGAGAAGAATGAAGGGGGATTTGATAGCTGCTTTCATCTACCTGAAAGGGGGTTCCAAAGAGGATGGATCTAGATTATTCTCAGTGGTAGCAGATGACAGAACGAGTGGGGGAGGTTTAGGTTGGATATTAGGTTGGATATTAGGAAAAACTTTTTCCACTAGGATGGTGGTGAAACACTGAAATGTGTTACCCAGGGAGGTGGTGGAATCTCCTTCCTTAGAAGTTTTTAAGGTCAGGCTTGACAAAGCCATGGCTGGGATGATTTAGTTGGGGATTGGTCCTGCTTTGAGCAGGGGGTTGGACTAGATGACTTCCTGAGTTTATATGATAGGACAAAAAAACAAACAAACAAAAAAAAGGATAAGCCATAAATCTAGGGTCTCTGATCAGTCTATGATTTTTACAGTGTTGTAGCCGGATCTATAGATCATGAATAAAATTCCCAGCTATCACTTTGAGGGTTGACAGGTTCTTGTCCCAGTATTATTCAAATTATATAGTTGGGAACCCCAATGTGCACAGGTGCAACACTCACTGTAGGAACTCTTATGTTTACAAATAAGATAATACTGAGTTAGTGTGTGTCTTTGCTAAATGTAAGATAGAGGTAATACAGAAAGTACATCTGAACATCCATACTTACACCATCCCTTGCAGGACAACCTGAAATGTTAGTGATGAGGAAGATAATGGCTATCACCTTTACCAGAGGCCATCATTCTGGCCCTTCCCAATGGCTACATCTCTTCCTTACTGCCTTGGGATGCCACTTCTATAATACGTTACACTGTTGTTACCATGTCTAACACATATTCAATAGGGGTTTCTCCCCTCTTGAATATTTGACCCCTTACCAAGGTTAAGGTTAGTATATTTATGATTTCACCCCATCATCATATACACATCAATTCATTGCCATGGCACTCTTGCAGTCAAATGTTCTGTCCAAAGCCTTCCAGAAGCTGGTGTCAGTTCATGTTCTGTGGTTGACTGACGTCATTGTGGACAAAATCCCCCCCCCGACTTCCAGTTCCCCAAAACTTATGAATTACTTAAGAATGCCAAAGTTCATAGGCCTCCAGCCTCATAACTGCTGAAGCCAGTGTCTTACAGGATAGCCTGTAGGTTCCTTGCATTACTGCTGAATATAATATTCTGCTTTATAATGCAAAGCAGTGAATATAATAGAAGTAAGATGGCCCACTGTGCTACAGTGTCTAGCGCAGTTATGAATTTAAGCTCCCAGGCTTGTCTTTTGAAGGTGTTATGCAGGTTTCTTTCAAGGATGAGGACTGATAGTGGGACTGCTAAACACGGAGGATGGAGTGGAGGTTAAGGATAAGCTAGGCATGGCCCAATATCTAAACAAATACTGTGCCTCAGTCTTTATTAAAGCTAATGAGGATCTTATGGATAATGGTAGCATGACAAATGGGAATGAGGATATGGAGGTAGATATTACCATATCTGAGGTAGAAGTGCAACTCAAACAGCTTAATGGGACTAAATCTGAGGGCCCAGATAATCTTCATCCAAGAATATTAAAGGAATTGGCACATGAAATTGCAAGCCCATTAGCAAGAATTTTAATGAATCTATAAACTCAGGGGTTGTACCATATGACTGGAGAATTGCTAACATAGTTCCTATTTTTAAGAAAGGGAAGAAAAAAAAAGTGATCCGGGTAAGTACAGGCTTGTTAGTTTGACATCTGTAATATACAAGGTCTTGGAAAAAATTTTGAAGGAGAAAGTAGTTAAGGACATTGAGGTCAATGGAACAAAATACAACATGGTTTTACAAAAGGTAGATCATGCCAAATCAATGTGATCTTCTCTGAGAAAGGAACAGATTTTTTAGACAAAGGAAATGCAGTGGATCTAATTTCCCTAGATTTCAGTAAGGTGTTTGATACGGTGCCACATGGGGAATTAGTTAAATTGGAAAAGATGGAGATCAATAGGAAAATTGAAAGGTGGATAAGGAATTGGTTAAAGGGGAGACTACAGCGGGTCATACAGAAAGGTGAACTGCCAGGCTGGAGGGAGGTTACCAGTGGAGTTCCTCAGGGATCAGTTTTGGGACCAATCTTTTTATTACTGACCTTGGCACAAAAAGTGGGAGTGTGCTTGTCATAAATATAAAGGGAAGGGTAACCACCTTTCTGTATACAGTGCTATAAAATCCCTCCTGGCCAGAGGCAAAACCCTTTCACCTGTAAAGGGTTAAGAAGCTAAGGTAATCTAGCTGGCACCTGACCCAAAATGACCAATGAGGGGACAAGATACTTTCAAATCTGGAGGGGAGGGGGAACAAAGGGTCTGTGTCTGTGTGATGCTTTTACCAGGATCAGATCAGGAATGCAACCTCACAACCCCTGTTAGTTAGTAAGTAATCTTGCTAGAAATGTGTTAGATTTCCTTTTGTTTAATGGCTGGTAAAATAAGCTGTGCTGAATGGAATGTATATTCCGGCTTTTGTGTCTTTTTGTAACTTAAGGTTTTGCCTAGAGGGATTCTCTATGTTTTGAAACTGATTACCCTGTAAGGTATTTACCATCCTGATTTTACAGAGGTGATTCTTTTAATTTCTTTAATTAAAATTGTTCTTTTAAGAACCTGATTGATTTTTCATTGTTCTTAAGAACCAAGGGTTTGGGTCTGTGTTCACCTGTACAAATTGGTGAGGATTCTTATCAAGCCTTCCCCAGGAAAGGGGGGTGTAGGGCTTGGGGGGGGATATTTTGGGGGAAGACGTCTCCAAGTGGGCTCTTTCCCTGTTCTTTGTTTAACACGCTTGGTGGTGGCAGCATAGGGTTCAAGGACAAGGCGAAGTTTGTACCTTGGGGAAGTTTTTAACCTAAGCTGGTAAGCTTAGGGGGTCTTTCATGCAGGTCCCCACATCTGTACCCTAGAGTTCAGAGTGGGGAAGGAACCTTGACAGTGCTAATAAAGTTTGAGGAGGATACAAAGCTGGAAGAAATTGCCAGTTTAGAGAAGGCCTGGGATATCATACAGGAGGATCTGGATGACCTTGTAAACTGGAGTACTAGTAACAGGATGAAATTTAATAGTGAGAAGTGTAAGGTCATATATTTAGGGATTAACAACAAGAATTTTAATTATAAGCTGGGGACGCATCAATTAGAAGTAACGGAGGAGGAGAAGGACCTTGGAGTATTGGTTGACCACAGGAGGACTATGAGGCACCAGCGTGATATGGCCATGAAAAAAGCTAATGCGGTGTTGAGATGCATCAGGCGAGGTATTTCCAGTAGAGATAAGGAGGTGTTAGTACCGTAATACAAGGCACTGGTGAGACCTCATCTGGAATACTGTATTCAGTTCTGGTCTCCCATGTTTAAGAAGGATGAATTCAAACTGGAACAGGTAGAGAGAAGGGCTACTAGGATGATCCGAGGAATGGAAAATTTGTCTTATAAAGGAAACTCAAGGAGCTTGGCTTGTTTAGCCTAACCAAAAGAAGGCTGAGGGGGAGATATGATTGCTCTCTATAAATATATCAGAGGCATTATTTAATCTCAGTACCAATGTGGACACAAGAACAAATGGATATAAACTGACCATTGGGAAGTTTAGACTTGAAATTAGACGAAGGTTTCTAACCATCTGAGGAGTGAAGTTCTGGAATAGCCTTCCAAGGGAAGCAGTGGGGGGCAAAAGACCTATCTGGCTTCAAGATTAAACTCGGCAATTTTATGGAGGAGATAGTATGGTGGCATAATGTGATTTTGGCAATTAATTGATCTTTAACTATTCATGGTAAGTAGGCCCAATGGCCTGTGATGGAATGTTAGATGGGGTGGGATCTGAGTTACTACAGAGAATTCTTTCCTGGGTATCTGGCTGGTGAATCTTGCCCACACGCTCAGGGTTCAGCTGATTGCCATATTTGGGGTTGGGAAGGAATTTTCCTCCAGGGCAGATTGGAAGAGGCCCTGGGGTTTTTTTTTTTTTTTTTCCTTCCTCTGTATCATGGGGCACGGGTCACTTGCTGGAGGATTCTCTGCACCTTGAAGTCTTTAAACTAGGATTTGAGGCCTTCAATAGCTCAGACATCGGTGAGAGGTTTATTGCAGGAGTGGGTGGGTGAGATTCTGTGGCCTGCATTGTGCAGGAGATCGGACTAGATGATCATAATGGTCCCTTCTGACCTTAGTATCTATGAGTCTATGATAGCACAGGGGGGGAGTGTTCACCCACAGGTGATATTGTGGTTGTCTATTGTTTTCCTGTGAGAGTTTGAGAGCATAGTGCTTGTGTGGTTTCACCCACATAGTTCTTGAGGCATTTTGTCTCCTGGGTGAGACTGTGGGAGGATCCCAGAGCCCAGGCCCTAATGTCTACACAACAGTTAAACAGTCCTGCAAGCTCAAGTCACCTGGCACAGGTCAGCCACAGGTTTTTAGTTGAAGAGTAGAAATACACAGAGAGAACCGCTTATTGTACAACTCCCACCTCCAACCTATCCGCCATATTCATATATATGTAGAGATCACAAAACTGGATTTGACTAGGACAACATGAAACTTATTTGTTCAATCAAGTGAGTAAAGGATCAGGACGGCTTGAGATCTAGGAGCCTCCCAAAGGCTACAGCAAAGACTGGAGCTTTACAATCAGTTACACAAGAGTCCTGCAGCTTACAGTACACAACTATTAGCTCTAAATCATACACAGGAAGTTGTCTGAAACTCTGCATTTGTAAAATAGACAGATCCCCTATATACCAGCCAACATTGTCTACAGTGTTCATTCTTGTCTCTTGTAAAGAGAACTCATTTTGAGCCAAATTCAGTTATACCCATTGCACCCACCCCTAACACTCCACTGAATAAAGGATAAGGACAAATTGATGCAGTTTACATGACTAGGAGCAAAAAGAAAGTTACTCAGGGATTTTCAGGTCTACTCTCATGGAAGTGCCTGTAGCAAACAAAGGGATAACCATTTATACCAGCCTACAAGGAGAAGTCAGTTACAGAAGACCACAGGATGATTCCAAAGCTTATAGAAAGTTTACAAAGATTAAAAGAAAAGAAAGTTTTTAAAATTAATTTCTAGAGAGCCCTATAGACGTCTATTAGTTCCATCCCTATTAGGCTCCATATAGGACTTCTATAGAAAGGCAAGGGTTTGGTTGCATTCATTATTACAGAGATAAGTCACCACAGAAGTCAGATCAAGGCTTAGAGTCCAACTGCCATCCCCCAAATTTGGGATTTTAAATTCCATCCCATAGTTCCTTAATATGATGGATTAGCACAAGTTCCTTTGACATTTTAAATGTCAAATACAATGACTCAAACACACTGTGGTCTTCCCCATCAATATAGACAAGGTGTATATTGTATTTGTACAATACAGATAATGGATTTTGAAGAAATAGCACTACAAGCATTACATGTAGGAAGGTGTTGATGGGATTATTTGGAAATTATTTAAGGAGACAACAGGATACTGATTAATATTAGAGTTTTATGGAAAAAGCAATGTGTCAGTATAATACAGATTCTTTAAGTTGTTTTAAACAATTTTAGTCCAAGTAGTTAGGGGTTTTTAATTTTTATAAGCATATATAGTGAATGTTCAGTTTCCCCCCTATATTAAATTTGCTTGGTATAGAAGACTACTCTATTTGGCATCTACACAGCATATTTTAGCTACAGATCTGAAAGCATTTCACAAAGATGAGGAAACACATGATTCTTCATTCAGAAGAGATCAGGGCAGGCCAAGAGAAGAAATTAAAAAGAGCTTTTTTAAAAAAAAAAAAAAAAAGTTTAACCTAATCCACTGCCAGAGATTCCACTCTTCAGGGTCAAGACAATCAAGAAGCCTCACACCGCCTTATCTTTGGTTTAAGTGAACGAAGTTTTGCAAGTTAAGCACACTCTTTATTTCAGGCAAGCCCCAGGTACATACAGCTAACATCCCTCAAAGCAATTGATTACTTCTTCAACTAGCCCACCCTTTCTCCTCCTTTTATATGCTCTCAGCTAGTTTCTGGGGAAGCTAATTGAGTCCAGCTGTTTCTAGTTCCTGATCCTTAACTCTTGCTTGCCTGTATCTGGGGCTCCCTAGTCAGGACTCCAGATGGGTAGTATACTCTGGGTATGTCTACACTGCAAAAAAAGATCCAGGAGTGAGTCTTAAAGCCCAGGTCAAATGGCTTGGGCTCAAAGGGCTCATATTATGAGGCTAAAAATTTCAGTGTAGACATTCCTGCTGGGGCTGGAGGCCAGTCTCTGAAACCAGATGAGAGGGGACAGGGGAGGGTTTCAGAGACTCCACCCTGAGTAGAAATGTTTATGCTGCTATTTTTAGCCCCACAAGGCTCTGGGACTTTCTGACATGTTTTGTTTTTGCAGTGTAGATGTACCCTCTACCACCAAGCATTATTATCATAGAATCATAGAATATCAGGGTTGGAAGGGACCTCAGGAGGTCATCTAGTCCAACCCCCTGCTCAAAAGCAGGACCCATCCCCAATTAAATCATCCCAGCCAGGGCTTTGTCAAGCCTGACCTTAAAAACTTCTAAGGAAGGAGATTCCACCACCTCCCTAGGCAACGCATTCCAGAGTTTCACCACCCTCCTAGTGAAAAAGTTTTTCCTAATATCCAACCTAAACTTCCCCCACTGCAACTTGAGACTATTACTCCTTGTCCTGTCCTCTTCCACCACTGAGAATAGTCTAGAACCATCCTCTCTGGAACCACCTCTCAGGTAGTTGAAAGCAGCTATCAAATCCCCCCTCATTCTTCTCTTCCGCAGACTAAACAATCCCAGTTCCCTCAGCCTCTCCTCATAAGTCATGTGTTCCAGACCCCTAATCATTTTTGTTGCCCTTCGCTGGACTCTTTCCAATTTATCCACATCCTTCTTGTAGTGTGGGGCCCAAAACTGGACACAGTACTCCAGATGAGGCCTCACCAATGTCGAATAGAGGGGAACAATCACGTCCCTCGATCTGCTCGCTATGCCCCTACTTATACATCCCAAAATGCCATTGGCCTTCTTGGCAACAAGGGCACACTGCTTACTCATATCCAGCTTCTCGTCCACTGTCACCCCTAGGTCCTTTTCCGCAGAACTGCTGCCTAGCCATTTGGTCCCTAGTCTGTAGCTGTGCATTGGGTTCTTCCGTCCTAAGTGCAGGACCCTGCACTTATCTTTATTGAACCTCATCAGATTTCTTTTGGCCCAATCCTCCAATTTGTCTAGGTCCCTCTGTATCCTATCCCTGCACTCCAGCGTATCTACCACTCCTCCCAGTTTAGTATCATCCGCAAATTTGCTGAGAGTGCAATCCACACCATCCTCCAGATCATTTATGAAGATATTGAACAAAACCGGCCCCAGGACCGACCCCTGGGGCACTCCACTTGACACCGGCTGCCAACTGGACATGGAGCCATTGATCACTACCCGTTGAGCCCGACAATCTAGCCAACTTTCTACCCACCTTATAGTGCATTCATCCAGCCCATACTTCTTTAACTTGCTGAAAGGAATACTGTGGGAGGCCGTGTCAAAAGCTTTGCTAAAGTCAAGATACAATACATCCACTGCTTTCCCTTCATCCACAGAACCAGTAATCTCATCATAGAAGGTGATTAGATTAGACAGGCATGACCTTCCCTTGGTGAATCCATGCTGACTGTTCCTGATCACTTTCCTCTCATGTAAGTGCTTCAGGATTGATTCTTTGAGGACCTGCTCCATGATTTTTCCGGGGACTGAAGTGAGGCTCACTGGCCTGTAGTTCCCAGGATCCTCCTTCTTCTCTTTTTTAAAGATTGGCACTACATTAGTCTTTTTCCAGTCATCCGGGACTTCCCCCGTTCGCCACGAGTTTTCAAAGATAATGGCCAATGGCTCTGCAATCACAGCCGCCAGTTCCTTTAGCACTCTCGGATGCAACTCGTCCGGCCCCATGGACTTGTGCACGTCCAGCTTTTCTAAATAGTCCCTAACCACCTCTTTCTCCACAGAGGGCTGGCCATCTATTCCCCATGTTGTGATGCCCAGCGCAGCAGTCTGGGAGCTGACCTTGTTCGTGAAGACAGAGGCAAAAAAAGCATTGAGTACATTAGCTTTTTCCACATCCTCTGTCACTAGGTTGCCTCCCTCATTCATTAAGGGGCCCACACTTTCCTTGGCTGTCTTCTTGTTGCCAACATACCTGAAGAAACCCTTCTTGTTACTCTTAACATCTCTCGCTAGCTGCAGCTCCAGGTGCAATTTGGCCCTCCTAATTTCATTCCTACATGCCCGAGCAATATTTTTATACTCTTCCCTGGTCATATGTCCAACCTTCCACTTCTTGTAAGCTTCTTTTTTATGCTTAAGATCTGCTAGGATTTCACCGTTAAGCCAAGCTGGTCGCCTGCCATATTTACTATTCTTTCGACACATCGGGATGGTTTGTCCCTGTAACCTCAACAGGGATTCCTTGAAATACTGCCAGCACTCCTGGACTCCTTTCCCCTTCATGTTAGTCCCCCAGGGGATCCTACCCATCCGTTCCCTGAGGGAGTCGAAGTCTGCTTTCCTGAAGTCCAGGGTCCGTATCCTGCTGCTTACCTTTCTTCCCTGTGTCAGGATCCTGAACTCAACCAACTCATGGTCACTGCCTCCCAGATTCCCATCCACTTTTGCTTCCCCTACTAATTCTTCCCGGTTTGTGAGCAGCAGGTCAAGAAAAGCTCCCCCCCTAGTTGGCTCCTCTAGCACTTGCACCGGGAAATTGTCCCCTACGCTTTCCAAAAACTTCCTGGATTGTCTATGTACCGCTGTATTGCTCTCCCAGCAGATATCAGGAAAATTAAAGTCACCCATGAGAACCAGGGCATGCGATCTAGTAGCTTCCGCTAGCTGCCGGAAGAAAGCCTCATCCACCTCATCCCCCTGGTCCGGTGGTCTATAGCAGACTCCCACCACTACATCACTCTTGTTGCTCACACTTCTAAACTTAATCCAGAGACACTCAGGTTTTTCTGCAGTTTCGTACCGGAGCTCTGAGCAGTCATACTGCTCCCTTACATACAGTGCTACTCCCCCACCTTTTCTGCCCTGCCTGTACTTCCTGAACAGTTTATAACCATCCATGACAGTACTCCAGTCATGTGAGTTATCCCACCAAGTCTCTGTTATTCCAATCACGTCATAGTTCCTTGACATCACCAGGACCTCCAGTTCTCCCTGCTTGTTTCCAAGGCTTTGTGCATTCGTATATAAGCACTTGAGATAACCTGCTGATCGCCCCTCATTCTCAGTATGAGGCAGGAGCCCTCCCCTCACAGACATTCCTGCCTGTGCTTCCTCCCGGTATCCCGCTTTCCCACTTACCTCAGGGCTTTGGTCTCCTTCCCCCGGTGAACCTAGTTTAAAGCCCTCCTCACTAGGTTAGCCAGCCTGCTCGCAAAGATACTCTTCCCTCTCTTCATAAGGTGGAGCCCGTCTCTGCCCAGCACTCCTCCTTCATGGAACACCATCCCATGGTCAAAGAATCCAAAGCCTTCTCTCCGACACCACCTGCGTAGCCATTCGTTGACTTCCACAATTCGACAGTCCCTACCCCAGCCTTTTCCTTCCATGGGGAGGATGGACGAGAACACCACTTGCGCCTCAAACTCCTTTATCCTTCTTCCCAGATCCACGTAGTCTGCAGTGATCCGCTCAAGGTCATTCTTGGCAGTATCATTGGTGTCCACGTGGAGAAGCAGGAAGGGGTAGCGATCCGAGGGCTTGATGAGTCTCGGCAGTCTCTCCGTCACATCGCGAATCTTAGCCCCCGGCAAGCAGCAGACTTCTCGGTTTTCCCGGTCAGGGCGGCAGATAGATGACTCAGTCCCCCGGAGTAGAGAGTCCCCGACCACCACCACCCGCCTCCTTCTCTTGGGAGTGGTGGTCGTGGAACCCCCCATCTCAGGACAGAGCATCTTATGCCTTCCAACCAGCGGAGTCTCCTTCTGCTTTCTCCCCCCAGATGTATCATCTGGTCCACTCTCCACAATGGTACCTGTGGAGAGAACATGAAAGCTGTTAGTTACCTGTGTCTGCGTTGCTGGAACCTGGACATTCCCCTTTCTTCTTCTGGAGGTCACATGTTGCCAAGCTTCTTCACTGGCCTCTTGGCTCCGCTGTGCAACCTGCTCTAAATCTTTAGAGCTTTGTGCCCATAGAAGCACATCCTGACTTTTGTCCAGAAAATCCTCCGTTTCTCGTATGCAACGCAGGGTCGTTATCTGTTGCTCCAGACCTTCAATCTTCTCTTCCAGTATGGAGACCAGCTTGCACTTTGTACACACAAAGTCACTTCTGTCCTGTGGAAGAAAGACAAACATGGCACATCCAGTGCAGGTCACAACAGCTGAACCCCCCGCCCCCTTCCATATCACCTTCTTACTATGAGCTTCCTCAGAGAAGTTGGCAAGATGTAAGCCTCACTGGGCTCGCTCCAGGCGAACTCCCAGGCAAACTCCTGCTGTGTGCTGCTCTGCTGTCCCCCGCCGCTCAGCTGGTTCGCGAAGCTCTGGCTATTTTTAAACAGCCAGGCTCCCCTGAAACAAACAAACAGACAGCCCCAGTGCCCGCCCCCTGCAGGCTACCAGCCAATCAGACACTCGCTCAGGCTCTCACACTGCCCTCCCAGCAAACACACACTCAGATACTTACTCAGCAAACGCGCACTCATTGCACAGATGAGGAAACTGAGGCAAAGAGGCCAATATTTTCAAATGGGATGTCTAACTTCAGCCACCTAAATCTATACTAGGGCAGCTAAGTAAGGCTCCCACTTCTCAAAAGCTGTGAGCTTTGGCACGTCCCGTTAACCCTCTCTCTCCCCCTTCACTCTATTGGGAGCTTAGGTGCCTAACTCAGGCTTTATGAATCCCAGTGTTGTTCCAGTGTTTGTCTAGGTGCCTAAAAGTTAGGCATTGTAGTGCTGAATGTTGCAACACTTAAGTCCTTTGGTAGAGCCAGGCCCCAGCCTGGTGCCATCTCCATGGGCTGACCCTGGATCCCTGAGTGTATACAATACTATACTTCACTTCACTTCAATTTGAAATAGTGACATTTATCAAGGGGAACAGTAAGAGCTACAATTCATATTCCCATTATGCCAAGCTTCTGGGGCAAAATTACAAGCTTCCCTGACTAAGAACTCAGGTCTATCAACTAGTGTCTACTGCCTCTCATTCACTGTATGTGCTTGCAATTGTGATATCAGTTCTAGACCAGCCTGGAAACCAGTCTGAAGAACAGGAGGCATGCAGCTAGGGTGATCAGACAGCAAGTGTGAAAAATTGGGACAGTGGCTGAGGGGTAATAGGCGCCTATACGAGACAAAGCCCCAAATATCGAGACAGGCCCTATAAAATTGGGACGTCTGGTCATCCTACATGCCACAGTGGCCAAATAAGGCTGAGTAAAAGAACTGTTTATGTTAGGAAGAGGAGCACTTCCTATTTATCAGCTTCTTCAAACCTCAAGTACATGTGCTGGTATCAGTCCCAGTGCCTGCCAAATACTGCAATAGGTTATATTCTGTACGATACAGGTTCTAGGAACTGGGCTCAGATCTGGGACAGTGATAGAAAAAACTTATCTGTATACGTGGGGGAGGATAAAGACTTACTGTACTTGGGATATTGCCAAATAAACAAGGACTCAGTTGCATGTAACATGCAGCTGACTGCTTTGAACTATGCTTTCAGAGCATCAGGCTGTGTGATCTAATGCCTCAAGAGATTCTAAAACTATCTTTAATTAGCAGGTTACTGTTTCAAGAATGGAGATGAAAGTATTTGTCGCAACTGAAATAAATACTGACTCATTTACAGTCCGAATATTCTGTAGATCACTAAGGACAATATCTGTACTTTCTGCTACTTGAACGGAATCATCACCCTCGTTGGCAACTAATCTAAATTCATTCCCGTTACTAAATATTCAATCATGAAGAGGTAGTATTTTGTTCTTGGAAAAACCCAACCTCTGGTACAGAGAAGGAAGAATACCTCTTTGTGCTATTGAAAAGATAATAAATGCAATATCAAGAGTTATAGAAAATATAACAAAGCAGCAGGCCAGTGTATCCACTGGATTGGGAAATAGTAATGTTTCATTTCTGGAAATGATAATTGATCCAATTGAGCATCAACTGATATGTTCTCAATAGAAGCATTTGCTTCCAGAAGATTGAATGAATTGCTCTTTCTTATTAAAGATGAGAGCAAGTCTAGAATATAGAGCAAGTCTCCGTTCCAGCAAAGACGTATGCACATGCTTAAGTTTACAAGTTGAGTGTAACTCCACTGAAGTCATATTCAGGATTGGAACCTAAGCATGGACTTTGGTAGAATGTGGGTTCAATATAACTGTTTACATTTTGAAAAACCCAAACCGTATCAAGAACCTTTATTGATATGCTTACAACAATGATTCAACAATCAGTTTGTAAGCATCTAGAGGATAATAGTGTTAAAAGAATAACCAACATGGATTTGTCAAGAACAAAGCAGGCCAAACCAACCTAATTTCCTTCGCTGACAAGGTTACTGATCTAGTGGATGCGGGGGAAGCTGTACACATGAACATTTGATTTTTAGTAATGCTTTTGGTACAGTCCCACAGGACATTCTCATAAGCAAACTAGGGAAAAGTGGTCTAGGTGAAGTTACTATAAGGTTGGTGCACAACTGTTTGAAAGACCATGCTCAGACAGTAGTTATCAGTGGTTTGCTGTCAAACTGGGGGGATGTTTCTAGTGGGGTCCCACAGAGGTCAGTCTTAGGTCTAGTATTAGTTAATATTTTCATTAATTACTTGGATAACAGAGTGGAGAGTATGCTTATAAAATTTGCAGATGACACCAAGCTGGGAGGGATTGTTAGTATTTTAGAGAACAGGATTAGAATTCAAAACAACCTTTAGATATTGGAGAATTGGTCTGAAAATCAAAAAAGATGAAATCCAATAAGGATGAAATTCAATACAGACAAGCGCAAAGTACTTCATGTAGGAAGGGAAAAAAATCAAATGCACAACTATAAAATGGGGAATAGCTGGCTAGATGGCATACTTCTGCAGAGAATCTCGGGGGGCGGTATAGTGGATCACAAATTGAACATAAGTAAACATTGTGATGCAGTTGCAAAAAATATTCCTGAGTGTACCAAAAAGAGTGTTGTATGTAATACACAGGAAGTAGTTGTTCCACTCTGCTGAGGCCTCATCAGTGCCAAGAAGGAGTACTCTGTCCTATTCTGGGCTCCAAACTTTAGGAAAGATGGGGACAAATCTGAAAGAATCCAGAGGAGAGCAACAAAAATAATTAAAGATTTAGAAATCCTTATTTATGAGGAAAGGTTAAAAAACCTGGGCATGTTTAGTCTTGAGAAAAGAAGACAGAGGGAGGACCTGATACGTTTTCAAATAAGTTAAGGGCTTCTATAAAGAGGACAGTGATCAAGTGTTCTCCATGTCCACTGAAGGTAGGACAAGAAGTAATGCCCTTGATCTGCAGCAAGGGAGATTTAGGTTAGAAGTTTATTCCTACTATCTAACAATAAGGGTAGTTAAGCTCTGGAATAGGCTTCCAAGGAAGGTTGTGGAATCCCTATCATTGGAGATTTTTAAGTACAGGTCAGACCTCTCAGGGTTGGTCTAGGTTTAGTTGGTCCTACTTCTGCACTAGAGGCTGGACGTGATGACTTCTCTTGGTCCTGTCTAACCCTACATTTCTGTGATTCTAACCAGGTATTGAAAGTTTCATGTAAGGAATTCACGCTACAGATCTTTCCTTTTCTTGTTAATGAAATCTAAAAGGTATCACAGAACACGATGAGCCAGGGTTCAAAACAAATGCTGGCATGACTAGAATAATGCTGGTATCTGACAATCTATATTTATGAATTGGATAGAACATGTTATCACACTTGGTAAAAGCACTTCAATGCTGTTCTGCACCTTTGTTCTTTTTCTGTCATTGGAAGAGTATAAAAAGAAAAGTGGAGATCAGATTTAATTATCACATTCTTGTGTTAAAAACAATCACCATTTGCACATTCCCACATGTATACTATTCTGTAACTGAAACACTTGAGAGAGTTAACATATTCTGGGGGTTGGAACAGGCTCAAGACTAAGTCTGCATAAAGCGTAAACTGTATTTACTTTCCAGAGGAAAAGTTTTCTTTTGATTTAATTCATTGATGAGAATATTCCGAAAAAAATATTGAGGCTGCATAACAAATAAAATAACTTTAAATATTAACCTTGCTATAGCCCTTCTATAGCAGAATTCATGACAAACATAACCTTTTTAAAAGACCCCTGTATAGTAGTGTAAATGGTGAGGGGGGTTTTAAAAGCCAATCACTGCATTGTGTTCTATATCTCTGAACCACTGAACAGACTTTGTATGGAAGTATTATTCCCATTTCACAGATGGGTAAGCAGGCAGAGACGGTAACTGACCAACCAATACTAGAATACAATGACAATGACGGAACCAATACTAGAAGTCATATGTTCCTGGATCGCAGTGCCATGTTCTGTCCACTCAACCACCAGACTAAAGCTCCATGTTATTAATAGTCTTGCAGCATTTATTCATTATTGTCTGGTGTTTATGGAGAAACAACCCTATACTAACTAAAGCTGTCAGTCAATAAGGTTTGCAAGTGCTGTCTACCAGCATGCTCTTTGTTGGTGAACAGGTTAAAACAAGGGTGCATTATTCTTCTATGCTAGATATACACAGAGCAAGGGACTGGCATAGTATTATTACACAGAATTTACCAAACAGTTCATATTCATTACATTGAGACACTGCACACAGAAAATAGTGACCTGAAAGTTAAATTTTTGATAAAGGCATGTACCATAGAGGAGAAGTGTATTCTTCATGAAGGCTGCCTGTGGCTGATAGAGTAGCCTTGATCTGCACCTGGAAGTCACACCGATGTCAATGTGAGCTTTGTGCATATGGCCTTCTGTGAGGAATCATTTGGAATGCCATTTTGAACTTGAACTTACTCCTATGGAAAGAGAGAGACTTCATATTGGAGTCTTACTGATTGGAAGCATTTGCTCATCCAAAGGGAAAAACTTATGGCTGGCAATAAAAACTGGAATTTTCAAAGACCCAGTTTTGATCTAATTCTGCTCCCATTAAAGCCAATGGTGCAGATTGTACCCCACTGCACCAGTGAGGTGAAGCAAGCCCATGGCGGAGGTGTAATTTAGACTCCTACTTAGAATCATAGACTACCAGGGTTGGAAGGGACCTTGGGAGGTCATCTAGTCCAACCCCCTGCTCAAAGCAGGACCAATCCCCAATTTTTGCCCTAGATCCCTAAATGGCCCCCTCAAGGATTGAACTCACAACCCTGGGTTTAGCAGGCCAATGCTCAAACCACTGAGCTATCCCTCCCCCAAATGATGGGTTCCCAGTGGGGAAAGGAGCAGAACGCTGGCAGCTCCTCCCGTGGCTGTGCTGCCGCTCCAGCCCTGTCCTCCAGTGGGGCTGCTGCTGTACAGATGGAGGAGACACAGGTGCATGGAAGGGCAGGGGGCGGGGTGGGGCTGGAGGCGGTAGAGCTGTGCCGCAGGCCCCACATTTGGCTCCTTTCCTGGCTGTGGTTCCGAAGTCTCTGGTTCAGTAGGAGGAAGACAGAGCCCCACCAGGTAACATGGCATGGAACATGGGGAGGGGACAGGGAGGGCACTGGGGCCCCGGGCGGGGGGTGGGGCAGGGAGGAGTCACATGGAAGGTCATGTGGGAAGGTCACATGCCCCCCTTAGCTGGTGCCATCTCCCCCCTCCACGGGTAAGAAATAGATTTTACTTGCACTACTGCTACTCTGTAGACTACTTCAGGGGATGTGATAAGGCATGAGGCTGAAGGCAGAGCGGCTTAAACCACTTGAGAGCTGGATGAATCAAGCTCTGAAATTCACTGCATACTGTTCTTATTGATAATGGCATGGAGAGTACACTTATAAAGTTTGCAGATGATACCAAGCTGGGAGGGGTTGCAAATGCTTTGGAGGATAGGATTAAAATTCAAAATGATCTGACAAACTGGAGAAATGGTCTGAAGTAACTAGGGTGAAATTCAATAAGAACGAATGCAAAGTACTCCACTTAGGAAGGAACAATCAGTTACACACACAAAATGGGAAATGACTGCCTAGGAAGGAGTATTGCAGAAAGGGATGTGGAGGTAAAAGAATAAATGGACACAAATCAGATGTCAAGAATTATAACATTCATAAACCAGTCAGAGAACACTTCAATCTCTCTGGTCACTCGATTACAGACCTAAAAGTCGCAATATTACAACAAAAAGACTTCAAAAACAGACTCCAACGAGAGACTGCTGAATTGGAATTAATTTGCAAACTGGATACAATTAACTTAGGCTTGAATAGAGACTGGGAGTGGATGGGTCATTACACAAAGTAAAACTATTTCCCCATGTCTATTCCCCCGCCTCCCCCCCACTGTTCCTCAGACGTTCCTGTTAACTGCTGGAAATGGCCCACCTTGATTATCCTGCTGGTAATAGCTCATCTTAAGTGATCACTCTCCTTACAGTGTGTATGATAACACCCATTTTTTCATGTTCTGTGTGTATATAAATCTCCTCACTGTATTTTCCACTGAATGCATCTGATGAAGTGAGCTGTAGCTCACGAAAACTTATGCTCAAATAAATTGGTTAGTCTCTAAGGTGCCACAAGTACTCCTTTTCTTTTTGCGAATACAGACTATCACGTCTGCTACTCTGAAACCTGTCATAAGGCAGCATTTGATGTTTAATTTAGATATTTTACAAGTAGGGATTTGGGCTGTGATCATTTGAGTTGTGTCCTCATGTAATTTTTTTTGTAATTACCCCTGTGAGATGTAAAAGCATTAAGCCTTGGCCTAACTTTGCTCCTACTGAAGTCAGTGGGTAAACCCTGATTGACTTCAATGGGAACAGAATGAGGCCGATGCTTTGTTTTGAAAATCCCCTACTCCTGCCCATAATTCATCGTGATGAGGTGTGGGAGTAGAACAGCATTTTTCCAGCAATATAATATACCCCACTCCTTATAAAGTGATTTAACTTCACAGCATTTCTGACTGACACAGGCTGTGTTTAGCCTTGATCCAGCCATTCAGGTGAACGTGAGAAATTTGGAGGGGATTTTTTGCACTTGCATGATGATCAGATTTTTTGCTACTCTTGTCACTTGTGAGATCTTTGTTTTGGAAAGTCAGAGGAGTTAAATCCTTGAGGAAAACAAATTAGTCTTCCTTCTTCCTGAGATTGCTTTAAATGTAGCTTCATGATGTATTAAGGAAGTGAATCCCAAGTAAACAGTGTATGTAATGGCAACTAATTTGTTATGTTTAGGGCAGAAAATAAAGCAAGATAACTGCTTTATGATGATTACAAGTGAAAATTTCACATCTTGAATTGCACTGCTGTAAGTAGAAATGACTGCTTTCTACAGCATCTGATATATTCATAAGAATCACAGCAATGAAATCAGTAATGTATTGTGAGGATGTAGCAGATAACCATCTGATTAATGATAAATGTGCATCAGACTCTGTTTATGGTTCTTATGGTTTTGAGTCTAAAAAGATGAATGCATTTTAAAAATATGGCTGATTTTATGTTATTTAAATTTTAGACAAGCACAGAAACATTAATAGTTAGAGCTGGCTGAAATTCTTTGCCTGAAGTTTTTTTTCTCCAAACAAACAAAATGCAGATTCAGGTTAACCAAAACATTTCATGTTTTTTTTTCTTTTTCTTTTTGGTTTTGGGCAGCAAAATAAGGGGGTGAGGTGGGGGGAGTAGGGAGGGAAATTCAGAAATGTCTGAGTGAACTGCTTTGACATTTTGGTGGGGGCTAGATTTGCAAGGGGATGTAGGTGCTGTTGTCAGATGTTTGGCTGCGTGTGTGTTCTCCCTGTGTGCTGTCCCAGCTCTGCACAGACAGTTGGCACAGCAGATCTCGAGAGAACCACTCAATGACCACAAAATCCGTTAAGGTGCGAAGGCACTTGGTCAGGTTTATTGTCAGCAAAGCCTAGTCCTAGCTCTCTGGACCAATGTCTACAGTTACACTAGCACATGTATGCCTGTGACAATGGACGCGGCTCAGTCAGTGGCAGGACTTTCCACTGCCCCCTTGGCTGGACAAAGACACTCCCTCTGAGATACATCTTTATACACAATACAAATTACGTATTACCCCTGACATATTAGGGTGCCACCCTCTGACTAGTAGGATGCCACCCATTGCCTTGTACATGTTGGTTTGATCAAATCATCTCTATCCATCACGCTGTCGTCCCGACCTTATCTTTAGAATGGGTCAGTATGTTCCTGTTATGTTTGGGGAATGTCCTGGTATCAAGGTGTTCTGGTACCGCCCTTCTGGAATGTGGTTGCGTATATATTCTTATGCCTAGCACTACTTAGGAATGTATGTTTCTGTAATATCAGCCCTGTTCCTGCCAGATTCTGTGAGCAGGGCCTGCCTCTTGCTTACAACTTATTTTTTCTTTATATTAGCAAGTTTTGATCATTACTTTAGCCCAGGACTCATATTGGGCCTCTAATACAAGGCCTTATGTTTCAGGGCCTCTTCCTACTACAGGTGCAATACACAAAACGGAGGAGGAGATGGTGGTGCCCATGTCCCCTTTTAACCAATAACCCAGGGTTAGAGTACTCACCCTGCATGTGGGTGATAATAAATACTAATTTGGAGCAGGAACTGGAATCAGGGTGTTCTTCCTTCCAGATGAGTGCCCTAACCCTTGGGCTATTGAGTCACTTTCACTCTCTGTGTAAATTAAATATTCATTGGGTCAATGTGGAACAGCTTCAGCAGGATTGTTGAGGGTATGTCTATACTATGAACTGGTGGTGTAACTCCCAGCCCAAGGAGACATACCCAAGGTCATGTTCTGGGGTGCAATCCAGACTAGTGACATGTTGTATCATAATCTGCCCTGTAACCTTGGATGCTTTAAAGTGCTCTGCTGCCATTTGCCTGGATGCTCCTAGCCAGCATACAAGCATGCCCTTAGTGTCTATGTGATCAGCAGCTCTGAGTCCAGCAGCCTGTTTGTTACATTACTGCCACACTCTGGTCTCCACCAGCCATAGATGTACCTGGCAAGATGACCCCAACACCCTTTAGCCCCAAGTTTTCCCCAAACCATGTGCTTTGCAATGTCCTGCCTTTGCTGGACTATTCAGAGGAATAATAAGGTTTGTTTGCTCCTGTAAAGAGACAAACGTCACAGCTTGTCACTCTAACTGGTGTAAACAATCACTTCAATTCAAGCACAGTCCTGGGTTGGTTTAGATTAAGAGTTAAACAATTTTATTAACAACAGTAGATAGAGTTTTAAGTGAGTTCAGGTATGAAGGATAGTGTTAGGAATGGTTAAAAGCAAACAAAAGTGCAAGATACTTTCTAGAGAATAAAACTTAAACCTACAGACCTGGTTCAAGGTAGAAGTCTTACAACACTACCTTCCAGCAAGATGGCTGACCACCCACTTAGGATTTCCCACAAAGTCCAAAGTGCTCAGTTCCTTTGTAGGTGAAAGAGGGGCAAAGATCCACAAGTTCTTTGACAGTTCAGTGTACATGACACTGTAATTTTTAAAAATTCATGCTGGTATATCCTCCAACGTTGTTTTTAGTAAGCAGGCTTTGAAATAGATATTTTAGCTTGTACATTTAACGAAAAAGCTAGCCCTGAGGAACATTCCCATCATGCTGTGTTTGTTCATTGTAAATAATCTTAAAATACATACAGTCTTGTTGGCTCCTTGCCTACACTGTCCTAGCAATATTCAAGTGATTAGAAGACAATGTAAGTGAGTTGGAGAAAGATGATTGTTGGGACAATTAGTATGTGACAAACACTGTCCTCTTTAAAAGAAATCACCTTTTACTCAGCTCAGCCAGCTAATCAGTGGCCCATATCTTCAGCAGTCGGTGGGGAATGGTCAGCGGAGCTGAAGAGGTGGGTTGTAAAGGTGGCTTTAATCCAGGGGGAATCTCCAATGACACAAAGCAGCCTTAATGCCCCAGCAACTAAACACAAGGAATTACATCAGAAGTGTTTTAGAAAATAAAATGTCTAACTGCTATCTCTGCACATGCACTTGGAGGTGACCATTTTGTGTGATGCTGGCAATATGGGAGCTCATATGTGATAGACCATAAGCCACTTTCAGAACACAGTGCTGATTAATAAACCATAACAAAATCCAGCAATTACTAACTTACTCACACCATTAACTCCCATGGTGTATCTGCTAAAATGTGAATGGAACCGCTCCAGATGATGCCACAGAGAGTAATCAGGCGCTGGTTCCACCTCCTCCTGACCCAATCCCAAAGTACTGTACAGTCTGGTCAGAGCCTCGTGAAGAATTTAGGTAAATGGGAAGCCAGTACAACTTCTTGTCCCACTCATCACTGTTCACCTTTGAGAGTACTCTCCATGCTAAGCCTGCTGCAGATATCCACAAACCACAATTGAGATTCCAAGTTTGAGGAACTGGGTTTCCCTCAAAGTTACTGCATAAATACTGGGGTAATTAGCCAAGAGACAAGATGCTCCCAGCACTAGTCAGCTCAGCTTTATAAGGCTCATATATAGCAGAACATTGGAGCCCACTTTCAAAACACAGTTAATTATTCAATTATTCCCATAATGTCATAGTGTAAACCCCTAGTGGGGTGCAGATTTGGAGGTATATGAGTGGAGTGTAGCCAACACCGCCTCCTGTCTCATCCTGCCTCATAGATTACATCCCTCAGGGTGTCACCTCCCTGCTCACTCTATTGCTAGGTTCCTCAGCTGATTAATCCAGGGATCAGATTCCAAATCTAAGAACCTAGGACTCCTTTTAAGATTACTGAATAAGCCTTTGGACAATCCTGTTGGTCAAAAATGGACACTTGTAACAAATTTCATTATTTGCTTTGTGAGTCTGTGTTCCTCAGAATTCCTTACAGCATTTCACTGGCACCAGAGCAAGCTGTCACCCAGAACAGGAGGACTGCAAAGGATCCTGTCACATTGTGTCAATGGGCCAATGTGCTGCATTGTAGGGAAGCTCTTCTAGTGACATGGCAAGGAGCTTACCAGCTGTCTGAAACTCCTCGGAGCGATTTGGTCTCACCTTCACTAGAAATAAAGTTTCATCTGTTTGTGCTCCTCAGATCACAACAAAGCATTCAGAGCAGAAGAATGCTATGTTGCCTCCCTTTTTCAAAACACGCAGCAGAACATCCTGACATGCTGCAGAAGAATGGACAGACAGAATTTAAGCTGAAACTGGACTATTGTTAACTCAATATTTTTAAAAGAATAAAGAACTTGCAAGTGTCTGAGGAATACTGTTCTCTCACACTGGGATATTCTCCTGCTCCCGACACGCCATTCTCTCCTCACTGTTTTCAGTCTCTTAATCTTAGAACCCAGGGGATGGCCAGAGGGCCAGCTTTGGCTTCAGTCTTAATTAGAACAAGGAGAGATGGCAGCCATGTGTAGTAAGGGTTGCCTCTCCAACCAGCTGCAGTAAGTGGATAAAAGCATGAGAGATGGTAACTCTGAGATTACCCTGTTTGTCTCTCCCAAGAGACTGAGGGCAGGATTAATTAATCCTACAGCACCTTGTCTGCTCCTGGGAACTGGCTGATGCAGGAAGGAGCTGTCTAATGGTCAAAGGTACAAATTGCACATCATGCATGTATCCCAGCAGTTGTGCTTGTGTTCTCTAGTGGCTGAAAGCTGTTGGAACACATTCACTGTAAATCCTTTCTTATCTGAATGCTGTTTCTCTTGGACTCATGGTTTTCTTCAACCTGGCATGGAGAATGCAAGTCAATGCAACAGCAGAAGCTTTTCAGCCACTGAGCTGCAAGGGGTTTGAATGTGATCTGCAGAATTAGGAAATTCTAGTGCCAAAGCTAATCCAACAGGAAATGGAAACTGAAAGAGCTGGTTTGAAAACTTCCATCAAAAACAGAAGAGAGTGTTGCATCATGTGTAAATATAAAATCTGTTTTCATTAGAGAACATGGTAAACAATAACCCATGCTTGCAGAAGCAGAAATCTCCCCCACAAAATAAATAAAACAATAAACCATATCATGATCATTCCTGGCTGTGCTTGTTCTCATCATCAAAACTGAAGGAGACCTGTCAAAAAAAAACCCCACTCTTCTCTCATTCTGGGAAATTTCTTCTATGAAATTATTGGCCCAAATTCCATACACACTGCCCCACTTTTCTGAAGTAATGCCACCAAAGTCAATGGAATTATAGTGCTGTCACTGAAAACTGAATCTGGACTCATTTCCCATAGTTGGCCTTTCAGCAAGAGACTTTTTCCCCAAATGCCCTGTGACCAAGATCTAAATCCCTTCCCTCTGTATCCCCAGCTCCATGAAGTACAATCCACCCACACAAGACAAGCTCATCTCAGAGTGTACCTCTCCTAATGGGGAAGAAAGCTGCCATCAAATAAATCCATACAAACAGATGAATGAAATGATTCCTACTAAGAGAAAACACAAAAAGAGTTTTATTAAAGAGGAAACCTACAAAAAGTGGAAACATGGATAAATTGCTAAGGGTAAGTATAAGAGAACACTACAAGCATGTAAGGATAAAAAAATCAGAAAGACTAAGGCACAAAATGAGTTACGGCTAGCAAGGGACATAAGAGACAATAAGATGTTCTATAAATACATAAACAGTCAGAGAAAGGTGAAGGAAAGCATACTTTCTCTATTTAGCAGAGAATGAGAGCTAATAATGGATGGCATCAAGATGGCGGAGGGGTTTAGTGCCTATTTCACTTCAGTCATCACTAAAAAGGTAAATGGTGACAGATACTTAACAATTAATATTAACAAGGGGAAAGGAACAAGCCAAAAAGGTCAAAAAAAAACCAAAAACAAAAAAAAATCACAGGTTAAAGAAGATTTAGATAAGTTAGATGTATTTAAGTTGGCAGGGCCCAATGCAATGCACCCTAGGGTATTTAAGGAAGTAGCTGAAACAATTTCAAAACTATTAGTGATTTTCTTTGAGAACTGATGGAGGAGGTCCCAGAGGACTGGAGAAGGGCAAACAGGGAACATATCTTTAAAAAGGAGAACAAAGAGGATCCAGGAAAGTTACATACCAGTCAGCATAACTGAAACCTGGAAAGATACTGGAACTAATTAATCAAGTTGTAAGCACTTAGAGGATAATAGGGATGTAAGGAATAGCCAACATGAATTTGTCACGAACAAACCATGCCAAACCAACCTGATTTCCCTCTCTGACAGGGTTACTACCTAGTGGATAGGAGGAAGCTGTAGATTTGATTTATCTTGATTTTGGTAAGGTATTTGGCACTATCTCACAAGACATTTTCATAAGAAAACTAGGGAAATGTGATCTAGAAGAGTAACAAGTACAAAACAGGTTGAAAGACCTTATTCAAAGAGTAGGTAAATGGTATGCTGTCAAATGTATGTGTGGGGGACATATCTAGTGAGGTCCCATAAGGATCTGGCCTGGGTCCGATACTAGCAGTATTTTCATTAATGGCTTGGATTATGCAGTGGAGAGCATGCTTCTAAAATTTGCAGATAACATCAAGTTGGTAGGGGGTTCTAGCACTCTGGAGGACAGGATTGTAGCTCAAAACAACCTTGATAAGCTGGAGAATTGGTCTGAGATGAGAGCAGACGAGGATTTGAGAGTCTAAACTGCAACCGAATGTGTATGCCATGCTGAAAATCCTAATATTTCCTGGTCTCTGATTAAATATGGCTGAAGTAAGAATGCTGTGCTTGTTAGTACTGCTTCATCACTGTTGTTTTGTACTCTATAGTACCCATTAGCAAAAGGTTAGACTCATCATTGCCCTGCAGTTTTGTAATCAGGGAGAATTGTGTGAGAAGATAAATCCCATAGGGGCAGTAGGATGTATTCATTTCACTTATACAGAAACAAGAAATGGGTGTAAACGCTACTTATTTCATTTGATTGTGCTGCTCCTGAGAACTGCGGAGAAGCCTTGAACCCGAGTCTCATATTACAGTGCAGAGCACCACTGCAACTACAGTAGTTGAATGAGGTGGCTTACAGCCAAACCTGTTGCGGGTGAAAATTAGTAGTTATACTACAATAGTGCTTTCCCTTATGTCTTTATTTTCTGTTCTTCTTCCAGAACTTTTGTTTGTCTGAGAACACTGTTATCCCAGAAGCAGCAAGTGTCACTCAAGCTGAGGTGAGAGAGAGATTTTTTTCATTACTTGACTTGTTATACAGGCAATTATCCAGCCAGCCCTTAGCATTACTGAGAAGGCAGGTCTGACATGGGCCAAATAACACTTAGAGTTAATGGTACCATGTGTTCTTCATTGATGTGAGTGCTTACCTGTAGTGGAAGGGAACGGTTGATGGTAGCAGTCTGTGGGGAGAGAAGCTGATAGAGATGATTACTCAGGTGCTCCTAAAAGGCCAGACTGCCAAATAGGAAGTGATGTTCATTTCAGAGAAGGTGGCTGTGGAATCAGTGGTGTGGTGTGATCTGTCTGTTGCTATATGGAAATGGTGAGGGAATTAGGAGGGGAAAAGTGGGGGTTAGATCAAAGGGGTGAAAGTTCCCTTAATATCTCAGCATCCAGGTTATGGTAGTGAGTAAGGGAGAAATCCAGGTTAAAAGCCCAGGAGAGTCTATAGAAAAACAGACCAAACCCTTACTCAAGAAGGGCCCATTACCCAGTTTATGATGAGGGCCCAGGAGTCTCTTCTGCCTGGCCATTGGATGTGCACAGGCCAAAGAAAAAAAAAAGGCAGGAGGATTGTCACAATACAGTTCCTAATAAAATGTCATGATTTCCCATATATACCAGCCTCACTTCCAACCCAGGTCAGGTGATTTGACTCCTGCAGGGGTGAAATCTCTCATCCTCATTATTTACTGGGCCTGGTCATGAGGCAGGGAAGGTATGTGTATGTGCCCGTCACTCACTTCTGTGGGTTCCTGCTCCGTGTGAGGGTGCTGGGGCCAGCAGGGGTCAGCGTCTGTCAGTCTGAATGCCCTGTTCTTGTGGCAG
Organism: Eretmochelys imbricata; assembly: GCF_965152235.1. Classification (NCBI taxonomy): domain Eukaryota; kingdom Metazoa; phylum Chordata; order Testudines; family Cheloniidae; genus Eretmochelys; species Eretmochelys imbricata. The sequence continues at coordinate 54,921,078 of NC_135572.1, read as the reverse complement.
CAGCTCATCCTGTGAAGGGACACATGTGAGTTGCTGGCTCCCCAGCAGGTTTGTTTATTCTTCCTCCTGTTCTCTTTGTGTCTTCTCTTTCCCAGCAGAACGGTGCTGAGATGGGGAAGGATGGGCTCAGGCTGTGCAGTGCCAACCATGGTTGTCAAGTACCTTCCCTGTCACCTGCTCTCTTAGCACCAGAGACAGCAGGTTCCTGATAGAGGCTTGGAGGGAGCATCACCCAGAAGAAAAGAGACTCCTGCCCATGGTGAGTGACACATCCTTTTCCTGGAGTTATCAGGTAAATAATATTGGACTGATCTGTGTGGGAACCCTTCACTCCTAGCCCCTCCCATCCCTCAACGGATCTGTATGGGCGGGGGACAGTTCTTACACAGTTTCAAGAAGAAAGAGAGGGGTCCCTGCCTTTCCTGAGATCTAATGGCACCAGAACAGTTGTATTTGCCTTTCAGGGGAAAAATACTCTTGAGGGTAGCTAAACCATTTATCCTTACTGAATAGGTATGGAGTTCACTTCTGAAACAGATCACACACTTTGGTTGGCCCTTCTTTGACAGAATGCCTGTAACTGCATTTTCAGAGAAATAAGAGGACTTTGAGAAATTAGTCTAAGTGTCTGTCATAAATATAAAGGGAAGGATAAACACCTTTAAAATCCCTCCTGGCGAGAGGAAAAACCCTTTCACCTGTAAAGCGTTAAGAAGCTAGGATAACCTCGCTGGCACCTGACCAAAATGACCAATGAGGAGACAAGATACTTTCAAAGCTGGAGGGGGGGAGAAATAAAGGCTCTGTCTGTCTGTGTGATGCTTTTGCTGGGAACAGAACAGGAATGGAGTCTTAGAACTTAGTAAGTAATCTAGCTAGATATGCGTTAGATTCTGTTTTGTTTAAATGGCTGATAAAATAGCTGTGCTGAATGGAATGGATATTCCTGTTTTTTGTGTCTTTTTGTAACTTAAGGTTTTGCCTAGAGGGATTATTTATGTTTTGAATCTAATTACCCTGTAAGGTATTTACCATCCTGATTTTACAGAGGTGATTCTTTTACTTTTTCTTCTATTAAAATTCTTCTTTTAAGAACCTGATTGCTTTTTTCATTGTTCTTGAGATCCAAGGGTTTGGGTCTGTGTTCACCTATGCACATTGGTGAGGATTTTTTTTATCAAGCCTTCCCCAGGAAAGGGGGTGTAGGGTTTGGGAGGATTTGGGGGGGAAAGAAGTTTCCAAGTGGGCTCTTTCCCTGTTATATATATTTGTTAGACGCTTGGTGGTGGCAGCAAAAAAGTCCAAAGGCAAAAGGTAAAATAGTTTGTACCTTGGGGAAGTTTTAACCTAAGCTGATAAAAATAAGCTTAGGGGGTTTTCATGCAGATCCCCACATCTGTACCCTAAAGTTCAGAGTGGGGAAGGAACCTTGACAGTGTCCAAGACAGCGAATCTTCCAAAATCTATCATCTGATCACAACAGATAATGGCAGAGAAACAACATCAACTTGTGACTCACCAGGCCTTTCAGAAGAGGCTGGAAATTAATAACACAACTGTTTATGTATTTGATACTTGGGGAAAATGTTTCCATAATAGAAGTTCAACAGAGTAATAGCATAGTCTTAGTGAATTCATTCTTGAAAGCTCACAGGAGACTCTGGTGCATAAAGAAGTGTAGTGTGTGATATTGTCATTTCTCTCCAACTAAAACTAACCTGATTTCAAAAGAGAGAAATCAGATTTGAGAAAGACATGCTCAGTATGAGTAATGGGCTTGAATCTGATCAAAGTTAATGACAACAAAAAAGAAACAAAAAAATTGATCACAGACTTTCAAGCAAACAAAGATACTTCAAGAGAATGCTCTAAGGCATGAACATATATCTGAGAACAATCATACTGAACCTTGTACACGTTACACAGCTGCTCAGAAAGTTAATGATTTCACCTGTTCTGGAATGATAGGTGCCAAGGCACAAGAGAAGGTAATAGGAGAAGCCTTGTCATACAGCTTGGAACAGCTTTTATTCCATTTCAACAGAGCCATGTGGCAAGCAACTGCCTTTATTTCCTGAGACCCAACAGAAGAAGAGCAGCAGTATTTGAGGGGTGGGAAAGCACCCGCACGCATGTCAATATGTTTACTTTTCTGACAGTGAATTTCATACCCAATCTCATCACAGCAGGAGCCATGCTGGGCCCTTCTTAAAACAAACCTCTTGAATGAATTTCCAACCTAGAATTTAAAAAAAAAATCTCATTAGCCACCTTCAATTTACATGCAAAAATATGACATGCCAAAAATGATGCTGGCAAAAAGCCAATTTCACCTGCTAGCGCTCCGCTTCATAAACATTTTGCCAATAGGCAGAACAGGAGGTTGGGAAATGAGCCCATGTACATTTTGACCTCTACAGAGAATATCTCAAAATTCAGCAACAGTTAGTGATAACTCAAACTTCATGAGCAGAGGTGGGATAGAAAATTCTCACAGAACACAGATGCATCAGCAAGTGCTATGAAATAGCCCTTCATTTAATGTGTGGATTGGTATTAGCCCATAATTAACAATAGTGGAAAATTACAACATGTGCCAGATACTGCAGCCTTACCTACCAGAAATGTTAATGTAAACCAGTTTTACAGAACGGTCTTGCAACCTGTCTTGACATACCTATTCTTCTGGGTGGAGAATTGAGTTCTTCTCTGCATATATAAAATAGTCAAATTGGAGGCTTCAACTCAAGCTATAATTCGTTGACTAAAATCCATCAACAGTCCTCAGTTGTCTGCCGCAGCTTTTACTGTTTGCAATGTTGTTGCAGCTGTGTTGGTCCCAGGATATTAGAGAGACAAAGTGGGTGAAGTAATATATTGTACTGGATCAACTCCTGTTGGTGAAAGAGACAAGCTCCACAGAGCTCATCTTCAGCTTTTATAGATCTTCATGAGACTTCTTACAGAATTTAAAAAATGACAAAATCTTGAAAAAAATAAGATGTGAAAAAAGCAAGTTTAATACATAAATGATAAAGTTCTGGAGCTGCAGCCATAAAGGTTTACAGGAAGGAAGTAATATAAGAAATTCACTATTTTAAAGCCACCAGAATAACTTTAAAGTTGCGTTGACTCTTTTGATAGTTAATGTGGCAGAACATCTGTATACTCTGCAGAATCAGAGAGAGAGAGAGTATGGACAGATGAGCAATTTAAAATTAAACTGGACTATTTATAACTCAATATTTTCAAACGTAAAGTTGCAATGGAGTGCTATTATAATTATGTATATTAGAGTAGCATCTGGAGGCACTAACCAAGATCAAACCCTGTTGAGCTAGGTACCATATATCCATAATGAGAAATAGTGCCTTCCCCAAAGAGTGTATAATCCAAGTTTATAAGACAGACAGACGGTAGGAGGGGAAACCGAGGCACAGAGAAGTAAAGTGACTTGCCTTATGTCACACATCAGGCCAGTGGAATATGTGGACATTGAACTCAGGCCTTCCAATTTGCAGTTTAGAGCCCTGTCCTCCAGATCATACCGAGCTGAGAATTCTGGAGTTTTACATAATGTACAATATCACTAATAGACATTGTGATAGCATTGTATCATTAAATATCTTAAAGGCTGTGCTTTGTTACAAGATATCTGGCTACATCTTTGATAAAAAGTTCTACTGTGCGGGAAAACATGTTCAATAAACTCACTTCTCTTGAGACTCAGCATGCACAGTGTTCATTTGTTTTTTACAGCAGTGGCTCTCAATCTTTCCAGATTACTGTACCCCTTTCAGCAGTCTGATTTGCCTTGCGTATCCCTAAGTTTCACCTCACTTAAAAACTACTTGCTTACAAAAGTGGCAAAGAGTCCTGTGGCACCTTATAGACTAACAGACTAACAGGTGCCACAGGACTCTTTGCTGCTTTTACAGATCCAGACTAACATGGCTACCCCTCTAATACTTGCTTACAAAAGCAGACATAAAAATACAAAAGTGTCACAGAACAGTATTACTGAAAAATTGCTGACTTTCTTATTTTTACCATATAGTTATAAGATAAATACATTGGAATATAAATATTGTACTTACATTTCAGTGCATAGTATATAGAGCAGTATAAACAAGTCATTGTCTGTATGAAATTTTAGTTTGTACTGACTTCGCTAGTGTTTTTTATGTCTACACCCCCAGCCAGAGCCCTCACACACCCCCATGCCCTGGACCCCTGAGCCAGCCCAGTGAAAATGCATGAGTGAGTGAGGGTGGGGAGAGCAAGTGACAGAGGAAGGGGGGATGGAGTGAGCAGGGGTGGGGCCTCAGAAGGGGCAGGGCATGGGTGGGACCTTATAGGAAGGGCGGGGCAGGAGGAAGGACAAGGGTGTTCGGTTTTGTGCAAATAGAAAGTTGGCAACCCTAGCAGCTAGTGAGCCATTAAGCCTATTTGCTCTGACATTGTCTCTTAATAACCCTTAGTGTAAGTGGTTAGGCAACTATTAGAATGGGCTTCCTTCTTTCACTAGGTGGGTGAGGCTCTGCTACCCACTGAGAGCCCTAGGTTGGACTAACCATTCCCATAAATGGTAAAGAAACACTACCATAGTGACAGCTCCAGATGCACTATTAATAATTTTAAAAGAGCAGCCCACATTTGTCACATACCTCCCCTCTTTACTCATACACTCATAGACTTTAAGGTCAGAAGGGATCATCATGATCATGTAGTCTGACCTCCTGCACATTGCAGCCACAGAACCTCACCCACCCACTCCTGTAATAGACTCCTAACCTCTGGCTGAGTTACTGAAGTCTTCAAATCATGGTTTAAAGACGTCAAGTTATAGAGAATTCACCATTTACAGTAGTTTAAACCTGCAAGTGACCCATGCCCCATGCTGCAGAAGAAGGTGAAAACTCCCCTGGGTCTCTGCCAGTCTGACTCGGGGAAGATTCCTTGCCAGCTCCAAATATGGTGATCAGTTAGACCCTGAGCTTGTGGGAAAGACCTGCCAGCCAGATCCCTGGGAGAGAATTTTCCACAGTAGCTTAGAGCCCTCCCCATCTAGTGTCCTCTCTCCAATGTAGGTGTATGCTCACAGACATACCTGGGAAATTCTCACCTGCCCCCGTGAGCCTCCTGTTACTGTGTCTGGAACTGGAATCTGATCCTGCTCTTTCCTTCTCTCATTTTTCTCCTAGGTATCGTAGAAGGTGGCCTTCCCCAATTCCTTAATTTGACAGTTACCAGAGGCGTACACCAGGGTTATCTTCCTGCTTGGGCAGTGAGGGTAACATCCACCGGAATACTTTGGGTGGTCAGGACAAGACCGGACCCCATGACAAGCCAGTCATGATCCATCCAAACAGGGCCTTCCATGAGTTGACGGACAATGCCAAAGAAGCAGTATTTCTTTCTTCTGCACTTCTAAGGCTATGTCTACACTATGGGCTCGGGGTATGATTCCTCTGCTCTTGTACACATACTTGTGCTGGCTCTCATCAAGCCCACCTGAGCGCAAATTCCAGTGCAGCTGCGGTCGCACTGGTCGCGGCAGTGGAGGTATGGCTGAGCTGTGCTGAGCACAAACCCGCCTGAAACCGGTGGGTATGTACTTGGCCCAGCTCAGCTGTGCCCCCACTGCGGCTAGCAGTGCTACCATGGCGACACTGCTATTTATACTTGTGCTAGCTTGATGAGAGCTAGCACAAGTATGCGTACACTACCAGGGAAATCACACCCCTAGCTGTTCATAGCCTCAAGAGATGTTCCGCTCAAGTTCAGCCCCCTCCACTCAAGTAAGCCAAAGAGATGATCTGTAACAATGCACTGATTCAGAAAATGCTAATTTTCCTAGCATAGGTGTAAATCAACATAGCTTCAATGGGTCCATTGGAGCTATGCCAGTTTACACCAGCTAACATTCTGGCCGATTACTGTGTGTGTGTATATATATATATATATTAGTACTCAGTCTTTATGTGAGTGAAGTGAATTTATCCCTGAATCAATTGAATTACCCTGCTTTGAAAAAATGACTAATTTTTTATTTTTAAAGAGCAGGTTTATAATTTCATTAAGTGTGGAAGCTAATGTGTTTGCAAAAACTGGCTTTGGTAACCTTAAACATTTTCCAAACTGGACCACTACAGATCCAAGTAACCATTGTAATTATTATTCTTGTAATGCAAATGTGATTTTATATATTGATTGCACTATCAAAGTCTAATTAAGGGGCCTAATTCTTACTGGTACTCTGTACCTACAGCTCCCACTAAGGACCATGGCTCTGATTCAACAAAGCACTTCCATGCTTAATACTTTTGTTCATTATGGGCCAAATCCTGCAGTCCTTATTCAAACATAACTGCATCTGAAACTGGACCTCACTGAGACTAATAAGGTGAGTAACTCCTCACAAATATAAGAAAGAGATTCACAAACTGGCCTTCTGTGATCAAGCCATATGTAAACCTCTCTGCTCATGTTTCCCCAGCTGTTCAATAATCAGGGTATTAGGATTAATTAGATAATTGGCCTGATTCTATGACATGCTCAGCTCCTCAGTTTCTTTTTTCCAGAAGGAAAAATGCTTTAAAAAAAAGCCAAAAAACCCCAACAGCTTTTTATTGCACAAAGAGGATCCATTTGTGAAAACTGCCCCTCATTTTGTAGTCAGCAACAAAGACTTTGAGGCAAACCTATAATTTTTGCCAGGTTTTACAAAACCACACAAGCATGACTTTTGGCAAATGCTGACAATCTACCATCCTTGACTGCTAATTAGAACCCATGTTTCTCTTTTCCATACAATATTTTCAGAGTTAAGCATCAGAATCTAATACCTGGGGATATATTTATTTAATTGACTAATCTTAATCTACACTGAACCAGGCTGCTTGATCCTTGTCATGAATAATGATTTCAAATATTGTGAATGATGTGACCATTTCCAGAGCACGATCGTTATCAGAACAATCCAACAGAGTGTGCTAATGTACTGTAAAAGCCGAAGCTGCATACAATGGAATATCTTGTATTTTTAACCAGAGTTGTCCTTTCTGTTAAAACAATGATCAGCAGAAACTCCTTTGTCTGTTTTTTAATGATTTATAATGTCTCTAAAAGAAAGAAGTGCTCACGAAAGCTTATGCTCAAATAAATTTGTTAGTCTCTAAGGTGCCATAAGTCCTCCTTTTCTTTTTGAGGATACAGACTAACACGGCTGCTACTCTGAAACCTAGCTGAAGATTGAGGGAGGAAACACTCAAAAATCAGGATTCAGTAGATATAATGTAGGGATTAGCTGAATTATTACTTGGTTGGTGATTTTAGTCAGCCACATCTTGCCAATGCATTAAAAGCCAGGACTCTCATCCACAATCAGGTTGTGAATGGTACTGATTTATTGACAGTCGATGTTGCATTCATTTGTAGAAGCTGGTGGAGACTCTGGGTATGGGTCATGCCTGGTCCACCATCTGTTGCTATGACATCTGAGGAAAGTGGAATGATAATGGACGTTGGTCTCCTTAGCACTTGTCCCCTTGGGATGAATATTGTAGTGGATGGCTTTGTGCAGGTTGTCATAGTCTTGACAATTTTGCAGCTAGAAGTTGTATTCAGCAACTGTGCAGGGTACAGCATGTAGGATTGATTTTTAAAGGCCATAATGTCATAGCTACTTGTCTGAATAACAGATGGCAAAACAAAAAGATGCACTTTTTTAATAGCTTTAATGCACTTTTTTAATTCCAGGGTGTCAGTAGGGAAATGTTCTGGTGACTATACTGAATATTTCCCTGTGAATGGCAGGACAGAGGGTGGGGCCTGGGCAGAGATAGGGCCAGGGAACTCACTACTCCCTAGACCCTCCTGCCCCCAGCCACTGGAAGGCAGGGAAGCTGTGTAAGTGCCTCATAGATGCTACTTCAGACATGATGCGTCTTGGGCTGCAGCCACTCTGCAGCCTGTGGGGGAGGATTCATAACCCCCTGCTCATTCTGTGCATCTCCCCAGCATCCCCAAACTGCTGTTTCAACACCCACCACCTTTTGTCACGTTCTGACTGAAAAAACCTGACCACCCAATTCTTAGTGTCTTTTGAACCTAGACATGTACGTGTACCTAGACAACAGAGTTGATAACTCTTAGGCCAAGTTTCAACAGAAAAGTCTTCAAATTTTCAATGCACAACCCTTGCCACCCACTATCTGATGTTTAGAATAATGTGTAAAAAAAGGAAGGAAATACATTTGCATTTGAAATTCAGTTAAAAAAAAATCCACAAACTCATTTCTTCCTCAGCAACAGAGTTCTCATTTCACTCTAAGTTTGGAACTAATAACACTCTATTTCTATAGGTAATTTTCCTTGGATGCCAAACTGAACCAAAGCACAAAGTAATTCTTGTTCTATGCCCAAAGCCGTAGCATTTGCAATTATAGTATTGTGGGTAACAGCGGGGCAAGTTATGAGCTCCAGAGAAAGAGTTTGATTTCCTTATACCCTTCATGACTCATCTAATACAAGCAGAAAGAGAAATATAATGTTTCCTGCACAATAATGGTCATTTCCAAAACTGAGTGCAGAATAAAAATGATCAACATAATGTCTATTTGGCAAAGATCAGCCAATGTAAATCTTTAATCTAAAACCTTACAAGAAATAAAAGGTAGAACACATACAAAAGAACTAGTTATTATTTAAGGAATCATCACATGTTCAAGCCTATGATTACACTTCCTGCTTTTCCTCAATGCCCCTTGCAGTGCAACTAGTATGAAAATGAGAATGTCAAATAGGGTCTATTCTTTCTTCATTGCACCAAAGTAACTGTGATTGGGGCTAATCAGAGTTAAAGGACCATAGTAAAGGTGGTGATACAGTTTTTAAGTGTTTCACATCTTAAAAAATTCTACTCTGTTCGGAATAACTCTTTGAAAGCCTGAAATTGAAATTTGTTCTCTAAATTTTAAAAAAATCTTTATTGCTAACACATACAGAACAGTGCTTTGTTATTACAATGTGCTTCATAAATATTAGGCTGCTAACACTGAGTATTTGAGGCAAATGATGAAGATATATTTGACATGTCTGAACCCTGATTGATTAAGGGTAGGGCTGGCCCTTTCACTGTGGGATAGGGGTTCCCCAGGGCTAAGGGATAGAATGTCAGACATGCCCCATATCATGTCATCCAGCTATAGCTAGCCACCATCAGATACAAATCCTAATAGTGGTATAGCTAGTAGAGATTCTCCTCAAGTAATGGCTGCCTCTCATTCTGGAGCAGAAAGTCATGAATTCTATCCATGTCGATGACTTTAGTTCATGTGGCCATGAAATTGTTTAGAAATAGACTTTGCAAATAATATGAGGAGGAAAAGGAGAGTCAACATTTGGCTCTATGAATCTGGATAGTGCAAATTTAAGGCTTTTGTCGTGTTTCCATTATTATAAACGCCCAATTTTGTTTTCAATGAAAGATTTTGAGATTTGGATAGCCCCCCCCCCCTATTTTTTTAAAGTGAGAAAGTAACAATATGGGGTAAATCTTTAAGCTGGGGTACGAAGTGGAGCCCACCAATGAGCTTCTGAACTGGAGAAGTATGTGGATAATATGCCACTAAAACCTCTTCTGATTTCACTGAAGCAGATTTTTTTTTTTAAGGCCAGAACCAGAGCAGTGCTGAGCATCTATAAATCCCATTGATTTCATGCCTCTGAGCACCGTCCCCTATGTGGCACATCTAATGTTTGTACACATTAATGTATTTTTGTTCTTTAAATTCAAAATTCTTTTCCTATAAATACATTCATAGGTGCAAACACTGTTGCCGCTTTTGATAGTCAGTTTCTCACAGCAGTCACTGAACAGACAAACATTTTCTCTAAATTTTTATGTTCTCTAGTGTCAGTACGTGCAAGCTTATTTTAGATCTTATTCTCGCCTCAAGTTTACTTCCTCTTTAACCTGAAGAATTCTGTACACACCTCTCTTCCAGTTCTTCCTTATGCTTCTTGCACTATAACATCCAAAACTGTGCACAAGACTTCTAGCTGTAGTTTCACAGAGAAGAAAGCCAGCAAGTGCTGCTAGATCCCCATGTAGTGTCTGTCAGTATTATAAAGGGAACACTTCGGATAATGTAAGTGCTGACTTGGTTTTTTTTCACATTATGTTTTCAGCTTGAGTCAATATGGCACAGATGCATAAACCCACACCAGTATATTTCTTTTGCACGTTCAGATTTGGGGAAACCTGAGGACAAATACCATGTGCTTTGTTTTTAAAAAATGACCACCAGGTTTAGCAGCCAAGGATGTGCTAAAAAAGAATGGAAAAGGATGGTTAAGCCATTAAATATGTTATTGAGAGGTCAGAGAAAATGAGAATAAGTTTCATTATGAAATAGATTTGGGCTGAGTGGGTTTTGTTTTCAAAAGTTTTTCATTTCTCAGCTCCTTCTCTCATCCTCTTTCACATTCAGTCTCAGTCTCTCTGTTGCTGGTCACATTTTACAGAATTCTGTTGTGGCGTTTCTTCTGTCATTATGTTTTCCTATCTCCCAGATGCTTTTTCGTTCAATCCTGTCCCAACCCTCTCTGGAATCCACCTCCCACCCATCTACCCCCCTCTCTCTAACACATCCCTACACAGAGGGTGAAGAGGTGCTCACAGGTTTATTCTGCTGTTCTCTTCTCTCCTCTTCCACTTTAGTTCTCTCTCCTCTCTGACGCAGACTTCAGTTCAACTTACCATGTTTCACTTCAGAAGAGCTATGCTGAGTTACACCAGCTGAGGGTCTGGTTTACATATGATTTAGACCATCTGTATAAAATCTTTCTTGAAATCTATGCCAGATTACCCTACCTGTTGTGCTTAGCTTCAGACTCTACAGGAAATTTTTACTAAAATTTTGCCCTTTTAATATTCACTACTCCGCATCACTTTCCATCAGAAATCTTTTGATACACCTTGCTGTAAAGGAGAGCACACCCATCTGACATACTAACATTGTAAACATTTTTGAGGACATTTAAATCTTGCACACACACAAACAACTAAAAGAAAATCATACTGTACCTCATTTGGAAAGAGCTAATCACTGGTTACCTAGGGAGGTGGTGGAATCTCCATCCTTAGAGGTTTTTAAGGCCTGGCTTGACAAAGCCTTGGCTGGGATGATTTAGTTGTGGTTCGTCCTGCTTTGAGCAGGGGATTGGACTAGATGACCTCCTGAGGTCTCTTCCAAGCCTAATATTCCATGATTATATGATTCTATGAATCCTGCCTACTTGAATTAGTATAGTGGAAACCGGATACCATGGTATCTGAGAGCCTGAAGAAGACTGTACATAGCAGCAACTACGAAAACTCTTGGGTTTTTAAAAGTTTAAGTTTCTGGTCAGCAAAGTAGCTGTAAAATACTACAATAGTCCTTCAGGTTTTCTTTCTTCATCTGAGCTTTCTTCATCTGAGTCTTCATGGCTGAGGATGTTAGGGAGATTCCCAAACCTGAGCCGTCTTTTGTAGGTGACAAATCTGAGGAATTGTCACAGATTGAAGTGTCACTAGAGGAGGTTTTGGAATTAATTGATAAACTTAACAGTAACAAGTCACCGGGACCAGATGGCATTCATCCAAGAAGTCTGAAAGAACTCAAATGTGAAATTGTGGAACTATTAACTCTGGTTTGTAACCTGTCCTTTAAATAAGCTACTGTACCCAATGACTGGAAGATAGCTAACGTAACACCAATATTTAAAAAGGGCTCTAGAGGTGATCCCGGCAATTACAGACCGGTAAGTCTAATGTCAGTACTGGGCAAATTAGCGGAAACAATAGTAAAGAATAAAATTGTCAGACACACAGAAGAACATAAATTGTTGCGCAAAAGTCAACATAGTTTCTGTAAAGAGAAATCATGTCTTACTAATCTATTAGAGTTCTTTGAGGGGGTCAACAAACATGTATACAAGGGGGATCATAGTGTACTTAGATTTCCAGAATGCCTTTGACGAGGTCCCTCACCAAAGGCTCTTAAGTAAATTAAGTTGTCATGGGATAAAAGGGAAGATCCTTTCATGGATTGAGAACTGGTTGAAAGACAGGGAACAAAGGGTAGGAATAAATGGTAAATTTTCAGAATGGAGAGGGGTAACTAGTGGTGTTCCCCAAGAGTCAGTCCTAGGACCAATCCTATTCAATTTATTCATAAATGATCTGGAGAAAGGGGTAAACAGTGAGGTGGCAAAGTTTGCAGATGATACTAAACTGCTCAAGATAGTTAAATCCAAAGCAGACTGCGAAGAACTTCGAAAAGATCTCACAAAACTAAGTGATTGGGCAACAAAATGGCAAATGAAATTTCATGTGGATAAATGTAAAGTAATGCACATTGGAAAAAATAACCCCAACTATACATACAATATGATGGGGGCTAATTTAGCTACAACTAATCAGGAAAAAGATCTTGGAGTCATTGTAGATAGTTCTCTGAAGACGTTCACGCAGTGTGCAGCAGCCGTCAAAAAAGCAAACGGGATGTTAGGAATCATTAAAAAAGGGATAGAGAATAAGATGGAGAATATTTTTACTGCCCTCATATAAATCCATGGTACGCCCACATCTTGAATACTGTGTACAGATGTGGTCCCCTCATCTCAAAAAATATATACTGGCATTATAAAAGGTTCAGAAAAGGACAACGAAAAGGATTAGGAGTTAGAATGGGTCCCATATGAGGAGAGATTAAAGAGGCTAGGACTTTTCAGCTTTGAAAAGAGGAGACTAAGGGGGGCGGGATATGATAGAGGTCTATAAAATCATGAGTGGTGTGGAGAAAGTGAATAAGGAAAAGTTATTTACTTGTTCCCATAATATAAGAACTAGGGGCCACCAAATGAAATTAATGGGCAGCAGGATTAAAACAAATAAAAGGAAGTTCTTCTTCACACAGCACACAGTCAACCTGTGGAACTCCTTGCCTGAGGAGGTTGTGAAGGCTAGGACTATAACAGGGTTTAAAAGAGAACTGGATAAAATCATGGAGGCTAAGTCCATTAATGGCTATTAGCCAGGATGGATAAGGAATGGTGTCCCTAGCCTCTGTTTGTCAGATGGTGGAGATGGATGGCAGGAGAGAGATCACTTGATCATTACCTGTTAGGTTCACTCCCTCTGGGGCACCTGGCATTGGCCACTGTCGGTAGACAAGATACTGGACTGAATGGACCTTGGTCCAACCCAGTATGGCCATTCTTATGTTCTTATTTAAAGAGTACATAAGTTAAAAATTTACATAAGGTAAAAAATTGTTTTGTCATAAAGTGTCTCATGGTTTTGATTCAGCATATTTGACTGATTGCTTGACTTCCTGCATTATATTTTCAGCTGTATTTGAGATCTGTGATAGCAAAACTTTGGGTTGTGCCAAGATTTCAAATACGTTTATAATTTAATGGATCATGTCCTTTTTATGGGACTCTCTTTTATTAGAACAACATGATACCACTCCCAATGCTGTTTTTATTTATTTATTTTTAATCTAGACTGCAATAGTCTCTACTCTTCGCTCATGGACCCTTATGTTACATTCATGTATTATTTACTGATTTGTTTTCCTTTGAAAAGTATGTGGAGAATCTTTGTGCAGTCAGAATCAAACAGAAAAAAGCATTTTGTAAAATGGTAAAACTAAATATGATTTGTATAAACTTGTATAAATATTTGATTAATATAATATTAAAGGAGAATAGTCAACAACAACAAGTTTGGCTTGTTGAATCCGTTGTCTATGCAATATCACTTATGACAAACAAAAGCTGGAACCATTTTTCAGGAGACATGCTAAGGCTCAATTTGTAGTGCTCTTTCCTGACTGAATCAACCTGTCTGACTTCAGAAGCAGCTGTTAGCTTTGTCAGGATATGGGGATGGTTCATGATGGACTAGAGGAGCGGTTCTTAACCCACAGCCTGCAGGCGGCCCAATTAGCACACAGCTGCGGCCCAGCTCAGCTCTGTGCTAAAGGCTGGCCGGCGTGCCGGGGTCCGCCAGGTTCCTGGTTACCAGGTGCATAGGGGGCTGCCCTGCCACCGAGTGCGACGGAGTCAGGGTCAGAGCTGCCAGCCCACCCTGCTTGGTGGGGGTCTGGGCTACCGGCTGGCCCCGCAGAGTCCGGGGTCCATGGCAGCCATTCAGCGGGGGTCCAGGGTGGGCAGCCAGCTGGCTCCGCATGGCAGGGGTCCAGGGTCCAGGATTGGGGTCGAGGTCTGGGCTGCTGCTGCCCCGCCACCCGGCCCCTACGGCCCAGGTAACACATTGTGGGCCGCACATATGGCCCACAATATGTAATAAATTGAGAACCACTGGATTAGAATAATCTGACTGTTTTGTGAAGGAGACTAGGTTATATCACAGTAAATATGAAACTCCCCGGTCTCTCATCTGAACCAGCCACCATCATCAGGAGATAAGGGGCTCTTTTACTTTCATCTTATGCCGCATGGGTACAGTGAGAAAGAGAGATTAAATTTAGATATTTGAGGCATCTACTGCCAAAATAAGGAAGATCAAAGTAGTATTTGTTTGTGTAAGAATAATTCTGTCTTTAGTATTTCAATGTCAGCGGTATTTCTGATATTGTTAGTTCAAGTTCTGAGAAAACTTGGCTCTCACTAATATTTTCCAGAATGATTACTAGCAATCGAGTACTTACAATTTATTTTCTGCCAAGTTTCAAGCAAATCCATTATGAAGCGCAGTGGAATGTCTATTTGTTTCTAAATAATGTAAACAAGATATGTGGAGACAAGTGGAGTTCTTTAAACAGACAGAATGCACAAAAATGCAGGTGAAGTCTTCTTTGAACACTCAAGTAAAACTGACTTGAAATAAGGGAAATGAATGTCTGAAGAGAACTATGCAAGAGGAGTTTAGCAAACGCACAGGAAATCTCTATATGCCTGCAAGGTCATGCAAAATGATCTTGCAAAATGATCAAAATCACCTTTTATTCCCTAAGAGACAGACAAAATTTGTAATAATTACTGCATAAGAATTTCCGAGTCTTATCTGATTATTCTGGGAGACATATAATGTACAGTATTTTCCTTTGGCTTATTTGACTAAATTTGATTAGATTCAGTTTGCCAAACACTGCTAAAATTCACATCCATATCAATTGTGAAGGGAACCTCTACTTTAAAGTGGAGAGTGAGACTGAAAAGCTTTTTAATTTGAATTTCCTCTTGTAGAAGGCTTCTTGCCAAAAACTATCTTAACTCTTGCTCAGTCAGTGGATAATTTATTTCAAACTCTTCTACGCTCCATAAAAGGTATATTTCCAAGGGTCTTTCTCTAGCTAGTTTTAATTATTCACCTTTTCTATGAAACACAAAGAAGTGATAGACTAAAAATGCCTCCTGGTGCTCAGTTTTATTCATAGGTCTAGATACTTCCTTTTGTGATGCATAAGGGATCAAAATCATTCCAGTAGAACTGCGGTAACGTATCCTCACACTGTGAAGCCACTTAACTGTTCTTTATGATTTAATTGCACAAATGTAGCTCAGTGAGAACAGTGGTCAGAGAGGAAGAATTGAGGAACAGCCCCTCAGTGCTATGTGTTATCCATTCAGCATGATGGGACTTAGGATGCATTAGGCAGCATAAGTTACTGCTGCTTTCATCGCCAGTATTTCCACCTTTGTGGCTTCTACCCACAGCTGAGGAGGTATGTGGAGGTGGCTGGTGTAGTAGGTTGGTGCTAGTCATGTTGTCAGTGTCATGGACCCTGTAGGGGTGCTAAGACAGAGTCTAGTCAAACACCTCCTCTCAGGCACTCACCAGACTGCTGTGAGGGGATGGGAAACACTGAATCCCTGTGTGCTTTAAGCCTCCACAGTCTGAACGGAGTCCAGGCACACTCTTGGGTTGCAGCTCCTCTGTCAAACATCCTCTTCTGAGCCCTGAGCCCTCCCAGTCCAACTGCCTATGCCAGGACCAGTGCTGATTCCGTCCCCCATAGCTTAAACACACCCTGTCCTAGAACTCCAGCCATGTGGGTGCTCTGGGATCACAGGTTAAACTTTTCAAGGACATCTGATTGTAACACAACCCACATACCGACAGACTTTGTGCAGGATTCTAAACCACCATTGGATTAATCACATGAGGAACACACAGATCTAGACAAAAATAATCATCCCTGTCTCAATTTCCTCACCACTCCAGAGCATTCTTTGGGTTGGGAGCAGAGTCCTCTGAAGCAGCCAGAGTCCTTCTCCTGCAGCACACATGGCTTGTCTTCTCAATGTCTTCTCTACGTCTCTCCCCAGGTCAGCCTACTTTGACTTTGGTTGGTCCTGCAGCTAACCCGCCTGCTACGTTTGGTCATCTCTTCCTTTCTTTGGCTCAAAACATCCCGTGTTACTCTATAAGCCTTCCCTCTATTTTGTGGTTTTTAAAGGCTAGTATCAAAACCTGGTAGCTTCGTCCTGAGTGTTTTCCACTCTCTCCCATTTCCCCTCCTAGCATCCCCTCCTGGAGATCCACCTTTATTCAAAGGTGTAGAAGTTAGAGAAAGCTTTGAAGAACCTCAGCCAAGTCCTTGTAATTCAGTTGTTTCCATCTTCATAGGGGTCAATTGAACTCTAATGACTCCCGCATTGTACCTGGAATAGGAAGGACAGGACTCAGCCCTTGTCTATAAGGATGGAATCCACATAATAACATTCAAAAGTACGGCAATTTTATTAGAACAACTTCAGATGATCAACTAGAGTTCAGAAGCGGTACAGATTCCCCAAATGATCAGTGTAGATCAGTCAGTGGCAACATAATGTTGGTGCTAGTCATTCTGTTAGCGTTGGAGAGAGGCAATAGGGCTTTTGGAATGCTGATAGGTAAGGGAATGTTACTTAGCTAGTTTAAAGGATTCTTGGCCTTTCTTCTCGTCTTAGGCTGCACACCACTGCCACTAGATACATGCACCATCAGGCTAATGATAGAGTAGATGCGAGTTACTTAAAAGATGTGTGTCTTCTTAGTTAACTCATAGAAGAAGAGGACTTTTGGAGTAGGAAAGGGAGGAAACATCTTGCAACTAGGAAACCAAAGTATGAATTAAAATTACAGCCAATGCATTGACTAATTTCATACCTGCCCGCAAGGTCTCAGGTTATGACAGTGTCACAGTTTCAGGGTTAACTGAACCTTTGATCCCTCCTCCCTGGATCTTCCTCCAGGGCATCCCCTTAAGATTTCCAGCATTACTTCTCTCAGGCAGAGACCTCTGTCTCTCCTCCCCCAGACTGGGGGTTTAAGCTTGCAGTATCTCTTTACACCAAACTGGGTATGGCTATGTAGCAATTAAACACCCGCGGCTGGCCTGTGTCATCCAACTCGAGCTGGGGCTATAAGATTGTGGTGTAGATGTTTGGGCTTGGGCTGCATAACCAGAGTAGTGGAATCTGCGTTAACCACTCCAGGGATTCCCCAAAAGTTCATGTCTGTCTGGCACATCTCAACATAATCTTTTGAACTCATTACACTTCCCACGACTCAATCAGTCACTGGCACCATGGAGCATTTCCTCCAGAAATAATGGTAGGAAATAGACTGTTCTATGGCAAAAGTGTAGGATGACACACTAATGGAAAATAGGATTTATTGCAAGATTTGTTGTCTGAGTTTGGCAAGTAACTGTTTCCAGGAAGTGAGGAGATCAGGTTTTCCTTTAGCATTTGATGTGCACATTTTTTAAAGCTCAGTGGATGCTTGAAAAAAAAAAAATTTCTTTGTACATCTCTGCATTGCAGCATGTCTTATTAGGCCCTGGATCCAGCTCCTTTCATTTTACTACATTATAATAAACATAGCAAAATAAACTGTGCTCCTTGTTTCCCATTGTAACAAAGTTTTATGGACCTTAGTGTAAGATACAACATAATAAATATATCAAGCCTATCAGATGCTTTTGAACATCTCTTAGAGATTACCAATAAACTCTTTTCATTTTCTTACACCCTAACAGTAGGGACTATTCAGATTTCTGAAAGCCATATTAACAGGATCCTGTTTGCTCTTTGACTGACAGTTTTGATAGCAATTTTGATGCTGATGACAAATATATCATGATTTGCAACATGTAGTTAGCAATTAGTCTGGAGCTCTTTTTAACTACATCAAAATCTTTTAGCAGAGAATGCTGTAGAAAAAAACAGAGTGTTTCCATCTGGGAAAGTTCTGGATGAATATCAATTCAGGACAAATTGCTTAGAGCAGGGCAGTTACAGCCCAAGGCTCAGTTTCCTTTACTATTAAGGCACAGCAAACAAGCCAAACAGAGAGGACTTTGGTTTTACCTCACTGGCTAATCATAAGTCTTACAAGCAATTCTCTTAGACACTCCAGTTTCCCAGTATTACCACCAGTGCCACTTGTTATGGGGACGAATGGTTATGAAAACTAATAGCCCAGTAAAAGAAAAAAGGTTCTCCCGATCCCAAAGGGCCAAGCCCCAGATCAAGGTCAATATACAAGTCAGATCTTATCCACAAATCATGCTGTTGCCAATCCTTTAGAATCTAAAATCTAAAGGTTTATTTATAGAAAGAAAGAAATATAAATGAGAGCTAAAATTGGTTGAAGGAAAAGTAATGGCAAAGTTCCTGGTTCTGACTTGTAGTCATGATGGAATAAACTGTAGGCTCAAGTCAAGTCTGGAGTACAAACATCCCAGCTTGGATGGATCGTTCAGTCCTTTGTTCAGAGCTTCAGTTTCAGGAACAGCTCCTCCAGAGGTCAGAAGCAGGATTGAAGACAAAATGGAGATGCTGCTGCTGCCTTTTATAGTCCTTTTGCCATGTGGCTTGTGCTTTCTTTGTTCCAACCACAAGCCACCCAGCACCTGGCATGGAAAAACCTTCAAGTTCGGTCCATAGGCATGTCCCTGCATGCCTTGCTGAGTCACAAGGTGTATCTGCCTTCTCTCAATGGATCAATTGTATAGTTGATGGTCCTTAATGGGCCATCAAGCAGGCTAGGCAGTGCTGATGCCACATTGTCTGGGAAGTCACCCAGAAGCATAGCACAAGTTTGAAATACAGACAGTATAGAGCCAACTTTATAACTTTAAATACAAAAATGACACATGCATCCAGATAGCATAATCATATCCTGCAAATCATAACCTTGTCATAGACACCTCACACAACAAACTGTGTACAATATTTGCTGCAAATATATAACAGTGGTTACAACAATGATCTATACGGTCACAGTTTATGTCAATAATGTCACACCCCATCTCTTTGCTCAGCCTACCTAGATCTTGGGTCCAGGGTTGGTGCAGGATGCAAACCCTCCTCTCCTGCCACTGTGCACAAGTAGGTGGTCTGAGGCTTGAGAGTGGGTGGAGCACCTACTCACTCACCAGAGAAGCTGTCTAGCCATGAGAGGGGGAGTAAACTGTACCCTTTCAATAGCTGCTGTAACTTATTTCCCACATTGCTTCTGGAGCAAGAGGAGCACAGGAAGGAAGGAACTGGGACTGAGTCAAAAATCCTTCCTAGGGCTGCCTCAGTGTGGAGCTGTTATGCAGGGTTGAAACAATAAGTTCAAGGAAATGCTAAACACCTACTGATAAGCAGGGATCCTAGAAATCCTGAACACCACAGTACGTTTTTACAGAAAATCTTTAGTTTTTACGTTTTGTGAAAAAAAAAATGTATACGGTGGATTCCTGATTATCTGATCTAATTTGGGTCCGGGGCCAGATCAGATAATCAGGAGAATGAGTGGGGTTCTGCCTATCAGCTCTGGTTGGTGGGGGCTCCAACTGTCAGCTTGAAACTTGACCATAATGTTTTATTGAAATATTTACAACTAATACCTATATATATCGTGGCTAGGGAAACTAAAGTTCAGCATTTCATTTCAATTGTGGAAAAACATGGATTTCTGTGTGTTTTTTTATTGGAGTTTATTTTTTTTTAATCATGGAAAACCAGGATCCCTGCTGATAAGGAAGCCAATTCTGTACTTCCTAATTCAGCAAAATTCCTAGGCCTGTGTGACCAGGGTCCCAGTGGGGGCCAGCTGAGGTCACTCAGTTAGGGTGAACTGCATGGCATGGGGCAGACAAACCCCAAAGCTGGTGGATAGTCCAATACTTAGATTTACCAAGCCAGCATAAAACAGCTTCTTAATTACCTCACTGGTTATTCAGGAGTCAATAACACAGTTCCCAACCTCAGGCCTCCATCATATTTGACTTGGGTACCTGGATGAAGATTCTTGTAAATCTTATTTCATCATATAAAAGAAAAGGTTCTACCAATCCCTAAGGATCAGACACATTACCTCCCGGGTTAATGAATATTCCAGATCTTACCCAAATACACGCTTACAGCCAATTCTTATTAACTAAACCAAAATTTATTACAAAACCAAAGAGAGAATATGATTAAAAGATCAATATATGTACAGACGTGAATTCAATTGAGTTCAGATACACAGCAGAGAAGGTGAGCTTTGTAGCTGCAAAGAATTCTTTCAGATATAGTTCATAGGTTATAGTCCAATGTCCAATATCATATTCAGCGGGGACAGTCAGCACTGGGATTCCAATCTGGTGCTTAAGCTTCCCCAATGAAGTGTCAAGCAGATCTGAGATAAAAAGGATCAGGTCCAAGGATCTTTTATACAATTTCAGGTCTTTTTTTGACAAGTTGGAGTCCCTCGAGGAACAATAGGCCCTTATTTCCGAAGCATTGTCGTTAATTATTCACACAGATTAACATAAGGCAGTCTATCACCGGTACTTAGCTATACGAATTAACATAGGACAATTTCCTGTTCCTCCACCATTCACTGTACATTTCAAAGAGAGATGAATACAGAGATATCCCATGTTTACCATTCATTTAAGTGTTGGGATGTTCTTTTGATCTCTGAATGATCAGAATACAGCATAGGCAGGGACTGTTGATTATATTGTTGAACCTACTCATATGTAAATACACAAAAACACAAACATTACCTCCCCACATGTCTTTAAGGGTTGAATTTGAGTCATTTATTTTGCAGAATGTTTAACCCTTTCTAGCCATGCATCTTAGCCTGTCAATAGGGGCTATCTCTGAGTAATGCATAGGATACTGGGCCCAAAATATGGAGTCAGATTAGCTCTGGCATCATGCAATTCTGTTACTGACATCTATTTTCTCCTTTTCTGCAATGTCCCAAGTCGTAGAACTCTGAAGCTGTATTTGCTGTGACTGAGAGAACACCTGTGGTTTTGAGTTCATGCTGGATGCTAGGGACAAACCTCTAATCAGCTTGAATCCTACTTCTCTATCTCTAAAGAAACTCAGAGGAGAGAAGTCTTTGTAAATTCCACTTTTGTTTAGCAGTGTTCCCTGCTCAGGGTCTCATCTGTGGTAATATTAAAGCCTATTTATATGCACAGCTGGACATTCTCAGTTCCATCCCATTAACACTATTAGATATTGGAACAAATCAATTTTAAAATCATGTAGGAATATTCTCTGTGTTCAGACTTCATCCTCTAAAAGAATCCAGATCCTGAGGGTCACTAATATTGCTCTAGAGTTGTCTGTTTTTTTAAGACACATAGCTATAGATGTCAGGATTTGTCTTGCATTTCATTGGCATGCTTCAAGAGGAAAGAAAAAGAGAGCTTTTTTCCATAGCCAGAACCCCATTGTTTCAAGTGTTATGCTGTAATTTTCCAACTGCACTTTCAAAATGGTGAATCATCACTTCAGATGACAGAAAAAATTGATCAAGTAGGTGTATGGGCAAGGTCAATGTTGTTTTAGGTTATAAAGCATCTAGGGGTAATCATGAAACCAGTCTGGCATTAACTCATAGATGGATTACAGGAATGACATTTTGAAAAAAATGCCTCCCTGAGTTTGTCTAGTAAAATGTGAGCTGAGCATATTTTGGTGATGAACAGAAGCCATAAAAGGGTGTTACTTCTAAAGTAAAGAAAAATAGCCATTTTACAGAAAGGTCACCAAAAGGAAAAGTTAGAGATGTATTAAATCATGCAAAACAAAACTGCAAGAAGTTTGTTAAATTCTGTGAATTTTTTCTTCATTTCCGAATTATTATTATGGTGCCAAAAGGCCCCAGTCAGAATCTGAATCCCATTTTGGGGGGTGCTGTAGAAACTTCCAGAAAGAGACAGCTTCTGGCCCAAAAAGGCTACAATAAAACCCCCCAACACAGCAACATATATTGCATGAGAAGACTACTGAGCCCATGGGTAGTGCTATGGAAGTCAAAGATGTTCTGTGCTGAGACAGCAGTCTAGCCCTGCACAACACACTGCAGTTCTGGGGAATCTATGACAAGATGCAACAAGTGGTTGTGACAAACAAGAAGTAGAAGGGGGCGGGGAATACAAAACAGTAATAAGATCAGATAGTTAAAGAGGCTAACAATGGCTGAGATTTTAAAGCAGTGCACACCTTCCATTAAAGTTCACAGAACAGTGTGTTTAATTCCCCTACACTGCTCTGAACATTTCTTTGTGCACAATTTGATCATTCTGAATCATTTGAAAAAAACTAAGACTAAATAAAATATTGACTGACACTGACTGCCCCTCAAACTGAACAACTTGTAGGCATCACACAAGGAGTGAGTCTTGAGAAAGGATTTGAAGGAAGAGAAGATAATGATTTTATGGCAGTGGTGGGCAACCTGTGGCCTGTGGGCTGCATGCAGCCCATAAGGATGATCCACTGGCAGGCTGTAGGTTACCCACCACTGCCTTATGGTGTAGTTCAGGGAGGGCATTCTATATGGAGAGACCAGTGTGGACCTAGCCAGTATTTGCAGACTAGCAAAGCCTTCAGCCTCGAGCACCCTCTCATTTGGAAGCCCCCCAAAAGCTGAGATTTTGCTCTGCATTCATTAAAAAAAATAATCCCTCACCCTTTTCCTGAGAAGATAGCCCTGAAAATGTAAACTGGGGCAAACCAATCTGTAGGGCTGGGGATTCCTTTCCTACTTTTCCTAAAGATGACAAGTTATACATATAGCTGTCCCATTCCAGCTACCCAGGACTGGCCTTTGGATCCAGAAGAACCATGGCTGTAAGTTCCTTGACACTTGGAAAGACTCCAAATTCACAGCTTGAATGGCCTTTAGAGGCAGTGCTGCTCAGGCTACTGCTGATGTTGCTAGGAGCAAGCCAAGCTGCCTACCTGAGTCAGGGCCTCTGCTGAACAATCTATGTGACTGTTAGTGCCAAGGTGGGGCAGGTCAATAGCAGAAGTGGCAGTCTCGTCTACTGAATTAAGCAAGGGACTGAAAGAAAGGGAACCCACACGCTGCCCTCCGGACTTGGGGGACTGGGCCACTATCTGGACCATTTTTCAGAGTAACAGCCATGTTAGTCTGTATTCGCAAACAGAAAAGGAGTACTTGTGGCACCTTAGAGACTACCAATGTATTTGAGCATAAGCTTTCATGAGCTGCAGCTCACTTCATCGGATGCATTCAGTGGGGAGATTTTATATACAAAGAGAACATGAAACAATGGGTCATGTTCTCTGTGTATATAAAATCTCCCCACTATATTTTCCACTGCATGCATCCGATGAAGTGAGCTGCAGCTCACGAAAGCTTATGCTCAAATAAATTTGTTAGTCTAAGGTGCCACAAGTACTCCTGTTCTTTTTATCTGGACCATATCTTTTTTATGGTTCAGAGTTACTCAACTCATGAACTTGAGGTGATTTCAGAGTTGTGTCGGAGCACCATCTTAATGGGCAAATGACTTTTAAGATGGAGGCATTTTTACAACAATTTTTTTGAAAACTGAATTTTCACTGACATTACTGAATGCAGTAGCAAGGCTGTAATAGTATTTTACACATTGAATCCTGAATGATACTAACTGCTATATTTCCCTATTTACAAGCCAGTCCTCAGATCTATTATATTTATAGAGAGACACATTGCTGTGTGATGAAAGTTGTGAATTGTAGCCAACCACTAGTTTTCAGATTGAATCTGTCAGCCTTCAGAACATGAATAGTGTAGAGAACTTCTAAATACTTCGGACTAAGGATATATGATATACAGTAAAACAGAATAACCCCAAGAGAGCTCACAAATGTATAATAATTCACAGTTGTGCTTTACGATGTTTCAGCGGCACATCTGTTTGGAAGGCAGCTGTCTGATTGCATGTTAGGGGGCCTGCTTCTTCACTGCCTTGCATCTTGTGCAGTCACAGCTGTGTAAAGCAGAGGTAAAAGGCTACCACTTGGATCTGGTAGCCACGATTCTAACTTGTTAAGGCCTTGCAATCACCTTGTACATATGTAGGGCCCTACCAAATTCACGGTCCATTTTGGTCAATTTCATGGTCATAGGGTTTTAAAAACAGTAAATTTCATGATTTCAGTTATTTCAATCTGAAATGTCATGGTGTTGTAATTGTGGGGGTTCTGACCCAACAAGGAGTTGTGGTGGGGGGATTGCAAGTTTACTGTAGGGCGAGTTGCGGTACTGCTCCCCTTACTTCTGTGCAACTGCTGGTGGCAGCGCTGCCCTCAGAGCTGGGCAGCTGGAGAGCGGTGGTTGCTGGCTGGGAGCCCAACTCTGAAGGCAGAGACACCGGCAGCAGCAGTGCAGAAGGAAGGAAGGCATGGTATGGTATGGCCACCCTTACTTCTGTGCTGCTGGCTGCAGAGCTGGGCCCTCAGTCAGCAGCCACCATTCTCTGACTGCCCCAGCTCTCAAGGCAGCAGCGCAGAAGTAAGTGGTATTGCCATCTTTACTTCTGCATTGCTGCCTTCAGAGCTGGGCGCCTGGCCAACAGCCACGGCTCTCTGGCCGCCCCGCTCTGAAGGCAGCACAAAAGTAAGGGTGGCAATACTGTGACCCCCCTAAAATAACCTTGTGACACCCCCCCCCCCGCAACTCCCTTTTGGGTCAGGACCCCAATTTGAGAAATGTGGGTCTCCCCCAAGAAATCTGTATAGTATAGGATAAAAGCACACAAGACACCAGATTTCATGGTGGGGGGAGGACCAGATTTCACGGTCCATGATGCATTTTTCATGGCAGTGAATTTGGTAGGGCCCTATACATATGTAAGTGACAATACAAAGTGCAAGGCAATGGAGAATAAGGCCCAGAATGAGTACTAAAATCTAATGGGTCAAATTCACATTTACACTCACAAATCCCATTGACTATAGTGAGGTTATCAGCAGCAAGTGAAAGGGGGATTTGGCTTAATAGATGTGATGTACGTAGACATGCAGGCACACAAAAGGGGAAGCGGACATGTGCAGCTAAAAGCATTTCAAGCATAGTATAAATTGTAATCTTAACAACTTGGCATAATTTATCATATCTATTCATTAAATAGAGATCATGCTGAATGCATAAGTACCAGAGGCTTCTGAAAATAATTTTCTTTTGTAGATTCATTTGCTTGTATGCATTTCAAATATTTTGGCAGATATCCATTTTTAAAAGAGTTGGGCAAATTCAGGGAATGGGTTGATTACTCACTCCATGGGTGACAGCTGGGTATGGTACACTCAAAGCTGTATTTATAAATTTTATATTTTAATCAGATTTCTTCCTTTTCTGTTATTTAAATGATATTTTCAGTATTGTACTTCTATCTTCTCCTTATGCAATCCCACAGACTTACTGTGATTTATTATTTTTTAAAATCACAACTGAATTTTGTATTGTAACATAATGGAAGGAAATTTTATGTTGCTTAGGATTTAGCAATATTTTGTTATATCATGGTGGTTAAGAGTAAATGATTCTGTCACGGGAGATTTGAAGATGAAAGGTTCCCATGGTGATTTTCAGTGGAATCACATGCCATTCTTAGTCTCAAATAGAAGATATTAGACATTTGCCAAAGCAGATCCAGTAAACTATTTTTCCAATGAAAAGGATTTATTAAAGAAAAGAACATGCAAGGGTATAATTCTACTGTTTGGAATTCAACACTAATAAGCTAAAACCCATATATTCAGGAGGATAAAGAAGCCTGCAAAGCAGTACTGCTGAAAAAGACTTAGTAGTGATTGTGGACCGCAAATTAGGTATGAGTTTAGAACATGATATGTCTGCAATGGGCTCCATATTGCCCAAGTATCATATGTCAGAGAAGCTAGACTCTGCTCTTCCTATGGCTGTACTCCCACAACACCAGGTGAAATCCCGTCCCCACTGAAGTCAGTGGAAGTTCTTCCATTGACTTCAATGGAGCCAAATCTTCACCCGTAACTTGGGCCTGATCCCTCATGTAAATAGGGATGGCTTCACTAACGTCAATAGATTCCAAGGCCAGAAGGGAGCACTGTGATCTCCGAGTCTGACCCCCCCTACGTAACACAGGCCAGAAAATTTCCTCAAAATTATTCCTTTTGAATTAATGCACATTTTGGTTTAAAAATTCCTAGTGATGGAGAATCCACCTGACTCTTGGTAAATTGCTCCAGTGGTTAACTACCCTTTCTGTTAAAAATTTATACCTTATTTCCAGTCTGAATTTATCTAGCTTCAGCTTCCAGCCATTAGACTGTGTTATACTTTTGTCTACTAGAGTGAAGAGCCAGTTATCCAATTTTTGCTCCTTGTGTAAGAATACAGTGTGATCAAGTCACCCCTTATCCTTCTTTTTGCTAAACTAAACAGATGGAGCTCCTTGAGTCTATCAGTATAAGGCATTTTTTTCCCCCAATCCTTTAATGACTTGTGCAGCCCTTCTCTGAACCTTCTCCAATTTATCAACATCTTTCTTGAATTGTTAACACCAGACATGGACACAGCCTTTCAGCAGCAATTGCACCAGTGCCAAATACAGCGGTAAAATAACCTCTCTACTCCTACTCGAGATTCCACTCTTTATACATCCTAGGATCACATTAGCCCATTTTACCACATCACCACCCCTGGAGCTCATGTTCAGGTGATTATCCACCACAACCCACAAAATCTTTTTCAGTTACTGTTTCCCAGACAGTGTCCCCCATCTTATAAGTGTGGTCCATGTAGGTGTACACATTTATATTTAGCTGTATTCAAATGCATATCGTTTGCTTGTGCCCAGTTTTCCAAGTACTCCAGATTGCTCTGTATCACTGACCTGTCCCCTTTGTTATTTACCACTCTCCCAATCTTTGTCATCTGCAAACTTTATCAGTGATAGTTTTATGTTCTCTTCTGGGTCACTGATAAAAATGTTAAATAGTATAGGGTCAAAAGTCAATGGAGCTATGCTAATTTACACCAGCTAAGAATCTAGCCTGTTGTGTTCAATCCCAGGCACTACTTTAGCAGAAAGATTGAGACAAATTTGTTGCTATTGCCTGAAACCTCAACAAAGGGGTCGGGAGGGAATGATTAGAGGTAAATAAAGTCCTAAGTATGTATCTTATCTAAGGGACAACTGAGGGATGAGTATTTGAGATGTATTAACACAAAGGGGACAGGAATTATCTTGTGTAGTACACAGGAGTAATGGGTTCAAATTAAGACACAATATAGCCTTCAGGAGGAGTCCATGCAGAATCCTTCTTTTTGTAGGAAGGATACAGATACAGACAGACATCATCAATATTGGGAAAACAGCCTGTCAGAACCATAAGCCTATAGAATAGTCTCCTCAGCCAATAGATGGAAACCCAGTCACCTAGGGATTTTTAAAACTAGTCCAGAGAAACAAAAAAAAATGTACTTTAGGGAATGGTCCTGAAGCTGCAGGAGAATTGGATACTCTTTCCGTCTCTAAAGTCTCCATGTGAAATCCTAGCTCTACTGCAATGGCAAACCTCCCACGGATTACAATGAGGACAGAATTTTACCCTATATTCCTAGGATTGGAAGAGCTTAGCCTGCACAGTAGTCTTTTAGCTTAAATTTCCTGAGAGAAACTTGGGAGGAGCAGGAGACTTGGGTCAGAGGCTCGGTCCAGTATATCCTCCATTTGAGGGACCGGCTTCAGGAACTGGGCACCATGGCAGAGGGGAAACAGAGAACGCTACAGATCTGGTTGAATCTGAGGAAGGGGTAAGAAGTGACCCAGGGAGTCCTTAAAGGGGAACAGTGCAAAGACCGTTCAGGCTGGTGTGTTTCGGGACGATCTCCGCCAAACCTCTGCTGAGGAGAACTCACCACCGAAAGAGCGGGGGTGGGACCTGGTCCCTCTACATGAGACACCCACTTTTGAAAGGGGGTGGCCCCACACAGTGAGTTGGACTTTGCCCGGTAGATCGCATTACCTCACCAGAGGAGGGGAATTAGATAGACTCTGGCCATTGGGATGAGCTGCTCCAGGGGCGCGTTGTGTGGACTTCGGCCGCTAGGCTGCATACCCCACTAGGGAAGGGGAACTAGGTGAACTCTGGCCATTGGACCGCACTGCCCTAGGGGCACATCCTATGGACTCCGGCCACTAGGCCGTATTATCCCACTAGGGAAGGGGAAGTAGATGGACTCTGGGCCTTGGGCCACACTGTGCTAACTGCTGAGGGGTTTAGAACATGGACTTGGTCATAGAGAGGCTGGGTTACCTCCTACCCCCTTGACTTAAAGGGCCATCGAGGTACAAGCCCCACCTCACACCCCTTCTTTCTGCATGCTGGGGATGGACTCCCACAGGACAGGGCCCTTCCCAATTCAGTCATCCCTCTCCTGACATCTGCCCCTCAGGATAAGCTCCCAAACCATAGCTTCCTCTTAGCTGGCACTGCTATATGCCAGATGTTGCGAAGAAGATTGCATTGTGTCGCAAAACAGTTCAGCTTCAGGTTTGGTGAATTTTGTGTTAACCTGAACAAGAATTTGTATCTTTTCTGCTTCACCCACCCAGAGAGAATAGAACATGCATAAAAATAGTACAGCAGAATACATACTGCAAATGTATGTAGTTTCTGGAGAACCCCATTCCCCCAGGAGCTACACAAAGATTGTCTGGTTTGATTTGTCCCAGTGTTGACAGTCTGTGGGAGGGAAGTGGCAAGCTGTTTTCACTGAGGTGTTCTGAGGCATTCTGCCGGTATAGGACAGAAACAGGCAGTATAATACTCCTGACGCCTACTTCTGAAAAGAGCACTGTAGTGCATATCTGACCCTCAGTTAATACCTCCCTATCCTTGCACATGCTATCTTGGCCAGAACCAACACATCTAGCCATCTTTTGGACTGTGAAGCACTGATAAGTCTTCTAGGCAGCCCTTCTGGCACTCAAGGAGTGCTACTGTCAGCATTCAGACTAGATTCTGCAAAGGCTGCAATGAAGAGCTCTTTCCCCCACACACCACCTGAACAGGCCACCCAGAATCTAGCGAATAGTCAGTAACATGCTTTGGGACAAAAGGTGCTATGTCAATATATATAATTTTGCTGTTATACATTATAATAATTATTCTTATAATAATAGCAGCAATCATATACCAAGAGTCAAATTTTTTATGTTCAGACACACTTGATTCCCACCCTAAATACTTAAAACAAAACAAAAAGAAAAGGAGTACTTGTGGCACCTTAGAGACTAACCAATTTATTCGAGCATAAGCTTTCGTGAGCTACAGCTCACTTCATCGGATGCATACTGTGGAAAGTTTAGAAGATATTATATACACATAAAGCATGAAAAAAATACCTCCTCCCACCCCACTCTCCTGCTGGTAATAGCTTATCTAAAGTGATCACCCTCCTTACAATGTGTATGATAATCAAGGTGGGCCATTTCCAGCACAAATCCAGGGTTTAACAAGAACGTCGGGGGGGGGGGGGGTAGGAAAAAACAAGGGGAAATAGGCTACCTTGCATAATGACTAAGCCACTCCCAGTCTCTATTCAAGCCTAAGTTAATTGTATCCAATTTGCAAATGAATTCCAATTCAGCAGTTTCTCGCTGGAGTCTGGATTTGAAGTTTTTTTGTTGTAAAATAGCGACTTTCATGTCTGTAATCACGTGACCAGAGAGATTGAAGTGTTCTCCGACTGGTTTATGAATGTTATAATTCTTGACATCTGATTTGTGTCCATTTTTTCTTTTACGTAGAGACTGTCCAGTTTGACCAATGTACGTGGCAGAGGGGCATTGCTGGCACATGATGGCATATATCACATTGGTGGATGTGCAGGTGAATGAGCCTCTGATAGTGTGGCTGATGTTATTAGGCCCTGTGATGGTGTCCCCTGAATAGATATGTGGGCACAGTTGGCAACGGGCTGTGTTGCAAAAATAGGTTCCTGGGTTAGTGGTTCTGTTGTGTGGTATGTGGTTGCTGGTGAGTATTTGCTTCAGGTTGGGGGGGCTGTCTGTAGGCAAGGACTGGCCTGTCTCCCAAGATTTGTGAGAGTGTTGGGTCATCCTTCAGGATAGGTTGTAGATCCTTGATAATGCGTTGGAGGGGTTTTAGTTGGGGGCTGAAGGTGACGGCTAGTGGCGTTCTGTTATTTTCTTTGTTAGGCCTGTCCTGTAGTAGGTGACTTCTGGGAACTCTTCTGGCTCTATCAATCTGTTTCTTCACTTCTGCAGGTGGGTATTGTAATTGTAAGAATGCTTAATAGAGATCTTGTAGGTGTCTGTCTCTGTCTGAGGGGTTGGAGCAAATGCAGTTGTATCGCAGAGCTTGGCTGTAGACAATGGATCGTGTGGTGTGGTCAGGGTGAAAGCTGAAGGCATGTAGGTAGGAATAGCAGTCAGTAGGTTTCCGGTATAGGGTGGTGTTTATGTGACCATCGTTTATTAGCACTGTAGT
Source organism: Eretmochelys imbricata (assembly GCF_965152235.1). NCBI lineage: Eukaryota > Metazoa > Chordata > Testudines > Cheloniidae > Eretmochelys > Eretmochelys imbricata. The sequence goes on along the minus strand of NC_135572.1, from coordinate 54,890,271 downwards.
GTCCAGGAAGTGGATCTCTTGTGTGGACTGGACCAGGCTGAGGTTGATGGTGGGATGGAAATTGTTGAAATCATGGTGGAATTCCTCAAGGGCTTCTTTTCCAGGGGTCCAGATGATGAAGATGTCATCAATATAGCGCAAGTAGAGTAGGGGCATTAGGGGACGAGAGCTGAGGAAGCGTTGTTCTAAATCGGCCATAAAAATGTTGGCATACTGTGGGGCCATGCGGGTACCCATAGCAGTGCCACTGATCTGAAGGTATACATTGTCCCCAAATGTAAAATAGTTATGGGTAAGGACAAAGTCACAAAGTTCAGCCACCAGGTTAGCCGTGACATTATCGGGGATAGTGTTCTTGACGGCTTGTAGTCCATCTTTGTGTGGAATGTTGGTGTAGAGGGCTTCTACATCCATAGTGGCCAGGATGGTGTTTTCAGGAAGATCACCGATGGATTGCAGTTTCCTCAGGAAGTCAGTGGTGTCTCGAAGGTAGCTGGGAGTGCTGGTAGCGTAGGGCCTGAGGAGGGAGTCTACATAGCCAGACAATCCTGCTGTCAGGGTGCCAATGCCTGAGATGATGGGGCACCCAGGATTTCCAGGTTTATGGATCTTGGGTAGTAGATAGAATATCCCAGGTCGGGGTTCCAGGGGTGTGTCTGTGCGGATTTGATCTTGTGCTTTTTCAGGGAGTTTCTTGAGCAAATGCTATAGTTGCTTTTGGTAACTCTCAGTGGGATCAGAGGGTAATGACTTGTAGAAAGTGGTGTTGGAGAGCTGCCGAGCAGCCTCTTGTTCATATTCTGACCTATTCATGACGACAACAGCACCTCCTTTGTCAGCCTTTTTGATTATGATGTCAGAGTTGTTTCTGAGGCTGTGGATGGCATTGTGTTCCGCACGGCTGAGGTTATGGGGCAAATGATGCTGCTTTTCCACAATTTCAGCCCGTGCACATCGGCGGAAGCACTCTATGTAGAAGTCCAGTCTGCTGTTTCGACCTTTAAAAAGAAGGATTCTAGGTGGACTCCTCCTGTAGTGTTGGTAGGGAGGTCTCTGTGGATTAGTATGTTGTTCAGAGGTGTGTTGGAAATATTCCTTGAGTCGGAGACGTTGAAAATAGGATTCCAGGTCACCACAGAACTGTATCATGTTCGTGGGGGTGGAGGGGCAGAAGGAGAGGCCCCGAGATAGGACAGCTGCTTCTGCTGGGCTGAGAGTATAGTTGGATAGGTTAACAATATTGCTGGGTGGGTTGAGGGAACCATTGCTGTAGCCCCTTGTGGCATGTAGTAGTTTAGAAAGTTTAGTGTCCTTTTTCTTTTGTAGAGAAGCAAAGTGTGTGTTGTAAATGGCTTGTCTAGTTTTAGTAAAGTCCAGCCACGAGGAAGTTTGTGTGGAAGGTTGGTTTTTTATGAGAGTATCCATTTTTGAGAGCTCATTCTTAATCTTTCCCTGTTTGCTGTAGAGGATGTTGATCAGGTGATTCCGCAGTTTCTTAGAGAGCGTGTGGCACAAGCTGTCAGCATAGTCTGTGTGGTATGTAGATTGTAATGGATTTTTTACCTTCAGTCCTTTTGGTACGATGTCCATCTGTTTGCATTTGGAAAGGAAGATGATGTCTGACTGTATCTGTATAAGACTCCAGGGAGAAACTGCTGAATTGGAATTCATTTGCAAATTGGATACAATTAACTTAGGCTTGAATAGAGACTGGGAGTGGCTTAGTCATTATGCAAGGTAGCCTATTTCCCCTTGTTTTTTCCTACCGCCCCCCCCCCCCCCCGACGTTCTTGTTAAACCCTGGATTTGTGCTGGAAATGGCCCACCTTGATTATCATACACAATGTAAGGAGAGTGTTCACTTTGGATAAGCTATTACCAGCAGGAGAGTGAGTTTGTGTGTGTGTGGGGGGGGGGTGAGAAAACCTGGATTTGTGTTGGAAATGGCCCACCTTGATGATCATACACATTGTAAGGAGAGTAGTCACTTTAGATAAGCTATTACCAGCAGGAGAGTGGGGTGGGAGGAGGTATTTTTTTCATGCTTTGTGTGTATATAATAAGATCTTCTAAACTTTCCACAGTATGCATCCGATAAAGTGAGCTGTAGCTCACGAAAGCTTATGCTCAAATAAATTGGTTAGTCTCTAAGGTGCCACAAGTACTCCTTTTCTTTTTGCGAATACAGACTAACACGGCTGTTACTCTGAAACAAAACAAAAACCCTGCACCCACACCCAAAGAAACTCCAATCCTTTTAGTAAAAGCACATGGAAAGTACTGAATATTAGGAATTCACTAACCTCTAGAATGAATTCAAAGGTGAACTAAAATTAGGCTCTCCAGTGACACAACCTGTAAAAGCAGAGCCATTATTGTCATTATTTTCATGATTAGTCTTATTCTTACTAAGATAAGAAAACTTAAAATTCTCTACAGGTGATTCCACTATTGACAGAGCAGGGAAATCCCCAGTTCCTTTCACCAAATCTAATATTCTGGTGAATTTATACCTCAAAGCACTATATGACAGTAGCGATAGCAAATGCTGGATAAACATACAGCGTCATTTATATCAAGTAGATAATCCCTGTAAAAGATTTATTCCTAACAGACCCGTGAAGCGTGCTGAGTCCTGAGCACTGCGGTAAGCTGAGTTTCTTAGCAACATAACGATGGCCCATGGCAAAATGTACCAGACGTGACAACAACAATGTAAGTGGAATGCAAAGTCTAGCTGTGGAAGAAGGAGTAATAGAAATGAAATTTTTACACTTAATACACAATAGGTGTATTCTCAAAACAGGCCAGCTACAGGATTCCTAAGCCTTTCCACATATATAGGTATATTAGCCGGAAAGCCATTTCTTTTTTTAAAGTGCACTGTATGTGATTGAAAAATGAAGCGGGAAATAGTCCTCAATCTGCATTTCCCCCTTTGAAACACTGATTACAAAGTTGGCCCAGGAGCTGACAAACTGCAATGTGGGGAGGGGTTACATTACAATCTAAAGACTAGCTTGTGCCCGATAAGCACAGTTCTGCCCTGGGGTAGTACCAATTGTGCCAGTAGAAGAGCATGCCATTTCAATCCAAACAATGCTTATTTGCTATTTTGAGAATGGTATTTATGGCATCAAGATGTGGTTGCTCACCTCCTGGATATCTTGCCATCAACCCAAGCTTAATATGGCCCAACTAAACTCCTTTTCTTCTCCAATTCTCCGTCAATGTGCACAATACCATCAACCTTCCTGTCACTCATCCCGATAAATGGGAATCATCTTTAACTCTACCTCCTCTCTTGCTCCACAAATCCAAGCCGTATCTGCACTGTGCCACTGCTTCCTCCAAAACATAGAATCATAGAGCCATAAGGTTAGAAGGGACTACAGTCTAGTCTAATCTAGTCTAACCCCTTGCCAAGATGCAGGATTTGTTGTGTCTAAACCATCCAGGACAGATGGCTATCCAGCCTCCTTTTGAAAACCTCCAGCGAAGGAGCCTCTGCAACCTCCCTAGGCAGTCATCTCATTTGTCCTCACAGATAGAAGGTTTTCCTGAGATTTAGCCAAATCTGCTATGCTGTGCTCTCAAGCCATTGCCTTTTGTCCAGCCGTCTGTGGCTAGAGAGGAAAAACTTTTCTCCATCTCTTTTATGGCAGCCTTTCATGTCTTTGAAGACTGCTGTCATGTCCCCCCTTGATCAACTCTTTTCTGAAGTAAACATTTGGCTTAGTTTTCTAAACCAAAGATTTAGTTTAGCCTTTGCTCGTATGACTTGCATTCCATCCCTTTGATCGTCTTTATCACTTGCCCCTGGATCCTTTCCAGTTTCTCTATATCCTTTCTATACATCGGTGACCAAAACTGGACACAGTACTCCAACTGAGGCCTAACATTCACAAGATCTGTCAGTTTACCTCTATCCATACTGCCAAAACCTGCTATCTCCCATTTTGATTAATGTAACTTCCTCTTATTTTGCCTCCCAGACATCCATGCTACCCCCTCTAGTCCCTACAGAATGCTGCCACCAAGGTCATCTTCCTAGTTTGACAATTTGACCATGTCATCATCTTCTTTGAATCTGTCCTCTAGTTCCCTCTTCCACAGCATTAAATTCAACCTTCTTGTTCTCTAAAGCCCTGTGTAATTCATCCTTGTCTATCCACTCTTGTGACTTTTCATATCAACCCCAACATCTTCACTCTACCAATAATGCTGGGTGCTCCCACAAACATTGCCATGTCTTCTTCCACTCCACTGTCACATGTTTTCTGAACTGGTTTATAAAACTACTACTCTTGTTTTTATTCTCTTGAAGATCTAATTCCAGCATAAGACCCACGCAACATTAGTCAAGGATTAAGCCTAGGCTATGGGTATTTGGGGATAACCTGACAAAATAATTCATTGTGTTTTATATATTACCTAATATGGCCAGCTATCATTATGACCACTTTTATACCTCTTTCCTTTATCCTATGATTATTTGTATGTTTATTTTGTCTTTTAGATTCTAAATGCCTCAAACGAGGAATATGCCTGTTTTGACTGAAAAATGCCATTTGGGTTCAACCAGAAACAAATAATAAACAATTAATAATAATATCCATATAAATAATGAAATCCTCTTAAGATTGTTGTTTTTCAGCCGTGCATTCCATGGACTAATTCTGTAAGGAAACTCTTTCCTTTTATTAGTTTTAAATATGTTTCTTGCAGTTTCTTTGGGAAGTGTTAAAACAGGATAATTGCCTTTCTGGGGTAGAGAGAAGTAGAACAGTACTTTAATTGTTTCATTCAAATACAGACTAGCTTTCAGTGTATGAGACATTTGTACAAACATATCCAATAGAATATTTACTAAACATGAACAAAGCACTAGTCAATATATGATGGAGACAATCTTGCACAGGGGAAAAACTATTGACAGGGTGCATATTCTGTCTCTTTGATTTCTGTAATTCATTTACTTGTTGTCATGCTAGGAACTATTCTGACAACCTAAAGGTGCTGAATTCTTTCACTGTACGCAGTAGAGAAATACTGATATATTATGGTAAAATCAATGATAGTTCTAGGTCAAAATTTTAGGTGGGGCACTGTAACCCTTGAAGGACTGCTCAGCTGCATGCGGGGGCTCTGGAACAATTTTTATAGTGGGGATGCTGAAAGTGATTGAACAAAACTTTAGACCCTGGATATGATGGAAACCACGTTAAGTCAAGGGGTGCTGCTGCACCCCCAGCACCCCTAGTTCCAGCACCTATAGCTGCACATCTGCTTCTCAGTTAAAGGTGCTTTTGAATGTTCTTATTCCATTACTGCTGTTTGGATAACCCTAGAGGAGTACACACTCTATAACACTTAGGGAGCTGTTGACACAAAGATCCTTCCCTTAGCTCAATGAAATGCTGTGCTGTTAAATCCACAATTGTGAAAAGCACATGAGGAAATGTATCATTCACATTTCATTTTTCTCAGTGAGGCAGTTCCCAAAAAAACAAACCCATGACTCGAGAAAGAATTAATATCCTAGTATATTCCTGTACCATTTTCAGTTCCCTTTCTATATGAATACAAGTATTATCCAAACAAGCTCAACCAAGGTTACTTCTCAACTAGTTATCTAGCACATGAAAAAGCAAGACAATCGTTGACCTTTCCTGGCAAGTTCCTTTAATTATGTCGTTTTAAAGATGCTTTTTTGTACAATGTTTGATTTCTTTTCAATGATGGGAAACAAACCCATGACTAGTTAATTAGCCCACATATTAACAAGCGTCTCTAAAGTACACCGCATTATTTCAGCACCTAAATAATATATATTTTCTCTATTCAAAAAAGATATTGGTCATGAATGTCCTTTGACGCCAGGAGTTGGTATTTACCAGTTTCCTTAATTAAGGTAAGATGAATTAACCTTTAAAGAGTGAGCTTGAATTTTTACACATAGGCCCTGAATCAGCAAAGACTTTCACACATGTTTAACTTTACACACTGTATGTAAGTAGTCCCACTGAAGTAAATAAGGTGACTCAGACTGCACAAAGGTAAGCATATGCCTAAATGTTGCAGGATCAGGACCTAAGGCAATTAAAAAATGTTGCGAAGTAAGGGGAAAATATGTGTGTGAGAATCGCTCTTTCTGGTGATTCATCAAACTGCGGTCTCCTGCAGAAAAAATTCCCATTCTGCACAGAGAACAACATACTATCAACCCAAACAATAGACAATATGGCAGAAACAAACTAGTAATAGTATCTGAAAGTTTTAAATCATGCCATGAAAAATGGCAGGGAAACCACAGTCATTAACCTGGTTGAAACACAAAACTGCTTGAAAATATATACTCCTGTTGATAAACGTGATATTCGCATCATCCACACACACATATTCATGGAATGAGGTTTTGCACTGTTAATCTCATGGTCGGTGCCACAGTGACACGCAGTCTTATGAAGACCTGAAACGAGTATTGTATCATAGAGTGAATCATAGAATATCAGGATTGGAAGGGACCTCTGGAGGTCATCTTGTCCAACCCCCTGCTCAAAGCAGGACCAATCCCCAATTTTTGCCCCAGATCCCTAAATGGCCCCCCTCAAGGATTGAACTCACAACCCTGGGCTTAGCAGGCCAGTGCTCAAACCACTGAGCTATCCCTCCCCACATTGTGAGGCATAATGAATATTTAGAAAAAATGCTTTGAAATCCTTGGATAAAAAGTATAAGTGCATTGTGCTATTGTATTAATCTAGCTGTACAATATTATCACTGAAAATAATGAAAATACAAATATCAAAAAATCAGGATGTGGTCGTTTTGCTACAGTCAGTTCAAAGCAATAAATAACTACTCATGAATTCCCACTCCTGCGTAACAGACAGTGAGTTTTATGTAGGACTCACAGGACTGGTCTGCCTCCAGAGACCCAAGAGAAACTAAAGACTCCCTTTTCCAGGATCCATGGACGTACCTGTGAATCAGAATGTCACAGGGTCCACTCACTGCTAGGCGCCTGCTTCTGGGTATTCTGGGGATTAGCTCCTTCCAGGTGCTGCACCCTCCTTTCACAGTCTCTCCACCCAGCATTCTCTATCACCCTGCAGCCCCTCTTGCTCCAGGAGCTGCAGCTTCCTCTTCATGACTTGGTCCTCCAGCCAGGTCACTGTACATGTTTTCCCCTTCCGGGGTATCAGAGTCTTTCCTCACAAATGGGCTCAGGCAGTCTTCCCATTTGCTGTCCAGTAAGTGCCACTTCCCCAGTGGCTGGCAGGGAACCTGGGCTGCCCTCTACTGCAGGTTCCAGCTCAGGGACCCTTTGTTCAGTGGCCAAGGTCTACACTATCCTATACCTTGCTGTTCTTCCCCTGAGCCTTTCCTACCTTTCTAGCTCTCCCACCCCCAAACTCCCTCCTCCCAGGGAGTAACTATAGACTAAACTCTATAGTCCCAAACATACTTCCCTTCAGCCAGGGAGTGACTTCAGACTACTTCCCTGCAGTTCCCTATCCTAGCAGCTTCCTGCCTTTATAAATCCAGCCCAGCTTGTTCCTCCACCCCTGGGCTCCCTCATTCAGTCAGGGGATTACTTAAGCCACCTGATTCCCTTCAGCTGTGGCCAGTCTGGTTAACTGGCCCTCTTCTTGGCCTACATTAACCATTTCAGGGCGAGTGTGGGGCGAACACCGTGTCTCATTACCATTTTACAGGCCTAAAGAGTTAGGTTAACCCAGATATGTCACTCAGGGGTGTGAAAAATGCAGTCTAACCCCCCCGCGTAGACAGTGCTAGGTTGACAGAAGAATTCTTCCATTTCCCTAGCTACTGCCTTTCAGGAAGGTGGAGTACCTACACGGTTAGGAGAACCCCTCCCATCATCGTAGGTAGTGTCTATACTGAAGGGCTACAGCAGCGCAGCTATGCCGCTGTAGTGTTTCCAGTGTAGAGAGGCCCAGAGACAGGTAAATCAAGATGAAAAGTTGCTCATCTAATGTCACACTGAGTAAGTGACTTGGGGCCTTATCTAAAGTTTATTAAGTTAATAGGCATCTTTCCTTTGACTTCAGTGGGCTTTGGATCAGGCCCGGTCTAGATTACAACCCTAAACTTCTAACTATTAGAGTGCCTATTCTAAGTGTCTCACACCATCATTTAGGGCAAGATTCTGTGCCAAGGACAGAACCCATAGTAAAAACTGCACCACTCAGGAAGCCACATTTCTCTGCTACTCCTTTCTCCATAATGTATGTTGGCCTACACCAGCAGCTAATTGCAACCCCTCTCCTCCATATTCCATCTTATTCCACTGGCTGACCAGTACTGAGGGGGCAAAGTCAAGTCACCAGCCATTCCCTGTCCACCTGCTCACAATGGGGGAAGTTATACAGGTGTACAGGGGGAGGAGGAAATCTTACTCCTCTTACAACCCTGTGCAGTCTTCCAGTCAAAGCTATAGTATTGCCTTTTTTTAAAACACACAGTGGTGTTGGCTACTGTCTTAACGCAAAAGCTTTTGCCTTTGAACGACTGTTGAACAAAATTGAGAAATTGGCTCTCCATGAGAAGTGGGGAAGTGATAGTGCAGTCACTGAATCCCCTGTGCTTATTGCAAAACCCACCAGGGCCCAAAAGTGCTTCATGTGCCTCAGCTCATTTGTGAAAAGCCCGTATTGCTCATTCTTAGTGGTGTTTAATATTTCCACTGTAATTTTCCCAGCAAAAATGTACCAAGCAGCAGAGATTCTGCTATCTCCAGAACTGGGCTCCAGTGAGCTGACAAATCTGTTCAATCTATTGATTTCTCAAGCTATAAGGAGTGTTTGAGTTAGATTAGAATAGCTATAAATATTTTGATTTTATCTCTAGTCTAAAGATTGTATAGGGCTGCCCCAAATACAAATGCAAGATCCCAAGAGATTGGGGTCCACAAGTTTCATACATTTGCCCACTCTTATAAAAACAGAAGGCCCTTTTTTCTTATACAAAATTACTTGCCACTCTGTAAAAATAGGTATTTTACTACTACAATAGGGAGCTGTGACTCATTGCTTATAGCAAGAGTTTGGAGCTGAGTCACATATGAAGACCTGTCAGTAAGCACCGTATTGGTAGCAAACAGGAAGAGAGCAGATAACAGTTCTGCTCCAGAGGGATTACACAGAGGCCTCTATAGATTGTGGGCCAGATCCTCTGCTAGTGTAAATAAGAGCAGCTCCACCAAAGTCAATGTAGCTGTGCAGATTTACAGCAACTGAGGATGTGGCTTGCAATGATAAATGACTGAAGAGATGACAGTTTATCTGAAAAAGAATGATGCAAGGAACAAAAAGCAGCTGATGTGGATTCATGAATGATTGCTCAAAGGTCAGAGGGTAAAATTTAATACCACAGACTGAAACTGGGAAAGCAGGAGGCAACACAAGAAACAAACAGGAAAAGATTACAGTCAATCTTGCAGAGAGAGGATGATTAGGGCAGCAAATGTCAAGTTGAGTTGAAGCCAGCTGAAGGGCATAGGGCGAATAAGAATGTAATTCACAGATAAAGCAAGGGGACAATACTGCAGTGAGAGGAAACTCATTAATAAAGGCCCCATTGTGTGATGTTCTGAGCACCTCAGACACAGCACTGAGAGCCTTCAACTTCCACTGGCTTCACTGCAATTCAATGGAAGTCGAGGGTGCTGAGGACTGTGTCCTAAGTGCTGGATTTTTATTAGGGTTAGTCAACATTTTTGGTTCAAAAAGTCTTTTGATGAAAAATAGCTTTTTCGTAGAAAGGATTTTTTTTTTTTTGCTGTAAGTGTCCATTTTCCTTGATGTTTCAGCATTTTGACAAAAACACAAAGAACTAAGAAAAATATCAAGAAAAATTCAAAGGGTTTTTTGGTGAATTTGTTTTTGACCAATTCCGTTACCCTTTACATTGATTGTAACTCCCAACTCCAAGTAGTGCCACTGACGTCAATGAAAGAGAAGAAATGAATGACTTAAAATGTCTGAGATAGTAAATTTCTTTTCCAAATCTGTGCTTCACACAAATTGTCATCACTTGCAATTCCTCAGAGGTCAAGGATGATTGTCTCCCATAAAATGATAGCTAGTTATCAAAGTGGATCCACAGGTGGCTAATGAGACTGATCCAGAATCCACAGATCTTGTCACAGTTGAGGCAGACATTTCCCAGTGGAAAGTGTGGATCTGGATTGTTGAGTCAGGCTCTGGCTCATTCTTTCTTACTTTCCCATTTCTCTGTTTCCTGTTATCTTTGTTGGATCTTGAGATCATAGAATCATAGAAGATTAGGGTTGGAAGAGACCTCAGGAGGTCATCTAGTCCAGCCCCCTGCTCAAACAGGACCAACACCAACTAAATCATCGCAGCCAGGGCTTTGTCAAGCTGGGCTTTAAAGGCCTCTAAGGATGGAGATTCCACCACCTCCCTAGGAAACCCATTCCAGTGCTTCACCACCCTCCTCGTGAAATAGTGTTTCCTAATATGCAGCCTAGACCTCGCCCACTGCAACTTGAGACCATTGCTCCTCGTTCTGTCATCTGCCACCATGGAGATCAGGTAGTTGAAGGCTGCTATCAAATCCCCCTTCATGCTTCTCTTCTGCAGACTAAACAAGCCCAGTTCCCTCAGCCTCTCCTCATAAGTCATGTGCCCCAGCCCCCTGATCATTTTCGTTGCCCTCCACTGGACTCTCTCCAATTTGTGCACATCCTTTCTGGAGTGGGGGCCCAAAACTGGATGCAGTACTCCAGATGTGGCCTCACCAGTGCTGAATAGAGGGAATAATCACTTCCCTTGATCTGCTGCCAATGCTCCTACTAATGCAGCCCAATATGCCATTAGCCTTCTTGGCAACAAGGGCACACTAATGACTCATATCCAGCTTCTCATGCACTGTAATCCCCAGGTCCTTTTCTGCAGAACTGCTGTTTAGCCAGTCGGTCCCTAGTCTGCAGCGGTGCATGTGATTCTTCTGTCCTAAGTGCAACTGCCACCAACAGAATTGGTGGCAGTTGATCACAGCTTCAATGCTGGAGGTTTTGGCTTGGGACAGAACACTAATGTTGGTGTGTCAGTTATCCCACTTGATACAGAAGATCTTGTGCAGGCACCGTTGATGGTATTGTTCAAGAACCTTGAGCTGTCTAGTGCACATGACCCAGGTTTTAGCTCCATATAGGATAGCATGGATAACAATGGCCTTGTACATTGGTTTGATTCTTGATGTCACAATCTTCAAAGACATTTTCTCGAGCATCCAAAAACTGCACAGGCGCATTGGAGGCAATGTTGAAAATTTCCTTGTCAATGTCAGCTTTCTGTGACAGATGGCTTCTGAGGTGAAAGAAGTGCTGAACATTCTCCAGAGTGTCTTTACTGATCTGAATTATGAGAGCAGGTGCCTGTTGGTGGAATACTTTTGTTTTCTTGATGTTGAGTGTGAGGCCAAGTTGGTTGGAAGCCTGAAAAAAAATGTCAACTAATTTTTGAAGATGCTCAAGAGTGTAAGGAATTTAGAGTCGGTTGCAAGGAAATAACAGAGACCTTTCAAAAACAGCAAATGCTAAAAAGCAGGAAAAGGGAATACTGTAGCATACTTGGAAAACATGATCACATACAATGCAGCATCTCAAGGGGACATAACTCTTGCATGTTAAAAGAATAAGCCACTGAATTAGTGTTTCATTGTCAATAGTTTTATTGACATTACAAGTTTGCCAAAGTTAATACAGCAAGTGTCTGTGTCTGTTACCCTTTTCACACTGGTAATGGGGTTTACAGTGTATCTTTCCATATTATTGGCCAATTCTGATTCAATGTCAGGCTGCCACAAATTAGGAGGCAGTTGATGCAGCGAAAGAGACTGCAGCAAGGCTATGTACAATTTTATTTTTCACTTTTTAGTTTAAATTTTTTTTGACTTTCTCATTCTTCATATTTTGAAACACAAAGTGGGAAATGTCCCTCAGATTCAACTTCCCCCTTGAAACACTGATTACAAAGCCAGACCGTAAGGGATTTTCATTATACCCTCTCTCCCAGTTTCTGTTTCCACTGTGATCACTGACTCTTTGATATACTTGTTAAAAGTCCACCTGCTGTTTCATATGTTGGTACCTAACAGATTTCAACTTCTGTGCCATGATCTATAGCTTGCTGGTTTTTCTGTTTTCTCCCAGTAGACCGTATGCTGTTTATCATTTGGTCTAGTGCAGTGGTTCCCAAACTTGTTCCGTCGCTTGTGCAGGGAAAGGCCCTGGTGGGCCGGGCTGGTTTGTTTACCTGCTGCATCCGCAGGTTCGGCCGATCGCAGCTCCCAGCGGCCACGGTTCGCTGCTCCAGGCCAATGGGAGCTGCTGGATGCGGCACGGGCCGAGGGACATACTGGCCGCCGCTTCCAGCAGCTCCATTGGCCTGGAGCAGTGAACCGCGTCCACTGGGAGCCGCGATCGGCTGAACCTGCCAACATGGCAGATAAACAAACCGGCCCGGCCCGCCAGGGGCTTTCCCTGCACAAGTGGCGGAACAAGTCTGGGAACCACTGGTCTAGTGTCAGGAGCACTTATACGGTTGCTTGAATTAGGAATAGAGATGCTGGTTTGGTTTTGACTTTGGTATAATGTACTATAAGAGTGTAGGATTTGTGTCTCATTTCTACTTTTTGCCTAGTCTCTCAGCCGTAGTCATGTGTCAGAGAGAGAGTATATATTATTTTGATTTCAAAAGTCCTGGGAGAGAGGTTTTGTTTTTTTTTAATTAAGAATGAGTTGTCCTAGTTCTGTTCCTCAGCTATTGCTGAAAGCGTTTGTTTGTGCATCTAGAACTTTTCTGCAGGTGCAGGTTTTCTAGTCATTTTTTTAATCCTATTCAGTATCATCTGCAATGGTATTTATACCCTAGATTTTACTCCCACATAGCAAAATGGGTTGAATTAGAGTGAAGAATTTTAGAATAATTTAGAAGAATTTTAGCAATAGTTTTTTACATATGTCAAGTTGTGGTTTATTTTTTTAAATGGAGGAAAAGTTTTGCAGAGGTTTTTTTGGTAGGACTTTTTCAGCCAACTTGCGACTTCCTGGTGCACTGGTTGAGAGGAGAAATGTAGTATATCAATAGTAGTGGTGTGGGGCATACTGTGCGTGAGGAGTGTGCTGGATAATTTTGAATGGGATCTATTGTGAAGTTTGTCAAATACAGCTATTTAGGGTCTGGAAAAGTCATCATTACTGAGCTACTAGACACTTTACGTAGCCGCTTTATTTCATGGCATTTTCCAGTTCTAGGATATTTTGCTAAGCTATTTCCATTGCACTTGCATTTTAACAGGCAGCCTGGCAAGCTCTGTCTCATTCAGATAGCAAGTTGTTCTTTGGCTCGCTGTACAATCTACAAATGAATGCACCTCATTTAGAAAAGTTCCAGACTTGCAATTTGCAGATAGTTGCATTAAACATATATTATCTACTCAGAAACAACTTTTTCTTTCTTAGTCATAGCAGATTTATTTTGATGTAACGCTACTGAAATCAGCGTAGAACTCAAGTAACCCAGGGGTGAATTAGGCCCCCAAACTCTAAATGTGGACCAAGTTAGTTAAAATATTGGTGGCTAATGTACCTAGGCCTTTCATACAAAGCTGGGCCTAGTTTCGAACAAACTTGGGCAGAACTTAGCCATGTACTGAAACCAATGACAAATGCCTTCAGGATGAGAAGCATGAAATTGTCTTACTTTGATTGAGCTTGCTTTGTTTGTGGGGGGATCCATCTGAATCAGTTGAATGCTAAACTCAAAGTTGCAAACTGAGAAATCAAACACCAAGAAAATGGCAGCATGAACCACATGCACAAGTTACCACATTTTACCCAGCTCTTCTTTCTCTTAGCTAATATAACTAACGAGGTTGCTATTGATATATGTCAGTGCATGGGAGCTTAGAAAATAAGAATAAGCTTAGCCTCAGTAACATCTAGAAATGGGCAAAAATTGGATGCTGTTTTGGTTTTACAAGTTTATGGTCAATTTTTTTTCCTAGACGTAAATTGAAATCAGGAGCAAGCTGAAACCTGGTCCCAATTTATCGAAACAGCCAAAGACTGTCAAGGTTATGGGGATTTACAGTTCCATCTCCATCCTGTGAAAGGGAGATCCACCAGTTAACAGTACACTGAATTAAAAAAAATTACCCAGTTCAAATGTCAGGTGTCCTCTTGTTCTTTCCTTATGTGACAGAGTAAATAGGTTGTACATTTGGGGGCAGATCCTCAGGTGGTGTAGACTGTCATCTCTATTGAAGCCAATGGAGCTATGACAATCTACATAATGTGAAGATCTGCCCCATTGCCTCGATGAAAAACACTATTCAACACTGTGGCAGCGATGCCCCTTAGAAGCCTGGAAGCAAAGTGGGAAGCTTGGTGTATTCATTTGCATGTTAATATTCTGGGTGCTCTTCCAGCTGAAAGTTATTGCATCTTCACATGCTGGGGTCTGAACAAACAGAGGCATTTGGGAACACTTATGAATGTCCTTTGTTTCTCAATAAACACAATTTTGGGTAAAAGCTGAGCTGCACTTTTAAAAGCTCCTATTTTTTGTCCTTGCACTGAAGAGTATTTCTCTTGCATTTTATCCTCAAGCTTTAAATAAACAAATCTGTTGGTCACACAAAAGAGACCTAGATATACAAAGGAATTTATTTTAAATATGATGTGCTGAATGGAAAGGAATGGTTACATTACATTTGGAAGTGGGAAGAGGTTATTGTTTGCTGTCTAGTTTGAAGTTCCCATTCAGCTGGAAAGAACACACTGTAAGGTAGACTGTAAATCAAAAGAGAGAAGTGTACTTTTTAAAAAAGATTTGAAGAGAGGCATCATTGTAATGACTCCCTTAAGATCCCTTTCCTGCCGCCGCCCTCCAAAAGTCCTACATTGGAGGTCTCTGTGCAGCCAGATAGTTTTGCTCTTGTGCTTCCTGAAGAGGAACATTTCAAAGTGATGTAAGACACAACCTTCTCCCCTAGCCAAGAAGTTGATCACTCTTCCCATGCATTGCTACGCTGGTACCAGGAAAGAGCGAGTTAGTTACAGGATGTGCTGGGACTATATAAGACAATGCAATAATCACTATGGGTAGGATTTGCAAGAGAGCCTAAGGGTAGGTCTACACTGAAGGCAGCAGGTAGAGTACATATACTGCATGCCTCGCTAGCACAGGTATAAAAAGCAGTGTAGATGGTGAGGCACTGCTTAGGTGAGTGGGGTAGAGTGCCCTACACGCCTGAACCCTAGGGTATCTCCAGGCCCAAGCAGTGCCCCCTGCCTACATTGCTATTTTTAGCAGTGTAGTGTTCCTCTGCCTCCCCACTGCCAGAGCCTTTCCCTGCTGCAGTGAAAGACATTGGCAGGAAGAAAAGGCTCTGGCAGAGCAGAGGTCGTTGGGAAAGGCTTCAACAGCTCCCTGCTGCCTCTCCCTTGCCCGAGCTGTTCTCTGCCATGTGTAGCTACAGTGTGGTGCAGCCTTCCTTTCACTGCAGCGTCTAGCCACATATTCCCCACACATTGCCGCAAATGTAGGCAAGGTCTAAGCAAGTTAGGCACTTCACTACCACCGGAAGTCAGCTGGAGTTAGGCACCTAACAGGTTTAGGTTAGGTGCTTTTTGAACATCCCACTTGATAAGCTTAGATACTGTGTACACATCCTCGAACTCTTTAAAGCACATATTATTCACCAATATATTATTTTGTGTGTTTTAGACTTAAAGTACCTGCCACTCTTTACACGAAGGTACTTTAATTTGTCTGGATTTTTATTCCCTTCCCCCTCCTTGTTCGGTTTACTTATTAGCTGTAGTGCTCGTTAATTATGTTTATTAGTGAACTGAAGCAATTGAGACTATTTTTGTGTGTTTGTTATTTTCATTTTTATGTATGTTTAATTATTACAACAAAGAGTATCTTTTACACTGTTAGTAGGCATCTAGTACTCTTGGCTTAAATTAGTCAATGATTTATAAACCATCATGGGAAAGGTGCCCTTGCGAAGCATTCCCTTCATAGCACATTTGCTTGTTCTCATTTTTATTTGGGGAGATAATATTTGGGGTTATGTAAATGAAGCTTTTTGATTTAGCCCATTCCCACACCTCTTTGCACAGAGGTGAACTTCAATCAAATTGAGTCTATGCACCACTTAAGACCTCAGAAATGGGGCTCACCCTTTGAGAGCATCAGTCACATGGGGGTAGTATCAGCAGTGTGAGATATACCTTTCAGGTCTGGTTATGAAGTCCTTGTTCAGGCAAAATGTTCCTTGAAATCAATGCAGCTCAGATGACTCTTACTCTGTCCCCACCCAGTGACAGCATGCTTTTATATTCCTATTTTGCCCTTGAAAAGAGGCAAATTTGTAGGTCTTAAAGTGTACCCTGGGCATATGTCCTGGTGCACATGTCCACATTAAATACATACATTAGGCTGTGGAGGGATCTGGATAAAAAGTGGGGCCATTGATAAGGATAAAGGAGAAAATGAGAGATCCTAATCGAGTCCCTAAAAGCATCATCTCTCAGCATAGCCGAGCCTTTGCCTTTTATTGTGCTTCTTGTTACATACAGCATCCCTTAAAGTGTGTCACTTTTTCTAACAGAAATTGCATTTTAGTTTTACTCCATGGGCTTAATTTGCATATGCCACTGTCTTCCTCTGCCCATCTGTGCTCCTGGAGAAGATTGGTCTGTGTCCAACATGAGTCTCCAACAAGAAAGGCTTCTTGGCCTTCTTGCCTATCTTCCTGACCTGTGACCTAAGGGCCAGACTGAGAACCTATTAGGCACACTGGTGGGCAGTTACTTCCAAGAGTATTCCCATTGAGTCTAATGTCATCTGCAATGGCGAACAACAACTCCCAGGGGAAAGAGGTTCACAATCTGGCCCTATTTCACTGAGAGCCATCAGCTTGTGCCTATGTAACCACATGATCTTACTGTCACAATTTCAAGCTCTTTTTTACTATAGTTTGCTTTCACCCCCATTTCTAATAGTTACATTCAAATGATCAATCATTCTTTTAAAGAAGACCCTTCCTTCTAAAATAGAATTAGTAGAATGGAGTCTTGTTTAAAAGAATTACAGCTATAGATCATCAGTGCTACCTATTAAAAAATTACCCTACTAGAGCTGTGTCAGAGAACTGGCAGGAATTTAATATATATATATATATATATCAAATTCAGTAGTGAAGGATGAATACATGGTGCTGCTTTAGAAAGGAGAGATTTGCTGAGACAAACAGCATAAAAGCACAGGATGTGTGCCATGTGAACAGCAGCAAACTCTCAGTAATTGAATGCAATATTCAGGATTGACATAGTTATTTATAGATTCAAGATCTATTTAAATTCAATGAGAAATGAAGATATAGAAAAGCAGAGAAACCCAAAGTTGTCATATAGGACAAATTAGACTTCGGAGAATTTTTAGGCATGTGATAAAGCTATGTGTGGGTCTCATTTATGACAAGATGGATAAAGATTGATAATTGACAGTGTGCAGCTATGAAAATATAAACATTATTTAAGTATTAAGTACAGACGCTCCCTGACTTACGCAATCGTTCCATTTCGGAACGCCTTGCGTAACTCGAATTTTGTGCAAGTCGGAAACGTATACCCAACTATTACGCAAAAAAAAAACCCCAAAACCCCTCCTATTTCTAGTTTACGGAACTTTTAAGTGCAGATTTGCGTAAGCTGGGTCTTGCGTAACCCGGGGAGTGTCTGTATTAGTATTATGAATATGCATGAGGAGATGGACGGTACACAGACATAGACTGTAATATTAGATGAACTGTAGCATGCCATGTACAGAAACAGTTCAGAAGTGTATGTACTGGAGCATTGTATTTATAAATATTATTTGTTTGGATGCTTAGAAGCCAATATGAGAAATGGGTAACTAGCTAAAGTGAGGTTCTACCCTGAAAAGTGACTACGTAAAATGACATAGTTTATTATGCCATGTTTATTATGTCTTAGTGACACTTAGACCAAATCTGCTCAATTTAACAAGGAAAGTGTTTTTTCCACTGCAAACCATGTAACCTCTCTGGCTTATGCAATGCTCTATATAGATTCTGTAAATGGAGCTGAAGCACTGATTCTGCAATGCACTTATGCACATGATTAACTTTAAGCCTGTGCTTAAGTTTCATTGAAGCCAACAGAATAAGTCTAAAGAAATAACCATTGATTGGGCTCAACAGTTCCCTGGTGCAATCCTATTGATGTTACTTCGAGGATTAATTTGATTTTGTGTTTGTGTAACCCACTGGTGAGAGTGTCATACAGATTCCCCTCTGTGCCAATCTGCGTATGATAGGAGATGTTACAATGCCCAGTTACAGGGCCAAGGTTCCACTTGTGTGATGACCACCCTCTTGGTCACAGTTGGGCTCTGGATCTCCAGAGCTAAAAGCATGAACAGCTTGAACTAACGAACCAAAGCTCTGTGGCTGGGGGTTGTAACAGCCTTGTATCCTCTGCAGATTGGCACAGAGCGGGATCTGTAACATGCAAATGTAACCCACTGATGAGTATCTTGACAAAGATTATCAGTATTCCTCAATAGGCCTCACTTTACAATTTCAGAGTGCTAAAGGAGTTGGCGGATGTGATTTCAGAGCCATTGGTCATTGTCTTTGAAAACTCATGGAGATCGGGGGAAGTCCCGGACGACTGGAAAAAGGCTAATGCAGTGCCCATCTTTAAAAAAGGGAAGAAGGAGGATCCTGGGAACTACAGGCCAGTCAGCCTCACCTCAGTCCCTGGAAAAATCATGGAGCAGGTCCTCAAGGAATCAATTCTGAAGCACTTAGAGGAGAGGGAAAGTGATCAGGAACAGCTAGCATGGATTCACCAAGGGCAAGTCACGCCTGACTAATCAAATTGCCTTCTATGACGAGATAACTGGCTCTGTGGATGAGGGGAAAGCGGTGGATGTGTTGTTCCTTGACTTAAGCGAAGCTTTTGACATGGTCTCCCACAGTATTCTTGCCAGCAAGTTAAAGAAGTATGGGCTGGATGAATGGACTACAAGGTGGATAGAAAGCTGGCTAGATTGTTGGGCTCAACGGGTAGTGATCAATGGCTCCATGTCTAGTTGGCAGCTGGTATCAAGTGGAGTGCCCCGGGGTTGGTCCTTGGGCCGGTTTTGTTCAATATCTTCATAAATGATCTGGAGGATGTTGTTGATTGCACCCTCAGCAAGTTTGCAGATGACACTAAACTGGGAGGAGTGGTAGATACGCTGGAGGGTAGGGATAGGATACAGAGGGCCCTAGACAAATGAGAGGATTGGGCCAAAAGAAATCTGATGAGGTTCAACAAGGGCAAGTGCAGAGTCCTGCACTTAGGACGGAAGAATCCCATGCACTGCTACAGACTAGGGACCGAATGGCTCGGCAGCAGTTCTGCAGAAAAGGACGTAGGGGTTACAGTGGATGAGAAGCTGGATGTGAGTCAACAGTGTGCCCTTGTTGCCAAGAAGGCCAATGGCATTTTGGGATGTATAAGTAGGGGCATTGCCAGACAATCGAGGGACGTGATCGTTCCCCTCTATTCGACATTGGTGGTACGGTATTTATGATTTTCTATTCTTGTTTTTTTCTGGTGAAATTTTTCCCATAGATTATTAAAATTCATGATGTAAAATATATACCATGAAGCAAAGGGTGTACAGTGATTTGATGTTGCTGTTAGAACTTTTAATTTTCCATTTCCTGACTTTTAAAATATTTTACCAGTGTAACCATAATGTAGCATTAATAGGGTTTGTTTGCTTTGTGCCAGTTTCAGTGGAATTACTCCACAGTTAAATCTTTGCAAGGGGGAATCATGTCCATTGTCTTTGCAACCTACTGAACCAGACTCCTATATGAATGTTTGGATCTTTATATGTTCAGTGTAGTGCAGAATCTTAGTGTAACGTGAGTTTGAACTACTAATTATTAAACAATGTAAAATTATTTTATTGCAAAATATTTAGCTCTAAATACTTTGAAGAACAGGGCACATAGAAGGTTGACAGCTCTTTAGCTATACTGTTAGCACTAGTTTGTTCAGTCAGTTAAAAATAGATCTGAAATGTATTGTTATTCATTCTTCAAGATACGTCATGTTGACTACTCTTCCCCTACAGTCCAGGTGTAAAAATAGCAAACACTTTTCTACTTTCCATTAGAAAAATAGGACTAATTTTTTTTTGCGATATATAAATAGGTTATATTTTAAGATTGAATTTTCTATGAACTATCACTCATTCCTCCTATTTTCTCAAAATGCAATGATTTTTAAATAGAATTAGGTACCGTGAGATTTCAGAGATGCATAATTACGTTTGCTGGCCTAATGTTTCCATTATCTCCACCAGCTGCATTTACAATTTTGTTGCATGGATTTTCTGAGCCAAAACAGGCAGATAGGCTTTTCTTATTGATATTTCTGTAACAACAGCACAGTAGTTAGGACATGTTTCAAAAGGAAGCCAGTGGATGTAATTCCTTTTTGCTAGGAGTGGGAGAAGCCAGCAGTATGATGTTGGCTGAAAAAGCAGGATCAACTCTCTCTCTCTTCTTTATATGCCTTCATGAAAATGCAGCAGTTCTAACATGCTCCTGTTTTGCAGTCAAATTGCCCTGTTTTAATGATCAATATATATTGAGTTGATTGATAATCCCTAAAGTAACCAGTAACATTCCTGCTACCCACCATGCACAGTAAATTGATTAATGTGACAGTTTTGTTTGCTGAACATTCTTCTGTATATTGAAAACATTGCAGAGTCTGGCAAAACGCACACCCTCTTTTCTTAACTCAAGATGTGACTTATACAAGCTCTGTGGATTAGATTTGCAAAGGTACTTAGGCACCTAAAGATGCAGATAGGCCACTAATGGGATTTTCAAAGAGGCAGATAAATCCCTCTAATCTGCATTGTTAGGTGTCTAAGTACCTTTGAAAATCTGGCTTTTTAGTATTAAAGTGTTCAGTAGCTATTAAAAAAAAGTTGGAATGCTTTAAATTAGGGATGTCTAACCACCAGTTAATGTTACTGAGCACTATTTTTACATTTCAGAGTAGCAGCCATCTTAGTCTGTATTCGCAAAAAGAAAAGGAGTACTTGTGGCATCTTAGAGACTAACCAATTTATTTGAGCATAAGCTTTCGTGAGCTACAGCTCACTTCATCGGATGCATTCAGTGGAAAATACCCTCACTGTATTTTCCACTGAATACATCTGATGAAGTGAGCTGTAGCTCACAAAAGCTTATGCTCAAATAAATTTGTTAGTCTCTAGGGTGCCCCAAGTACTCCTTTTTATTTTTACATTATCATTTATACACAGTGCCATACACAGGGGAAGACAAGGTCAATGCAACAAGTTACTTAAGAACTAAGGCATGCATATGTGGTTTGCTGAACTGGGGCTTATGAGACAGTAAAATTCAGACACAAAAATGTCACAAAATGTCACACATTTTAAAGGTGCAAGCATATCTGGGCACCATTACCTCCTAAAACCTACATTAGTCCTCAATATTTTGTGTGCAAGAAAAGTGCAAACACAAATTTAGGCTGGGCTGAGGTGAGAACTATCACACTTTTGTTGTGAATAATATTCATTGAAATCCAACCTTTTTCCTTTCAGTGAGTTATTTACTAGACCTTGATTTGTGCAAGTATGTTCACTCTGCATTATTCACTGTGACTATTTGTGGTGTGTGATTGGTGTTATTATTTCTCCTCTCTGACTAATGACCAGTAACATTATGTTCTCCCTGGCATCAGTGTGAACAAAGCCTGATTGAGGTTTCTTTGAAAATTTAGTCCACAATGGACTGAGTGACTAGAAATCTATTTTTATCACGTAACAGTGTAATTTTAATATATACATATATATTAAATATGAAAAACTCAATTGCTTGGCTGCTTAACATCGGCAGGCAGCACATAAGTGTTCAGCTGTATAAAGAACCCATCTTAAATTCAGTCCAAGCACTAATATGACAAAACCTGTTTAAAGTTCAGACAAGTAAGAGCCTCAGTTGCCCCTTACCAGTGCTGCCTAAGGCTCCAATCCTGCAAACACTTACACGTGTGCTTAACTTAAAGCACAGGATCCATCCCATTGACTTTAATGGGGCTTCACGTGACTGAAGTTAAGCACATGCCTAAGGACCTGCCTAAACTAGGAAATCGGGGTTGCATTTGAACAGATGTTGGCTAACACATTTTAACTAACATGTATTTGAACACACATATAGATAGGATGGTGAATCCTTGTGGGGTGGGAATTCTATGTTCATGGGTAAGCCCTGAGTCTTGCACATGCATTTGGGGATTGCACTTTTGCTAGAC
Organism: Eretmochelys imbricata; assembly: GCF_965152235.1. Classification (NCBI taxonomy): domain Eukaryota; kingdom Metazoa; phylum Chordata; order Testudines; family Cheloniidae; genus Eretmochelys; species Eretmochelys imbricata. Next base: position 54,867,827 of record NC_135572.1, on the reverse strand, counting down.
TCTGCTTCTGGAAAGCATCCCTGTTCAGGAGAACACCTCGGTATATGCTGAAGTCTCATTGAAGTCATTGGGACTTAAAGTTAAGCACGTCCTTAAGTGCAGGATGAACCTAAGCATGTGTTTAAGGGCTTTCCTGAAAGGGGGGGCATACATTTGCTAGTTATGATGCTATAGAGCCTCAGGGACTGAAAAGTAGCTAAGTTGGAGCGCAAATTTACAAGTTTCTTCAAGATTCTGCTGCTTATCAGCAGATGGCACTGTAGTCAAGATTGTAGAACAACTTGCATTACATTTCTCTAAATTCAGATATTTATATCCTGGCCATAAGCTACTCAGTTACTGATAAAACTTCACATTTACAATAAAGGCAATGAAGAGAGACTTTTTCTTCTTTAACAGTTGGGTTTCTTGGGGGAGAGGAGGCTAAGAAAGGGAAGATTATAACTTTGAGCGTGAAAACCATAAGTAATATTATACTGATTTGGGACACTTTTTAAATATTTATGTTACTCAAAATATGCCTAATGAGATTTTGATTATTTTAATGGAATCTAAAAATCAGCCTTCTTTCTTGTCTTCATGCTTCGTATTTAAGAACAACTTCTTCCAAAGTTTCAGTGTCAATTTTCTGTACATGGCAATAAGTAAGAGAGGCAGTAGATAATGCCAAGCTCACAGGCCTAAATTCTGCTCTTGAAAGTTTGTGTGGGTTACGCTGAACTTTTCTGCTTGTTAAACTGATGGTAAAATTTAGCCTCCCTCCCTATCATTCTCTTGTAGGTATTTCTAAGGTGCTTGTCACTCTGGTATCTAAAGCCTACACACATGGACAGGTATAAAGGGCATGGATATTAGGTTTTGAATAGGTACTTGGCTTTGATTTAATAATGTTTCAAATCTGAATACAGGGACACACTGCTCCTTTTTCAAAATACCTGTGACATGGCCAGCTAAGCCACTTCTGACCCTTTCCTCCTCATTGCTAGGTTATCCTCATGGGTTCACATCCCTCTCGGTTACCAGAACTCACTGATACAACATCTCTATTTTCTCCGCCATCAGTTCTCTCACTGCTTCCTTCCATGTCAACTCCTTCCTACTCCCTTCCACTGTTTATTCTTAGCAGCTCAGCATATTTCTTTCCCACGCCCCCACAACTCTCAGTTCATTTTCCAGTTTCATCTCTGTGCTGTTTTTGGGGGGTGCTCAGATCATAAGGTCATGGACACCATTATAAAAACCTGCATAGGCTTTACTGTCAAAGGGTACAACAATTGCAGCTCTGACCTACCCCAGCACTCCACACAGAACCAAGGACCCAGCCCTCAGTAAAAAAAACAAAACACCACTGCGTGAGGCCTAAAGAAGAAATGATAAAATCATCACAAAGCTGTCATAGGAACTGTATGCAGAACACCATGGTAGCGAGCACAACTGCCTGTGGATTGTTGGAGGTGTTAAAAGAAAGTTTTGATGGGAAACTTTTGAACAGCCCTAACTAAGCTACTTTGTTTTAGCACACATCTTCATTCATTGTTAAAACAGGAGCAACTAAAGATTCAGAGACTATTAATCTTCTCTACCTTTTCCAGGAAAAGGTACCAAAATAAAAAATAAAAAAGCGATCTGGATTTTGTTCCCAGGTCTGCCACTGACCTTGAACCAGTTACAACTCCTCTGTGCCTCAACATCCCCATCTGTAAAATAGGGATAATGATTCCAGCATCCAGATGACCTGGAGATGGGTGTTTTTTTTTAACAGAAAGGCAGGTACATAAAGAGGAGAAAGAATTGTAGTGATAGGCCTGCATGTTCCAGGGCTGAGTTCCAGGACAGCATAGAAGGAGGATGGACCCAGGAATCCCTCAGTGTCAGCTGTCAAGGGGGTTACAAGCAGATCCTGGTCCTGGTGTGTACATTCAGGTTCACCAAAGAAAGTCATGCAAGGTCTTAAATAGAAGCCAGGATGACGCTGCTCATTAGCAGTGTCATGAAATGTACATACAGATAATATGTGAGGAGTTATGAATGTATGCCAAAAATATGTTCCTAAAGTCTGTATCAAGGCACAGTTGACACACAGGTTTTCTGCCAGACAAAAGATATTTCTTCACCTCTCTCTCAGTTGGCATGCAAGTTAAGCATTGTAAGTCAACACAATGGAAGTTCCATTTACATATGAAGTCAAGAGGGAGATGTGAAATCAACTGGGGGAAAGCCACACTCAGGATAAACAAGGAGTTTTACTGCCCCTGAGGATAGACAAAAAGAAAAGGAGTACTTGTGGCACCTTAGAGACTAACCAATTTATTTGAGCATAAGCTTTCGTGCCTCACGAAAGCTTATGCTCAAATAAATTGGTTAGTCTCTAAGGTGCCACAAGTACTCCTTTTCTTTTTGCGAATACAGACTAACACGGCTGTTACTCTGAAACCTGAGGATAGACAATGAACTATGGGGACATAAGTGGAAGGCAAGGAGACACCCCTTTATCCTGCAGCTAGGAAGTAAATGGGCGGGACATTTACATTCTTGAAAATGGAATCTCAACCAGACTTAGCTGAAGTCTTCAAAGGACATTTGGGGTGAGCTAACCTTCTTTAGACAGAAGGTATCCTTTTAAGTCTGTCTCTAGCAATGGTATTATGATTTTGTTTATAACCCTTTTGTTTCCATTATCTTTAATCACTATCTCTTGAATCTCCGACCTTTGATAATAAACTTATTGTTGTTTTCACTATAAATCTATCTCAGTACTGTGGTGTGATACAAAGAACTGATCCTAAGTTGACTCATTCAAGCTGGTATGTACACAGCTCCCTCTGGGATGGCGGACCTGGTATTTCTGTGAGTGTTCCGTGGAAAAGGGGCTGGGGCATTACAGGGAAAAGCTTCAAAGGGACTTGGGAACTGGAGGACACCCACTGTCAACCTGGAGGGCAAAGTAAGGGCTGCCTGAGCCCAGAGGAGAGCGCTTGTGTGGAGTCAGGAAGCTGACACGCAGTTAAGCACAAGCAAGTCTCCATCTCGCTGGAGTCAGCAGGGTAATAACGTGACTCACAGTCCTGAGTACCCCAAGAATCATCACAATGGGAATAAGACAGGCCAAGACACACTGCTCTGTCAGGAAGTTTTTTTTATTTAATTGATATATAAACTATAGCCCTGATTCAGCCAAGTACTTGGGCATGTGCCCAACTTTAAGCATATGAGTAGCCCCACTGAAGTCAGTGAGACTAATCTCATGCTTAAAGTAGGGCACATGAATAAGTATGTTGCTGCATCAAGACCTATTCAGGGAAATCTCTACTTATGGACATACGAACCAAATTCTATCTTGGCATTCAGTGACTGAAATTGGTGATGTTACACTAGTGTACATGATAGTAGAATTTATAAGTACCTGGAGAGGGAAAGGGAGACCTGTTGGGGGGACATTTACTGAACATGTTTTAATGTGGATATTTAAAGGTACATCCAAACTGTTAAAGCAGCATGTTAGACCTTGTTTGGTAAGACTGGTTAAACCCAAGTAATTTAACATTCAGTATGTCCTTGATGAGGCATCAGCCAATCTTTACGGTTGTTTGAGATAGCACAATCCTTTCATCCATGCGTTTGCTGGAGCAGATTTCTTTATAAAGCACAAAAATTAATTATGCTAGGCCCAAGTTTTGTGGCAACTTCACAATGAATTTATGTCAGGAGAGAACTTTTATGTTTTATGTTTCTACCTGTCAGATGATGGGAAACCACTTGCTTTTAGAAAGCTATATTGTACTTTTTTTCCTATTAAGATATATTTATTTTTTATATCTACAAATGTAAGTTGTTATTAGGAATATGAAATGTGCCATACCAGATCAGTCCACATCCAGTCTAATATTCTACTTTTGTCAGATGCCAATAGTGGCTTCCAAGAGAGGGGAAAACCCCACACATGTTCCTAAGCCAATTATGCAATACTACCCATTGGACTGGGGAGGGTATCTCATCTTGAAAAAGGATAAATCCGACCAGGAACTATGATGTCCAACCAACACTTTTTTCACAGCAGTCATCAACTGACAACTATTCTATTTATCTGGTATCTTTTAAAACATTCCCCCTTTCAAGATCAGTGATCTGTGATCCCTAGCCTCAGATGAGTTGCATTTACATTCTTAAATAATTTAGAAACCTTTGCCTGGGTAACTATTATCTGAATATCTAAATAATGAAAGTTGGTTTCCACATGGTTAGTAAAATGGATTCACATCAATATTTGAGAGCATCTTATATTTCTTTAGGACATAAGTACACTCCAAGAGACTTAACACTGAAGATCTATGACCTGATTGATTTATCACTGTGTGCTCAGTGGTATGGACATCTGGTTGTGGCTATCGATTTAGTGATCACCTGATGCAGATGAATAAACTCTTGAAGAGAAGATGCTGTTTGCTGATACATGTGTTAACAGGCTTTTCCATAGGGAAACAAATTAATGACTATACTAAAACTTTTAAGACAGAGCCCACATTAAAGAGGAGAGCTGCAGAGGAACTATTCAGCAAAGAAAGTCCCTAGAGGCATTCTGGTGGACTTATTGCACTGCCCAGAAGGAATGCAACTTTCCTTCAAAATCCAATAATCATAATTCAGATTATAAGAAAATTATACACAATTCTGTTTTGGAAGGAAATCTCTTTCATTGTCCCAATACATTTTGACACATTTTCTATATTTTGTAAAATCTGGCAGTGTTTTATTGCAAAAAGAAATCTGATTTGAGTCACTCTTTCAGTATTCAGGTTTCAGAGTAGCAGCCATGTTAGTCTGTATCCGCAAAAAGAACAGGAGTACTTGTGGCACCCTAGAGACTAACAAATTTATTAGAGCATAAGCTTTCGTGGGCTACAGCCCACTTCCATGGATGGATAGAATGGAATATATAGTAAGAAGATATATATTGTGACAGGGTCGGGCCAGATGGCTACAGGAGGGTAATTTTTTTTTTGAAGCAAAAGATATTTTTTATTTGCATAACACACTTACAAAGTAAAAACAGCAGCATATGCAATGTGTAACACAGCAACCAATCACAATTGTTTTCTCATTAGCTTCAGGGGAGGGAAGTGTTCAAGCTTGCCTGGGCCCAGAGCGGGGGGCTTCCTTGACTCTTGTGGTCTTCCACCCTTCCGAGTTACCTGGTGGCCCAGAGCGAGGGGGCTTCATTGACTCTCGTGGTCTTCCACCCCTTTGAGTTACCTGGCACTATGTCCAAGTGTCACCAAAAATTCCCTCCTCTGAAAGCACCCAACAAGATGGGCAGGCTGTGGGGTGGACAATCTGGGGGGGGACACATGCACCTATGTGTGAAAGGATCCCTCAAAGGTGGTGGTGTCCGCAGCAGCAATGGCTGGGGCTGGGGTCCCTTACTCTCTCCCCCAATCAAAGGGTCAAAACAAAGGGAGCCAGACGGGGACGCCGAGCAGAAAGCCTCGGACAGCGCCCACTGCTCCTCAAAAGCATCAAGGGAGTCGGTGGAGGCCGCCCAGAGGAACTCTGCCCGGATACGTGAATGGACCAAGGATCGGAAAATGGCCCCACAGTCACAGGAAACTCCATCAGCCAACCTCCTCTCTCTAGTTTTATAGATGGCCGCTTTAGCCAGGGCCAGGAGGAGGTTAGCTAGGAGATCCTGCGACTTTGTGAGGCCACGGATGGGGAGTGCATAAATAAAAAGGTGAGGGAAAAAATGCAACGAAAAACATATTAAAAGATTTGTGAGGAGCCGGAACAGGGGCTGCAGCCTGGCGCACTCCAAATATACGTGTGCCAAAGTTTCCCTCACACCGCAAAAGGGACAAGTATCTGGGATGAGGTTGAACCACGCCAAGTACGTGCCCGTGCTCATAGCTCCGTGAAGGAGCCGCCAACTGAGGTGCCCGACGGGCCTCGTAACCAAGGTGGAATATAGGCTGGCCCACCGGGGCTGCTCACCCTCCAAAGGTGGCAGAAGGTCTCGCCACTTTGTGTCAGGGCGGGACACTAGGGTGAGGGTGTGAAGGGTGTGGCGCACGAGCGTGTATAGATGTTTCCTTGGCGCGGTTTGGAAGCGTACCGGCTGCAGTTGATGCAGCTGGCTCGCAGTGAAGGGGTGAGGGGGTCGATTGGGTCTGCGAGGCAGGGGTCCAATTAAAAGGTCCGGCGGGCCTGGGGTAGAGGGTGGGCGGGGTGTGCCCTCATGCAGGACCCGGTCGAGGTAAGCTCGAGCAGCGGGCGGCAAAGCGGCCTTCGCCTCCTGAAGTACACGCCGGGGGGTGCGAGGTCTGGAGAGCCCCATGCGCTGGGCGAGCATCAGGGAATTCAGCCAGTCTCCCCGGTCGTAGTCCAGGAGGTCTCTGACTCTCGTGACTTCTGCCAGGATCAAGCTCTGGTGCACCAAGCGGGACTCCGCCACCTGCACACAGAGCTGGGGGTTGTGTAGCAGGGGCTCTGCGAGGAGATCTACCCCTCGGTGGCCACCACGGACCTGGTCGTTAAAAACAGTTTCCAAGTCCGGAGGAGGTCCTGGTAGAATACCGGCAGCCTGGAGAGGTCTCGCGGAAGACTTCCTGGACGGAGATAAAAGAGCTGCCGGTCATATCGGAGCCCTCGGATGCGGCGCAGGATGGCATGTGCCAGTGTGCTCCGCGCCGAACTGCCTGCACCATAGAAGAGCCTCTGAAGGGCCTGGAGGCGGAAGTCATGGACCTGAGTGTGTAGAAACTTCAGGCCCTGTCCTCCTTCCTTCAGGGGTAGATGAAGAACCCCTACAGGGGCCCAGTGCATTCCTGACCAAAAGAACCCCAGAATCGATGTCCGGAGGTTGGTCAGGAAATCCGGGGATGGGACCAGGGTGTTGAGCCGGTACCAGAGCATGGACAGGACTAGTTGATTAAGCACCAGCGCTCTCCCATGAAGGGAGAGACATCGGAGTAGTCCCGTCCATTTCTGGAGCCACTCTATCACCCCGCCCTCTAAATTTTCCCAGTTCTCCAGTGGAGAGGGATGTGTGGCAGAAAGGTAAACGCCAAGGTAGAGCTGCGGACCCGCGCTCCACCAGATGGCTTGAAGCGCGGGTGGGAGGAAGCTCGCCTGCCGCCAGTCTCCTACCGCCAAGCCAGAGCTCTTGACCCAGTTGACCTGGGCGGAGGAGGCTGCCGAATAGATGGCCTGGCAAGCCTCCACCCACGTCAAGTCGCCGGGATCCTGGATCACGAGGAACACGTCATCAGCGTACGCCAACAGGACCAGCTGCAGCTCCGGCTCCTGCAGAACCAACGCTGTCAACCTCCTGCAGAGGAGACAGAGGAAGGGTTTGATCTCCAGAGCGTACGGTTGGCCCGAGAGGGGGCACCCCGCCGTACTCCTCGCCCGAAGCTGACTGGTTCGGTCAGGGTCCAGTTGAGCTTAACCAGACACTCTGCGGAAGTGTACAGCACATGGAGAAAACCCACAAACTGGGGTCCGAAGCCAAATGCCTGCAGAGTGCTCAGGAGGTACCCGTGGTCCACCCTATCGAACACCTTCTCCTGATCTAGGGACAGGAGGGCGAACGACAGACTGTCTCTACGCCCGAGTTCCAAAAGGTCCCGAACCAGAAATAGGTTATCAAAGATACTGCGGTCTGGGACGGTGTAGGTCTGGTCTGGGTGGATCACATCCGCCAGCACAGACCCTAGCCGCAGCAAGATTGCTTTTGCTACGATTTTGTAGTCCGTGCTGAGGAGAGAGATGGGACGCCAATTTCGTAAATCGCGGAGGTCTCCCTTCTTCAGCAATAAGGCAAGCACAGCTCACCTGCACGAAAGAGGGAGGACTCCGCTCTGCAGAGACTCGGCCCAGACGGTGACTAGGTCTGGGCCGAGGACGTCCCAAAACACGCGGTAGAACTCCACGGTCAGCCCGTCCATGCCTGGAGACTTATTAGTGGCCATACGATGGAGGGCTTCCAAGAACTTGGCCAGAGTGAGAGGCAATTCTAGCCAGTCTCGGTCACTCACGCTCACCGTAGGGAGCTCCTCCCAAAGCACTCTGCAAGCACTAGGGTCGGTCGGATCCGGGGAGAAAAGACTTGCGTAGAAGGCTCGGGCCCTCCCGCACATCTCTGCTGGTTCCATAACGGGGGTGCCATCTTCTGCCAGGAGGCAGGTGATGTGTTTCTTAGCCCCCCTCATTTTCTCCAGGGCATAGAAGAAGCGGGAGCCACAATCCATCTCCCAAAAGGGGCGGATGTGGGATTGAACAAAGGTGCCCCAGGCCCGATGGTCCTCGAGGGCCTGGAGCTCCTCCTGCTTCTCCCGGCACGCTCCGCAGAGGAGCGGGTCTTTGTGGCTGGCAGCCAAGCACCTCTCCAACTCTAATACCTCCCATTCCAACTGCTCTATCTCTGCATTTCTCCGTTGGCTGGTGTCCCGGGTGTTGTCGCGGCAGAAAAGCCTGGCGCGCACCTTCCCCAGGTCCCACCATTGCCGCGCCGAGGGAAAGGCACGCCGCTGCACTCGCCAGGCCAGCCAGAATTCCCGGAAGGACGTCACGAAGCCTTCATCCTCCAACAGGCTGTTGTTAAAATGCCAATAGGCCGGCCCCGGCCTCTCCGCACAGAGGGAGGCTGTCACTGTGGCTAGGTGATGGTCAGAAAATGGGGCCAGCCGAATGCTGGAGGAGTGGGCTCGTGAGAGATGGAAGTGTGATAAATAAATGCGGTCCAACCGGGAGTGGCTCGACCAATGGGCTTCCACCCGGACAAAGGTGAACGTGGAAGTGTCATCCGGGTGGTGGTTGTGCCAGATGTCCACTAGGGAGTGATGCTCAACTATCTCCTGGAGGGTGTCCATGGTGGCCAGGCTCTGTCTCACTCCTCAAGGGTGGTATTAAAGTCCCATTCCAGGACCAGGCACTCGTGAGAATCTAAGGTGCCGAGGAAGGCAGATGCCTGCTGATAAAATTGCAGCTGCTCCGGGCCCAATGTTGGGGCATAGACGTTAACGAGGTTAACCACGAGCCGCTCTATACGGACCCGGAGATGCAGCAGGTGACCTGGCATGGCCTCGGTGACCCCTAGCACCTCGGGCCGTAGGTCAGGGGAGAACAGGGTCGGCACTCCAGCCTGCCGAATCATGGAATGGCTAAAGTAGACCCTGTCCCCCCACTCCAGCCGCCAACTGTCTTTGGCAGTAGGATCCGTATGGGTCTCCTTCAGGAAAATCACAGAGTACCCTCCCTCCCGAAGGAAGGAGAGCACCTGGGACCTGCGGAGAGCCATCCTACAACCCCGGGTGTTCAACGTTGCGATGGTGAGAGGTGTCATGGGGGGGCCGGGGAGGATCCTCACTGGCAGGGACGCTCGCATCCCCCAGCGGGCCACGCAGCAGTCCTTGACCCATCCCGTAGGTGAATAATTGTTCACGGAAGACGCGGACCCGCCAGTAGGCCGCAGCATCCTGCTTCCCCATCCCTTTACCTTCCCCCATGTGGGCCCTTGTGGCCTGGAGGATTTGAAAAAAATCCCTCCATTGCTGGAGAGTAAGCTGTACCCTTGTTGCGGGAGCCATGGACATCCTCTAAAAATTTCTGCAGCTCTCCTTGCAGCTCATGGGGGGATGGGGTTACGGTTTCCTATTGGGCCTATTTACCTCATGGGCCTATTTACCATGAATATTTAAAGATTAATTAATTGCCAGAATCCTATTATCCCATCATACCATCTCCTCAATAAACTTATCTAGTTTAATCTTAAAGCCAGATAGGAGAATCATGGAACCCTGCCGGGCAGCACTCCAATTCGAGTTAACAGGTGATGACTATACCACATTGACCGCAACCCCCAGATGCAAGAAACCCGGAATCAGTTGGTGGTGCCCCAGTGCCACCAACAAGCCATTCTGCAACTTGGTGCAGCCCCGTGGTCCACTAAAACGGACAAGCAGGGTGTGGATCCCCCATGGGGTGCCTGATGGGCTGGAGCTTCTAGGCCCGCCTCAAGTTCTAGGGCGATAGGGGGCGGTGGAGGGAAGATAGTAGCTCCTAATGGGTCGGGGCAGGAAAACAGAAAGGCCGCTCCCTGGGGGTCATCAGTTGGGAAAGGGAAGGAGACAGCCCCAGGGGCGGCAATTACATTGCAGGAGGTAAATTGGATAGGGGTAGGGGCAGGGGCAGAGGCGAGGTTCTGGGTTTCATGAGGCAAGCAGCTGAATGCTGGTGCCTCCCGATCAGAGTCGAGGGTTAAGGGGGTGGGGAGGGAGCTCTCAGTGATACCGGGCACGGGCTCTATGGTGGATTTAGCGGCCACAGCATCAGGACGTGGATTATCTTCTGTAGGGCCCCTGCCCGGGAAGGAAGTCGATTGCTCCGCTCCAACGGGAGGTGCCCCTGGCGACTCATGTCCCAGCTGCGTCGGGCCAGCTGTCACCTGAGCAGGCTCGGTGGTCGTCAGTGGGGTGCCATCAGCGGCCGGGTCGATGGAGGAGTCCAGGGGCTCCTCGGAGGTGGGAGCAGAAGCAGCAGTTACGGGGAGGGAGCATGGGGAAAAGAGGGGTGGAGTGAGGTCGCCCAAATCGAGGTTTGCTGGCAAAAGGTCATCCTCCCCCTGGGCGACCGGGGTCAGATCTAGGGCCTCGATCTCCTAGAACATGGAGGAGAGGACACTTTCCGTCGCCCCGGGGTTCTCCCCGCTGGCACCCGCCATGACGGTTGCCTCGGGGTTCACGGGGGCTTTAGGTAGTGTCAGGACAGAAGGGGCTTCCTCGAGGGTCTTGGAGGGGAGGGTCTCCTGTGGAGGGGAAACACTACCTTCCGGTGCTACCACGTCTTTCCCAGCTGACACCAGTGGATGGGAGGCACTCATGGGCAAAATGGAAGGTTCGGCATCGGTGCCCCCCTTCCTGGTCTTCCGGGGGGCCTCCGCCTCGGGTAGATGAGGCGGAGCTCGAGCCTTCCGCTTGCCTCGCTTCCACTGGACTAGGGCTCAGCCCTCCATGGCATCATCTGGGGGCTGGTTAGCAGGGGTCATGTCAGGGGGTAAAGGCAATGGCTCAGGGACTTGGGGGGGGGACGGTGGGGCGGCATAAGGGAGGGAGGATTCTCCCAGGGGCAGGCTCTCTCCCATGCCTGGTGGTACATCTGCCACACCCTCCTCCATAGGCCCTGCTAGATTGTCAGCAGCGAGGGCGGGGCTCTCCCGCTCGTCTGGGCGTTGTAGGGGAGGTGCCCCTTGGGCCTGAGCGGGAGAAGTGGTGGTCCGAAGAGGAGGGGGGGCGGGTTCGGGTATTGGGCGGCTAGGGGCGTCGGCAATGACGGGGCTGATGTCCTGCCGGGTCTCAGGGATCCTAGATGCCCCTCCTTGCCGGGCTAAGGGGCAGTCCCTCCGGACATGCCCTGGTGCCCGGCAGAGGTAGCACCAGGCTTCCCCCGTGGAAAAGTACACCCAGTAACGGGCCCCCTGAGGGGGGACTAGGAAGGATCCCTCAAGCGCCTCTCCGTCCCGCACCGCTGACGGCAGTAGAAGCTGCACTTGCCGGCGGAAGGAAAAGATGTGATGGAGGGTGGGGTCCTTGCAGCCCAACGGGAGAGGGCTGATGACAGAAACAGGTTTCCCCAGGGTGGAAAGGGCAGGTAACAGGGGAGCATTGGGGAGAAAAGGAGGGACAGAGGTCAGGACCAGGCGGACGCCCAGGTCCTCTAGCGGCTCTAGGGGGACAAACACTCCCCCCTCCCCCCCACTACCAGGCCCCTCTCCACCACCTCCTGGGCGGCAGCCTCCGATGCTAAGAAGAAGATGACCTTCCCATACATTTTGGATGCTGCCACAATGGCCGAGGGCCCCACCACCCTCGCCAACGCCTGCACGTAGGTCTCCATGTGGGGCGAGGCAGGCACCAGGAGTCATCGGACACAGTGCTTCCTTGTCATGGTGGGGAAGGGGCCCTGGCCGCTGTTGATGATGGCGGAGGCGGTGGGCGGGAGAGATGACGAGGTGGCGGGCGGGGGGGCTGCCGCCTCCCGGGCATATGTCCTGGGGGGTGAGGGAGGGACACCCGCAGAGCTGGTGAAGGGGGCAGCGGGGAGGGATGCCGTGGTCGGTGGCGGGGCCGCAGCAGTGGGGGTGACCCCTGCCATGGAGGGCCTGGTGGTTTTAGTGGGGCCCATCCCCTTCTTCTTGCCCTGGCCTTTTCTGCCGGCTGGGGGGGCTCCCCTAGAGTCTGGGGAGGCGGTGGGCATGGCAACAGCGGAGGTCACCCCGGTGCCCTCCATTGCCGATGCCCCAGTAGGGGCGGTGGCAGGTGGTTAACAGGAGTTGGGGTCAGGTAAAAAGGGACAGGCTGTTGGATGGGCAGTTCGGGGTGGGGGGGCACATGAAACACCGTACACTTGTCCAGAGAGTCCTGTTTGGTTGGCTGGTGCTTCTGGCCCACACGGTGGAATCAGGGCGAGCAGCTAAGTCCAGAGGCAGATGTTAAACAGCCAGCAATGACGGTGGAGGAGGCAGTTGTGAAGATGGTAGTGTGGGGGTTGGGAGGACACAGATGGATCGGGGGGCACAGTTTGAAAGTTACTCAGTCTTGGGCGCTCTCCACGGCGATTTGTAAGTTCCCCGGGCAGTGTTCCTCTGGTAGACGGCTGTTTCTCTGTCTGTTCTGGGTTTTCTTTTTTGCATTCCAGAAATGCCAGAGCAAGTGATAAGATTCCTCTCAACCAGAGATGGGTCCACAGACAAACAGCAAGCGTCTGGTTCTGGGGGCTGGGTGCTTCCACTCCCCCCGTCCGGGGAAGTGGGCCGGCAGGTCCCCCCTCTTTCGGGGGGGGGGGTTCAGCTGGAGCGGCAGCAGTGTCCGAGGGCGGGCAGGAGGGGCGGGGGCTAACAACTGGCCAGCAGCCGGCCAGCATTCTAGCAACAGCGGAGAAAGAAAAAAAACAACAAAAGGGAAAGAAATGGGGGAGAGCGTCTGGCCCGGTCGAGGGGGAAGCTGAAAGCAGGGGTAAAAAGCAAGGAAAGCCCAGGCCAGAGGGCAGCAGCAGGAGAGCAGGGTAAGTTGGTCCCTTTTCCCTGGGACCAAGGTGGAATACAGGCTGGCCCACCGAGGTTGCTCACCCTCCAAAGGTGGCAGGAGGTCCCGCCACTTTGTATCGGGGTGGGACACCAGGGTGTGGGCATGAAGGGTGTGAAGCATGAGTGTGTATAAATATTTCCGTGGTGCGATTTGAAAACTGACCGGCTGCAGTTCATGCAGCCAGCTTGCAGTGAAAGGGTGAGGGGTTTGTGGGATCGGCAGGGTAGGGGCCCAATGGAAAGGTCCGGCGGACCTGGGGTAGAGGATGGGCGGGGTGTGCCCTCGCGCAAGGCTCGGTTGACATAAGCCCGAGCAGCGGGGATCAAGGCAGCCTTCACTTCCTGAAGTACGCACCGGGGGGTACGAGGGCTGGAGAGCCCCAAGCGCCGAGTGAGCATCAGGGGATCCAGCCAGTCTCTCCGGTCGTAGTCCAGGAGGTCTCCGACCCTCGTGACTTCCGCCAGGACCAACCTCTGGCGCACTGAGCGGGACTCCGCCACCTGCACACGGAGTTGGGGATTGTGTAGCAGGGGCTCCGTGAGGAGATCTGCTCCCACGGTGGCCGCCACGGACCTGGTCGTTAGAAACAGTTTCCAGGTCCGGAGGAGGTCCTGGTAAAAGACCGGCAGCCCGGAGAGGTCTCGTGGAAAACCTCTCGGAAAAAGGTAAAAGAGCTGCCGGTCATATCGGAGCCCTTGGAAATGGTGCAGGAAGGTGTGCGCCAATATGCTCCACATCAAACTACCTGCACTATAAAGGAGCCTCTGCAGGGCCTGGAGGCGGAAAACGCGGACCTGAGTGTACAGACACTTCAGGCCCTGCCCTCCGTCCTTCAGGGGTAAATGAAGAACTCCAACAGGGGCCCAGTGCATTCCTGACCAAAAGAACTCTAGAATCAATCTCCGGAGGTGGGTCAGGAAACCCGGGGCTGGGGCCAGGGTGTTGAGCCAGTACCAGAGCGTGGACAGGACTAGTTGGTTAAGCACCAGTGCTCTCCCTCGGAGGGAGAGACATCGGAGGAGCCTCGTCCATTTCCGGATCCGCTCTATCACCCCGCCCTCTAAATTTTGCCAGTTCTCCGGCGGGGAAGGGTGCGTGGCGGAAAGGTAAACGCCGAGATAGAGCAGTGGACCTGCACTCCACCGGATGGTCTGAAGCATGGGTGGGAGGGAGCTTACCTGCCACCAGTCCCCCACCGCCAAGCCAGAGCTCTTGACCCAGTTGACTTGGGCGGAGGAGGCTGCTGAATAGATGGCCTGGCATGCCTCTACTCGCGCCAAGTCGCCCGGGTCCTGGACCACGAGGAGTACGTCATCGGCGTATGCCGACAGGACCAGCCGCAGCTCCGGCTCCTGCAGCACCAACCCTGTCAACCTCCTGCAGAGGAGACAGAGGAAAGGCTCGATCACCAGAGCGTACAGCTGGCCCGAGAGGGGGCACCCCTGCCGCACCCCTCGCCCGAAGCTGACCGGTTCGGTCAGGGTCCAGTTGAGCCTAACCAAACACTCCGCGGAGGCGTACAGCACCCGGAGAAAACTCACAAACTGAGGTCCAAATCCAAACGCCTGCAGAGTGCTCAGGAGGTACCCATGGTCTACTCTATCGAACGCCTTCTCCTGATCAAGAGACAGGAGGGCGAATGACAGACCATCTCTCCGCCCGAGTTCCAAAAGGTCTCGGACTAGAAATAGGTTGTCAAAAATGCTGCGACCCGGGACAGTATAGGTCTGGTCTGGGTGGATCACGTCCGCCACCACGGACCCTAGCCGCAGCGAGATTGCTTTCGCTACGATTTTGTAATCCGTGCTAAGGAGTGAGATGGGACGCCAGTTTCGTAAATCGCAGAGGTCCCCCTTCTTCGGCAACAAGGCGAGCACCGCTCGCCTGCACGACAGAGGGAGGACCCCGCTCTGGAAGGACTCAGCCCAGACAGTGACTAGGTCTGGGCCGAGGATGTCCCAGAACGTGCAGTAAAACTCCACGGTCAGCCTGTCCATGCCCGGAGATTTATTGGTGGGCATGCGACGGAGGGCTTCCAGGAACTCAGCCAGGGTGAGAGGCAGCTCTAGTCGGTCTTGGTCGCCCACGCTGACCGTGGGGAGTTCCTCCCAGAGCACCCCGCAAGCGCCAGGATCGGTCGGATCCGGGGAGAAAAGGCTTGTGTAGAAGTCACGGGTCCTCCCACATATCTCCTCTGGATCCGTGAGGGGGGTGCCGTTTTCCGCAAGAAGGCAGGTGACGTGTTTCTTGGCCTCCCTCATTTTCTCCAGGACATAGAAGAAGCAGGAGCCGCGGTCCATCTCCCGAAGGAGGCGGATCATAGAATCATAGAATATCAGGGTTGGAAGGGACCCCAGAAGGTCATCTAGTCCAACCCCCTGCTCGAAGCAGGACCAATTCCCAGTTAAATCATCCCAGCCAGGGCTTTGTCAAGCCTGACCTTAAAAACCTCTAAGGAAGGAGATTCTACCACCTCCCTAGGTAACACATTCCAATGTTTCATCACCCTCATAGTGAAAAAGTTTTTCCTAATATCCAATCTAAACCTCCCCCACTGCAACTTGAGACCATTACTCCTCGTTCTGTCATCTGCTACCATTGAGAACAGTCTAGAGCCATCCTCTTTGGAACCCCCTTTCAGGTAGTTGAAAGCAGCTATCAAATCCCCCCTCATTCTTCTCTTCTGCAGACTAAACAATCCCAGCTCCCTCAGCCTCTCCTCATAAGTCATGTGTTCTAGACCCCTAATCATTTTTGTTGCCCTTCGCTGGACTCTCTCCAATTTATCCACATCCTTCTTGTAGTGTGGGGCCCAAAACTGGACACAGTACTCCAGATGAGGCCTCACCAATGTCGAATAGAGGGGAACGATCACGTCCCTCGATCACGTCCCTCGGATGCGGGACCGAACGAAGGCACCTCGGGCCCGGTGGTCCTCGAGGGCCCGGAGCTCCTCCCACTTCTCCCGGCATGCTCCGCAGAGGGACGGGTCCTTGGGGTTGGCGGCCAGGCGCCTCTCCATCTCTAAGACCTCCCGTTCCAACTGCTCTATTGCTGCATTTCGCCGTTGGCTGGTGCCCCGAGTGTAGTCATGGCAGAAGAGCTTGGCCCGCACCTTCCCGAGATCCCACCATCGCCGCACTGAGGGAAAGGCACGCCACTGCTCTCGCCAGGCCAGCCAAAACTCCCGGAAGGACATCACGAAGTTCTCATCCTCCAACAGGCTGTTGTTAAAGTGCCAATAGGCCGGCCCCGGTCTCTCTGCACGGAGGGAGACCGTTACAGTGACTAAATGATGATCGGAGAATGGGGCCGGCCGAATGGCGGAGGAGTGGGCCTGTGAAAGATGGAAACGGGATAAGTAAATACGGTCCAACCGAGAGTGGTGTGACCTATGGGCCTCCACCAGGACAAAGGTGAACGTGGAAGTGTCATCTGGGTGATGGTCATGCCAGACGTTCACTAGGGAGTGATGTCCAACTATCCCTCGGAGAATATTCGCAGCGGCCGGGCTCGGCTCGGCCCCTGAGCGGTCCCGTTCCTCGAGGGTGGTGTTAAAGTCCCCTCCCAGGACCAGGCACTCGTGTGAATCTAGGGTGCTGAGAAAGTCGGACACCCGCTGATAGAATTGTGGCCGCCTTGAGCTGATTTGTGGGGCATAGATATTAACAAGATTGACCACGAGCCCCTCCATACGGACTCGAAGGTGCAGCAGGTGGCCCGGCACGGCCTCAGTGACCTCTAGCACCTCAGGCCGTAGGTTGGGGGAGAACAGGGTCGCCACTCCAGCTTGCCAAGTCGTGAAGTGGCTAAAGTATGCCCCGTCCCCCCACTCCAGCCTCCACCTGTCCTCAGCGGTCGGGTCCGTATGGGTCTCCTGCAGGAAAACTACAGAGTACCCCCCTTCCCGAAGGTAAGAGAGCACCTGCAGAGAGCCATCCTACAGCCCCTGGTATTCAGGGTCGCAATAATAAGAGGCGTCATGCGGAGGGCTGGGGAGGTGGGGGTTTCTTGTTGGCGGGGGTGTTCAGGGCCCCCGGCGGGTTGCGCAGCAACCCGTGACCCATCCCGTGGATGAGTAGATCATGTCAGAAGCCGCGGGCTCGCTCGTAGGCCACAGCACCGCGCCTTCCTTGCCCCCTGCCCTCCTCTATAAGGGCCCTTGTGGCCTGGAGGATTTGGTCAAAGTCCCCCCATAGCTGAAGAGCCAGCTGTACCCTATTGCAGGCGCCATGGGTGTGTTCTAGGAACTTCCGTAGTGCATGCCGCAGCTCATGGGGGGGTGGGGTTACAATTTCCGAGGTGTTCCCTGGTGGGACTCTTAATACAGCCTCGTGGTCCGCTAAGGTAGGGTAGACAGGGTGTGGACCACCGATGGGGCGTCTGACAGGCTGGGGTTATTAAATTCATTTCACGCCTTGGGGTGGAGGGGGATGGCAGGGAAAAAATTGCCACTCCTAATGGGTCGTGGCTAGAAAGTGCAAAGACTGCTCCCTGGGGGGGATCTGCGAAAGGCGGGAGGGAAATAACCCCAGGGTCAGCATTAGCATTGCAGGAGGAGGGGACTTGGGCAGGGACAGTTGTGGGGGCAGGGGCAGGGGTAAGGCTCTGGGGTTCAGGAGGCAAACAGCTAAAGGAAAGTGCCTCCTGAGCAGAGTCAAGGGTTAAGGGGTAAGGGAGGGGGCTCCCAATAATGCTAGGCATTGGCTCCATGGTGGTCTTAGCGGCCATGGCATCAGGTGGTGGATCACCTTCTGCAGGGTGCTCGCCCGGGAAGGCAATTAGGGGGAGGGAGCATGGGGAAAGGGGGGCTGGGGTAAAGTTGCCCAGCTCGAGGCTAGCCGGCAGTAGATCATCCTCTCCCTGGGTGACCGGGGTCAAATCTAGGGCCTCAATCTCCGCATACACGGGGGACAGGCCAGCTCCTGCTACCCTGGGGCCCTCTCCTCTAGGGCCCACCTCAACGGTCACATCGGGGTCCGCGGGGGGTTCGGGTGGTATCCAGGCAGAAGGGGCGTCCTCAGGACTCTCGGAGGGGAGGGTCTCCCATGGAGGGGGGATTCTGCCCTCCAATGCCAGTCCGTCTTCCCCTCCTGACACCAGCGGATGGATCTCACTCGTGGCCGTAGCGGGAGGCTCAATATCAGTGCCTCCTTTCCTGGTCTTCCGGGGGGCTTCCGTGTCGGATGGATGCAGCGGAGCTCGAGCCTTCCGCTTGCCTCGCTTCCCCTGGACTAGGGTCCAGCCCTCCATAGCGTCGTCTGGGGGTTGGTTAGCAGGGGTTGTGTCGGGGGGCGGAGGCGATGGTTCAGGGGTTTGGGGGGGTAGCAGTGAGGCAGCATGAGGGGCAGGGGTTTCTCCTTGGGGCGGGCCCTCTCCTATACCCGGTAATATCCTTGCCACACCCTCCTCCATAGGCTCTGCTGGATCGGTAATAGCAAGGGTGGAACTCCCTTGCTCGCCCGGGCGTTGTAGGGAAGGTATCTCTTGGGCCCAGACGGGAGCAGCGATGGGTCGAGTAGGAGGAGGGTTGGTTTCAGGTGCCGGGCAGCGAGGGGCGTCGGCAGCGACGGGGCAGATGTCCTGCCGGGTCTCGGGTGTTTCGGGTGCCCCTCCTCCCCCGGGCCAAAGGGCAGTCTCTGCGGACATGCCCCGCTGAGCGGCAGAGGTAGCACCGGGCCTCTCCGGTGGAGTAAAAGACCCGATAGCGGGCTCCTTGGTAGGGGACTAGGAAGGACCCCTCAAGCGCCTCTCCGTCAAACGCCCCTGCCGGCGGTAGAAGCTGCACTTGCCGGCGGAATGAAAGGACGTGACGGAGGGTGGGGTCCTTGCAGCCCAACAGGAGAGGGCTGATGACAGAGACAAGTTTCCCCAGAGTGGAGAGAGCGGGTAACAGGGCAACATTGGGTAAGAAGGGAGGAACGGAGGTGAGGACAAGGCGAATGCCTAGGTCTTCTAGAGGCTCTAGGGGGACAAATACCCCCCCCCAGGTATTCCGCCAGGCCCCTCTCCACCGCCTCCTGGGTGGCAGTCTCCAAAGCTAAGAAAAAAATGACCTTCCCATACATCTTGGAGGCCACCACAATAGCCGTGGGTCCTACCACCTTTGCCAACGCCTGCACGTATGTCTCCACGTGGGGCGAGGCGGGCACCAGGAGGCAACGGACACCGTGCCTCCTGGTCAAGGCGGGGAAAGGGCTCCGGCCGCTGGTGATGGTAGCGGAGGCGGGGGGGGGCGAGATGACGAGGCGGCAGGCAGGGGGGAGCCCGTCACCGCCCGGGCATACGTCCTGGGGCCCGGGGGAGGGACAATCACAGAGCTGGTGGAGGGAAACGCAGGAGGGGTGCCACGGTTGATGACGAGGCCACAGCGGTGGGGGCAGCCCCTGCCATGGAGGGCTTAGTGGTTTTAGCGGGGCCCTTTCCTTTCTTCCCGCCCTGGCCCTTCCGGCCAGCTGGGGCAGGGGGTTTCCTAGAATCTGGGGGGGGGGGGTGGGCGCAGCAGCAGCAGTAATCACCCCGGTGCCTCCTGCTGCCGGTGCCCCAGCGGGGGGGGTGGCAAGTTTCTTAACAATAGTGGTGGGGGGGGACCTTGGGGGTCGGGAAGGGGGTGGTGGGGGAGGGACAACTGATTTTGTTAAAGGGGCCTCGCCCCTCTCATTCCCCACCATTGTGAGCAGGGAGAGACGGGGAGACACCGGAAGGAGGAGGAGGGAGGGGGAAGCAGAGTAACCGCTCCTCCCCGCTGGGCTGCAGGCGGGGAGGGGGGAATGCTGAGGGGGTTGGACTGGGGGGGGAAACAAAATCGGGGTCCAGTAATAGGGGCAAGCTGTGGGATAAGCAATCCGGGGGGGGGTGGTGCAGACCCACACACATTTGTCCAAAGAGTCTCGGTTGGTCGGCTGTTATGTCCGGTCTGAAAGGCAAAGTTCAAAGCGAACAGCTGGATCCGAAGGGAGATGGCAGGTTGCCAGCAGGGACAGACGGCGGGGGGGCTGTGACAATTGTAGTAATGGTGGGGGGGTTAGGGGCACCGATGGATCGGGGGGGGCTCCGCGCCACACCCCCTGTGCCGCCACAAACGCAAGTAAACCACAGTCAAACTCCCCCCCATGAGAGTATAATTCAGAAAATTACTCAGTCTTACGGCCCCCTTCACAATGATTTGTAGCTTCCCTGAGTTATGTCTCCTGTCTCCTGAAATCTTCTCCTCCAGCTGTGTTGGCTGTGTTCCAAGGCTTCCGGCCGGCCGAAAAAAAATTACAAAAATAAGCTGACAGCAAAACGGCTGGGTCTGGGGTCTTCTACTCCCCTCTCCGGATAACAGGTCGGCAATCTTCCCCCCCTCCTCCGGGGATTTCAGCTGAGGCAAATAGCTGCGCCCGGGAAGAGGCGTGGGGGGTGGGGTGCTGGCGGCACTCAGCAGCAACAGAGAAATGGCAAAAAGAAAAGGAGTACTTGTGGCACCTTAGAGACTAACCAATTTATTTGAGCATGAGCTTTCGTGAGCTACAGCTCACTTCATCGGATGCATACCGTGGAAACTGCAGAAGACATTATATACACACAGAGACCATGAAACAATACCTCCTCCCACCCCACTGTCCTGCTGGTAATAGTTTATCTAAAGTGATCATCAAGTTGGGCCATTTCCAGCACAAATCCAGGTTTTCTCACCCTCCACCCCCCCTCACACAAACTCACTCTCCTGCTGGTAATTACCATTTTGGATGGGCTATTACCAGCAGGAGAGTGAGTTTGTGTGGGGGGGGGGGCAGAGGGTGAGAAAACCTGGATTTGTGCTGGACATGGCCCAACTTGATGATCACTTTAGATAAACTATTACCAGCAGGACAGTGGGGTGGGAGGAGGTATTGTTTCATGGTCTCTGTGTGTATATAATGCCTTCTGCAGTTTCCACGGTATGCATCCGATGAAGTGAGCTGTAGCTCACGAAAGCTCATGCTCAAATAAATTGGTTAGTCTCTAAGGTGCCACAAGTACTCCTTTTCTTTTTGCGAAGACAGACTAACACGGCTGTTACTCTGAAACCAGAGAAACGGCAGAAAGACGAAACGAAACAAAAAAGCATCTGGCCCAGTCGGGGGAGGGAAACTAAGGCAGGGTCCAAAAGTAAGAAAAATCCAGGCCAGGGGGTTTTAGGAAAGAATAGAAAGCAGATAGCTGAGGAGCAAGCAAAGGACGTTCCGTTTCCCAACAGGGAAGGTTCCAGAACAATCAGGAACCTTCTGGAGACAATTAAGACAGACAGGCTGATTAGAACACCTGCAGTCAATCAAAAAGCTGCTAGAATCAATTAAGGCAGGCTAATCAGGGCACCTGGGTTTTAAAAAGGAGCTCACTCCAGTTTTTGGTGTGTGTGTGAGGAGCTGGGAGCAAGAGGTACTAGGAGCTGAGAGTGAGAATGCGGATTGTTGGAGGACTGAGGTGTACAAGCATTATCAGACACCAGGAGGAAGGTCCTATGGTGAGGATAAAGAAGGTGTTGGGAGGAGGCCATGGGGAAGTAGCCCAGGGAGTTGTAGTTGTCGCAGAGCTGTTCCAGGAGGCACTCTAGACAGCTGCATTCCACAGGGTCCTGGTCTGGAACCCGGAGTAGAGGGCGGGCCCGGGTTCCCCCCAGATCCTCCCAACTCCTGGTCAGACACAGGAGTCGTCGACCTGGACTGTGGATTCAGAAAAACGGCCAAGCTGAGGGCTGCCATGAAGCTCCAAGGTGAGCAAATCCGCCAATAAGCGCAAGACCCACCAAGGTAGAGGAGGAACTTTGTCATAATATATACACATACAGATAAGTTGGAAGTTGCCATACAAACTGTGAGAGGCTAATTAGTTAAGATGAGCTATTATCAGCAGGAGAAAAAAACTTTTGTAGTGATAATCAAGATGGCCCATTTAGACAGTTGACAAGAAGGTGTGAGGATACCGAACTTAGGGAAATAGATTCAATATGTGTAATGACCCAGCTACTCCCAGTCTCTATTCAAACCCAAGTTAATGGTATCTAGTTTGCATATTAATTCAAGCTCAGCAGTTTCTCACTGGAGTCTGTTTTTGAAGCTTTTCTGTTGCAAAATCGCCACCCTTAAATCTTTTACTGAGTGGCAAGAGAGGTTGAAGTGTTCTCCTACCGGTGTTTGAATGTTATGATTCCTGATGTCAGATTTTTGTCCATTTATTCTTTTGCTTAGAGACTGTCCGGTTTGGCCAACGTAGATGGCAGAGGGGCATTACTGGCACATGATGGCATATATCAAATTGGTAGATGTGCAGGTGAACGAGCCCCTGATGGCGTGGCTAATGTGATTAGGTCCTATGATGGTGTCACTTGAATAAATATATAGACAGAGTTGGCATTGGGCTTTGCTGCAAGGATAAGTTCCTGGGTTAGTGTTTTTGTTGTGTGGTGTGTGGTTGCTGGTGAGTATGTGCTTCAGGTTTGGGGGCTGTCTGTAAGCGCGGACTGGTCTGTCTCCCAAGATCTGTGAGAGTGAGGGATCGTCTTTCAAGATAGGTTGTAGATCTTTGATGATGCACTGGAGAGGTTTTAGTTGCAGGCTGAAGTTGACAGCGAGTGGCGTTCTGTTATTTTCTTTGTTGGGCCTGTCCTATAGTAGGTGACTTCTGGGCACCTTTCTAGCTCTGTCAATCTGTTTTCTCACTTCAGCAGGTGGATATTGTAGTTGTAAGAATGCTTGATAGAGATCTTGTAGGTGTTTGTCTATGTCTGAGGGATTGGAGCAAATGCGGTTGTATCTTAGAGCTTGGCTGTAGACAATGGATCGTGTGGTGTGGCCTGGATGAAAGCTGGAGGCATGTAGGTAGGAATAGTGGTCAGTAGGTTTCCAGTATAGGGTGATGTTTATGTGACCATCACTTATTAGCACAGTAGTGTCCAGGAAATGGATCGCTTGTGTGGATTGGTCTAGGCTGAGGTTGATGGTGGGATGAAATCATGGTGGAATTCCTCAAGGGCTTCTTTTCCATGGGTCCAGATGATGAAGATGTCATCAATGTAGCGCAAGTAGAATAGGGGCATTAGGGGGCGAGAGCGGAGGAAGCGTTGTTCTAAGTCAGCCATAAAAATGTTGGCATACTGTGGGGCCATGTGGGTACCCATAGTAGTGCCGTTGACTTGAAGGTATACATTGTCCCCAAATGTGAAATAGTTATGGGTGAGGACAAAGTCACAAAGTTCAGCCACCAGGTTGGCCGTGACATTATCGGGGATAATGTTCCTGATAGCTTGTAGTCCGTCTTTGTGTGGAATGTTGGTGTAGAGGGCTTCTACATCCATTGTGGCCAGGATGGTGTTTTCAGGAAGATCACTGATGGATTGCAGTTTCCTCAGGAAGTCAGTGGTGTCTCGAAGGTAGCTGGGAGTGCTGGTAGCGTAGGGCCTGAGGAGGGAGTCTACATAGCCAGACAATCCTGCTGTCAGGGTGCCAATGCCTGAGATGATGGGGTGTCCAGGATTCCCAGGTTTATGGATCTTGGGAAACAGATAGAATACCCCTGGTCGGGGTTCTAGGCATGTGTCTGCACAGATCTGTTCCTGTGCTTTTTCAGGGAGTTTCTTGAGCAGATGGTGTAGTTTCTTTTGGTAATCCTCAGTGGGATCAGAGGATAATGGCCTGTAGAATGTGCAGTTAGAGAGCTGCCTAGCAGCTTCCAACTTATTCATGAGGATGACATCACCTCCTTTGTCAGCCTTTTTGATTATGATGTCAGAGTTGTTCCTGAGTCTGTGGATGTCATTGTGTTCAACAGAGCTGAGGTTATGGGGCAAGTGATGCTGCTTTTCCACAATTTCAGCCCGTGCACATCAATGGAAGCACTCTATGTAGAAGTCCAGTCTGTTGTTTCGACCTTCAGGAGGAGTCCACGCAGAATCCTTCTTTTTGTAGTGTTGGTAGGAAGGCTTCTGTGGGTTAGTATGTTGTTCAGAGATGTGTTGGAAATATTCTTTGAGTCGGAGATGTCGAAAGTAGGATTCTAGGTCACCACAGAACTGTATCATGTTCGTGGGCCTGGAGGGACAAAAGGAGAAGCCCTGAGATTGGACAGACTCTTCTGCTGGGCTAAGAGTATAGCTGGAAAGATTATCAATATTGTTGGGTGGGTTAAGGGAACTACTGTTGTGGCTCCTTGTGGCATGTAGCAGTTTAGATAGTTTAGTGTCCTTTTTCCTTTGTAGAGAAGCAAAGTTTGTGTTGTAAATGGCTTGCTAGTTTTTGTAAAATCTATCCATGAGGAAGTTTGTGTGGAAGGTTGTTTTTTTTATGAGAGTATCCAGTTTTGAGGGCTCATTCTTAATCTTTCCCTGTTTGCTGTAGAGGATTGTGCCTGGTCCGGCGCCACAGCGCCCCTTTGTGGCAGGGGTGGATGGGGTGTCGGGGCCTTGCCACTCTTAAGTTCCCATGCCCATCCCTTTAAGGGCATTCCAATGTGGCCCAATGGCCGGTTTTCGCGTGCTCGCCCCTTGGTCGGGGTGGCAGGAACTAACGGTCTGAGTCCATGTGTCACACCCCAAGTATCAGGGCAGTGTGGCCCAACAGCCAGAATCCATGTAGCTCGCCCCGAGTATCCGGGCAGTGTGGCCCAATGGCCAGAATCCATGTAGCTCGCCCCACGTATCAGGGCAGTGTGGCCCAGCGGCCAGAGTCCATAGCCTTCCCCCTCTCAGGCAGTGAAGTGTATCCCAAAGGTTGTAGCGGTAGGGGGACCCGGGCCCAACCTTTCCACCAGGTCCCAACCCCCTCGTGCTTAACTCAGTGAGGATCCGCCCGCTTTAATGCTGCTTGTCTCTAAAGTTCCCCTGGGTCACTTCCTACCCTCAACGTTGTGTTCTCCACTCCAGGGGGTGGGGAGGGGTTCTCTGGTCCATCCCCTCCTGTTGAGACCTCCGTCTGGGATGCCGGGTGTATCCCAGCTTGGCTGGCCCCTGGATCGTTGGCTGTCCCTCCTCAGGAGCTAGCAGTGTGCCTCCTTCTCCTCTGGTGGTCAGCCCAGACTGAGCACCTTTGCAGGCTTTTATACCTAGTCTCCAGTTGGAGCATGCCCAGCAGGGCTTCCGGGACGGGGCTTCCTCTGCCAGGAAGGAAAGGTTAACCCCTGCGGTACCAGTGCAGGGCCACTTGCCCCGTCACAAGGATGTTGATCAGGTGGTTTCGCAGTTTCTTTGAGAGTGTATAGCACAATCTCTCAGCACAGTCTGTGTGATATGGAGATTGTAATGGATTTTTTACCTTTAGTCCTTTTGGTATGATGTCCATCTGTTTGCATTTGGAAAGGAAGATGATGTCTGTCTGTATCTGTATGAGTTTTTTCATTAAATTTATAGATTTCCACTCCATTCAGCTAAATTCGGCCTTGCATAATGACAGGTTTCAGAGTCAATGCTTCTTATTCCTGCCTGTTACAGAACATTTTCTGAAGGTATTGCCCATTCTCCCTTCTCTGCCTTTAACACTGCAGTCTCATCACACGGCATTGCCCTTTCCACAGAGGACTAAAAATTGCATGTGCTGAAAATGGAATCACCTTGGAATATATGCTTGCAATCACACAGCCCCAAATGTCTAACTCTGCTTCAGACATTTACAATTCTGATGCTTCAGTCTTGCACATTTGATTAGTTCTGGTAGACTGTAAACATCTTATTGTCAGTTCTTGCTTTTCTTGCTTTTCAGAATTTCTCAACAATAGTGACTAGGAGTTGGGTAACAGTAAACACGTAATAGCGCTGTATTGAAAACATGTCAGTTTCTAAAGGATTTCAACATTTATGCAAGGAAAATTGCGACTTTTTGCAATAAACTCTTTAATGCTCAGATTATAACATTATTAGACAATAAGATGCAATTATCTCACATGTTCTATTGTAATCAGATCTTTCTTTGCCTGGGAGGTCAAGTTCTTCTGAAACCTGGAAGATGCAGGCAACTGAAAAATAGCAGAAGTCAAGAAACGTCACAGACCAGGGCTTGCAAGCAGGTTCTCAGGGGACAGCCTTACAGCTGTCTTCTGTGGTGCTTGCAGCAGGGAAATCCTTGCCCCTGGCTATATGTGGGGCTTTTAGGGTCCATTTATGTTGATCCAGCTATTTCACCCTGTACGAAAGGGACAGAGTAGGGGTGAGGATCTCATTAGAGATCTGCAAAAGTGAGCGGGTTAACTTCCCATGGTTTCTGGGGATGTTTTCCTTTGTTGTCAATCTCTATGGGTTTATATCCCTAAATCTCGAAACAAAACTCAGTGCAAGCCTCAGTTACACGTATCTCTGTATTAAAACCCTGTGAAACCCATACAATTTTCCCCTTTGAAAAAAGTTAACATTTTGACAAAGCTATGCCCCAATTCTGCAAAGATTTATGACCAAGCTTAATTTTACACAAAGCGTGTAATCCCATTAACTTCAGTGGGACTCCCCACAGAGCATGAAGTTAAATGCATACATAAATTTTCAGGACTAGGGATTGAGTTTGAATCTCAAGTGTGTAATGAGGACTGAAGCAAAGTAGTTTTTGTATGTTGCAAACATATGAACAGCGCCACTTAGAAATGTTACTGAAAACAACAGAAAGAAAGTTTACCACCACAATCCATACCATAATGCAGTGGGTAATTGCTCATAGTTTGTACCATGACTGGGAATCACAGCTTGTCTTACAGCCTTCATTGTACAGAAATTCACATGCTTACACAAGCTCTCATTATCTCAATTTCTGACTTCCGGTTGGATTTGAGCTTGCACGGGAACACTAAATCCAACACAAAATGAACTTCTGGGATGGTTTGGATTTGGGTTCAGATAATCTGGGACAAAGCCATGATGAGCGTAAAATGTTTGTAAACCTGGACTGAGTTTCAAATTCTTAAGGAAACCTAAAACTAAGTGAAGTTTTCCTGTTTTCAGGCTCTGTTATTAACAATCTGCACAGTTCTACTGCTTAGCAAGTTGTTCTATTATTTTTTAAAAATGTAATCTTCTGCCTCATGATCGCATCTGCCCCTCAGCAGGATGGTACTGTGGGGTAACAGGCTTCCCCTTTCCTGCTCTTGCTTCACAGCATTTGGGGTGAGGCAGCAGCTGAAAACTCCTCTTACTCTAGAAATATTATTTTTTAGGTCTCCTGTTTCCCTCCACTTTCTCCAGTACCTCTCTCTCTCTCAGCCTATTTCCAAACTGCCTCATGTCTACACTGCACTCTGTGTTTCCAAGCCCATGCCTGAACATCCACAATGCATTGTAAACCAGGGTTTACAATTGCTGGACCCCCAGGTTTCACAGCCAGGCTACTTTGTCCATACTACACTATGCAGACCTACTGCCTCAGGTCTGCATCTTGAACAGGGCTTGACCCTGAGTAGCAGCGGGTCTTGGGCTCTTGCCAGCACCCCCTATCAGGGTCCTAGGTCCCAGGTCAGACTGATTTGTATGTGAAATGGAAGCGGGGGCTTGGGCTCAAACCTGAGTCAGAGCCTGGGCTTAAGGTGAAGTGTAGAAATACCATCAGGGTATGTCTATATTGCAAAAAGAGACACAGGTCAGGTTTGGGTTTGGCAGCGCGCACACAGGTCAGGTTTGGGTTGCCCAGACTCAGTCCTGAGAGTCCTCCAATGCTATCCCACAGTCCTATGGATCAGTGTTCCCTGTCCTTTCTATCCCAAGACTAGCCAACCAGCTCCCAGGAAACAGAAGCATCCCTTCCCCCAACACCCCCTAGTTCAAGTACAGCTGCTCGGCATTTAACCCTTTCATTTTATTCAGACTGTTGAGCTGCAAGCAGAGTGAACCTTCTCCTGACCACTGACAAGAAGTCATCCTTTGCCAAGCGCACTGCTATCCGGCTAAGGGAGCACAGCTAGGTTTTGGTTTATTTCTGGTGTGAGGTGAGCAAAACATTTGAGTTCAGCAAGAGTTCCAGGCATGACCGCACATACCAGGAAATAGGGAAGAAACTGGATTCACCGGACCAGAGACTGGTGCAGGGAGTGATTTAAGCAGCTCAAGAATGACTGCTGGAAAGCCAGGGATGAAAATTGCACCTCTGGGATCTCCCCATCATTACAGGAGGTTTGACCAGGTGCTGTGTATCGCACCAAGCCCCCAACAGTTCATGATGGCCTGGACAGCTGGGATAGTGACCTTCTGACCCCAGAATCCAGTATAGGACTGGAGAGGAGCCAGCAGGTGCCAGCCAGATCAGGCTAGCGAAGTGCACTTTGAAAACAGATAAGGAACTGAGCTAGTGGGGCTCATGTGTGAGACTGAAGCTAAAATATTTAAAAGCAATGCTTTCTCAATGGCCTGAAATTTAAAATAGTGATTTATTTGAAAGTGAAAATTAACTGCTTGCCTCCCCACACACACACACAGTACAAAGCTGAGTTAATTTTAAGAAATTATGTCCTTGGCATCAGTCTCACCCTCTTTATCAGATTGCCATTATACTGCTAGTTTCTTTATAATATGGGGCTTGGGGAACATAGCAAATAAAAAGTTATTTGTGTAGTTTTTATATGGAAAGATCCAGCATGAACTCTGACTAATATCATTAGACCACTTATGTTTCTAGGATACCAGTACATCAAATTATGTAATTTCAATGCCGCCTATTCTGAACAGAGCGAGGTAAATGATTTAGGCAACAATACGTACTTGCTCCAATTTAGCTACGTTTGAGCCTGCTGAACGAGCTCTGAAGGCTTAGTTTGGCAGAAGCCTGCATCATAATGTGATGGTGTTGTGGTACAACTAGTGCTGGGCAAAATTTTTCGCCCGGAAATGTTTTCATCGAAAAATGCAGATTTAGGTTGACTGAAAACTTGTGAATTTGTGTTGATTTCACCTAATTGTTTCAGTCAGAAAAAAGCCTTTAAAAATTCCTAAAAAATCCAAATGTTTCATGCTGACATTTTAAAATCCACTTTTCATTTCAAAATTTATTTCTGTTTTATTTAAGAATTAAAATGTTTAAAACAACTCAAAAATGAAAGGTTTTGCTTTGGGTGACAAATGATGTCTTGTTTGACCCCAAATGATTTTTTCTGATTTGCTTAGAACATCCAGCAAACCAGAAAAGAAACAGTTATTTGTACCGTTCTGGTTACAACTATGCAACAAAAGCATCAAGATGCTCCACATGCTGAGTGGTAAGGCAAAGCTGGGTCCATGGAAAGGCCTTACTCAGAAAAGCCCCTGTTTTGGGACTCCATCCCTCCAGCCTGCACTGCAGAGAATGCCATCTTTCATCTTGAAGAAAAGGCTGCCAGAGGTAACAGCAGTAACTCAAGCAGCTGGCCAAAAACATCTGCCCCTGAACAGGATTCAAATTCAGGTTTGCCAAACTTCGTGGTGCAGAGACAAACCTGAGTTGAACTGTTGTAGGTTTGCCCTAATCCTAAAGTCTTCATTTCACATCCTATGAAAGCTGAAACTATTCCAATCCACTGTTTCCTGCGCAGGTGCAATGCATTGACAGATTGAGTTAGTCAGTAATGTTTGAGTTATTAAAGAGCTATGTAACTGAGGTTGGAAGGATGGGGCAGAAGCATTATTGTTAGTTGCAAAAGAAAGAACTACAATCTGAGTTTGGAAGTTTTGAAATAGAAGTACCTCAGTAATGGTTACCCTACCTGCTGCTTCCCAAAGGCCACTGTGAGGTACTAAAGCACTTAGGTCTACATCTTACTAGTCAGACAGCCTAAACTGTGATATGTCCTGGCTGAAATGACTTCAAGATGAGGTGATGAGAACAACCAAAAATGATCTGAATTACTACAGCGATAGCATTTCTTATTTGAAAGCTATGGTTCCTTTTAGCTCCATAACTAGCTCCTCAGATTGCATAAATCAGTATAGCCACTGAAATCAGCAGAATTTGCTGATCAACATCAGCTAAAGACCTGATCTTTTGTTTCCAATCAACTCCAGCTGCAATTTACAAGTCTTGAACTCTTCCAGTCCAAAATGTTCCAGGCTTTAAAGGTGAAGTCACCACAGTTCTTAAATCACCAGACACCAAACGAATTTCCAAAGCCTATAAAATCTGTATATCAACTAGCCAATAGCATAATCAGCTCATTAAGAAAGGGGGAGCTGATGGCACATTGCCTTCAGGTTTAACAGTGCTTGAACTGAGGAACAAAGAAAATAACAGTATACTCCAAGTTCTGTTTTCCAGGAGTTTAAACACCTGGAGAACACAAATTTAGTTTGTGTGGTTAAAACTGTTTTCCCAGACAGAATACTCAACTCAGTCTGACAACGGAGGAGTAGATAGAAAAGCCCATTAGCCTATGGTGCGCATCACTGTAGTATCAGAGTGCTTCACAAACAGTAACCCCGGTGAGGTGACAGGGGTGTTATACCCATTTAATGGTTGGGGTGCTGAGGCACTGAGAGATTAAGGTCAAACTATCCAGTAATTTTGGGTGCCCAGTTAGAAATGCCTAGACCTGATTTTTCAGAACACATAGCACTTTATATGTTAAAAGGACAGCTGATAGCAGTAGTAGGTTGTCATTCTTTATGTAGACCAGCGCTAAAGGGGGATGAGACACCTGCTTTGCCAGTGAGTCTCACAGATGTTTGCTGACAACAGAGGAATGGTGAGACTCAGGAATTTTGGGTTCCATTTTAGGCTTGGGAGGAGAGTGTGCCCCAGTGGGTTTAAGCTCTTCTGCCCATTTCCTCCAAACTTAATCCCTTTTGCCCTTTCCCCTCCCACTTTTTCTGACCCAGTCCTGTCTCTTGCGTACTCCTAGCTCCTTACCCCAACCCTAGTCTCTTTGCCTGCACAGTCCCAGTCTCCACTACTGAGGCTTCTTTCCACAGTCCCACCTGCTTTGCCCAGCCAGTCCTAGTCTCCCCCACCAGGCTCACTGTTCAAGTCCCAACCCTTCTTCCCTTGCCCAGCCAATCCCAGTTCCCTGCTCTTCATCTGATCTGTCACTACTTCACCCACCACTGACTCTCAGTCCTAGTCTCCTTCTCTGGACTCCTCATCAGCTCACTGGCTCAGTCTTCTCCCCATCCCCTCCCTGGCTCATTGGTTCCAGTTTCCCCCCTCTCTGGCCAGTCCCAGTCTCCATACACAAGATTCGTATTCAGTCTCGGTACTCCACCCCCCATCCCAAGCCAGCCAAGTAGCTCCTCATTCCCTCCTCTGCTCCCAGCCACACCTGCTTCCCAGTCCCAGACTCCTTGCCCAGCTAGTCTCAGGCTCTGCCCCAAACTCCTAGAATTCAAATTCTAATCAGGCAGCGTCCTCCTCCACACTCTGTGAACCAGCAGGGAGGTCACTGAGAGTAAAGAAGAAATAGGTTCCCTGTTCTCATGTCCAATGCCTGGACCCACCCCACCCCTGTAGCTAGGGTCCCTAAACACACAAACCCAAACACCCTTTCCCCACCCCTTCCCTGATGCCCCACCCCACTCACTCTATCCCCCCTCCCTCCATCCCTCACTCTCCACCACCCTCACTCACTTTCAGCCGGCTGGGGCAGGGTCTGAGGTCTGGGAGGGGGTGTGGGCTCTGGGCTGGGGCTGAGGAGTTTAGAGTGTGGGAGTGGGCTCCGGGCTGGGCCTGGGGCAAGGGTTGGAGTGTAGGGGGGGTGCAAGGTGCAAGCTCTGGGAGGGAGTTTGGGTGTGGGAAGGGGCTCAGGGCTGGGGCAGGGGGTTGGGGTGCGGGAGGGAGTGAGGGCTCTGGCCAGCACTTACCTCGGGTGGCAGTGCAGCAGGGATAAGGCAAGCTCCCTGCCTGCCCTGGCCCCGTGCCACTCCCTGAAGCGGCCGGCATGTCCCTGTAGCCCTTGGGAGGGGACCAGGGGGCTCTGCAAGCTGCCCCTGCCTGCAGGCACCACCCCTGCAGCTCCCATTGGCCATAGTTCCCAGCCAATGGGAGCTGTGGAGTCAACATTCGGGGCGTGGTCAGCACGCTGAGACCCCCTGCCCCTCCACGGGGCTGCAGGAATGTGATGGCCGCTTCTGGGAGCTGTGCGACCTAAAATCTCCTGGTTTGGCTTCAGTACCCTCTGGGAGATAGAGCCCAGTTCTGGGAGACTCCCAGTGAAACTGGGACCGTTGGCAACCCTATTCTGAGTCTGAGCGTGCACAAGTACCATCGCCCTCAGAGCAAGTGTGCAGTTTGGTCAGTACTAGGAACTGTGAGAGGTTCAAGCATTGCTCAGTGAGGGTGGACTTTGTTAAGATTTAACTACTAAAACTGAAGATCTCTACTGAGCATGTGCGAACTACAATTTTGCAAAGTCTTATATCTTAGCTAAATTTGGGTGGATTTTGCCCAAGGACCACACAAAAAGCACATCATTGACACAAAGGCCACCACCCTGCCAAATTTCACATCCTGGTTACAAATCAGGGTGTGTCCCCAGAGGTGCTCAAAGAAAAGGTCTGAAGAATTTAACATGGGCAGAACAATGAATTTTCCCCTAAATCGGTGAACCATGTTGCTGAAACTTTCCAAAATAATCAGCCTGAGGCAGAACCTGACCTGGAATCCTCAGCCCAAATGATTAAAATTTGGCAACTTATAAGCAACTGAAAACAAGGTCTTATAAAGGGAAGTCAGGCAACCTTAGTGGAGGCTGGAAGCACTGCCTGTTATTGTCATTAAATATGTCAGTTTCATAATCATTAAGTAGATTATACACATATATACTATCAAATGCTTACTAAATACATACAGTCTATAATATACCATAGAGCAAAAACTAGCTGTAGGGGAAATGCTCTAAAGGACCACATTCCCAAACCCCCAGAATATCCTACAGAAAAATGTTTAAGTGTATTTGTCTTCCTCGGTATCTTTTCAAATTAGGAATGACAATGTTGTACGTATTGATTTAATGTCAGTATGAGGCACAGGAAGTATGGGGCACCCCTTTCGGTCTGATTCTTCTTTTGCACTGGTGCAGCTTCATGGACTTCAGTGGAGTTACTCCCAATTTACACCTGTGTAAATGAGATGAGAATCTGGACCCCTATATTTAGTGCTGTTCCTAAAAATATAGTACATGAAAATTAGAAACATATTAGCCACTAGCATCAACTTATTGTAAAATAATTGCATGCTACATAAGGTAGAGATCAAAACTAATTTATCACAACAAAACAAGATTACTTTAATCAGATCACTTCTGAAGGCATGGAAGAGGATCAGTGCTATCTGCTAGTAGTAAAAATATTTTCAATACATAAAAGTTGCCTGCATTAGTAACAGGTTTTCTCCTCAGATCACAAAGAACTACAGTAGAAACTCAGAGTTACGAACACCTCAGGAATGGATGCTGTTCGTAACTCTGAAATGTTCGTAACTCTGAACA
Organism: Eretmochelys imbricata; assembly: GCF_965152235.1. NCBI lineage: Eukaryota > Metazoa > Chordata > Testudines > Cheloniidae > Eretmochelys > Eretmochelys imbricata. The sequence goes on along the minus strand of NC_135572.1, from coordinate 54,834,378 downwards.
AAACGTTATGGTTGTTCTTTCAAAAGTTTACCACTGAACATTGACTTAATACAGCTTTGAAACTTTACTATGCAAAAGAAAAATGCTGCTTTTAGCCATCTTAATTTAAATGAAACAAGCACAGAAACAGTTTCCTCTCCTTGTCAAATCTCTGTTTAAACTTTCCCTTTATTTTTAGTAGTTTTCATTTAACAGAGTACTGTACTCTATTTGCTTTCTTTTTTTTTTTTTTTTCTTGGTCTCAGCTGCTGCCTGATTGCATAGTTCTGGTTCCAAATGAGGTGTGTGACTGACTGGTCAGTTTGTAACTCTGAAGTTCTACTGTACATGTTGGGAATTTAAGTTTTGGCATGTTATTCTGCTGTTTCTCCTAATCTTTTCTTAAGTACACCAATACATAGCTTCTTGTGCACATTTTATACCAAACATACATGTGTTAAAATCTTCATTTAGCCCTCTAAACCAAGAACTCAAGAACGCCAAGTAGATTTTTCCTTAGCAACATATTGGGTGTCTCAGCAACTGTGAGAGAGGGTTCGAGGAGCCATTGCAAAATGTAAAATTCTAGGCTGGGATCAAGGGGCCTCAGGGAGTTAGGCCCCTGATCCCCATTGGAAGTCAAAGACCCTTAGGTTCTTTTGAAATACCTAGCCCTTATTTCCAGAGGGTCAACACAACATCAGCTAAAGTAAGAGACATCATGCTCCTTATGGAAAAATCCTGTATAAATTAATAGAAAATTGTATCTCTGCTATGGAGTTATATCCGACAGTTAAAAAATAGATCTATGAAAAAGGGACCGCTCTTTCTAAATTCTGTAACATTTATAGAATAATTGCTATAGAGATTTGGAAAGTCTTCTATTTTCTACTAGATTCTCTTCTGTTACATAACTTTAATATAGCAAAAGTAGTTTTTAAGTTCCTTCTTTCTGTTGGGGTGGCAGAGAACAAAAGGTGGCTGGTAGCGTGTGGGCATGGAAGTATACAGTGTACAGAAAATGAGATTGATTTGGTAGCAGGATCTGCATTATGGGATATAGTGCATTCTCCTTCTCTGGTTAAGGGACACTCTGTGTTAGTGCCACAAAAGTAAAGATCAAATGCTCAAAACGGGGGGTGGGGGGGTGGGGGGGGGGAAATCAAGTGATTACCGTAACACTTTGTACTTCTGACTGAAATCTCAAAGCACTTTACAAACATTAATGAAACACCGCAATGCCTGTGGAAGGTAGGGAAGTGTTAGTATAGGTGGGACACTGAGCAACAGAGATCTTGAATGACTTGCCTATTGTTAAGACAGGAATCCTGTGGCAGAGCCAGGAACAGAATTGTTAACTCCCAAAACTCAGTTCTGTGCTTGACTCACAACGCCGCTAAACCAGAAATACGTCAAGGTGCAGTGACAGTGACTTGAGGTAGCAGATCGTTATAGGAACGGTCACAGAGCACACTTTCTGCTAGGGGTGCAGTGGGGGAGGGATAGCTCAGTGGTGTGAGCATTGGCCTACTAAACCCAGGGTTGTGAGCTCAATCCTTGAGGGGGCCATTTAGGGATCTGTGGCAAAAATTGGGGATTGGTCCTGCTTTGAGCAGGGGGTTGGACTAGATGACCTCCTGAGGTCCCTTCCAGCCCTGATATTCTATGATTCTATGACCTCCTGGCCACTCTGGGGATTAGCTCCTTTCAGGGGCCATGCCCTCCTCTGATGTCTCCACACATCCTCCTCGGTGCCCCAATTGCTCCAGCTTCCTCTTCATGACTCTGCCCTCCAGCCAGGTCACTATAGTCCTCCCCTTCCAGCAATCAAAGTCTTCTAGAGTGAACTGTCCCAGGCTGTCTGCTGTCCAGTGCCTGCTCTGTGCTACTTCCCCAGTGGCTAGTTAGGGTTGCCAACTTTCTAATCGCACAAAACTGAACCGCCCTGCCCCTTCCCCATGGCAACCTCCCCCACTCACTCCATCCCCCCTCCCTCCGCTACTCGCTCTCCTTCACCCTCACTTTCACCAGGCCTGGGCAGGGGGTTAGGGTGCAGGGTCAGGTGAGGGCTCTGGGGTGGGGTCAGGGATGAGTGGCTTGGGGTGCAGGAGGGGGCTCAGGGCTGGGGTTGGGCACAGTGCGAAGGTGTGTGGCTGCGGGCTCCGGGAGGGAGTTTGGGTGTGGGAGGGGACTCCAGGCTGGGGCAGGTGTGCAGGAGAGTGTTTGGGGTGTAGGGTCCCGGCAGTGGTTACCATGGCTCCTGGGAATCAGCTGTCAGGTCCCTACAGCCGCTAGACACTTAGGCAGCCAGGAAGGCTCCACACGCTGCTCTCATGCCCGCAGGCGCCGCCCCCACAGCTGCCATTGGTCGCAGTTCCTGGCCAGTGGGAGCTCTGGACCTGACCCTCAGGGCAGGGGCAACGCCCGGAGCCTCCCTGGCTACACATGTGTCTAGGGACTGCAGGGACCTGGCAGCCGCTTCCGGGACCCACACAGAGCTAGGGCAAGTAGAGAGCGTGCCATAGCCCAGGGTCTCCGCTGTGCCACCAACTGGACTTTTAACGGCCCGATCTGCAGTGCCAACCGGAGCCCCCTGTGTCTCTTTTAGACCGGGCATTCCAGTCAAAAACCAGACACCTGGCAACCCTATGGCTGGCAGGGGAAACCAGGCTTTTCCTCTACTCTGGGTTCCAGTTCAGGGACCCTCTGATTTGTGGCCTAGGTCTGCACTATCCTATACCTTGCTATTCTTCCCCTGAGCCTTTCTAACTCTCTGGGTTTAGCCAGCCCAAATGCCCTCCTCCCAGGTAACGACTGCAGATTACTTCCATATAGCCCCCAGCTGTTCTCAGCTCCGGGGCTTTAAACAGGTGCTGTCTGTTACTGTCCAGCTGAGTCTCATCTAATTAATCCCTGCTCCCTGGCTCCTCCTCCTTTAGGTGCAGCCTGGGCAGTTAATTGGCCCACCTAGCCACCTTAACCTTGTCAGGTCTTGTGGGGGGAGAGGGGTGGGCATCACAGCACTATGGGTTTTAGCAAGACTCACCTCAGCAGATGTTGGCTCCTTGTCCTTATTGACTTTTCAAGGTAATAATTATGTAACGCTCAGGACTGAAATCCTGGGTAATTAAATTAGCATTTCACAGCTTCAGAGTGCTCAAGGAAAACAGACTCCTAGTGTGAGTTAATTCTTCACTGGGTGAGAAATCACTGGAAAGATTCAGGAGGATATTCTTCCTGAGTCTTATTTTAGTCACACTATATGAATACGGTTCCTGGTCACCTTAAGTAATAGCAAAGCTTTGCAGCAACGATTCCAAGTTCAGACCTCCACATGGACTGCTCTCTCTCTCTGTTGTGTTTCAGAAGCTGCTTCACTATTTACTTTCCCAAGTGCAGGCTGACCCCAGTTCTGGTGTACTGGGGTATATTAACCTCATCTAAAAGAATCGCTACATAAGTTTGTGTTCCTGCTGTTCCTTAGGCATCACCCCACAGCCCGGTTGCTGGATATCTGACTAGAATTGGTATCTTGGTGGGCTCATCCTGTTTGTGATACTGCCTCCCTACATAAGTAAAAAGAACCAGTGTCTTTAATACCAAAATACAGTAACAGCAAATCCATAAATATGTCAGCAAATGCAACAGCCATGTGTTTTTGAATGAGTGTGCTGGGTGGCTACATTTGTAGGAGATCAATTAGTCTGAAGAACCATCTCCCAAGAGAAGTGATGGAAGTCCCTCCGTGGGGAACATTTAACACCATACTGCACAGAACTAATAAATATGCTGTAAAGACCGATCCAACATTTGCAGAGGATGAACTTGATGATCTAATAACATCTTCCTTTATCTTTAATTTCTGTCATACCCTTGATCTAGTCCTGTGTATGGCCCTTTCATGTTGGACTTCTTTTATTCCTTTTCTTTTTTCTTGAACTTTACGCACTCTATGTATATGGAGATTCCTTATACTCCTACTTAACAATATTTTACTTTCGTCTAAATGCATAAAGATTTTTTTTAACATGTAAGACTATTTTGATCACCATCTTTCTCCCACCACTCAGAGATCTTTGTAATTCTAGCTCACAATGGATTGAGCTTCAGCCTTCATTCTGAACTTTCAGTGGTTTCAATCAGACTCTGCATTTGATTTTAAAATGTTAAGTTATTTCATGTCAAGGAGATCTTGATTCAGCCTCCTTTTATCCAGCATGTGCTTAAAAAAAAAAAAATTACAGGCACAATTATTTGTAAGATGACAGCTACACTGACAGCCTGATCTTAAATGTGTGTTTTTGTGTTTGAAAGTACTATTAAGTATTATTACTTAATATACTGTAGCTTAAGACAGCTCTTATAGCATTTTTCATCTACAGATCTCAGAGCACTTTGCAAAGGATGTATTATTCCCATATGATTTTTTTTTAAAACAAAAAAGTAGTAATTATTTTTATCCTGCTCCTAGCCCTGTTTTTGCTGCCCCTGACCTCCAGGCCCTCAGAACCAATCACTGTTCTGGAAGCCAGTATTGCCTGCCTTTATCATGACTGTTTTTTCCAAACACAATCAACATATTAACTGTTCTTTTCAAGGAAGCTTTCTCTTCTATTTCTCTTGGCCTTCTCACAGGAATCTCAGTTGAGCTGTCTTAGTTTTAATTTCTGTCACACACCATTGCCGCAACACTTCTATTATGTTGGTCAGTTAGCAAAAGTGGATGTGGAAATAAATTGTCTTCGCACCTTTTCTCCCTAAGGTATGTTTTCACTGAATCAGACTTACTCTTCCTTTCATCAGCTTTTTTCAATTACACTGAAATATGTTCTCCCTCTCTTCTCCCCCAACAAACATGCAGAAATAAACCTACTCCAGAAAATGAAAATTCTTTGGCAAAGCCAATTGTATGAAGTGATGAATATTTCATGTGGCTTTTAAAGGTGGAGAAGGAATAATTCCCATTGGTGGCCTAAACCAGAAATATGGTTTTCAGATGCTTACTCTGAACATGAACTGACCAGAGGAGAGGTTCTAATAATGTCTGATACTTACTATCATCTATACAATATCCTGAGCCCCCTTTCTGCTAAAATATTTGAACCAAGCAACAAAGCATTACAAACATATATATTATTAGACAATCATGGCCAGACAGTGAAGGCTTTATAAATACAAATAAAATCTAACATTGATTTACCATCTCAGGCCTCTAGACAATTGAGGCTAAAGTACATGCCTTACAGAGCCACATTGTACAGATGACAAAAGTTCCAGTTGCAACAAAGCTTCCCACTCTTTTCCTCCCTCCCCCATTTGCAATAATTTTCTTTTGTCCAGGTGATTATGGAACTTACTTTAGAGAAGCTCACTCTGAAGAAAACTATACTGCAATGAGAAATGGACTGATCCTGCACTCTTTATTTAATCAAGAGTCTTCTTTGAAACATTAATGCACAGATTCTTCAGTGGGAGTTTTACATGAGTTAAGAATGTAGGACTTGGGCTAAAGTGGTTCAGTATCTTGGAGACAAGAGATTATTGGAAGGGGAAAATCTGGAAGAAAAGGGCAAAAATTTGTGCCAATGTGGTAATGACAAAGGGCTGGGCTTGCTATCCAGCCTGATTATGTGACAGCACATAGTTTCATTGCCCCAGGAGTCAAGTACGGACTGCCTTTGATCCATGGGGAGCTGCATCACCATTCTTCCTGACCTAGTTTACCTTTCTCTCTGCACCACCTTAGCTCAGCTGCTCTGGGTGGCATGTTGGCAGAGTGGAACAAGCTCCATACCTCTGTTCCCCTGTGTTACTGAGGCCCGTTGGCAAAGACCTGACAAACTCACTACACCAAACATCTGACAGGATAGTTATTCATAGAGAGTAACATGTGAGGTATCTACAGAAAGCTTTTAACTTGAAAAGATTCATAATCATGGCAAGATGTGTGTATGGGTAATATTCAAGGAATAACATAATTATATTGAAAGTATGCTTTATGGACTTGTAGTAAAAATTAGTCACCAGGGGATAATATGTTTCAATGATGGCCCATTCAAGCAGGAGGGATTTGTCACTGTACCCTGTGTAGCTGGTGATGCAACTCAAGGCTTAATTGTTCAGCTTTGCTCAATAGACTATCAATGGAAAAACAGCAGAAGCAACTGCAAACAATCAAAACCATCTGCAGGTAAAAAAGGACCATTACAACAAGACCAGGCTTCTCTGCGTCTATGAATAGAAACAAAAGTCTGTTTCAGTATAACACAGGGGAGGAAATGGTTTTCAATTTTTCACTGAAGAGATGCTTTGGGAGTGGAGATATCGAAAAATTGATCCCTGGTTTCTGTGAAGCCAGCCAGCCAGCTCTACAGCAGACTGAACTTCAGAAGGGAAAGCGATTTTATTAGATAGGAAAGTTACATAATAATAAGTATAGACCCAGGTTCACATTTTATTTTGTTTTGAATTGTAGCCACTTGTCTTGAGTAGAATCCATGTACTTCCTTAAATAAAGCTTTTATTCTATCACAAGTGCGGTGTGATTTTATAGAAGCGGTGATTTAAGGCAAACCTAGAGTGCTCCTTTGGGAGCAGAGGAGCTGGGATTTCCTTGCATAGCCAGCATTGGGGATTGGATAGTTCAGGGAGAAAAATTCAAAGGGACTTGGAGCCTGGGATGCCCCTTTTGTTAACCAGCAAGGCAAAGTCAGGGCTGGCATAGCCAAGAAGGAGAGTGCTTGAGTGGCTGAAAGGCTGGTGGTATTAGGGGGCAGACACCCAGACGCCATGGGCAAGATTCCCTCGTGCTGGAGGCAGGGAATAACAGGGTGACTCCCATCCTGTGTACCCCAAGAACCATCACACCACCCACTTGCTTCTCACCAGTACAGGAAGGAGAAGTAGCAGCCCAGCAATAGGTGCTCTTTCCGCCTCTCCTCCTCCCAGTTTCTGACAATATAGGTAACCTGTAGGAGTAAGGGGGCCTTTACCCCCCTAGGTGGTCATTGAACCCAAAGAATCAGCATTCTTTGCTATTTTGTGTTACATTATATGGATGCAAGCAAGACATTCAATGACCATATTGTACGAGGAACAGCACGCAGTTAAAGAGCCATTGGCAAATGCAGTTACAGCTACATGTTTAAATCTGAGGGGTGAGAGCTGGGAAAGCCATGGGGAAAGGAATTTTGTGAACATTAGATTCTAAACTGCCTTTCCCTCCAGCTATGTTGGCACAGCTTTTTGATGTGCTTTTGAAACACTATTAGGTGTTATGTTCCTAGCAATGCTGGGGGAGGGGGATATTTCACGCTTGCAGCTGAAGTTGCTTTGGGACTAAATTACATTAGTTTCAGCAGGACATGGCTCTCTTTCTCCATCATTTCGCAAATGGTGCGTGGAGGTAGCTGTTGACATATAAAGGTTGTAGAAACCGAACGTTATTCTCCATCTCAGGAGACGGGCTCTGGGCTGCGGAGAGATCAGCATGAACTTCAGGCTGTGGCGAACAGGAGGCTCTGGATTTCATTGTTAAGTTACATCACCTTTAAATAAAAATAATGTGTTCGCTCTTGTTTCTAAAGGCAAAGAACATCACAAATAAGCACCCCAAACCTCCCATTGTTTCCTCCCACAGGGATCATGTAATTGTGGCATGGTGGAAAAGCATGGGTGTCTCTAGATGGTGGGGGATGTCCTAGAAATTGTAGAGGTGGTGGAAGATGTGACGGGAGGTATGGCTGGACTGGAGCTGGTGAGTGGACAGGCAAGGTGACAGACTCTGTATACTGTTTTGCTTTTAAAGCTGCGGCAGGAAGCCAGGGCAGAAGGAGGGGCTGGAGAAGGTTGGATGTAGAAGTTCTGCAGTGAAATGGGGGGGTCGGGGGGGGGGGCGAGAGAGAGAATAATGTGTAGGATTAATACTGTTTTCTTTATTCTATTGTTCCTTGTTGAGTACTAGAAAAAACGAGTCTTTCCATGCTTTTCAGAGCTCACTAAAATTAATCTGTGTGTGGTAAAATCCTTCAGCTCTGCAGCTGGTATGCATGGCACCAGATACACAGGTAGTGACAGACCAATTCTTTATCATAGCAGGTGGTCTGTGTCTCCCGTTGTAGGGTCACAAGGAATGATTACCCAGAAGAAATGCATAGTCATATATCTTGTACTCTGTGCAGTAAACCGTGTGGTCCCCCCACTGACTAACCCATTGCTGGTACTCTACCTCCACAGTTACAGTGGGAGTTCTACTCTCTGATAGGGGCTGCTATTGTTAGTGCCAAGAATTCAAAAACCATGGGTCAGCTGCCCCCAAAGTGAGATTAAAAAACAAACAAACAAACCCTAGTGATTCTGGGTCTTTTTTTATTTACTTTCTGGTTTTTGAGCCTCTGGGGCCCACATTTTAAAGCTTCTCCCTACAATCATGAGGGCTAAAAGCCTTCCTTAAAAAAATGAAGCAGGGAGTCTCCCCTAATCACAAGACTGCAGTAACTGGGCCTTTAAGAAAAGAAACCCAAACATCATGAGATTCTGTTGTTTCACCTCCACAGTGCCTCCTACTGCTTGGGTGTGGGATTGCAGGGGGTTTCTCAGTCCAGCACCCTCTTTAATTATGCTGGTGCCACAACAGTCTGTGGACATATGTGAGCTAGCCCACCAGCCAGGGCATTGCTCAGACCATTCTCCTTCCAGGGATTAACAGAAAAGTCCAGAAAATATTAAACTCAAATATCTAATGATCTTCAGGCCACTCTCTAGCACTTGCCATTCTTGGCTTCCTTTTTGACACCTAAGCTTCCCTTCTTGGTTGTGGGGGGGTGGGAGCAGTAGGGGAACCCAGAACCACCCCTTCCACTGGATCCAGCTCAGAGCCACGCTGGCAGCTCCTCCAGCGTGGCTGTACTGTCCCAGACCTGCCCCCTCCCCGCCCTGTCCTCTGGTGGGGCTGGCTGCTGTACAGACAGAGGAGACCCTGCGTGGAAGGGCTGGGGTGGTACAGCCACGCCAGAGGAGCTGTGGGCATGGGGCTGCCCAGCAGCCCTACGTTGTGCTCCTTTCACCATTGTGATTCCGAAGTCTCCAGCACAGCAGGAAAAGGACAGAGGCCCCCCTCCCCAGGTAAGGTGGGTAAATCATGGGAAGGGGTTGGGGAGAGCGTGGGGGCCCTGGGCTGAGGCGAGGAGGAGTCACATGGAGGCTCACATGAGGAGGTCATGTGCCCCTCCGTACTTCCTTCCATATCAGTGAGAAGTGGATTCCACTTGCATCACTGTATTAGCCCCAGCCTTGTGCCCTGGCCACAGAAGAAGAGTCCCCCCCCATAGCACAGGACCAGGAAGCAGGAAGGGCCATGGGGGCAGAGCGTGGGTGGGGCCATGCAAAGATGTTTAGGGAGGCTCAGCCTTCCCCAGCCTTCAGTACCCACTGCCCGTGATGGAAAAACCCTCAGTGCTACTGAATGCAGCTAGCATTACTATTTAATGCTATGATTAGACTATTGCAAACTGACATATTGGAGGAAGTGACAGGGAATTGATGTCAGCTACTAACTTGACATAGTATTCTACATACAGTCACTGATTTGAGTCGGGGAGTTATTCAGGCAAATCTCTGTATTGCAGAGACCATTAGAGACTGCAAGTGTCAGGTAAAGGGACAATGAAATAAGAGTTAATCTAGCATTTCAGATGCAGACTGACAATTCCTGCATAAATTAGATTAAATGAGGCTGGTTTTACACAAAATAACAAGGGCACACAATCTTATCTGCAAAATAAAATATAATAATTGGATTATTGAGACTTTTCCAGTAGTGTTACATAAACCAAGTCTGGTCCTTCACAGTCATTATCTAGTTTATCCAAGTTATAGGATTTGAGCCGTAACATGCACAAGGTAACTTCAGCCTAAATTAATATTCAAATTTAAAGGGAAGGAATGAGAGAACTTTGCAATATTTACAGAGTTATTTTTAAACCATTTTTCCAGATTTGTTTTTAACACAGCTCTTTGGTAGATTATTGCTTAAGGAGCTTGGCAGAAAATATGTCTCTTAAGAAAGGGTATTAGTGATGAGGGTGCTTGATGCACCAGGACAGGGAGGAGGTTCTAAATAAAAAAGGCGGTGGGGAAGAAAGCTCACAGATGACAACTGTATAAGTGTACCATCATTGGGAGTAAAGCAATTTCTATGTTTATATAATGGTTAATGCATTTGTAAGTGTTATTTTAAAGTTCAAATGTTACTCCAACCATGTGATTGTTCTATCAAGTATGTGCAAGACTGTGGAAAGTGAGTAAAAAAAAAGATTAGAAACTCAAAATATTTACCAGTAAGTCTATTCGTGTACTGCACATATATTTAGTGTTTTCCATTTGTTTTGCAATCAGTGGACACCACCCCATGACTGTTATGTCTGAAGATAGGGAAATGCAATATTAGAGCCAGATTTTTTGGAAGTGGTCAGCTCCTAGCAGCTCATGTGAGAATTATGGCAGCTAGTGGGTGCTGAGAAATATGAACATCTGGCCCATTATAATCATTTTATACAATATGTAAGCAAGTATTTGTGTGTAAATAAGTCTGCTCCCAGTCCTATTCCCCCAAATCCATCAGGATTTTTTTTGTTGTTTTTTTTCTCCCCTTACTTTTCTAGTTCCATTCTCACCAGGCTCCTTGTCTCAATCTGCTGTACTCCCTTCCCCGCTTCCCAGTCCAGCTGTTGTCCCATCTGCATTCAAGTTTGGCAGCTTTCTCCTTCAGGCTTCCTGAGAGTTAATAAGGGTGGAGGTTGGCATTGAGAGCACAAAGAGAGGTTCCCTGCTTTCAAGACTAGTGCCAAATCCCACCCCAGGGATACAAGCATACTCTGGGGATGACACAGGCACCCATCCAATTACACATAGGAGATGTGAGGGGATGGAGTATGCTCTGTCGCTTTATGATGATTGTTGACCAGACTGCACATTTGCATGTAGATAGCTGTGAGAAGATGAAGTATGCCCAGGAAGGCTGAAGATTTGGAGATTTTTAGCTGCTAAACTGTAAGAAGTATCTATTGAGCATATGCAAATTCAGGTATTTTCCAAATCTTATAATTTGACCAGATTTATGTGGCTCTTCACAAGAACAGCAAAAGCCATATCCATAACACAAAAGCCACCTTTCTGACAAATTTCAAGTCCCTTCTCCAAAGCATGGGGGTGCTAAATCCTTTTTTTTTTAAGATTGGCCCCCTTTTTAAGAAAACAAAATACAGATTTTTCCTTTACATTATTTTGCAATATTAGGTATTTTCCCCTTGTTCTCAGAAAAAGCTGAACCATTTTGGCTGAAGCTTTCTAAAAACAGTTTGAGGCAGCCACCTGGTATAGAATATTTCAGCCCAAATGGTTAAAGTCTGACAAAGTTATAAACAATTGAAAACAGGGTCTTATAATGGGAAGTGTCAGTAAATCTAAATAATAGATGGTGCTACCAGACCTGCCTATAATATAAACACACACATCAACTTAATGAAAGGTGCCAATTGGAAGCAAGGTTCAAGATGACGGAAAAGTTCTAAAGACGGAAAGCAGTTGAAATTGACAAGATGGACTTGAAGAAAAAGGGTAAGTAGACAGCAAAAGATTTTATGAAATTTTAACTAAGTACAGTGGAAACAGAGTATGGAATGAGTATTTGACAAAAAAGAAGAGGAGATATTGTGAAAAGTAGTAACCCAGGAACACTTGGATAATTTCAAACTTTGTCAACTGAGAATTGCATTAGAGTAAATAAAGGGAAATAACTGACAAATCTGTCTGAAGACACCACAGATGGAAGGGAAAGGAGTAGTGCTTGTCAGAAGAATCATAAAACAGACTAAAAGAGAGGAAAGACCTCAAGCCCATGTAGAACACTGCAGTTGAAAATAAAGATGACAGTGTGAGCTTGTGAACAAAATCTCATTAGGCCATCCAAACATTTCAAAGGCCTTAGGAAATTTATTGGAATTAAATGTGGGCAGAATTAGACCCACTGAACAGAAAGCAAGATGAAATACAGACTGAGAGCTCAAAATGTGTAGCGCTTCTTAGCAGGTATATGACACGTAGAGTCAACCTCCAAGAGCTAAATGCTATTAACCTATTGTGAAGTTACCCAGAATACAATCTGGATAGATGGAAAGCTGCGTCCCTTTAATTTTCCCAGCTAGGGTGCCTATTACCTTGCTTCGCTGAGAGAACAACCACTTCTGGTCTGCTCACACACAGCTTCCAGCATGTAAATCACTCCCAGCGATACTGTATGACTGGTATAGCCAGCCACTCATGAATTACACTGCAGGGCAACACCAGCAAACTCCCAGTCCCAGACTTGCCCTCAGAAATGTATCACTTGTACTGCCCAGCAACCACCTGGACTCCACAAACTCATATAAAGTTCATCATTTCATTGTTAATCCATGAACAAATGGTTTTAATATGCTGGTCAGATTACTAAAGAACAAAGTGCCTAAAATATTTATCAAATCTTTCAAGTGTCAACATATATCAAAGGTCAGATTCTTTTATTTTCAGGTGTGTGTGTGTATATACATATAATTGTGACAAAGTTCCTGCTCTACCTTTGTGGGTCTTGCGCTTATTGGCGGATTTCCTCGTCTTGGAGCTTCATGGCAGCCCTCAGCTTGGCTGTTTTTCTGAACCCACAGTCCAGGTCGACGACTCCTGTGTCTGACCAGGAGTTGGGAGGATTTGGGGGGAACCCGGGCCCGATCTCTACTCCGGGTTCCAGACCAGGGCCCTGTGGAATACAGCTGTCTAGAGTGTCTCCTGGAACAGCTGTGCGACAGCTACAACTGCCTGGACTACTTCCCCATGGCCTCCTCCCAACACCTTCTTTATCCTCACCATAGGACCTTCCTCCTGGTGTCTGCTAATGCTTGTACACCTCAGTCCTCCAACAGTCTGCGTTCTCACTCTCAGCTCCTAGTGCCTCTTGCTCCGAGCTCCTCTCACACACACACACACACACACACACACACACACACACACACACACAAACTGGAGTGAGCTCCTTTTTAAAACTCAGGTGCCCGGATTTGCCTGCCTTATTTAATCTTTTTATTACTGACCTGGGCACAAAAAGTGGGAGTGTGCTAATAAAGTTTGCAGATGATACAAAGCTGGGAGGTATTGCTAATTTAGAGAAGGACAGGGATATCCTACAGGAGGATCTGGATGACCTTGTAAACTGGAGTAATAGGAATAGGATGAAATTTAATAGTGAGAAATGTAAGGTCATGCATTTAGGGATTAATAACAAGAATTTTAGTTATAAGCTAGGGACGCATCAACTAGAAGTAACGGAGGAGGAAAAGGACCTTGGAGTATTGGTTGATCATAGGATGACTATGAGCTGCCAATGTGATATGGCTGTGAAAAAAGCTAATGTCGTCTTGGGATGCATCTTGGGATGCATCAGGAGAGGTATTTCCAGTAGGGATAAGGAGGTTTTAGTACCGTTATATAAGGCACTGGTGAGACCTCACCTGGAGTACTGTGTGCAGTTCTGGTCTCCCATGTTTAAGAAGGATGAATTCAAACTGGAACAGGTACAGAGAAGGGCTACTAGGATGATGCGAGGAATGGAAAACTTGTCTTATGAAAGGAGACTCAGGGAGCTTGGCTTGTTTAGCCTAACTAAAAGAAGGCTGAGGGGAGATATGATTGCTCTCTATAAATATATCAGAGGGATAAATACCAGAGAGGGAGAGGAATTATTTAAAATCAGTACCAATGTGGACACAAGAACAAATGGATATAAACTGGCCACTAGGAAATTTAGATTAGAAATTAGACGAAGGTTTCTAACCATCAGAGGAGTGAAGTTTTGGAATAGCCTTCCGAGGGAAGTAGTGGGGGCAAAAGATCTATCTTGCTTTAAGATTAAACTCGATAAGTTTATGGAGGAGATGGTATGATGGGATAACATGGTTTTGGTAATTAAATATTCATGGTAAATAGGCCCAATGGCCTGTGATGGGTTTTAGATGGGGTAAGATCCAAGTTACCTGGGAAAGAATTTTCTGTAGTATCTGGCTGATGAACCTTGCCCATATGCTCAGGGTTTAGCTGATCGCCATATTTGGGGTCGGGAAGGAATTTTCCTCCAGGGCAGATTGGAAGAGGCCCTGGAGGTTTTTCGCCTTCCTCTGTAGCATGGGGCACGGGTCACTTGCTGGAGGATTCTCTGCTCCTTGAGGTCTTTAAACTACAATTTGAGGACTTCAATAGCACAGATATAGGTGTGAGGTTTTTTTTTTTGTAAGAGTGGTGGGTGAAATTCTGTGGCCTGCGTTGTGCAGGAGGTCAGACTAGATGATCATAATGGTCCCTTCTGACCTAAATATCTATGAATCTATGAATTGATTCTAGCAGCTTCTTGATTGGCTGCAGGTGATCTAATCAGCCTGTCTTAATTGTCTCCAGAAGGTTCCTGATTGTTCTGGAACCTTCCCTGTTGGGAAACGGGACGTCCTTTGCTTGCTCCTCAGCTATCTGCTTTCTCTTCTTTCCTAAAGCCCCCTGGCCTGGATTTTTCGTACTTTTTGAGCCTGCCTTAGTTCTCCCCCACGACCGGGCCAGACGCTTTTTTTGTTTTGTTTTGTCTTTCTGCCGCTTTTTTTGCTGCCGTTGAGTGCTGGTCAGCTGCCAATTTGCCGCCAGCATCCCCCCACACACCTGCTCCCGGGCGCAGCTATTTGCCTCAGCTGAAATCCCCGGCGGAGGGGGGGAAGATTGCCGACCCGCTCTCCGGAGGGGGGAGTGGAAGCCCCCAGACCCAGCTGTTTTGCTGTCAGCTTATTTCTGCAATTTTTTCTCGGCCTGCCGAAAGCCTTGGAACACAGCCAACACAGCTGGAGAAGAAGAAGATAGCAGACAGAAGAAATCACCCAGGGAAGCTACAAATCATCGTGGAGGGGGCCGTAAGACTGAGTAATTTTTTGAATTATACTCGTGGGGGGAAGTTTGACTGTGGCTTAATTGCGTTTGTGGCGGCACAGGGGGTGTAGCACGGAGCTGCCCCCCGATCCATCGGTGCCCAGCCCCCCCACCATTACTACAACTGTCACGGCCCCCACGCTGTCTGTACCTGCTGGCAACCTGCCATCTGCCTCGGATCCAGCTGCTTGCTTTGAACTTTGCCTTTCGGACCGGACATAACAGCCGACCAAACGAGACTCTTTGGACAAACGTGCGTGAGTCCACGCCCCCCCCCCCCGGACTGTTTATCCCACAGCTTGCCCCTATCACCGGACCCCGATTCCTGTTTTTCCCCCCTTCCAGTCCAACCCATTTGGTACCACCACCCCCCCCACCTGCAGCCCAGCAGGGAGGAGCGGTTAATCTGCTTCCCCCTCCCCCCTCCTCCTTCCGGTGTCTCCCCGTCTCTCCCTGCTCACAATGGCGGGGAATGAGAGGGGCGAGGCCCCTTTACCAATATCAGTTGTTCCTCCCCCACCTCCCCCCCTTCCTAACCCCCGAGCCCCCCCCCACCACCACTGTCAAAATACCTGCCACCGCCCCCGTTGGGGCACTGGCAGCAAGAGGCACCGGGGCGATTACTGCCACTGCTACGTCCACCGCCCCCCCCAGATTCTAGGAACCCCCCCACAGATGGCCGAAAAGGCCAGGGAGGGAAGAAAGGAAAGGGCCCCGCTAAAACCACTAGGCCCTCCATGGCAGGGGTGCCCCCACCGCTGTGGCCTTATCATCGACCGTGGCGCCCCCCGCTGTTCCCTCCACCAGCCTCCACGGAGTGTTTGGTTAGGCTCAACTGGACCCTGACCGAACCGGTGAGCTTCAGACGAGGAGTGCGGCAGGGGTGCCCTCTCTCGGGCCAGCTCTACGCTCTGGCAATTGAGCATTTCCTCTGTCTCCTCCGCAGGAAGATGACAGGGTTGGTGCTGCGGGAGCCGGAGCTGTGGCTGTTCCTGTCGGCGTACGCCAATGACGTACTCCTCGTGGTCCAGGACCTGGGCGACTTGGCACGAGTGGAGGCATGCCAGGCTATCTATTCGGCAGCCTCCTCCGCCCGAGTCAACTGGGTCAAGAGCTCTGGCTTGGCGGTGTGGGACTGGTGGCAGGTAAGCTCCTTCCCACCCGCGCTTCAGACCATCCGGTGGAGTGCGGGTCCACTGCTCTATCTCGGCGTTTACCTTTCCGCCACGCACCCTTCCCCGCTGGAGAACTGGCAAAATTTAGAGGGCGGGGTGATAGAGCGGATCCGGAAATGGACAAGGCTACTCCGATGTCTCTCCCTCCGAGGGAGAGCACTGGTGCTTCACCAACTAGTCCTGTCCACGCTCTGGTACTGGCTCAACACCCTGGCCCCAGCCCCGGGTTTCCTGACCCACCTCCGGAGATTGATTTTAGAGTTCTTTTAGTTAGGAATGCACTGGGCCCCTGTTGGAGTTCTTCATTTACCCCTGAAGGACGGAGGGCAGGGCCTGAAGTGTCTGTACACTCAGGTCCGTGTTTTCCGCTTCCAGGCCCTGCAGAGGCTCCTTTATAGTGCAGGTAGTTTGACGTGGAGCCTATTGGCGCACGCCTTCCTGCGCCGCTTCAAAGGGCTCCGATACGACTGGCAGCTCTTTTATCTTTGTCCGAGAGGTTTTCCGCGAGACCTCTCCGGGCTGCTGGTCTTCTACCAGGACCTCCTCCGGACCAGTTTCCAGGCGGCCACTGTGGGAGCAGATCTCCTCACGGAGCCCCTGCTACACAATCCCCAACTCCGTGTGCAGGTGGCGGAGTCCCGTTCGGTGCACCAGAGGTTGGTCCTGGCGAAAGTCACAAGGGTCGGAGACCTCCTGGACTAAACTGGAGAGACTGGCTGGATCCCCTGATGCTCGCTTGGTGCATGGGGCTCTCCAGCCCTCGTACCCCCCGGCGCGTACTTCAGGAGGTGAAGGCCGCCTTGATCCCCGCTGCTCGGGCTTATGTCAACCGAGCCTTGCGCGAGGGCACACCCCGCCCATTCTCTACCCCAGGCCCGCCGGACCTTTCCATTGGGCCCCTACCGTGCTGATCCCAACAAACCCCTCACCCTTTCACTGCAAGCCGGCTGCATGAACTGCAGCCGGTCAGTTTTCAAATCGCACCACGCAAATATTTATACACACTCACGCTTCACACCCTTCACGCCCACACCCTGGTGTCCCGCCCCCATACAAAATGGCGGGACCTCCTGCCACCTTTGGAGGGTGAGCAACCTCGGTGGGCCAGCCTGTATTCCACCTTGGTCCCGAGGCCCGTCGGGGACATCAGTTGGCGGCTCCTTCACGGAGCTGTGAGCACGGGCGTGTTTCTGACACAGTTTACCCCCATCCTGGATACTTGCCCTTTTTATAATGTGAGGGAAACTCTGGCGCACGTATATTTAGAGTGTGCCAGATTGCAGCCCCTTTTCCGGCTCCTCACAAATATTCTATTGCGCTTTTGGCTTCATTTCTCCCCTCACCTTTTTATCTATACACTCCCCATTCGTGGCCCTACAAAGTCGCGAGACCTCCTGGTTAACCTCCTCCTAGCCTTGGCTAAAACAGCCATTTATAAAACCAGAGAGGGGAGGTTGGCCCATGAAGCGTCCTGCGATTGTAGGGCCTTTTTCCGATCCTCAGTACATTCACGTATCCGGGCGTAGTTCCTCTGGGCGGCGTCCACCGACTCCCTTGACACCTTCGAGGAGCGGTGGGCGCTGTCCGGGGTTCTCTGCTCGGTGACCCCGTCTGGTTCCCTCCGTCTGACCCTTTGATTGAGGGGAAGAGCGAGAGACGCCAGCCCCAGCTGTTGCGTCTGTGAATACCATCATTACTGTCATCTAGGAGGGGTCCTATAATACATGGGTGTCTACCCCCCCACCCCTAAATCGCCCACCCCGCAGCCGTGCCCATCTTGCCGGGCACTCTCAGGAGAGGGATAATCGGTGACACTGGGCGCGGCACTAGGTAACTCAAGGGGGTGGAAGACCACGAGTGTCGAGGAAGCCCCCCCGCTCTAGGCCACCAGGTAACTCAGGAGGGTGGAAGACCATGAGTGTCGAGGAAGCCCCCCCGCTCTGGGCCCAGGCTAGCCTGAACACTTCTCCCTCCTGAAAGCTGCTGTGTTATACCTTCTGTTTGCGTTGTTTTGTTGCATAGTTTGTTTTGTTTCCTTTGGTAATTCTTTGTCAGTGTTACAAATAAATTTCTTTTCTGTTTCAAAAAAAAAAAAAAAAACACCTTTCCCTGTTACCCAGGGAACAGGGACCTACTTAGCCTACTCTTCTGCTGCTGCCCTCTGGCCTGGGCTTTCCTTGCCTTTTGTCCCTGCTTTCAGCTTCCCCCCCAACCGGGCCAGACGCTCTCCTGCCTTTCTTGTGTTTTTGTTTTTTTCTTTCTCTGCTGTTGCTAGAGTGCTGGCCGGCTGCTGGCCGGCTGTTAGCGCCCCGCCGCCCACCCGCCCTCGGACACTGCTGCTGCTCCAGCTGAAACCCCCCCCCGAGAGAGGGGGGGCCTGCCAGCCCGCTTCCCCAGAGGGGGGGAGTGGAAGGACCCAGCACCCAGAACCAGCCGCTTGCTGTTTGTCTGCAGACCCATCTCCGATCGAGAGGACTCTTATCACTTGCTCCGGCATTTCTGGAATGCAAAAAAGAAAGCCAGGAACAGACAGAGAAAAAGCCGTCTACCGGAGGAACACCGCCCGGGGAATCTACAAATCGCCGTGGACGGGGCCTAAGACTGAGTAACTTTCAAACTGTGCTCTCGTGTGGGGGGGAGGCCTTGACTGTGTCTTAACTGTGTTTGTAGGGACACAGGGGGTGTGGCACGGAGCTGCCCCCCAATCCATCTGTGTCCTCCCAACCCCCACACTATGATCTTCACCCCCCCACTCCACCATCTTTGCTGGTTGTCTAACATCTGTCTCTGGACTCAGCTGCCCGCCCTGATTCCACTGCGTGGGCCAGAAGCACCAGCCAACCAAACAGGACTCTCTGGACAAGCGTACGGTGGTTCATTTGCCCCCCCCCAAATTGTGCACCCCACAGCTTGTCCCTTTCTACCTGACCCCAACTCCTGTTAATCACCTGCCACTGCCCCCGCTGGGGCATCAGCAATGGAGGGCACCGGGGTGACCTCCGCTGCTGCCATGCCCATCGCCTCCTCAGACTCTAGGGAAGCCCTCCCAGCCGGCGGGAAAGGCCAGGGAAAGAACAAGGGGAAGGGCCCCGCTAAAACCACCAGGCCCTCCATGGGAGGGGCCACCCCCACTGCTGCAGCCCCGCCACCAACCACGGCGTCCTCCCCCGCTGTCCCCTCCACCAGCTCTGCGGATGTCCCTCCCTCAGCCCCCAGGATGTATGCCCGGGAGGCGGCAGCCCCCCGCCTGCTGCCTCATCATCTCTCCCACCCACCACCTTTGCCACCATCAACAGTGGCCGGGGCCCCTTTCCCACCATGACAAGGAAGCATGGTGTCCGATGCCTCCTGGTGCCCACCTCACTGCACGTGGAGACCTACGTGGGGCCGTTGGCGAGGGTGGTGGGGCCCTCGGCCATTGTGGCGGCCTCCAAAATGTACGGGAAGGTTGTTTTCTTCTTCGCATCAGAGGCTGCCGCCCAGGAAGCAGTGGAGAGGGGCCTGGCGGTGTGGGTGGGGTGTTTGTCCCCCTAGAGCCGTTAGAGGACCTGGGCGTCCGCCTGGTCCTGACTTCTGTCCCTCCTTTTCTCCCCAATGCTGCCCTGCTACCGGCCCTTTCCACCCTGGGGAAACTTGTTTCTGTTATTAGCCCTCTTCCGTTGGGCTGCAAGGACCCCACCCTCCATCAAATTTTTTCCTTCCACCGGCAAGTGCAACTTTTACTGCTGTCGGCAGCGCATGACGGAGTGGCGCTCAAATGATCCTTCCTAGTCCCCCACCAGGGGGCCCGTTACCGGGTGTAGTTTTCCACGGGAGAAGCCCGGTGCTACCTCTGCTGGGCGTCAGGGCATGTCCGGAAGGACTGCACCTTAGCCCGGCAAGGAGAGGCATATGGGATCCCCGAGACCCGGCAGGACATCGGACCTGTCATTGCCGACACCCCTGGCTGCCCGGTACCGGAACCCGCCCCCCTCCTCTTCGGATCACTGCTACTCCCACTCAGGCCCAAGGGGCACCTCCCCTACATTGCCCAGACAAGTGGGAGAGCCCCGCCCTCGCTGCTGACAATCTAGTGGGGCCCATGGAGGAGGATGTGGCAGAGATACCACCAGGCATGGGAGAGAGCCTGCCCCAGGGAGAATCCTCCCTCCCTTATGCTGCCCCACCATTCCCCCACAAGTCCCTGAGCCATCGCCTTTACCCCCTGACACGATCCCTGCTAACCACCCCCAGATGATGCCATGGAGGGCTGGGCCCTAGACCAGGGGAAGCGAGGCAAGCGGAAGGGTCGAGCTCCGCCTCATCTACCCGAGGCGGAGGCCCCCCAGAAGACCAGGAAGGGGGCACCGATGCTGAACCTTCCACTTTGCCCACGAGTGCCTCCCATCCACCGGTGTCAGCTGGGAAAGATGTGGCAGCACCGGAAGACAGTGTCTCCCCTCCATGGGAGACCCTCCCCTCCGAGACCCTCGAGGAAGCCCCTTCTGTCCTGATACTACCCGAAGCCCGCGTGAACCCCGAGGCAACCCGTCATGGTGGGTGCCAGCGTGGAGAACCCCGGGGCGGCGGAAAGTGTCCTCTCCTCCACGTTCTAGGAGATCGAGGCCCTAGATCTGACCCCGGTCACCTAGGGGGAGGACGACCTTTTGCCAGCAAATCTCGATTTGGGTGACCTCACTCCAACCCTCTTTTCCCCATGCTCCATCCCCTTAACTGCTGCTTCCGCTCCCACCTCCAAGGAGCCCCTGGACTCCTCCACTGACTCAGCCGCTGATGGCACCCCGCTGACGGCCACCGAGCCAGCTCAGGTGACAGCCGGCACCACGCGGCTGGGACATGAGTCGCCAGGGGCACCCCCCGTTGGTGCGAAGCAATCGACTTCCTTCCCGGGCAGGGGCCCTACAGAAGATTATCCACGTCCTGATGCTGTGGCCGCTAAATCCACCATAGAGCGCGTGCCCAGTGTCACTGAGAGCTCCCTCCCCACCCTCTTAACCCTTGAGCCTGATCGGCAGGCGCCACCATCCAGCTGCTTGCCTCCCAAATCCCAGAACCTCGCCTCTGCCCCTGCCCCTACCCCTATCCAATTTACCTCCTGCAATGTCATTGATGCCCCCGGGGCTGTCTCCTTCCCTTTCCCAACTGATGACCCCCAGGGAGCGGCCTTTGTGTTCTCCTGCCCCAACTCATTAGGAGCTTCTATTTTCCCTCCACCACCCCCTATCACCCTAGAACTTGAGGCAGGCCTAGAAGCTCTAGCCCATCAGGCAGCCCATAGGGGGTCTGTACCCTGCTTGTCCGTTTTAGTGGACCACAGGGCTGCACCAAGGGCCCCGCCGGGGAACAACCGGGAAACCGTAACCCCAACCCCCATGAGCTGCAAGGAGATCTGTGGAAGTTTTTAGAGGATGTCCGTGGCTCCCGCAACAAGGTACAACTTGCTCTCCAGCGATGGGGGGACTTTTCTCAAATCCTCCAGGCCACAAGGGCCTCATGGGGGAAGGTAAAGGGACGGGGAAGCAGGATGCCGCGGCCTACTGTTGGGTCCGCATCTTCCGTGAACAATTACTCACCTACAGGATGGGTCACGGGCTGCTGCGTGGCCCGCTGGGGGATGTGAGCGTCCCTGCCAGTGAGGACCCCCCGACCCTCCCCCTGACACCTCTCACCATCACAACGTTGAACACCCGGGGTTGTAGAATGGCTCTCCACAGGTCCCAGGTGCTCTCCTTCCTTCTGGAGGGAGGGTACTCTGTGGTTTTCCTTCAGGAGACCCATACGGACCTGACTGCCAAAGACAGTTGACGGCTGGAGTGGGGGGACAGGGTCTACTTTAGCCATGCCATGGTTCGACAGGCTGGAGTGGCGACTCTGTTCTCCCCCAAACTACGGCCCGAGGTGCTAGGGGTCGCCGATGCCATGCTGGGTCGCCTGCTGCATCTCCGGGTCCGTATGGAGGGGCTCGTGGTTAACCTCATTAATGTCTATGCTCCGACATCGGGCCCGGAGCGGCTGCAATTCTACCAGCGGGCGTCCGCCTTCCTTGGCACCTTAGATTCTCACGAGTGCCTGGTCCTGGAACGGGACTTTAATACCACCCTCGAGGAACAGGACTGCTCGGGGACCGCGCAGAGCCCGGCCGCTGCGGACACCCTCCGGGAGATAGTCGAACATCACTCCCTAGTGCACATCTGGCACGACCACCACCCGGATGACACTTCCACGTTCACCATTGTCCGGGTGGAAGCCCATCAGTCGAGCCACTCCTGGTTGGACCGCATTTATTTATCACACTTCCATCTCTCACGAGACCACTCCTCCAGCATTCAGCTGGCCCCATTTTCTGACCATCATCTAGCCACCGTGACAGCCTCCCTCTGTGCGGAGAGGCCGGGGCCGGCCGACTGGCATTTTAACAACAGCCTGTTGGAGGATAAGGGCTTCATGACGTCCTTCCGGGAATTCTGGCTGGTCTGGCGAGGGCAGCGGCGTGCCTTTCCCTCGGCGCGGCAATGGTGGGACCTGGGGAAGGTGCGCGCCAGGCTTTTCTGCCGCGACTAGACCTGGGGCACCAGCCAACAGAGAAATGCGGCAATAGAGCAGTTGGAACGGGAGCTCTTAGAGCTGGAGAGGCATCTGGCCGCTAGCCCCAAGGACCCACTCCTCTGCGGAGCGTGCCGGGAGAAGCAGGAGGAGCTCCGGGCCCTCGAGGACCATCGGGCCCAGGGCACCTTTGTTCGATCCCGCATCCGCCTCCTTCGGGAGATGGATCGCGGCTCCCGCTTCTTCTATGCCCTGGAGAAAATGAGGGGGGCCAAGAAACACATCACCTGCCTCCTGACAGAAGATGGCACCCCCCTCGAGGAACCGGTAGAGATGTGCGGGAGGGCCCAAGCCTTCTACGCAAGTCTTTTCTTCCCGGATCCGACCAACCCTGGCGCTTGCAGAGTGCTCTGGGAGGAGCTCCCTACAGTCAGCGCCAGCGACCGAGACCGGCTAGAGTTGCCTCTCACTCTGGCCGAGTTCTCAGAAACCCTCTGTCGTATGCCCACAAATAAGTCTCCAGGCATGGACGGGCTGACCGTGGAGTTCTACCGCGTGTTTTTGGACATCCTTGGCCCAGACTAGTCACCATCTGGGCCGAGTCTCTGCAGAGCAGGGTCCTCCCTCTTTCGTGCAGGTGAGCTGTGCTCGCCTTATTGCCAAAGAAGGGAGACCTCTGTGATTTACGAAATTGGCGTCCCGTCTCGCTCCTCAGCACGGACTACAAAATCGTAGCGAAAGCAATCTCGCTGTGGCTAGGGTCTATGCTGGTGGACATGAGCCACCCAAACCAGACCTACACTATCCCTGACTGCAGTATCTCTGATAACCTATTTCTGGTTCGGGACCTTTTGGAACTCAGGCATAGAGACGGTCTGTCTTTCGCCCTCCTGTCCCTAGATCAGGAGAAGGCATTCGATAGGGTGGACCACGGGTACCTCCTGAAAACTCTGCAAGTGTTTGGCTTCGGACCCCAGTTTGTGGGGTTTCTCTGGGTGCTGTACGTCTCCGTAGAGTGTCTGGTTAAGCTCAACAGGACCCTGACCGAACCGGTCAGTTTCGGGCGAGGCGTACGGCAGGGGTGCCCCCTCTCGGGCTGGCTGTACACTCTGGTGATCGAGCCCTTCCTCTGTCTCCTCCACAGGAGGTTGACAGGGTTGGTGCTGCGGGAGCCGGAGCTGCGGCTGGTCCTGTTGGCGTACACTGATGACGTGCTCCTCATGGTCCAGGACTCGGGCAACTTGGCACAGGTGGAGGCTTGCCAGGCCATCTATTCGGCAGCCTCCTCTGTCCGGGTCAACTGTGTCAAGAGCTCTGGCTTGGCGATAGGAGACTGGCAGCAGGCGAGCTCCTTCCCACCCGCGTTTCAGACCATCCGATGGAGCGTGGGTCCGCTGCTCTACCTCGGCATTTACCTTTCTGCCACGCATCCCTCTCCACCGGAGAACTGGGAAAATTTAGAGGACGGGGTGATAGAGTGGCTCCAGAAATGGATGGGACTACTCCGATATCTCTCCCTTCATGGGAGAGCACTGGTGCTTAATCAACTAGTCCTGTCCAAGCTCTGGTACCAGCTCAACACTTTGGTCCCATCCCCGGGTTTCCTGACCAACCTCCGGACATCGATTCTGGGGTTCTTTTGGTCAGGAATACACTGGGCCCCTGTAGGGGTTCTTCATCTACCCCTAAAGGAAGGAGGACAGGGCCTGAAGTGTCTGCACACTCAGGTCTGCGTCTTCCGCCTCCAGGCCCTACAGAGGCTCCTTTATAGTGCAGGCAGTTCGGCGTGGAGCTCACTGGCGCACGCTATCCTGCGCCACATCCGAGGGCTCCGATATGACCGGTAGCTCTTTTATCTCTGTCCGGGAGGTTTTCCATGAGACCTCTCCAGGCTGCCGGTCTTCTACCAGGACCTCCTCCGGACTTGGAAACGGTTTTTAACAACCAGGTCCATGGTGGCCACCGAGGGGGCAGATCTCCTCGCGGAGCCCCTGCTACATAACCCCCAGTTCCATGTGCAGATGGCGGAGTCCTGCTCGGTGCACCAGAGCTTGATCCTGGCAGAAGTCATGAGAGTCGGAGACCTCCTGGACTACGACTGGGGAGACTGGCTGGATCCCCTGATGCTCGCTCGGTGCATGGGGCTCTCCAGACCTCATACCCCCCGGCGCGTACTTCAGGAGGTGAAGGCCGCTTTGCCGCCCACTGCTAGAGCTTACCTTGATCGGGTCCTGCTCAAGGGCATGCCGTGCCCACCCTCTACCCCAGGCCCGCCGGACCTTTTAATTGGACCCCTGCCCCGTAGACCCTATCGACCCCCTCACCCCTTTACAGCGAGCTGGCTGCATGAACTGCAGCTGGTATGCTTCCAAACCGCGCCAAGGAAACATCTATACACGCTCGTGCTCCACACCCTTCATGCCCTCACCCTAGTGTCCCGCCCCGACACAAAGTGGCGAGATCTTCTGCCACCTTTGGAGGGTGAGCAGCCCCGGTGGGCCAGCCTATATTCCACCTTGGTTCGGAGGCCCATCGGGGACATCAGTTGGCAGCTCCTTCACGGAGCCATGAGCACGGGCATGTACTTGGCGCGGTTCAACCCCATCCCAGATACTTGTCCCTTTTGCAGTGTGAGGGAAACCCTGGCGCACGTATATTTGGAGTGCGCCAGGTTGCAGCCCCTGTTCCGGCTCCTCACAAATCTCCTATTACGTTTTTGGTTGCATTTTTCCCCTCACCTTTTTATTTATGCACTCCCCATCTATGGCCTCACAAAGTCGCGGGATCTCCTAGTTAACCTCCTCCTGGCCCTGGCTAAAATGGCCATCTATAAAACCAGAGAGGAGGTTGGCCGATGGAGTTTTCTGTGACTGTGGGGCTGTTTTCCAATCCTCAGTCTGTTCACGTATCCGGGTGGAGTTCCTCTGAGCGGTGTCCACCGACTCCCTTGATGCTTTTGAGGAGCCGTGGGCACTGTCTGAGGCTCTCTGCTCGGCGTCCCCGTCCGGCTCCCTTTGTTTTGACCCTTTGATTGGGGGAGAGAGTAAGGGGCCCCAGCCATTGCTGCTGCAGACACCACCACCTTAGAGGGGTCCTTTCACACGTGGGTGCACATGCCCCCCCCCCCGGGTTGTCCACCCCACAGCCTGCCCCTTTTGTTGGGTGCTTTCAGAGGAGGGAATTGTTGGTGACACTCGGCCGTGGTGCCAAGTAACTCGAGGGGGTGGCAGACCTTGAGAGTCGATGAAGCCCCCTCGCTCTGGACCACCAGGTAACTCGGAAGGGTGGAAGACCACGAGAGTTGAGGAAGCCCCCTGCTCTGGGCCCAGGCAAGCTTGAACATTTTCCTCCCCTGAAGCTAATGAGAAAACAATTGTGATTGGTTGCTGTGTTACACATTGCATATGCTGTTTTGTTTTGTAAGTGTGTTATGCAAATAAAAAAATACCTTTTTTGCTTCAAAAAAAATTACTCTCCTATAGCCATCTGGCGTGACCCTGTCACTATATCAATGGTGATACATTAAGATTGCAAAGCCAAGCACTCAAAAATTAGAAAATACCAGAATTAAGACTGCCTCTTCTATGCCAGCGTGGGCCCCTTGTGTGTATGAATTATGATACAGTCTTTAGTTACATGATTACATGAGATCTTCTCCCATAGGACCCCTACCTCATTCAGTGCACAGGATGGACCTGCTCTGGGGATGAATCAAGATTGTGTTCTGGTACGGTTGAATATGCCTTGTAAATACAAATATTTTATTGGAAGCATAAAGCTCTATGAGTATTGCTTCAAATATGCTACAAAGTATGCCAGCTGGAGTCTTTCTGAATCTGTCTCAGTTACAGGAAAGCATTTCTTTAATAAATCTTAACATTTGCAAACTGGCATTTATTCTGGTTTTGCTGATATGAAGCTACCTTGCCAGCCAGTCCTAGCAACAATACACTGAACCAGTAGGTTTTTCCTGATATTTGAGTATTTGCTCTTTTGTAATACAGCTTTACTAATTCTTGCTATGTCTTTCTTGCTTAGAACTGTTATTCTGTAGTGTCAAACTGTACAATTTATGCTTTTAAGAGACAAATGAAGGAACAGAGGTGTACTGTTTTTGCATCCATTTAAGGCATTTGCCTTCTCAGTAAGCTCAAGCACTAAGTTTTCATTTAAGCTCTCACCTGCCCTTTGCTACATGCAGAGCCATACATGGGAAAACAGACTTAATAAATCAATAAGGTTTGATTTAGGTTATTATTTGACCTTGCTTTTTCTTAGGAATGCAGTGAATGTAATTTTATCTTATACTGGGACACAGCATCGTATAAATAAATCCTAATATTTCCAAGGGCATAATGTAAGTTCTTAACTCTGTCCAACTGCATTTTGAAATAACAAACAGTGTATTCATCTGCCTTTATAAAGTAAAAAAGTAGATGACATTTGGAACACTTCCTCAGCAGGGTCTTCTTTTAAAATCTTAAGTTTTAGAAAGGATTTTCCCCCCAATTTTGCTTTTCAATAGGAAAAAGACCCACCCCACCCTCAAAATATGACAGGTGAAAAATTATAATGGCTAAGACAGAGCTCACTAAATAATTACAAGTCTAATAGGGCTGTACCCTTGTTGAGTGATGCATGTATCACATTAGAAAACCAATTTCTAATGGCTCCATGAATATACTGTTCCTTTTAGTTTCTGTACTTAGTGTAATCTTTTATATGCTTGTTATTCTAGTCTCCAGTACTTCATATTAGATGCTTTATATAATTCAGCAGTCATTTATTTAAATAATGAACTCCTTAGTGTTTCCATTAGTGACAATGGATATTGTGCTAGAATAATCCAAATTCCATTCCTAAAGACTGTCTGTAGCTCAGCTCTGTCCATGAAGGCAAATGTTCCAAGGAAGGCCTGAGGAAATCATCTGGCATTATGATCTCAGAAGAATCCTTATTGAGGTTGCAGGAACAAACCATCCCAATGTGTAGAAAAAATATTAAATATGGCAGGCGACCAGCTTGGCTTAACAGTGAAATCCTTGCTGATCTTAAACACAAAAAAGAGGCTAACACAAAGTGGAAGATTGGACAAATGACCAGGGAGGAGTATAAAAATATTGCTCAGGCATGCAGGAGCGAAATCAGAAAGTCCAAATCATACTTGGAGTTGCAGCTAGCAAGTGATGTTAAGAGTAACAAGAAGGGTTTCTTCAAGTATATTAGCAACAAGAAGAAGGTCAAGGAAAGTGTGGGTCCCTTACTGAATGCAGGAGGTAACCTAGTGACAGAGGATGTGGAAAAAGCTAATGCACCTAATGCTTTTTTTGCCTCTGTCTTCATGAACAAGGTCAGCTCCCAGACTACTATACTGGGCAACACAGCATGGGGAGGAGGTGACCAGCCCTCTGTAGAGAAAGAAGTGGTTCAGGACTATTTAGAAAAGCTGGACGAGCACAAGTCCATGGGGCTGGATGCGCTGCATCTGAGAGTGCTAAAGCAGTTGGCGGCTGTGATTGCAGAGCCATTGGCCATTATTCATGGCGATGGGGGAGGTCCCAGCTGACTGGAAAAAGGCTAATGTCGTGCCCATCTTTAAAAAAGGGAAGGAGGAGGAACTACAGACCAGTCAGCCTCACCTCAGTCCCTGGAAAAATCACGAAGCAGGTCCTCGAGGAATCAATTCTGAAGCACTTAGAGGAGAGGAAAGTGATCAGGAACAGTCAGCATGGATTCACCAAGGGCAAGTCATGCCTGACTAATCTAATTGCCTTCTATGATGAGATAACTGGCTCTGTGGATGCGGGGAAAGCAGTAGACGTGGTGTTCCTTGACTTTAGCAAATCTTTTGACATGGTCTCCCACAGTATTCTTGCAAGTAAGTTAAAGAAGTATGGGCTGGATGAATGGACTATAAGGTGGATAGAAAGCTGGCTAGATCGTCGGGCTCAACAGGTAGTGATCAATGGCTCCATGTCCAGTTGGCAGCCAGTATTAAGCAAAATGCCCTAAGGGTCGGTCCTGGGGCCGGTTTTGTTCAATATCTTCATAAATGATCTGGAGGATGGCATTGATTGCACCCTCAGCAAGTTTGCAGATGACACTAAACTGGGAGGAGTGGTGGAAACGCTGGAAGGTAGGGATAGGATACAGAGGGACCTAGACAAATTAGAGAATTGGGCCAAAAGAAATCTGATGAGGTTCAACAAGGACAAGTACAGAGTCCTGCACTTAGGACGGAAGAATCCCATGCACTACTACAGAATAGGGACCGAGCGGCTATGCAACAGTTCTGCAGAAAAGAACCTAGGAGTCACAATGGATGAGAAGCTGGATATGAGTCGACAGTGTGCCCTTGTTGCCAAGAAGGCTAATGGAATATTGGGCTGTATAAGTAGGAGCATTGTCAGCAGATCGAGGGATGTGATCATTCCCCTCTATTTGGCATTGGTGAGGCCTCATCTGGAGTACTGTGTCCAGTTTTGGGCCCCACTCCACAAGAGGGATGTGGAAAAATTGGAAAGAGTCCAGCGGAGGACAACAAAAATGATTAGGGGGCTAGAGCACATGACTTATGAGGATAGGCTGAGGGAACTGGGATTATTTAATCTGCAGAAGAGAAGAATGAGGGGGGATTTGATAGCTGCTTTCACCTACCTGAAAGGGGGTTCCAGAGAGGATGGATCTAGACTGTTCTCAGTGGTAGAAGATGACAGAATGAGGAGTAATGGTCTCAAGTTGTATTGGGGCAGGTGTAGGTTGGATACTAGGAAAAACTTTTTCACCAGGAAGGTAGCGAAGCACTGGAATGGTTTACCTAGGGAGGTGGTGGAATCTCCTTCCTTAGAAGTTTTTAAGGTCAGGCTTGACAAAGCCCTGGCTGGGATGATTTAGTTGGAGATTGGCCCTGCTTTGAGCAAGGGGTTGGACTAGATGGCCTCCTGAGGTCCCTTCCAACCCTGATATTCTATGATCTCCTTGCAGTCATAGTAGTTTTATAGAGCATTCCATGTATTTTTAGTGACGTACATAGCCATAGTTTCAGGGTAACTGCAGCTCTGACCCCTCTGTGGTCTGCTCAAGGGATGCCCCACTTAGATCTCAGGCCTTCAGCTGTCAGCTCGCTGTAGGCAGGGAACTACATCCCACTACCTCCTGACCAGAGATTTAGGCTGCAGTTCCCCTGCAATTTACTGTGATTTATCCCAGCAGGTTTGAACCTAGTCCTGCACCTGCAGTTTGCTCTCTCAACAGCTCTGACACTGAATCTCAGCAACCAACCAGCTTTCACAAAGCAAAGTACCTTTGTCTGAGGACAAAAGCCATATAGAGAAAACATATCAAAACCAATAAAAAGGTCTAAACAAGTTAGGCTTACCTAGTGTCAACCATCTCCCATATGGAGACCCTGGCAAGTTCCAGCCCTTATATCCCTTTGAGCTGGGTTAGCCCCTTTGGTTAAGGGTTCATGTCAGTTTGCAGATCAAGAAGGATACCCCTCTGTCAGCTTAGGCTAACACTTTTATATTCTTCAGGGCTTTTGGTCTCAGTCTTCCTGGAAGAGAGAGAACCTGTCACGGCCCCTTTCCCCCAGGGACTAGAGCTTCAAAGGTTGGGTCTCTGCATAAACAGCCTTGGGATTTTGCATCACTCACCTACACCTAATTCCATATTCCACAGGGAACCCACTCAGTGAGCAGGAATGCACAAATACAACATGGATTGATGCAAAGGTCTATGAATATTCTACAAACCAATATTGTCTGGACCATCTCAGTAGAATAGTCCTTGAAATGTACATGCTTCCAAGGTCTGGCTCACAAGCATGCAGATAACATTTATAAAGTTGATACAAAATAGACTCAAAGATATGCCAGAACTCCTTCCTTTGTGCACCGAAGGGATTCATTTCCAGAGCATCTGGAACGAGAGGCACAGAATGGTAGAGGAATGAGTGTCTGACCTGCTCCTCCTTTCCTTGTCCCATGAAAAACCTCTCAGCAGACCTCTTGCAGGTAGGAGCTTCCTGGGCTTTGAAGGTCTGGGGACCTTTGAAGGGTTGCAACTTTCCATCTTACGCTACATAAAACTGGTGGGTTGAGGTGCAGTGATGTCAGAGAGCTAGATTCTGCCCCTCTTACTCAGGATAAGCAGTATTTTACTCTGCAAATAATCCCACTGAAACAGGCAATAAATGTATGGGTGACGGAGTCCAATCCTCGGGTATGAACTCAACTCAATCTACAACTATTATACTGGTTTCAGAGTAGCAGCCGTGTTAGTCTGTATCCGCAAAAAGAAAAGGAGGACTTGTGGCACCTTAGAGACTAACAAATTTATCTGAGCATAAGCTTTCGTGAGTTACAGCTCACTTCATCGGATGCATTCTCACAAAAGCTTATGCTCAAATAAATTTTTAATTTATTTGAGCATAAGCTTTTGTGAGAATGCATCCGATGAAGTGAGCTGTAGCTCACGAAAGCTTATGCTCAGATAAATTTGTTAGTCTCTAAGGTGCCACAAGTCCTCCTTTTCTTTTTGCAGCTAATATACTGTATCGGCTAATGCTAGTTTTCCACAGTGGATCCATGCAGATGGGCACAGATTTAGAAGGCTGAATCCTCTACATCCCCACCCACTTCTTCCTATAGAATTTCTACCAGCTGAAACTAGCCCAGTTCCCTGCCTCTAAGGGTGTGCCATTTAGCTGAACGAAATACCTACCCAAGATGTTCTTGTAAATTCCTTCAACATTAAGGATGATTTTTGAAATGCTGGATACTCTTTTTTATTCTCTGCTTGATATACAAAACCTCTTCTATTGTCTTTTCCCCTCACTTTCATTGAGTGGTTTTACTAGCCATGAACAAAGAGGAGTTAGTGAAGGGATTATAGTGTGTGGTGAATTTATGGAGTAATACAGTCACTCTTAAAGGAATGAGCATTGCTGAAAAGATAGCAAGAAACCAGGGGGGGAAAAAGAGCCATTCTGCCTATAGCTGGAGAGGAAGGAGCTAGAACCTATAATAGTCAGGAGTCCGGTGGCACCTTAAAGACTAACAGATTTATTTGGGCAAAAGCTTTTGTGGGTAAAAACCCCACTTCTTCAGATGTAGTCGTCTTTAAGGTGCCACCAGACTCCTCGTTGTTTTTGTGGATACAGACTAACATGGCTACCCCTCTGACACTTGGTATAATAGTCAGCTACAGGAATACAAAAATTGCCATTTTAGCCTTTCTTCTGGATTTAAAGTGCCAGCTACCACAGCAGAGCATGCTAGGAAATATACCCCTCTGTAAAAAGAGGGAATTTAAGCCTTAAATGGTATCTGTGACTGGGCAATCAGAGGGGGAAAATAATACTGTCTAAGAAGGACTAAAGCAGTGATTCTCAAACTTTTGTACTGGTGACCCCTTTCACATAGCAAACCTCTGAGTGTGAACCTCCTTATATATTAAAAACACATTTTTATATATTTAACACCATTATAAATGCTAGAGGCAAAGCGGGTTTTGGGGTGGAGGCCGACAGCTCATGACCCCCCCACATAATAACCTCCCGATCCCCAGTTTGAGAGCCCCTGGATTAAAGATACCAACACCATAGGGTGAGGGATCTTGGTATAAATTATTCTGGTATTATTAATAGAAAAAGAGTGGTTTGGGGGCTTCTTAGGGTATCTGTGTCCTTGATTTTTGAGTCTATTGTATTTGATTATCAAAAATCTGTTAAAAAACCCCCAAACCAAACCACCCACTTTCAACACTTGAAACTCACCATTACACTGGACCTGCAGTATCTGGACCTGTATCTTTCTGGGTCAAGTTGGGCTTGCCCTTGTCTAAAGCAATCCTTGGCTACATCTCCAGAATTCTCTTACTGTAAATGCAGAGCATAGCACCTAGTTAGGAGCTGAAACCATGGTAAAACTAAGATGAAAGGAGCTACTCACTCATTAATAATGACAAACAGGCCCCAGTCCTGCAACTGACAGCACACCAGTCCTTCTGTGATTTTATCCCTTGGCTTTACTGTGGCTCCATGTGGATGCAGCAGGCCACCTGGTTGCTAGCAGCTGAAGGGTCAGAGACTTAAAATGCAGCAGTAGCATCCAATGGTGCAAGTAAGGGCTGGGACCTTATTGTGCTAGGTATTGTACACACAGGAAGAGGTGGGGCTAGTTTCACAGGGGGAATTTAGTGACACTAGTGTCACTAAACCCAGCTAAACCCAGGGTTGTGAGTTCAATCCTTGAGAGGGCCATTTAGGGATCTGGGGCAAAAATTGGGGATTGATCCTGCTTTGAGCAGGGGGTTGGACTAGATGACCTCCTGAGGTCCCTTCCAACCCTAATATTCTATGATTCTATGACACAGGAACACTGAATTGCTCAGCATTGCAACATCTAACTTGTAGGTGCCTTGCTGCCTTGTGGAATTCACAACCCTGAGTTGGGTGCCCAGGCTTCCCACCCACTGCATAGGGAGAGTTAGGGATTCACAGATGCCAGAATACTGAGCAGGGTGCCACTTTTCTGGCCCAATTAATGTTTAAGTATTTCCCATAAAATGGAACTGCTTCAACAAAGAGAGGGGCCCACCTCAGAGTATTCTACTGCTTGAGGTGCTCACTGTAGCAGGGAGGGAGCTGGGCCCTGGTGGAGTGGGGATTTGAACCTATATCTCCCACATCATGTGTAAGTGCTTTAACCAATGGGGTTTTGGGTGGGAGACACTAGTATCACCAAATTTTGCACAGGTTAGGTGTGCTCTGAGCACACCAAGTAGCTTATGTCCAGCACTTGAGATAGGTGGGGAAATGCCTTGTTTCTGAATCCTGCTAGGGTTGAGGTGTGCATTAGGCACCGAGCAGCTCAGTGGTGTCAGGACTTAGGTGGCTGTGCATTTACCCACTGACAGAAATGTAGGCATCTGGGGGACTTTTCCAGTGGAATTTAGGCACCGACAGGGTTGGATGGCAGCTGAGCAGGGCTTTTGGGAATGCCAGCAGTGCCCTAAATATTGGATTAGGTGCTTAAAAGGACAGCTAGGCACCTAAATCCCCCATGTGGATATAGGCCTTGGCTATTAAATTAAACTGAAATAAATATAAATGAAATAAATATTTTTGTAAAATATGGTAAATCTGTGACTAGCAAGGCCCTGACCTAGCAAAGAACTTAAGCACGTACTAATTTTGTACCCTACAAACATGCCTACAATTAAGCACGTGCCTAAGTGCTGGGCTGGATTGGGGCCTAAATGGCAGCAGTTACTAACTACTTTGTAAATGAAGGTATAAAGTACATTAACTCTCTGTCATATTAGATCCTGCGCCAAAGTTCAGTGAAATCAGTGGTTTGACTCCAATGGGCTTTGGATGACCCTTAGTTGATTCTTATCTAAAACAAACCTTACAAACTGAAAACATCCTACTCCCATTTGACAACTTGTGTGAAAAATAAATTAAGCTCCATCACATCAATGGGTTTTAAAAGCTCAAGATGAAGCTAATGTCTCCCAGACTCTTTCCCCCTCATCGACCAGCACATTCACACAAATACCATTCAACCCTGAGCCTTTCCACTAACACAAACGTAGCTGTGTTGAAACAATATGGAGAGTGTGAGAGAAGACACAGATTAAAAGGAGAAAAGAAGTTACAAAACGGTGATGAAAAATGCTGCTGCAGTTGATTTGGGATTAGGACAAAAATGAAAGCAAAACAGACAAGAAGAAAGACACTGATCAGGAGGGCCTGGCAGAACGTGGCACTTGTATTGTGCTGCCTAAAATAAAAGAGAGGAAGGCTGTGGAAGGAGGGTGCAGGTGGCTGACAGGAAAGGAGTGGGCACAATAGCAGTAAAAAAATTGGAATGAAGTAAAGCCTGTGCAGATGATGGAGATTCTGAAAGGGGTTGAATAAAACGAGGACGCCTATTGAAAATATAAAGCCAAAAGGATGTGGATAGAAAGGCAGACGTACAGCCAATTATGTAAAAAGGAGCTGATAGGAGATAATGCAGCATTAAATGAAATAAAAGAAAGCCCCATAACAAATAAAGTTTTAAATCTTTAAATGCACGCGTCAAGAAATTAATTGAATGGACAGATATGTTCGTAAGATTTCAAATTAATTTACTGCCTGAACACCTATGAGACAAGTTTAATTAAAGCACATTTAGATAGGTACCAGGTGCTCAGCTTTTCTCCTGCCTAGTTTATAAGCAGTTTTTTAAAGAGCTGAATAATTTTAGACCCATATTAATGTTTGTAGTTCTGCAAGCTATGTGGATGAAGATCTACAGAGAACAGGAAGTAATCTCTCCCAAATATGCATAACTGATTAGTTAACAAGGTGCATTATAGGAGATCTTTACTTTCCTCCTCAAGCATTATGATATAGACAGAGAAAGGATAACTAAATAAAGGGAATTACTTAATGCCTTATCTGCATCCCTATATGATGTCCATCATAAGATCTCAGCCAGTATGCTTCAAAACAAAAATGAATTGGAAAAACTACAAACAAGTCATTAAAAGATAAGCAGTCCAATCTCACTCCCATTGAAGGCAATGGCATAAATCCCATTGCTTTTAATTGACTTGATCTTGTGTCCACTAAAGTGCTCAGTGACTTTAATGGTGCAGGGTCAGTGTGAGCAGGATTGGTTCAAGTGGCAGGACTAAGTGAATATTCTTAATCTGAATTAAATAAATCAACCTAAAATAGATCATATCATCATTAGAAGGTGATTTTGTCTTAATTGTCATCCAGAGTAGATTGAAGTTTCATGCTGTGGCATTAACTATCTTGCACTTGGCAGGATGCGCTATACACTAGCCCATTCTCCTCATCCACATCGGTATAGTGTTTAGTGATGGTGAACACATACACTACTCGGTGTTAGACACAATGGTACTGAGGATGCCTACTAGTTGCCTTTGTTAACAAGCATTTCCAATTTTATTTGGATCTTTCCAAGAGCTATAAGGATAGTAAAGCACTGAGACGGGTTACCAAGGCAGGTGGTGGAATTACCCTCATTGGGGGGTTTTAAGAACAGGTTAGACAAACACCTGTCAGGGATGCTCTTGGTATATTTGGTCCTGCCTCAGCACACAGGGGCTGAACTAGATGACCTGAAGTCCTTTATAGCCCTACATTTTCCTGATTCAGATTCTAATATGAATGGAATAGAACACTTTGACAAATAAATGGGTCTCTCCATTTTACAGATGAAGAACCTAATGTTTGGCTGGTAGTAAAGGCACAGAAGGTCCCTCCATGTGGCTCTTCCCTGCCTATGTGGAGATAAGGGGTCAGCCAGCTCTGTGGCTCTGTCCCCAACTTCCCTGGACCTCACTGCAGCATTCCTTCCGTCGTCCTTCTGCACAAAGTCCGGGGGCAGGAGCAGTTTGGGGAAGCCCTAACAGGAGAGTTCTAATGGAGTCATGCTGTCAGAGTGCATGCAGGACAGGGGGAATGGCTGTGGAGACTCAATCCACACAGAAAGCATCAGCTTCTATACTGAATTCCATACAGAGCAACAGAAAATAAAATAAGCCGAATCTGATCCAATGAATTAAGTGGGTAAGGGTCATTATTAGAGTAACATTCCATGGTAACCCCGATACATTATAGACTGTTGATAGCAGACCCAGGAAGGTTCAACCAGAGTTGTGTATTACAGGATCTATTACAGTATATCTAATGAATTATTATCGCATGCCAAAGATAAGAAAAAATTGCTCTCCTGGGACCAGAGTCTCAGTGCAGCTTGGTCACAGCTCATGAATGGAACCCTTGTTGGGGATGCAGGTGGATAGTCCTATAATTAAAAAAAAAAATAAAGTCATGTCCTAATGTTCTAGCATGTATTCAGTTTTGATCATAATTGTTTAATGAATCTACCAGGGCCTAGATTCTATAGAAGGCTGAAATATATTGCTGTAACTTTTCTAACAGAATAATAATTGACTAATGGGTGGATGAACCCCTGTGGCCAGGCAAAACAGCTTGCAGGGTAGCGTGCCATTGTTTCTACTATTTTGATTTTTAGAAACTTGTTCTTGATATAATATTGTGATATTAAGTAAAACACACAGCATTATTGCTTTCTTTTGAAATCCTACTTAAAAGCCTTGTTTTGTGGGCTTATGTGGGTTTTAAGCAGTACATAGGCCTTCTACTAGCCATCTACATTGGGGTAAATTTCATATTATGGCCCTGATCCTGCAGCTGGATCTGCGCAAGTGGATCATAGAATCTTAGAAGATTAGGGTTTGAAGAGACCTCAGGAGGTCATCTAGTCCAACCCCCTGCTCAAAGCAGGACCAACACCAACTAAATCATCCTAGTCAGGGCTTTCTCAAGCCGGGACTTAAAAACCTCTAAGGATGGAGATTCCACCACTTCCCTAGGTAACCCATTCCAGTGCTTCACCACCCTCCTAGTGAAATAGTTTTTCCTAATATCCAACCTAGACCTCTCCCACTGCAACTTGAGGCCATTGCTCCTTCTTCTGTCATCTACCTTCACTGAGAACAGACTAGCTCCATCCTCTTTGGAACCCCACCTTCAGGTTGTTGAAGGCTGCTATCAAATCCCCCCTCACTCTTCTCTTCTGCAGACTAAATAACCCCAGTTCCCTCAGCTCTCCTCGTAAGTCATGTGTTCCAGTCCCCTAATCATTTTTGTTGCCCTCCATTGGATTCTCTCCAACTTGTCCACATTCTTTCTGGAGTGGGGGGCCCAAAATCAGATGCAATACTCCAGATGTCACCTCACCAGCGCCAAATAGAGGGGAATAATCACTTCCCTTGATCTGCTGGCAACGCACCAACTAATGCAGCCCAATATGCCATTAGCCTTCTTGGCAACAAGGGCACACTGTTGGCTGATATCCAGCTTCTCATCCACTGTAATCCCCGGGTCCTTTTCTGAAGAACTGCCACTTAGCCAGTCTGTCCCCAGCCTGTAGCAGTGCATGTCATTCTTCCATCCTAAGTGCAGGACTCTGCACTTGTCCTTGTTGAACCTCATCAGATTTCATTTGGCCCAATCCTCCAATTTGTCTACTTCACTCTGGACCCTATCCCTACCCTCCAGCATATTTACCTCTCCCCCCATCTTAGTGTCATCTGTGAACTTGCTGAGGGTGCAATCCATCCCATCGTCCAGATCATTAATGAAGATGTTGAACAAAACTGGCCCCAGGACTGACCCCGGGGCACTCCGCTTGATATCGGCTGCCAACTAGACATCGAGCCATTGATCACTACCTGTTGAGCCCGACACTCTAGCCAGCTTTCTATCCACCTTATAATCCATTCATTCAATCCATTCATCCAATCCATACTTCTTTAACTTGCTGGCAGGAATACTGTGGGAGACCTTATCAAAAGCTTTGCTAAAGTCAAGGTATATCACGTCCACTGCTTTCCCCATATCCACAGAGCCAGTTATCTCATCATAGAAGGCAGTCAGGTTGGTCAGGCATGACTTGTCCTTGGTGAATCCATGTTGATTGTTCCTGATCACCTTCCTCTCCTCCAAGTGCTTCAAAATGGATTCCTTGGGGACCTGCTCCATGATTTTTTTTGGGGACTGAGGTGAGGCTAACTGGTCTGTAGTTCCCCGGATTCTCCTTCTTCCCTTTTTTTAAAGATGGGCACTGTATTTGCCTTTTTCCAATCATCCGGGGCCTCCCCCGATCACCACAAGTTTTCAAAGATAATGGCCAATGGCTCTGCAATCATATCGGCCAATTCTCTCAGCACCCTCGGATGCATTGGATCCAGCCCCAAGGACTTGTGCATGTCAAGCTTTTCTAAATAGTCCTTAACCTGTTCTTTCACCACTTAGGGCTGCTCAACTCCTCCCTATACTGTGCTGCCCAGTGCAGCAGTCTGGGAGCTTACCTTGTCTGTGAAGACCGAGGCAAAAAAAGCATTGAGTACTTCACCTTTTTCCGTGTCATCTGTCACTAGGTTTCCTCCCCCATTTATTAAGGGTCCCACACTTTCCCTGACCTTTTTCTGGTTGCTAACATACCTGTAGAAATCCTTCTTGTTACCCTTCACATCCCTTGCTAGTTGCAACTCCAGTTGTGTTTTGACCTTCCTGTTTACACCCCTGCATGCTTGAGCAATACTTTTATACTCCTCCCTAGTCATCTGTCCAAGTTTCCACTTCTTGTAAGCTTCTTTTAGTGTTTAAACTCACCGAAGATTTCTCTTTTAAGCCAAGCTGGGTGCCTGCCATATTTGCTATTCTTTCTGCACATCGGGATGGTTTGTTTCCGTGCCGTCAATAAGGCTTCTTTAAAATACAGCCAGCTCTCCTGGACTCCTTTTCCCCGCATATTAGCTTCCCAGGGGATCCTGCCCATCAGTTCCATGAGGGAGTCAAAGTCTGCTTTTCTGAAGTCCAGGGTCCATATTCTGCTGCTCTCCTTTCTTCCTTT
Source organism: Eretmochelys imbricata (assembly GCF_965152235.1). Taxonomy (NCBI): domain Eukaryota; kingdom Metazoa; phylum Chordata; order Testudines; family Cheloniidae; genus Eretmochelys; species Eretmochelys imbricata. Next base: position 54,795,218 of record NC_135572.1, on the reverse strand, counting down.
TGTCAGGATCCTGAACTCGGCCATCTCTTGGTCACTGCTGCCCAGGTTGCCATCCACTTCTATGTCCCCTACCAATTGTTCCCCATTTGTGAGCAGCAGGTCAAGAGGAGCACAGCCCCTAGTTGGTTCCTCCAGACTTGCACCAGGAAGTTGTCCCCAACACTCTCCAAAAACTTCCTGGATTGTCTGTGCACTGTTGTATTGATCTCCCAGCAGATGTCAGGATGATTGAAGTCCCCCATGAGAACCAGGGCCTGTGATTTGGAAACTTCTGTTAGTTGTCCAAAGAAAGCCTCGTCTGCCTCATCCTCCTGGTCTGGTGATCTATAGCAGATGCCCCCCACTACATCATCCTTGTTGCTCTCGCCTCTAAACTTAACCCAAAAACACTCAACAGGCTTTTCTCCAGTTTCATACTGGGGCTCTGAGCAATCCTACTGCTCTCTTACATAGAGTGCAACTCCTCCACCTTTTCTCCCCCACCTGTCCTTCCTGAACAGTTTATCCATGACAGTGCTCCAGTCATGGGAGTGACCCCCCAAACTTTCTGTTATTCCAATCACATCATAGTTCCTTGAGTGTGCCAGGACTTCCAATTCTTCCAGCTTGTTTCCCAGACTTTGTGTACAGGCACCTAAGATAACTAGCCGATTGCCCTACTTTCTCAGTATGAATCAGGAGGCCTCCCCTGTTTCACCCTCCCTCTGGTGTTTCTTTCTGGTATCCCACTTCCTCACTTACCTCAGGGATTAGGTCTCCATCCCCCGGCGAACCTAGTATAAAGTCCTCCTCACTAGGTTAGTGAGGAACCCTGCACCTGTGTGGATCTGAAGGCAGGATTGTGGCCTATGTTAGTAACATCAAAGTTCTGCTAAATATTCTTTGCATGATCAGTTCCACAAGGATATTTAATATATATATACATGCCTGCTATGATAAATCTGTGCCTTGGTCTGCAACTTCCAGGCCTTTGCATGATCTCCTGCTTCTAGGAATTTCCAAAATTCGTCACTGATAATTAATCAACATTATAATGATGATGATTTATTATTCGTATTGAGGTCGCGCCTCGGAGCTCCAGTCATGGATTGGTGCCCCATTGCGCTAAGCCCTGTACAAACACACACAAAAATTGGCCTGTCTGAATCTAAGTAAATAATAGATTAAATTTAAAATGTGGAACTGAGCTATTATTTTAAAGTGTGTCATTATTTAGGATCATAGTCTGCTATCCTTAGTTACATTGAGTAGCAACATGCTCCACACGTAGCTGTCTTCATTTCACTGCAGTTGGTTACTCATACTTTTACTCAATGTGAGAAGAGGTGGCAGAATTTGGTTCTTTGACCGTTTAATTTTGGAACTCTCAAAGAAATTATAGTTTGAAGAGTCGCTAATTTATTACTGGGTTACACTTAAAAGCGGCCCTCACACTGTACATTTATTTAGAACTTTTATGACATGGAACAGGCAACTAATTTGGGACTTGTAGCTGATAAAACAGAAAATTCAGATGAGTGCACAAATTTGATAATAGAGCTTTTGGTTTATATGTTGTCTCCCCTAGTTTCACTCACCAAAAAAGCAGAGAGTTTATTTCAAGCAAGAGAGACGTACTAGTCATCTAGTGCGCCAATTCAATTTCCTCACTGGTTATAAAAGCTATTAGTTTAACCCAGGCCCAAATTCTAATCTCCCAAGATTATTCATTTAGAATACAATAGTGATGCAGTACAGTCGGCATTTGTAGGCTTGCACAGAGCTCTCACCATCAATTCTGTGAGCTGGGCAAAGAGACAAACACCACGGCTGCATTTTCCATCTGACTCCTAACAACCAGCTAACAATCATTATGTTTTGTAATAGCCTTTGAAATATTACTTTGTACGAAGAGAGAAAATCAAATCTGCAATATCAAAAGATTCAGATGACGTGTCATTGTCTCGATGGCTCCAGAGCATAAACCCCCCCCGTGGCATACATCAGTTCAACTTTGGTCTCCTTTCAATACAGTAATTATGAGATGATCAGCAAGATAGCCTATTTATTGCATTGCAAGTATGAGGTGTACAGACACACAGCAACAAATTATCAGAACAAAAAGTTGTGGGGGTATTTTCCTTGAAAATGTAAATTTTTTAAATAAGGAAACTGCTGTTGACAACTGGAATTAGACTTGGAGTCCCAGCTAAATGTTCAGGGAAAACAATCGCTTGCTTTCGAGCCACATTCACTGACAAACTGATCTATTGGCTGATATTTGTAACTTGTTCTAATGGCTATTTCAGAACAAAGTGTGGGTCAGTTGTTCCAGTCAAGCCAGATTGTGCACCCCTTGCTCATGTGAGAATCCCTATACTGGAGTCAAACAGATTACTTCCCAATGAGGCAACTCACATGAGGAAGTATTGCATGATCAAGTACTTATATTTTGTGCGAGATTTTTTATTTGGGCCCAGCCCTGAGCAAGAGGTGCTGCACGAGCTGCACTGCCTCAGGAGAAGCCCTAGGACTACAGATTACACATCTCCGACTCCATTTTGCATCTGCTTCCTCCTAGCTCCAAGGAGGCAGTCATTTTCTGCTTGCCTTGATCAACAGTAAATCACTACCTCCTCACCTGCATTGGCTCAGATTCTCTGGCTGGTGAGTGAAGGCAAAAGGAGGCTTCCTCCATTCCCCGACCCCCTTCTTCAGGGGGGAATAAACAGGTGCACGGCCTCACATACATGTGTACCTAAGGTCCAGGTATGCCCAAGTAGGGCTGTAGGGACTGTTCTTACTCTTTTTTATTCCCCTGCACCGGGGTAGTCTAGGTCACATCTTCTAACTCTTTATTTGTACTAGGATGTTTTCAAAGATGTTGTTTGACAAGTGCTACAAAGCAACAGCACTGGATCACTCAAACCCTGTATCACTGAACATTCAAAAGGAAGTCTGGTATAAAAAGTCAAATGCTTTTTAATGTAAACATTAGCCTATCATTTGAGTTATTCTAAGTGGCTACAGAAATCCTAACAAAGTTATGAAAAACAACTTAAGGTAATTATCGCTCATGAACTTTAACTCATTGTCTCAAAATGCCTGATCCTTGCAAAAAATAAAAAAAAATCTAGTAACATGCCCTGACATTAAATCATAAAGAGAGTAAAGCAACATAGTACAAGGGCACTACAGATCGGCCATCACAATAAATAATTCAATGTACAATAATAGCGATAGGCCACCTGAAGTACTCCTCTCTCTCATAGCCACTGTCTCACCAGCAATGGTATAATTTATAAATCAGATGAGTCACGGGGGTCCGGGTAGCACATACCTAGTAAAGGCTGATGTAGGAAACCCTAGGATTGTGAGATGCACAGAGGTAGAAGATGAAGCACATTCTTCACAAGTATTTTTCTTTAGTTCTGACAGCCCCTGTGCCTGTCCTAGTCTTTTCTAGAAAATACATGCACTGTATCCTTCAATTAGTATTCAGCCTTTGAGCTAAAATCCCATCGGGATAAATCCCGCCCTTTTCTCTGTGTGCACAGTCAACACGGCAGGTCAGTTGTCTGGATTTGGTAGAAGATTTCAGGGTCTGCACTTCCTCCATGCCACCAAGCTTATCTCTACAGTCTCCCTGCTTGTCCATAAAAGTTTATTTTGGAACAAGGTCTGTGGATCTGCTGTTGTGTGAATCTATAAGCTACTTCTCCACATGAAATAGATCACTAGGGTCCTGCTCTAAGGCTGGAGCAGTGGTTACAGAGCAACTTTGCTGTCTTTCCACACCCTGAGCAAGAGGATTCCTCCCTTTGTCCTGCTGGGAGATCCACAACAGCCAGACCAGTTATTCACACTTGGCATTGGGAACAGAGTTTGCTCTCTAGTAATGAACAGCATTATGCATGAGATCTACTATTTGCACTTGTATCTTGAATATTCACATGTATTTGGGTCTTTTCACATTACTTTACGGGGACTTTTTAAGTCACTGAAGTTAGAAAAAGCAGGTAAATAATATACACAAAAGAAATGCAGTAAAAGGAATGTAGCTCCTCTCTCTCATACTTAAGTGTATTATTGCTTGCTTGCAGACGGAAATAAATTAAAAATAATTTTAAATGACAAATCCAATTGTAAAATTTGACAACTGCTCTCTGTTGCTAAAACTACAGCAAACAAATGGAAAGAGGTGAGCACAAATATAATTATATAAGGAAGAAATGGCATGCAAAATAAGGTCCTCTTATAATTTTGACTTCAAACTGGACCACTGGAGCTTCATGTGCCCTGCTATACTAAACATATACTAGGTGGTTAGGTACGACAGTACTTGAATACTATGAACATAAGAACGGCCATACTGGGTCAGATCAAAGGTCCATCTAGCTCAGTATCCTGTCTTCCGACTGTGGCCAATGCCAGGTGCCCCAGAGGAAATGAACAGAACAAGTAATTATCAAGTGATCCATTCCCATTGTCCATTCTCAGCTTCTGGAAAACAGAATGACCATATCTGATTCTTGCTGTTCCAGCCTCCTGGGAGTTGGTGGAAACAGTGAATGAAATTTACTGTTGTGCACAGCACTGGTATAAAGACGATGCACCACTTAAATCCATTAAATATAGGGCATAGGGCTTGTGCTGTCGCCCTCCGCCCTTCCCCCTTCCCCCCCACCCACGAGGAACTCTGCCAGAGGATGCTGTGAAGGTCAAGACTAACAGGGTACAAAAAAGAACTAGATAAATTCATAGAGGATAGGTCCATCAATGGCTATTAGCCAGGATGGACAGGGATGGTACCCCTAGCCTCTGCTTGCCAGAATCTGGGATTGGGTGACAGGGAATGGATCACTTGATGATTACCTGTTCTGTTCATTTCCTCTGGGGCACTTGGCATTGGCCAGTGTCAGAAGACAGCATACTGGGCTAGAAGGACCTCTGGTCTAACCCAGTATGGCTGTTCTTATGGGTGAATTTCACTGAGACAGAACATGTAACTAATGACAAGATTGTTGAAATGTGATCTCAACAGTAACATTAGGCTGATTCAAGGATTTAGTTTCATCTTGCCCATTAAGCTGTTCAGTTCACCCATCATCTACAAGCTGCCATCTGAAGGGCTGCTGCATCCATAATCTTCTACAGCCACTCCCAGCCTTTAGTCACACGAACAGCGTTCCTCCTTTCACTCTGACTGCATCTTGTACCCTTTGTACTGGCAGGGGCTAAACATTGAAGCAGGTGTTAAAAATCTGTGTCTTACCTCTGAGAAAACATCCAATGCTGGGAGCTGTCATCACCAATTTTTACAGTGATTTTTCAGCCACAAGAAGATAACTCCTCCCAAAAAAAAAAAAAGTATTTTGCTCTCCAAAACCTGAGTGAGCCTGTTGCTATGGTTCAACTCTGTGGCTTGGGAATACTAATAACAGAGACAGAAACAGTGAGGACAGCACTTGCCAATAGCAGCAATTTTAACAGGAGATTAGAATCGCTCAATTCCTCCATAAACTATCAGTCTCTGTGCAGTTCACTCCCAAGTAAATCTATTTGAAATGTATGTGTCCTAGGAATACATTTTCTGCATCAATTTACAAATCTAAGGACTGACCAAAGCTCTTTGGCAGAGAAGTTTTCATGGATCATAACATTGGCTCTTACATGCAAATATTGACTTGTCACAAAAAAAACCCCAAAAACAAAAACATCACACTTTTTACATTGAAAAATTATAGTTACTTGAATATTTGAGACCTACTCAATGCACAGACCAGCCCAAGAATTGGCTGCGTGTGTCTGTTCACCAAAGGAGTGATCTAACACATACTAAAGTCAAGGCGAGCACTTCAATAAACTTTGGATTAGACTCCAAGGGGCAGATTTTCAAAAACAGCTCCACACTCACAATCAGAGCCAGATTTTATGAAGAGCTCAACTCCCATAACTAGCCAGATTCCAAAAGTACACACCACTTTGGATGCTGAGTTCTATACTATCCTCCTTTGAAAAATCTCACCTCAACTATGAATGCTGAGAGCCCCTGGAAATTTGTCCCTGGTTATTCCCTCTCCTCCCCCCCCCCCCCCCCACCAGTGTCAAACATAATTTGGTCATAACAAAATGGAAAATCACATCAAATCAGATTGCACGCCCACAAAGAGTTCAACAAGCCTTTTACTACTGACGCAACACATCATTTGCTTTAATGGTAAGGAGAGTTATGCCCAGGTTTAAAAGAATGTACTGCAAGAATACACCCATGCAATACTATGTGATCATTCATTGTTCCAAGTTGCTGAGATCCTTTTCACAGTATCTACTCAATTTTCTTCGTTACAATTTGAAATAGGTCAAATCTGTTTATTAAAATGGTCAAGGTATTACTTGAGTGTATTTATAATAAAATGCATGCATATAGCATTTGAAATTATTTTTTTAACCTAGTTCCCTTTATATAAGGCATAAAAAGATGCTGAAGCTTTTCCAGTGACCTTAGAATTTGGTAGGCTTTAAGCTGTATTGCACTTTGTACAGACAAGAAAACTTCTTGATTAGAGAAACTCCGTGTTTGTTTTTTATGCTCTGATGGCAAGTGGTTTTCAGCTATCCAGCCAAACAGTCTTGAGGACAAAAATTAGAAGCAATTAATTCTGTTCATTCTAATTATATCGTGGCAATATATTAATAGAAGTTATGCACTTTGCCCTTTAAATCAACATACCATAAAATTTACTGTAATAGGGAGCTCTCCATTTATAATTAATTTCAGAGTATACTGCTTAAAAGGTGTAAGTGCACAATTTCTAATTTATTATCACAATCTGATTGGGAAAATGACGAATGAACACAAGTTGCTTCAACTCTTTCTTTTCTCCCTCCCCTCCTTCCAGGACATTGTTTACTCTGCTAAAGGGAAACCAAAATACAGGCAGTTCAGACAGAGCTGAAAAATGCAGGAATCTGTATGCCTCCTGAACATGTGAACATGTAGGGGGCCTCCACCTGCGCATTTCTTCATTTCCATTAAGAAGGGGACTCGGGTGCCTGTGAATAGCATTAGCCACCAGTACACCTTTCCGAGTCCCCTCTGGGTCTGTTTTCTGAATGAGATAAACACATACATGACAAATACTTGTTTTTACGAAGTATTATTGTTTATTGTTCAATTTTTTGTAACCTCAATAAATTAAATGTATGAGGATAGATAAAATGCAATAATGATTTGTTTGGCAAAATGCATACTATCTTGAAACTACAGTATATCATTGTGTGTCAAAACAAGACATACTGGTTTCTCCAATGTAGGTCAGTGGTTGATGTAACAATTTAACTTCAGACAATTTATAAACAAAATGCTTAATTTCTGAATATACAAACATACAAGTGATTCCAACACTGTTTTCCAAGTAACACACAGTAGCAACAAACTAAGACATTTTCCTCAAATAAATATGTTTGCTGATGAAGGAATGTAGTACTCAACCGATAAATCCCTACCATACAGCACATGGGATTCCCATGATTTGTGTTTTTACACCACCTTTCAGTTGAGGACACTTTATTTAAAATGTTAAATCCAGCATCAGTGAAAATTTGTAAAAGCTAGTTTGACCAATGAAGCTCAAATGAAGATTTAACAAAAGTATATTTATTTTTCTTTAATTAATTTTTTTCCAGTACCTTATGATTGTAGCCAAGTATTTACATTTCTTAGAAGTTCTCTGCATATTTCAGTAACAAGAGTCTGAAGTTTTCAAGATACCCCTTCTATTTGGACTGACAATTTTAACGGTGAGGAAAACTGTTTCTTTGAGTTTGACAATGTACATTATACATAATTCAGGGCTTAAACTTATGTTTTTTAGCTTTCAGTAGGAAAGCATTTCTCCTAATGGTCTCTTTTTCTAAAAATCAAACACAGCTTCTCCCTCCATGAAATGAACTTCTAAATACAGGATTCTGTTATTAATCCATCAATCACACTTGTATGTTTCTACTGACAAGGTTTGCCCTTTTGTTTTCAATAACATTTCCTAAGAGGTTCTGTTAGTAAAAAGAAAGAGGTCCATCCTGCTTTCAAGAATATAGCATTACATCAGACCATTCTTCTGTTAGTAGATGAAGGGCCAGGCCAGCTTATGATTTGTTAAATGCTAACAGGGAAAGAAAATGAAAACTCTGTTTTTAATTAATTTTTAAATCCCAGGAAGTCATTGTAAGTAATTTTAAAACAGGCTGATTCATTAGTTGTACTAATTCCAAAATAAATATGACCATTTATTCTTTAACATGGTGATTTTACTTATTCCAAAACCACTCAGTAGATATTAGCAGCTCCCAACACGATCTCTGGGAATAATCCGTAGTTCTGAACCATGCTTTAGGAAAACATTTCCTAAACAAAAAAAGAGAAAATTGGTCACTTATAGGTTAAATACACGTATGTGTTATCAATAAGAGCTCTTCAAGGAAATCAGATACCAAAAGGTGTAAGTATGATATTAGGAACAATAAAATATCATCATGTTTCAGTTTTCAATTACAAAGTCAGAATGTCTCTTATGCATGAGAAACTGACTGTGTACTTTATAACATTTTCCAGTTCCTCTCACATACGCACAGTCTAATGAACACTTTGCAATTTAAAACAAAAAAGCCAGGCACAAGGTTACATATTAAGCTCATTAGTTAACAATATAAATTAATAGTTTCACCATGATTTTAAACATAACAACAAAAATTCAAGGAAAGAATAAAAAGCAAAGATATTGCAAATACAATATGCTTTCAAGGCCTCCCAGCATTATGTACAGCCTGCTATGGCTGCTTTATTCATACCATATACTGTGCACGGTAGTGAGTTTTTAACGATGTAGATCAAGTAGTACAGTCTAGCTGGCTGTCACAAAAATTAAACAAAGTGCTCAAAACCGAACACCCTTGCCCTGCCCCACCCCAGAGGCCCCGCCCCAGGACACTCCATCTCCCCCTTCCTCCATTGCTCGCTCTCCCCCACCCTCACTCACTTGCTCGTTTTCACCAGGCTGGGGCAGAGGGTTGGGGTGCGTGAGTGGAGGGGGGCTCTGGCTGGGGGTGCAGGCTCTGGGATAGAGGCAAAAATGAGTGGCTCAGTGTGTGGGAGGGTGCACCTGCGTGGGGCAGGGGTTGGAGTATGGGGGGGGGTGAGGGCTCCAGCTGGGAGGGTGGGCTCCGGGGTGGGGCTGTGGGTTCGGAGTGCGGGAGGGGGCTCAGGGCTGGGAGTTGGAGTGCAGGAAGGGGTATGGGCTCCAGGAGGGAATTTGGGTGCAGGAAGGAATTCTGAGCTGGGGCAAGGGGTTGGGGTGCAGCAGGGGGTGCGGGCTCTGGGAAGGAGTTTGGGTGTGGGAGGGGGCTCAGAGCTGGGGCAGGTTCCCAGCCAGTGGGAACTGCAGAGCCGGCGCTCGGGGTGGGGACAGCACACGGAGCCCCCGCAGCCACCTCTATGCCTAGAAGTCGGAGGGGCATGCCAAATGCTTTCTGGGAGCTGTGCGGAGCCAGCCCTTCGCCAACTGGATTTTTAACAGCCTGGTAAACAGTGCTGACCAATGCCGCCAGGGTCCCTTTTTGACCGGGTGTTCCAGTCGAAAACCGGACACCTGGCAACCCTAACATCACTGACACATACTCCCAACCTTAACTAGCTCAACATAATTTTTTGTTTGAATATAAATGTACTATCTTTCTTGAATAACAATGAAGCAGGAAAAGTCAGCTCCTCACTCATTAGCTTGTGTTTTCAAGAACTTTTTTCACAGGTGTCTAATGCATTGAATCTTCTTACAGGTTTTTAAAGTTCTCCAAGCCTAAGGTGATCTTACTATGAATTTATATACAGGTACACATCTCTTGGTGGAGGTACAGGGGCACAAGATGCCCTTAAACTCTGTACCAGCTACCCACATCACGGGAAGCAACATAAAGAGAGAAGCAGGTTCAGCAGAGTTGCTACTTCCACCGTTTTCTAGAGGTGCAATGAAGGCGGTCAGAGGGAGAGTGGGTGGAATCTTGGCTCTGCTCTTTCCCACACACCCAAATGAACCTTGGCGGTGCAGTACATCAGGGAGATTCCACAGCACTGGGTATAGACTTGATACAGTTTAGGCCAATCTGGAGCAGCCAGGAGGCTGGAAAGTAGATTTTCAATGCCTCCATACTACTGGACGGTTTGTAATATCAAAACATAGTCCTAAATTAACTTAAATGTTACCCATTCTGTGCTCTATGAACCTCAAAGCAGTCAAACATCATTAAAATCAGATTTCCTTCAAAATTTTCTTCCCTGTTGTCAACATATGTTATAGGTGACTACCTGTTCACAGGTATTTGCATATCAGGGAATAAAGCCTCAAATGAAGAAAGCTTTCTTGATTGGATGTTTAACCTCTCAAATGTGAATGTCAACCAAAGTGTCTGCTAGAGATGGCGATTAAAATATACGTCTAAAACCAAAAATTAGAAAGCGATAAGTCATCTTGATATCCTGGTTTGTAAATAGAGCTATGAAAAGTGTGTGTGTGTGTATGCACACGCGTGTGTAAAAAGAGAGCGGGCAAAGTTTGACCACTTCTATATTTGGTTGGAAGGGGGGAGGAGGAGGAGAATGTGAAAATTTAGTCAAAACTTTTTCCATTTTTTTTCTTTTAAAACATTATGACCAGCTCAAACTGTAAATGAAAAGAAGAAAGAAATCTAGTGGAGCCTTAAGAAATATTTATTTCAGTGGTTAGAAGTTGAAAGAATCATCTCTCTACATCTCTGCAGCAGTACTTTTTAATCTCTTTCCTGAGCAGGACATTGAAGAGAAAAACAGACTCACTCCTCTACTTTTATGTATTATACTAAAAATGTATCTTCTAGCCCTGTCAGCGGTTCCTCATCTCTGCCTCTGAAAACAGAAAATTATATACTATTTTAAAATTTCCTCCTCCTTCATTCCTTCCTTCTCCTTCTCTCTCAGTCAGCTGTATTGTACGGGCAGCAAAATGAAGACCACTTTCCAATATCTTAACAACCTGCAGACAGTACACTTCAGAGATCAGGAATTTAGTAAATTTCACTTTAATGCTCACACATACAATAGGACAGGTTGGAACAATGCATCAGGAAAACCAAAGTAGGGAGGGAGAATAAAACAGAGAATAATGGTTGGACAGGGAATGACACAGACCACCACCACAAGGTTGGAGGTGGAAAGAAGATGAGATACCATGAGAAAGTAAAATGAGAGTGAAGGGGGAGTAATTGATAAAGGGACATAAAGGGTGGTGGTAGTGATGGTGGTGGAGAAATGAGACCACACAGGAAATGAAAGAAAAACAGAGAAAACAAGGTAAGAGTGAGAGCTGAGAGTAATGACAGGTTTCAGAGTAGCAGCCGTGTTAGTCTGTATTCGCAAAAAGAAAAGGAGGACTTGTGGCACCTTAGAGACTAACCAATTTATTTGAGCATGAGCTTTCGTGAGCTATGAAGTGAGCTGTAGCTCACGAAAGCTCATGCTCAAATAAATTGGTTAGTCTCTAAGGTGCCACAAGTCCTCCTTTTCTTTTAGCTGAGAGTAAGTCCACCTTTTAGGAAGTAGTGTCCAATCCTTAGGTAGCTGTTCCAATCCAATCATAATACAAAAAACACAGGTACACTGAGACTGCGAACTACTAGTGTGACTGAGCAAACAAAACCTAGCTTCTGTAGAACCTTAACCACAATTTAAATGGATAGCAGGCCTATACTGCAGGTAGTGACAGGCTTTTCAGGAAGATAAAGCAGTTTTAAGTAAAAATATCTAACATTTAGGGAGTATTTCCTGTACAAATTTCAATTCTATTCCCTAAAAAAATCTACCTACATGTGACAAATATCTAAGGCACTTATCCCTTGGTACTTATGTGTGAAAATATGCCTGTTACAAGTTCTCTCCCAGAAGCCTCAACATCTCTTCTGCTAAGTGCTTGCTTTTATGACAGAGATCAAAATCTTTAACACTTGTCCAAGTTATCACTACAGTGGAGCAACATTTATCTGTTTCCCTTGAAGTTAAACTAAGGGACACTTTAGGCACAGTGGTGGTGATTTACAACATTCCATTTGTCCAGCCTAATGAGGGCTGGCAGATCCACGCACTTGGAGTGTCCTGCCACAAGCATATACTTTTAAGAGGTTTGCCAGGAGCATATACTGCTAAAGCACAAAAAAGCCAAAAGATTTTATACGGCTATTGTATTATTTTATGCTACTCACAAAGCCAAAGCACAACAAAGGAAACATGAAAATATAGCAGATTATATCCAAACACATTAGGGCTTGAACAATGAATCTGATACCCTGACGACTAAACACTCTAATCTGGATGAAATATACTTGTGCCACTACAAACCACACACAAGCTGTACAAATGTTATTTAAACAGGCCCACATTTACCCCCATTCACACACCACTCACTCCTGCCCCTTTCTCCCTGCCTCTACCATTAATGCAACAGTGTTTTCTTTATAAAGGTATGGCATGCTTGCTCCCAAACCAGAGCGTCTTCCAAATGGAAATCTGTATGGGAGTTAATGCTGGTTGGATTGCTTTAACTCCTGCTCTGCATCTTTTACTTCTCCCTCCCAAAATGGAGGTAACTCACAGTCAATGTGGGGAAAGAGGAGAGATTATATTTTGGCAGAATAACATTACTGTTGTTGGGGTGGGAAGACAGGGGAATGGCACGGAAGGACTGTGTCTTCTCATGGAATGACTGAGATCTGCAGGGATAACATTAAATTTTTTCCAATAGATCCTCACGTTCTGAGGTTTCTAAAGACTGAAACAATTGCTCTATCAAATGAGATTTTAAAGCACCAAAAGCATCTTAAATGAAAATATTAAAAACACGAGTTCTTGTATATCGGTAAGTACATGATTACTCCTGAGGGCATTCTGAGCTGAAACAATAAAAATCCTGCACCAAAAAATTAAAAATTCTGAGCACAATATTTTAAAATTCTGCAAATTTTATTTGTCAAATAAACGAGGAGGCTTGAGCATGGCACTGGGGAGCACAGGCCACTGGCTGCACAGAGGTGGGAGATCCCTGTGCAGTTCTCCCCACCCCGAACTCAGCAGTGAGGCTGCACCCAACCCTGACACAGCACAAGGACTGGGCCTGCCCCAGAAACATCCCCACTCTGTGCAGGTGCACCAGGTGTGGGCAGGCAGGCTCAGCAAAACAAGGATCCAAGTGTGGAGTGGCTTAGTGTGGGGGCGATCCAGGTGTGGGTTGAAAGGGTTCTGCGTGGGGCAATCTGGGTGCAGGCAGCTCAGTAAGGGATCCGGGTGAAGGAGGGATCTGGATGTACAGGGGCTTGTTGCGGGGGGTTCTGGGTGCAATGGTAACGGGACTCTGGGGGGGGGGGGGGGGGGAGATGACTGGGGCTCAGCGGGGGTGGGGGGTGTCTGGATGTGGGGGTCTAGAGCTCTGTAGGGGGGGGTCTGGTGGGAGGGGGGAATCAGTGGGGTATCCAGATGCTGGAGGAGTGTGGCTCAGTGTGGTGGGGATCCAGGTGCAGCTGATTGGGGCTTGGTGGGGTGGGGATCCGGGTGTTTTGTTGGGGTGGCCCAGATGCAGGGGGAGTGGGGCTCATCGGGGAGGTTCTGAGTGCAGGGGATTGAGGATCGACGGGAGGGTCTGGGTATGAGGGGGTCTCGATGCATGGGGATTGCGTGGATGGGGGAGCCACTCCCTGTACAGGCATCCTTCCCTCTGCAGCTGAGGAGTGATGGGTGCAGGAAGCGGGGGGATGGGGGAGTTTGCAGAGCTTCCTGCAGTTGGGGGAGAAATCTGGAGGGGGGGGTGGGGGTCTGACCCAGCCCCAGATGCTGTGGAAGGCAAGAGGAAATCCCGTTGTCCCTAGTCCAGCCAGGACTAGCAGCTGAGCCCAGCACAGGGTAGGGAGCTGGGTCTTCCCCAGCCCTGCCTCCTGCACCACAGTGATTTACCTCTCTGCCAGCTGCCCTGGACACCTGAAACATACTCTTGGGGAGGATCGCAATACCGCGCTTGTAGCTTCCCTTTGTTTCCCCATCAGAAAGTCATTTTTCTGTGGGGAAGCAAAGAAATCTGTGTGGAAAATAAATTCGAGCACGCGCAGTGGCATAGAATTCCCCCAGGAGTAGTACATGATACCATGTCTATTGATAACCAGCTTTGTCATAAGTCATCTAGGTTTACGTATGACCCATGACAACTGAAGCATGGGGCACTAAATACCAGTGAATGTGCAGAACCTACTGCTGGTGAAGACTTTCAACACTTTCAGAAGGGCAACGTGCCAGCATTGCTTAGCAGCATCGGTACGTATTTAAGAAACCGTCACCTGATGCTGACAATCTGGCTTCCGATCACCCTGCGTCTAATCTTCCTTTTGCAGCTAAGAATCATGAGAAGATTGTGGTGAGAACTCTCGGTACCTAGATGCCTCTTATTTATTTGACTCATGTCAATTACGATATTGCTCTTGTAACATTCCGAGATGACTTTCTAGTGGTGATGGATGAAGTTCAAGTATCCATACTGCATTATCAGATTTATCATCTGCCTTAGATTCTCTAAGATTCTATCTTGTTCTCATAAGAACAGCCATACTGGGTCAGATCAAAGGTCCATCTAGCCCAGTGTCCTGTCCATCTAGCCCAGTGGCCAATGCCAGGTGCCCCAGAGGGAATGAACAGAACAGGTAATCAAGTGATCCATCCCGTCGCCCATTCTCAGCTTCTGGCAAACAGAGGCTAGGGACACTCAAAGAATGGGATTGCATCCCAGCTCATCTTGGCTAATAGCCATTGATGGACCTATCCTCCATGAATTGATCTAGTTTTTTGGGTTTTTTTAACTGTTATAATCTGGGCCTTCACAACATCCTCTGGCAAAGAGTTCCACTAGTTGACTGTGTTTTCTGTGAAGAAATGCTTCCTTTTGTTTTAAACCTGCTGCATATTAATTTCATTTGGTGTAGTAAGGAGTAAATAACATTTCCTTATTTACTTTCTCCACACCAGTCATGAATTTATAGACTTTTATCATATTCCGCCTTAGTCGTCTCTCTTCCAAGCTGAAAAGTCCCAGTCTTATTAATCTCTCCTCCTTCTCATTCAGTGTACATATGAGGATGTTAGTGGACTATACCCTGATTCAGCAAGGTGCTTAAGTCCTTTGTGGGACTGGGCTTTAGTGGGAAATAAAGAGTTGTTGTATTTCAAATGTGCCGAAAACACCCAGCTTCATTTTTCTCTCTTTTGATCCCGAGTGGTTGTGTGTCTACCACAACGTTTCGTGGAGACTAGGACACAGATGAGTTAGATCTGGCTGAGGCTCATTCCAGATAAGAAGGAGAGGATATTGGTAGGCTCGGTAAAGCAATCAGAAGATTTTGGCAAAAGTCACAAAAGTCTTTCCAAAGTGGACCTTGCCAACATAAATCGTGCCTTTGTCACTTGGAGACTAGACTATTGCAATGTTCTCTTAAGGTTAAACCTTAAATTTATTTGTAAGGTAAGCTAGGGCAGAATGCAGCAGCCTACTTTGTAAACAGAGCGTCTTTCCATGCACATACCCAATCAAGCCTCCAAAAGCTGCACTGGCTGCCTGTGTGTTTCTGGGTGCAGTTTAAGATGTTGATTTTAAAATGACTTCAAACCTTCCTATTTGAGAGACCACCTCTCTCTCTGTGGCACATTGCCGCAGTTGAGATCAGAAGAGGTCCTTTAACTGGATCCCCCTCGACATGAATGAGAGGAGACTGCTGGCAGGAATGTTTCCCTTTCCTTTGGAATGTTTCTCTCACCCAGTCCAAAGTAGCTTTAACTAGTTGACCTTCAGGGCACACTGCTAAATCTATTTAGAAAGGCTGCAGAAGTAGTAAATATTGCTGTGTGATGTACAGGGTAAGTTAAAGGTTGTTGTTTTTTCCCTGCATGGTTATTTAGTATTATATTATGGGGTTGCTATTTCTTTTTCATTATCATATTAAGTATTTATGTGAATATTAGCTGGAATATTAGCTAGGCACCTACTGTTTCACAGATCTAAATAAACAAAATATTGAGCAATAATTATATGATCTTAATGTTTGACATGAGGCTTTGGATGCAGTTTTCAGCCACTGTTTAGTACTTCTGGATCCCTATTTGAAAAGCTGTTAAAACTTGGATAAACTAGATGAGAACATAAGTCATTCACTGTGGTGCATCGTAACTGAATAAAAAATAATTCTTTTTTTTTTAATTGGACTTCACAAATAACTACTTACCTGCTGTCTGTGCAGGGTTTATTCCTATTCCATCTAAGTTTTAAAAACAAACAAACAAAAACAGTTTGATTTAGGGGCTAAAACAAAAAAAGATCCAAGTATCTCGTAGCGTAAACTTACAACATTAAAATGAATGCAAAATATACAAGGTTCTAAACAATATACTGTAATAATTATTAAATATCAGTCTTTATTAATTTCCTATTGCCAAAAAGTATCGCTAGTCAGCTTTATTATTTACAGTTGATGATAAAAATTTCAGCATAGTGAACCACAAGATATGCTGTAGAATAAAACCTCTCAAATAGCAATAAAATATTAATGGCAAAATCCCATGCACCAGCATTATGTATAACAGTGAGGTATTACTTTTAAAGCTCATCAGTTTGTATGCTGGTTAGGTTATAGAGAAAACCTGCTTATACTTTTCTGGAATACAGCTTAACTGAATCAACAATATAAAAACCATATTCTTACCATTTGTTATAATAGCACTTGTTGCTGCAGGAACTTTGAACTAAAGGAAACAAAAGTATGACAAATTAGTTTTAAAGACAGACAACAAAGTGGAAAATACTACAGTGAACATTCAAACTCTGTTGTAATTTTAGATGCTTAGGCCTGTATAAAGAATAATTATGGGAAAAAATTCTCTTCAGATTTTATAGGACTATCAAAATAATAGTTTACAATCAAAGCTTATTATGCACTAAGAGGTTACATGGAACATAAAGTACACAGTGTTAAAACAGTTGATTAGATCTAATCATCTGAAAAAAAATCTGGAAATAATGTCAAAATTATGCTAATTGAAAAGTTCAAAAAATAATAATTCTGATAATACTGTAAGGAGCAGCACCAAAAATGTTGATGAAAATGAGTAACTACTAAATTGCATACATTTCTGGAACAAATATGCAATTTTGTTTTATAAGTTGCTTTAATTTAAATTGACCAAATATAGATGCCAGAACCTTCTGGAATAAAAATGGCCAAATAAAACCTTCAAACACTTATGTACATAAACAATTTCACGGAATCTACTCAAGTATCAATTCATGGGCACAAAGTTAAGCGTGTGCATAAGAATTTGCAGAACTGGAGCCTTGGTCTTTGCGTAAACGTGATTTTATTTTTTTAAAGACATGGCTATAGCAAAAATGGCTGAAATCTGAAATGTACAGTGTCCCGGTATTGAGAGCTATGGTGTTTTTCAGTGCATGAGCAACTGTAAAATCATTTGTGTGCATATTTAGTAACATTTATTAAGAGCACAATGAGCGGAATCACAATGCAGAATTCCTGCTTGACTTGACTTGGGGCTGGGCAGGGATGGTCTGCTACTGAGACAATTTATGTGGGGGAATTTACAACCATTTCATAAACTGCTAACTCCTTTAAAAAAACCCAAAACCAAAAAAACACCTGTCACAGCTGGCCAGATAGAAAATAGACTCTATTCTGCACTTCTGACCGTATTTTCAGTAAATCTTTCAAAAGTCTCTTGGATTGAAACACTCACTGCAGGCTACTTGATTTTTCTATATTAAGGTAATGCATTGAAAATAGTTAGGAATTTTGATGGACTACGATATTATTTTTATGTGGCAGTACTGTCCATAGGTCCCAGCCAGAATTGGACCCCATTGTGCTAGGTGCTGTACAAAGATATAGTAAAATACAGTTCTTGCTTCAAAGAGCTTCCAACTGAACATCCCCATCCTGTAAACACACAGGTCCATAAAGTGACTCACAAGCTTAAATCTTTGAAAGATCTGACCCAGTATGCTCTGTTTCTGGACTCAAATGGTCTACCACATATTATGCTTAACATCAGGGTACAGGAGAAAATAGTAGGTGTGGACAAAGGGTTACTGTTACCAGAGAAAGTCACATTGATTCAAGCCTCCTTTTCGTTTTTTTAATGAGTCCTGGTATACATTTAAAATGTAGGTAAACATAGACAATAATATTTGCAAATGCATCAATGACAGGAACGGTCCCAGAAGACTGGAGAAGGGCTAATGTAGTGCCCATCTTTAAAAAAGGGGAAAAGGAGAAGCCAGGGATCTGTAGACCAGTCAACCTGACCTTGATACCTGGGAAGCTAATAGAGCAATGAATAAAATGTTCAATTTGTGAATACCAGGAGCATGGACATATTAAGAACAAATCATGCCAAACCAGCTTGATTTCCTTCTTTTACAGGGTAACTGGTTTGGTGGATAGAGGGAAAGTGGTGAACATTAATATACCCAAACTTTAGCAAGGCTTTTGACACAGTCCCACATGACAGTCTAATAAGTAAGCTGGAGAAATGTGGGCTCAGAGGAACTGCCATTAAGTGGATATATAACTGGTTAAACACCACAAACAAATGTTATTCTGAATGGAATAATGTCAGATTGGAAAGAGGTCTCAAGAGGGATTAACAGGGATCTGTTCTGGGTCTGGAGCTATTTAACATCTTTATTAATGACCTGGATGTAGGACTAGAGAGCGTACTGTTCAAACTGGCAGATGGCACAAAGCTGGGGATAGAGCTAAAATTCAAAGAGATTTTGATAAATGAGAGAACTGGGCTATAGACAACAAAATGAAATTCAACCAAAGACAAATGTACGGTGCTACAATTAGAGATGAAATACCAAATGCACAAATACAGAATAGGGGATAACTGACTTGGCAGCAGCACTGCTGTAAAGGATCTGGAAGTTGTGGTGGATCACAACCACAACATAAACCAATAATGCGATGCAGTTGCAAAATACAGAGGCATTGCATGCAAGTCACGGGAAGTGATAGTACCGCTCTACTCGGTGCTGCTTAGACCTCAGCTGGAGTACTGTGTCCAATTTTGGCCACCTATGTATAGAAAGGATATGGAGAAGCTGGAAAGGATCCAGAGGCAAGCGATAAAGATGATCAGAAGGATGGAATGCAAGCCATATGAGCAAAGGCTGAAGGAACTGGGTATGTTTAGTTTGGAAAAGAGGAGATTAAGACTGGGACATGACAGCGGTCTTCAAATAGTTGAAAGGCTGCCATAAAAAAAGTTGTTCTCTCTTGCCACAGAGGGCAGGACAAGTGGCAATGGGTTCAAGCTATAGCAGATTTAGATTACATCTCAGGGAAAGACTTCCAAACTGTAAGAACAGTAGGACAATGGAACAGACTGCCTAGGGAGGTCATGGAAGCTCCTTCACTGGATGTTTTCAAAAAGGAGGCTGGATAACCATCATTCTCGGATGGTTTAGACACAACAAATCCTGCATCTTGGCAAGGGATTAGACTAGATGACCCTTGCGGTCCCTTCTAACTCTATGGCTCTATGA
Organism: Eretmochelys imbricata; assembly: GCF_965152235.1. Taxonomy (NCBI): domain Eukaryota; kingdom Metazoa; phylum Chordata; order Testudines; family Cheloniidae; genus Eretmochelys; species Eretmochelys imbricata. The sequence goes on along the minus strand of NC_135572.1, from coordinate 54,775,569 downwards.
CTCTCTAGCTCTCCCGTTGACATAAAAAAACACCTCAACGAGCAGTGAAAGCTATGTTGGCGGGAGAAGCTCTTCCACCAACAAAGTGCTGTGAACACTACCACTCATGCCGGCAAAACTTATGTCACTCAAAGAAGTGTTATTTTCACACCCCTGAGCGACATAAGTTTTGCTGACATAAGCGGTAGCGTAGACATGGCCCAAGTCTATGAAATCTGGGATGAAAGGGGAAAGCAGCAGTAATCAGTGCTTATAGGGCTCCCAATGTTACTCATTATTTGCTAATATTCCAAGGAACCGTTGAATTCATGCACCAACTGTATGTAACGGAAAGGATACCGCTGGCTATCCCCAAAGAGCAACTGAGCATCCATCCTCTTACATCTCCTATATGACTGGTCTGTATATGCACCATCTCCAGTGAATGACTGAACATGCTTCCTTCCAGCCCAAGGCTACAGAGAAGCTGGACTTTCCCTGTAATGGCTGCTAGAGGTTGCAGTGTGGCTTGGCACTGGAACTGAGAGCAAGAAACCTGTCTGTCCTGTGCTCTCAGTGACACCTCTGTTGGCACTCAGCCAGTAAGAAGGTGGAAACTGCCAAATTCAAAAGCAGAGTAGACACAAGGCGGACTTGGGGAGAGAAAAGAGGAGATTTGGACAACTAGTCTGACAAGACTGTGGCTGGAAGGAGAAGAGAAAACCAGAATCGTCTGAGCAAGGGAATAGGGTTGGTGGGCGTTGACTGGGAATGAAAGGGAGAGGAAGCTTGAACTGGAAGCTGTGGGGGGTGGGAAAAGGGAAGGCTTTAATTGGTTGTGTAGGAAGGAAGGGCAGTTTGGAACTGGTTGGACAAAGAGACTAGGACTGGGAACTGGGGTAGGCAGACACTGAGATAACACGACATGAAGAAGTGGGGGGAGGCTGAACAAGGAGGCTGCATCTAGGAACCAGAGTGTGTGTGTTGGGGGAAGGGGAGACAGATCTGACAAGATGGGTAGTGAGGAAAGAACTTGGGTTTGCTGGGCAAAGAGACTGGGATAAGAGAGCGGGGGATACAGGGACAAGGAACCAGGGAGAATGTGGGAGACTGGGACTGGATGAAGAATGCAGGGAGGGAGAATAGAACTGGGAGCCAGTGGAAGGAGAGAGACTGGGCAAGGAGAATGGGACTGGATGTTGGGAGAGGGAGTTTGGAAGTGGGATAAAGTAGATTAGAACCATCTGGACAAGGAAACTGGGACTTGAATGAGAAGCCTGAGGAGTAGAGATGGATTGGACAAGCAAGAGAAGAAGGACTGGGACAATGAGCCAGAGATGGGGAAAAGACAGGACAGTGACATGTTGGAGGGGGAGGGGCAGGGGCATAAGGGGTCACGTTGGGGAAACAAGAAGAGTCTGCTCCTACTAGAGCACACTCCCCTCCAGAGCTTGCAGTGGAACCCAAGGTTCCTATCCCAACAGTCCTCTGTTGTCTGAAAGTATGTGTGAAACCTACTGGCAAAGTGTCTCATCCCATTTACTGCTGGCCCACACAGAGGATGACAACTTACTACTACTAACAGTTACTTTGTAAGCTCAGATTGCAGAGATTTGCATGGTTGAACTATAAGGTTCAATCCTGTTGATGAATCATTGAGTGTCCATATGATGCCACATGATGGAATTTATGTTTGTTCAGTTTGCTTGTTTAAAAAGCTATGCAATTACAAAAAAAGAAAAGGAGTACTTGTGCACCTTAGAGACTAACAAATTTATCTGAGCATAAGCTTTCGTGAGCTACAGCTCACTTCATCGGATGCATTCCTGTAGCTCACGAAAGCTTATGCTCAAATAAATTTGTTAGTCTCTAAGATGCCACAAGTACTCCTTTTCTTTTTGCGAATACAGACTAACACGGCTGCTACTCTGAAATCTATGAAATTACACACACCCGCAAAAACTATACTAAGAAAACATTATTCAGATTGCTAAATCAAGCACTTAACAGTTAGGAAATGCCTCAATTAAAGTTTCCAGTGTAACCTTAATTGAGCCCCCTTGCGCATGTGCATTACTATACAGCCTTTAATTACATGATCACATACTCTTTTTACCATCGGATCCCTGTCTCATTCAGTGCACTGGATGGACAGTGCTCAAATTAATACAAAGTATTGTATAGCTGTTCATTAATCTTTTTTATGTAAGGTGTGGCCATAGACCTCATTAAGCACACAATATTCAAACCCTGCTCTGAAGATATCTGCATGATTTTTTCTACGGCCCTCATCACTCTCATATATGAGTGCTTCATAAAATTAATTTATCTTCACCCCTGTGAGGTGACGGAGTGGAATTATCTCCATTTTACAGATGAGAGCTGAGGCACAGAGACAGTAAGGTAAAAAGTACCCATTAATTTTGGGTGCTCAAGCTGAGATGCCTAGGACTTGATTTTTGAACGTACTTAACTTTTTATACCACTTTATATATTCAAGCACAGCTCCCTTGGACGTCAACTGCAGTTGTGAGCGATCAGCATTTTTGTAAAAGAGGCCCAAGATATCAAGTTGGGCATGCAGAAAATGAGGAAAACATCATTAGTGACCACCTCTGAAAGGTTTGGTTTCAATGACTTGCATGGTAGCATCACACAGGAACTCTGTGGCAGAAGCAGGGATAGAATCCAGCTGCCTTAACCAGAAAACCATCCTTTCTCTTCTTACAGTTCCCTGTGTTATTCATTTCTTTTCAATTCCTGCAACAATTGAGGCAGGGATCCTACAGACATCAGCCTCCTTTACTACACTGCCCTGATTCATCTCCAGAACAGGAGATGTGCATTGAATGAGGGAGGGGTCCAGTAGAAAAAATAGTATGTGATCATGTAATGAAAATCTGTATCATAATGAATAGGGGGGCTAAATTAAGGTTGCACAAGCATTTTCTAACTTTTGAGTGCTTGATTTTGTAACTTGTTTTTAACAGAGCTTTTGTGTCTGAAATATGGATTTGGGGATTGATCCTGCTCCGTTAAAAGAAGCGGGAACCAGATCAAGACCTTTTTGCAGGAATGCCTATATTTCAAACTGTTGTAGGTAAATAATGTAAAGATCATATCTGATACTGTAGAAAAAGCCATCCAATTTTGCTGGACTTATGCTTTTTGAAAGCAAATACCATGTTTATTCTAGAAACGTCCACATTTGTATTCTTTGCAATATTTGTGGCAAAATAATGCTTAGGTATAAAAAGAATGGTTAATTCTTGGTTTAAATACTTGCTTCACAGAGTCATACCAAAAAAAAATATCATATTGCTATGGGCTGAGTTAAACATTGTTGTTATGGGTCAGGAATAACCATCTGCTGTATATTCAGGATAAATACGAACAGGACATGGTAATCAGGTGGCTGAAACAATTAAGCTGACTCCACCCTAAACACAGGCCCATGTCTCCAGCCAAAACAAAGGCACATCCAAGCCACTCAGGAACGTGAACTATGTGGAGAGGGGCTCAGCGGGGCATCGTTTAAGGGTGTGTGTGCGTGTATGTGCACATGCGAGGGTGAGAAGCAAGACAGAGAGACCGAAGCAGCAAGAAAGTCAAAAGTAACAGAAGTGCTGGCAATGTGGCCCTGATGGAAAGCTAAGAAAGAAAACTATGTGGGCACAGAGTGCTGGTGGCAGAACAGGTATGGAAGTACAAGTAGCGAAACTGTCTCCTGCTGTTTGATTCCTATTGTATTCAGGAAAACAGGACTTTATGTATAATTTTTGTAAACAAACGAGATTGCATCAAAGAAAATACCTGTTTCTGTCATCAATTTCTCCTCCTACCTGCAACACCCCAAATTCAGCTAACAGCTCAGTCAAAAGGGGTAACTATATTAAAAGGTATAGTATTAAAAACATAACTCATATGAAACCTGTATTTAAGGATTGATAACATCTTAATAAACTGAACAAAATATCTACATATTTCAGATGGCATGCCTACTAAAAACATAATTTAGAAATCATTTAGTTCTCTGCCTCTAGAAACACATTGTAAACTATGCTTTTTTAAAATTCTAAACCAGCACTTGCATGTTTATTCTGACGGGCTACGGATATTCTGTATGTTATCTTAAAAAATTCCCTTCACAGTAAATGAATGATTCATCTATTCAAATGACTGAGTTAACATTAAACTAAGTGGTTCAAGGAGTATAGTCCATTTATAAAGCCAGAAACCAGGTCTTGTTCTTTTCAGTGCCAAATACATGCAGTACCTGTGGTCTGAATTAAAAATTAAATTACCCCTCTCCTCTTCCCCAAAGAATGTAACTAATAAGCAAGGAAGCAAAGTCTTTTTATTCTATATTTGTATAGCACGTAGCACACTGGGGTCTTGGGTTCATGACTAGAGCTTGCTGACCCTATTGTAGTACAAATAAATATTATAAATAACAATAATAACCAAAGACAATGCAGTATTTTTAAAAGTGATCATTTCATTATTTCCTCCTCCCCTCAATAGATCCTTGTACCAGTGTGTGAAAGAGCTAAATATCATCATATTGTATTATAGGTGGCTTCCAAAAAAAACTATAAAAATATCAAAACTTATCTTTCAAAAATAAAATGTTTTCTTCTGTGTGCGCTAAGTGGATTTATATAACTGAACTCTAATGATATGTGGGGTACAAGAGCCCACTACAACAATTGTTCTTCATTTTCCCTCTAAGCCTCCTGAAAACAGCTGTAATTATCCCTCTAGGTTGTAAACCTACACAAAGGGGATGATTCAAAGCCCACTGATGTCAACAGAAAGACTCCCGTTGATTTCAAAAGGCATGATCCAAAGTACATAAATACACACTAGTTGCAACTGTATGTTGTTTAATGGGACCATTTTAATAACTAATACTTTCCTAACATGGCTGTTTTTAAAGCATGGGCTTCTAGTGTACACAAAAGCCTTTGAAATGGAAAAGACCTACAAAAGTCTGGTCTACACTTAAAAGTTTTACTGGCATAGCCATTTTGGTTAAGAGTGTGTGTTTAAAAAAAAAAAATCACACCCCTCACCAATATAGCTAAGCTGACAAAAGCCCTACTTTGGATGCAGTTATACCATCAAAAAAGTTGTTTTGCCAGTATAGCTTATTTTGTTTGGGGAACTGGTATAAGCCGGGGGTTGGTAATCTTTGGCACCCGGCCCGCCAGGGTAAAGCCACTGGCGGGCCGGGCCAGTTTGTTTATCTGGCGCGTCTGCAGGTACGGAGCCCCGCAGCTCCCACCGACCGGGGTTCGCCATTCCCGGTCAATGGGAGCTGCGGGAAGCAGTGGCTAGCTCATCCCTTTGGCTTTACTCTGGTGGGCCGGGTGCCAAAGGTTGCCGACCTCTGGTATAAGCTATACTGGCAAAAGCACTCTTTGGTGATGCAAATTGCATCTCCAGTAAGAGGATCTTCCTGAACAGCTATACTGGCAAACCCTTTCTAATATGGAATGGCCTATGTCATCAAATCCATTCCCTCTGCCAATACATTATTATTTCTTCTAGTACATGTTCCAAGGAGTAAAGTGGGATTGTACTTGAGTGGCTAGTCTGAGCCACTGCAGCCATACTGTTATTTTTAGCCATTTTTATCCCTCTAACCAAGGCAGAGAGAGAGAATAAGGGTTTGACTACATAGGAAAGGTTTACCAGTTATACGGATATAATTATACCAGTATAGTTAAACTGATACAATTACACCCAGCATAGCTTCTTGTGTGGACACTCTTATTCCTGAATAAGAGTGTCCACACAAGAAGCTATATTGGTGTAATTGTATCAGTTTAACTATACTGGTATAATAATTCAGGAATAATACAATATTCAGGAATAAGAGTGTCTACACAGGGAGTTATACTGGTATAACTATATTAGTGTAAGGTTATGACTACACTGCCCATGTTACAGCGACGTGGGCAATGTAGTCAAGCTTTATTGCCAGGGAAGAGCTCTCCTGGTGATAAAAAATAACTACCCCGAATGAGGGGTGGTAGCTTTAATGGTGGGACCACGGCTCCTGGTGATAAAGCGCTGTCTATACTGGTGCTTTTCAGCCCTACAACTTTTGTTGCCATGGGGTGTGTTTTTTCATACCCCGAACGACTAAAGTTTTAGCACTGAAAGTAACAGTGTAGACACAGCCTAAATTCACGTCTTACTTTATACTTGTATAAACTTTCCTACAATGGCAAGCCAACAGTAACTCGCTCAAGATCACACAGGAAGTTTGTGACAAAGCAAAGAACTGAACCTGGGGCTCCCAAATCCTAACCTGGCACCCTAACCTCTGGACCATCCTTCTTCTCTACTCCTCCTTGGAGTTTATACCCTTCAAATACTTATAAGCTATGCCTCCACCTTAGTCATCACTTGGCAATTTATACACATTTCTCCGGCTCTTTCTTCACATTTATCCCTCCAGCCCCTTCATCATTTTTACTTTCTCTGAAATCCCTCCAAACTATCACTTTCCCTTGAGTAAGAAAAAGGTCAAAATATCATAATATTCCAGGTGTAGATTCACCAAAGCGAAGTAGAGACGCACCATTTCCCCACTGAACTGTGATGTGGCACTTCCTCATACGCAGCCCAAAACAAATTTTAATGTGTTACAGCAAAAAAGCCAACGACATTTTGTTGTCCACAGTCATTACTGCTTACCAGGTTTCTCTCTTTCATTAATTTAATGTTTACTTCCTATTTTCTATCTCTACATATTTTTAAATCATACACATATACATTTTACACCCATGTAATATGTTATGGATCAGATATCACTTTTTATTACTTTAAAAAAAGAATAATTATGTAACTGCCTTGATGAAATTCCAATGAGCTTTTTCAATAAAAGCGAACTTCCAACATGAATCATTCTAGACCCAGCTATCTATAATTTCACACAAAAATTTACACGAGTCTTGTAATTTAACTCTTTCGTTATTGATGTAAACATTGTCACAATTCAACACTTACTTCTTCTGCAGCAAACTTCAAGACAGCTGTGAAAGGTGTATTTTCAGGCACACTTAACCTGAAACAAAGAAGAGTTAATAGAAAATATGATTTCTAGACCAAATTAGAGACTAATTCCAATGGTTCTAAAGTTATTGATTATAATTTCACTGAAATCAATGGTAGTGCCCAATGATAAGGGCCTAAAAAACAGAAAGAAGACTAGTACATTGCAAAAAAAATAAAAACCTGAAGTTTTTATTTTTAAATAAATTATTACAGGCATTCCAGAAGAAGTGATGTCAACATGTTTACCACATAAGAATTGTGGAAGACTTCCCAGTATCTACTCTCCATACCTTTTTGAGTGTGTGAGATTACATATTCAACTTTCCCCTACCAACAGCCTGATCTTGCAAATACTTACTATGGGGCATGGTGTTTAATACCATGAGTAGTACCACTGATTTAATGATAAGACTTCAAAAACCATATTGTGGTACCAACATGATGAGCAATATGGCCAGTTATGAACTCAGGGCTTTAGTGAAGACGCTACTACACCGAGGGAAGAGCTTCTCTTGTAGGCATAGTTAATCCACCCCTGCAAGAGACAATAGCTACATCAATGGAAGGGCATTGTCTACACTGGGGTTTAGGTCGGTATAACTATATCGCTCAGAGGCATGCATTTTTTACATCGCTGAATGATGTAGTTATACTGATGTAAGTTTGTAGTGTAGACCTGGCCTCAGTGCTACATCATACAGATTAATGAGGAGTCCTGTGCGTCATTCCAGCCCACAGTGATGATACCTAGATAAATAGACCAGGAGCAGTAGAAAGCTATATACCATCTATAAAGAACACGTCTGTTTGATGGGAAAGAAGATAAGCGCTACCCTTTTCTGCATCTGTAAAGTACTGTCCAGGTGACAGTAATAAAACAATTTAAATTCAGCCAGATCAGAACCAAGTATCATTGAACCACACCCTAATTCTGCACATTTTTAAACTTTATCTAGTTATACGGAATACCACTCATTTTAAACCATATATTAATTATTATTACTTAGGCTATATCTACACTACAAGGTTAAGTCAATGTATAGCCACTATTGAAATTAAACCGCTGTTGCATGTCCACACTATGCTCCTTGTATCAGCGGAATGCATCCACAGTAGCAGCTCTTACATTGATGCAGAAAGCAGTACACCGAGGGTGGCTATCTCACTGGGTAACTGACCACAGGGTGTTTTGGAAAGAGTTTGCAATGCCTCATGGTGGCAAGTTCAGCATCACATGATGCAGGTTTCACTGACCCATCATTCCATGGGCATCCTACTAGATTTCCAGCTGCTGTTCAACTGCCCTGGTAATCTGTGAGCCAGCCGTCTGTGTCAGAAAGCATGGAATCCGCACTGCTCTTCAGTATTGTGCTGTGTGTTATGAACACAAGGCTATAAGAGAAGCTCAACAGGGGAGGAGAGGCACAATTCACCATCACCCTGACTCCAGCCCCCTCCTTGTAGAAGAAACATGTCTTCGGCTTTGCACCAGAGGTGACTATTTGCCTCCCATGTCTTCTGCTGAGTTTTACACAGCACTGCTGTGTGTGTGTCCTATCGTAGCCCTTCCCCATACCCCTCGATGCTCCAAGCAAGTTCCTGCAGCTGGACTGGAGCTGTGCCTGCACAACCTCCTCTCTCCACAGACCCAGGAAATCCACCACCTTCAGACAGGCGCGTGTTTGCTGTGTGGAGCTGGCATGCTCAGCTGGGAAGTTGCTATCAGAGCTCTCCACATCGAGCAAACAGGAAGAGCAAGTTCAAAACTTCACAGGGCTTTAACAGGGGTGGAGTGTTCACCTGTGTACCTGGCTGCAGGGAAGTGGAGTTCAAAACGATGACCAGAGCGGTCACAGTGGACATTGTGGGATACCTCCTGGAGGCCACTTATGGTGACGTAAGCAACACACTGTTTACACTGACACTGTGTTGCTCTAACTACGTCTCTCTAAGCTTTAAGTCTCTCGTTGAGGTGGTTTTATTATGTAGGCGTAGCAGGCAAGTTAAAGTGGCAGGAGCACTGCAGTGTGTACACCTCCATAGTTAGTTTGACATAAGCTGCCTTATGTCGACAAAACTGTGTAGTATAAACATGGCCTTAGTAAACTACACAAAAACATCAATTACAAATAACTGTGCAACAAATCAGTCCCATAAGAATACCATTTCCATCCGTACTACACTTGAAACTAACGTTCTTGAAAGCACAGACAAAGCAGCAGATGTGGAGCAGTGCCCACATGGAATGAAACTGAAGCTATAGGCACGGGGCAATACCCACATGGAAAGAGAAGGAGGCTGAAGTGGCACAAGCACTCACTCTCATGTGCTTTGCTGGCTTGTTCTTGTTCACATGCTTAGGGTCGAACTGACTGCCCTATATGGGGTTGGGAAAGAATGCTACTCTGAAATCCCCCAGATCAGTGAACCTAGGGGGTTTTCACATTCCTGTGCAGCATGGGGTATGGGTCACTTCCCGAGATTACCTGCGTATATCTCAAACAATTTTCTGCCATTGCAGGGCCCTCTGGCATCAGTGCACTTCAGTCCCACCTGTTCTTTGCCTGTGGCATAGAACAATCTAGTCTCCTGTGGGCTGCGATACTTTGATCTAATTTCAGTTGTTGGGTTTAGTGTGTGGTGCTGGTGAACTATGCTCTACAGGAAATCAGACTACATGATCTGGTGGTCTCGTTCATCCTTAAACTCTGTGACTATAGGCATGAGGCAGCGTCTACGTGGACAAAGAAGTATGTAGGAGGGAGCAGTGCTCATGGGTCTAGGGGCAGTGCCTGTAGGCAAGACGGGTGGGTTGGGGGCACAGCTGAGGGAGGCTTGCAGACAGTATCAGTGGGCGGGGGTGGATCAGTGTCTGGAGATAGTGTCTGTGGGCACGGCGGTGACCAGGAGCATAGTGTCCATGGGCAGGGAGAGAGAGTTGGAGGGGCAATACCCATGACAGGGGAGGGTCGATGGCAAGGGAGTTGGTGTGAGGGGGCCGTGCCCATTGGCGTGGGAGGAGCTGGTGTGGGGAGGCAGTACCTGTGGTCAGGGTGATTGTGGGGCTGGAGTGGGGAGGGAGGCGGTGCCCATGGACAAGACACAGGAGGTGGCAGCAGGGAGGTCAGTGGCAAGAGGCTGGCATGGGGGGCAGTGCCGAGGGGCAGGGTGGGGGCTGGCATACAGGGGTCAGTGCCTGGGGGTGAGGCAGCTGGGGGATGTTGTCAGCGTTTGACGGCGGGGGGGGAGAAGGGAGCTGGTGTAGAGGACAGTGCCCAGGGGCGGGGTGGCTGGGGGCATAGGGTGTGGGGGGTGCCCACGGGCCAGGGAGGGGGGACAGTGCCCGTGCAGTGGTGCCCATGGGAGGACGGGCAGTAGGTGCAGGGGAAGTAGATGTGGCAGCGCATGCGCACAAGGCATGAGGCGGCGGGGGGGGGGGGTCACTCACACTTTGTAGGGCAGCCGCGGGTCCGAAGTCAGCGTGATTTTGAAGGTGACTTTCGACCTGGGGAGGCAGAGGACAGAGCGTTAGAGGCGGCGGGGCAGGGGGAGGTCGCGGCGGATGGGGGAGCCGGGGGGGGGGTGTCCGTGTCACTCACATGATCCGGTCCGGGCCCAGGAACCGCCGCCACCGCCCCCAGGCACACGTCAGCCACCGCTGCGCCGGCCGACCGGCCGGGGGCGGGGTCCTTCGCCTCCGCTTCCGCCCCGCCCGAGCTGCCCGGCCGCCGCCTGAACAAAACCGCCACGGAGCAAGCGGGACCCTGAGCCGGCGGGGGCGGGGCCAGGGAGCGGGTCCTCGTCAGGCAGCGGCGGGGGCAGCCACTCTGGGTCCTGCCGCTGTGAGGCGCGGCGAGGCCCGGGGCCTGGCTCCGCCCCCTGAGCCCACCCGCTCCCCGACTCCCGCGGTGGCCCGGGCGCCCGGTGCACAGAGAGCGGGGGCGGCGGGGCGGGGTGCGAGGAGCAGCCCGGCGGGGTCGGGAAGGACTTTCCCAGGCTGGCAGGGTCCTCGCGGGGAGGGGCGGGGTTCGCCTCCCTGTGCGGCCGGTGGGTGACTTGCCCGGGGCAGCTGGCAGGACTTCTTTTCCAGTCCGCCAGCAGCCGCCTGGCATTGTGGCCCTCAGGCCCGGGCGCAGTATTCGAGCAGCACTGGCCCCGGGACCCACTAGAGCCTCTGCCTGAGAGTCCCTGGTTTCTGCAGCCGAGCATCCCATTAGCGCTTGGCCACAGCGTCAGGCGCGGAGCTGATGTGCAGCTGATTATCCACCATGACCCCCAAATCTTTTTCAGAGTCACTGCTGCTGGAGGGTGGGGCCATCAATGGCTATTAGCCAGGATGGGCAGGGATGCTGCCTCTAGCTTTCACTCCATGCATCCGAAGAAGTGGGGGTTTTACCTACGAAAGCTTATGCTCAAATAAATCTCCGGTTTCAGGGTAGCAGCCGGTTAGTCTGTATCACAAAAAGAAAAGGAGGACTTGTGGCACCTTGGAGACTAACCAATTTATTTGAGCATAAGCTTTCGTGAGCTACAGCTCACTTCATCGGATGCTGTAGCTCACGAAAGCTTATGCTCACATAAATTTGTTAGTCTCTAAGGTGCCACAAGTCCTCCTTTTCAAATAAATCTGTTAGGTTTTAAAGTGCCACCGGACTCCTTGTTGTTTTTGTGGATACAGACTAACACGGCTACCCCCTGATACTTGCTCCCAAGTCTCTGTTTGCCAGAAGCTGAGAATGGGCAACAGGGGATGGATCTCTTGATGATTCCCTGTTCTGTTCATTACCTCTGTGGCACCTGGCATTGGCACTGTTAGAAAACAGGATACTGGGCTAGATGGACCTTTGGTCTGACCCAGTATGACTGCTCTTTTGTTCTTATGCTTTTCAGCATAGAGGTTCCCCATCCTGTAAGTATAGCCACCATTTTTTGTTCCTAGATATATACATTTACATTTAGTTGTATTAAAACACATGCTTGTGCTCAGTTTCCCAGGCAATCTAGATTGCTCTGAATCAGTGACCTTTCCTCTTCACTACTACCCCAATTTTTGTGCCATTTGCAAACTATCAGTAATTTAGGTTTGGTTGCTTTGGTCTTGGTTTTGATTGTTCAACAAACAAAAAATGATAATTTTTCAACATTCATTAAATGAACCCAAAAAAAGACAGAAGAAAAGAAACAAAACCTACTAAAAACAGGTACAATTCAAAATTGTCTTCATTTTAACAATTCCTGTGTTCTCTCTATAGCATGTTTTAAATGTGAACTCCTTGCCTGACATTCTTGAATGGTATCAAATACTCTTGCTTAGAAGACGAGAATAAGTTTTAGGTACTAGCTCTCAGGTTTTTTTGTTCGTAAAATTTTAATCAGTTTTCTTCTCGGGACAAAACAGACTAAATCAATAATTGTGAAAGAATAGGAAAACATAAGAAAATGCAGCTTTTTGTCTCTAGTACTTGTTGTTCAGTTGTTAGAAGATCAGAGGCTACAGCGTGTGACCCAATTGGCCATTTCTGAATTTTGGCTTTTTCTCCTCTGGCAAATGTTTGGCTAAATTGCTTTTATTTTCCTCTCACTGGTTTGTGGGAGGTAAATTTTTCATTGCAGATTAGGCTGCTTGTTATCGTTTATTGCTTTCCAAACTGGTCACGGCAAAATTGTTGCAAAATTAAATCTGTCACAGCTTTCTGAATTGGAGTCTTATTAGATAGAAGGCAAAAAGAAAGAAGAGATGTAGAAGAAATAAGGTGAAAGAGGAAACTGACATGTTGAGGAGGGGGAAAAAAATAGACCCTAGATTCACATCTCAGGAGTGGCTCAGGATACAGCCATGAAATGGCTTCTGATTCCTTCTCTTTGTCTGGATGGTAAGAAAAAATCTTTCAGGATCAGAAATGTGATGATGGATTATGCCCCCTGCCAGGTGTAAGCAAGTTACTAGGTGCTCTCCAGGAAAGCCTGTCCAAAAGCATTGGCAATTTTATCCTGTCAAAGCGAACCCATCCAAAGAATAGTTTGTGGTTCATATCTATATATACACTTTCTTTTAGTAAAACCATTTTGTAGCATCACCAGAAGCCTAGAAAACCCTTAAACATCAGTTTTTAGTTGAGACAAACTGTTTAGATATGTGGTGACTACATTCTGTGGGAAGTTTTTTCAACAGTAATTTTACATGCCTGTTTATAGATTAAAATGATCTTTTCTGCCACTTTTCATTCACTGTGGTCATTTCAAGTTTTCAGCCAAGAGTAGGGTTCAGCAAGATAAGAGAGAGTTGAGAGACTGTGGATGGAGAATGAACTTCCAGAGGAGGAATTTAGATGATGCTAGAACAGGGGTGGGCAAACTATGGCCCGCAGACCACATCCAGCCCACCAGCTGATTTATTCTGGCCCTCGAGCTCCTGCTGGGGAGCAGGGTTGGGGGCGCTCTGCATGCATGTGCTGCAGCTCTGCACAGCTCCTGGAAGCAGCGGTATCTCCCCGCTCCGGCTCCTACGGGTAGGAGCAGCCAGGGGGCTCCGCAAGCTGCCCCTGCCCCACGTGCTGCCCCCGCAGCTCCCATTGGGCAGGAATTGCTGCCAATGGGAGCTGCAGGAGTGGCGGCTGTGTACGGGGTGGCGCGCAGAGCTGCCTGGCCTTGCCTATGCATAGGAGCCAGACGGGGAACATGCCGCAGCTTCCAGGAGCTGCTTGAGGTAAGCATTGCCTGGAGCCTGAGCCCCTCCTGCTCCCCAATCCCCAGCCTGAAGCCTCCTCCCACCCTCTGAACCCCTTGATCCCAGCCTGGAGCACCCTCCTGCACCCCCAAACTCCTCATTCCCAGTCCCACCCCAGAGCTTGCACCCCCAGCCTCAGAGCTTGCACCTCTCTGTGCCCCAATCCCCTGTCCCAGCCTGGAGCCCCCTCCCACACTCCGAACCCCTTGGTCCCAGCCTGGAGCACCCCCTAAACCCCTCATCCTCAGCCCTACCCCAGATCCTGCACCTCCAGCTGGAGCCCTCACCCCCCCCACACACCCCAATTCTTGCCCCAGCCCGGAGTCCCCTCCTACACCCTGAACTAATTTCTGGCCCCACCCCAGAGCCTGCACCCACAGCCAGAGCCCTCACCCCCTCCTGCACCCCAACCCCAATTTTATGAACATTCATGGCCCGGCATACAATTTCCATACCCAGATGTGGCCCTCGGGCCAAAAAGTTTGCCCATCCCTGTTCTAGAATCTGACCACCTTTAGGAAACACTGTGCAAACTTTCTCGTTTATAAATCTTTTCTAACCAGACCATTCATAGCATCAAGTGTTCCCTTTCTGCACCCTCTGCATCAACAAAACAAAATCCCTGTCTCAAGTAGAGTTTCTATAATCTGGAAATTAAGAACCAGAGATTCCATGAACTCTGCTATTGCCAATATATTTTGCTCAGAAGGCAACTGGGTATGGTCATAGGCAGTAATACACAGTTTTAAGTTAGATGGTTTTCACAATGTATCCCACTGTGGAGAAAGGTTATTTCAGGAGCTGTAGCACAAACTGGGATGAATTGTTTGACAGGTGGTTAACCACGACTGAGATGTATGAGGAAAGATTAAAAGAGTTAAATATGTGCAAATTGGCTAAGCAGTGACTGAACAGAGGGACATGATAATAGATGACAAAAATGTAAACACCAAGGAGAAATTAATTTACTGAGGTACACAAAGGTATAAGAACTCAGGCTCATGGGATGAAACTGAGAAAGGGAACAATTGAGATAATGCCAAAAGAACTTTGTAGTGAAATCTATTACATTGTGGCATAGTCTTCTCACTTGTTGCAAGCCCCAGAGTTGGGATATTTAAAATTAGATTCAGGACCTAAAGTGTTCTCAGAGAAGTGCTTGCTCTGTCGTTGCCAGACAGTGGCATTTTATTAGTTCATTGCGTTCTAGGTCTTGTACACTTGTTTAAATTCATTTATACCACTATTGCTTACTTTGAGTGGCCGAGTGAGGGTTTTTTTAATACTGAATAGGAGGATATGAACTGAATTTGCCAACCAGGGAATATTGAGTTATTCCATATACAGATCCAGCCAGGGATGGACTAGAGCGGAATGCTACATGTGTCATTTAATTATGCACAGCAAATTCCGTCTCATTTCCAGAGATATTGTAAACAAAAACCCCTAAAATCTACCCCCAACTAAGTCTCCTCTCTTTCCCCGAATGAGTGAGACTTGGCGCAGCAATTCTAGAGTTGGAGGTTCATTATTGTATTTATGTTTTGTGCATTTCTTATTTACACACCCTTGAGGTATTGACTGTGTTGTGTGATAGAAATGAGGCACAGATAGTTAGCTGGCTTTTCTCGCAGTGTGTAATTATAATACATTAACTGGAAGGCACTATTAGAGATTCAAACAAATAAATCGAAATAAACCAGCAGAATGGAAAGTGTTCGGCAGAAGAGATTAAAAACCCCTCCACAAAACAACAGAAATACCCCTCTGAAGAGCATGATGTGAATATATTTGAATTAAAGAAATAAAAACCAATGCAGTACTTTAAAATAATAGTTAGAGTTGTAATTAATGTGTTAAAAAATAAACAGGAAGAGGGAGGCTACTCCTAAAGATTGCAGAACAAAGGCGCTTTTCTTCTCATTTGCCTGTAATATAAAGATATCCACCTAAATAGGTCTGTTTTAACTGTGTGAAAAGGAAGTTAAACAGGACAATCAGGATGTAGAATAAAAATAGGATAGGCACAAAGTTTTTACCTTATTGAAATCTACTTACTAATGTTAAATTTACACCGAGCTGTATTATTTTCAGTCCTGCCCTTCCTTTCCGCAAAACGAAACTCTTCTTCCTGAAATTTTACATGATGCATCTCATCTCAGGGTGAAATTTTTTTCTGGAAAGTTTGGTTAAATAAATAAATAAATCAGACCCTATGGTGTTCTCCTACACCAAGGCAATTCCATGCTGGCCAATCCCATAATTTGAGCTGTAGCTCACGAAAGCTCATGCTCAAATAAATTGGTTAGTCTCTAAGGTGCCACAAGTCCTCCTTTTCTTTTTGCGAATACAGACTAACACGGCTGTTACTCTGAAACCAATCCTTTGGTTGCAATCCTTCACTAATTATTTACCCATGTGCCAGGTGGGTCTAAGAGGCTACTATTCTGATTTGGTAGCATTTTATACTTGCTGCCCAGAAATAAGACTACACAAGGTTCAAAGCAGTGGAGAATTGCACCTAAAGGGTTTTTTAATTATGGATCTAGATTTGAGCTGTAAGTGGTCAGCAGGGAATTTCCCTGGTGTAGAACTCTGTGCTCCCACAAAACTGACAGGGGCTGTTCCTGCACCAGCGACATTACCTCCCTTCACAACCTGGATGTATTAGTCATATCACACATGGAGTAGCAGAGGTTTGCAATGCCTATCATCCAGTGGTGTAGTGTCCATTTAAAATGCTACACAAGTGGCATAAGTTAGAGAAGATCTAATTCAGGTCAGAATTGGTGCAGACCAGTCTTCAGAACCAGGAAGTCATAATCAGCTCCCTAATTCCTCCCCATTACTCTAGCACTAATCTGAGCTCGGTCACGGGAAAGGATCTGGCCCATGGTGTGGAGTTTTGGAAATGCAGCTGTAGATTTCTTTTTGAAAAGTTTTCCAACAGTTTTTTAGCTCCTGATATGTCTAAAATGTATTGGCCTAGAAACTTCATATTTTGTTGCTATTGCTGAAGAGAAATGCCTTTTTTAAGAGTTTCAGAGTTGTAGCCGTGTTAGTCTGTATCAGCAAAAACAAGGAGGAGTACTTGTGGCACCTTAGAGACTAACAAATTTATTTGGGCATAAGCTTTTGTGGGCTAAGACCCACTCTATCAGATGGATGGAGTGGAAAATACAGTAAGAAGATATATATACATAGTACATGAAAAGATGGGAGTTGCCTTATGTTGTCTAACAAGACAATTCAATTAAAGTGGGCTATTATCAGCAGGAGGAAAAATTACTTTTGTAGTGGTAATCAGGGTGGCCCATTTCAAACAGTTGACAAGACGGTGTGAGTAACAGTAGGGGGAAAATTAGCATGGGGAAATTAGTTTTTAGTTCTTGACCCATCCCCTGTCTTTATTCAGACTTCTGGGTACCCTTCTGATTCTGTCAATCTGTTTCTTCACTTCAGCAGGTGGGTATTTTATTCTAGTATTGAATTCTGGTACCAGAAGGGTACCCAGAAGTCACCTACTAAAGGACAAGCCCAAAAAAGAAAGTAACAGAACGTCATCAGCTGTCATCTTCAACTTCCAAGTAAAACCTCTCCAGTGCATCATCAAGGATCTACAACCTATCTTGAATGACAATCCCTTACTCTCACAGACCTTCTTGTCAGCTGTTTGAAATGGGCCACCCTGATTATCACTACAAAAGTGATTTTTCCTCCTGCTGCTATTAGCCCACCATAATTGATTAGTCTTGTTACAGTTGGTATGGCAACACCCATTCTTTCATGTTCTTTGTGTTTATATATCTTCCTACTGTATTATTATCCACTCCATGCATCTGATGAAGTGGGTCTTAGCCCACCAAAGCTTATGCCCAAATAAATTTGTTAGTCTCTGAGGTCCCACAAGTACTCCTCGTTGTTTTTTAAGAGTAATTTTAATTTTATTCATTGTTATATAGTAGACCCTCGGTTTTACAAACACTAATCTTATGAATGACCAGTTATATGAACTGTTTTTCCTGATGGAAAAATAAATCACATAATGTTTCTTGACTTCAGCAAAGCTTTTGACACGGTCTCCCACAGTATTCTTGTCAGCAAGTTAAGAAAGTATGGGCTGGATGAATGCACTATAAGGTGGGTAGAAAGCTGGCTAGATTGTCGGGCTCAACGGGTAGCGATCAACGGCTCCATGTCTAGTTGGCAGCCGGTGTCAAGTGGAGTGCCCCAAGGGTCGGTCCTGGGGCCAGTTTTGTTCAATATCTTCATAAATGATCTGGAGGATGGTGTGGATTGCACCCTCAGCAAATTTGCGGATGATACTAAACTGGGAGGAGTGGTAGATACGCTGGAGGGGAGGGATAGGATACAGAGGGACCTAGAGAAATTGGAGGATTGGGCCAAAAGAAATCTGATGAGGTTCAATAAGGATAAGTGCAGGGTCCTGCACTTAGGATGGAAGAATCCAATGCACCGCTACAGACTAGGGACCGAATGGCTAGGCAGCAGTTCTGCGGAAAAGGACCTGGGGTGACAGTGGACGAGAAGCTGGATATTAGTCAGCAGTGTGCCCTTGTTGCCAAGAAGGCCAATGGCATTTTGGGATGTATAAATAGGGGCATAGCGAGCAGATCGAGGGACGTGATCGTTCCCCTCTATTCGACATTGGTGAGGCCTCATCTGGAGTACTGTGTCCAGTTTTGGGCCCCACACTACAAGAAGGATGTGGATAAATTGGAGAGAGTCCAGCGAAGGGCAACAAAAATGATTAGGGGTCTAGAACACATGACTTATGAGGAGAGGCTGAGGGAACTGGGATTGTTTAACCTGCAGAAGAGAAGAATGAGGGGGGATTTGATAGCTGCTTTCAACTACCTGAAAGGGGGTTCCAAAGAGGATGGCTCTAGACTGTTCTCAATGGTAGCAGATGACAGAACGAGGAGTAATGGTCTCAAGTTGCAGTGGGGGAGGTTTAGATTGGATATTAGGAAAAACTTTTTCACTAAGAGGGTGGTGAAACACTGGAATGCGTTACCTAGGGAGGTGGTAGAATCTCCTTCCTTAGAGGTTTTTAAGGTCAGGCTTGACAAAGCCCTGGCTGGGATGATTTAACTGGGAATTGGTCCTGCTTCGAGCAGGGGGTTGGACTAGATGACCTTCAGGGGTCCCTTCCAACCCTGATATTCTATGATTCTATGAAAGTGATGGTAATTAACAATTCAACATCCCCTTGTATTTCGATGCCTTAAATCACTTTGGAGTGGTTTGAAGGATGAGAAGAAAGTGATGCACCACATTTACTGTAATTTTGAGATGTTCAATTAACTATTTGAGTTTATGAACTTATTCCCCACTTATTTTATAAAATAGGGCATTCTGCTGTACTAGAACACAATGCAGTTGACAGAAAGTTATCCTCATCTTCCAGAGAAAGATCAAAGCAAATACAATATAACAGTGTGTGTCTATATGTTTAAATCTAAACATTAAAAAAAAAAAATTGCCATGCACAAAGTGTTTGTGTCTCTTCAAAATATGACAGAATCAAAAGAAAATAAAACATGAGGAACACAATGGTTTCATTTGCGTATTTTGGACAATTATATGAATGAACGCATCGCAGTAATCTTTATTTAGCAAAACACAATTAAAATTATCCTTACAGTTCTCTCATTTATGTGTCAGAAATAATGTACAAAAATAGTTTGTCAAATCAAACAAAATAGACAGTTATAATGATTAATCATATCAGTCATAATTAGGGTAGGTAGAATTCAATTTTTTAAATTATTTTGATGAATAATATTAATGTTTATTTTTGAACATTTATTTTAATTTTTATCAATTTAAATGTATCGAATTTTGTAAAGTATGGGTTATAAGAATTTTTAATTGCAATTGATTTACATTTTCACTGGTGTGGGAAATTATGGTGGGGACAGACAGTAAGAGGGGACAGACAATTATTTATTGAAAGTAGACATTGAGATTCAAAAATTAAAACTTTATAACCATTAAAACACAAAATGTCAACATCACATGTCAAACTATATAAAGTAAATATCCTTAAATCAAATTTTAAGAAGTTATCAAGCAGCATTTTTCTTACTTTGCCTATTTGTAAATTTCAGTTATTGATTAAAATGTTTTTTCATTGATTTGTGCATGTACAATGAAATTGATGTTTACCAACATTCACCAATAAAAATCTAATCCTTCCAGGATCAGATAAAATGGAGAATCTTAGGGTATGTCTACAGTGCAATTAGACACCTGTGGTGGCTCATGCCAACTGACTTAGACTTGCAGGATTCAGGCCAAGGGGCTGTTTAATTGTAGACGTTCAGGCTTGGGATGCAGCCTGAACCCTGAGACCCTCTCAGGGCCCTAGAGCACAGGCTGCAACCCAAGCTGGAATGTCTACATTGCAGTTAAACAGCCCACAAGTCAGTTGCCACAGGCCAGCTGCGAGTTAGACATACCCATAGACTAGGTCTTGTACATTGCAAAATTTCTTTTCTACGTATTAATACAAGGGTGGTCCACGTACATATATAGTTCTGATACTTGACTGCCAAGCAAACAGTTATATTCTTCCAAAGCAAGAATACTGAATGCATTCATCAGTTGTAGATGATGTAGTTTTCCGCATGTGGCCAGTAACATTTTTTAGCTAAGAGAAGTTGATTACTGAGATTTTAAAAAATGAGTCAGAAGGATATTTAGCATCCTACAGGAAAAATGGCTGGACCAAGTGGAACTTGTAGTCCTGTGATCTCATTTATGATAGTCTTTGACCTTGGACCAGAAATTTAATTATAATGAATGGAAAAAGCCATCATAAGCGTATAAAGGGACCAGGACATTTTTTCATGTATTTTTATGAAATGTCACTTATTTTCTAAATTTTCCAGGTGTCCCAGATTGATTCATGTTTCTTTTGTCATGTATGATAATGAGCACTATGACATTTTTGGCAGTGATACGTGTACATAATAATTTCTTTTGATATATATATATGAATGCTTGTTTTTAAAACAAGTGAACATATGAATGGTATACAAAACTCTTGCCAAACCTGCCACCTAAAGTCACTTGGTACCTAAGTTTCTGAGACAATTTTCAAGGTACCCAGGACCGCCAATGACCTTGTTACTCCCCGCCTCCAGGGAGAAGGAGCCATTCTTGTGACATCTGCGTGTCGGCTCCTTGGCATTGCCAGCCCTTCAGCTGCTCAAGCACTCTCCTCTGGCAGGCATGTTAACTGTAGGTACACTCAAGTCCCTTTGAATCTTTCCCCTATGATATCAAGCTCCTGACACTGGCTACTCACAGAAATTCCAGATCCGTTGCACTCAAAAGATGCAGTGTACACCTGCTTACTAGTTTTATCTTAAACCATGGCTCCTGTAAACTACACAGCACTTGTGAGTACTTATAATTAGGTCTCCATGTCTGTCATGGAGGTTGCGGAAGTCACGGATTCCATGGCTTTCCGCAAACTACGTGACTTCTGCAGCAGCCGGTGTGGCTGACCCCAGGGACAGCTGCTCAAGTGGCCCTGGGGACAACCCCACAGCCAGCCACATCGGCTGCTGCTGGAGCTGCCCTGAGGCCAGACGCATCTGCTCCTGCTTGGGTGGCCCCAGGCAGTTGGCCCCAGGGACCGCCCAAGCAGCAGCCGGTGTGGCTGGCCCCAGGGACAGCTGCTCAAGCGGCCCTGGGGACAGCCCCACAGCCAGCCACATCAGCTGTTGCTGGAGCTGCCCTGAGGCCAGACGCATCTGCTGCTGCTTGGGTGGCCCCAGGCGGTTGGCCCCAGGGACCGCCCAAGCAGCGGCCGGTGTGGCTGGCCCCAGGGACCACCTAAGCAGCCATCCCGGGGGTGGCGGGAGCAGTCACACCTCGGTGTCCCCCAGCAGCAGTCCCATGGATGGCCAGAGCAGCTGTGGATCGGCAGCTCCTGGCAGCTGGTGCTGCTGGCCCCAGGCCCACCCCCCCAAAGCAGTGGCTCCCGAGGACCCCCCAGAACAGCAGCCCCGACCCTCCCCCAGCAGTACCCCCCCGAGCAGCAGCCCTCTTAGGCCCCGCAGAGCAGCGGCTCCCCCCAGAACCCCGAGACAGTGGCCCCCCCAGCTAAGATTTAGTCATGGGTATTTATATTGCAAGTCATGGAGAGGTCATGGGCCATGAATTTTTGTTTATTTCCCATGACCTGTCCATTACTTATTAAAAATACCCATGACTAAATCGTAGCCTTACTTATAATAAAACAGGTGTAGGTTTTTTTTACGATTTACCTAGAAGTGAGAGAAAGTGATGGGAACACCTGGTGACAAAACAAAATCATAAAATGCTTATCTGGCTCTACACTTATCAATACCTATCTTTCCTATATAATAAAGTAGGCTTTTTTTCTCAAAAATCAGGCTATTGCAGATCTGGCTGGTTTGACAAAAGCCAAGATCCAAACATTCAGGAAAGCATCCCCCTCCACCAGGGGTTTTCCTGAGTGAATGAATACACAGTGCTTCTCCCTCCTCTGTATTATACTGAAAACAGTCTTTTGTTTCCATTCACAGATCGGGCAAACTCCTGTCTTGTAATGTTCCTCTTTCACCTCCAAGAGGTTTCGATCATTTATAGTTGTTTCTGATGGTTTTCAATTGATAATCTTGGGAGCGAGCAAGGCTAGGCACTTCATTGGCTAACTAGGGGTGCGGTGACAACTTTCCTTTGCCCAAATGGGCATCAATGAGACACATTATCCCTGGTGAATATTTTTCACTCTAAGTCCATAAAGCATACCTGCAATATAAATACATAATTCCTTAAATATTGCCCATACTTCCACCTCATAATGATTATGAATCTTGACAAGTTACAAGATTTCTGTAGATACCTTACATGTTACTCTTTATGGATAAATATCCTGTAAGACATGTTTGGTGTAGTGAGTTTTCCAGGTCTGAGCTGAGGGGAGTTTGCAAAGAACAGGAGACTCTTTGCCAAGGGGTTTCAGTGTCGCAGTTTCTGTCTCTGGGCTTACTCATTGCTGCCTCACTCTTGGCATCTGGACGCCTATCTCCCACCTAAGCCCCAGAGCAATTCATGAATTAGGGAAAGACAGGCATTTGGCCACCTAAGTCACATGCAGGGCCCAATGTGGTAGGTGACCTCTGGCATGCTTACCAGATCGGATGCCATTCAAAATCAAGACAGAGGAGGAGGTGATGGTGCTGTTGCACACTGTATAACTTTTAGCTCAGTGGTTAGAGCACTCACCTGGGATATGGGAGACACAGGTTCAATTTCCCCTTCTACCTAAGGTAGAGAAAGGGGGATCTCCCACCTCTCAGGAGAGTGTTCTAATCACAGAGCTAAGGGATATTCTGCTGTGAGAGCTCCCTCAATCCTATTGAAACTGTTCCCCCATGTCCATAATGAAAGAGCAGTAGTGTGCCATTTGTGTAAACCAGGGGTCGGCAACCGACGGTACGCGTGCCAAAGACGGCACGCTAGCCGATCTTTAATGGCACGCTGCTGTCTACAGCAGCGTGCCATTAAAAATCCTGCCCAGCCCAGCCCGCTCTTCTCCGCCCCCCCACTCTCTCCTTGCAAGGCAGGCAAGCTTCCCCCTCCCCCGGCCTCTTCCCCCAGCATGCAGGGATCCTGCCCCTCCTTCTCTCGCTCCCTGCGACTGATCAGCTGACGGCCCTTGCTACAGAGTGGGAGAGGGAAAAGTGGAGCCGCAGTCTGCTCCCTGCTCCGAGGACCTTGGGAAAGGGGGTGGAATCGGCATATCCGCTCCAGCCCCCTGCCATGAGCCGCTCAGGGCAGGGGGCTGGGAGCACCCCCACGACCCCAGCCCACACCCCCAACCCTCTGCCCTGACCCCTGAACCCTCCTCTCACACATCCAGCCCTCTGCCCTGACCCCTGCACCCCCCACACACCCCAGCCCCGTGCCCTGACCCCTGCACCCCCCCACACATACCCAGCCCCCTGCCCTGACTCCTGCACCCTCCTCACACACCCCTAAACCCCATGCTCTGACTCTTGCACCCCCCCACATACCCACCCCCACCTTGAACACCAAAGGGGAGCTCCTGCACACACACACACACACACACACACACACACACACACCCCTCCTACCAAATGGGAGCTGCCCAGGTAAGCGCTCCACACCCAAACCTCCTGCCCCAACCCTGAGCCCCCTCCCTCATTCTAGCTCCTGGCCAGTCCCTACACTCCAACCCCCAGCCTGATCCTTCACCCCCAGCCCTGTGCTCAGTGCACTCCCACCCTCATCTCAGTGCAGAGAGAGAGAGGAAGAGAATGGCTAGAACCAGGGAGAAGGTAGGTACCCACTCTATGTGGACAGGGCCGGGAGCCCAGACCGGCAGCGGGCTGAGCGGGGCCGGCAGCTGGGACCCTGGCTGGCAGGAGCCGGCGGACGGAACCCCAGACTGGCAGCGGGCTGAGCGGCAGCGGGCTGAGCCGCTCAGCCCACTGCTAGTCTGGGGTCCCGGCCGCCGTCCCCGCTCAGCCCGCTGCCAGCTTAGGTGAATGGAACCCCAGGCTGCCAGTGGGCTGAGCGGGCTGGCGGTATAAGATCAGCATTTTAATTTAATTTTAAATGAAGCTTCTTAAACATTTTGAAAACCTTGTTTACATATGACAATAGTTTAGTTATATAATATATAGACTTATAGAGAGAGACCATCTAAAAAAACGTTAAAATGTATTACTGGCACGCAAAACCTTAAAGTGAATAAATGAAGACTCGGCACACCACTTCTGAAAGGTTTCCGACCCCTGGTGTAAACAATGCATGCCTTGCATGTCCCAGGGCCGGCTGTGCCCAGGGGGTGATTCTGTCCACCTCCCGAATGTACATGGATGATGCCATTTTGTATGCAAGTGTAGAATTGCATGCCTAATTTAAAATGTCACAGCACATTGAAAGAATGATTGGAGCAGGGGGACTGCATCCTGGATCTCCCACCTCAGTCATTTTCTCTCTGGCACCAATGATTGTTTCACAGTGGGTAAATACTTAAGTAGTCAAGAATGGGGGAAGGGAGAATATGAATGAATGATTCTGTAGTCCAATAGTTAGGGTACCCACCTGACAGGTGGGAGACCCCTGTTCAAATCCTTTTTCCTCCTCCAGCAGAGAGAGGGAAATTGAATCCAGGTTGAATCTCACATTCCTGGTGAATTGTTAATCCCTGGCTGCCAACTCCTTACTTAGTCTCACAAGAAACCCCTTAGTTACCTAAACGGCCTGACTCCAGCCATCAGGTTCCTATTCGTGGATCACTAAGCAGAGATAGGCATCTTTCTGCTGCCCAGACTTAGGTGCCTATCTCCAAGAGAGGGTCAGGGCTTAGCACATGCACCTCTTGTCAGCATCCCCCATTGGCTGGCTTAGGTGGCTTCCTGCCTAGCATGCTGGGTTTTGTGGAGGCACCAATCTCACCTCATTCATTATATGGAGAGCCTAGGTACCTAACTTGGCTTTGTGGATTGCATTGCTGTTCTTGTAATTTTCTAGGTGCCGTGTCACTCAGGGTTGCAACACCGTAGTCCTTTCATGAATCCTACCCTTTGTGCCCATGCTTTGTTGAATTGTGATATGATTGCAGCTGTGCTGGTACAATTTAATCGCAGGGGTGCTTATTTCTTTCCTGCTGGGTCATTTACTGTTACCAGCAAATGCAAAAGATCATCCTTGTATGATCACATGCTATAGTTGAAGAAAGTAGTTTCATCCAGTTATACAGAATGCCTTACCCATTAAGCTTGCCTCTGAGTTGATTCCCCTACTTCCATGATCAGGCCATGTAATGCTATAATTGACTTATTTATACACTGAAATACTGTAGATTGACTTGTTAATGGAGATGAAATGATCTTGTTTACGAGATGACTCAGAGAATCAGGCAATGTGTACAGACATTACAGGCTCATACAGTAAAACAAAACAGTGTAGAAAGATTTAAATTCAATCCGAGTACATTTTTATTGCAGTCTGAGTATCTTTCTGTTTTTGGAAAACATTAACGTTATTCCAGACCAAGTTGCTTCCTGATTTCTAATACTAACTAATGGGACCCTCTCACAGTTTTTCTACTTCAGGTTCTCAGAAGAGCATTGCTGTATACTCAGGGTGAAATCCTAGCCCTACCACAGTCCATGAGAATTTTGCCAGTGACTTCAGTCTCACCAAAATTTCACTCTCAATCTAGGGCAATGATGGAGAAACTAGTAGGGGCCCTATTTCTACTGTTGCTCTAATTCAGTTATTCATTAAGTGCATATGCTGTTAGGACTTTTCCATCAGGATGACATTTTTACTGCAGTTAATTTAGTTTATTGTAATGACTTCATAGTTATATATTGATTTAGTTTTATTTTCTTACTTCAAGAAACAGCAGGAATTGGACTACATAATAAGAATTTAATGTCAGCTTCTGGAAGATTGATTAGGATAGACTGAGTACAAGATGTCAGTTACAGTAACCATCACAGTACTCTAAAAAAGGTTAGTGGGTGTACATTTCCTTTATTCTGTCATTCATTACTCTCCTATTCCCCTTTTTATGTTCTTTGATGGGAAGCCCAGAAAAGGGTTTGTAAAGTCTTCAAATGGTGCTGCAGGAGGACTGTTTTCACTGACAGGGAGGTAAAGTTATGCAGATCAGTAATCTAGTGTTTCTGAAGAGTGTAAAAGAGAGATTTACTGAGACAGAATAGGATAGTGCATGTGTCTGCAATTTGCAGAGAAAATCCTGCATTGTGTTTGCAAAATCTGTTGTTTTCAATTGCTGAAGCCTTTGTTTGGCAGCAAAATAAACATGACCTTTTATTTTCTTCATCCAGGGACAGGTCTTTCTAACCTGTTGCAGCAGAAGACATCAGAAGAACTCTTAAGACTGTGTATTTATCAGACTTCAGCTTCTAATTTCTCTGAGTACAATGCCAAGATCCACTCCTCATATGTCTCTTTTCTGTGGATTTCCTAAGGAGTTAGAAGTTTAGGGGGAAAGTTCTGAATTGGGAAACATGTCTGCAAATGAATCACCTCATCTAATGCAATGCTACAGTGCTAAAATGTTTTTGGTAAGTAGAAATTTAATACACTGGCACAGAGAATGTTTTTTAAGCTTCAAAGAGTAACCAACAATTTAAGTTAATAAATAATATCTAAAAACAGTAGGAAGTGGTCCTTCAATGTCAGAGAAGGACCTGAGCTATGCATTTTTATATTATATTTTAGTTTAAAACTCAGTCCACATGATTCCTTTGATTTTGTACTTGCTTTCAACTGCAATCTTTCTATAACATGTTTACAGGTTAAGACAACTTTCTGCCACTTTCTGCACACTTTGTTTTGTCAAGGCTTTAAAAATATGTAAAGACTTCTAAATATAGCATGTATTAATCAGGTGCACCACTACTAACGTTAGGGTTCATGCCCTGGGTGTCCTGCTGTTGACACAACTGATGTGATTCCTGTGACCATCTCCAGAGCTTGCTGAGTGAACACAGATATTTTGGGAGCTTAGCGATGGACCTGGAGGCTCCTCTTCTTTGTGGATCAGGAAGAAAGTGATTGCTGGGAAGAAAGAGACCTTCCCTGCATGTAGTCAGACTGGATGGTCACATTGGTCACTTCTGGCTTTATAATCCATTAATCTAGTGGTCAGGGCTATGGGCTCAGGGGCCAATGACCAGGAATGAGGCTGGGTTAGAATGTCAGGAGGTCAGAATCGAGAGTCAGGATACCAGGAGGTCAGGATCAGGAAGGCAGACTAGCAGTCCATGGCAGGGTAAGACCCAGTTTATACAGAAAACTTCCTGTTTCTTCCTCTGGCTTAAATAGGGGCTGTGACCCAATCAGGAATTTTTGGATCTCACCCAATCAGATGTAGGGACAAGTCTTGTGGCCCAGTTGGGGTTCGTGGACCCCAGTCCCAGGTGCTGTCTGTGAGCTGCTGGGTGGAGAATTGGAATGTGATGACTCCCATGACACCTATGCACCCAGGTTTGAGACCAGCAGGGCCTGACATCACCACCTCCCTCCAAGGAGTGCCCTCTGGGCCCTGTGGGTCGAGGCTTATTAGGGTGGTTCTTCTGGAAGGCTTATTGAATTAGAGCCGGTATATGAATGTATTTCCCTGGCTCCCACATATGCTCCTCAGGACCATAGCCTTCCCAGTCAATAAGGTGTAAAAGTTTACCCTGCTGGCATTTAGAAGCCAAAATCTCATGCATGACATATTCCTTGTGGCCTTATACACACACTGTCAGGGGAGACATTTGGGTCCTGTGTGGAAATGAGTTCTTAGTATAGGGTTTCAGGAGGGATATGTGGAATACCGGGTGAATCTTGAGAGATCGGGATAGGTGTAGTTCAGTGGTGACCTGATTAACTTGTCCAACTTATGCAAGGGGTCTGTTCATGCAGAGGTGCTCTTTTGAGAGCCATACTTTTTGTACCACTGAATAGGTGGGACCTGGTTGATGATGTTAGTCTGCATGTCACTTGTAGTTAGCTTTGATGAATCCTCTGCACTGAGTCTGAAGTGATGGAGTTAGGAGAGGTCATAGGTAGTTGTGGGTAGAATTCGGGTGGAACCCATCGTTGGCAGAGAGGGTTTTTTTTCCCCGTGAATGTGTGATCTGCGTTATTGTACACAAATTCCACGTAGGGTGGTAGTGCGGAGCAATCATCTTCATGGTGTTTAATATAACATTGTAGGTATTGCTCTAAAATCTGATTGACCCTTTCCATCTGGCCATTGGACTGAGGATGGTAGGTGGAGGAGTGGTGAGGCTGGACCCTCAGAAAATGTAGGGCCTCACGCCAAACTTGAGCTGTAAATTGTGACTCTGGGTGTCTCTTTGGTAGAAGGTAACCTGGTGTAGGGCACAAAATAGACCACTGTGGTCTTCCACTGTCAAGATCGTCATGAACCTGTTGGACTCAGAGAGCTCCACGATGAATTCCAATGCCATAGTGACCCAGGGTTGGGATGGAGTGTCTAGAGGTCAGAGTATACTGCAGGATTTGTGGCATGGCATCTTGGATCAAGCCACATCACAGGATGGTATGATGGCCCATATTCAGGGGCTCATTCGAGGCCACCAGAAAAGACAAGGTATCAATTGCTGAGTTTCAAAGCAACCCACGCGTCCTGGCAACTGGAGTCATGTCATAGCTGTAAGGCTGTCACTCTAGCCTGACCTGGAGGAACATAAATGCCATTATTCATGGATGTGACCCCCTCCCACGTATAATATCATTCCCTTTTGATAGCAGCTAGTTCGCTAGACAGAATTTCCGAGTCAGAGTCAGAACAAATCAGTGCAACTAGGTCCTAGCAAGGAGCAGCATTCAGGCAGTTGTGGGGCTTGAGGATGTGGGCCAGTTCCCAGCTAGGTCCATGTGGTTCAGTATCAAAGTTCTTGGACAAGGCGTCAGCCATGCTGTTTCTGGTTCTGGGGCAACATGTGATAGTGAAGCTGAACTACGAAAAGAATAGAGCCCACCAGAGCTGCCGGTGGTTTAATGTCTTTGCTGTGAGCAGATATTCCAGGTTTCTGTGTTCAGCATATAGTTGGACTAAATAGAATCATAGACTTTAAGGTCAGAAGGCACAATTATGATCGTCTAGTCTGACCTCCTGCACAACACAGGACATGGAATCTCACCCACCAACTCCTGTAACAAACCCCTAACTTATGTCTGAGCTATTGAAGTCCTCAAATTGTGGTTTAAAGACTTCAAGGTGCAGAGAATCCTCCAGCAAGTGACCCGTGCTCCATGCTGCAGAGGAAGGCGAAAAACCCCCAGGGCCTCTGCGAATCTGCCCTGGGGGAAAATTCCTTCCCGACCCCAAATATGGTGATCAGCTAAACACTGAGAATGTGGGCAAGACTCACCAGCCAGACACCCAGGAAAGAATTCTTTGTAGTAACTCAGTACCCACCCCATCTAACATCCCATCACAGGCCATTGGGCAGAGCTACCACTAGTAGTCGAAGATCAATTAATTACCAAAATTAGTCTATCCCATCATATCATCTCCTCCATAAATTTACCAAGCTTTGTCTTGAAGCCAGATATGTCTTTTGACCCCACTGCTTCCCTTGGTGAGCCCCTTCTTAATAATGTCACCACTCCTCAAAGGCTGTCTTAATGGCTAGGAGCTCCTTACCCAGGATCTCATAGTTCTCTTTGGTGCGGGTAAGCTGCTGCAAATAATAGGCACATGGGTGTAGTATTTGTTTGGGTCCGTGTTGCTGGGAGTATGGCCCTGATTGCCACACTAGAGGCAACGGCTTTTACTAGAAAGGCTCATGTGGCAGTAGACAGAAAACAATAATTAGGCTAATCCATTTCCAAAAAGCTGGAAAAGGGGGATAGTTTTGGGGTTAGGCCCTGGACTGGGATTCAGGAGTTCTGGATTAAATTCCTGCGTCTGGCACAGACTTTCCATATGATCCTGGGCAAATCATTTAATCTTACCGGCATAGTGGGAATGACACTTCCTTTCTCCCACTCTTGTCTGGGTAGGCTGGTAAGTTCTTTGGACCATATATCAGTACAGGGCCAAGTACAATGAGGCCTTGGTCTTGGTTGTGGTCTCTGGGCATCAACTTAAAAATTTAAAGCTTCTTGACATGAGAATGTATAAAATTTCCTCTGTTGGGCAATGTATCTTCATTTTTACAGGATCACCTCTCCTTTGTTGTCTGTGTCCCTACTGCCTTAAATTAAGAGACATGAGAGCTATAGGTTGGCAGACTACCACCACTGTGTAATTTGCCGGGACACTGTTAAGTAGTTACAGTCCAAAACTTGTTTTGTTAAATTTTATAGACAAAACCTTAAGTGTCAGTGAAAATTCTTGACTTCATGATAAATTAGCTTAAACATTTTTGCCATGAAATAGAAGGTTGAATTATAGTAATGCATTTAAGGAACATTCTCATCCTGTGTAAATTAGGGAATATAATAGTCATGTAAATACGGTCAAAATGATGTTCTGTGTATTGTAGTAGACATAATGTTTACTTCTGGGGGAATTCTGGGGGAATCACTGCGTGTGCCCAGAATTCATTTTCCCTGCAGATTTCTTTGCTTCCCCACAGAAAAATGGGGAAGCAAAGCAATCGGTGGGGGATGTGCACCCCTTCCCCAGCAGTCCAGGCGTGTCTGTTCGAGTGCTCGCAGCAGCTGGGGGAGATGAGTGTGGGGAAATGTTATTTACCACAGGGGGAACGGAGCTGCACATGCAACAAGAGAGGCTCTGTCCCTCTTGCTCGCTATTATGGCGCACCGGATGTGGAGCGGTAGAGCTTCAGTGTTTGGAGGTAAGCATGAGGCAGGCTCTGTCCCTGCAAGCAGAGCAGAAAATGTAGCAGCCTGCCTGCTTAATTGTTCCTATTGTTGTAAGCTGATTGTTCCCATTCTTAGTGAATTCCCCCAGGAGCATTAAAAGGTCTAAAATTGTAGGGCTCCTTTACATTGCCAGAGTGGTGTAAAGGAGCCTTATTGTAAAGTACAGTAAGGGAATCCTCAGCTAGGATGATCTATGTGCTTTCTTGTGTTTTTCCTGTGCTAGAGAGGCACAATGGGGTTAGATTACAGCTCAGGATCTATTTTACTTACCCATTAAAAAAAAGAATTTGAGGGCAAATAAAATGTTTATCGAGCAGTCAATTAAATGTCAGGACAGTCAGAACAAAGCACTTCCAAAAGTAGCCAGCCAGGATTATAACTGGAATGCAGGGTATTGGTTAGCAAGTATTTGTAACTTTCAGAGTAACAGCCGTGTTAGTCTGTATTTGCAAAAAGAAAAGGAGTACTTGTGGCACCTTATAGATTAACCAATTTATTTGAGCATAAGCTTTCGTGAGCTACAGCTCACTTCATCGGATGCATTGAGCTGTAGCTCACGAAAGCTTATGCTCACATAAGTTGGTTAGTCTCTAAGGTGCCACAAGTACTCCTTTTCTATTTGTAACTTAACTTTCGTGTGTTTAAGAAATGGTGAATAGTTATTGTGACTTTTTTCTGTATTGTTGTTTAAATAAATTACCAAAATAATTGAAACTGGCGTGCTTTATTTGAGAAAATATGCAGATATGTGATGTTCCCCTGGTGTTATCTGGACCGGTGATCTACTAGGTCACTCCAATCCTCGACTCTGGGAGCCAGCCTTACCCTGCTCTGCTGTGAGAACCTCCAGTCCTGGGCTGTTGACGCACAGCCTTTGGCATGTAAGCTGCTCCCAGTTACAGGAGTGAGCACTTTTGGCCAGCCACTTCTTGAATTGTGCAACCGAATTACACTAGCCAATATCTCCGGTCCTAGACAGAACCCCAGGAACCTCCATCTTGCAGTGTCCAGTTATGCCCACTGGATGCTGCAAGCTTATAGGAGTTCATCAATTTTGCAGTATTTCCATTTTTGGGCCCAGATTTTTAATTTTTTTTTGGTGCAGAATTTCCTGAGGAGTAAATGTTGTATTGATCTTACCTGTGCACTGTTCATTTTTCTTTCTTGATTGAATAGAATTAATTGCTGCTGTTCTTTATGCTCTGAATTATAGTGATACAAAGGAACAACACTGGGTATGTGCAACACTTCTATTCATACCCATAAATCATGTCATTTGTAGGAGAAGGAGTAGTAAGACATATCTTTGAATTTTACACGTTAATGTATACTATAGTTCATTTGAAGCATTTATAAAACAAAAATTATGACCTAGAGGATATATTTTTAGCTGAGTGAAGAGATTTGTTATTTTTTCTTAATTAAACAGGTAGTTTATGTACACTCCAATATGTGTATATATGTTGTTAAAATATCTGCTTGTCTCAATAGAATGTTTGCTGTAACTAAGGAAAGCAAAAAAGAGTCACAGAAGATTCTTGAACTCATTAATAAAATTGGGATGATTAACCAGAGGGCAGTAGGAAGGCGAAGAGAAGATGCAATCTGAAGAGCTAGATAGAAATTGTGTCTGGTAGGGCAGTTTTCTACTTTTGTTAAATGGTTCTCTAAACTATCAGGGTTTAGACACTTGTGATTTTTATAACAGAATAGATGTTGCCCAGAGGTTACTTAGGAAAATTCTTCTTAATCTCATAAACCATATGTTAGCATTACATATATAAACAGAATCTTCAAGACAGTACTACTGCATGAGACTAGAGGAAGGAATCCTGGCCCCAGTGAAGTCAATGGAAGTTTTGCAATTGACCGCAGTAGAGCCAGGATTTCACCCTTGGTATTTAGGAGGCTGTAAAATTTGGAACATTCTCTAACTATGAAGCAACATTTGAGAATATTTCTTTGAAGCTTGGTCTGAAGTTCTTCAGAGAAAGGTGTATATGCAGCAGGGTTAAAAAGACAGAATTGTCTCACCAAAAAGATATTGTTCATCCTCAATTTTCTCCTTGAACTGTAGATCTGATTAACAAATGGGATGTAATTTTCATTTTTGGACAAAGAGGAAATGAATAAGTCCTGAAAAAGCAAGGTACCAGATAACAGAGACTATGCAATGTCATTTAGAGACATTGGGCTACGTTACCTTGTTTCGCATAACTACAATAATTTAGGTGGAACTGCAAGTCTGACTCAACAACTTCTGCGCACAAACTTTTTCACAGCAGACTAACTCAGCCCTGGCAATCCAGGGGACAAATTGAGCCGCGAATGGGGAGGTGGGTATGGAGGCAGCGGGACCAGGGGCAATGGGGCACTAGGGAACGCAGCGGGGGCCAGATGTGATGGTAGGGATGATGAGCTTGGGGAACGGAGGCCAAAGCCCTGTGGCTGGAGCCTGCCACCTGCCACTCCAGGGCTGAAGCCTGACCCCACTGCCTCTGGGAAGGGGGAGAACTCACTGGCTGCCTACTCCTCCAGCTGTTGTGTCTCCAGAGAGGGGCCACTGCTTTGCCCCGCCCCCACCAATAACCGCCCAGAAGGCTGTGGCCGCAAGGAAAGCCGCTGGTGGCCGCATGTAGCCACCGTGGCTGCATTTGAGAAACGCTGCTCTAGATGCCCCAATTTGTAGATTTACAATACAGTTTTCCTGTTTTTTATGTCACCTGTCACCTTTTTCAATCAATCCATGGAAACACAAACTGTCTACATGAGGGAAAGAGTGAAACTGCTATACTCAATATTGCCAGATACACAAAGTAAACAAAATGGAGAAAAACTGAGAATTTCTGTTCTGTGATTATGTTCATTTTATAGTAATCTCTGGCGTTGCTTGTAAAAAGAATCAGACAGAGATGTGATCTTTAAGTTAACGTTGTTCCTATCAATGCATTCTCATTGTAGCTACGTTGCTCACAGCTACTGCACCCCTAACAAGATAGAGAGGGTGAGGCTCAAGCAAGAGAAGCTGCATTCACAGTTACTGAAGTGCATACATGTGTTCTTCAGGGCAACACATTCACCTGTACCTTGCCACAGCCTTAATCTCATTGAAATGACTGCAGGGCGGTTGGGGCAGGCGGGGGGGCCCAGAGTGAGAGCAGCTGGCTTCAGTAGTGTTACTGAGCATGCTCAGTACAAGCCAGGCACCATATCTGGGGAGGCACGTGATCCTGCATGTCTGTCCCTCTGCATCTCCTCTGCACTGGGGGATGGAAGGAAGGAGGACGAGAAGCATAAGGAGCTGAAGCATTTCTACCACTGAGAATAGTCATTTTCCTCAGCATGTTTGCATAGATTTGTTAGGCAGATGTCGCTTGAATCCCTCCCATCCTACCAGGATAATGAATAGGTGAACTGAGTAAGGGTTTATGCGATTGGGCCTTTTTATTTTATCTCCAATTAAGAGTATTTTAAATCTGATTTAGTTGTAAAAAAAGGAAAAAGAGGGAGCACAATCTCTCCTGAAGCTGTTTGGTACTGGGGGTGGGATTTGTACACTTTGCAGACTAATTTGATTGAATAGAATTAATTGCTGCTGTTCTTTATGCTCTGAATTATAGTGATACAAAGGAACAACACTGGGTATGTGCAACACTTCTATTCATACCCATAAATCATGTCATTTGTAGGAGAAGGAGTAGTAAGACATATCTTTGAATTTTACACGTTAATGTATACTATAGTTCATTTGAAGCATTTATAAAACAAAAATTATGACCTAGAGGATATATTTTTAGCTGAGTGAAGAGATTTGTTATTTTTTCTTAATTAAACAGGTAGTTTATGTACACTCCAATATGTGTATATATGTTGTATATGTGTATATATGTTGTATATGTGTATATATGTCAATCAAGCCCTCGGATCGCTACCCCTTCCTGCTTCTCCACGTGGGCACCAATGATACTGCCAAGAATGACCTTGAGCGGATCACTGCGGACTACGTGGCTCTGGGAAGAAGGATAAAGGAGTTTGAGGCGCAAGTGGTGTTCTCGTCCATCCTCCCCGTGGAAGAAAAAGGCCTGGGTAGGGACCGTCGAATCGTGGAAGTCAACGAATGGCTACGCAGGTGGTGTCGGAGAGAAGGCTTTGGATTCTTTGACCATGGGATGGTGTTCCATGAAGGAGGAGTGCTGGGCAGAGATGGGCTCCATCTTACGAAGAGAGGGAAGAGCATCTTTGCCAGCAGGCTGGCTAACCTAGTGAGGAGGGCTTTAAACTAGGTTCACCGGGGGAAGGAGACCAAAGCCCTGAGGTAAGTGGGAAAGTGGGATACCGGGAGGAAGCACAGGCAGAAATGTCTGTGAGGGGAGGGCTCCTGCCTCATACTGGGAATGAGGGGCGATCAACAGGTTATCTCAAGTGCTTATATACGAATGCACAAAGCCTTGGAAACAAGCAGGGAGAACTGGAGGTCCTGGTGATGTCAAGGAACTATGACGTGATTGGAATAACAGAGACTTGGTGGGATAACTCACATGACTGGAGTACTGTCATGGATGGTTATAAACTGTTCAGGAAGGACAGGCAGGGCAGAAAAGGTGGGGGAGTAGCACTGTATGTAAAGGAGCAGTATGACTGCTCAGAGCTCCGGTACGAAACTGTAGAAAAACCTGAGTGTCTCTGGATTAAGTTTAGAAGTGTGTGCAACAAGAGTGATGTAGTGGTGGGACTGCTATAGACCACCGGACCAGGGGGATGAGGTAGATGAGGCTTTCTTCCGGCAGCTCACGGAAGCTACTAGGTCGCATGCCCTGATTCTCATGGGTGACTTTAATTTTCCTGATATCTGCTGGGAGAGCAATACTGCGGTGCATAGACAATCCAGGAAGTTTTTGGAAAGCGTAGGGGACAATTTCCTGGCGCAAGTGCTAGAGGAGCCAACTAGGGGGGGCGCTTTTCTTGACCTGCTGCTCACAAACCGGGTAGAATTAGTGGGGGAAGCAAAAGTGGATGGGGATCTGGGAGGCAGTGACCATGAGTTGGTTGAGTTCAGGATCCTGACGCAGGGAAGAAAGGTAAGCAGCAGGGTACGGACCCTGGACTTCAGGAAAGCAGACTTCGACTCCCTCAGGGAACGGATGGCCAGGATCCCCTGGGGGACTAACTTGAAGGGGAAAGGAGTCCAGGAGAGCTGGCTGTATTTCAAGGAATCCCTGTTGAGGTTACAGGGACAAACCATCCCAATGAGTCGAAAGAATAGTAAATATGGCAGGCGACCAGCTTGGCTTAATGGTGAAATCCTAGCGGATCTTAAACATAAAAAAGAAGCTCACAAGAAGTGGAAGGTTGGACATATGACCAGGGAAGAGTATAAAAATATTGCTCGGGCATGTAGGAATGAAATCAGGAGGGCCAAATCGCACCTGGAGCTGCAGCTAGCGAGAGATGTCAAGAGTAACAAGAAGGGTTTTTTCAGGTATGTTGGCAACAAAAAGAAAGCCAAGGAAAGTGTGGGCCCCTTACTGAATGAGGGAGGCAACCTAGTGACAGAGGATGTGGAAAAAGCTAATGTACTCAATGCTTTTTTTGCCTCTGTTTTCACTAACAAGGTCAGCTCCCAGACTGCTGCGCTGGGCATCACAAAATGGGGAAGAGATGGCCAGCCCTCTGTGGAGATAGAGGTGGTTAGGGACTATTTAGAAAAGCTGGACGTGCACAAGTCCATGGGGCCGGACGAGTTGCATCCGAGAGTGCTGAAGGAATTGGCGGCTGTGATTGCAGAGCCATTGGCCATTATCTTTGAAAACTCGTGGCGAACTGGGGAAGTCCCGGATGACTGGAAAAAGGCTAATGTAGTGCCAATCTTTAAAAAAGGGAAGAAGGAGGATCCTGGGAACTACAGGCCAGTCAGCCTCACCTCAGTCCCTGGAAAAATCATGGAGCAGGTCCTCAAAGAATCAATCCTGATGCACTTGCATGAGAGGAAAGTGATCAGGAACAGCCAGCATGGATTCACCAAGGGAGGGTCATGCCTGACTAATCTAATCGCCTTTTATGATGAGATTACTGGTTCTGTGGATGAAGGGAAAACAGTGGATGTATTGTTTCTTGACTTTAGCAAAGCTTTTGACACGGTCTCCCACAGTATTCTTGTCAGCAAGTTAAGGAAGTATGGGCTGGATGAATGCACTATAAGGTGGGTAGAAAGCTGGCTAGATTGTCGGGCTCAACGGGTAGTGATCAATGGCTCCATGTCTAGTTGGCAGCCGGTATCAAGTGGAGTGCCCCAAGGGTCGGTCCTGGGGCCGGTTTTGTTCAATATCTTCATAAATGATCTGGAGGATGGTGTGGATTGCACTCTCAGCAAATTTGCGGATGATACTAAACTGGGAGGAGTGGTAGATACGCTGGAGGGGAGGGATAGGATACAGAAGGACCTAGACAAATTGGAGGATTGGGCCAAAAGAAATCTGATGAGGTTCAATAAGGATAAGTGCAGGACCCTGCAGTTAGGACGGAAGAATCCAATGCACCGCTACAGACTAGGGACCGAATGGCTAGGCAGCAGTTCTGTGGAAAAGGACCTAGGGGTGACAGTGGACGAGAAGCTGGATATGAGTCAGCAGTGTGCCCTTGTTGCCAAGAAGGCCAATGGCATTTTGGGATGTATAAGTAGGGGCATAGCGAGCAGATCGAGGGACGTGATCGTTCCCCTCTATTCGACATTGGTGAGGCCTCATCTGGGGTACTGTGTCCAGTTTTGGGCCCCACACTACAAGAAGGATGTGGATAAATTGGAGAGAGTCCAGCGAAGGGCAACAAAAATGATTAGGGGTCTAGAACACATGACTTATGAGGAGAGGCTGAGGGAGCTGGGGTTGTTTAGCCTGCAGAAGAGAAGAATGAGGGGGGATTTGATAGCTGCTTTCAACTACCTGAAAGGGGGTTCCAAAGAGGATGGCTCTAGACTGTTCTCAATGGTAGCAGATGATAGAACGAGGAGTAATGGTCTCAAGTTGCAGTGGGGGAAGTTTAGATTGGATATTAGGAAAAACTTTTTCACTAAGAGGGTGGTGAAACACTGGAATGCGTTACCTAGGGAGGTGGTAGAATCTCCTTCCTTAGAGGTTTTTAAGGTCAGGCTTGACAAAGCCCTGGCTGGGATGATTTAACTGGGAATTGGTCCTGCTTCGAGCAGGGGGTTGGACTAGATGACCTTCAGGGGTCCCTTCCAACCCTGATATTCTGTGATTCTGTGATTCTGTAATCCTCATGGTGTGTTGTCCCCATTGTATGGACCAGACCAGAAGCTCAAAATAAGTTTGCATTCGAACAGCCTTTATGCAATCAGAAATGCATGAATGGAATTTTAGAGGATTAAACAGTATGTGTTAATGTAATGAGAACAGCATTAAGCAGTTTTTTTTTTTTTTTTAAAAATAGGCATCTATGTCACCTCTCAAACATTACTTCACCATACTCTAGTGGAGACACTGACCGTGAGATCACACACAACACTCGTATACCATGCAGCAGGTGCAGTGAAATCACTCCTAATCTTCAGCACTTCAGTACAGGTCAGATGTGATATCTCTACTGCCTCAGGATAATGAAGAGCCTCAAGCCAGACAGTAATACCAGCCGACAAATGTAAGAATATTGATAGTAACCCAATGAAGAGTATGAGAGAGTTACAGCTACTTTTCTTCCTATAGCCTATAATGAGGGTTGATAGAAAGGAGTGAGAGAGAGGTGCAGGAGGGGGAAATTCATTTAGTTAATTTTCAAGCTAGCAAACATTTGATAGAAGGAGGGAAAGATAGGCTAAATATAGACTTCACTAAGTTGGTAGATATGCTTCCCTAGATATTTTTTAGTTTTGAGTCACATATGGTAGTAAATTCAGTTTTAAAAAAAATCAAATTACTGTGCTTCGTAAGCTGTGCTGTTCAGATTTGCAAATTGTTGGGGTTTTTTTGGGGTGGGAGGGGAACTAATTTTTGAAGCCTGCTTTTGGCAACAGCTCAGTTTTGCAATGCATATTCAATAGCCATATCTTTAGCTATGCCTATGCTTGTTACAATGTTCTCCCCCACCCCACCCCTTTTAATGCTTGGTTGATCAAAGCAGGAAATAAATTGTAAATCTGGTTCCCAAGTGAGATCAAAGCATACAGTAACGGTATAGCTCTGTCCTGTCTTCTAATAGGTCTGGGTTCATTGTCTAACAGGGAGGGTGAGATGCCTCTACTGGAGTACAGTGGAAAAGCCGGATTTCTTTTTTGTATGGTATACCCAATTAAAATGGTTGTGAACACATTTGCAAGAACTCCAAGAATTCCTCTAAGTTACAATATAGGCAACCACATATACACACTTCTCAACCATATAGAAAGTAAGGCATACACCAGACAAAGCCCCCATGACTTTGTTGCGATGTCCTGATTATAAGAATTACATTCATCCAGTCAGGAAACAGAAAGGGCATCATGTGTCTTATGTGGCCAACTAACTAATGTAACTTGAATTTAGAGTATAAAATATTAAATACTGGTGATACCCTGCACACACCTGATCCATAAGATTAAATAAGTTTTCAAAATAAATCTGAGTTAAATCAAATAATGAACAAATGAGAGGGACATCACAATCTGCATGCAGACATTCTGTGAACTGAAAAGTCTAAAATTGTTGAGTAAATTATTTGCTCACTATTATCATCGACCATTACATGTACATTTTCAAGTTGATTCCAAGTATCTCCATCAGTAATATGTTTTGTACTGTTTTCTTCAAGAATATTAGCATTGTGTTGTACGGAAGTGTAGAACTTACATATTTCAGTAAAAGAACCTTTCACTATAACAGAAAAGTACTGAAATACAATAGACTGAGTAGGGCTGAAATGTAAGATCTCTAATGGACTTCGCTAAATGTAAGAATCTGATTCTTCATTCCGGTAGAACAGTTATGTCAATGTGACTTCAGTGGAGCAGAGAGTCAGACCCTAGGGCTTTGTCTACACTAGCACTTCTGTCAGTCAAACTTATGTCAGTCAGGGGTGTGAAAAAAAACACACCCCTGACTGAAGTGCTGGTGTGGACATCGCCATGTTGGCAGGAGATGCTTTCCCACCAACATAACTATCGCTGCTCATTGCGGGGGCTTTAATCATGTTGGTGGGAGAACACTTTCCTTCCAGCATAGAGCGGCTACACAGGAGACCTTACAGCAGTGCAGCTGCAGCAGGACAGCTGTGCTGTTGTAAGGTCTATAGTGTAGACAAAGCTTAAATCTCCATATATTTTAATGAGGTCATATTTTCAAAAGGGCCTAAATCACCAGGGTGCTTTTGAAAACTGTCCCCCACTATCCCATTATTCCTATGAGTTTTTAAACTAAGAATATATTAATAGACTAGATGATATTTAAGAGTTGCTTTAAAGACTTTTGTGAGGGGTGTGGGATAGAGACAGCTGTGTATTCTAAACAGCATGACAGCTGAGAATTGTTCCCTGAGACAGAGCAGTGGACAGGGTTGTTAAAAATTGTCTTCCCCTTTTAAATAATAACATTCTTATTTTAAAAATACAAAAGTATAATTAGACAGGCCAAAAAAGAATTCAAAAAGCAACTAGCCAAAGACTCAAAAAGTAATAGCAAATTAATTTTTAAATACATCAGAGGCAGGAAGCCTGCTAAACAATCAACCAGGCCACTGCACAACCTATGTGCTAAAGGGGCACTCAAGAAAGATAAGGCCATTGCGGAGAAACATGATTTTTCTGCAACAGTCTTCACAGCAGATGTGACAGAGATTCCCACACCTGAGCCATTCTTTTTAGGTGACAAAATATGAGGAACTGTCCCACATTGAGGAACAAATTGGTAAATTATACATTAATAAGTCACCAGGAGCAGATGGTATTCACCCAAGAGTTCTGAAGGAACTCAAATATGAAATTGCAGAAC
Organism: Eretmochelys imbricata; assembly: GCF_965152235.1. Classification (NCBI taxonomy): domain Eukaryota; kingdom Metazoa; phylum Chordata; order Testudines; family Cheloniidae; genus Eretmochelys; species Eretmochelys imbricata. The sequence goes on along the minus strand of NC_135572.1, from coordinate 54,734,400 downwards.
TACTAACTGTAGTATGTAACTTATTATATAAATCAGCTTTTGTACCAGATGACTGGAGGATAGCTAATGTGACGCCAATTTTTAAAAAAGGCTCCATAGGCAATCCTGACAATTATAGGCCGATAAGCCTAACTTCAGTCAGTCCTAGGCAAATTGGTTGAAACGGTCCTAAAGAACAGAATGATCAGACACACAGATGAACGCGATTTGTTGGGGAAGAGTCAACATGGCTTTTGTAAAGGGAAATCATGCCTCACCAATCGATTAGAATTCTTTGAGGGAGGTCAGACATGTGGACAAGGGTGATCTAGTGCATATAGTGTACTAAGACTTTTAGAAAGCCTTTGACAAGGTCCCTCACCAAAGGCTCTAAAGCAAAGTAAGCTGCCATGGAATAAGAGGGAAAGTCCTCTCATGGATCAATAACTGGTTAAAAAATAGGAAACAAAGGATAGGAATAAATGGTCAGTTTTCAGACTGGAGAGAGGTAAATAATGGTGTCACCCAGAGGTCTGTACTGGAACCAGTGCTGTTCAACATATTTATACATGATCTGGAAAAGGGTAAACAGTGGGGTGACAAAATTTGCAGATGATACAAAAGGATTCAAGATAGTTAAGTTCAAAGCAGACTGCAAAGAGTTACAAAGAGATCTCACAAAATGTGACTGGGCAACAAAATGGCAGATGAAATTCGATGTTGATAAATGCAAAGTAATTCACATTGGAAAACATAATCCCAGCTATAATTACAAAATTATGAGCTCTAAATTAGCTGTTACCAATCAAGAAAGAGATCTTGGAATCACTGTGGACAGTTCTCTGAATACATCCACTCAGCGTGCAGTGGCAGTCAAAAAGCTAACAGAATGTCAGGAACCATTAGGAAAGGGATAGCTAATGTGACAGATTTCAGAGTAACAGCCGTGTTAGTCTGTATTCACAAAAAGAAAAGGAGTACTTGTGGCACCTTAGAGACTAACCAATTTATTTGAGCATAAGTTTTCATGAGCTACAGCTCACTTCATCGGATGCATGTGACAGAGAATGTCATAATGCCTCTGTATAAATCCATGATAGATGCCCAAATCTTGAATATTGCTTGCAGATCTGGTTGTCCTAGTTCAAAAACGATATATTGCAATGGGAAAGGTACAGAGAAGGGCAACAAAAATGATTAGGGGTATGGAACAGCTTCCATATGAGGGGAGATTAATAAGACTGGGACTTTTCAGTTTGGAAAAGAGATGACTAATGGGAGATATGATAGAGGCCTATACAATCATGACTGGTGTGGTGGAAGTGAATAAGGAAGTGTTATTTACTCCTTCAAATAACACAAGAACCAGGGGATTACCTAATGAAATTAATAGCAAACACACAAAGGAAGTACTTCTTCACACAAAGCACAGTCAACTTGTGGAACTCATTACCAGGGGAAGTTGTGAAGGTCAAAACTATAACAGGGTTCAAAAAAGAACTAGATAAGTTCATGGAGGCTAGGTCCATCTATGGCTATTAGACAAGAAGGGCAAGGATGCAACCCCATGCTCTGAGTGTCCCTAGCCTCTGTTTGCCAGAAGCTGGGAGTGGATGACAGGGGATGGATCACTTCATGATTGCCTGTTCTGTTCATTCCCTCTGAAGCACCTGGCATTGGCCATTGTCAGAAGACAGGATACTGGGCTAGATGGACCATTGCGCTGACTCAGTATAGCCATTCTTATATTCTTAATTTTTTAGTAATTAATAATTTAGTACATTATCTTGCCATTCAGAAGACCCAATCAGGACCAGAGCCTCATTCTGCTAGACACTGTATGAAAACATACAAAGACCTGGGGCCAAGTTTGTAAAGATATTTGGGCACCTGAGATGGTGTTTCCTCTCCATTCATAACATCTCCTGCTGGTCACTCTGGGGATTAGCTCAGTCTCTCAGCTGTCTCTCTACTCATCTTCTTAATGTATGTGGCCTCTCTTGCTCTTGCCACTTCTGGTCCATGGCTTGGCCCTCCAGCCAGGTCACTAAGTCCCTCCTCTTCAGGGGATATCAGTCTTTCCATACCAGCTGTCACCTCCAGCATCCTAACCCACTACCCAGTGGCTGGTAAGGGAACCTAGGTCCACCCTCTACACTAGGTTCCAGCCCAGGGACCCTATAACACACAGCGAAAGCCTGCACTGCCTTTGACCTTGCTGCTGTTTCCCTGGGATTTTTCCTTTCCTACCTACCTGACTCCCCTCCTTTCTGGATTCACCAGCTTTTCCACTCCCTCCTCTCAGGGAGTCTGTACAACCTGCCTTCCTACAATCTCAAACACACCTCCTACTTTCCAGGGATTGCCTGCTCTTTCCTAGCAGCCATCCCTTACCCTGTAGCCAAATATCTGACTTTCTACAGGCCAAACCTGTTCTGGCCCAGGTGAGTCCGGTCCTCTTCAATTAACTTCCTGCCTTGCAGCCTAATTAGTAGCTTGGGGCCATCTGGCCCCACCCAGCTCTTGCTGGGCCAGTATGGGGTGCACACAGTGGTGAGCTGGAGCCGGTTTGCGTGAACTGGTTGTTGAATTTTGAAGCCAGTTTAGAACCGGTTGTTAAAGGGGTGGGCAAACTCTGGCCCGTGGGCCACATGCGGCCCGCAGGACCATCCTATCTGTCCCGCCTGAGCTCTCGGCTGGGGAGGCTCCCCTGTGAATTTTTACTCACCAGGCGGCACTATGAGCCTTCATCGGCACTTTGGCGGCGGGTTCTTCAATGCCGCCGAAGACCCGGAGCGACTGAAGGACGTGCCGCCGAAGCGCTGCTGAAGACCTGGAGCAACTGAAGGAACCGGTTCTTCAGCTTCTGGCAGCTCATCACTGGGTGCATACTCCCTCATCATGCCTAAGGATGTGAATGGGTGGCTAGGCACTTTTGAAAATCCTGGTAGGCACCTATCTTCATCTTTTAGGCACCTACATACCTTTAAAAATCTTGTTCTTTGTCCTTGCTTCAAAACATTTATTATTTAATGTTGAGTATATATTTTAAAGGGAAGGGTACACTGTGCTTATTTTGGAAAATGTGCAACATTTTGGAAGAGAGATTGAACATCCTGTGCAGCAATTTACTATGTTCCTGTGTTTATGGACTATATGCATTTGTTTTGATCTCACCACATGCCTCTGCTTACCAATATAACAGCTTGTTCATGAAACACATTACATTGTAAATGCTAATGTTCTGAAGGAGAAATGATTTAGATGGAAAACTTTACACTATTGTATGTTACTCTAAATTATTTCATTTCCTCTACAGAGGGGCCAAACTCCATTTCTAAATTGAATTTACCCTTTCATTTTTGTGTCTGATTAGATGAGTGATCAGAAAAATTTCATTTTTTTCCTTCCATTCTCGTTCTGTTTTCTGTGCAGTTGAAATATGATTCTACAGCTAGAGAGATTTGGTAACTGCTCCTCGTAATCGTGACCTAAAGCAAATCTAGAGCCAAACATGGCATAGCTAACAGTACCATCCGTTCACTGAGGAGTAGATTGTGCATCCTTTCCTTAAGCTGGTAGTGGGGTTTCCAACATGAGTAAGTGCTCACTGAGGAAAGTAAGGGCTGTACAAGCTAGCTCCAAACTAAGTAGCAGTTTATAGTATTGTTATTCAGAAAGTTCCTTGGCCATTTTGACATTGGAAAGGAGTATATAAAGTGGATATAGCCTATTTAAACATTTGTAAGTGTTATGTATTCATAGGCATTAAAATTACTCCCTCTTGTGCTTGTGCCTGATCTTATTCCATTCATTGTGAGTTTCCCCTGGAGACAACACCCTGATGTACAATGAATGGACACTAAATCCTTGGGCCAGTTTTCACATCTTGTTCAGAGTAATTCAGTTCATAACCTATATGCCAACTTTTTTTCCCTTCCATATTAGGAGCCGAGATTAAATGTCCAGAGAGAATGAAATTCCCCAGTTCTACTTGGGATTCCCAAACATGCCTACATGTAAGTGGACAGGGCTGTGTGTTTAACTACTATAAAATTTATCCAATGATATTACTCCAACTACAGGGCAAAAACATGTATTTCTTCTTGTAAGCAAGGATCTTTAGCTGGAAATTTTGGGAAAGGGATTAATTTTATGTGGACATGATTTTAATTCTAACCTTTTTGGATTAAACCAAAACATATGAATCACCCTGAGGATATTTTTAGTACATTTTAATCAAACATAGTATGTGCCTTTTGATATGAATTTTAATGAAACATGCTGTATTATGGATTCTTCACATTACTACAAACTGTGTTTTCTGCATGGTAACTTCTCTGATAGCCAGAAGAGCTGACCATCTATATAAACCATGCTACTAGCAAAGGAAAACATTGGGTCAGGGGATATAACAAAGAAATATTTACCTACTGGATTAAGTGTAGACTACACATAACAAAGGGGGTGGGGGAGGGAAGCAGATTTGTGCTAATTGGACCTAATTCCTTCCAACCACTCATTTCCCAAAGCAAGCCTCATCTACAATGCAGTGCCACAGTCCATTGTAGTGAATATTCATTTAAATATACAGACTAGTTAAATCAACTATCTGCATAACAAGATTGTGGCTTTAGTCTGACTGAATTGTATGTTCTGTTTACAGATAGTTCAACTGGAAAAGCAATTGATTACATGCATCTTGTCTGATAAAATGAGACTGTGGCAACCTGAACTTTGGGTCTTGCGTAGCTGTATATTTCTGTTATGAACAGACACAACCAAAACAAAGTGCAGGACAATGGCTCAAGGGTGGGGAAAACGATATAGCATAATGATGCAAAATTTTAAAAAGTTGAATGCCTTAAGATGCAATTTGGTTTTTTTTTTTTTTTTACTCGACTTGAGTGGTAAAGATTTAACAAGAGGAACTGGATTTCCATTCTGTCATCTCAGACATCCAGTTGTATCCTCCCCCTCAACTAGAGGCTGGCTTCACTGGCAGATATCCTAAGGACTCAATGAGCTTGGCAGGATAGTGATGCAATTTTTGAATTGTTAGAGAACAGTACCATCAACAGTACCATGTGGGTTAGGCACACATATGGTTTCCTTCAAATCATGCATTTCTCACAAATAGAAGACTGGTGTCTAAAAGTACCCAGGACTCACACTGTAGAGGGCTTTATAGACTGAAACTAACATCTTAATTTACAACTAGAAACTGGTAGTCAGTGCAGACTATGGAGCACAAATGTTATATGCTCCCTGTTTGAAAATGGGGACCCACATCTTGTGCTGCCTAAAACTTCAAAATGGTCTTTGGATGTAGCCTAAAGTAGAACCCATCATGGTAAGCCAAGCTGGAGGTGAGAAAGGCATAGCTAAGGTGACCATGTATCCCGAAGGGAAAATGGGACACCACATAAGGTTGGCCTGAGTCATTCGCCTGAGCCCCTCACCTCCCCTCTGCAGGGCTAGCATCGCTGCTCGCCCGAGCCCTGCCTGTCCCCCGCCCAAGCAGGGCTGGCATCGCTGCTCGCCCGAGCCCTGCCTGTCCCCCGCCCAAGCAGGGCTGGCATCGCTGCTCGCCCGAGCCCTGCCTGTCCCCCGCCCAAGCAGGGCTGGCATCGCTGCTCGCCCGAGCCCTGCCTGTCCCCTGCCCAAGCAGGGCTGGCATCGCTGCTCTCCCCGCATGTACCTCCGCACCCCATTATTTAGACAAAAGTGGGTATATGTCCCATTTGCTCTTGCCAATTGATCAAGCCTGAATTATACATTACACAGCAATGAAATAATAGGACATTTTAACTATCCAAAAGAGACCCCTGAAGGCAGACTGTTAGGATGTAGATATTCAGGCCTGCCTGTAAAGGCCTATACTTTAAGAATGTAGGTATATGTTTATCATTTAGCTAGTAATAGAGGTATACAAGAAAGAATCTGTGTAAGGGCCTTCTATCACTGTGACAGTCTGAGGCCCTGTTCTTAGGCTAAGGCCTTTGGCTAAGCAGCAGAGGCAGCCATAAGCTGGGAAGCGACCGGTCACCTCTTCACATTCCAAACTAGTCAATATGGGGCTGTTAGCAAGGTGATCCGATCTATCACCTCCAGAGAAAGGGAAGAGCCTAGAAGATGTAAAAGGAAATATAGGTTGATAGTTTTCTGTCTGGTAAGAACTGGGAGGAGTGGTAGATATGCTGGAGGGGAGGGATAGGATACAGAAGGACCTAGACAAATTGGAGGATTGAGCCAAAAGAAATCTGATGAGGTTCAATAAGGATAAGTGCAGGGTCCTGCACTTAGGACGGAAGAATCCAATGCACCGCTACAGACTAGGGGCCGAATGGCTAGGCAGCAGTTCTGCGGAAAAGGACCTAGGGGTGACAGTGGACGAGAAGCTGGATATGAGTCAGCAGTGTGCCCTTGTTGCCAAGAAGGCCAATGGCATTTTGGGATGTATAAGTAGGGGTATAGCGAGCAGATCGAGGGACGTGATCGTTCCCCTCTATTTGACATTGGTGAGACCTCATCTGGAGTACTGTGTCCAGTTTTGGGCCCCACACTACAAGAAGGATGTGGATAAATTGGAGAGAGTCCAGCGAAGGGCAACAAAAATGATTAGGGGTCTAGAACACATGACTTACGAGGAGAGGCTGAGGGAGCTGGGATTGTTTAGTCTGCAGAAGAGAAGAATGAGGGGGGATTTGATAGCTGCTTTCAACTACCTGAAAGGGGGTTCCAAAGAGGATGGCTCTAGACTGTTCTCAATGGTAGCAGATGACAGAACGAGGAGTAATGGTCTCAAGTTGCAGTGGGAGAGGTTTAGATTGGATATTAGGAAAAACTTTTTCACTATGAGGGTGGTGAAACACTGGAATGCGTTACCTAGGGAGGTGGTAGAATCTCCTTCCTTAGAAGTTTTTAAGGTCAGGCTTGACAAAGCCCTGGCTGGGATGATTTAACTGGGAATTGGTCCTGCTTCGAGCAGGGGGTTGGACTAGATGACCTTCAGGGGTCCCTTCCAACCCAGATATTCTATGATTCTAACTCACTTATCAACAGACACAGCTGGGAAACCCTTATGTCTTTATAGATGTAGTTGTGAAATCCTCACTTCTGTATTGTTTTGCCCACTTTGCTATTGTTTATTTGCATGGTCTCTGTCTGGTTCCTGTCTGCTGTATAATTAATTTTGCTGGGTGTAAACTAATTAAGGTGGTGGGATATAACTAGTTAGCTAATCATGTTACAATATGTTAGGATTGGTTAGGTAAATTTCAGTAGAATGATTGGTTAAGGTATAGCTAAGAATATTACTATATAAATTAGGGGCAAACAGGAAGTAAGTTGGGATTTGAAAATAAGGAAAAAGGAACTTGGATTTAAGCTTACTGGAAGTTCACCCCAATAAACATCAAATGGTTTGCACCTTCGGACTTCGGGTATTGTTGCTCTGTTCATGCAAGAAGAACCAGGGAAGTGGAAGAGTGAAGGAATAAGCTCTCTAACACAGACGTGCACTTTCTGAACACTACCCTCTGGGTCTTTAGACATACACAGATGTGTTGTTGGAATAAGTGATCAGCCAAACCACAGCCAGTGCCAATTCGCAGTTATATATTTTATATGTCCCTTCTTGTGGAAAACACTGTTGAGGTGTTAGTGGGGAAAAAAAGGAAGACAAATGTGTACACCCATGCCCAGCGAATTCCTAGTAGAAGTTTGATGCACCCAGCCTTAAGCTTATTAGATCTACCCTCTTACCAAGACTATTAACAATTCTAACACATTTCCTGTATGACCCACTGCTCGGCTTCTGAGACATCCTGTCATTTTAGAGTCCTCCTTAATGCACCTGAAATAAACAAGATAGTAATTTCTTGCGATGTCATTGTATTGCTCAATAAAACGTCAAAATAAAGAGCAAGTGCTGGCATTTCAATAGAAAGAGGAACAAGTAATCCTTTTTGTGGTTATTTTATGGAGCTGTGGGATGGGGGACATCAGACAATGTTGGAAGGAGGAGCATTCTAAAATTTGAGAAGTTGAAGGGGGTATAACAAGACTGAGGGGAAGCCGTTGGCCTTCCTGAGATTTATTTATTTATTATTGTGATGGTTCTAAGCTAAGCTACTTACTGAACTTTGGAAGGCATAGCATATTACCGGCTAAAACTGCACACAACATTCTCCATCTGTCTTCACGTCACACCACGCCAAAAGGGCTTTAAAGCATGGCTTCATGTTTGGCTATGTTAGGAGATGATGCGTTTTCATACTAAACTGTGTTAAAATGCTCAGATACAACATCAGCAGTTTTTCAAACTAATATATCAAGTGCCTGAAATGTAAAATAACTGAGGGCAAACAACCCTTTTCTCTCAACATAGCCAATTCCAGTCTCCCATTCTAGGCTGTGGAACTTGAATCTGGTTGCAGTGATCTTCTGAATCATAATCAGCGGCTGTGGCTTTTACTGTCACTTTAGTTTTTTTTAATGTCATTCTATAGTCTCAAGGTACAAGTTTACTACTATACAGATTACTTTCATATAGTTAATTATGTCCCTAGTTGAGCTTTTTAAACTTGGGAGTTGTCCAGTTTATTAATTCTTATGTAAAGTGGTAGGGGAAATAGCTTTAAAATTATTTGCTTTATTTTAGTGTTTTAATTTAGTTAGTATATGCCAATGCTGCCAGCCATTACTGCCTGTTTCTCTGACACACACCTCTGCGCTTTCTCCCATGCCACCTCCTTATGTGAGGCCCAGCCTCCCATATAAAGCCACGCCCTTATCTTCCGTCAGATGCCTCCTTTAGACTCATGTCTGCTTTGATGTCTATAGAAGAGTCAGCTGATAATTAGCTACACTTTCATTTCCATCTGAAGCCAAGATATACTGAGGCATGCAAAAAGGAAATCAATTTAAAATAAGTTCATTTCTGACCTCTTTGAACTTCAAAAAATGGGTTTTGGTCTGTTCTTATTTTATCCAAATTGGTTCTCCCATCCCTACTCACCTTATCTTCAATTTCAGCAGTTCTACTGGCTGTTGGAAAAGCTTTCTCTCCCTCCTCTCCAGTCAGCCTTATCTGCAGAATTATTACTCTTTTTTCACTCTTATTTTATATTTGCTCTTTAATGGATGTTTTGAGATGTGCACTGAGGAACTAACCTAAGGGGAAACTGTAGTAAGGGTTCTTGTGAACCCTAACGGGATTTAATCACAAGAGTTCAAGAAACTATGGCTCACAGTGTCATGACGCACTATGCTCAGGAACATTGCCTACATCTTCTGCAAACTGAAGGACCATATATTTAAGCCTAGATTCATCCTGTTATGTATGTGTCAATTGGGTGAGTATGGTAGGTGCACCATAATTTAGGAGAAAGTTAAACAGTGCTTCCACAGCCCAGACCTAAGACTTATTACATTAACTCCCGTATCTAGCTTAATGAGAATTAGATTTTATGCACTAGCTACTTTTTGGGGTAAGAAATATGAAGGACAACAAAAGCATCAGTTACAGTCATAATATTGCTATTTATAGTGCAACAAAATTTTCTTTAAAATGTAACTCTTTCTATGTAAGAGGCTTAAATATTGGTACATTTTAGCATTACAAAGTCACTCACTTCAGGTGTGTTTCTATTGGGGTCCTGCAGAGAACAGTTCTTGGCCCTACCCTATTTGCCATTTTTATCAATGACCTGGAAGAAAACAAAATCATCACCAATAAATTTTGCAGACAGCACAAAAATTAGGGGAGAGTGGCAATTAATGAGAGCTGGTCACTGATACAGAGTGATCTGGATCACTTGGTAAACTGGACGCAAGCAAACAATGTTTTAATATGGCTAAAGTAAATGTATACATGTAGGAACAAGGAATGTATCCCTACTTACAGGATGGAAGACTCTATCCTGTGAAGCAGTGACTGAAAGATTTGGAAATCATGGTTGATAAACAACTGAACATGAGCTCCCAATGCAACATTGTGGTGAAAAGAGCTAATGTGATCTTTGGATGCGTGAACAGGGAAATCTCGAGTAGGAGTAGAGAAGTTATTTTTTCTGTATTTGGCACTAGTGTGACCACTACTGGAATACTAAAAGAAAAAGAGTACTTGTGGCACCTTAGAGACTAACCAATTTATTTGAGCATAAGCTTTTGTGAGCTACAGCTCACTTCATCGGATGCAAGTGCAAGCTGTAGCTCATGAAAGCTTATGCTCAAATAAATTGGTTAGTCTCTAAGGTGCTACAAGTTCTCTTTTTCTTTTTGCGAATACAGACTAACACAGCTGCTACTCTGAATACTGGAATACTGTGTCTGGTTCTGGTGTCCACAATTCAAGAAGGATGTTGATAGATTGGAGAGGGTTCAAAAAAGAGCCACAAGGATGGTTAAAGGGGGGAGGGATAGCTCAGTGGTTTGAGCATTGGCCTGTTAAACCCAGGGTTGTGAGCTCAATCCTTGAGGGGGCCATTTAGGGATCAGGGGCAAAAATTGGGGATTGGTCCTGCTTTGAGTAAGGGGTTGGACTAGATGACCTCCTGAGGTCCCTTCCAGCCCTGATATTCTATGATTCATTATAGTGATAAATTCAAGGTGCTCAATCTATTTAGTTTAAGAAAAGAAAAGATTAAGATCACAATCTAAGTACCTACATGGGGAACAGAAAATTGATAATGGACTCTTCAGTGTAGCAGACAAATGTATAACATTTCAGGAAGGTTGTGGACAAACTGGAAAAAGTCCAGAGTAGAGCGACAAAAATGATTAAAGGTCTAACAAACATGACCTATGAGGGAAGATTGAAAAAATTGGGTTTGTTTAGTTGATTCTCCAACAGGCAATTTTTTAAATCAAGATTAGATGTTTTGCTAAAAGATAGCGGTTCAAAAGGAATTATTTTGGGGGAAATACTCTGGCCTGTGTTATATTTAGGTCAGATTAGAGATGATCAAAATGGTCCCTTCTAGCCTTGGATTCTATGAAGCCCTGCCAGTGGTGGACTCTCAGACTCCATCCTCTCTGATTGTCTTCTATAGTAATCAACAATAATGGAATGGTTTCAAAGAGCAGGATCCTCCCTGGCTGACTGAAGGAGAGTGGCCCACTGGATTAAACATCTCATTATCTCCAAACTGAGATTGGGGGTGAGATTTCAGAGGACCTCACCTCAACAATTCTTGGTGATAATAGACACCCCCATGATGGCCCGGGGCATCATGGAGTCCATAAAAGATTTGTTTATACTGTATATGGAGGCACCACAACTGGCTGGACCAAATTGTTGGACCTCACAGACTACCCAGTATAACATCTCTCATTCCATTACAAGAGCATGTCATGGGGTTCATATTTCTCATCTGTTTTCTGACCCTTCTCAAGAATAACAAGATTACTGAAAATTAAGATGTATTTGCCCTTCCTTTGGAATTGCCTTCACTCAGTAGGTGGAGTCTCAGGTAAACTAAAGGGGATACCTGGCTATTGTCTGGATCTTTATATTCTTCTAGCATAGTATTTTCTTCATGAGAAATCTTCTAGCCCTGACCCTAGCTTGTCACTCTCAAAACTTTGTCCCATACCGCACTTAAATCTATGAGAACCACAACTGGTTAGTCTCTAAGGTGCCACAAGTACTCCTTTTCTTTTTGAGAATACAGACTAACACGGCTGCTACTCTGAAACAAAAGGTGATGTGATTATAGTCTTATAGTTCTCCTGCTGTGGTCAAGCTGTGGAGATCATCCTTCCTCTTCTCTTGAATTATAGTCCTCTTCGTACATTCCCTGTGGGATCTTTGAGAAGCTCTCTGAATCACCATTCTGGATCCCAACCTTTCATTGGATGTCAAAACGAAACGGTGCCAGCAATTAATGGCTCACTGCATCTGACTTGACTATAGTGAGAACTTATATTAGTGAACTGTTGTCAGTGGTTACTTCAAATCCTACACCATATAAGATAGATAGACATGAAATTTCTCTCCCCATTTCTGTGCAAGAAATTGAACTTTTGGACAATACAATTTCTCACTTCAGATCAGTCCATGGCTTACATTTACAAACTTACTTTTTTGGATCTGACAGAAATGCTGCTTCCAATCTTAGGAAACTTGCCTCAGTATGCAGGATAAGGCAACTTCCAAATGCCTGTGCTAGTATAGAGATTAACTTAGTTTACCAGGTATTTACTGAAAGCCTGCTAGCATTCCACTGTCCAGAAACCTATGATATCTTTCTTGATGTGCTTCCTCAGGCCTTTTTCTTTTGTTTTACAGCTTAGTCCCTCCAGCAGGGCATTCAGTGGTTCTGCAATGGCAGAGGACTTCAGGGCAAAATACAGGTAATGTCTGGCAAATCCCAAGAAAGAGAGTAGATCCTGGACATAATAAACTGTAGCCGTTCCTCTGTCACAGCTGTTTTATTTATCCTGTCTTCTGAGTTTGTGTGTTCCAAAAACTTGACAGATCTTTGAAACAGTTTGCATTTTGAAGGGGAGAAGTTCAGCACATGATCAGGTAGTTGCTTCACTAGGTGACCCATATGTTCCTCCACTATTGAGAGGGTGAGTCACTTCAGGAGGTAACTGCATCTTTAAGACTCATGACTTACTTCATCATGTTTTGGAAGACAATTAGGGTTATCTGTCAATACCTGGGGCTTCCTCTTGAATTATTGGATCCCCACAGGTGTAGATAAGTCTGTCCTTGCATACTCTTTCTCCACTTTCACATAGTAGTAAGTCACCCTTTAAATTCTGGGCAGAAAACCATAAGAATGACCGTATTGGTCAGACCAATGGTCCATTTAGCCTACTATCCTGTCTTGTGACAGTGGCCCATGCCAGATGGGAACTGTTGGGAACAAGAAACCATGGCAAATACCTCCTCTATTCATGGAAATGGATAGGCATCTTTATAAGTCAAGTCAAATGATAAAGCATGTAGTAGTCCATAACCATTTAAAGAGAGTTCTTTACCTACCTATTTCTTTCAGAGAATTGCTACTGGTGATGTATAAAGACTGTCAGGCTCTTCAGTGATTAATTTGACCATTAGTTCATACAGATGTTGAATGCAAATCCTCAAAAACTACTTCTTCTGGCTTTATGTCTGAAAGGACTGTCATCCTCCAGCCAGATTTTATTGGTAACCCAAAGATATGTTCACAATACAGGTCATACCTGGAGAAGGAATTCTCAAATTCCTCAGAGACCCTTTTTTCAATGTATTTTCTCTCCAGTTTATCTGGAGTTGCCTCATCAAAGTCTAGGTGCAAAGATGGTACTTCAATAACCCTCTCTTGCATTTGAACAACTCCAGTTGGCTCGTGTGACAGTTACCTTCTGGGGATATTGTTGTCATATGATCTCTTTGGAACAAGTTCTGTGGCTGCAGTTGACTTTGGGAAATCCACAAAAGTAGGGTTTGGAGCATAGTCTCCCAGAGAAAGAATTATCTATCTGTCCAGTCTGCTGGCATATGGATACTGCCCTTCTGTAACAGGGTGCCTGTTGCACCCCTGTGTATCCACCCCTTAGCCCCGCTCCTTATAGACTCAGGGACACTCCAAGCTGGTGCAACTCCCATGCTCTTTATTTGTGTCCGTTTCCCACCACCAGTTTCCTATTATGTACTGGCTATTTACAATGGCTTGGCCTAACACAGGCTTGGTCAGCAACAGAGTAGCATGCTATGCTATGCTACGCTCCGCTCCGCTCCGCTCCGCTCTGCTCTGCTCCGCTCCGCTCCGCTCCTGGTCCCCACCCCTTCTTCCATTTCCTCCCAGCCTTTTAGCTCCTGCTAATGAGGCTAGCAGGTGCAGGCAGTTCCCAGGCAAGCACTGGCTATTTATCCAGCTCCAATCCATTCCCCCTGATTGGGGCTAGGATGGCAGGAGCTGATTAAGGGCTTTCCTAGCAGCACCCTGCCACACCTTCCCTTCCTCAGTTTCCTCACATCTTCAGTTGTGGTATAAAGTTTGGCCCTTTGATGGTTCTGCATTATAGGACAGATTTACAGAAATGAAGCACAAAAGTCCTCTGCTTCTCGAGGTGTTCCTTTGTCTGAACACTAATCTGTCTTGCTACACAGTAGGGCCAAGAAAGGGCCCAGAGCTTTTCCTTCTATGACTGCTGTATGTGCTCAGCAAAATGACAGACTCACTGGGAATAAAAGGGTAGCTGCATTGTGTGAGAGGTGGGAGCAGGACAACCCCGCTACTGAATAGGTTGGCTTGTTTCACAGCTAGAGCCACAGATATTTTCAACAGGATAGAGCTTTAAGTGCATTAGTTAGCCCTTTGATTCTGAGAGAATAAAAGATACAAAGAAATTGTAAGAAAGTCACACCCCCTCCTATCAGATTTGAACACACTGGATTTGCAATATAAATCATTAGGCTGCACACAATCTTTCATTAGAATCCATGGGAGAGGAGATTATTTTTTGCAATAGGAACATACTGTAGTGAAAATTACAAGTAAAAATTAAAACAACTGATGGATAAAGTGTGCAAGCCAAATCTCTTTCCTTGATTGTACCAAGAACTGAACATATGAAATTTCAGGCAAACCAGATTTAAATTCATGTATGTTTACCTTTTTGCAGTAAAAAATATAACACCAAGAATTTTCCTATAATGTAACTACCTATTTCTCTGTGAATACGGCACATACAAGAATCTTTTTAAAATATGATGTTAAAATGCTTATTATGATTGCATAGAGGCACAGAGAATACAGTCCTCAGGGTGTTGCCCAGGTTTCGCCACCATATTTGATCTTTTATAGACAATGCGCATGATTCACCACTGTGCTACTCCATTGATTTCAATGGAGTTACGTTGGTGTAAAACTAGAAGAACACAGTGGTGAATCGGGCCCCATAATACCAATGCATTATTTCTAACATGGTTTGAGTCACTACCCTGATGCAGTATCATTTGCCTTGGAGTTTGTTAAAGAAAATTAAATGCTGGCATTTCATTTCACAATCTCTACTCTAGATTTTAACTGGTGGCATGGATCGCATTGAGCTTGCTTGCAGTATCTCAATGAACCAGCTCTTTCCTGTGATGCCTGAATCTTGTACACCAGAATCCAAGCTTTCATTTATAGAAAAATAAGTTTTTTGATTATGATAACTACAGCTGATTGGAAAGTGATGGTGGTGGGGATTGTTTAATGAAGAGTTGACAAACTTTTGTTTCCATTCTTTTGTTGAGATTAAAAAAAAACATGTTAATGCCACTTCCTAGTGTTCTTCCAAATTAAGAAATTGCATTAAAAAAATCTATTCCTGGGGCAAATTCCTGTTATTCATAGAGACACCCACGGGAGGGGAAGAGGAAGGCAGGAAAACTCTTAGGGAGGAACACCTTCTGAGTTTCTTGTAGAATATCCCCTTTAAGAGAAGGTATTTAGAAAGCCATAGAGTTCTCTGGGAGAGAGGTCTCCCAAATATGTGGAGTAAGAAATAGGGCAAATTTTCAACTTTATTGAAATCCTGCCCACATCGATGTCATTGGCAAAATATCCACTGATGTCAGTGGGGGCAGGAATTCACCCTGTGAATACTGTTCGATATGTTCAATAAGGTATGTTTTCGGACAAGACAGCCATTATTCTAATTGTAAGAGATAAGCAATTCAAATATTTATGATTTTAAAGCATTGTTTCAAATCTTTAATTCCTTCTAGGCTTTCCAATGAAAACAAGTCAATTAGTGTATTTTTAATGCGTTTATTGCTCCAGACAATGCACTGTAAATGTTTCTGCGCTTGAATGCATTTTGGTTATAATTAGAGAAATGCCAAGTGAAAACATGCTGGAGAAAGAAACACTCACTGAGAAATATTGCATCCCCTCAGAACTTGTTTTTGTTTCATCTTTGCTGCAAAAATAATCTCTCTCTAATAGGTATTCCTATTAACTTCCAACTACTCTTTGTCTACGTCTCTCATGGCCAAGTCGGTCACAGGGATGTCATTTTTCATAATGTTTCAATGGGTCTTTTTTTACCTGGTGGTGCCCATCTCTTCCCTAGAACCTCTTACAGATGGGGAACTGAGGTACAGGGAGCTAAGTGATTTGCCCAAGGTCATCCAGGACATTCATTGCCAAGCAAGGAATAGAACCTAGGTCTCCTCTGTCCCACGCCAGTACCCCCAACTACTGGGTCATCCTTCCTCCCCTTAAACTGTGCATATAGAGCTAGTTTTAGCATTTATAATATTCAGCACTAATGCAAGGAACATACAGACTGGTATCCTGCAAGACATTGGCTTCAGCAGTTAGCATAAGGCTTGAGGCCTATGAACTTTGGCACAGATTAATGGCCCAACGGTCACCCCTAAATTTTGGAGAACTGGGAATAGAGTGTTTAAGGGGGAAGTTTATCCATAACGACACCTGCCAACCCCAGGAACATGAACTAACACCAGCTTTTGCATATTTTAGGGTAGGAACATCTGCAAATGTGTGACCACAAGAGTGACATGACGTATCTGATAATAAATTGAGATAATTAATATCCCAACCTATAGAAGAAGGGCACCCCAACATTAGTAGGGTGAGGAAATACAAATAAGGAACAGTGGAGACACCCCTACTAAATATGCATTAGGAATAGTGGTGCCAGTGTAACATATTATAAAAATTTTAGCCCAACCTGTGTGCAGGGGGGAGAGACATATAGCCCATGAGAGGTGCCAGGATGATGGCCATTGGTGACGATGAGGAAGGTGATGGTGGTAAGGAAGATAACAGCTAACATATCAGGTTATTCTCAAGGGATGGTGTGAGTATATGGATGTTCAGATGTACATTTTGTATTACCTCTATCTACCTTGCTGGGTTAGAGTGTTTGTGATTTTGCTAAATGCATTAATAAACTATTATAAATACATAAGAACGACTATATTGGATCAGACCAAAGCTCCATGGAGCCCAGTATCCTGTCTTCCAACAGTGGCCAATGCCAGGTGCTTCCGATGGAATGAACAGAACAGGTAATCATCAAGTGATCCATCCCCTGTCGCCCATTCCCAGCTTCTGGCAAACAGAGGCTAGGGACACCATCCCTGCCCATCCTAGCTAATAGCCATTGATGGACCTATCCTCCATGAACTTATCTAGTTCTTTTTTGTGCCTTGTTACAGTCTTCCTATACAGTATTCCTAAAGTGTGAGTGTCGCAAATGTGCACATCAGGGTTCCCAGCTGAACACTGGTTTTAATAATACTGGCCTGATCTTGGGACAAGAACCTGTCAAACCTCAGAGTGATAACTGGGAATTCGTATGTAATCAATATAGTTAATACACAATCCATAGATCAGGCTACAAAACTATCCCTCTCAAACTGATAATTTCAGTGTCAGTTCCCTGAGATTAAAATTGCATTGATTTTCCACAAGATGGCAATGTAAGAATCACAGTAATGGCATTTTAATTAATAGAATCCATTTAATTTATACTTTAAATATGTCAATTGGGTATGCATATTCATAGACGTGATACCTTCTAGGTTGCAGTGTGCTATTGATTTCTGTTTAAATAACTATAATGTACAAAGTGATATGCTGGCTGCAAATAAATGATTCTGTTGACCAGCCTATCACTTACACAATTAATCAAAACGAAATTCTAACAAACACCTTGCACCCTGAAAGTTAGACTAAGTTACCTTTGCGGAATCTTCAGAATCATTTAGAAATACAGACTAATCAAACATTTAAATTTTATAAACAGAGAACTGAAGATCATTAATAATGTTTCCTTAAGTTAGGTAAAGCATTATTTTGCAGTAGACTTCTAGCCCAGTATTTAAAAATCAAAATGATCTTTCAATTTTAAGTTACCAGGTCTTTGTTTATTTATCTCACTATATTACATACCAACAGCTGTTACTGGTTTTATTCATAAACATGCCCTGTACAAAATCAGAAATTAAGAACTGACCGAAATCTCTGTCCCAAACTCAAACCAGTCCTCATTTGTGCAGATCTAAGAATCAGGACTATCCCTACCCATACGCAAACTACGCAGCTGCGTAGGGCACCAAATTTCCTGGTGCCCTATGCAGCTGCCTGCTGCATCCAACTCCAACGGCCAGCCTGATCCCCCGGACGGCTGAGCCGGCCCGTCATGGGCTGCACACAGCAGGGCCCAGGAAAGCTGCCTCTGCCCTTGCCCCACCCCTTCCCCTCAGCCCCGCCCTGCCTCTTCCCACCCTTGTAAGGGGACTGTTGCCCCCTTACTAACATTCAGTGGGGGTGTTTTGGTTGGCTAGCTCCCAGTACCAAAAGAAAGAGGAAGGGTCAATGGAAAATGAGGACCCTGAGGCTGACAGTCCCTCGGAACAATGGGGAGAGGCCAATGCTTCAGGTCAGCCTGAATGACAGGGCGGGCAGGCTAATCAGGGAGTCAGGAGGCCGGGGGGCTCCTGTCCTCCATGTGAGCTGGAATTGCCTGGGTCAGACAGAGTGGGGCTGAGCTAAGGAGAAGTAGGGGCCCAAGCTGAGCTGGGAGCAGAGCCGTGCCAGATCCACAGGGACCAGAAAAGCAGCCCGGGAAGCAGGTCAGAGTTGGGAGCAGTCACAGAAGCAGCCCAGGGAGAGCAGATCCTGTGCTGGGAGCAGAGCTGCAGCCACAGAGCCAGGGGTGGTGAGCAACTGGGACCAGCAAGGGAGAACCCTGGGGAAAGGGCCCAGTGCAGAAAGACACCCCCAGCCAAGGGTCCTTGCAGGCCAGACTGGGAGGGGGAACTTAACGCAACGGGGGGCTGACTCTGGGAAGAAGGGTCCCACCACCCAAAGCCTGGAGGTGTGTGGCCATCACCGTTGCAAGTGTCCAACCTGCAGCATCCCTGCAACACAGCCAGGGCCTGAGAAGGAGACCTGGGATCTACAAGGAACAGACTGTGAAATGTCCTGACGTCCAGAGACGCTGTTTGTGATGTTCCCTGCCAAAGAGCAGGGTGATGTGTTTTTCTTTAACCTTTCCCATTTTTACTTATTCTTTTTTTAAATTAATTGTTAATTAAACAACTTGTATTTGCTTTAAATTGTATGAAATGATCAGTGGGTCAGGGAAGTGCCCAGTGCAGAGAGAGTACCCCGGAGTGGGGACACCCTAGCTCCTGTCCTAGGTGACTACAGCAGGGTTGGGGGTCGAGCCCCCCAGGAATCCTGGGCCCAGCCTTGTTGGGGTTACAAGGACTCTACCAGACAGGAGAGCGGAAGGGGAGGCCTCAAGGGCAGGGAGGCCTCTGGGTAAAGGGAGTGGGAGCGAGGACTCAGATCCTTCCGCTAGCCCACTTCACCGGGGTAGTGCAGAAGCCAGGAAAGTTCCCCACAATAGCGGGACCATTCCCCCGCTTACACCTGCTCTGCTCCATCTCCACCCCTTCTCCCGCAAACCCCGTCCCCTGAGCTAAGCGTCCCTGGGGACTGCAGCAGGGGTAGGGGTTGGGCCCACCTTGCACTCACCGGGCGGCGGGAAATGGAGCAACCCGGCCCCAGCCCGCTACGCTATGCCGGCTCCTAGCCATGCCACCGGTGAGTGCTGGGGGGCAGTTCCCCCTCTTTCCCCAAGCCTGGGAGCCGGGGGAGCAGAGCGGAGCAGGTTGGGGCCAGGTCGCTCCACTTCCCGCTGCCCTGTGAATGCTAGTGCTGGCCTGACCCCTGCTGCCTTCCTGCATTGGCTGCTCCTGCCTCCCAAAGCCCCTGGGACGCCCCCGCCCTCGGAGGCTGGGGCCGGCCCCCCCACAGGGGGGCTGCGAAGGGCACCACAGTCTCTAGGGACGGCCCTGCTAAGAATATACTACTGCTTGTTTCTTCAGTGTTGTCTACTTCAGCACCCTCTTCATTTTCCAGTTCTGCAGCAAGTACCAGGAAGAAAAGCTACTAAACTAACATGCACAAGGCTGTTTTTGCAGTCTTTAACCCTGTCTCAACTGGAAGTAAGTAGTGCCAGAAATCCACTGTATTCACACTTCTAGCACAATGTTGCAGTCCAGAGAGATTTGGATAAGCAACATACAAACTTCTGAGTGTTCAGCTGAACTGAGCAATGCCCCTCCTCCCCCGCAACTTTAATAGGATTCTCCCTGGGCTCAGGGATCTGACCTAGCCCTAAAGTGCCCTGAAAGAGGATCGGAACCTAAGCTCCGCACTCTTGGCCCTGTTAAGGCTGCATTGCACAACTAGGAACACAAAAGCAGTCTTAAAGCCAGTTTAGTTGACCAACAGAGAATGTCCCATGCGTAGTGGATTTTTTTCTAGTGGTGAAAATTGAAGTAGCTACAGTCCCTACAGAAGGGAATGCAGCTTGATCAAGAAAAAGGGATTGTCTCTATGTGCTGGGAACATCTCCAGTGGTCAGAATAGCCCCTTGGGGCCACAGACTGCTAGTTATGAAGTGTATTTGCCTTGAGGCTGCTCTGCTTAATGCCAGAGACTGGCCTAATGGCCAGAAAACCTCAGGATTTGGTGCACCACCATTCTCCTGAGCTTTATGGGTCCTAACGGCAGCCCCTGGGCCTACCTGTATAAGTAATGCACACAAAGAAGGAGTTCTGCCCGAGAGATATGCAGACTGGGCAATAATTTCAGTAGGGTTCCCAATATGTTCATAACTGACGGTCTGTTTTTGAAAATTCAAAGCTTTAGATGGATTTCAGTTCTTTACAGATTTACAGCTCAAATCAGTTTTGGGGGGAAAATCACTTTGGAGGTTTTACTATCTGAAATGAACAATTCATACAACAATGCACATTGGTGAACCTCTTTTAGTTGTTTTTCTGTGGTCTGTTGTTTACTGAAAATTCCATTATTCTAGTCTTCACAGATGAAAACACTACATCTGAGAATACAGAACACAGGGCTATAAATACTGAAGGCAGAAAGACCTCATTGATCTGACCTCTTCTTCAAAGGACACTCAGTCAACTTAGATTAAACAGATTCATTGGCAAATAATAAACTACCCTAATCTCTTAATTACAGTGAACAAGCTTTTCAGTTTTGTTCTTTTCACGCACTTTGAATGCTTCCCCTTCCAAGAAGAATCCTAGAAGGAAAACAAAATCTTATATGGAGTGATTAAATGGATAATTTAGCTAGAAATGTTTTATTATAGATTTTTTCAGTTAAATAATGTAGGGCCCAATGCGGCTCCCTATTGAAGTCTCCAGTCTCAAACACACACATATTAGCTATTGAATATACAGAGATATGAAGGCTGTTTTATGGAATACTACCTTTGTTTTGTGCAATTATGTTTTTTTTAGGTAGTGGTTTAAGTTTTTTATTATATACAAGAGCACAGATACTAATTTTTAGGTGGGCCTTTATGATAATGTCTATCATTTAAGATTACTGAAATTTGGTATGATGTCATCCTGAATGTCCTCAGTGTCACACTAAAATAGCATGAGAGAAGCATATTACACATGCTATAATCATGTGAGGCCAAGAGGGCAACTGTCATCCCAACACATCCTTCTCCTGGCATGGGAGTACTTAAACAAGTGTAGCCCCCCTCCTGTTCACTGGCCCAGTGTGAGTTTGTTCAAGATAGGGGAAGTCTGCCTTGTGACTTTGTACACAAGTTTGGGATACTGGATCTGAGGCTTCTCTGTGTGCTCTGCATTGTGCGTAGTGTATATTCACCTCAGACCAGACCCACTCAGACAAACCACCAGGAACAAGGCTTTATTCTGCAAAGAAACATAGAATGGGATTACTGTTCAGCAGCCTCCTCCCTGCTTGCCTTCCTCATGTTCCCAGCTTCAGTCAGTGCTGGGACTTCCTGCTGGGAGGGGCAGAAGGTACCTCCTGGTAGGAACCAGGAAGTTCTCCCAACATGCCACAATTTGTAGCCCACAATTTGTAGTTCCCATGGCTGCTGCTGCTGCTGAAGGACACTAGACCTTGGGCTACACAAGCATCCCCTTCTGTGGGGAATTATTTATTTAGTCTTTACCACAAACAAAGACTTTTTAGCTCTAACCCTTCTTCATTCAGGAGTCCTGCAGCCCTCTTTCTTGGAGTCCACATTGGTTCAGTCAGACGTCTCCTCCTAGGAGCCACACTCCCACAACCCTCCTTCTTGGGCGTCTGTATCAATTCAGGCAAGCTGCAACCTAAGAACCAGATTCTCCCCAGCTGGCCTTCCCTTTGTTGCTCAGACCCTCTCCTCCGTGGGCTGGGAGAGGGCAGAAAACCACTGGGTTATGGGATATTCTGATATGGGTCTCCTTCAACTTCACCTATTGAAGTTGTTCCACTTTAATTGAATAATTAAATATTAATTGGGGCAGAGAGTGAGACTCCCTGTGTCGCTTGGTGGTTAGCACACTCAGCTGAGAGGTGGCAGATCACTGTTCAAATTCCTTCTCCTCAGCAGGCAACAGGAACACTTAAAGTGGAGGTCTCCCACATGCCAGGTGAATACCCTAACCACGGGGCTAAAAGTTATAAGGGTGAGCCTTCTCTTTCCTCTCCTCTCCCAGCTATTTTGTGTGCAGTTAGGCAGTCCCACGTGCAAGTTAGGCCCGTGAATACCCATCTTCCCCTGGTTCATGGGTGGCTCTGAGGCTTAAGCGGAAGACAGGCACCTAGAGGAAAGCTGCTGTGTGCGTGCTCAGAGGCAGGATCATAGGTGCCAAGGAAAATTGCCATTGAGTGAATTTAAGCATTTACAGTGTTAGGCAGCGCCAAGTGACAGGTTTCTAGATTATAGTGGTGCCTAAATATGGGTCTTTGGTACCTAAGTTTGGGAGTCAGGTGCCAAGAACCACTATGGATCTGAGTCTTTGCCACTTGAGATATTGGCTGTGGTAAATGTAGGCACAGTCTGAGGGACTGTAATTCTTTGTGGATAAAGGGCCTGATCCATAACCCACTGGAGTCAATGGAAATACTCCCACTGACTTCTTTGGACAAGGGCCAGAGTTACGGAGCCCTGTATTCAAGGGCATGCCAAACACAGGCCAGTACAGTCAGTAAACAAAAGCAAACCTGAGAGCTGTAAAGTAAACCACGTCTTACCACATCTAAAACTGAGATGTGTGAATGGTATAGTGACTGAGTGGTGGGGTACACGAACAAGTCACCTTGTAGATCTGAGTAGCAGCTGTGCTAGCTGCATAATACAGCAAAATCTAGTAAAAACTCCCCTATTGGCTTAAGAAACTACAGATAGTAAGTCAACTTAGTGCCAGAAGAGTCCCGGTGTATTGATATGTTATTTTCATTAGTATTGCAATAGTCACAACAGTCCTTGTGCCCTGTCTATGTAAGGATGGTTTAAATATTCTTTGGGCTTTTTCCATCACCTCATCTATTCATAGTTTTATGTGACACAAGTCATTCAGCTCAGAAACAAATGGAGACTTCTGAGAGTCTGAGATCTAGAGTCCCTTTTTCCTTCAAAGGGTCAAAAACTGGTGAAGTTTGAAGGATGTATATTGGAGAGATATAGGACAACTGAAGAGTGGAAGGAGTAGTTAGGGAACCTCAGTGTTCTGAGTTTCTGAAAACTAAAGCATTTTGGCAGGTATTAGGATATGCCTGGTAAGATATTTTCCCCCTGCAACCATCCCAGACGCTTCAGGGAAAAGCCAAGAAGTTGCTTAGCTCAGGCAACAAATAACTCACTTCACCTTATAATAGACCTGTGGCCTAGTCCTCCACCACAAGAGTCACAGACTCCTGGGTGATTTTCTTCACCACAGCATTGGTCAGTCTGACAGTGATTTTTCCATTTTTCCTTTTCTTCATAAGAAAAACAATGTCATATGCCAACTCTGTTGGCACTAGGATAGAACAGTCCCCTGAGAACCTGCTTGGGGTACAGATTTCCCCCTCCCATGGAAAACTGATAAGATGCATGGGGGACGATCCCCTCACAGAACTTTCTCTAGATTGTTATATTGGGGGACAGGGTTTGTCCATTGTAGAATGAGCAGGGGGGTCAACTTCCATGAACAGTGGATTTCAGGGGACCCATCCTAGACCAGAGTCATTTGTGAGGTGTCCCTGTGTCTTCATAATGGCTCCAGGGCCCTCTACTCCCCACTTCCATCCCGCTGGCAGCATTGCTTTGTTAGAGACTCCCAATCTACTACTACCACTGGAACCCCCCCCCACCCAGTCCCGTAAAAACGGGTTTTGCACATGGACAGGGTCATGGATAAGGGAATGCATGTGTCAGGCTTTAACTTTTGAGCAGATCCACCTCTGTCTGCATATGATATAAGGGGGGAACAAAGTTTATAGAGCACCCGTCTTTGCTACCTGCTCCTTACAGAGGGCTCTACAGGTCCAGGGGTACCGTAGGGGCCCCCTTCCCTTTCATGGAAGGAGGGAAAGGTCTATGTGCAACTCTTGTGGGATGATTTCTTCCCCTCTCCCCTCAAAAATAAATACAGATGGCGTTTTGGGATCAGTAAGTCTAGATTCAGTTTTTATATGTAGCACTTTTGCAGAGTTTTTGTTGATATTTCTCTCTTGAGGAACAAGACATTCAGTATATCAGTACTGTGAACACAAACATCATAGGGCCAGATCAACCACACTCCAAAGGACATTGTATCTTAACCAAACTACAATGCAGCACAAAATATTGTCTAGACATCTAATTAAGCATTCTCTTTGCACTGGAACGCCAGCTTTCTGTATGAATGCAAGAGACAACAATGAATGATTAGTATACTAGAGTCCATATCAAAACAGACAGAAAAGAATGACTTGCTGTCTACTAGAAAATGCTTGCTGTTAAAGGTCTTATTAGCCATTCCTACACTATTCTGAGACTCTCAGGTGGCTATCATAAGAGTAATGACAGAGCAATGAGTGCAATTATTTTAAATGAGCATGAGACAACTGTAATGACAAAGGTGACAGTCATCTCTGTCCATCTTATGCCAAACCTGGGTCAGCACCATCTGTGAATTAAATGGCAAGAAATAGGATCTACAGCATGCCCTTTGCTACCCAATTCTAAATTCAGAGCCAGTGAGATGAACAACAGAAACATAGAAAACCATTTTTAGTCTGGATCACTTTGAAGACATTTTTGACCTAAGAGAATTCTAACATTTGCATTTACTGTTTTTAAACAATTCAAAAGTTACTATAAAACAGGAACATTTTGGAGAGGTCACTCTGGATTCAAATTCCAAAAGGAAAATCTTTCAACTCTACTGCTGGTAGTTTCCCATCTCAACAAAGGATACCATAACCGCTGAAAATGCCCACATGCTGGCATCTTTTGGAAACAAACCTTTCAGCAAATGTAGAAAAGGAGAAGGAATATGATGACGTGGATGAGTAATCAAGAAATGTAATGAAATCAGACTACAGCAACAGGGCCTCATGTGCACCTGCAGTCACAATTAAGAACATCTTAAATGTCATGGTTAGTGATCTATAGCAGACATTTACTCCTAAGCTAGTGGCATTCATAGCTGCAGTATAAATAGCTGGTTTAGTTAGCAGGACTAAAAACTTTTGGCCTGAGATGGCTGCATCCCCTCCTAAAAGGTTGCTCGATTAACCCATGATATGAAATTCAAATTGGGATCCACCTTTCCTCACATATACGCACTACTTCATTAGCCCAAGGTATTAACTTCACCACGAAAAGGTCAACAGCTGGCCTAACTTTGGGGTTCAAACTGAAAATACTTTGAACCTAAACCTTCTAAGCCAAGGCAAGCTAATTCCTACCTTATAGCTTTTAACAAATTAAGGGCCAGATTGTGTCTAGCCTCTCCCTGGCTATGTAAGAAGGTAAATGGCCAGAAGGAACCTTCCCCCTGAGCCTGCACACCTATGAGCCGGGGAAGTTACAGTCCAGGTCTTTGTGATCCCCGAGTTCAAGAACGTGGTAGCCACGGCACCACTAGTTGTGCAAAGTATTCCAAAAGGGTGTAGCATGACGGAGATAGGGCTATGGTCTTGCCTCCTTCACCTACTCCCTTCTGCGTGGCTGACAGGCTGAAGCTGGTAGAACGATCCTACACTGTAAAAAATGAGCCTCTACTAATGAGCCTCTTCAGTACCCCAGACACATTCTGCCTGCCTCTGCCCTCCAAAACCAAAACATCTTCAGAAGATGGTCTCAGTGCAGCAACTGTGCTCCCTCACCACAGCTGTGTCAAGCTAGGGAAAGCTCTAACAGAATCTTCATCTGTATTTTAAATACTCCCTCATTATCATACCTAATACTATTGTAAACAGCTGGCTAATACACAAGGCAACTCATTCTCTTACCGTGAAGCTTTAATTATCAGCTTGTTTCAGTAATGAAATCATTCATCTGAATTTGCAAGTCAACACAACTTATTGTTAATTGTATCCCTTATAGTTTTAACAAGATGGTTCTTAAATCTTATTTTAAGCAGTAGCACTCATTTGGTGACTATACTAAAATCTATCCCAGCAGTAATTGTCCTGCTAAATATGAAAATTGTAGTAGCTTAGTTTTTAGTTAGCATAATTCCTTCAAAATGCTCTGAGCAATATTTGTATTGTCCCATGGAAGTGCTTCAAGTAATAACATACGGCTGTTAATGAAAATAGAATTCAATATTACAGTTTTAATTAGTCCTCTATAATTAATTGAACACATTATGTGCTGAGTAAAAAAAAATTTGGGGGGAAAAAAAGAATATTAAAGTGAAATAGAATTCGGTATTACAGTTTTAATTAGCCCTCTATAATTAATTGTACACATTATGTGCTCAGTATAATTTTTGGGGAAAGAAAATAATACTAAAATGAAATAAAGAAAAGTTTTACTTATTTGCTGTCTCCATGAAAAAAGCAAAGTTAAAACCTTTATTCTTAATAACAATCAGGTGAAAGTCGGTAGATTTACATTTGTAAACAAGTTAGAAGTTTCCCATACCAGTATTGCCAACAGCATGGCCCAAAAGCAGGTCAGAGTTTCCCTGACGTGCACACTTGAAGTTTATTTACAGAAAAAGCAGATATTTTTCTTGTGTGCGATGCCACTCTCACCACCAGCAATGGTGAGGATGGGTGGCTAGTGGAGAGGGAAATGAGCAGGGAGTTCCTTGGTTGCATGCAGCTATGAATATGGGGCAATGGCACTCAATACTGGCATCATTTTCCAGTGGCAGTGGTGATTTTAACTGATACCTCATTCCTGAGGGTTACAAAGGCACAGAGAGCACAGCTGCTGCTGTTGTCCTAAAGCCATCCGGGCCCATATGCTGCTAACCTGTTTACAGCAATGGTGCCCTAGTCACAGGCTTCTGCTGTGAACAGCAAGGACGAGGAGGAGGTGGAGGATGGGGGACATGCAACCGGGGGGGGTCTGCCTATGCCCCGAGCCAGGACCTATTTGAGATTCCACCGCAGGGCAGTCAGTTCCAGCAGTCGAGCACAGGCAAGCAGGATGCAAGGGAAGGAACCTCAAAGAAATGTGTAATTGTATTTTCTATTACATTGATGTCCTGATGGCAGCCCCAACTTAACGGAATACAGCTATTGACTTTCCATTAATTTACTCATGCTAGAAGAGATAGTGGTACAACAAAGAGAGGTAGTGTTCTCTGCTTTTCATTCCTCTGTAGAGTTAGGCAGGGGAACCACATGGAGCAGTGTGTTTAAGTACACAGGATGTCCCTTGAATCCTCCTGAGGAATCTCGATTAAACTTTCATGGAGGTACTGTGCAATTGTCTCCTGAAAGTTTCTAGGGACAGTAGGCTTATTTCTTCCTCTTCAGTAGGACACTTTCCCATGCTAGTCAGAGATAACTTCAGCAGGCACCATTGTAGTAAACAGGGTAGGCAGCATACAGGCCTGCTTGGCTTTAGGACACCACCAGCAGTTGTGCTCTCTCTGCCTTTGTTACCCTTAGGAATGAGATATCAGCTTAAAGTACCACCGCTAGTGAGAAATGGTGCCAGTATTCAGTGCCATCACCCTATACTCATAGTTTCATGCAACCAAGGAATTCCCTCCTCAGTTCCCATGGCCGGTGCTGTGAGTGGTACCATGCATAAGCATTCCAAAGCAGAAGCGTCAATGAGCATGTCTGGTTTAAAACTTTAGGGGCACAAGGGAAGGGAGTTCTGAATCTTAACTTTCACCTTCCACTGTGATTATACTGACAGTGGTAACTTGGTGTGTTTTATCTGTAGCTGCTGCCTTGTTACTTTGAGGGGCTCATACTCCACATATGTGGAATGCCTGAGCCAGATAAGGAGGAGAAAGAAGACTCAGGATGACATGTTCAATGAGATCCTGCAAGCCAGTGCTGCATCAGTCTGTGAGCAAAGGGCCTGGAGCATGAACATTGCTGACAGCTGGAGAAGAAAAGAGCAGAGAGGAGAAAGGGTCAGGAATCCTGTCAGGAAAAGGAGATGGAGATCCACCAGGACATAATGGGACTTCTCTGGCAGTATACACAGATGCTTCAGATTCTTGCAGCTTCAACAATCACAGGCTCCCCTCCCTTTGCAGTCCATGGATAACTTCAGTATAGCACCTCCTGAACCCCGCCCCACCCCCCCTAAATATTCCACATGGCATCAGAAGGCACATCCCTACCTCTACCACTCCACCCTAAGGAACACTAAGGACAACCACAGCTTCACATACAGTGACCTGTGAAAGCCACAGTTCCTGCGTGTGTAGGTAAAATGGACATGAATGTTCTTTCCCCATGTTAAGTTCTGTTCCATTAATGTATTAAGTTTTTAATGCATTTGTTTCTAAATTGCACAAATTTTTATTTGCACTGATTTTGTTACTGAATAAAATTCTATTACTTGGAAAATAATTCATCTTCATTAGTTCACAGCATATTCTGTAGAGGGCCTAGCAGTAGTGAGAGCACCCACTTACTTGTTATTGTACAGGGTGACAACACATAGGATCAGTGATAAAAAACAATATAATAATTATAAATGTACAGCAAGCACCACAAAATTAGTAGGTACAGTGTCAGTGTTATATTCATAGATGTACACCAATTCCCAACAGGCCCCAAAACAGCCGGGCCAGGTACAGCAATGCATTAAGGTGGCTCACTGTTAAAGTGCTTTTTCAAAGCCGCCCTGAGCCGTATAGATTCATGTGGAGCTTTTCAAATAGCCCTGTGCCTGGCTGTTCAAACTCAGCAAACACCTGCTCCACCTCCATTTCCCCTTTTGAAACACAGATATTATGCAGGACACAGCAGGCAGCTATAACCATTTGGACATTTTTCTCACTGAGATCCAATCTTCTGAGTAAACAATGCCAGTGTCTCTTCACTCTACCAAAAGCACATTCAACTGTCATTCTGCACCTGCTGAGCTGGTAGTTGATTCTTTCCTTGGTGCTGTCAAGGAGGCCAGTGTACGGCTTCATGAGCCAGGGAAGCAAGGGCTAAGCTGGGTCCTCTAGGATCACTGTTGGCATTTCAGCATTGCCAATGGTAATTCACCAGTCAGGAAACAAATTCCCAGCTTGTAGCTTTCTAAACACTTCTGTGTTCTTAAAGATGCGAACTTCATGCACCTTCCCCAACCAGCCGACACTGATGTTAGTGAAGCATCCCCAATGATCCACCATTGCTAGTATAACCATGGAAAAGTAGCCCTTTCTGGTAATGAGCTCTGTGGCAAGGTGGTATGGTGACAAAACTGGGATATGCACGCTCTCTATTGCTCCATCAGTGTGGGAACCCCATTGTTGCAAATCCATCCACTATGTCCTGCATATTGCAGGCTCCATGCTTGTGTCAGAGATGGCAGCAGGTTTAAAACAAACAAAAGGAAGTATTTCTTCACACAACACACTGTCAACCTATGGAACTCTTTGCCAGAGGCTATTGTGAAGGCCAAGACTAACGGGGTCAAAAAAGAACTAGATAAATTCATGGAGGATAGATCCATCAATCACTATTAGCTAGGATGGGCAGGGATGGTGTCTCTAGCCTTTGCCAGAAGTTGGGAATGGGCGACAGGGGATGGATCACTTGATGATTACCTGTTCTAGTCATTCCCTCTTGGGCACCTGGCATTGGTCACTGTCAGAAGACAGGATACTGAGTTAGATGGACCTTTGGTCTGACCCAGTCTGGCCTTTCTTATGTTCTTATGGCAGACAATGAGGAGGGCCGGACAGATTCATGGGATTTTTAAAAAGGTGCAAAAATTATGGGATATAGGTGACTTATGGGATGGAGACATTTGCACACTGAGAAATTAATCCCTTGTTCCCAGTCACTCCTGTGTGAGTCATTTCTGCCCCACTATGCATGACCAAATCTTCACAAAAGAGAGTGCACTGGATGGTGGCAGGTTGCCCACTGGGATACTTACCCATTGTGCAACGCACTGTGCATGGACACAAGCACTCCTGGTGAGTACGCACTGTGCTGATGCAAGGAGCCAAGTATGCATGCACACAACTGCAGCGGCTTTTATGCTGACATAACTTGTGTCAACCAAAGTTTGTAGTGTAGACATGGCCATAGACACACGAACAACTAGGTCGACACAGGGCGATGTACATTGGTCTACATTACAAAGTTAGATCAGCCCTAAGGGGAAAAAAGATTACAGGATATTTGACAGTTTTTCAAAGAGGCATTACTAACAGCATGAGAGCAAACTATCCCAATGCATAGGAAAGATAGGAAGTATGGTAAGAGACCACCCTGGCTTAACCAGGAGATCTTCAGTAACCTGAAACTCAAAAAAGAAGAATCATTAAAATGTGGAAACTAAGGTCAAATTATGAAGGGATGAATCAAAAATGAAAACGTAAGAAATTAAAAAGGTTGTCATCAATATAAAGGGAAGGGTAACCACCTTTCTTTATACAGAACTATAAATCCCTTCTGGCCAGAAGCAAAACCCTTTTACCTGTAAAGGGTTAAGAAGCTAAGATAACCTCGCTGGCACTGACCAAAATGACCAATGCGGAGACAAGATACTTTCAAAGCTGGAGGGTCGGGGGGAAACAAAGGCTCTGTCTGTCTGTGTGATGCTTTTGCCGGGAACAGATCAGGAATGCTCTTCAGAACTTCTGTTAAGTTACTAAGTAATCTAGCTAAAAATGCGTTACATTTCCTTTTGTTTAATGGCTGGTAAAACAGGTTGTGCTGAATGGAATGTATATTCCTGTTTTTGTGTCTTTTTGTAACTTAAGGTTTTGCCTAGAGGGATTCTCTATGTTTTGAATCTGATTACCCTGTGAGGTATTTACCATCCTGATTTTACAGAGGTGATTCTTTTACTTTTTCTTTAATTAAAATTGTTCTTTTAAGAACCTGATTGTTTTTGCATTGTTCTTAAGATCCAAGGGTTTGAGTCTGTGTTCACCTATGCAAATTAGAGAGGATTTTTCTCAAGCCTTCTCCAGGAAAGGGGGTGTAGGGCCTGAGGGGGGAGAGACATCTCCAAGTGGGCTTTTTCCCTGTTCTTTGTTTAACACGCTTGGTGGTGGCAGCATAGGGTTCAAGGACAAGGCAAAGTTTGTACCTTGAGGAAGTTTTTAACTAAGCTGGTAAGAATAAGCTTAGGGGGTCTTTCATCCAGCTCCCCACATCTGTACCCTAGAGTTCAGAGTGGGGAAGGAACCTTGACAAAGGCCAAGGAACAAAACAAGATTAAACTCGCTAGGAACATAAAAGGTAATAAGAAAACATTTTAAAAATACGTTAGAAGCAAGAGGAAGACCAAGGACAGGGTAGGCCCAATACTCAATGAGCAGGGTGTCAAGCTGTCTGGCATGGCTCATGACTGTGAGTGCTTACGTCAGCGCAGGCTGTCAAAAGCAGGGCAGAGCCCCCAAACTGATGGTACATTCTAGAATTAGATTTCACAAACACAGTATCAAATGCGAACTCCCAAAGTACCACAGTAGTCTTATAATGGAGTCACAGATGGTCCCCTTAGGCACACCAGTCTTGCCATCCAGGCAAGCTAGACTATATGATAAATGGCCACTTAGATGAAAACAAAAATCACAAAATATTCAGGTTACACCCAGTCCCAAGAGACCATTCACACACCCAGGTCTCACACCAAAGACAATGCTGATAGCCAGTTCTATAGTAAACTAACTAAAGGTTTATTAGCTAAGAAAAAGGAAAAAAGTTATTGAGGGGTTAGGGTGTGGGAGAGGGTGAGAGCTCTAACTCGGGGTGCGGGCTCCAAGATGGGGCCAGAAATGAGGGTTCAAGGTGAGGGAGGAGACTCTGGGCAGGGAAGGGAGTTGGGTATAGGAGGGGGTGAGGCTCTGGCTGGGTGTCCGGGCTTTGGGGTGGGCAGGGGATGAGGGGTTTAGGGTGCAGGAGGGAGCTCCAGGTTTGGGGGAGCTCAGGGCTGGAGCTTGTGGTTGGGGTGCGGACGTACCTCGGGTGGCTCCTGGTCAGTGGCACAGTGGGTCTAAGGCAGGCTAGTCCCCCATCCTGGCTCCGTGCTGTGCCCTGGAAGCAGCCAGCAGGTCCGGCTCCTAGGCTGGAGGGACAGAAGGCTCTGCGCGCTGCTCTCACCCGCAGGCACCACCCACCCCAGCTGCCATTGGCCACAGTTCCCGTTGAATGGGACTGCAGAGTCAGTGCGGGGGCAGTGCGTGGAGACCCCCCCCGTACACACACTCCTGCCTAGGAGCCGGACATGCTGGCCGCTTCCGGTGTGCATCGTGGTACCAGAACAGGTAGCGACTAGCCTGCCTTAGCCCTGCAGCATCACCGAACGGACATTTAATGGCCCGGTCGGCGGTGCGGACCGGAGCCACCTGGGTCCCTCTTCTGAGCATTCCAATCGAAAACTGGACACAGCAATCCTAAAACAAGCACAGTTTCTGGTTTCCTCTGCAGGAATAACCCATGCAGGAATAGAGGGCGATGTGGCCCCAGGAATAGAGCTGCTATATGTATTTTTCTGAATAGTACCCAATATCTATTCTCCTCTCTATCAACAAGGGGCTCTTTCCTTTCCTTCAAAGTGTTTGCAACCCCTTCCTCTTTTACATTATGCACGTAAAGCAGGTCTGGATCATTGCTGTCTCCTTTGGTTGTTGGAGGTGCCTTGAACTGGCAAACTGCTGTATTTCCTCCCTTTTAAACCCTTTCTCTGGGTTATGCTACAGTTTAAAAACATTTCAGTCCCTCTACTTGAGGAGCCTGCTGCAGCTTAAAATGTATCCCATGTTGATGGGTTCACACTGGTCCAAGCTTGAGGTCTGTATTCCACTCTTGATATTGATTGAATGCCTGTTGAGCCTCTAGTAAGGCTTTGTGGACACAAGTATTTTACATTTGAAAGCCAGTGACACTCTCAGATCGCTCCTTTATGTATTCTGGTGGATTGATTTGGGGGGAAATAGTAAACATACAGCTATCCTTTTCCAAACATGCCATAAACCCAACAACATAGCAGCTTCCCTCCCAGCTTCGAGAATGGCAAGTTTTATTTTTACCTTGGAAGCTTCAATCTTCCTTATTTCTGTCTGCTCGATATACATTCACACCACTATACACTGAAATTAGCTGTCATCCTATTTCTTACATCTTCTCCAGTGTACGTCATGTATGCTTTCAAACAAGGGGATTTTTTTCATTAATTAAGTGCTATCTTTGCAGTTTGACTGATCTTTCTTTCGTGTTTTAATTTTCCTCCTTCAGTCAACTGCAGAATTTCACATTGAATAGTCTCAACATTTTTTATAAGGAGGAGCTGTTACCGGATGGTAGATATTCACACTGAAGCATAAAGTGCTGCATCCGAGATAGTCTAGGCCAGACTGATTTGATCACTTCTAGATAAGTTTATGGAGGAGAAGGTATGATGGGATGACTTGATTTTGGCAATTAATTGATCTTTAACTATTCATGGTAAATAGGCCCAATGGCCTGTGATGGGATGTTAGATGGGGTGGGATCTGAGTTACTACAGAGAATTCTTTCCTGGGTAGCTGGCTGGTGAATCTTACCCATATGCTCAGGGTTTAGCTGATCGCCATATTTGGGGTCGGGAAGGAATTTTCCTCCAGGGCAGATTGGAAGAGGCCCTGGGGGGTTTTCGCCTTCCTCTGTAGCCTGGGGCACGGGTCAGTTGCTGGAGGATTCTCTGCTCCTTGAAGTCTTTAAACCACAATTTGAGGACTTCAATAGCAAAGATGTAGGTGAGAGGTTTATCGCAGGAGTGGGTGGGTGAGATTCTGTGGCCTGTGTTCTGCAGGAGGTCGGACTAGATCATCATAATGGTCCCTTCTGACCTTAGTGTCTATGAATCTATGTACATGCTGTTCATCAATAGTTTCAGGGATACTTTGGCTGAACCCTTTGACAATAGATTCTTGCTCGTAGTGTCTGTTGGGCCACACCTATGCTCTTTCTCTCCTCATGCTTTGATCAAATGGTATAAGGGGCGGTGCAGACCAGCCACCTCTCCTGTCCTTTCTCACCACTGATGGTCCGAGACTGAACCCTTCATTATCTGCAGATTGAAACTCTGATTGTTCCTGTAATAACTGGAAAAAAAAAGGTAAATACCTTAAGGATAGTTAGATTTGGGGGCCCCTTCCCCCTCTCTGCTTACCCCTTCCCCGGTACAGGACTCAGAGTTCCAGGCTTCAAAACCTGCCTGGTTCTAGTCAGATCTGGGCCAGGCAAACATCCCTTGTAACAGTGGGCTGAGGTGCATGCTACTCAGCAGTGTCACTTCAGTAACAGGGGCAAGCGAGGGCAGAGTCTGATTGGAATACACATAGGGACTGGCACTCGAAGAAGAACCATTTTTGAAGGATAAATTAGAGGTCTGTCTTTCATTGGCTGTCTGGTAGGACTACGTCCAGACTCTATACTTTAGAAACAGACTCTACCAAGCAAACAGCCATCAATCTGCATACTGAAGTGCAGCCACCTATATAGAAGGCTTGCAACTGATTTAGAGCTAGATCAGAAGGAGCAGGAGTGGTGCAGAGTGTGGAGAGTGTGTTGTACCTCGCAGAGGGAGTTCCTTGCAGTGCAGAACTCTTAAGGATCCCAAGAGCAGATCTGCCAACTGTATCAGACAAGCACAGACCAAGCTATATTCCTATACACAAAACACCTGTGCAGTGAGATGCCAAGGCCATGCTGCATCCCATTCCTCGGGGGGATGGGGAACTAGGGAAAAGGTACCTACCAGCTGTTTACCTTGCCCACAGCCTTTCACAGCTATGCCCCAATAGGTGATGGGGCAATCACCATTCCAGGGTAGCAGATAGCTTCATCGCTACAGGGGCGGGAGAACCCATTTGCCCACAACCTCCCTTGTTGTGTGTTGGTAGTCAGACTCTCTCCGCCCCAGCTGTGCACCCTTCAGTCACCCAGCAGTAACAGAAACACCTGGGCCAGTGACTCAATCACTAAGTGCCAAACTGAATAGACCAGATGCCACTAAACAGGGCAAACATGTGGGACACCAGTACCCACTGCAGGGGCAGCAGTCAGAGATGTTCTGCTCTGCCCTGCCTCAGGATGCTCACCAACACATTCATGGGACCACCGAGCTGAGATCTGTCCCACTCCCATCAATCCAAACCAAGGAAGGGCATTGGCTGCAAAGAATCAGTGTCAGATGGCACTTGGGGGTGTTTCAACAGCCCATATTCACTCTCACAGAGTCCAATGGACATCAAGGTTGCAAGGAGGGAGTCATGTCCTGTGTACTGTATGGAGCAAGCTCTGTTGCCTCCCATAGGAGTTGGATCAGGGAAGAATAGAGTTGCACAAGCACTTGTATACACTAGGAGTCTTGCATCTGATCAGCAAGGTAAGTAGCATCTTGTGTGTGCCCTTGAATGACACTGGTCTTTCCACTCCCTCCACCACATTGCTGTTGCTGTCAAACACTCATTCTTGGACATGTGTGTTGTGGGTGGTCTCAGAATGGTCTGTTTGTCTGATACTACTATCAAAAACAATCAAAGCCAGAATTTTGCTTGGAAACATTTCAAATGCTACCACATTTCTATAGAGCATTGATTATAATTTCTGTAAGTTTATGCATATTGTTGTGCAATAAAGAAGTGAAGTGTAAACAAGTGAATTCCTGAAAATGTGCACAAGATCGGCATGCCTACTCAGACACAGAGGAACAAAGATTATTCCAAACAAAGGACAGAGACAGTTGGGTGGGTATCTCCAAACAGGTTTTGTATTCAGCCAGGAACAGCCCAGCCCTTGAAATCAAAGGCAAAGACATTGAAAGCCAATTCAGATGAGTACTGCTACATGGAAATCATTCATGGTCAAGAGTAACATTCCATTATGCCCTGGGGCCTCCAACAGCAGATGGGAGAACATGCCGGGCACCCAGTCATTGAACCATTCCAGGAACCATGTCTTTGATGAGACCGTAATCACTCTTGCATGAAGGAGGGACACCCAGATGTGTTTCCCCAAGCAGATTCATACATTTTAGAGACCAAGTCCAATCATCTGTATAACACAGACCATACAATTTCATCCCATATTTCCTGCATCAAACTGATAACTCCTGGTTGAGCTACAGCATATTTTATAGAAAGGCACCCAGCCTTGGTTTAAAGACTTCAGATGACAGAGAAACCACCACATCCCTTGACAAATTGTTCCACTGATTAATTACCCTCACTATTAAACATTTTTCATTTTAGGACTTGTCTACAAGGTGGGGTAATATGCACTGCAGGTGATGGTGGTGTAATTTCTAAAGCGCACTAATTGGTCTGTGTAGATCCTACTGGTGTGACCTGAATGTTCCATAGTGCACCCCAGCGAGGTCTACACAGACCAATTAATGTGCAACATACTAGTGCACTTTATATACCACATCTCCTGTAGTGCGCATTATGCCACTGTGTAGACAAGCCCTTATCTCCCAGCCATTGGATCTCATTATGCCTTTGTCCGCTACATCAAAGGACCATCTATCTACCAGATAGCTTCTCCCCATATAGGTACTTCTAGACTATGATTAAGGTTAAGATTTTGTCATGGTTATTTTTAGCAAAAGTCACGGACAGGTCACAGGCAATAAATAAAAATTCACAGAGGCCCACAACCTGTCCGTGACTTTTATAAAAAAGAAAGGGGGGGGAGGCTGACAACTGGGGGAACTGAAGCCCGAGCCCCAAAGTGGGGGACTGACTGACAGCCCAAGCACCACCACATGGGGGGAAGAGGGACAACAGCCCCTGCTGCAGCAGCTGACAGCTCCAGCCCCTGTTGCCGTCTCGGGGACTGACAGCTCTAGCCCTGCTGCTGCTGCAGGGGTTGAAGCCGAAGAAATCACAGATGTTCATTAAAGTCATAGAATCCGTGACCTCTGTGACTAAACTATGATCAACTCACCTTGTAACCTTCTCTTAGATAATCCGAAAGGTTTGAACGCTTAGTCATCAAAGTCCCTATCTCTGAAACCAAAGACAAGTTCAGATGAAATATGCTACAGGCACTGCAGTATTTATAGCAGAGTCTATAGAAAAAGTCTCTGGTGTTAAAAAGAGACACACAGTGAGCTTGATTGCCAGCTCTTTTGTGCATCAAGTTGTGCAGCATTTTAGTAATTTAGTGAACTAGAATCTGTGCAGCATGGATTATTTTGGTCAGGATCCCCTGACATTCAGCAGCTGGTTTTGTTGATCAAAATGTTACATCTAAAACTCAGGATTTTGTGTTTTGCAGCTTTTGAAAATAGAATTGGGAGATGATCACTTTAGAGCAAATGGCAAATCTGGGTTTCTTAGTATTTAATTATGATGAGCTCTTTTGGTGCTAACGTGCTAACGTGAAACAATATGTAATTTCATGGCCTTTTCAACAGCGCTCTTCAATTTATATCAAAAGGCAGAAGGAGCTTTTGATCTGGTCAACATTAATTAACTACAGAAAGGAAAATGAAGAAAAAATTGCTACTCTAACTTTTACTCTGAAAGCAGGTGAATCTATAACAAAGGAACAGTGAAATGCAATGCATACATATAATCTTTATTTTCTTTTAGGAAAATAAATAAATGAATATACAGTGCAAAAAATAGGACAGTATGAAAACGGGAAAGCAGCTAAACTCAATGAAAAAGGGACCCTATGGTGACAGACTGTACCCCTATGTTCAACACTTTTACAAAACTATGGTAAATCTTGTACAAAGTATGCCTTGTGAGGTATCATTTAAAAACTCATAATTTGCTGATCATTATTGTCTTGGTAAAATATATCTGGCAACATTATATGCAAAGTTATAAGATCCTACTGTATGATGTTACTAAGGCATATTCCAAATCTGAGAAAATAGACCAAACCAGTATCTCAGAGACAAAAGGCAAACACCCCTGTTGGGACCATGGCCAAAGGTGGGGGAGAGGGGTGGTTGCTTCCTCCACCCCGCTGCAGCAGGCCAGCATCCTGAAGCAAGAGGAGCTCAGGCGTCCCAAGATGAAGCAAGGCAGCATCTCCTGAGTTGAAGCTGATACAGGGAGGTGGATGCAAGGGAAGGAATTCCCCGGGAGCTGGGAGGGAGGGTGGATCCAGGGGAAGGGAATCAATCCTTCCTGACGCAGGGAGGAGGGAATGCTGATTGGCAGGGGAGGGGATAAACTTCCTCTCTGGGAGGAAAAGCCCTGTCAGGCAGGCTTAATCTGGGCGTGGGGGAGGGGGAGACAGCTTTGGGCTGGGCAAGCCTTACTTTCCCAGGCATGAGAGCCGGCCATGAAGAAGAGCCTGCAAGGAGGATGCAGCTAGAAGTACTGGTGGTGTGTTGCCCCCTCCTAACACCCCATGCATGGGGGAATGGAAGCGGTGCCCCAGGACCTGGGTCAGAACCATAGGGGCTGGGAGTTCCCAGAGCCCGTGTAGGAGGGATCTGGGCACAGGCAGGATCCAGGCTTGGGGAGGCTGCTCGTTTGCACCAGGGGCTAGGGCTGGGGCTGCAGTGAAGCCCCTCTGGACGGGTGAAGGAGGGAGAGGGGGTGAGCTGCTGGCCTCAGCCCAAGGTCACTCATGAGACACAAGGGCAAACTTTTCTTAAAAGAGCCACGTCCTTTGGTTTGTCCCCCTGCCCAGCACTAAGGGGGTCTGCAGTTGGTTTCTCCTGGCTGGCAGGGGAACATAAGTCCTGGGGGAAACACCAGGGTGGGCTGAGAATGGTTGGCTCAGTCCTTGAGAAAGCCCCCAGCCCGTACTCCCCCCAGCAGCCCTCTGGAGCCAGCCAAGATGCCTGCCCATCTCCCCTCAGCTGCCTGCCAAGAGGCTGCCCACCTCATCTCCCCTCCCCTCCCCTCCACTCCACTCCACTCCACTCCACAGCTAGCCCAGAAGCTGCCGTGCCCTGGATGCTTATCCTCCCTAACCCAGCTCCCTCTGCCCTGAAAATTAGAAGGACTCACATCTGCCTGCAGTCTCAGAGCAGCAGCAGGGGAAACAGCTGATAGATGGGGACTTTGCACCAAACAGCTGATTGGCTGCAGCCAGCCAAAGAGCTGATGAGGGCTGCTGTGCTAAAAAGCTGATTGGCAGTTTCCAACAGCTGATCTCCCTGGTGGGTGCTAAGCATCCACTAGTTTTTTTCCGTGGGTTCTCCAGCCCCGGAGCACCCATAGAGTTGGTGCCGATGACCTCAGCCAGGTGTGAACAAAATCAACTGGACAATCACCTGGGTAAGAGGCCATTCTTTGGCAGGAAGAGGGTAGTGAATGAGAAATTTACATCTTGGCAAATAGACTTCTTTATCAAGCTAAGTGAATTCAAAATAAGTTAGGTATTAGCTTGGGTTTTACCTTTTATTTCTTTGTAACCAATTCTGATTTTTATGCCTCATTACTTGTAATCACTTGAAAGCTATCTTTCTGTAGTTAATAAACTTGTTTTATCTAAACCAGTGTGTGTTTGGATTGAAATGTTTGGGAACCTCCATTTGAGATAACAGAGTTTGTGCATATAATTTTCCATTAATGAAATGACAGACTTTCTCTGAGCTTGTATTGTCCAGGAGGATGTTGGACAGTACAAGACTCACATTTCTGGGTACAACTTTGGGACTGAGAATTTGCTAGTGTCATTCTCTAATATAATTCAGGAGTGTCTGGCTAGAACACTCATATCATTCAGTTGGGAGTGATTTTGCATGCTTGAGGCAGTGTGTGAACAGGCCAGGTGTGGTGGTTCTCACAGCAAAGCAGTTTAAAAGGCACCCAGGTTGGAGATTTGAAAGGACACAGATGTTCAACCATCCAGATTGTACCATGGGGAATGTCCCATCTACCCTCACTGAGATTAGCCTTGCTACATCCTGTGGCATGGTGTTAAACTGAAGATGTTGCTTAGCACCTGGCCAGTCTTCCTCCTCAGAATTCCTCTTTCCTCACAATGCTCTCAATAACTAGGTTGATCTTCTCCTCCATCTATTTAGATGTGCTCTCAGAAGGTCTACTAGATTGGGCCCCAAAGGCAAGATTGGTGGGGAAACACCTACTTTATGACTCCTTCTGGAGCTGAGGTGTGTGTTAGGCCCCAAGTGGCTGGGAATTTAAGGACAACACTGTAATTCAAGCTTCTTGGGGACTTGAATGATGGAAGCTCAGGAACCTAGGGGCAGAATCACAAAAGGACTTATGCATTGCAATGCTAAGTATCGTGGCACCTAATTGTTAGGTGCTTTGAAAAATCACAGAACAACACTGATACACAAAGCCTGAGGTAGGCACCTAAGATCTCTATACAGTGATTGGGGAGAGATTGGTGTCAGACTGCAATACACAAAAGGCAGCATGCTAGGGAGGGAGCTATCTACACTAGCCAATAGGAGATGCCAGCAAGAGGGAAGTGTCCTAAGTGCTGCCCCTGTCTCAGGGATAGGCACCTAACTCAAGGCTGTAGGGAGGCAACTATTTCTGATTCACAACTGGGAAACCCTCTCCAAGACTCAACCAGCTTAGTTGTTTTTTGTGAGTATGAGTCAGACAGCTGCCTCACTCCCCAGAAAGTGGGTGGGGGCAGTGGTGCCGACTTTATAACTTTTAGGCTACTGGTTAGAGCACTTTCCCCCCCATATAATTCACATAAGGATTACTGGAATTGTTCCTTTCTCCCATGCATCACTAATTATTTCTAACCCCCACAAGGGACTGTTAAGCTAAAGAGGCAAATGTATGCATTTACTGCATGACAAAAGCACTTACATTTATGAAAACATCTAAGAATTCTGAAAAGGAGGATTCATATGTGATGTCAGCCCTAGAGTACCAATAGCTTATGCATTAACCTCATACATAAAATCAACACACATAAAACTAGTGTAATTGTACTCTAAAGAATTCACATAAAAATACGTCTTAACATACATTAAACATGATGCACATGCCCTGCAAGGCATGCTAGGAATATGAAGATTTGCTATAGCAAAGGAGACAAATCTAGTCTGTTGGCCCATTGGTGTGAACTATCCTAGATATTTCATAGGAACAAAGTTCACCATATTAACAACTATTATGTAACGAGACACATTTCATAGAATTACTACAGTGATTTGGAAGGGCCCACTTACTAGGTCAGCTATGTCTAACCCCTACATGATGGCAGCCACAAGTAAGAGAAGAAACAGTATGAGGGAAAAGAGGACAATGGGTAAGGGTAATAAGATCATGCAGTTACATAGGCTAACACTCTGTACAATTTGATGGTTTCAAATGATTTGAAAGGGTTTGTTTTCCTTTTTTATTTTACATTGTCAGGTATCTGAGTACTGGTCAAGCTGGTCCACCTTGGCTGGCTGATTTTTGGTGGGCACTGCAGTAGACATGGAACTTGAAGAGGAATGTGAAGGAGAAAAAGGCAGTGACTTTAATGCAGGTCACATGTCACCATTAGAGGACTAACTGCACCTTTATCCCCTTTCTGGACTCTGAGTGAACCCCCTCAGGTGATCGGTGTCTTGCCCTTACCTGTCTCGGGGCGGAGTCATGTGATTCTCACACTTAGACCAGGATCTAGCTATAGCATCCTACGTATAGCAACTGCTTACCACTCTAAAGGTCCACCTGGGTTTCAGGCCCCAGCGTTTCCTTTCCTTGGGAACCCATGACCAGCGATTGATAGTATCAACAGCTTTCTTGAAACAAAGTATGTGTTATTTAGCAGTAGGAACAAAGCATTAGAGAGAGAAGAGGATTTTAAAACACAAGCTACGGGCATAGTTAGCTTGTAATGAAGTGTAGATAATACTAAGTTAGATAAGAATTAAGCCTATGTTGCAGGAACAGAACTTACATTCTTTGAGCAAGCCAAGGTCATCTTGGGCTGCTGCTTGGTCTCAGTTTGTCTCTGAGGGTATGTCTATACAGCCTGCGTAAGTGAGCCTCCCAGCCTGGGTCAACAGACTTGCACCAGCAGGGCTTGCACTAGCATTCTTAAAACGGCTGTGTAGACAGTGCTTTTAAGTTGTGACGTGGGCTACAGCTCCTTCTCTGAAGCCTACGGAAGGGGTAGGTTCCAGAGCCCAAGCTCTGTGCTTTCTACACAGACATTTTAAGAATGCTATTCTCTCCTCTCCAAAGGAAAAATGTCCCCACACCCCTTCAAAGTTGCCACCTCTGTTCCCTCTAAGCTGTGCGCGTGTGCGTGCACACACAGATCCTAAACCCTGCGCACACGGCGAAACACCGCACACACAAAAATTTGCACAGAAGCACAACAATTTGCACAGAAGAAATTTTTTGCACACATGGCCTGTCAAAAATTAGAGGGAACATTGGCTGCCACTCCCTCTGTGTGTCTGGGTTTGATTACCAATGCTCAGTGATGTCTCTGTTACAGGGCCTAGGCGTGAAGACTTCGTTCTGCCTCAGACTGGTTTTACCCAGTTGGCCCAACGGGCTATCTAGAACATTCCTCTGATAGCTGCTCCATTGTTGGATAGTTAGAGGCATTCCACCTTAATGACTGGTAATCACTGGTGCTCTTTCGACCATATCTACCTATCGGGGGAGGATGCTGAAGTAGTCTGACACCATCTTAGACCAATACATAGAGCACATTTTGGGATACAGATCAGTAATCCTTAGGCACTGTTCCTTGCATAATGATCAACCATGCAGTCAGGGAGCATGTTACAACCTCTGAAGTGCAACAGTAGGCACACACCCCACTCTTCAGGGGGAATTCTAATTGTCTGAGGCAGAATTCATCCTGGACAGCTCCTGGGGGGTGGGGGTTGTAAGGCACATCAGAGCCCTTGTGTAGTCCTTTGCTGCTGCACAAAAGCAATCAGATCCTGTTTTCTTTCTAAATAAGACAACTGAGTACTCCGCCCCACCCAGTAATTGCTCCACATAAACTTGATTTATAAAAACACAAACCACTTCTGACAAGTAATGAAATGACCTTGCCAAGAAAAATTGTTCTCAGAATTTTTGGTGTTGTCATCTAAAATGTCATTAAGATAATGAATTATGATTTTTTATGGGAAAGACTTTTAACAAACTGCTTTATATTAATATTTTCATTATAATTCACATCTCGCTAGAATGACTGGAAGTCACTTAGCAATGGAAAACTAACTGAAATATGAGGTTTTAAAAATGAACTGAAATTTATGTGCGGACTAATCATTTTCAAAAATACAAGATTTGTTCAATTTATTTTAATTTGTAGGATGTGAGTTTTTGCTGGTGTGTTGGTGCATATAACTGTTTTCTAACACATTTTTG
Source organism: Eretmochelys imbricata (assembly GCF_965152235.1). Lineage (NCBI taxonomy): Eukaryota > Metazoa > Chordata > Testudines > Cheloniidae > Eretmochelys > Eretmochelys imbricata. The sequence goes on along the minus strand of NC_135572.1, from coordinate 54,690,695 downwards.
TTCTGTTTGCATATGGAACTAGAATGATTTCCACATTAAAAAGTGTGGTTATGGTTAAGGAGAAATTAGAAAATGGCACCTTCTTACTCAGTCCATCTATTCCCTCTGTTTATTCCAGATTATGAGCTCATTTTATTATCACTCATTTATAATAGGGGGCCCAATTAGGATCAGGGCTTTATTGTGCCAGGCACAATACAAGCTGATAGAGAGAAAGCCCCTACCCCAGAGAGCTTACAGTCTAATAACATAACTCAAAGAGAGTGAACAGATTCTAGTATGACTTGTGAATTAACAGAACTGTTAACTGGAGTCCAAACTGCTCCATCCACATACACTAGTGGAGGGCATGGAAACTTGTGAGGCACTAGCCCCCAAGGACTCTCTCAGACCAAATGGATTGGGAATGCACACACAGTGAGGGAGTGAGATCCAGAGGCACAAGCGTCTGCTGTCTTCCCTCTCCCCTAACACCCAAAGGGATCAAAGTTCACCCTGAGTCACTATTACTTTTTGTTTGCAATCCCTTATGGAATCCTCTCTGTTGAGGCATTACAGGTTCAGCAGCCAATGGAATAGCTGCTAGTGGATCCCCAAAAGTCTTCAGATTCAGGATCCTCAATCTCTCTCCCGCTCAGTGGAGGGGAGGCCAAACACTGACCATCAAGGGGTGGGGGTGGGAAACCTGCAGGAGGTTCCAGATCCTCTACATAGTTGGTATTCTGGTGGAAAGCCTGACCTGGGCCTAAATTCAAATTAGACAATCTCTACTGATTACACATGAACCAGAAAGGGCTTTAATTTAATTTAAATTTCAAGGTGAGTTTACACTATAAACCCCCCATCTGTGGTCTTGCAATGTGACAGCCTTTTTTCTCTATGTCACTGAGAGTCAAACTATAGAATCACATTTCACAGTAGAAAAACAAATTCAACCCAAATTTATTTCAAATCAATGATTTTTAGTCCTTATAATGTTTGATGCAGCACATGAATAATATTCTAGGATAGCAGCCCCTGGTACTTCTGACATCCTGTCACTCTTGCTGCAGACATCCACCTGTGTGTTTCATCAGAAACAGCTCAAGCATGGCTACAGACAACCAGTGTTATTTAGAAATGGACTATAGTAACACAACTGGAAAATCAGGCTCTTGTAAAAAAACTTGTTTCGTAATTCATGTGTATACAAGGATGCAGTTTTCATTTATAAAGCATAAATTATTTTGACAAGAAGATGGTGCTGCTTACGAATCAATTTGGTTTTCAGGGCACTAGTTTTGAGGTTGTAGCAGGCACACTCAGAGGCCAGCAGGCCTAGTGGGCAGGCTGTGGCTCAACAGTTCCCAAAGTGCTGGGATAGCCTTGCCGGTGGCCTGCAGGTCTGGCAGCTAGTGCTGCAGTCCATTGCTCTGTGGTGCTCCACGAGTTCTCCTGACTGGATGTGGGGAGGGAGAAGGTAGGGGGACCCCGGCCCTCCCTCTCCACCGGGTCCTAGCCCAGGGCCCAAGTGGGTGTGGGGGAAGGGAGACTAAGGAGTGTCTGAGTTGCCACTTCCTGATACACCAGACCAGCCTCCCCTGGGCCACTTCCTACCTTCCCCTTCTCTCCTTAGTTTGGGGGCATAATCACAGTACTCTGCCCCCACCTGTGGAGAGTATTCAAGTCAAATGGGTACTCCCCAGCTCACTTCTCACAGTGTCCCATTATTCTCCCAAGGCAGGGAGTAGGGAAGAGAAATGGTCGGGGAAAATCCTGGTTGGGATTTAACCACAGCCCAGAGCCTTCTCCTGTGGATCGCTCTGTCCCAAAAGCTGGCTTCCTCCCTTCATTCCTGTCTCCCACCCCGCCACACTTGGCTGTTGGAGCCCCCCTTTCAAGTAGATCCTCCATATGGAGCATGTTCAACAGCTGAAGGGTGGGGCCTTCTTGGCCCAGTAATGCCCCTTGCCTCCCATATAATTTGTTTGGGGTCTGTAAACCCCACCACAGAGGCACAATTGTCTTGTAAATCACTAATATCCTGGAAAGACATTCCCAACTCCTTTTGTATATCCTAGAACAAGACTTCAGAATAACTAAAGTGTAGCGAGCTTCTGAATAATGTAGCCCAGGTTTAGCACAAGCCCTCCATCATGGTAGGACACAATGTGGGAAATTTGAGTTAGACATCAAACCTCAAAAGATTCTCATCCCTAACTCAATACTTGACAGGTTATATAGGTTTACAAATCTCTTCTAAAACTATTTTTCATTAGTGCAAGAGTGTTTGCTGGGTTATTTTTAGCACCTATAGCTAGAGAGAATTGGGAGAAAAGATGTGTGAATCCTATGAGTTGGAGATTATGTTAATGGGTGTTATGAGCAGAACTATTCATACCCTTCCAAGTTCTGTTTGTGTGAAATTTGCTGCATGTACTCAAAATTCTAGAACACTTGGTTTGAGTGAATCTGGTTTTCTGATAGTCAAATCTCAGTGCGAGTCCACAGATCTCATTAGGGCTTGATAGGCTCATGCCCAGTTTCTTCACCAGTTTCACTGAATCCACTGCTAGAAGGGACCGCTGATCATCTAATCTGACTTCCTGCATAACAGAGGTCATAGGACTTCCCCAAACTCTCTGTCTGTATTAGACCATGTCTTTTAGCAAAACATCCAATCTTGATTTTAAAATTGCCAGGGATGGATAATCCACCACGATCTTTGGTAAATTGTTTCAATGGTTAGTTACTTTCACTGTTAAAAATGTGCATCTTATTTGAAGATATTTGGCAGTTCAGATTTAGAAGTGAGATTGGGTTGCTGGTCTGCAACAACAAAACTTAGATATAAAGGAAATATTTTTCCCTTCTAAAATTGTTATAGGAACACAAAAAAACCCCAAAACAAAACAAAAAACCTCACAGCTATAAAACAGCAAGGCAGTTCTCAATAACTGGAGGAATAACAAAGTTAATAATGTAGTAGGCCAATGCTGACCAGACAGAGAGGCGTCAGAACACTGTCTCCTAGACATTTCCAGGTGGGTCACAGATCTCAGACATTATGCAGCCTCTCTTGTTAATGAAATACAGTGGAACCGGCTTCTGCAGAGCTTGACGGATGCCCCCGATTCCATAGGATAGACTCAAGTCAATCACAGACATGGAAGAAACATTACAAAACTTCCAGCAGACTTGTGCATGGAATTGATCTTGGTATAACTTTATGCTGGAGGTTGTGTAATCACACAAACTCATTGAGCATGCTAGCTGCCTTCCAGTCAGGCTAAATGAGGAAAACTAAGTGCCTCTTTGTTTAGTGATAGGTAAAAACCACTGCCCAAGAATTAGACCTCATGCAAGCCTGGCCAGTGGCTGAGCTATGCAGTTCAGCTGTTTCTCTGGGGTCTGATAACAATGCAGGGATGGGGGATTGATTTGATTGCAGGTGTGTGTGTGAGCACAAGCACTGCAAGCAGCAGAAACACCAGAGAAGCAAACAGAAGGCAGCAAAGATGCCTCAGAAACCATCAGAAATACTTGTAGCATGACCCTGAGAAAAAGCTCAGAGAGATTTTTGGGTAGAGAGCTGATTGGAAAAAGGCTTAAAATAGTGAGCAAATAAACTGTCTGCTGCTGTTTGATTCCTACTAAGTTCAGGGAACCAGGACTTTCTGTGCATTCTTTGTAAATAGACAGGAATGCATCAAATATACTTGTCTCCATCACCAGTTTCTCCTCCTAATGGAAAGAAACCTCAAGACCCCAAATGTTGGCTAACCATTGGGGCCAAAGAGGAACAATATAAACAGGGATGGCCTTAGCATTTTGAGACAGGCCTGCAAACTATTTTTCCACCTATGCTGCCCTCCAACACCACTTAGCTGATTCTTCTCTGCCAGGCAGTGGCGGATTTAGAGTTAGTGGGGCTCTGTGCTCAGCTTCATTTTTGGGTCCCCTCCTTGAGACCCAGCCAAGAAAAAGAATATTCGCTCTTATCTCCCTCCCCACCCCCATTATTCATTCTTTTTTTCTTCATCCTCCTCCTATAAGTAATAGAAGTAAATGAAAATAAAGTGAGGTACCTTGATTGTTTTTGTAGTCTAACTTATTTTTCCACAGACCACTTGAAAATCGCTGAGGGTCTCGGCGGACCACTTAATGATCTTTCTAAATATTGTTTGTACCATTGGCTAACTATGAATAAGAGCGCTTTATAAAAAAAAATATGTAAAAAACGCTGGGGTGCGGGGTCTGGCCAGGAGTTACGGTGCGGGAGGGGGCTGAGGGCTGGGGCAGGAGATTGGGGTGTGGAGCACTTACCTGGGGCAGCTCCCATTTGGTGTGAGGGATGCAGGGGGAGATGTGAGGGGAGTGCAGGAGTCAGGGAGGGCAGATGGCTTGGGGTGTATGAGGGGGTACAGGAGTCAAAGCTGAGCTGCAGGGTCTGGGAGGAAGTTAGGGTGCAAGAACGGGCTGGGGATTGGGGTGCAGGGTCTGGTCAGGAGTTAGGGTGAGGGAGGGGGCTCGGGTTGGGGCAGGAGGTTAGGGTGTGGAGCGCTTACCTGGTTGGTGTGACGGGTGCAGGTGGGAATGTGGCGGGGGGTGCAGGAGCTCCCGTTTGGTGCTCAGGGTGGGGGTGGGAATGTGGCGGGGGTGCAGGAGTCAGGGCATAGGGTGGGGGGGGCTGGTTAAGTGTGGGGGGGATGCAGGAGTCAGGGCAGGCGGCTGCGGGCTGGGGTTGTGGGGGTGCTCCCAGCCCCCTGCCCCACCCCAGCCCCTTGCCCTGAGCAGCTCACGGCAGGAGGGGTATGTGTAGGGGGAATGTGGGGGCCTTCCCTGATTCCACCCCCTTCACCAAGGCCCCACCCCCACCTCTTCCCTGCCTCCTCCACGTGCGCTGCTGCCCTTCTCCTCCTTCTCCCTCCCGGAGTGACCTGAGCGCCAGCAAACAGCTGTTTGGTGGTGGGGGAAGCACTGGGAGGGACAGGGAGGCGTGGGAACATGGCATACTTGGGAGAGTAGGTGGGGAAGAGTCAGGGGAGGGGGGAGCTGGGCTGCCGGTGGGTGCGGAGCCTGCAGCAGGAGCCCCAGGAGCCAACAGGACCAAGATTCTGCCCCCGCAGCTGCCCGGCCCTGGGGCCCCCTGTTGTTGGGGTGTCCCATGCCAGGGCACCCTGTGTTTTACCGTAAATCTGCCTCTGCTGCCAGGATCACTGCTATGAATTAATGTGAACTAACAGTCTCATAATTTTAAACAGAGTTTACAAATCTCATCACCTCAAACAACTGTAAGCATTTTAAGCCTCACACAATTGAGACTTTCAACAGGGACCTGACTGACCTTTTGCACACAAAAGTTGTCTACCAGTCTGTTGTTCTGAAGGCTTATTGGAAATTCATGCTCTCTAAGATCATGGCAAATCTTTGTCATCTTTCCTGACTCATTATAGATCTTAAGTAGACATGGATCCAATTAATGTTTCTGAACGCTACATTCAGCACTGCAGAAGCCATAGCGATGGACAGGCAGGAAAATATGCAGTGCATCCTGGGTATATATGGAGAAATCTGCGGTACTTCACACAATAGAATCCAGTGAAGAAGATGTTGTAAGTTTCATTTCAGCAAAATTTTTAGCGCCTTTGTCAGCTGCAAAGGAAAGTCAGAATGGGCTTTTTGCCCACTAGGGTTTTTCAGAACTTCATGTTTTCCTGTCTGTTCCCCACAGAAAAGTTTCTGCGATTGATGTGAGACAATCCAAACGTATATTGGAATTCAGAGCATTGCTGAAGCTGCTCATGAAGTGAGGATAGTGTTGCGTTTAGCAAAGTATTGACAAAAATCCAGGTTGAATTTAAGCTTTGGATCACATTTTTGCTCAGCATGCCTTTCATAACCTCTTCCGTTGTTGATTACTTGTTCCAGTGAATTCAAGTGGTACATCCAGATCTGTTACTATCACAGTGGCATCCTTTAGAACACACTTGAAAGCATAGATGACTCATGCCTCCTGATACTGGTGGGGTGGGGGTGCACAATCTAAAGAGAAGGACACGTGACCGCCCCATGTGTCTCCTCTGCCCAGCGACCTCCCCGCTCTGGTCTCTCTCTGCACCACCAGAGTTACCTGCAGGAGCAGGGGCTGTTCTGTCCTTCTCCCACTGGCCCCCCTCCCCCCAGCACATGTGGCTGCTCTCCCTGGAAGCCAGACCTGAGTGGGGAGCAGAAGGAGCAGGATGGAGCTGCTTCTCATGCTGACTGAAGCTGACCACCCTGGGTTGCTGACTCTGTGCAGTGTGGTGGCTGCCTGAGAGACAGCCTGGCTGCTGGGGACCAGGGCTGAGTGAGCTGGAGCTCCCCTTCCCCCCAGCACTTGGCCCCTCTCCCTGTCCCCCGGGCCTGGCTAGCAGATGGGTGGGGTGGGCTGCCACATCAGCCAGGCTCTCTTGCAGGCAGCCACTGTGTTGCACAGAGCAGCAACCTGGAGTGGCCAGCGTGAGAAGCGACTAGTCCTGCCTCTTCCACTCCCTCCCCCTGGGCCCGGCTGCCAGGTGCTGCAGCTGAGCGTGCCAAAGGCAAGCGCTGCAGTAGAAGGACACAGCCCCTCTCCTTCTCCCCTCATTCCCAGCAGGCCTAGCAGAAATCTGGGCTGCAGGCACTTGACTCCACCTGTTGTTTCCCCTCTCCCTCACCATGCCTTGCCTATACTTGGAAGCATTTTCTCTGTATTTCTGTAACACATCACAATTTGCATTAAGACATCTAATGGCGGAAGATATTCCAGTTGTGCAGTATCTTGTTGACAGCATTTTATTTTTTAATAAAAGCGCATTGTACCAAACTCAATGCCACACAGTTGGTTTGTAGGACTGCAATGCATCTAGTACTGTGATGGGCAGTACAGACCCTTTGAGTGTTCACAGAGGTGACCTTGGGCGTTATGGTTTGACCCAGCAGGAGAATTCCCATGAGGGAGACCACCAGCGCAGCTTTGTTCAATCCAGAGAAGAGGTCACAAAGAGACAAAGAGGGCAGAAGGCTGCTGTTTCAGTGGATTTTCTCCATGCCTGAGTGGATTGTTTAAATCATACGTACATTTTTGATGTAGCTTGTGGCTTTACCTGTATTCAATTTTGGAAAATAGCCCAAATGGGTGCCAGTCCTGGCTGCAGAGGAGCCTTTTGTTTAATCAAACTGGTATCAGAAAATAAGATTCTCACTGTGATCAAGTGCCTGGGATGGACCACCCTGAGAATGGCACACTTGGCAGACTGCCAGAAACAGGGCAGACAATCCCCAAAACCTGGTGGTTTATACTATAATTAGATTCATCAAACCAGTGACAGAAGAGCTTCTCGGCTTAACAAGAATCCAAAACACAGTCTCATTTAGGCATTCCAGGCCTTGATTTGCCCCCGGACAAATTGGTCTTCTTCAGTGAGAGGTTACTGAAAGCCCAATTCACTATGCCAGAGGATCTACCAATCCCAAAGGATCAGACACTTACCCCCAGGTGAATATGTATATCAGATCTTACCCAAATATCACACTGTCAGCTAATCCTTAGTAAACTAACTAAGAATTAAGAAAAGAATAGAGTTATAAATGGTTAAAAGTTCATACACATACAAATGTTTGCAAAGTCCTTGTACCAGGTTTGTAGCAGTGATGGAATAAACTGCTGGCTTGCAAAGTCTCTGTTAACTTCCAGCAGTTTGAAAGGTCTTCAGTCCATTGTTCAAAATACTCCTTTTAGCTGCAAATCCACTGTCCAGAGAACTGGAGCAGGAATGAGGTAAAATGGAGAAGTCTCAGGTGTCTTTTATATCCTCTGCCAAGTGCATGGAAATTTACTGTCCCAAACAAAAACCCACAGCAAAAACCCTGTGTGTGGAAAGTTACTGACAAAAGATGGAGTTTGAGGTCACATGTCCATATCACATGTTCATATCACATGCCCTTACATGTTTTGCTGAATCACAGGAGTGGCCATTGTCTTCTTGTTGTGTGAGACATCCTCAAGAAGAGCTTTCTGGAGAGTTGATTCTTACTGGCCCATCAAGCTTGAATAGTCCATTCACAGTGGGCTGGCAAGACTGGATGTAAACTACCTTGTGGCTGTCACCGCAAGAACAAACAGCTGAGATACAGATACATAATTGCATCTGAAGAAGTGGGGTTTTTATCCACAAAAGCTTATGCTCAAATAAATCTGTTAGTCTTTAAGGTGCCACCGGACTCCTTGTTGTTTTTGTGGATACAGACTAACATGGCTACCCCCGATACTAGATACATAGCTAACATTCATAACTTCAGAGGCAGTGATGATACATGGATTTAACCAAGATAATCATACTTGTCAGATTGAAACTTTTCCTTTTGACATTTTACATGATTCTTTGTATCGAATTTAGTGCAATTGTGCAACAGTGGTAACAACCATAGAAATGGTCATCTTTAATCAGACAGCATCACACCCACAAGAGGGATTTACCTCTCAGACTATTTTGAGAGAAGTGGTTGGGACTGATTCTGAAACTGGGGCCTACAACAGAAGCTGAAACTGCTTGTAGGTTTTAGAATACTTTCTCTAGTTCTTGAAGTGCATCTGACAGGGAATTGCCTTCATAGAATTTATCCTGCACTCCCAATGAGTGACAGAAAGCAACTTTGGAGTTATGGCACCTGCTCCTTCAAGGTTTACCAGAGATATTGTGAAGGACCTGGATTGTAAAGGTTCTGTAAGAACTCCAAGAAAGAATGAGCAGGGCCTAAGGAATGGGCATGAACACTGACAACCTGGGTCAGGATAAGGCAGACACATGAGACATACATTGCTCTAGAATTCAGCTCTCTCCTGAGTCATCATGCCTGCTTCCTTTGTTTTAAAAAAAAAATCACTATGTTTTTGTAACCTTTTCCTTGGTATTTCAGAATATCCAGGTTAAATTCCTCAAGTGAGTGAAGAAATGTCTGCTAGTCCTTCACCTGCTGTGTCAGTCACTAGAAGGATTTCCATAGAATGCTCACGGATATAGGCTAGCAACCTATTTTAGCTAAAGCGTGTCTACATTGCACATTGGTCTCCAGTTCTTAAGATGTTCTAGTGGTCTCATGTTTATTAAACCACTTAGCTGTTTCCCAGGAGAAAATTTCCAGTCAGAAGCTGAGTTCTGGTCTGCCCAAATAATTTACACCAGAGTAAATCTGTTCACCTTTGGGAAAATAGGTCAGCCGTGTGTGCTGAATTTTCCTGATTGCCCATATTACTGAAGAAGTTTTCAGGTGTGAACTTCCTCTCTTCACCCAGTGGAAAGTTTGAGAAGTTTGCTGGTGTGTCTTCATGACTATACTTTACTGCAGGCACTTGAACTTGGCTTTAAATAGTATCTGTCAAGTTTCAAAATCAGGTAGTAAAATGTCACAAGGGCCCAGCAAATCATACTTAATATCTGCACAAGGTGGCAGGTACTACAGATGACAGCGTGCTCCTTTTCTCTTCCTATATCAGGGATCGGCAACCTTTGGCCCGTGGCCCGCCGGGCCAGGACAGTTTCTTTACCTGCAGCATCTGGAGGTTTGGCCAATCGTGGTTCCCACTAGCCGCGGTTCGCCATCCCAGGCCAATGGGGTCTGCAGGAAGCGGCGCGGGCCAAGGGATGTGCTGGCCCCTGCTTCCCGCAGCACCCGTTGGCCTGGAGCGGTGAACCATGGCCAGTGGGAGCTGCGATGGGCTGAACCTGCAGACATGGCAAGTAAACAAACCGGCCCGGCCCGCTGTGGGCTTACCCTGGCAGGCTGCATGCCAAAGGTTGCCTATCCCTGTCCTAGATTTATAGTAAAACTTCCTTTCCAGGCCAGCTGGAAAGATACTTCAGCTTTAACAATAGAAGTCTCCTACTGCATTGCAATAGCAGGACAAGATAATGGTTTGGAATACATGACTGTACAAGTGGGTAAAGAGGAGTAAACACCCCTCTTGGGTCCAGATGAGTAGGAGTAAACAGGGTTATTCTCTTGTAATTTTCACTTCTGTAATATAGGAGGCACTAAGGACTTGATTTGTGAAATTGTCTCCACCCACACTAAGATAGGATGTAATTGATAGTGCCTGGTTATTTAATGAGCCAACAAAAAAGGCAGGATTTTTTTTTTATTGGAAATGCTACCAGTAATAGAACAAACTGCAGGGGAGATATATAGCAGTCTTAAATGATAATATGCAACATCTTCAAAGATTTATGGAGCCTATTCATATATCCAATGCAGCTAAAGCTGTACCAGAAGGGCACAGTCAAGAACAATCTAATGCTATGATAGCCCTCATACTGTAACTCAGGAAGACTTAGCCAGTATTTCAGAAGCTGTATGTCCTAGCTTGTCCTATAAGGGATCTATGTGGTAGAAAATGAAAAGAATAAAATTATATGATAAATCACCCATGAAACCTTTGTGTTCAGATAAAGTAGTAATTTAAACAGCAAACATTACATGATAACTTTATTATGGAATCAGCAGTCACCAGAAAATGTGTCTTGTACAAGACAACAGCCAGTGATTAGCTGATAAAAGATTGTAGCTAGTAGCATTATTTCAGCTACTGTAGTCCATACATGCAGCTGTCAGGAGAATTCATAGCTAGTACCATTACCTATGCCATTTTTACGAAAGGATATTCAATGATGAAGTGAGCTTGCATAAAATCACTAATGGTTCTTAAGGTCAGCATATAAGTGTGCTTCTGAACAAGGTGCAAGCAAAGAATTTGGCTCTCTGTACAGCTAAGCTTTCTTTCACTTGAGAAAAAAATTGATGGCATAGAATTCACCGGTTTACCAAAATTAGCACGGAAGTGATCCTGAATTCAGTTTGACTTTCCATTACAGGCATGGCCCTTTGTTTTCAGTTTTTATTTTGTTTAAAATTCCCAGGAATTTATCAATGTTTATTACAAACTTTTTTTAAAAGTGTGAAAATGGGTGCAAGTAATTAACTTTGGTTAATATCAGGATTAATATCAGGGGATAGGAGGACGAAAAAAAGCAACAAATAGAGAAAAAAGTATAGGAAGTAAAAGCAGTTTGATTCTATGGTTTGTTTCATGAACTGTACATTAATAGTACATCCCACGTGCACACACAGGTCACTATATTGTCTTATTTAACAAGCAATCTCACGTTTGTACTTCGACTAGTTTGTTATTAACATAAACACATCCACCCACTGAAATGTATTGGATTTTCTTAACATAATCAGTATTTTTATGTATCTAAGTGGTCTAAAATTTAGGCAAAAAAATTAAAATAAAATAAAGAAGGGCCTTATTTACCTGCAAATATCAGAGTCTGGGGTATTGTGTTGGAGGGCAATTTTCAGCCCTTGGAATTTCTTCAGATAAAAAACCCTACAGACAGACAAGAAACCCCATGTTAACTTCCCACTAATGTCAACAGGAGTTGTGCGTGCATAATGTAGGAGAGAATTCAGTTCTAATTGCTTTTGGTAGCAACGTGACATATTTCTCTAGAAGCTCGTGAAGCTATACCGTGGTTTAAAGATACTTGCCTGATAGAATCAAGTACTCTTGCACTTACAGAAACGGGACCGCAGGTCATCAACAAGTAGAGCGAATTATTGTGTTTAGTGACAAAAGAAATACTTGTCTGTTAGTGAGAAATTCCATGTGCGTGTAAAAGTCAGGGTCCACATTCCACAGCATTACATGGTAAGGAAAGAAGCTGTTTGTTCACTAACTATACAAACAATATTTTCCAGATCATCCCATGATTCTTCAGGTTTTTTTTCCTTTTTTAACTCTTGGTTGATTCTTCTGACTCCTTTATGCATTTTTTTTTCCTGCAGTAGCCTTACGAAATAAATTCATGATTTTTTTTAATGTCCTCTAGAATCTCTTTCTTGGTCACCAGATCTGCAGGGGAATAACAAATATGTATAATTATCATTTTCTTTGATTGTAAGAAGGAAAAGGGATTTCTTTTAATTATTTTTCCATTACACAGTGGATAGAATGGAAATTTCTCTCACTCCTATATATGCATCATTGTAGTCTGCAAGGTGTCTATTATAATATCTTAACTTAGAGGAAGGACAGTGACAAATGGCTTGGAAAATATTTTAAACAGCCATTTACTGATTTAGCGGAATTTGACAAATCTCAAGAAAGTGACATTTAAATGGCTCAAAAGCTATTTTTGTCAAGAAAAATGTCTAGCTTTAGAAAAAGTAGAGAAGTAATTCATATGGAAAATGTAGACTATGTGAATTTTGAGATAATTTCATTACAGAACCTTTTATGAGTGTAGAAAGATGGGAAAATTCAGACCCTGAACAGAGAAAAACAAAACAAGAAGTTACACACCAAGTGACGTGCTACAAAAAGAGCTCTGAGTAAGCTCTAAAGCTTGTCTCTCTCACCAACAGAAGTTGATCCAATAAAAGATATTTCCTCACTCACCTTGTCCCTCTAATGTGCTACAAAGATATCTGGAAGGAGATTGCTAGTGGCCTTTTGACCAATCCCCCCCTACTAAAGTCAAGCAGGTGTGATGTTATTGACAGGAACTGTGACCATATAGATCATTGTTGCAACCAGGGTCCTATGGTTGCACCAGGTCTTGTACAGAGGAGACCAAGTGGGGTGTCTATGAAAAGGTTGTAGTTTTCTGGTTATGATTATGCTGTCTGTATGTGTGTATCATTTTTGTATTTGAAGTTACGAATATTGGTTATGTACTTGTTTGATTCTAAGTAGCCTCAGTGAAGCATTTGGTCAGCTTCTTGGACTATTCTTAGTACGTGCTCAATCAAGAAACACTTAACTGACAATGGACTTTGGGAGATGCCAATCCACATCTGAGCTTTCCTGGGAACATTCAAACTAACATGTAAATAATGGCATCTGCCTGAAAAAAGCTGAATCACCCATAGACATGTGACTTGCTCCAGTGGCTACAGACTCCATCTTGTTGCTGTGATTTTGCACAGGACAACAAAGGGGTTTCCATTCACAAGAGAGAGACTATAAAAAGCCCTGGAAACCCCTCCATTTTATCTTCACCTGGCTCAGAAGATACCTCTCCACCCCCAAAGAGATGCCTGAAAGAAACTGGAACAAAGGACAGTAACTACGGGGGTGTGAGTGATTGCTGGACCCAGACTCGGAAGGAGTCTAGTCTGTGAAAGAAGCTTATTGGAACATCTCTGAGGGTGAGATTTACCTGCATTTAGTTTCCTACTGTATTAAGTCTAGACTTAGATTCACAGATATTAAGGTCAGAAGGGACCATTATAATCATCTAGTCCGACCTCCTGCACAACGCAGGCCACAGAATCTCACCCACCCACTCCTGCGATAAACCTCTCACCTATGTCTGAGCTATTGAAGTCCTCAAATTGTGGTTTAAAGACTTCAAGGAGCAGAGAATCCTCCAGTAAGTGACTTGTGACCTGTGCCCCATGCTACAGAGGAAGGCGAAAAACCTCCAGGGCCTCTTCCAATCTGCCCTGGAGGAAAATTCCTTCCCGACCCCAAATATGGCGATCAGCTAAACCCTGAACATATGGGCAAGATTCACCAGCCAGATACCCAGGAAAGAATTCTCTGTAGTAACTCAGATCCCACCCCATCTAACATCCCATCACAGGCCATTGGGCCTATTAACCATGAATAGTTAAAGATCAATTAATTACCAAAATCATGTTATCCCATCATACCATCTCCTCCATAAACTTATCAAGTTTAATTTTGAAGCCAGATAGGTCTTTTGCCCCCACTGCTTCCCTTGAAAGGCTATTCCAAAACTTCACTCCTCTGATGGTTAGAAACCTTCAGCTAATTTCAAGTCTAAACTTCCCAATGACCAGTTTATATCCATTTGTTCTTGTGTCCACATTGGTACTGAGCTTAAATAATTCCTCTGCGTGTTTTTGTTTTATTTCGCTTGGTAATTCACTTTCTTCTGTCTGCTCTTACTTGGAACCACTTAAATCCTAGTTTTTATATTTAATAAAATCACTTTTTAAATATTAATTAACCCAGAGCAAGTAATTTAATTCCTGAGGGAGCAAACAGCTGTGCATATCTCTCTATCTGTGTTATACAGGGTGAACAATTTATGAGTTTACCCTGTATAAGCTTTATACAGAGTAAAACTGATGTATTTGGGGTTTGGAGCCCATTGGGTATCTGGGTGTTGGAGACAGGAGCACTTCTTAAGCTGTTTCAGTTAAGTCTGCAGCTTTCGGGGGACGTGGTTCAGACCTGGGTCTGTGTTTGTAGCAGGCTAGCATGTCTGGCTCAAGACAGGGTACTGAAGTTCCAAGCTGCCTGAGAAAATGGGCTCAGAGGTAGTCCCAGCACATCAGGTGGCAGTCCCAAGGGGGTCTCTGTGACCCAACCAGTCATAGCAGGATCCTGGAGGAGGCCACTGATGGCTTTTCTCTTTCTTACAGAGCAAAATCCACTCTCTTACCACATTCCCATCCCCTCCCAATCTGCCTTTCTTCCTTCAGCTGCATAAAATAGAAAAAAAGTCCAACTGAAGAACTGTGAATTGAATTCAGATAAACTTGAAATAATATATAAATATAGGACTTGTCCTATTGCATCAGACTTGAGATCCATCTAGCCTACTAGTCTGTCTTTGACAGCCATCTGCACCAGATACTCCAGAGGAAGGTGCAAAAAAATCTAAGTAGGCAGTTAAAACCCAAACCTTGATTTACCACTGAAGAACACTTTTCTCAACTATAAAACTTTATGCTGAAGCATGCTGCCATCTTACATTTCACATATATATGAATTACACCACTCTTGTAGTGTTTCTTACTTATACTGTATATTTCAGAAATCTTTTACTGGGTGCCACAAAGGTAACAAAGCCAGGATCATTCCTGATCACAAGAGAGCCTTAATGGCGTGAAGGATCTGGGTCATTAAATTTTTCTCAATGCAAGACCAAAAAGGGAAACTTCAAAAGTTGTAACTCATAGTATATATACACTATATATTTCTTTGGACATTAGTTTCAGAGACAATGTAAAGCAGCACAGTGCTACCCTTGAAACTGTTTTTCTTGATTCTGATTGATTGTTGCAGACAGTCAGGGACAGATATACTTTATGCACCTCATGTTCACCTCCTACCATGCACAAAACGTTCCCTGCATTGACCCAATCACAGACATTAAATGCATAGCAACAGATGGGAAAGCTTAATGTTTAAGCATTTGAATTTCACACTAAAAACTTATTTTCATGCAGTTTGACATACAATTCTGGAGTTATTTATCTCCTTTACATTCAGACCTCCAATATATCTGGCATGGCAAATGATTTACTAATGGAGATGTCCTGTTCTGTTTAATCATCTAGTAATTACTGTATGTCAGTTGTCTGCTACATTAGCCACTTATGGTGGAAAACCAAGTATGTTCTGTTTAACCACCATCCATTTAAAGCAGATAGTTACCAGCAACTCTCTCATTTTGGTTGTCCCCGATCTCACTGTTGTGCAACAGTGCCATTCCTCACCCATCTCATGTAGAAATCTGTGCTTTCTTCCAATGTTGCCCTTATTCATGATTCACCTTCCCTTAACAGATTTATAACTGTACAATCTCTACCCAAGACACACCTCTGCCAACCAGAGGCAAGATACAGGAGCTGACAACAGATAGCACTCATATAATCCATTTAGAACAGGGGCCGGCAACCTTTCAGAAGTGGTGTGCCGAGTCTTCATTTATTCACTCTAATTTAAGGTTTCGTGTGCTGGTAATATATTTTAACGTTTTTAGAAGGTCTCTCTCTATAAGTCTATATATTATATAACTAAACTATTGTTGTATGTAAACAAAGTTTTTAAAATGTTTAAGAAGCTTCATTTAAAATTAAATTAAAATGCAGATCTTATCAGTTTAGTGCAGTGGTTCTTAACCTGGGGTGCACACACTCCCTGGGGGAGCGAGATGCCTTTTCTGGGGGTGCGAGACATGTGAGATTTTTTTAAAAGGTAAATCATCGAAAACACAAATTAAGCACAGGCACGTAAGTACAACTACTTTGTTTCATCAAACCTATGTATTTATTAACATTATACATTTTTAAACGATTACTGTAATATACAAAAAGTTTTTAAACTAATTGTAGTGTAATTTTTGATAAGGGCTGCTGAGTGCTAAGCCCAGGCCAGGAGCAGTGCCCTGGGCTAGTTGCCGGTACCCCAAGCCAGCAGGAGGGCTGAGCAGGGCTGGAGGCCTGGCCCTGGCTGGCAGGGGGCCGGGTCGCTGAAACCCCAGACCAGCAGTGAGGTGAGCGGGGCCGGCGGCTGGTATCCCAAGAGGCCCGTGGCCGGAACTCCAGACTGTCAGCGGGCTGAGCGGGGCCAGTGGACAGAACCCCAGACCGGCGGCAGGCTGAGTGGCTCAGCCCGCCGCCGGTCTGGAGTTCTGTCTGCCAGCTTCTGCCAGCCGGGGTCCCGTCCGCTGGCCCCTCTCAGCCTGCTGCTGGCCTGGGGTTCTGTTCACCCAGGCCGGCAGCAGGCTGAGTGGGGCTGGTGGCTGAGACCCCGGCTGGCAGCGGCGTGCCAGTAAAAATTGGCTCACTTGCTGCCTTTGGCACACATGCTGTTGTTGCTGACCTCTGATTTAGAATAAAAAGAATTGTGAATGTGTATATATTTGCTTGTATCCCTCTCCTCACTTCCTGAATGTGACTTGTTTCTACTTAAACTAAGCAATTAGATGCAAGGACTTGTTCAGTGCTACCATGAAGCATCTTGGATCTTCATTAGGTTTTCAAGTTACTATTGATATAAAATATCAAGCTATAATCATCCCAGATATAGTTTCTAAGGGCCTGTAAATTGGAGTGCAATATGTTCTGCTCAGCTACTCTTGGTGCCGACAGCAATATGCAGCAGATCTGCTTTGCATAAACTATAATGGGGTGAGGCGATGAGAGAGTCAGTCTCATTACTTAGCTCACAGCCATTTTGTGGCTCGGTTCTACTTTGATCATCAGTAGGTTGTGCTGCCTGTATGATTTCCTCATAAGAGAAGCATTGACAGAGTATTGTCATGTTCCTAAATTAAATTTGTGAACCACCACTGCACTAAAACTTTGTCTACACTACAGCTTCTGTCGACACAACTGTGAAGGAAAAAATCTAGTAGGCCTAAACTAATAGGCCTAAAACTTTGGTCAAGCTAACTGTGTATATGAAGCATAAGAAGAGAGTAAGGAAAATTCCATTGAGGGGCAATTGCAACAGCACAGCTTGAGAAATGTCACCATAACCGCTAAAAGTTAGAAAAAAACGTTAACTGCAAAGGAAATACCTGTCAATAACAGGTAAAGCTTGCTAAACTCCAAGTAAGGCAAAGCTACTGTTAAAGCTTGCACTATATGCCAAATAAGAAAAATCCTGTTGAAGGAAGTGGGTTTGACAAACTGTGGTTTTCAGCAATATAAGCGCCTGTATTTCTGTTTACACCAGAGCAGCTCCGTCTGACTCTCCCTGTATGAGCATGCTTAAATAAAGGAGCCTCAGGTTTGTTCTGAGCCAAACACAACACATGGTTAATTTTTCCACTACACAACTTATGTTGCTAAGGGTGTGTGCGTGAATAAATCTCCCCAAACATCAGTTACACTGACGTAAGTGCCAGTGTGGACACTGCTATGTTGGCAGGAGAGCTTCTCCCGCTGACATAGCTACCGGCACTTGTGCGGCTGGAGCATTTAAACCAACGGGAGAGCTCTTTCCTGCCGGCTTAGCATGGCTGCAGCTGTGTCGCTGTAAGCTCTCTAGTGCATCGGTGCAGCTTTGCCTTTGTAAACTCTCTCGTGTAGCTGTAGCCTAATTGTCAAGAAATAGACATCGGAAGTCAAATTGATCTCACCACGGCAGCATCTACAATAGCTTCAACATTTAAGTGCTCCATTTTGATATCAGTTACATTTGGTGAGTGCAGAATGTCATACTGCTGCTAACAGTTAACAAAACAGAAAACCTGCCTATAGCTGCCTCATATTAAATACAGACATAGCTTGGAAGTTCTGGTCTGATGGTCTGCCATTATCCAGACAATCTGTCTGCTCTCGGTAGCAGAACAGTGACTTACTTTTTATTTTTTATTTTATCTAGAGACAAACTTGGCTGTGATGTTTGATTAAAAATCTTAAACTGATTTTTTTTTTTTTTGGCCACCAATGTTACAATGGACTGTGAAGGGATATCAAGCAATACCATCACCTCATTTGGATATGCATGGAATGGTCAATCTGTCAGTGGTCTTCAGAAATAATAGCAGCCATATGCTACATGCTTTTGGTGAGCATGCGGATCACACACTGATGGGGTGTACAGACCACAGATTGGGCCTGAAGGGGTTAAATGGCAGTACTGGGCCCAGGTAACCCTGCCCCTCCAGACCTACAGAGCATGCTCCAACTGGAGAAAGGGTTGAAAAGGGAGCAACCCAGCTCAGAAGGGGGAAGGAGCACAGACCTGCCCTGAAGGCTCCTGATAAGGGTGCCAGAGAAGCCTTCCCGGGGGAAGGAGACTGTATGTTGAGCCCAGTTGGGGCTGACTGTTTTTGTTGTCTTTTCCTTTTGCCTTATATCAGACTGGAGGACAAAGGCAGACAGTAGGAAGTTACCCAAGGAGAGTAACTCAGAAGGCACTTTCAGGGACTAGACACAGTTGACCCTCCTAGGACTGTGTGTCAGAGCCTGGTGGAGTGGGTGGGCTTGGGCTCCCCTACAAACTGCTCCTAATACAGGAGGAACATAGACCTTCCGCCTGCCTCAGTGCAACTCTGATTAAGAGAGGGACTGGACTGCAAACCCTATCCATAGATGGGTGGGGCTGTGGATGCTAACCACTAGGCGACCTGACCCACTAAAGACCCTATTACACACACACTGAGGTAAAAATCTTTTCTGAAACAACATGGCCTGTTAAATGTAAATTAACCATAGTGTGAAGATTTGTCAGCCTCTGTTGCCTTAAAGGTGAACTGACTCTGGAAATTTAAGTTGTTTCTTCTTTCTTGACACGAGTCCTTCACCATGTTAGTCACATCATTTACCAGCTTGCAATAATGTTTAGTTCTGCCCTTAGACGATTCTTACCATCACTCACAACTGAAAGAGCCACACTTGCAACTGTGCAACTTGCACTATATCTCATACTATTGCTTGAAGCTCTGCTGCTGTGGAATAAGAAGTATTTCAGGAGTGTAGAGATGTACACCAAACATCTTACTTGCTGCTATCCATAGGTCAGCACTGACTGGCATGTCCCACATAAAACTCTGCATGCCAGAACAAAAATAGTGCCTCTGGATGGTTCCCTCACTTAACTGGAGCACATGAAATATTTTTTCTTTCGGTCTAAAAATGGCAGAAGTGATCAAATAATGTACCAAGATCTTACTGTCTGCTCCTTAAAAATAAAACCACTAATGTTCTTCTCAGAGACATTTGTCTCTGCATGGAACAAACTAGTGTTCAGCTCCATATTCACAGGGATCATAATTCATGAGCATTTTCTTGGGATCTATTCCCTGGTATCTATTTTGGTATCTATGCCTCACTCTTCAGCTCTCCTCCTTGTTTAGCACAATCCTGACTTCCACTTGGGATGTGTGTTGCTGTACTCTCTTTAGTCAGGTTTTTCTTAAAGTGTGCTGATCAACACTAAGTACATGAACAAAAGGAATTAAATCAAACATTTACAAAAAGCTCAAGTCCAAGAAAGGAGTCCTCCAGTTATAGGTATCAGAAGCCAGCTCAACATCTTGTACCTCTCCTGGAAAAATCCATGAGAACACATAGATGTTCCTTGCACCATACCATGAGCATAATCAGATCCAGACCCCTCTGTTCCAAATACAGAAGCAAAGTAGATTCCAGGATTTTATAAATTGGTGGAATGACTGAGCAGGAAAGAAAAAATTGCACACAGGAAGGTCTCTCTCGAGAGTTAGATTATTGGTTAAAACAAGAACAGAGAAACTCTGGATGTGAAGCATGGTGTAAAGAGGTTAGAAGGAGAAAGCAGCATCCAAAGTTAAATTATGTGGTGTAGTCAGTGCTGTGAAGGTGTGTCACTGGGCTGGGTATTCCTGCAGTTTCCTGAGGGGTCAAGCTCAGCTCCTGAGAGAAGCTGCCCTAGATCAAACTCACATGGCTGGGGCAAGTGAAGCCATTTGAAGTAATGTGCCCTGCAGGAGTAAGCTCACTATTGCCCCAGGAGAGCATCATAATTAAAATACCTATGTGTAGAAGCTTAATAGTACATAAGGAATTTGAATGCCCCTTTCCCAATACAGTGAGGACTTAGGGAAGGATTTAGCATTATACAACATCAATAGATCACACATTAAATGGATTAAGAACTGGCTAACAAAGATCTCAAAGTAGTTGTCAATGAGGAATCATCACCAAATGGGGGTGTTTCTAGTGGGCTTCTGCAGGGACTGGTACTAGGCTTGATGCTATTCAACTTTTCCATCAACGATCTGGAAGAAAGCATAAAATTACTGCTAATCAAAATTTGCAGATGACACAAAGATTGGCAGAGTGGTAAATAACAATGACAGATCACTGATCCCTTGGTAAACTGGGTCCATTCATATACAATGTGTTTTAAGAACAGTCACATGCAAAGTTATATAACTAGCATGACTCGGAGACAGATTTAGGGATCATAGTATACAAGCCACTCAGCCTGAGCTCTCAGTGTGATGCTATTGAAAAAAGGGCTATTATGGTCCTTGGATGTATACACAGGGGAGAAGTAAGTAGGAATAGGGAGGTGATTTTTACCTTTGGATACAGCATTGGTGAGACTGATGCTGGAATACTGTGCACAGTTGTGGTGTGCGCTTTTTCAATTTAAAGAGAGGGTATAGGAAAGAGCTGTAAAATTATTCAAGGGCTGGGGATAATGCCTTATAGTGAGATTTAAAAAACTGAACAGATTGAGTTCACCAAAAAGACTGAGAGGTGATTTGAGTAGTGTATAAGTACCTTTATGGGGGAGAATACGCGGATCCTAAAGGGCTCTTCAAGCTAGCGGGGGAAATCATAACAAGAACCAACGGCTGGAAGCTGAAGCCAGACAAATTCAAATAGGAAATAAGGCATAATTCTTTTTTATTTAGAAAAGAATACAACCCCAAAAAAACCAGTGAGGTGATTAACAAACTACCAAGGGAAGTGGTGGGTTCTCCAACTCTTGGAGTCTTCAAATCAAGACTGGATGCGTCTCTAGGCAACTTGGGGAAATGTAATGGCCTATGATGTATAGGAGGTCAGAGTAGGTGATTTAATAGCCCTTTCTGGCCTTAAGTTCTATGAACTCTAAGAATTTTTTCCATCTCTTTGACTGGGCTTTCTACATTTTGTTTCCTTGACTATTCTCATTAGTGGAGGTTTATGGGTAATTGGGGTATTAAAATTGGTTATGCTGTTATGGTCTGTGAATTTAGAAATGTTAAGTTCTCTTGGACTTATGCTTTTGATGTCTATGATTACACATACTATCTCCGATGCTTGTTGCAGGGGTATGTAATGAGATGGAAGCACTTGTAGTTTCACTGCATTGTCCATAGGCTTCTCTATATGGAAAACAGGTGTTCACAGTTACCAGCAGCCCAGTTCCCCTTCCTCCCCCCCCCCCCCCCCGCAACACTATCTACAGAGTAGGTTTTAACATTATCTGTGGTACTTATATGACCTCCCCACCACCATTATCATAATATCTGAGCAATTTACAATGTTGACTGTATGTATCCTCATACCACCGCTGGAGTGGAGACTATTGTCCCCATTTTACAGCTCTGAGGTCCACAGAGACTGAGGAAGTTGCCCAAGGTCACCCAGGAAGTCTGTATTAGAGCAGGAAAATGAACCCAGGTCTCCTAAGTGCCAGGCCGGCACCGTAGCCATTTAAACCATCCTTCCTGCCTCATAGCTTAGAAAGAGAGGCAGATGAACTGCGAACACGTCCTGCTCCTGAAACAGTCTGGTGATTCAGTGGAGGATTCTAAAGGGAAATGAATGCTACTGTGCTCTTGAATGACCTGACTCCTGAAGGGCAAGGCTCCATTGTGAGATTTTTCTATCCAGAGAGAGAAAACAAAGTTTTCATATGACAGCTAGGATTGGATACTAGCTAAAATCCTTCTTGTAGTACTCAGAGCCTTGGCCAGCATTCTGGGGATGGATGTCACTTTACAATATCCCAGATTATAGATCCTCTTTGACCTGATTAAAAACAAAACAAAACAATGGACAGTGTAAACACTTAGAACTAATATAAGTTCCAGTTTCCTAGAAGACATGCTCTGCATCTTGCTATTTTTTTCACTGAATCAGGGCAGCCTTAAAAAGCAGAAAGGCCATAAGTGTACTCTTATTAGAAAGTTCTACAAACTTTAAAAGAAAAGTCATAATCTTTCATTATTTTTGGACCATTCTATAGAATTTTGTTCAAAAATTATATCCCTGCTGTAGCATTCTAAAGGATCATTTAAAACAACCTATGTAAAGCATCTCATTTTCTACAGGCTTCCAGAGTAATTTCTATAGGATCCAAGTGAATTTATGTGGAAGCCTATTCATTTAAACCTAAATAGTCATACTTTATGGATTTTTTTCATAAGAATAGATTCAGGATGGGTGAAACTTTTTTTTATCCCTGTTTTCCAGGGTACTAAGAATCAACTGAGTAATTTAAATTGAGACCAGGCCTTGTAAATGTACAGTGAAGTGGCCTGTTAATGAATGCAGTCACTTTGTATTAAAGAGAATTATTTTTGAATTTGTGACACCTACTAGTCAAATTTACCAGTTATTGTTTGACAGATAGAGGAACTTTCATATTTAAAATACTTCTGTCTAGCAACGGTGAAATGGGTACACCCTTTTCAGTTTTGTTTTCTCTAAAGGATTTAAAGATTGAGGAAGAGACCAAGTATCTTCATTAAATCTTTGAAAAAATTGTCTTTGTCCCTATGTGACAGTCAGGGTCCAGACACTGCATAGGGAAAACTGGGGATCTGAAACCCAAAGAGAATTTGAACCAACTGACTGTATACAATGTTACAATGTTATTGTATGTACAAATAGGTCAAAGCTTGTAATGGTTTGAACTTGAAAGTCATGGGCGGTGTGTATCATAGGCTGCGGAAGCCTGAGCCTCCCCAAACAACCAGGCATGGCCCCATCCATGCTAACCCCCAGACCCTTCTGTGGCTCCCCATGTGGTGGCCCCAGCTTGGGCTGGAGCTGCGCTGCCCACCCTTGCGGTGCCCCGGGGCTAGGGAGGCTGGGGCAGTGCAGCTTGCCCTCCTGGCGCTGTGGGGCTTAGGGGCACTGGGACCACACAGCCCCAACCTCCTGGGGCTCCAGGGCTGGGGCAGTGCAACCCCCACTCCTGGGGCACTGGGGCTGCTAGCCTGGGGCAGGTGCTAGCAGCCACTGTGGGGATGCTCTGGGCTCTGGTGGGGGGGCACAGAAGCGCATGGCCTCTGGTGGAAGAGGCAGGGCTGGAGGCTAGCCTCCCCCAGTCAGCGGTTCACACACCGCCCGTGATAGTCATTATGAGCAATGTTCCCTCTAATTTTTTTCATCCACATGCAGAATAAATGTTATGTGCATCTAGGTAATGTGTGGATGTTCACCACCAGTAGAAACATAAAACCTGGATATATTTTTAAAAAGTTGCCATAGGGATAATTACTCTAGCAGGACAGGTTAGGCATTTTAGAACTCACTACTCAAAGACTTAAATTTAAGTATAAGAGAAATAAAGATTATGAAATGCACAGACCAGTCAAAAAACTAAAATAACACACTTTGAAAGAATAAAATGACAGAGAATGCATGTATTTCAGGAAGTACCAAGAAGTAACAACAACAATAATACAGGTATGTGTTGGGAGGTAAGTGTGAAAGACTGCGTGTGAGAGAGAGACACACACACACAGTGTGTGTGCTGGCTGCTGGGGGAGTGTCGGAGAGACAGTGTACTGCCTCTTTAATGTACTCACTCACCACCCGGAAGGCTCCTTCGAACCTCAGACCACAGCAGCTCTCCTGCTCCTGAGATCTGTCTCCCCTCCCCTGCTCTGCAAAGATAGGGTACAGGGGTGGGGAGAAGGGGACACTCTGACATCAGTGCCCCTCCTCCCTCCATGCTCTACAGCCAGCAGGAGGGTTCCAGGAGCAGCTGGCCAAGGGCTTCAAGGCAGAGGGCAGGAGCAACAAGGCTGCAAAGCAGCAGGGAGAGGGGCACCTGAACACATGCTGCTGGATATGCGTGGCTCTGCTAATCAAGTGCACGGCCCTTGAATCACTCCTGGGCAGCGACCTGACGACGCAGCTTAGAGGGAATATCTCATAATCTGTATATATACAGTCTGTGGTTATGTACACAGAATACTATGCTCATGACCTGTACTACAAAGTTCAAGTACACCACACAGCAGGAAGGGGCTCCTCCCAACCCAGTTGCTGACACAAAAATAACTTCAAGTACCCATTGATTGTCCAGCCAGGAAAAGCCAATGAGGTACCATTAGAATTACTGGGGAAAAAAACAAAAACAAACCGTCTTGGAATCACCAGAGTCAGAGAGAAAGAAAACCATTGCAAACCCTTAAAAGAAAGGGTTTTTGAAGTGAAGGCGAGCCAGTAAGCGAAGGCCAGCATCTAGAATGGATACTGTCAGTAAAACACTGAACCTCCTCTCTGACAGAGGTACACTGGGAACTGTGTACACTGGGAAGCCTGCTTGTATTCAAAGAGGGTATGTAGCTAATATAGAAGCATGAAGCATTAAATTGCATCTTTATGCTTATTTTCTTTGTACCTTGTATATGTTTACTTTTCCTGACTATTCCATCGTCGGAGCTATGATTTTTCTATTAAATAAGCTTTGTTTATTTTTACCCCATGCAGATCTCTGTTGTGCAAACTATGTGGAATGTATGTGCCAGTGAACTGATAACTGGGGGCTGTTTTTATGCTTTCAGGGTGACGAACCAGAGGGAAAACCTGAGTGTCTGGTAGATAAGAACTCTAGGTAAAGTGATTTAGGGAGTCTTGGGACTAAAAGGGCTCTTGTGGTCACCCTTCAAGGAGTAACTAGGCTGGTGGAAGCCAGGGTGAGAGCTTTATGTTTGTACGTTGGGTCCTGGTGTCAGGGCTCTGAGTCATAGCCGCATAGCATTAAGGCACCCAAGGTTACAGAACAGGTAATGTCAGAACCCCTTACTGGTCTGAGTAATCCTCAAACATCACACCCTGCTAAGCAAAGATTGACTCTTAGGCCTGTTCTACACTTAGACTGACCTAGGAAGCTGTGAAAAATTTTGCACCATGAGCGCCATGGTCAAGTCGCCCTAACCCCAGTGTAGACACAGCTAGGTCAACGGAAGAATTCTTCAGTCGACCTAGCTACCACCTAATGGAGAGGTAGGTTAACTATAGTGACAGAAAATCCCCTTTGGTCGATGTCTGAAGCATCTACACTACAGCAGCATAGCTGCAGCTTTGCCACTGTAGCACCTGCTTGAGCTAGGTCTAAAACTACCAACATCTGAGAGCATTTGAAAAGACCAGATGAAAGGCATGTTTGTGGCTGCATTGAGCTCTGCTTCAGAGACCCTGCACTGACGGAATTGCTGAAATCCAGTTGGTCCAGCAGAGCCACCCTATTAAAAAAGGAAAACCAGCATGGGTGTTTTTAATTAGCAGCAGACTCCTCACAAACACAAGCATTTGGCTACCAATGCATCTCACTGTTTAAAATGAATTTAAAAAAAGAGGATGGGGGAGAGCATTTAGAAGGTTCCTGGGATGTCTTAAGGGAACAGATATTTTGTTTTATGAAAATAAGTGTTTGCCTGAAAACTAATTATCCCACAATCCTTAGGTGCAAAAGGCTTGTATGTAAAGGTCTAAAAGCACTACAGTGAGGAGTTCTTTTCTGAATGAGTTAGGTTAGGAGCCTAATAGGAAAATCCACGCAGCCCTATTTCAGTTTCTTTAGCACAAAGCTATGATAAAGAAATCATAAGAGGCTCCTGGAAGAGTTATGCAGCACTTGAGTTAATTTGCATTTTTTTCCCCTTCTCCTCTCACAATAAACCAATAAGTGAGCAGGTTTTATACTGCATGTCTAGTGTCTGCAGTTAAGGACTTTATAAGAGCTAGTGCAGGTATTTTTTCCATTCAGCTCATCTGTTGCCAGAAAGTATTTAACTAGATGAACAAAAAATTAAAAACTTAACATTAGAAAGCCAAATAAAATATGTCACTACTACTAGGCACTGATACCACAATTCCTTATCAAGGGTAGCCCTGAGAATACAGATTCCAATGTGCGGTTTTAAATCAATCCTGAGAAACTGAATGGCAGGAGAGAAAATATCAAAGCTAGACTTCATTTTTCAAGGAGCTAAGTAGCAGGCAACAAATGAGTAGAAAACCTGATGGACCCATAAAATACCTGTTCAGTCATTAAAAGGAAAGACTCAGTATCTGGAAAATGCCAACATTCTCTCAATAATACAAGCTAAAACATTTCTTAAATTTTGTGAATAATGTACTGTCAGGACTCACTAGATGACCTCTCTCTCAAGTGTAACCGTATTCCCTAGTGCGTACTTTGTAGTTGGTGTTCTGGTCTAAGGGCATGGCTACCCTTGCAGATGTAGAGCGCCGGGAGTTAAACCAGCCCTCAGAGAGCACAGGAGGGAAAGCGCTGCAGTGTGTTCACACTGTCAGCTGCAAGCGCACTGGTGTGGCCACATTTGTGGCACTTGCAGCGGCCTTGGGAGTGGTGCATTATGGGCAGCTATCCCACAGAGCACCTCTTCCCATTCTGGCGCTATGGCTTGTGGGGTGCGGGGCATTCTGGGTCCTGTCCCAACACCCCATGGATGCATCGCTTCGCATCCCAGCTATCCCTGTGCTTGCGTCCACATTTGGTGACATCTTTCAATGTTTTTTGTACTTTAAATGCCTCAGGCAATAAGACTTGCAACAGTGCCCCAAGTAGATCATACTGGGCCAGATTGTGATCCAGTGGCACTGTTTCCTCTCACCCTTTCCAGATCATGCAAAGGCCACTCACTGTGATCCATCCTGGGGGACTGGGAGGATTTACATCCTCCTCTACATGTTAGTCAGAAGAGCCTAGTCTACATTTTCTGCCTAGGCCTTCATGAGGACATTTCTGCAGGTGTTGTGCCAGATTGCATAGGCACTAGTCACCTGGAGCCATGCTGACACAGGACTTCCATGCTAGTGGACCTGGTGTTCTGAGGATCTGCCAGATTTTGGGGGCAGGCCATGCAGCCTTTACTGAGGTAATCTCCCTTCCATAATAGTCTGATGGGAGATCCTTGCAGAGATAGGTTCTCCTTTGGAAGAGTATGGTTGGGATTGTGTCAGGAAAGGGGGTTTTTTTGTTTGTTTGTTTTTTTTAAATCAAAAATATCTATTTTCATCCACTTATTCTAAATTACATTCCCTTGTTTCATGCTAAGTCTCTCTCTCCTTCCTTGGCATTTACACATCTCAAATACTTATAGACTGTTTTAATGTCTCTAACATACACCCTTGTAGTCATTCATTAGCCAAGGCACAGTTAACTAATCAATCTTTCATCATAAGTCACAGCAGCATGTTAGTCTTCTTGATTGCTGACTTGATATTTTTGGGCCAATTCACGCCCTACCTGAAACTCCCTCAGCAGAGTCAGGAAACTATGAATATTTATCATATGTGGCATTTCCTAAACCTCAATCTGTTGAAGTCGGCTTGGGTTTTGTCCCCCTACTCCTGAAGGGGAACAGTAAATGAGCAGGCCCGTGGAGCCAGAAGAAAACTTCTCACATCTGGAGAAAAGTTGACGGTTAATAATTATTTCTGTGGTGGTAGAGCCTAAGGACCTCAAACAGATCTGGTCCCCCTTATACTACGCACGTTACCAATCAAACAATGCAGGGACAGGCCCTACTCTAAAGGGCGCACCAGTGCAGCGTTTAAATTAGGGTTACTGAACCCCATATCTTCCTGGGCAGCTTATTTCTCATTAGTAAGGATGCAAATTCAGTCCCTTTTAGAAGACAAGACAAAGACCAAGAAAGGAATTTCTTTCCCTCAGAGATAAAGATAAAACAAGAAAGACTATTGAGAAAAAGAATTACCACACAGTTTGGAGCAAGTAGTCTCTACTATAACTATTAGGGCCTTCTAAAATAAAGAGATGTTGTAGGTCAGGTTTGAGGTACATTGGCTCTGCTGTACTGGGAAACTGTTGGTCTTATTATGTTCACTTCAAATGAGAAGTGAACATTTGTCACTCCCTTTGAGCACTAAGTTCACATTTAAAGATATGCAGAAGAAAGCAAGGTAAATGAAAGAGCAAAAAAACCTTCCTCTCTTTTGGTGCAGTCCCTGAAGATACACATCCTAATTTTGATTTAGAGAAACCCAAGCCTCTCCAGAATGCTATATATGAATGGGTGGGTTGTAGACAATAATGCAGATACTGATACAGTAGAATTGTGGGTGCTGGAATAAACCCCATGAGCACAAGTACTGACATAATTACTTTCTAATCTCTATACAAGTCAACTAGAATATTGTACATACCTGAAAAATTAGCAATATATCTTAACAGGATACATTTCTATCAATAACAACCTCTACAAAAATACACTTATACACAATATAATTGTAACCCATATTTGCTTGGTGTAGAGCTCTGTCCCCCTCTTGTTGCACCTAGACCAGCTAGAGACTGACGACTCTGCTACAGCCTTGGTTAAGAGCCATGTGGTTTTTAGCTCATCCAGTAGAGGCTCATACACTAAGCTTCAGAAGTCCCAGGTTTGATTCCCACCTGCCATCGACTGGGGTCTGTCAGTGTTACATGAGCAGAAGGGAGAACCTTTAGAAAACTGGTGTGGCAATTTCCTCAAACCAACTGTTGTGCTTAGGTAGTAAGTGATCAGAGTCTGTACTCCCCTGAGCTGCTGAAATTGCAGTTCATGGAGCTCATCAGTTTACAAAACCAAGTTTTCCAACAGTAATTATTGTTAATCATCATTTAAAAAATTAAATCTATTTTCTGAGGGTTTTCTCCTGATGTCTGTTGAATTGCTCCTACTTTGTTTAATAATAAAGTGCATTTTTGACAAAATCCTCTAAGGTCCTGATCCAGCAAAGCACTTAAGCATGTGCTTAACTCTACCTCCCTTTAGGTACTTTGCTGCATTGGGGCCTAACTCATACAGATAACCACCCTGTCAACAAAGTTCTAGCAAACTTTAATCTAGGCCCTTGCCAAGAGATGTGTGGTCCTAGATTTGATGATCTCATAGTTGCTTTCCATGGGTATTGAATACCATATCACTAAAAAGATCACAAAAGAGCTGTACATGAAATATCTGAATTTCTACTCACTAGTATGGCTCAACTCTCAAGAGAATTTTCTAATGGAAGCTAATGCAGTTCATAAAATTAGTACTGCATTAGTGCATACCATTAAGCATCCATTTATTTCACTGTTGTAAAACATGGCTGCCATCACACCACAGGGGGTCACAGCTGAGAATACCAGATTCAGGACAAACTACTGAGAAATGGGGCAGACCCACCCCAAAGTGGTGGTTATTCTTCCATAAGATATACCAAGGCAGTAACAAAAGTAAACTTGTGTCTCACCACACTGATTAATAAAGAGTCAGAAATGTAGTCTCCTTAGGTATCCAGCCCATGTTTCACCACCCAGGCACTAGATTTAATGATGAATGGTTATTAAAAACCAGTTTAATCAAACAAAGGGTTCTGCTAATCCAAATAAATCAACCACACAGCCAGGCCGATATAGGTCAGATCTTACCCAATAAACCTTTAGATACTAAAGGACTGGTAATAGTGTGATTATGTATAAGAAGAAAGGACAAGGAGTTCAAATAGTCAAAGGAATCAAATACATACAACTATTGCAGAGTTCTTGTATCAGGTTTGAAGCAATGATGGAATAAACTGCTGGCTGGTAAAGTCTCAGGACCTTCCAGCCTTTCAGAAGTTACCACAGTCCATTGGTTGTAATGCTCTTTAGTGTAAGTCCATACTCCAGAGATTAGAGCAGGAAAGAGACAAAATGGACATGCTTCCAGGGTTTTTTATTATTATTATTATTATACCTTCTCCCATGTGGAGGGACTGCTCTCGTCTTAGTTTGTGGAAAATTACAGGCACAAGATGGAGTCCAGGGTCACATGGGCAAATCACATCCCCTTGCATGCTTTGATGAGTGATAGGAGCAGCCCATTATCTATATTCTAGCTAAAACGTCCACAGGAAGGCCCACTGGGCATGGGCAGGCCTCTTTTAAGGTCTATTGTACAAGTTAAGTATCCTTTAATGGGCCAGCAACATGAATAATCCATTCACAATGTGCTGCCTAGACTGGATATAAATTACCTGGTGTGTGTTACCCCAGGAGCAAACACATTTGAAATACTAGTACATAATCAATATTCATAACTTCAGATACAAAAAAATACATGCATGTAAATAAGAATCATATTCAACACATCATAACTTTTCCATTGACACCTTACAGGACATACTTTGTACAAGATTTGTTACAATTGACTAACAGTGGTAATATTAAGGATATATCTGGTCATGTTTCAATCATACAGCATCACAATGGCTTAGTTTTAAAATACATAAACATCCATACCCATTGTCAGAAAGAACCACTTCTCTCTTCCGATACATGAAATAGATCCGTCTGACATAGAAGACTGACATCATACTGAATGTCATTTTAACCTTAGCTTTTTTTTTTTTGGTAGGAATCTCCTCTAGTTTATGAACTGGAGGATATTTATAGCAGTGGTTCTCAATCTTTCTTCATTTGTAAACCCCTTTGGAAATCTCATATGGACATGCGGACCCCTTTGGAAACCCTATTATCTGCATATATAGTTGAATTCTGTTCAGTTAAAAGAAAAGGAGTACTTGTGGCACCTTAGAGACTAACCCATTTATTTGAGCATAAGCTTTCGTGAGCTACAGCTCACTTCATCGGATGCAACTGTAGCTCACAAAAGCTTATGCTCAAATAAATGGGTTAGTCTCTAAGGTGCCACAAGTCCTCCTTTTCTTTTTGCGAATACAGACTAACACGGCTGCTACTCTGAAATCTGTTCAGTTAGTTTTCAGTCAGGTTGAGAACCACTGCTTCATAGGATGTTTTTTCTTTAATCCCCTGAGATGTTTTATGTGCACTGAACATTTGGGAAGTCTTATACCACTAACAGCACCTCTGAGAAATACCTGACTGTAAAGGTTTGGACTCACCCCTGCGGCGCCTCCTGCTGGTAGTCATTAGGAATTAGCTCATCCAGCCCCAGAGTGCCCTCTGCAGGCTGGTGATCCGCCTTACTGCCGGCCCCCCATGTCCCTCCCAGGACCCAGTGCCCCTTTCTCTGAGGGTGCTACTCCCCTGCCAGTACCCCCACACTCTCAGGTTCTGGGTCTCCATACCCAGGGGAACCCCCACCCTCTAACTTCACCTCAGTTTGGGCTACTGCCAGTCCCCATTTAGCCCCTCATATCGGGGGCAGACTGCAGGGTATACACCACTCATCACCGGCAAGGGGGTTTTGGACCTGCTGCCTCCACCTACCGTGGGCTGCCCCTCTGCAACCCTGCACCTATTCAGCCTGCAGCCTGGGGCTTTCTAGGCTGGAGCTCCCAGCTCCTCTAGCCCTTCCCCAGCCCTGGTCCAATCTGGGTGTCCTGCCCTGCAGGCAGCAGAAGGAGTGACTGGGCTCCTGGCTTATAGCCTCTTATAGGGGCCAGCTGGGCCTGACTGAGCTGGCCACAGCGGCGGCTGCTCTGTTAATCCAGCTTGGCTTTTTCCCACAGCCCCAGCCCTCTCCCAGGGCTGGCCTCAGCCCTGTCAGGGCCGGAGCGAGTAACCACCCTGGTACACTGACTTTGAAACAAACAAAAACAATCAAATACTATAGGGGATTTTTTTGAAACATCTCTCCTTTATCCATTGTTTTGCATATCTCTTGCTCATCAGTAGGGGAATGTGTTCTGATTCACATCGGTCCTGATCCACAAATCATTTGCAGTACTGTCCCAGGCTGCATATCTGTCATTTGCAGTACTATACTGTAAGTTGCAAATGACGGATATGTGGAATCGGAAGACGTTCCCCGGCGGGAGCAGAATCGGGCAGAGCGGGGCAAGGCCCCGCGCCCCGATCCCACTCCCCGGCGGGAGCAGAATCGGGCAGAGCGGGGCAAGGCCCCTGTCAAGGTTCCTCCCCTACTCTGAACTCTAGGGTACAGATGTGGGGACCTGCATGAAAACCTCCTAAGCTTACTTTTACCAGCTTAGGTTAAAACTTCCCCAAGGTACAAATTAATTTTACCCTTTGCCCTTGGAATATCCACTGCCATCACCAAACTAACTGGGTTTACTGGGAAATGTAGTTTGGACACATCTTTCCCCCCAAAATCCTCCCAACCCTTGCACCCCACTTCCTGGGAAAGGTTTGGTAAAAATCCTCACCAATTTGCATAGGTGACCACAGACCCAAACCCTTGGATCTGAGAACAATGAAAAAGCATTCAGTTTTCTTACAAGAAGACTTTTAATAGAAATAGAAGTAAATAGGAGTAAAGGAATCACCTCTGTAAAATCAGGATGGTAGATACCTTACAGGGTAATTAGATTCAAAACATAGAGAATCCCTCTAGGCAAAACCTTAAGTTACAAAAAAAAGACACACAGACAGAAATAGTCATTCTATTCAGCACAGTTCTTTTCTCAGCCATTTAAAGAAATCATAATCTAACACATACCTAGCTAGATTACTTACTAAAAGTTCTAAGACTCCATTCCTGTTCTATCCCTGGCAAAAGCAGCATATAGACAGACACAGACCCTTTGTTTCTCTCCCTCCTCTCAGCTTTTGAAAGTATCTTGTCTTCTCATTGGTCATTTTGGTCAGGTGCCAGCGAGGTTACCTTTAGCTTCTTAACCCTTTACAGGTGAGAGGATTTTTCCTCTGGCCAGGAGGGATTTTAAAGGGGTTTACCCTTCCCTTTATATTTATGGCACCCCCCCGCCCCGCTCCCGCTCCCCAGCGGGAGCACCAGGCAGAAAGAGTGGGGCAAACCCCAAGCGCCGGGCGGGGGAGCAGAGTGGGTGGGGGCGCAGAGGTGCACATTTTTCCAGGGCACCCCATTTTTCCAGGAGCCCCTGGCCAGAGCATCTATCGCACCCTCCTCCCACCGCAAGGCCGGCTGGAGTGAGAGAGAGGCAGCCAGATCACTCCTACCCCTCCACCCCCATCATTGCCTGCCCACCCGAGGCCCACTCAAGTTTTCCCTCCTGCCTACTCCACTGCTGTACCAGCAGATGCCCAGTGTACGTCGTTTCGTATCCATCTCCCTTTTCAAGAACACAACCCTGACGTATACTGGTGACTCACTGTACAGCCAAAACAATAATTCTGCAACAGACCAAGCGTTGGAAGAAAGGATGTTTGTGGAAGTATCTACTCACCACAGGTGTGCCCCCTTGTGCCTGGACATTTTGCAGTCACTCTCCTCCTCCTTTAGCACCCCCCCGATGACACCTGCATCCTGAAATGGTCTGCCTCTTTCTGCAACCTGGCCTGCTAGCCAAGTCATGATTAATCCTGTGCCTTGTAGGGAAGCCAGAGTCCAACATGCCAATGGTCTGGCAGCATCACACAGGATGTTCACCCCACCTTCAGTCTCTGGGGCCTGCCCACCCTTAACTCCAGTGTCTTCATGCCACCCACCCTAGGTAGAGGAACCCAGGTCCACCCTCTTCTCTGGGTTCCAGGGACCCTGCATAGACTAAAGCAGGACTGTTTAGACCCTCTGTTGTATCCCTGGGCTGCTTCCCACCTTGGCCTGCAGCTCAGTCTGCTCCCAGCCTGTTCCCAGGTGACACTTTTGAAAGTTCCAAAAGAGAGGACAGCCAAGCTTGTTATGAGAAACAAAAGACATAGAGGTCTTGCTCCACACCTCCCTGCCCAAAGATGCTCTGACCCTTATAAATCTCTAGTGAAGCACTAGCCTCAGCTGGTCATTTCTTCCGGGCAGCTTCAAAGCAGTCTCTGCTTAGATTCTGACCCCAGCCAGCCATTCCTGTCCAGGGCTAGCTCAGAAGATCTATTCCCTCTCTCAGTCAGCCACCACTAAGCTGGGCTTTTCCTCTTTTATTTCCTCCCTCCAGGCATGACACATTGCACAGGTGTAGCAGGGTAGGGCTGGTTGGACCCACAGGCTCCCATTAACTCCTTCCTGATGAGTTTGGAGTTCCAATGTCATCATGGTGTTTCTGATGCTTGGTTCTTTTTTGTATTCTTCATAAAAGACAGGCTTTTGATGCATAAGATTAATCAATATGGTAAAATAGTAAAGGGGGAAACCCTCTGATCTCAAAATGTAAATGTTTAATGAAGACTCCTCCAGGGTGATGTGTGCTCGAGATTTTGCACAGGTTGGTTCTTGGCACAATATTCAATATTTTTATCAGTAATCTAGGGAAACAAGTCATTGCTGTTAAAGTTAGATGACAGAGATTGGTGAAATGCTCATAATGATGAGGACAGGTCACTGATACAAAATAATTTGGTTTGTTTGGTAAATTGGGTGCAGTCAAACAACAAGCATTTTAATACAGCCAAAAGCAAAGTCAGACATCTTGGAACAAAAAATGTATGTTACACATATGGGATGTGGGTAGGAAGGAAAAGAGACTGTACTCTGCTAAGCAGTGACTCTGAAAAGGATTTATGGGTCAAGTTAGCTAACCAAATGAATCTGAGCTCCCAGTGCGATGCTGTGATTAAAAAAAGCTAGTGACAACTTTGGATCTATAAACAGAGGAACATCCACTAGGAGTGGGAAGGTGGTATTACCTCTGTAAATGGCATTAGTGAGCCCATTGATGAGAAAATCATGTCCAATTTTGGTGTCCACACTTTGACATGTTGGTGTCCAACATTTGAAGAATGTTGAAAAATTGGAGAGGGGTCAGAAAAAAAACACTACAAGAAATATCTGAGGCTGAGGAAACACTTTTCAGTCGAGACTTGAGTATCTAGGTCATTTAGCTTATTGAGGAGGGGGTTAAGAGTGGACTTGATTGTGATTTATAAGAAGTTCCATAGGCTGCTTTTGATAATAAATTATTTCCCTTCATTGGTAACCCCTTCATTTTTCACTCACTATACAGGGACATCAATACCTAAAATGAAAACAAAGGCTAACATTCTGATCCCTTTGAAGTCATCTAAGGTGATATCCTGACCCCATTTAAGTCGATGGGCCCAGTGGGCCCAGGATTTCATCCCTGCTCATTTTGACTTCATTGGACAGCTAACAAAAATGGATGCAGTGTTGTTGTAACATGTTAGTCCTGGGATGTTAGAGAGACAAGGTGGGGGAGATAATATATTTTATTTGACCAACTTGTCTTCGTGAAAGAGACAAGCTTTCGAGCTTACACAGAGATCTTTTTCAAGTCTGGGAAAGGTGTTCAGAGTGTCACAGCTAAATAATAGGTGGAA
The DNA here is from genome assembly GCF_965152235.1 of Eretmochelys imbricata. NCBI lineage: Eukaryota > Metazoa > Chordata > Testudines > Cheloniidae > Eretmochelys > Eretmochelys imbricata. The sequence goes on along the minus strand of NC_135572.1, from coordinate 54,655,015 downwards.
CAGGTTGCTTAGCATAACGAATTAACACATTTCAGGGGACTGTTCAAGGCAAAGTGACCCTTTAAAACCCCTCCAGTCATGGATGGAAAGGAAGGGAAAGAGAAAAAAAGCATCTTGGGGAGTGGGAGTTGTTAATGGGTTATAGAATGTTATAATAAGCCACAAATCCAGTGTCTGTTCAGTCCATGATTTTTAGTGTCTAGCAAAGTTATGAATTTAAGCACCCAGGCTCATCTTTTGAAAGTGTTGGGCAGGTTTTCTTTGAGTATGAGGACTGAGAGGTTAGATGTAGAGTGATTGCTCTGCGAAAAGTATTCACCCACAGGTGATGTGGTGTTTTTGTCTTAACATTTTCCTCTGTGCGTTCATTTGAGAGTGTAGTGATTGTCTGATTTCGCCCTCAGACGTGCTATTTGGGCATTTTGTGCACTGGATGCGGTACATTATATGTTGTGATAGGACTCTGTAGGGCCCATGGATCTTGAAAGGTGCATTGTAAGGAGTGTTGATCATCGCAGCGGTGGAGATATGTCTACAGGTTTCACATCTGTTGTTCTGGCAGGGTCTGGTGCTGCTGCTACAAAGCAATTACTCTACACCTGACATCTCAGTCCCCATCCTCAAAGAAAACCTGCCCAACACTTTCAAAAGATGAGCCTGGGTGCTTAAATTCATAACTTTGCTAGACACTAAAAATCATGGTCTTAATAAACATACTGGAATTATGGCTTATTACAACAATCTATAACCCACTAATAACTCCAACTCACCAAGATGACCTTTTTTCTTTCTTTCCCTGCCTTTCCCCCTATGACTGGAGGGGTTTTAGTGGGCCACTTCACCTTGAGTGGTCCCCTGAAATATGTGTTAACTCCTTACGCTAAACAATCTGTTTCACCTTGTATTTAACTATGATATCTTGTATTTAGCTGTGACTTAGAAAGGTGGCCAATGTTACAATAGTATTTTAACAAAGTAATCCAAGTAATCTCTTTAATACAATTTCATTCAGTCTCATCAAAGTTTCTGCTCCAGAGAATGCAATATGAAACAAACCTTCATGTCTTATAACAGGAGCTGGATGAGCAACAGTGAGTTCTGCTTTGAAGGCTGCATAGAATAATAAGACCTAACAGAAGAGAATGTTGTTTTTAGATATTTATAAATCTGATAACTCCAAGGTGTCAAACTGAAAACTACACTACTGCTAGAAAACTCCACTGTTACTCTGTAGTTAACAGGACCTGACAGAGGAATTTAACTTGCATCTTCTGTGTCAAAAGTTACTAGACTAGCTTGTGGCTATTGAGGTAATTCTGCAGGTAGTCTGAAAGGGAAAACATGTCTAAACTGACTGATTAAATCTTGTGATTAATTCAGACTGAATAAGATGAGAACTGACCCACTCTTAATAGAGAATAAATTATCTCCAATACAGACAGTTTTTGTTTAAAATCTCTTCATTCCTCAGATAAAAAATCATTACTGATCTATATTGTTTGGATAAAAGGAAAAACCTGGTTTAAAAGTGAGGACAGGAGAATGCTTGCAGGGGTCAGAACAAGTTTGTCACACTTATTTCATTTTATGAGTGAAACCATTTTTATAAAAATAATTTCACAACATCTCTGTCACATAGCTTGGTATGATTTTAGTCTCATGCCAGAACATATGTAAAGTGTAGTCCCATTTATTGCATAATTTTGTCATTTTCTGTTGCTTATTTATGAAGCTACATCAATATACGACTCTCAGTGAAATTATGTTTATGATGAGGGATAGCAAAGCCTGGTCTACACTACAAAGTTAGGTCGATGCAAGGCAGCTTATGTCGACTGACTGTGCACGTGTCTACACTTAAATTGCTTTCCCACAGATGTGAGTGCCCCGTTACACCGACGTAATAACACCACCTCCCCAAGCAGTGTAGAGCCACAGATGATAGACAACGATGGGTATAAACACTCTGTTACTGATGTTGAGCCTAGCTGTCCTCCAGCAGCTGCCTCATAATGCCCCACACTGGCCAGCCTGGTCACCATTGTGAACTCCACTGTCCAGGGGTCACAGAGACTGGAAGCCCCCTCCCCTTTAAAGTCTCACAAATTTTTTAAATACCTTTTCCTGATTGCCTGGCTTGGCGAGAGAGCACACCTAGCAACTCTCCATTGTTGAGTGCACTGCCCAGCTGACCATGCCGGCTATATGCTCCAGATGTGCTCCTGTCTGAAGTAGACAGGAGATATCCTAGGCCTGTGGGGAGAAGAAGCTGTGCCGGCACAGACCCACACCAGCCATAGAAACGTCAACACCTACAAGCAGATTGCTCAAGGGATGCAGAAAAGGGGCTATGACAGGGACCAGCAGCAGTGCAGTGTGAAAGCCAAGGAGCTGGGCAGGCATAACAGAAGCCAAAGGAAGCCAACAATCGATCTGGTGATGAGCTGCATACCTGTCGCTTTTACAAAGTGCTGAATGCCATCCTTGGTGGAGACACCACCACCGCTACGCAAAGCGCTATGGATACCTCCGAGGAGCCCGAGTCACAGGTCTCTGCCATGAACTGCAAGGAAGAGGACATGGTGGACAAGAGGAGTATGGGGGACTCTTGACTGTGGAGAACTGGCTGCAATGAAATCACACAATGAAATCACACAAATGAGGGTCATTTTTGTCAGTTGCCAGCTTGTGCAATGAGCCAAGACCTGTTTTTGACTCTACCGCAATCCGACCAGTCCTGCCAGTTGAGCACGGGTGAGCCCAATGCCAGGGAAGGAACTCTGGGCAAGTGTGGAGGTAAATTTTCAATTGCAGGGATGGCTCCTCCAAAGTTTGGTCGGGGGGGAGAAGCATGCTGAGAAGTTTGTTATATACAGAGAGATGTCCCTAGAATTCTTCTGAGAAATCTTGATGAAACTTTCAGGAAGGTACTCTGCGATCCTCTCCTGAAGGTTTCTAGAGGGAGCTGCCTCATTTCTTCTTCTTTGATAACTTCAGTAGGTACCATTGCAGTAAACAGGCTAGCAGGATACAGGCCTGGGCAGCTTCGGGATGCCAGTAGCAGCTGTGTTCTCTGGGCCTTTTTGTTACTCTCAGAAGTGAGATATCAGCTAAAATCACTACTGCCTATGGAAAATGGTGCCAGTATTCAGTGTCATTGCCCTACACTACTAGAATCATGCACCCAAGCAACTACCTCCTTGTAGTGGGGCGGCTACCCCACTCCCACAGAACAAGGGTTAAAAGCAGCCCTGGAAAGGGCTGCAGCTGGGAAAAGGAGTGAAAGCATCTGAGGGAGTAGCTGACCACAGGTGTGGCCAGCCCAGTCAGGCCACAGATGGCCCTATAAAGGGGCTGTGAGCCAGGAGCTGGAAGGAGTCTCACTCTATTCCTGGAGTGGGAAGGGATAGCTGCTTGAGGGCAGAGGCATCTGGGGAGCTCTAGCCTGGTAAACCCCCAGGCTACAGGCCTTGGTGAAGGCCTACAAGAGGTACTGGGGCTGCAGGGGGCAGCCCAAGGACAGGCAAACGTAGCATGTCCTAAACCCTTGCCAATGATGAGTGGCCATTACAGACTGCAGTCTACCCCAGGGAAAGGGGACTGGATGATGACTGACAGTAGCCACTGAGGCAAGGTGGGAAGGGAAACCCAAAGTAAGGGGGTACTGCTGGGGGCAGAACCCTAAGGTAAAGAGGTACTGGGGTCTGCAAGGGACACGGGGGCTGAGGCAGGCGAGACAACCGCTGGCAGAGGATGCTCCGAAGGCTGGAAAGAGCTAATTCCCAAGATGACCAACAGGAGGTGCCACACTGGTGAGTCTTCGACCTCACTACACTCCTCATTTCCCCACCCTCCAGCAGGCCATACTCATTATGGCTGGTGCTGTGACTGGTGCTGTGCACAAGCACTCCTAAGGAGAAGTGAGGATGCAGTGCTTAAAACTTTAGGGGAACAAAGGGAGTGAGTTCAGCACTTAAGTTTCACTTTCAGTAGTGAATAAACTCACTTTGGTACCTCTGTGTTTTATTGGTAGTTGCTACCATTGAGGCCTTCAGGGGCTCCCTCTCCACTTCTGTGGAATGCCTGAGCTAGGTAAGAGGAGAAGGAAGAGAACTCATGGTGACATGTTCCGGGAGATCCTGCAAGCCAGTGCTGCATCAGACCATAAGCATAGGGCCTGGAGAATGAACACTGCGTGCAACCTGGAGAAGGAGACAATGTACAGGAGAAAGACCCAGAGCAGGAAAAGGAGAGGAAGATGCACCAGGACATAATGGTGCATCTCAGGCAGCAAACACAGATGCTGCAGACTCAATAATCCCAGTCTCACCTCCCTCTGCAGCCCCTTGAGAACTCAATATCAGGACCTCCATCTACCCCCCATCAACATTGCACATGGCATCAAGGCTAGCTGCCTTCCCCTACCACTCCACCCCAGGGGACATAATAGACAATCACAGCTTCACATCCACTGACCGGTGAAAGTCATAGTTGATGTCCATTTCAGGTACACACATACCGATGTCCTTTCCCCTTAAGTTCTGTTCTCTTAATTTATTAAGATTTTAATATATTTGTTTTAAAATTGCACAAGGTTTACTGCACTGGTTTTATTACTGAATAGAAATCCAATCATTTGGACCACGATTCATCTTTATGAGTTCACAACATATGCTGCTGAGTGCTCAGCACAGAGTCACACAACTCATAGGGTCATTCACAATCGGTTCACTGACAATGTTATATTCCAGTATGTAGAGCAATCACCACATGATTCCTACGTAGGTCTTTCAAAGCCTCCCTAAATTGTACAACTCTGTGTTGAGTTATTCTAATAGCCCTTCTGTCTGACAGTTCAAATTCAGCAGACAGATGTTCCACCTCCATCCGAGTGGAAACTTTCTCCACTTTATTTCACATATATTATGCATGACACAGCAGGCAGCTATAATCATTGGCATATTTTTCTCACTGAGGTCCAGTTTTGTGAGGAACCAAAGCCAATGCCTCTTCAAATGACCAAAAGCACATTCAGCTGTCAATCTGCACCTGCTGAGCTGGTAGTTGAATCGATCTTTGGTGCTGTCGAGGTGACCAGTGTATGGCTTCATGAGACAGGGAAGCTAGGAGTAGGCTGGGTCCCCTAGGATCATATTGGCATTTCAACACTCCCAATGGTAATCCACCAATCAGGAAAGAAAATCCCGGCTTGTAGCTTTCTGAACAGTCCTTAAAAATGCAAGTGGCATGCACCTCCCCTGACCAGCCCACACTAATGTCAGTGAAGTGTCCCCGGTGATCCACCAATGCTTGCATAACCATGGAAAAGTAGCCCTTTCTGTTGATGTACTCCGGGGCAGGGTGGTCTGGCACCGAAATTGGGATATGCATACTGTCTATTGCTCCACTGCAGTTCGGGAACTCCACTGCTGCAAATCCATCCACTATGTCCTGCACATTGCGGAGTTACAGTCCTGCGTAGTTGGTGGCCCTGCACATTTGCATCACAATGGGTCCCACGGTGGATTTTCCTACTCTAAATTGATTCCTGACTGACCGGTAGTTTCCACAGGGCAATCGCCACTTGCTTCTCCACTGTCAGTGCAGCTCTTTCTGCTGTCCCTATGCTGGAGACCTGGGGAGAGCTCAATGCACAGATCCAGGAATACGGCCTTGTGCATCTGAAAGTTCTGCAGCCACTGCTCATCATGCCAAACCTGCGTTATGATGCGATCCCACCATTCAGTACTTCTTTCTTGGGCCCAGAAGCAGTGCTCCACCATCTGCAGTTGCTCCGTGAATGCCGCCAACATCCTTGAATCAGTTCTTGATATGTCCCACAGCAATCTGTCCTCCAGAATCGTGATGCTTCCTAGTCATTTGGTTCTTCTTGCGGCTCTGAAAATACTCCAGGATCAGGACGTCTGTGCTTGCAATGCTCATGACAGGGCCGAGCCGGGCAGGCTCTAGGCTTCTGTCAGAGATGGTGGACAGCCAGGAGGGCCGCGCGGGCTTGTGGGATTTTGAAAAAAAAGTTGCGAAAATTATGGGATGTAAATAACATTATGAGATGGAGACAGCTGCAAACTGGAACATTGACCCCATGCTCCCCTTCACCTCACTGTGACTTGTTTCAGCCCTATCATGTATTGCCACAGCTTCCCAAAAGAAGTTTAAGTTTAAGGGGCCACATCTAAAACATGGCCCCTAACTGTCTCTTACAGCTATTTTAGACAGAGGACTTGTTCACACATCAGTATCAATAGATAGCGATCTCAAAGGCCAGCTTCCTACCAGCAACCCAGTGCTATGGCTGTGCCAGAGCCCAAAGTTGAATGTGGGTCCAAATGTTCTCAATGATAAGTGCACTGCTGTGGGGTTCCTTACCCCCTAGAAACTAGAGGGTCAGCCCAAGTCTTGTCAGCTACTGGGTTTGCATATCGTTGCATAAGACATTTCAGTCTGGGTTTTCTAGATGCAGAATAACAGCAAGCAACATCTTCCCTGGAGACAAACAGGAACAAATCCATTTAAAGATAACAGCATAAGCAATGGAGAACACAGTCCTTTCATATGGCATTAATGCTATTCTTAATTAGCGTAAATAGTGTTTAGGCACAAGGGTGATCCATGAATTATAAATGAATAGATAATTAGGCAGATTACTTCCCTTGTAATCTCATTTCACCAGGTTATGCGCTACACACTTTTTAGCTTGTAAACAGTTCACTTAATTGCACTGATAGCACATGACAAACACCCTAGCTGTTTTGAGCCCTCCTACACATTTTAGTTGTTGTATCAACCAGGCAAGGTACTAACAAGCTTCAACGGGACTTTATTTTCAAAGTGGAAACCTCTTTACCAAGCTGCTGCTGCACCTTCTATAGCTTTCTCCCAGCCTCTCAACTCCTCCCCCCTCCTTCCTGTTTCTTGTCCTTTCAGACTCCCAACAGCCAGTGCTCCCAATTCTAATAATTACAAGCAACATCTAACCACCACATTCCCTCCTCTCTTAAACTCTCTCAATTAAAATAAACATTATTGTTCTAACCAAAGGAACAAATATGAAACAAGACACTATACTGTTGGCAGAAATATTACACTGAAAACACTGTAGATACTACATAACATAGTCTCTAGTCCAGACAGGTGGTCGTCTGGGTCTGACAGGCCATTTCTCAAGCCCCGGTTCCAGTGCAATGTTTTGTTGTGTTGGTATGATGGTGAAGTCATCCAATGCAGATTGGGTGTTGGCATAATCTCCTCTTAGTACATAGGCAGGTACAAGATAAGAAGCATTCCATACCCGCCCATCAGAAAGTCGATAGGTGTAAGGTCCCTTCTTCTCTATGATTTTAAGAGGAGCTATGAATTTATGGTCCCCTTTGCGTAAAATTCCAGGTTTTTGTATTCTAGTGAAGGAACCACACTCAAACTTTGGTTCCTTAGCACCTCGCCGCTTGTCTGTGAAAGCCTTAGACTTTGCTTGGTTCTGTTCAACTGTTTTTCTCACATCATTCTCATTTGGGGCATCAGGTCGTGCCTTTAACAATTCAGCAAATGTTCAGTTTAGTATTCATCTGTTTCCCATGCAGTAACTCTGCGGGTGATCTTTGTGTTGTGGCATGTCGTCGTAGCCCGGTATGCTTGCAAGAAATCAGTAGTGAAGGGTATCCACAATTGCCCTTCCAGTTTAGCTGTTTGCAAACTCTCTTTCAAACTTCTGTTAAACTGTTCAATTTCCCCATTGGCTTGAGGGTAATAGAGGGATAACTTTCTGTGTAAAATGTTCCTCTGTGCTAGAAAAGTTTCAAACTCCAGGGAAGTAAGTTGACTACCATTATCTGAAACCAGTTCTTTGGGATTACTGTCCCTGCTAAAAGCTGAAGAGAGGAACTTAATTACTGTAGCAGAAGAGATTTGCGATGTAAACGCTACCTCAGGCCATTTACAGAAAAAGTCTATTAAAGTGATTGCATAATGGCATTCAATTGGAGCAGTATCAAAGGGTCCTATAATGTCAATCGCCACTTTTTCCCATGCAGATTCAGGAAGAGGAACAGGCTGTAATGGAGGGGTACATGTCACTGCTGTCTTATCATGCATTTGGCAAGTGACACAGGATTTTATGAGTGCTTCAGTTTGAGAGTCCATCCCTGGCTACCAATACAGATCCCATAGTCATTGTTTGGTTTGGACAATTCCTTGATGAGTATTGTGTGCCGGGTGTATGAGTTTTGACTGTAATTCTTGTGGCACAAGGAGCCAGTGTGTACCTCGTAGCACAAAGTCATCCAACAAAGTTCATCCTGAACTCTAAAATAAGACAAAAAGAAAAGGAGCACTTGTGGCACCTTAGAGACTAACCAATTTATTTGAGCATAAGCTTTTATGAGCTACAGCTTACTTCATCGGATGCATACTGTGGAAAATATAGAAGATGATTTTATACACACAGACCATGAAAAAATGGGTGTTTATCACTACAAAAGGTTTTCTCTCCCCCCACCCCACTCTCCTGCTGGTAATAGCTTATCTAAAGTGATCACTCTCCTTACAATGTGTATGATAATCAAGGTGGGCCATTTCCAGCACAAATCCAGGTTTTCTCCCCCGCCCCCCAACCCACTCTCCTGTTGGTAATAGCTTATATACCTAAATAGATAAGCTATTACCAACAGGAAAGTGGGTTTGGGTGGGGGGTGGGGGTGGGGGAGGGGAGAAAACCTGGATTTGTTCTGGAAATGGCCCACCTTGATTATCATACACATTGTAAGGAGAGTGATCACTTTAGATAAGCTATTACCAGCAGGAGAGTGGGGTGGGGGGAGAGAAAACCTTTTGTAGTGGTAAACACCCATTTTTTCATGCTTTGTGTGTATAAAAACATCTTCTATATTTTCCACAGTATGCATCCGATGAAGTGAGCTGTAGCTCACGAAAGCTTATGCTCAAATAAATTGGTTAGTCTCTAAGGTGCCACAAGTACTCATTTTCTTTTTGCGAATACAGACTAACACAGCTGTTACTCTGAAACCTAAAATAAGGCAGCAAAACTGGGTCAAGGTTTTTAAGGTGACTGGGCCATCTCTTTGTCAGAAATTCCCATAGTTTTTGTTGAATTGGACACACTGAACAAGCAGCTTGAAATTGTTCTTTTGTAACTGCAGTAAGAGTGCTTGTAATAAGCGCAACCACTACATCCTCATCCTCCGGTGAACCATCTGGTGAAGGCAAAGGCAGGCGAGAAAGGCAATCAGCGACCACATTTTGGTTTCCAGGCTTATATTCCAGTTCATAATTGAAAGAGAGTAGTCTTGCAGACCATCGAGCAATACGGTATCCTGCTCTTCCCAGTCCTTTCATGGTGAGCAACATCATCAAAAGGCTGTGGTATGTGCATAACTTGAATGTGCGGCCCCCCAGGTAAGTTCTCAATTTTTCAGCAGCCCAGACACAAGCAAGTACTTCTTTTTTGACGGTAGAATATTTTCTCTCAGCATTACTTAGTGTCCTTGAAGCAAATGCAATGGTCCTCTGTATTGTCCTCATGCAGTTGTGTGAGAACAGTCCCTAGTCCATAATCAGAAGCATCAGTAGTTACAATTGTGGGCAATGCAGGACTGAATAGTGCAAGTACTGGACTATGTGCAATCAAGTCTTTCACCATTTCTAAACTAGCTTGTGCATCTGTTGTCCACACTGAGGCTGAACTTCTCTATAGTAATTCCCGTAACGGTTCAATGACAGAAGCATAACTGGGAATTAATTTTGCATACCAGGAGGTAAGACCCAAGAAGGAACGTAAGGTTTGCAAATCTGTTGGAGGAGGAGCATTTGAAATTGCCAGGATATGATCTGGATCAGGTTTTAGTCCAGCCTGTGAAATTGTATGCCCCAGAAAGGAGAGTTCAGTTTGTCTAAATTTGCATTTGGACTTATTGAGCTGGAGGCCTGCTGCGCTGCTACAGTTTACTACAGACTGCAGGTTATTGTCATACTCCTCAGAAGTATTTCCAAAGATGATATCATCATCCAGATAGCACTGAACTCCATGTTGATTCTTCAGAATCAATGACATCATTTTTTTAAAGGCACTTGGGGCAGATGCAAGACCGTATGGAACACATTTAAAATGAAATAGCCCCTCATGTGTAATAAATGCTGTGAGGTCTCTGCTATCTTCATGCAACATAACCTGGACGTATGCACTCTGCAAATCAAGAGTAGAAAACATCTTTGCTCCATGGAGTTCTGCAAATAATTCTATGTGAGGAAGAGGATGGCTGTCAATCACAATAGCTTTATTTGGCTCCCTTAAGTCCACACAAAGGTGAATGCCTCCACACTTCTTCTGAGTCACTACTATAGGTGAAACCCATTCCGAGGAATCAACCTCTTCAATAATGTCCTTTTGAACAAGTTTTCTAAGTTCCTCTGAAACAGCTTCCCTGACTGAAAATGGTAAGCGCCATAACTTCTGTCGTACAGGCATCACATTATTCTGCATTTTAACTTTATGCAGAAACCCATAAGCACAGCCGAGTTTCTCCTCAACCTGGTGCTGGGTCCCACCTGAAACTGGTGTGTGTACCGCAAGAGTGCTTTGCTAAGGAAGATCAATTCGTCCATTAACTACCCTGAGATTTAAAGCAGCCAATAAACCTCTGCCAAGGATAGGAGTGCCTTTGTGGACAATGTAGAACTCTGCAGTTACACAGCAATCACCAAAAGTAACTATTGCTGGCAGGCAGCCACGTACTGGAATATGGTTTTTCAAATAGCACACCAAGTGAAGTTTGGGTTCAGTAAGAGGCACATCTTTAAAGTAATGCAGATAGATGGAATCAGGTATTATAGATACCGCTGAGCCAGTGTCCAACATTAGCTGAATAGAGTGTGGTTTGCCTGAGGGTATGGCGGAAATGTTTACAGTACACTTTATCTGTTCTAGAATATGTGCAGTACTGATTTTGTCCACGCTCAGCACACTAACATCTGGTATTGTAACTGTTTGCACCTGTTGATTGAACTGGCTACTGCAATATACTTTAGCAAAATGTCCAATCTTTTTTCAATGATTGCACTGAGCTACTTTTGCCGGACATCCTGTGTAGCCTGCAAGGTGTTGTGGGGATCCACAGAGAAAGCATGCCTTTGCTGTATTTTGAATTTGCTGATTCAGTGGTTTTTCATTAGTTTTCCTCTTGAAATTGTGTGTCTGCAGTGGTAGTGAACTTTTCTGCAAAGGAGTCACAACCTGGACTGTGCCTCCTGTATTCATACTCATTATTTTGGCTTCAGCTGTAGCTGACTCAATCTGAGTAGCAATGGTTATTGTTTTTTCTAGTGTAAGTTGTGGTTCTAGAAGTAAGCGTTCTCTTACACGAAGCATGGTTTTCTCAATGTGCTGGTCTCTAATCATCTCATCTGCCATATTCCCAAAGTCACAAGTTACAATCAGACTCCACAGGGAAGCAATATACTGTATTATAGTTTCCCCGGGTTTCTGCTCATGCTGGTGAAATCTGTAGCGATTAGCTATTACATTCACTTTTGGCACAAAAAAGTTCTTTAATGCAGTGAGTGCAGACTCATATTTATCATCTGCAAGGCGAAAAGCGTAAAATATACGCTGCCCTTCTGCTCCAAGGCAATGGATTAGCAGAGCACACTTTCTTACTTCAGAAATCTCTGTAGCACTGATTGCAAGCAGATAAATCTCAAACATATGGATCCAGGTAGTAAAAGCAATTGGAGGCTCACCTGGGCTTTGCAGAAAGGGTGCAGGTGGGTGCAGAGGCAGAAGATCCATCCTCGTCACCAAAATGTTGCATCAACCAGGCAAGGTACCAACAAGCTTCAACGGGACTTTATTTTCAAAGTGGAAACCTCATTACCAAGCTGCTGCTGCACCTTCTGTAGCTTTCTCCCAGCCTCTCAACTCCTCCCCCCCCTTCCTGTTTCCTGTCCTTTCAGACTCCCAACAGCCAGTGCTCCCAATTCTAATAATTATAAGCAACATCTAAACACCACATTAGTATACTAAAACGTATCCTCAGAGTACAGTAGAAATCAATACAGGACACTGCACTCAACTGGTAGTAAGAGTTTGAGGAAGTATACTTTCCAGCTAGGATTACATTTTAAATCTATGTAGATCACACTGCATTAATCTAATATCAAAACAACAAAGGTTTGGATGATGGTGGTGAAGTCCATATCTGTGATAAATGGTTACAACATTCTGGTCATATGTAAAAGAGGGGGAAAAACACCCTATTGTTTCCTGTATAATTGCAGCTGATAATCTAAATAGACTCCTTGATTGTGTGAAGAGAGGCAACAATAGGCAGACACACTCCAAGCAGAGCAGATGTTATCCTTGCCCTACCTTCCAATTATTTCTCTCAACAAATCAACATTTCAAACTTACCTGGATTGAGTATCCACCAGTTAGCCCTTATCATCCTGATTTGATTTTGATTATTTAAATCCATTATAGGAAATGAACAGTGGATGGGCTGCTGGATGGATGCACACTGGTTTGCAAAGCTATATTAGTGGATAGTTCTTTGGGGCCTGGGAATGCCTTCACCAGTTTATATACTCTAAGCTATTAGTATTAGATCCTTGCATTCATGTTGTAGATTGGCTGAGGTTTTTACCTTTTGAAATAAACAAAACATGAGAAAAAACTCATATTTTGACTTGTACTGTAGTAAATACCATACACGTAGGCATTTATAGGGATATTGGACTATGAATGCTGATTTTAAACAGCAGGTGCTGGTAAGAATGAACGGTACTTTAACTCTGAATTAACTTGTCACTGTCATCCAGGGTTTTTCTTCCACTGTTATTGCAGTATTTTGTTTCTGACCTTTGAGTGCTCTAACCATTCTAATTTTCTCAAATGACTGATCATGAATAAAATAATGAAAAAGTACAGTACCTGAAAGCTAACAAAGCATTAATCTAGAGAGTTTAAGAAATAATTATAAAGAAAATAAAGCCCAGTTCCCTGCTGTCTAAAATACTCTATATTTTAGAACCCAGCTAGTTATAAAGGATTCTAAATCTTCAGCTCCTAGTTAGGTATCTATCTTAGATACTTAAAAGCCCCAATTACCATACTAAGTTCCTCAGAATCTATATTTATCCTCACAACAACTCTGAGAAGTAGGGAAGTACGATTTTCCCCATGTTACAAATCAGGAACTGAAGCACAGAAATCTATAGAAGTTAGGAGCCTAAATACCTTTGTGGATCTGGGCCTAAGGGTATGTCTACACTGCAAGTAAAAATCCACAGCTGGCCCACGCCAGCTGACATGGGCTCATAGGGCTCAGGCTAAGGGGCTGTTTAACTGCGGTGTAGGTGCTTTGGCTGGAGCCAGAGCTCTAGGAACCTGCAATATGGGAAGGTCCCAGAGCTTGGGCTGCAGCCCAAGCCCAACTATGTACACCACAATTAAACAACCCCTTAGCCTGAGTCAGCTGGCTTGGGCCAGCTGTGAGTTTTTAACTGCAGCATAGACATAGCCTGCTTTTCCCTGAATAGCGCCCATGACTTTACTTGTCCCTTTTCATTTATTGCGGCATATACTTTGCAGATCTTAAAGCAGGTGAGCTTTAGAGCTATTTTTAAAAATGTGTTACAAAATATGTAAAACAAGGTCTTCTCTCAGTTACTTACTCATTACATCATGCATGTGTTATAAGAATAAGTTCCAGTGATGCCAAATTGTCAGAAGCCTCATCTCATAGCTAACTGACATACAATATACCTCATTTTCCACAACCTCAGTTTACTGTGTGTTGATCAACAGGACCAGCTTTTCTTTGCTTAGTGTAATCACACAATTGCTCTTGGCTGATTATTCATACTCCTGTACAGTTTAACTTCTTCATTAGGCAAACCAGATAACACAACTTTTCTGAAACAGCTAGGCACTTTCAATTATGGCTCCACAAGTCAAATTTCTATTAGGAAAAGAATGTTTTAAGATGAACAAAAATGCAGTGGTATCAAACTTGTAATTAGTTCCTACATGCTCTGGGAAAGCTACTTGACAGAGAATTCTGTTAGAGGCTGTACATGATTTTCCAGAGGGTGAATAAGAAAAATTGCCATCTCTGGAACTGATCCATTGTGAGATTTAGGGAAAATCACTCAATCTCTCTGTGCATCAGTTTCCCCACCAGTAAAATGGGATAATGATACTTGCTACCTTCAGCATTGCACTTTAAGATCTGTAGATAAAAGCATCTAACACCCCACACAGCTTCAGTGGGCATTCTGCAACAGCACAGGGGTTTACCAGAGAGAAGGCATTTGCAGGATCAGGGCCATAGTTTGAAGGAAGCATGGTTTCCTATGAGTTATACAGCACCTACTACATCAGGGCCCTTATCCTGATTGCAGTTTCTGGACATGTCTGCACTGCAATGAAACAGTAAATATTTTATTAAAATATGCTCTTTACCAAAATATTGCTGTGCATAACTCACATTTTATATCTCTGAAAGGTCAATACTGGAAGCGCATTACATTACATAAAAAGAATGGAGCATGATCTTTTCCCCATTAAAAAAACATAAATCTATGAACCTATAAAACAGTGAATTTCAAAACTTTCCAGGAGCATAGCAGTTAGAGAAGATCTTTTAGTTTAAGACAATACACTGCAATGGAAATTGTCTAGGCTACATTTTTATGAAGTTATGTTTTTAGAAAAGCTGATGTTATAATGAACAATAAGTGAGACAATGCATAGGAAAACACACAGACACTGTAACACAGCAGGGGATGAGGGAAAAACATCAGAGGCACCCAAAATTGGCAAATTGTTATAAAGGGGAAAATGTGTATAATTTTGGATTGCAAGTGGTTTTAAAGTCTTCAAAATATTAAGAGATGATCTGAAATATATATCCAGATTCTTGCTTTGATATCATGATCTCTCTCTCTCTCTCTCACAACAATAATTGGCAAGGCAGGGTGAATGAATTGCTTGCAATGCAACAATTAGTAGAATGAGATGTGAGGGTCAGATTTGCATGGAGGAAAATGTCAAATAACTCAAGTTAGGAGATATGTAAACAGAGCTCTATCAGGGCCACAGCAATTACAGTAACAAAACAGCGGAATTGACCAGTTTTTCAGGTGAGGATATACATGTGTAAGGCACTGATAATCCCATCTGCCTGCTATCTTTTAATAGAGTTCCTGTAGGACTGTTTCTGACACACTAACGTTCCAAACCTCTGAGCAGCTTCAAACAAGTGCCCAAGGAATGTTTCCTGCTTTCTTCCCAGAGCAGGGTGGGCAAACTACGGTCCACGGGCTGGATGCGGCCCATCAGAGCTTTGGATCCGGCCTGCAGGACTGCTACCCCCATGGCGCCGCGGCCCCGCGCCGCTGCTGGAAGCGGCCGGCACCACATCCCTGCAGCCCCTAGCAGGCAGAGGGCTCCGTGAGCTGCCCTCGCCTGCAAGCACCACCCCGCAGCTCCCATTGGCCGGGAACAGGGAACTGCAGCCAGTGGGAGCTTTGGGGGAGGTATCCGCATGCGAGAGCAGCACGTGGAGCCCTCTGCCCTGCCTCTCCCAGGGGCTGCAGGGACGTGGAGCCAGCCACTTCCGCAAGCGGTGCGGCGCGGGACCAGGGCAGGCAGGGAGCCTGTCTTAGCCCCGCTGCACACCACTGCCACCCCGGAGCCGCTCCAGGTAAGCGGCGCCGGCCGGAACCCGCACCCCAACCCCCTCCTGCACCCCAACCCCCTGCCCTGAGCCCCCCTAACCTCCTGCCTTGAGCCCCCTCCTGCACCCCAACCCCCTGGCTTTAGCCCCCTGCCGCCCCCCCCACTCCAACCCCTGCCTTGAGCCCCCTCCCACTCCCCAACCCTCTGCCCTGAGCCTCCCAAACCCCCTGCCGCACCCCTCCTTCACCCCAACCCCCTGCCCTGAGCCCCCTGCTGCACCCCCCCACACCGCAACCCCCTGCCCTGAGCCCTCTCCCACACCCTGCACCCCCTCCTGTATCACAACCCCCTGCCCTGAGCCCCCTTGTACACCCCGCACCCCTCCTGTGCCCCAACCCCTTCCCTGAACCCCTTCTTGCACACTGCACCCCCTCCCACACCCCACACTCCCTCCCACACCCCAACCCCCTGTCCCAGCCCTACATTCATGGCCCTGCATACAATTTCCCCACCCAGATGTGGCCTTAAGGCCAAAAAGTTTGCTCACCCCTGACCCGGAGGAATCCTTCCTCCATGAAGTATGTGTCCAAGGCACAGGAAGCACAACATTCAGGCCAGTGATGGGGTTTGAAGCCTGAGATCTTGCATTCCTACAGGGCTAAATGCTGGAGAATGATAACTTTGGAAAATGGAGATTCTCAGACTGTCAATTGGCTTCTAGCCCTGTGAGTTCACAGTCATGGCTTCCCCAGTTCTGAGAATGTGCCCATCCCAACCACATGTAGATAAAACCTTCATACCACACTGCCATCTCTCTCATGTGGATACAGATCATCTCCAAATGGTTAACATCCGTGACTTTAGGATGAGTGCACTTAGGATTTCTGTGTAGTTGCATTTAACAGGAACAGGCGTTTGGGAGCTATTGATCCATCTCCTACTGAAGTTAACAGGAATCTTTTCATTGACTTTAATAGGAGCTGGAGCAGGCACAAAGGCCTGGACCCACAAAGGTACTTAGGTTTTGTAATGCTGAGTTTTGCAATGCCTACATTTCAGGTGCCTAGAAAAAATCACTGAAATAACACTGGCATCCACAAAGTCCGAGTTAGGCACGTAGGCTCCCTATACAATGCATAGGGAGAGAGCGGTGCTTAAAAATGGGATCCACAAAAGACAGCATGCTAGGCAGGGAGCCACTAAACTAGCTAGTGTGAGATACAATGAGAGAGACATGTCCCTAGGCCCTACCCCTCTCACGGACGTAGGCAGCTCAGACTTCATGCCTAGCTCTGTTTGTGATTCATAGGTGAGGTTGGTGCTGAAGCCACTGCTCACCTTATTACTTTTAGCTCAGTGGTTAGAACACTCAGCTGGGATGTGGGAAGCCCAGTTTCAATTCTCCCCTCTGTGTGAAGGGCACAGGTGCTCTTTCTACTGGGATATGGGATATTTGGATGCAGGTGTCCCTTAATTTCCTCTGATCAGTTGTTACATTGTGTATAAATAATTACAGAGTCACTTGAGCCAGGGGCACTGGTCTCTCGTGGGTTCCGTAATCACCAGGCTATAGCATCATACTCTCCCTTGACTCTAAATACTTACTCTAAAGGGGAACAGATTCAACAGGAGAGACTGAGAGAGCCCCACATCATAATCATAATATCCCATAGCTTAGTGATTAGAGCACTTACCTGAGAATGAGGGAGAGAGACCCCTGTTCAAATACTTTCACCCCTCAGGCAGAGTAGGGAATTGAGCTTAGGTCTCCCACACCCCAGGTGTTTGCTCTAACTGCTGGCTAAAAGTTATAAGCAAGGCACATTTTGAATGGGACCTAATTTGGTAGATGTTCTGGTAGAAGCTGCTGGGGCTTAGATGGGAGTTACGCATCCTGACACCTAGAGGGGGGCAACAGAGCGCACGCCCAGAGGCAGAAATACAGGCATCTTGCAAACTTTTACAGTGAAAATTTAGGCACCATTTAAGTTTAGGCTCCAGCCGACCAAGCATTTTGTAGATTGCAATGGAGTTGAAAATCAGGCCTAAAATGTAGGTGCCTATATCTGAAGTTTAGGCACTTAAGTACCTTTGAGGATCTGGGCCAAAATTCAGATCTATAACTGCCCCATCACAATTATGGGAAGATTTTGCCTGCTGGCTTCTGGTTAATTTCTTATGAGTTTGCCTGCTAGCAAATCCATTTACATCCCCAGATGTTTGGATGAGCAACATGTTGTACAAATTATTAGAACTGACTCAGTTTGTAAATAGGATACAGGAATGATGGCTACTTCATAAATACTTGCAGTAAATAAAATACATCTTACTACCAAACTGGGAAAAAACAAAACAGAAAACAAGTTTGAATTACATGTTCATTTTGGTTTTTTATTTACATGTTCATTTTGGTTTATTATTTATTCACAATCTACGTAGGACTTGATCTATCCATCTCTGCGAAGTAATAGTGTGATTATCTAACGTATTTCTCATTAAGCACTTCATTTTAATTATATTCAATCCCTTGATATAGAATCTAGAGATGGGGAAAAATCTTTGTCATCTAATACTGTGCAGAATTGTTCTCTAGGATATATTTTCCAGTTCTTTAACTATTCTGTTTTTAAGTAACTTACTCAATGGGTTTCCACTACATGGTTATTCCATAGACTAAGAGCTCATTTAAAAGAAAAAAAATGTGATATTCAGCCTTAATTTTTCTAGGAGATTAAGTGACTTCTAAATACATTGTATGGTAAATCTGTGGAATTTATGTATTGTACTGTGGTTCTGATGCATTTAAACTCAGTTCATAGACTCTTGGATAATTCAAAGAATCTTGGTGAACACCAGAATAAATCTGGATTAAAATAATTTCTGTAATTAATCTGATCAGGGCAGCTAGTTTGTTGCAGTGTCACCAATATGCATATTAATTATGCAGAAGTATTTTGTTCTTAAAGCTGATATTTAGTGTTCTATTTTGCTCTCTAAAGTCACAGGGCTTAATTCATATCCAAAACTACACAGGTTGCAGTTTGCACTCTCTCCAGCTGCATAACTGGTGGATTCACCCCTGAGAAAGAGCAGCTTATCATCCAGATAAATTGATAAGTATGGTAATATTTTCTAATGAAAATCATCTCCTACCTGTATCATTAATGATTTCAACAAGATCTTCTTTGCTGTCTAGTCATTTAAACATCCTTCTTTTCTTGTTTAAGACATTTAAAAAGAAGTTCGGTACCTCAGCCTTTTTTGAGTCTCCATTAATTTCCTTGCCTTACTCTTCATTTATTAATAGGCTAACCAACTCTCTCTCTACTATTTTTTTCATCCTGATATACATGTAAGAGTTCTTTCTCCTCTTCCTGACCTCATTGGTTAGCATTAACCCACTCTTATATATCTCACAGAGATATTGTGAGGAATAATTGTTTGTATACTGCTTTTGAAAATGAAGATCACTTTATCAAGGGTTAAATGGTGATGATGCTTTATGATGTTCATGTTGTTTTTCCTGCAGGCTTTAAATGTCTCTATATCCGGGATTGGCAACCTTTGGCACACAGGCCATCACGGAAATCTGCTGGCGGGCCGGGCCGGTTTATTTACCTGCCGCGTCCACAGGTTTGGCCGATCGCAGCTCCCACTGGCCACGGTTCACCGTTCCAGGCCAATGGGGGCTGCGGGAAGCGGTGTGTGCCGAGGGATGTGCTGGCCACCGCTTCCCGCAGCCCCCATTGGCCTGGAACGGCAAACTGCAGCCAGCAGGAGCTGCAGTCAGCCGAACCTGCGGATGCTGCAAGTAAACAATCCGTCCTGGCCCGCCTTCGGATTTCCCTGACGGCCTGCGTGCCAAAGGCTGTCGATCCCTGCTCTATATTCTTCTTTCTCCCACCCTTTCCATTTCTAGAACAATTCTTTTTTTAACCTCATATGTTTGAACTTTCCCTCAAAAAACCAAAACTACCCTTAAGTAGCCATTTCTTCTTCCTCTGCACTCATCTTTTTCAGATTTTGACATGACCTGGGTAGCAGGGGAGGAGGAGTTGAAGGGGATACCTAACCTGAGTTATGGGCCTGAGTACCAGGGAGAATGGTGGTATGGTCAGCCATGCCAGGGAAAGGGGAAGAGCAGATGCTTTCATTGGGGCTGGGAAGGAGGTGCAGCAGCAACAGCAGCAGAAAAAAGCAGAGGGAGAAAATGAGTTGTTCCTTGTCTCCTGTCTGTGGGCTGTATCTTATGAGTTCAGAATTCTTTCACTAGACTATACTATCTTTTATAGAGGGAAAGGAATTATCTGAGTAGTACAAGGAGAATAACTGGGAGCAACAGAATTAAAGTAAGAAAAACCTGCTAACGGTGAGATCTGATGGAGTTGTGGAATAGTCCCCCTTCCCTGCATAAGTGATGGAAGGTCTGTCACTTGGGAAGTTTAAAACTAGATGGACAAAGACACAGAAAATACACAGTACTATAATAGGGAATGATCCTGCAGTGGCATGAGATAAACTACACTAGATGCCTAATAATTATTCTGCATTTCCAACCATACCTATCTGTGGATTTTTATATCCATATGCACAGATTTTTTTTTACTTTGACTCACAGAACTCTCTGGAGATTTAAAAATATGTATGCTAGAAAGCCATTGTTTTGCCCATTAACAAATAGATAAAAAAAGTCATCAAACAAACTGTGTTCGTAGTTATGATTTGACAGTGATCTGATCACCTGAGTTTGATGTAGTGGCTAGATAGTTTCTAAAAACATGGCTCTGTAAAATGTAGCTATGTGTAAACCTTAACTTCACTCATCCTACCGTAAAAGATTTTAACTTTTGGAAAAGTGCAGATATAAAAAGTCTGGAATATGCTAGCATGCTAAGGATGAAAATGAATCACACGTTCAGCCTAAAACATCCAGAGAGAACGCTGAGTAGAGAGGTTGGATTTGTTTTCATTTTGATGTTTTATTTTTAAAAGTCCAGTTGCTACATTAGTGTGAGTGAAATTTTTGTTCATATACTTGTCAATGGAAAATAAATTTTGGGTCCTACCAAATTCCATTTAATCATGTAAATGAAATCTTTCTTCTCAAAATTTGGGTTAGATGGAAGTAGTTTATAATCATTAGCGCATCCAGCGAGGAACCGAAACAGTACCTTGGGTGGGCATTTGCTCAGTGTGACAAAGTGACTCATCAGCTACGTGCCACCTTGTGACTGGGTGTGGCATTGTCACCTACACTTTGAATTGTGGGTGTGATTAGCAGCTGGAGAAGACACACTGGAGTTAGTGATTGAGCTAGTGCACTAAGAACAAAGTGTAGCCATGGAAGCATGAGCAGCAGGAGAAGCTAGCTGCCACAAGTACCTGCCTACGGTCTCTGACGCATACATAGTTGGGGTGGCTAGCCCCTTGTGCTGCTGCACTACACTCAATTTTTAGCATACTAGTTTGATCAGAGCTAGTGTGAGTATGTGTCCTCAAGCTGGGAATCACACCCCCAGCTTGAAGAGTAGGATTACACAGTTTTTTCCTCTCCATAGCTTTGCTGTCCTGCCATTCAGGTCTGCTGGTGGCCTCCTTTGAACTGTGGTTTCAGCCCTCCAGTCCGATCACTTTTTAGTCTCACCCCTTTTTGGGTAAGTCAGAATCTTGTCCAATAACAGTCCAGCAGCCTTGTGCCAGGGCTCCAACCTAAATCTAGGCCCACTAGGCCTTATGACTCTTGCCCATAGCCTTTACCTAGCCTTCCCTTTCCCCATCCTTCCCTCTACCCTGGGTAACAACTCCTGAAGCAGGCAATTAAATTCTACTTCTTCAGATCTCCTGCTTCTTCCTTGAGCTTCTTCCTACTATGGCCTGCCTCCAGGGCTTCTTCCACTGCCCTCCTCAGGTTTCAGAAAGGAAAGGCATAATATTAAAAAAGGTTCTAACGTGTCCCTGACCTTGCTGCTGCCCAGAGGTACCTGATGAGCTATAGCCTGGTGCAGTGTCCTCAGGGGTATCATGCAGGGTTTGTAAGAACCCTCTGCCAGCTTCAACCTCTAAGGGGCCCGTTCCTGGGAGATAGTGAGGAGAGGTCTGGCCACTTCCCGGGGCTAGGGGCTCCTGTGCAGGGCTCCTTCGTCTTAAGATGGACATGCCTTGCAGGTGTGTTGGGGCAGGGCTGTCTGAACCCAAAGGTTATCCTCAGCTGTTCAGACACAGCTGCTTTTCTGGACAATTTATGCCACTTAGGCAGTACAAAGGGGCCAGAATGCAGCTGAGCATGTGGCCCTCCCCTATACTGAAAAGCAGGAGCCTTCATTTAAATCAAACCAGCAAACGGGTAACATAAAAGAATAATATGTTGTAAATTTAGTATTACAGCATAAGCAGATAGTGACATTAAATCACTTCCTAAGCTAGAACCAATAGCCAAAAACTCATTTGGGGGGAAAGCAGCCAAATCTTCTAAGATTTAATTAGTGAGGAAGAACACATTAAAGTAAATTTCAAAACCCACTCTCTCTGTGTAGAATTGAAATGTACTCACCGCATGGAATCCTTTTTTTCCCCTAAAGGTTGCGTGAATGTGCCTCTCCTTTGCGTTTTCAGCAGCGCTGATGCTCTAGATTAATAGCTGTTAAGTCAAGAAGGGACAACTGTGATCATCCAGTCTGAGTTCCCTTTCTAACAGTCTGTTGTACAGTTACCTAGTAATTCTTGCTGTGGAGGGAGTGATTCCTTCTTAATCCTTAAGCTCATAGTATCCAGCCCAATTACTTGGGGACAGCATATTTTTTTGAAGACATCCAGTCTCTATTTAAGGACTCCAGCTGATGAGTTGTATTAGTTATTATTGCCCTTGGAAAGCTGTGCCAATGGTTAATTACCCAGCCTGTTCAAAGTTATGTCTGATGCCTAATTTAAAACAAAGAGCCAGATTCTTATCTGGTGTAGATCAGCATTGCTCCATTTAAATCAATGGTTTATATGAAGTAAGGTTCTAGCCCCATATGGTTTGCTACCAGACTCATCAGAAAGTCATACAGATCAACTCTTCTCCATATGGCTGGTATCTGCCAGTCAGTGTACTGTTATAGGGGTCAGGACCTACACCAGACCAGCCAAGAGTGCAGTAGCACTGGAAATAGGAAAAGCAAGGCTGCAGAGAGGTGACTAGAAGAGAAAAGGGGTATAAGGTACAGCCCAGTGTTGAATAGGAAGAGTCTGAAGAAGGCTGAAAAGTTCTTTAATGAGTACTCAGAAAGCTTTAATTTGTATTTGGAAATAAATCATCGCTGTCTATCATAGAATAACATTACTAGTGTGGCTCCCTTGTGATTCTATGAACTTCTACAGCTACATTTAAAAAAAAAAGGTTGTCAGGTCAAGTCATGAACAGTTCCAATAATTTAAATAAATAAATGGTAAAAAGCCCAATTATATTCTAAAATGAGCTAAAGAGAACTAAAATTATAGAGCCAAATATATTCAGGGTTCTACTTCATTGAAGTCAGAGTTACATTTTGACCTGTAGAGCTGACGATCAGAAATTGCATTAATAATAAGGAAAAGGCAACTTTTCCACCATTAAAATTCAGTAAGATAGAAATATTAAAATACACCGTGATAGTATTTCTTGGTTCAGTCAATGGCTGGGAAAAGTCTCTTGTATTAGGTTAAAAATTATTATAATGAGGACTGCAAAAACCAGCACAACAGCAACACAACATCAGATAATTAAACTTTCTTAGAGGGGCAAATGAAACCACTATATTTAAGCATATTGCATATTTGAATTTCCATTACACTTGGTTCCTGCCTTTTGTGGTATTAAATCTCAGCTATTCTTAATTGCTTCGGATTGATATTTGGGGACAGAGTCACACAGGAGCTGCAATCCCTAGTGCTATAAAACAATTTTAGTTCAATTTCTAGTGCTGCTCTTCTACAGTCCTCCCTTTGGCTAGTCACAAATACAAAGCCCTTAAGATTTCATAGTCACACTCTGGCAAGATTACATGCTGAGCATTTCTTAGAACTGTTTCTGATTTCTTGAGCTGTGTGGGTAGGGAGTGGAGTGTTTTTCCTTAAATATGAGCCTCTTTCAGGGGAAATACTTCTCAAATCATGTGTTTCTTTTGTATAGTGCCTTACACACACAGTCAATGGATTTGATTTATAGTTATACAATTTTCCACTGCTCAGAGATAATCTTTGTTTCTCAATTAATCCTTTTGATAATTTTGATATAAAGTGGTAGAGGAAGCTGCTACCTCTCATTTGTAAAAAAGGAGCTTAAATCCCAGGTCCAGGAAAACCGAAGCCCTTCTAACTACAACTATGATTTAGATGAGCAGCTAGGCTCCCAGCTAATAAGCCACATTTGCAATGCCCTGATCCTAGGGCTATCTAGTGTGTTCCCTGTCATTGATACAGTCTAGTGCAGTATGAAGGCTTTTCTGTGTTGCCCCGAGGCAGGGCTGGCCCACAACATTTTGGCACCTGAGGCAGGGAGCTCAAATGACTCCCCCATACCCTCTCACATGGGCAAAAACTTTGAAAGGTCTCAATTCTGCCTTCTTCCTGTTCTGCTCCTCTCATGAGCCTGCTCTGCTACCTACCCCAATAAAGGAGAACAATTTTAAATGCCTTGTTCAAAAATTTTAAGTAACACTTAACTTTCAAATGCCTGAACAGCAAATGTAACTTTTCTTGTCTGCATAGTGAACACTGGCATTTTTATCTGTTTGAATAATCAAAGTGGTGCTTTCCATGCCTTCTTGGTTGCAAAGATTTGAACTGCTTCCTGAAGGTCCATGGTCTGGGCCAGCTCATGCTCTATTGAGATGGTTGCAAGGCCGACCAGCCTCTCCTGTGTCATTGTGGAGCGTAGATGTGTTTTTATTAACTTTCGCTTGGAGAAGCTATGTTCTCCACTGGCAACTGTTACAGGAAGTGTTAGAAGTACGCGCAGAGCAACAAAAGCATTTGGAAAGAGGGCGGTCATCTTATTTGTGCACATATATTCCAGAAGAGACTTTGGAGTTGATCCTGCTGAAATGTATCTTGAAAGGGCTTTCAGTTCATCACCTAAATCACTTGCATCAATATCGTGCATGTCATCATGTGTCCACACTGTCTCTAGTGCCCTGCATTGCTGGAGTAGGTCGTCTTCAGGTATAGTGAGGAGTTTTGGAATATCATAGCACGTCCCAAATATACTGCTGTGTTTCTTCAGCTGCATGAAACATTCTTCAACTGACTGTATTGCACAATCTAGCACCTGGTTAAAGAATTCAGCTTTGAATTGTTGTTTGGGGTCTCTCATGGGATTATCCCGTGCCTCGTAATCAAAATGTCGTCTTCTTCGGTGACTCTTGTATTCATGAATGAGTGGGAAAATACTTCAGTGTGAAGTTCCTCTGCCAACTTCTGTGCACTCTTCAGAACGTTTTGAAAGTCCTCATCTGACCAGTAAGACTGTAGGTATGACTTTGCTTTGTCCAGTTGTTCCATTGCTTCAGATAAATCAAGGTCCACACCTTGGAGTCTCTTGCTTACAACATTTATTTCAAACTGTATGTCACGCCACAACACTAAGTCACACAGAAATTTGAAGTTATGTATGTTTCTTGTGATTCCATTTCCCTCTGCCACTGTTCTCCCACGAACAGTTCCTATCATACCATTATCCTCCATAATGGCAACTATGGCATAATCTATTTTACCAATTTGGTGTTTGATAGTCTTTATCGCCTCCACTCAACTTTCCCATCATGTGGTACTCAGCGGTTTCAGTGTCAGAGATGATGTTCCCAGATATTGCTTCAAAATTTGCCATCAATGAGTTGATGCAGAGAAAATTACATAGGTGCTTTGAATTAAATTTTTTAATGTATCAGCCTCACTAGAAGCTGATGCTGCATCACTGACCACCAAGTTCAATGAATGAGAACTGCATGAGACAAAAAAAGCTCGAGGGTTTAACTCTCAGATCTGTGTCTGCACTCCTCTGTTCTTTCCTCTCATGTTGGCACCATTATCGTAGCCCTGACCTCTCGTGTCAGCTATCGCAATTCCTGTATCTTCCAGCATTTTAAGAAGCACATTTGTCATACCAGGTCCTGTAATACCATCAATGTCAGTAAATTCTAGAAAATACTCTCTGATAGTCACCATTGCAGGGACATTTTCACTAGGTTCTGTTGTTGTTACAAAACGCACCATTAAAGTAATTTGTTCCGTATGGCTGATGTCAGATGTGCAGTCCAGAATAACAGGGTAATATCTTGCTAACTTCAGATCTGCCACAATCTTCTGTTCGACTTTTGTTGCCAGTAACTGTGTGATCTCATTTTGAATTGTTTTTCCAAGGAAGTGGTGTGTGTACATTTCTTGGGTGGTGACTCTTCTTAGATGCTCCTGGAGTACAGCATCAAACTCAGCCATCAGCTCCACAATTTTAAGGAAGTTTCTATTGTTTGGCACATACAGCTGATCTGAAGTGCCACGCAGTGCTATGTTTTGGGTAGCAAGCACTCTCACAATGGCAATGAGCCTTTTCAAAACATTTTGCCAGTAAAGAGACTCTGATGCAATCTTCTCTTGATGCTGATCATCTATGGTGGCCTTTAACCTTAGTCCCATCTCAAGCTCTTTTCACCTATGGAATGCTCTCTGGTGATTTGCTGCCTTCTCATGGCATGCCAGATTTCTAGCCAGATTTTTCCAGTCCTTTGTGTTGGATGGAAACTTCTATTTTCATTGTCTTTGGGGAACATGAAATTTTTCCCTTGCTGTGGCCCATGCAGTACAAGGAAGTTCCTCAGGCTACTGCTCAAGTAGGTCCACAGTACAGGATCATCTAGACTTAAGGAACTAAACTCAGCAGCACCTGTTCCTTGCACCTCCACCACACTCTTCTCTGATCTACACTTTTCTTCAGGAATGTGCATGGTTCCATCCATTTGAGATGGCGATATGGATGCTGCAGTAGCTGCCAGGTCACCTGCACTCTGACTAACTTGAAGATCAGGCATCTCCTCACCACTCACATCCTCACTGGGACCGGAAGGCTCACTGTGAACATTTGTATCTATGTATCTCAGGAGAGCTCCTTCTTGCTTGGGTAGAAAAATTTCCTTTGCTTTCTTTCTTTTTCTGAATGCTGCCCCAGAGGGGCGTTTTCTTCTTTCACTCATGACTGCTGTTCTGTGCCAGCTATAGCAGCTCTCAACACTCAGTTGAAGGGGACAAATAAGCAGGCTGGTAGCAGGACCTGAGTGAGGGAAGATATCAGCATCTTAAGGGCCTAACTGGCTCCTGCTACTTCAGTTGATTGCCTGTTCTCCTCAAATTGGTTCAGGGAAGCAGCAGGAAACAGGAAGCTCCCTGAGAAGCTGGTTGTGACAGGTTGAATCACAGCACCCCCTGGGGGTTGTCAAACTGATGTGCCAAGACTACTTCTGCTCCTGGTTTCCTGCCCTGTCAGCTTAGGACTTCAATGACCTGCCTGGTTTGAGCCAGACCCGCTAGCCTGCTGCAAACTCAGACCCAGGTCTGAACCACGTCCCCTAACAGCTGTCGTCTTAATTGAAAGCAACTTAGGAAGTGTTCCTGTCCTTGACACTCAAATGCCCAACTCCCAATGGGGTCCAAACCCTAAATAAATCCATTTTACCCTGTATAAAGCATATAAAGCAGGGTAAACTCATAAACTGTTGCCCTCTATAACACTGATAGAGAGATATGCACAGCTGTTTGCCCCCCCCCCCCAATTTTCATACATACTCTGGGTTAATTAATAGGTAAAAAGTGATTTTATTAAATACAGAAAGTAGGATTTAAGTGGTTCCAAGTAGTAACAGACAGAACAAAGTGAATTACCAATCAAAATAAAATAAAACATGCAAGTCTAAGTCTAGTACAGTAATAAAAACTGAATACAGATAAAATCTCACCCTTAGAGATGTTTCAGTAAGTTTCTTTCACAAACCGGACACCTTTCTAGTCTGGGCACAATCCTTTCCCCTGGTACAGCCCTTGTTCCATCTCAGGTGGTAGCTGGTGTATTTCTCATGATGGCTGCCTCCCCTTGTTCTGTTCCACTCACTTATATATCGTTTGCTTAAGGCGGGAATCCTTTGTTCCTCTCTGGGTTTCCACCCCCTCCTTCTCAATGGAAAAGCACCAGGTTAAAGATGGATTCCAGTTCAGACAACATGATCACATGTCACTGTAAGACTTCATTACCCACTTGCCAGCACACACGTATACAGGAAGACTTACATGTGAATCAGAGCCATCTACAGACAATTTTCCCAGTTAATGGGAGCCATCAAGATTCCAAGCCACCATTAATGGTCCACACTTTGCATAATTACAGTAGGCCCTCAGAGTTATATTTTATATTTCTAGTTTCAGATACAAGAGAGATACATTTATACAAATAGGATGACCACACTCAGTAGATTATAAGCTTTGTAATGATACCTTACAAGAGACCTTTTGCATGAAGCATATTCTAGTTACATTATATTCACACTCATTAGAATATTTTTATAAAATCATATAGAGTGTGTCACACTGGTGTTAATCAGTCCAGGCTCCTGGGGGTGCTAGAGAGGTACATAAGAGGCTCCTCCTCCTCTCTCTCCCTGCAGCACCTGCTGCTTTCTGTTATTCCCTCTCACCTCTTCTCCTGCCTGCCTGTTATGTCTCTTGTGCCCTCCTTCCTCCAGCACAGCACTCTACCATCTCTGTGCATCTAGAGCAGAGACAATACATATATACCAGCAGCAGACACAATTTTCTACACTCTGGGTCCTAGTGCCCCCCTTCCCCACAGTCTAGCACCTGAGTTGGCCACCTCCATTCACCTCATGGTAAGGCCAGCCCTGCCCCAAGGACTGGTATAGCCACCAAAGCTCAGCTGGAAGCAGGAGCACACAATCAATGATCTTTCTCCCTGTCTATATTCCTTATGTCTGACTGGGAGGGAGATGAGCGTAAGAGCCACTATGGGGCAATCTGTCACCAAAGGAATTCTCTAGGCAGGAGTCATCCTAAAGTGACCCAGTCCATTGGCTTTGGGGCTGCTTTGTGCTGCTGGGGCATTTTGGAAAATTGAAGCCTATGTTTTATTTCAGCCTAAAACTGGGACAGAAAAGCATAGTATAAAGAGCTGCAGTAGTAATATTTTGGTGTGTCCTGATGGGAAAGGGTGGATCCATATTGCACTTGAAGGATATGACATATAGAGGTTCAGTCTGTCACTCTGACTGGTAAAAGCCTTTAGATGCTTTGTAGAACTGTGCCCTCCATTACCATCTGATTCTTGTTCCGTTTAGTGTGCTCTGATGGTTTATTGTTGAAAATAAATGACAACATCAAAACAGTAGTATATACCAGGGAGAAAAATGCATCTTTCTCCTAATATCTCCAGGGCTACTCAAGCCAACATGAGAAAATGAATGACTTTGAAAGCAGGGTTAATTGTTAGTGGCTTCATGATTATTTCCTGACAAATTATCTTTGGGAGTGGTTGGGAACAAATACTTATTTGCGAACCAACCATGATCCTATTGAAATCTGTGGCAAAACTGCCATTGACTTTGATACTGTATGCTTGGGAATATTATGACTATGGAGGATGATGCTAGATTGTTTTTATTAGTTTATAAAAAAGACTGAAATGGGGAAAATATCAATAATTGAGTGAATGGGTTGCAAGGGAATTGTAAGTAGTTCCTGAATGTGAATTAATGATAAATAGCATTCTAAAAAAGCATTTTAGCTACAATAATAAGCAGTTAAGAGCGGATTCTTTTTATGTTACTGCATGATATATGCCATCGTAGAATATTGTGATAGATCTGGGCCTTTACTCAATGTAATCTTAGCTTAATTATGTTTTTCTTAGTCTAACTGCATTGAAAACTCCTATTATTTGGGCGTATTTCTTCCTTACACTTTTTTCACTCGACATGTTATCATACATATTAGTATTAATGATCAAATATATGTTGTTAATAACATTGTTTTACAATGACATTAGAGATGGGCAGGGGACACCATCTAGTGTGTCAAGTATCAGCTTGGTCTGACTGTAAAGTTCCCCAAAATTTGGGGATATTCTAGATCTGGGGATTTGGCTTAGACTCATCTCTAATTTACATAGTGTCAGGTGTGGTATTCATGTTGCATAGTATCTTACATCACAAGTGTAATGGGACTTCTTGTGGATTAAGGTACTATACAGTGTAAGGGTGTCCTGATTAAAAGGTTAACTGTACCTCAGTGTCCTTTCTGGTCCCTGAGTGCACCCCTGCAGGTGTTAGGCCTCATGTCTGTACTTATGCTGGGGTGGAATCCCATGATTTTCTCACTCCTAGTCCAGGTCCTGAGCTACAATACCCTATGTATTAACCCAGCAGATTCAACTGAGTTCGACATCTGGGCTCTTCCCCTTGGGAGTCGGTGACCCGTGGTGTACAGTGATCGGACAGCCTTCTTAAATAAAGTATTATTTGTTCAACAGTAGGAAAGAAATGTTAGAGAAAAAGGTTTTTAAAAACAACAGTCTACATGAATGTCTATCTTACCTAAAGGCTTACCACCCTCTGATAAGCGAGGTAGGTTTAACTTCTTCAGACACCACCAGAAGGTGTCCTGTATCTCAGGTTACGTCCACACTTACGGTGGTGTGTAGCCAGGGATGAAAGTAAGTCTAGGGACTTACTGGTACGGGGCTGGGCTAGGGCCGGCTCTGCCGGTGTGGGGCCTCGGGCGGAAGGGACGGGGCTGAGGGGGAGTCAGAGCCCGCCCCGGCCTACCCTGTACTGGTAAGTGCCTCCTTCCCCCTCCCCTCCTCCCACTGCTGGGGTAACAGTGGCAGACGGGGGCTTTGGCAGTGGTTTAAAGGGCCCGGGGCGGTAGCAGCGGCAGGAAACCTGGGCCCTTTAAATTATCCCTGGAGCCCCACTGCCGCTTCTCCAGGACTCCGGCAGCAGGGCTCTGGGGACGGGGCTCCGGCCGCCACTACCGCCCCGGGCCCTTTAAATCGCTGCCCCAGCCCCGCCGCCACTACCCG
Organism: Eretmochelys imbricata; assembly: GCF_965152235.1. Classification (NCBI taxonomy): domain Eukaryota; kingdom Metazoa; phylum Chordata; order Testudines; family Cheloniidae; genus Eretmochelys; species Eretmochelys imbricata. The sequence goes on along the minus strand of NC_135572.1, from coordinate 54,624,212 downwards.
TGGTCTCTGGCAGTAATTTAAAGGGCCAGGGGCTCCAGCTGCTGCTGGGAGCCGCAGGCCCTTTAAATTGTGCCTGGGGAAGCCGATCCACCCCGGTATGGCGCACCGGCTCTTGCCGGTACGCCGTACCGGGGTGGATCGGCTTCCTTTCACCTCTGCGTGTAGCATACAGAAACTGCATGCCCAGCTAGCACAGGTATAAATAGGTTTGTAGATGGTGAGGCACAGCTCAGGTGAGCAGAGTAGAGTGCCCTATGTTAAGAGTATGTGCTGTGCCTTTGAGAGCAGAATAGAGCACATATTATAGGGAACTGGACTGGGGCTAGTGAGAACCAGTTGGAAGCAGTCAAGAGGCAGCTTCATCAGACACATAACTAGGAGCTCATAGCTCTCCTTCAGCTAATGTAACTCTGTTTTAGTTCTAATAAAGCCTTACTTCTTAGAGTCCAGACTGTTTCTCCTTCTTACGAGTTCACAAGACAACACGCCCTACATGCCTGAACCCTAGGATATATACCTTGCACACACAAGCAGTGCCTCCCGCGTCTACACTGCTGGTGTTTTAGCAGTGTAGCGTCCCGCTGTCTCTGGGCAGCTGGAGCCTGTCCCTGCTGCAATGAAAGGCTCCAGCTACACACCACAGTGAATGTGGACACAGTCTGCACTCTGCATGCTGCCACAAGTATATGCACGTGTACACAAAGTCTCAGTCTTGTTCTTCAAAACATCTACTCCCTCTCTTGAGAGAGTGTTCCTTTTAAAATCTGCTCCAGTTCTTTCAAACTCCCATGTTCCTTGGCCTTTTCCTCTCCTGGCATTGTCTCTGAACACTCTCAAGTGTTTACTGAGAAAGGGCTTATTTTGAATTATTGTTTCTCTTCCTGCTTGTATTCCCAACAACCTCCTATCAAGCTAAACTAATAGAGTCATACAACAAACACCCCAATATCTAGGCCAACATATGGAATTCATAAACTATTACACAATGTAGTAGGAAGAAAGCCTGAGATATAAGCCTTTGTCTGAGGCAGGACCTGGTATGGCTGGTGTAAGGCAGGACCTGCTCATCGAATCTGGCAAGAACCGGGCTAATATTGCACAAATACACATTCCTAAGAAGAGCTACGCACGGAGTACTCACACAAACACATCCCAATATCAGGTGGTACTAGAACAGCCTGTTATGAAGGATGGTACAAAACATTCCCCAAGAATAACAGCAACACAGTGACCCCTTCTAAAAGATAAGGTCAGAATGACAGTACATAATAGAGATTTTTTTTAATTGAACCAACATGTACAAGGTGATGGGTGATAATTAGCCATGTCAAGGGGCAGTAACTAGCTATGTGAAAGGCAATATGTAACTTGTTTGTATTAGAGTATAAAGATGTATCTCAGAGGGAGTATTTTTGTCCAGCTGAGGGGGGAATGGAAAGTCCTGCCATTCACTGAGCTGTGTCCATTGTCACAGCATAAAATCATAGAATATTAGGGTTGGAAGAGACCTCAGGAGGTCATCTAGTCCAATCCCCTGCTCAAAGCAGGACCAACACCAACTAAATCATCCCAGCCAAGGCTTTGTCAAGCTGGGCCTTAAAAACCTCTCAGGATGGAGATTCCACCACCTCTCTAGGTAACGCATTCCAGGGTTTCACCACCCTCCTCGTGAAATAGTGTTTCCTAATATCCAACCTAGACCTCCCCCATGGCAACTTGAGACCATTGCTTCTTGTTCTGTCATCTGCACCACTGAGAACAGACTAGCTCCGTCCTCTTTGGCAGTCCTCTTCAGGTAGTTGAAGGCTGCTATCAAATCCCCCCTCTCTCTTCTCTTCTGCAGACTAAATAAGCCCAATGCCCTCAGCCTCTCCTCGTAATTCATGTGCCCCAGCCCCCTGATCATTTTCGTTGCCCTCTCCTGGACTCTCTCCAATTTGTCCACATCCCTTCTGTAGTGGGGGACCAATGTTCCTTAATGCGCTTGTTCATTCAAAACAAGATTTTTAATGACAGGTTTCAGAGTAACAGCCGTGTTAGTCTGTCTTTGTAAAAAGAAAAGGAGTACTTGTGGCACCTTAGAGACTAACCAATTTATTTGAGCATGAGCTTTCGTGAGCTAGAGCTCACTTCATCGGATGCATACCGTGGAAACTGCAGTAGACATTATATACACACAGAGAAAGCTCATGCTCAAATAAATTGGTTAGTCTCTAAGGTGCCACAAGTACTCCTTTTCTTTTTGCAAAGATTTTTAATGTGATTTTGAAGCAAGAAGTTTTCACGTATTTTGAAATCTAAGATAATACTTTAATTTTTATTCATGATGATTCATGATTGCATATTATTATCACAATTTATAAACAAAATGTTTTAAAAATCATGATCCACTATAAATCGTTCAAGGCAAATAAAGATGGGAAACCTCTAATAAACTGATTATCATGATAACAAAAATCTTGCTGTAGCAGCAGTAGGAGCCTTATTTCAAATACACTTCAGATTATTGTTGAGACGAACCAAATTCTATCCTCAAATGCACTGGGAGCACTACCATAAGAATGATAACGTTATTAATGTCACAGACTTCCATGCACAGTCTTGTAGGTTGACAGCAATTCTGCCATGCAGATGAAACTGCATGTATACAGATATGCATATGCTCCATATTAGATAATACAAGTATCTCAAAGACAATGGGCTTGAGGAGCAGCAGTGGTTATTTTGTACACATACAAATTCATCTTTGCTTTTGTAAAAATTGTAGTCTCTTTGCAGAGAGCTCGTGAAAAGAAAAAAGGGACAATTTATTGAATAAATTGTTCATTGCAGATTGTTCACCCAACTCTATTCATGACCTATATTATCATGACCATTCATGCCTGTGATCATTACACTATGTTCATAGTGTTCTTCTCTCCTTAAGATCCCATACCTTAAACTTTTTTGCACAAAGAATATGAAATATGAGGTTGTGACTGAATTCTACTCAGTTAGGGCCTAGTTCTGTTACTTATGTTGAACTGTACCTTACTATACAAGTACTATTTAAAGTCAATGAGTTTACTTATTTATTAATTTTTTTTATTAAACTACAACAAAAGAGCATCCATCAAATAGTCTCAGCACCCTTGAGAATCTTGTAAAAATACACTAATGAACAGATTCCAAAATTATCTCAAATGAATGAAATCAAATAATCAAGCAACAATATAAATGCAGCAAATTAATCCACCTCCCCACACAGTCTCCAACAGAATATGTCACCACCACTGCCTATTGTTACCCAAACACCAATTTCATCACAAAGTGTTAGGCTACATCTATGCTGACCTGCAGTTCAGACTACAGGGGTGTGAATAGCAGTACACACCAAAGTTCTGCACTGTAACTCCCATGTGGAAGCTGTGGGCACAAAGTAAAAGCTTCCTAGTTCACATTAGTGTAATCCTCTACATTTATGTGAACTAGGAACCTTTTAGTTCATGCCCACAGTGTCCACATGGGGAATTACAAAGTAGCACTGTGATGCACACTGCTATTCACACCGCCACAGTCCAAACTGTAGGGCAGTATAGGCAAGCCCTAGCAGGGAGTCAGATGCTTCTTAGCATAAGTAGTGGTATCAAAATCTGCCCCTTATAGAATAGCAGGATGCACTACCAGAATAGTCAGTGGATTGATCTTTGTGTTTAAAAAAGCAAGTTAAAAATCCAACTGATAAAATAATAGTGAAAAGTGATGTATTGGCCTCTATTTCTCTTTGAAGTCAACATTAACAATAAAATAGCATCAAAAATTAGAAGTGATATTCTTCCTTACACCATCCTGGAACTTCATGAGCTAATGTTCTGTTTTATTAGCGATAAAATGTTAATTTATTGGGAGATGTGAAGAGATGCATTCCATATTTCATATTTGTGCCAAGTATTGTATTTTATTTGTTTAACAAAGTATATTGCATAACATTAATCCTTTCATGCATCCAAGCCTCCTTGAGAGAGAACAGTAGGGTGGATTTTGGAAAATATATTATCTGAACAAGTTTTAGTTCTATTGTGTTATTAGACTATGAGATACAAAGCAAATGTTGAAACTGTATCACTGCCATAAGCCTGAAAGTGATGCAACAGAATCCTATTGGACTCAAATATGCAACATGTATTAATGTAAAGGGATATTTGATTCAGACTCATTAAACCCAGCTGTTAAAAAAAATTTTTTTTCTTGCGTTGTAGCTGGTTTGATATCTCCAAATGTCACTTGTTCCCACAGTTAAACATAACCCCAGAGCAATAGCCTCTAGTCTAAACAACATTATGCAGCAGTAATAAATCATTTCTTAGTGAGGTTGATTAGTATGTTCACCTTGCATTAGTTCCAAGATCAGTGGTATGAATATTAACATAGTTCCATAATCTCTGAGAGCGTCTGCCCCACATGTGGTTGAGTCTGCAGGGGAGAAGCGAATTGAACTTTCTGTAAAAAAAAGAATTCAATTGGTGAAAACAACTTCTGCAACAGAACTGTCTGGGTGAGAAGGATATTCAGCCATCACAAGTGACAAGCTGTCAAAAAACATCAAACAAACTGCCAAAAAGTACACTAGGCATTAATAAAAAACTGGACACGAATCTCGAGCATTTTCAGCAACATTACCTTCCACTTAGAATGGGCAATGCTGAAATTTTTTCAGTGTGCCTAATGATTGTGGGTGTTAAATGACCAGTTTAACTGGATCCAGCAGTAGAAAAAATATTAGACGCTTTCATTATCATTTACAGTAGCAATAATTTAGAGCAGCAGTGATGCTTTTTAGGGGAGTGGTTCTCCACCTGTTTCATTCTGTGGACACTTTGTAAAACAAAGAGAGCCTCCCAGTTCAACTTCCTTCCTAAACTTTCACTCTCACATCTGCCCTGCATCAGTTCATGCCTCTTGTTACTGGGAAGTAGAGAACCACTACTTTAAGTTAACCTTTACAAGAATATTGCTTACTTGGTTACATTTAGTCTTTAACAATTGGCAATTAAGCATGGGAACACAACAGGGTGAAAATTGTAATGTGTCAGTCTTTTGAAGAGGCCAAAGCAGGTGAGACAAACTATGAAGAAAAGCGAGATGAGAAACAAAAGGGACTTATTTTAATGAAACATCCCAGGTTGAAATTTCATAGGATCTCCTTTTTTTTCCTGAGAATATGTCCTCAGCATAGTATCAATCTGTAAGTAACATAGTAACTGTTTCTGTTTTAGATTCATAGACTAGATAGAATCAGGGAACTATGTATAATATGATTATGTAGCTGTGCAAATGGCTGCAAAATTGCACTTAAAAAAATTATATCAGGAAAGAAGCAGCAGGAACAGACACTCACAAACATCCTTTTTAAATGTATCTAAAATAAAAATACCAAGAGAAGGGAGACAGAAAATATATGTTCCGTACTTTCATGAAAGAATTTTTCACTGGGTAATTATAGATTCATAGAGTCTAAAGCCAGAAGGGACTACTTTAATCTGACCTGCATTACATAGGCCATAGAACTTCCCCAAAATAATTCCTAGAGCACATCTTTTAGAAAAAAACATCTGATCTTGATTTAAAAATCGTCAGTGATGGAGAGTTCATCACAACCCGTGGTAAACTGTTCCATTGGTTAATCACTCTCACTGTTTTACACCTTATTTCCAGACTGAATTTGTCCACCTTTAACCTCTGGCCACTGGATCATGTTACACCTTTCTCTACTAGACTGAAGAGCCCACTCTTAAATATTTGTTTCTGATGCAGGTAGTTATAGACTGTAATCAAGTTATCCCTTAACCTTCTCTTTAAGATAAATAGATTAAGCTCTTTGAGTCTGTCATTATGAGACATATTTTCTAAATCTTTGATCATTCTCGTGGCTCTTCTCTGAAATCCAATTCAATTGATCAAAGTTCTTTTTGAATTGTGGGTACCAGAACTGGGCACAGTATTCCAGCTGCAGTCACACCAGTGCCAAACATAGAAGTAAAATAACCTCTCTACTCTGGCTCAATATTCCTGATTTTGCATCCCAGGATTACACTAGCTATTGTGGCCACAGCATCATACTGGAAGCTCATGTTCAGCTGATTATACACTGGTGCCCCCTCCCCGCCCAGTATTTTAGAATCACTGTTTCCCAGGATAGAGGCCCTAATCCCCTAAGTATGGCCTATTTTCTATGTTCCTAGATTTACATTTATATTTAGCCATATTAAAACGCATATTGCCCCCTTCATTATTTACCACTCCCCCAGTTTTTGTGTCATCTGCAAACTTTACCAATGATGATTTTATGTTTTCTTCCAGGTTATTGATCAAAATGTTAAATAACGTAAGGCCAAGACCCAGTCCTTGCAGGACCCCACTGGAACCACTCCCTATACCCTTTGAGGAGAATTCCCTGTTTACAATTATGTTTTGAGACCTGTCATATTAGCCTGTTTTTAATCCGTTTAATGTGTGTGAATTTTATATTGTTCTAGCTTTTTAATCAAAATGTCACGTGGTACCCAGTCAAATGCCTTACTGAAGTCTAAGTATATTATGTCAACACTATTACCTTTATCAACCAAACTTGTAATCTTATAAAAAAAGTTATTTTGACAGCTTCTATTTTCTATAAACGCATATTGATTTGCATTATTTACATTATCGTCCTTTAATTCTTTATTAATCAAGTCCAGTATCCGATGCTCTATTATCTTGCCTGTTATTAATGTCAAGCTAACAGGGCTATAATTACCCAGGTCATCCCAGTTGCCTTTTTAAAAACTGACACAACATTAGCTTTCTTCCAGTCTTCTGGAACTTGTGCCTTGTGTTCCTTTTCTTCTTTTATCAGTTTTTTGCAATTCCTAACTTCTTTTTATATTCATTACTGCCAAATTCCACTTTCTTCCTTAAAAAAATGAGTATAGCTGCCTTCACGACCCCTCTAAACCAGGTGGGCCTTCTTCCTTGATTATGGCTTTTTGGGTCTCTAGTAAGGTGTTCTTCAATGATTCCCAATTATCATTCACATTTTTCTGATTAAATTCTTCCTCCCATCTGATTTGGCTTATAATTAGTTCTCTAAATCCACTAATATAATAGACTGTTTGTTTTTTCTAGGCGTTCTCATTTATTTCTGTTATATACATTCACAAAGAACCAGGATTATGGACAGAGTATGAAAAAGTTGCTGGGATCTTTCTTGGGATATATGATGTTTCTGAGCATAGCTCTAATTATTCTGCTTCTCTAAAACCAATTCATTAGTTTTTCTACTAGATCCATTTTTTTATAATGTTCTGGGACACAGACTAGACTAATTATTCCATATTCTCTTTGATGCCATCACGTAGAAAGCTTAAATAAAACCAATACTTTGAAAGGGCTAAATTGTTTTTGTTACTAAATGGATTTCTTTGAGACTGGAGCTTTTTGTCATTTCTTCTCATTAATAGTAATGTTAATTTCCATGCCTGGCTGAGGTACTCTCTTTAAATTCTATTCTGAAAGGCAAAATACATTTCCTCAAGGAAAAGGCTAATAATTATAATTGCAATGAAATGTTCACTCTGCCAATGATCCCAAATACACAAGCCCCCAAAGGCAGTAGATCCTTCAAAGTGCTACGCAGGGTGGGCAACAGAATTACTGACCAACCTAATCCCATTCAGAACAAGACTGCTGCATTATCATGATCATGTGCTGAATACGAACTGAAGGGGAATGGAGAGCAAACCCATAGCTCAGCCAGGGAGGGGACAGGGAAAGTGAGAGAAAACGAGGAAACATGAATTAAGCACATGAGTGCCAGACCCTCAGCTGGTATAAATCAGAATATTTCCATTGAACTGACTGGAGCTATGTTCATTTATGTTAGTTTAGGTCTGGTGCTATACTATAAAATTGAGCATGGTTTACTATTTAAAATTACATTAATTTAATTTATCTTGGAGTGAGTGCCTAGTTGTCAAGTGACATTCCTGATGTATGGTAGGCACATGTTGCAGAAGTGGCAATCAGATGTGTTACGGTTTCCTGTATAACAGTATGTACATTTGCTGATTTCTATCAAGCCTGTGTCTATTTTCTCTTACTGCGTATCTGCATGTCCGTAATAACAGAGAACTAATTTTTTAAAGGAATGCAGTGGTAATTTAATGGAAATCTTGTAAATCCGTGCAGCACTTACCAGAATTCTGCAAATGAGAGGAGGGAGCCACATTGACTTGGAGGAAATCCAAGGGGGAAAAGGAGCCATCAGCCTTTCAGAAGACACTGATGATAAGAAGAAAAGGAGTACTTGTGGCACCTTAGAGACTAACCAATTTATTTGATGCATCCGATGAAGTGAGCTGTAGCTCACGAAAGCTTATGCTCAAATAAATTGGTTAGTCTCTAAGGTGCCACAAGTACTTTTCTTTTTGCGAATACAGATTAACACGGCGGTTACTCTGAAACCTGATGATAAGAAGGTGGATTCCAGGACCTGAGGAAGGAGGCAGATGGAAGGAATGCCCAAAATTAAAAAGGAGGTCCCCTTGGCAAAGAAAAAAAGAGATAATTCATTGCCAATCACTTCAACCAGACCCTGCAGGTCCCAATTCATATAGTTCACATGAACCATTCTGCAGAATTCATTCAGCTCTGATTACTGCTTCAACACCAAGAAGTGGTGAGCCATGCAAATATATACCAGATTTTTCAAATGCCAAGTTGTTTGTTTGTTTGTGTCAATGTTAGGATCCATTCTTAGGTTATCTGAAGCCTTTCTTCTATTCTTGCTTTAAATTCTTAGTACCTTTTAAGACCCTCACTTTGCATAACAGTCTAAATGGCTTGTTTTTTCTTCTAGGCAGTATTTAAATTAACTTCTGGGGATACTTTGTTTCCAATGAAAAATCAGCATTCTGTCAAGAATGGCTCATTCAAGTCCAATAGTGCCACATGAATGCTGACGTATACTATTATATGTTAATATGTGCAGTGAGGTCTGCAACAATTTGAAGATTAATTATTTGAGCTATTAATAATGCAAACAACTTGTGTTCTTTCATCATTAATTACTGAGGTCTAAATAACATCTTCCTGCACATCCTTGGTGGCTGTACCACTTCCTCTATTTCAAAGTAACACTCATAGTGTATTTAGTTTCAGAAAATTAGGACTACTTGGAAATATTGCCAAGTAACTTCCTATAAATCTGAGGCCTCATTCTCTTCTCACTTACACTAGTTTTAGAATTCACTTAAATAGAGTTATTCCTGATTTACACCACTGTAACTGAAGGGAGAACCAGGGCTATCTCCTTTTAATGTCTGATTGACCTGTGGATCTAGACTGTGGAAAGGCCTTAGTATCACATATGATAGGACTAAAAAAAAATCTCATGCTGTCTAGTCTTATTCCATTCTTTTTTAGCCTATGCTGTACAGGACATTTGTATACATTAATTCCACTAATGCATTTGTGTATGCTCTACCTCCCCATGGCAATGGAACAGTGTGTTTCACCCTCAGAGGACCTCTGTAAACCCCAGGTTGTGAAAGGCCATCTGTCATCTGCTCTTACTTAACTTCCAGATGCTGTCTTTTCATGAACTGAAGTAATGAGGATAAATTTCTAGACACTTTGCTGCTTTGACTCTCCCCACATTTTATATTAGGTAGGTCCAGGCTATATTTGAGACCATTTTATTGAGCCTTGCCCTAATGTGTATTTTCATTCAGAATCTCACTGTCATTTCTTAGGTCAGCAGGTAAACATTTCTTTGTTGTGTGGACCTTGGTCTGTGGAACTTTCATCCCTTTCTCTGTCAATCCATTCCAATTTTATATGAGGCTTTTCTTTTCCGGAGGCATTTGTAATCATTATCATGATTACATGTAATCATTATCATGTAATCATGATCATTACTAGTCCCTTACTTACCTTTTTGCCATTTCTATTTAATATTAGAATCTCTTATATTATTTTATTTTATTTAAAGGCACAGATAAGTGTTTGTACTGTATGTTAAATATTTTAAAAAGTACTCTGTGCCCTGACTGCAGTTCCGCAGCTGTAACTAAGGACAGAATTTGCTTCAGTCTACCTTATCAAAAACCCTCACAACTTCCCAGCATAAGCAGTATTAATCATACACAAGTATCACAATGCTTACCCCAATACCTCTATCATCTTGCTGAACCTGTTAAACAAAATTGGTTGTCTGATGGGATAAAAGCATACCGAAAGTTTACAGTAGAAAAACTATAAGACCCTGATCCTTCTGATTTATTGCAGTCATTTCTATTTGGGTACAGACTGTCTTCTGAGTATCCAGGAAAGCCATAACAACTGTGACAAAGAATCATGGAGTGATGACATACATAAACAGTGCCATTATTGTCTGATAATATGGCACCATTGGTAAATCATTGAGGATCATAATGTTGTCACAAGTCTGATCATACAGACATGCTCTGAGCTCTTATGAAGGGCTTTTAGTTAATGCTCATTATCACTCACTATATATTTTATATTGAAAGTGATCTCCTTAGCCATGCAGGGTTCCACACTCATGATTTTTCATTCTTAATTTAGCAGTCCCAAAGAACTGAAGAAGAAGCCTATAGTCTAGATAGAATAAGACTCTGGAGAGTAGATTCAGGCTTATACATCAATGGAAAATTTTTGTTCCTCATTCCAATGGTCATGCTACAAGTCCTTATTGTTAAAAATGGCATGTTGCAATAGGGAGATACTGTGCATAAAGATATGATATGGACTATTCACAAATATTCCAAATGGCTTCCTTTTAGGCTTTGAAAATATTTATTTAAATTTCTAAAATCCCATACCCTGGGGCCATGCACAAATACTACATGATTTAAAACAAACCAGTCATTCAGAAAGAGTCTTAAACACAATAACAAACTCTCCAAATCTCACCAGTTAACTCACAGGTTCCCCTGCCACTTTAACCCAGGAATTTATCCTTTAGCCAGGAAAAAAAAAAGGAAGAATAAATAGTTTTTGAGGGAAGACATGAAAGTCAAGAGCTTTGGGATCAGGAGAACCAAGGCAGACAGTGAATCCCACAGTTGAGGAAATGCCACTGTGAATGCATTGCCTCCAGAGTCCAGCCATATCTTTATTAAACCAATGGGTGGTATTAGCTTATGTACCTTAGAGGATCTCTGCTGTATCACATGGGAAGAAAAGTGATCTCAGAAGCAGGTCTAATTAACTGTACATATAAATGGATAGCAATATATGGCTGGGGAGCAACCTACCTATGTCTGGAAGTATACAGAAATGTTCAGCGCATCTCTAGTGATAATTTATTTGACTATATACTCCAGCAATTCTTCTCCTTCTAAGTATTTGATTTTATTCTCATATTACCTCATATCATGTGTTGTGGAGTTAGGATTATACTATAATTATAGAATTAGGATTATACTACCAGTCAGGTTATATAATTAGCGGCTGATCAAAAGCCTATTATAGGCAACCGAAAAACTTCAATTGACTTAAATGGGCTTTAGATCAGCCGCTAATTATATAACCAGAATTCTAGAAAAAGTTTTTGGAACTTTTAAGTTTGCTAAGGTCAAGACCAGAGCAGTAGCCCAAAGCAAGTGTGACATGATGGAATACATGGCAGTATGGAAGGCAGTTTTCTCTGCACAGCTAATATATTACAGGAAGTGGCTTTGGAAAATTGATATCTAGCATCTATGAATGATGAGGGCACTCTCATATTCATTAGTGGCCCTAATTCAGAACTCCATTCAGACTCCCTTTCTTGATGACAGGATATAAAATAACAATTAGGAAATGTAATTTGCTTGCATCTGTTCTGCTTGGAGTATGCCAGAAACATAGACTCTTAGACTCAGTACATTACTTTAATCAGAATGTATAATGTTTTAATTAAATTATATCCCTAAATGATCACTAAAGTTGCCTTTAGTTTACATTATGGAGAAGGCCTTTACCTCCTCCACTGTAACGCTTTCAATGCATTGCTCCTTTCAGATTTAGGCTCCAATTCTGCAACTTTCATTCTTGTTGAATAGTGCTCACTCACACAAGTAGTCCTAGTGCCTGCAATGGGATTATCTACACAAGTAAGTGTTACTTAATATGAGTAAGGGTTATACAACTGGGCTGTGGGATAGCTGGAATGTCACTAAGAGGGTCATTAAGGGGAATCCAAGGGAAGCTGAACTAAGATGGTTACCTGAATCCAGACCTCTGAGGGGACAACAAAGTAATCTGCCTCCATCAAAACCCTAACCCCCCCATCCCCTCCAAGAAAGCAGAGCACAAAGCTACTGAGGATGGACTCTCCTGCCCCCTCCTCACCAAACAAAACAAAATTAAAAACTCCCCTACACCACCCTAAGAAGCGTGTTTCAGGATCGCAGTGTACAGAGTCCGCTCTGAGTGCAAGTGAAGGACATAGCCACCAAAACAGGCAGAAATGACAGGACTGAAGAAAATTAACTGGCCATGAAGGTGTACATCAGGGAGCAGATCTCTGAGTTTAAGGCCCTGAGAAACAATCTGATGTCCAAGGTTCTAGCAGTAAAAAAGGAAGTTACTGACCTAGAAGATCAAGTTCCTGTGCTAGAAACTGGCTTAGGAGAAAGAAGAGAGAAACAAAGTTAAAGAGCCACGTGGCACTGCTAGAAAGGACAGAGAGAGAGAGAGAAAGAGAGATCTTAAATTAGGTGTGTAGAAAATAGAAAGATGAGTAACAATATTAAAATTAAGGGGTTGCTTGAAAGTATTGAAGGAGAAAACCTCATCTGATACATCTGATAAATATATTGTTGTTAAATCCAAGCTCTCTGGAAGAAGTAAAAGTGCACAGGACATTGTTCCCTTCACCTGCGTCTTGTAACAGATCTAGAGATGTGATTGTGAAATTTTATCATTATCAACAGAAAGATTTAATAATAAAACTAGCCAGACAGCACTTTTGTTACCATTTGGTCAATATTCAGATCAAGTACATGTATCTGCAAAAAACACCGCATCCCTGCTGAATGTTTTGATGGTGAAAAAGGGCTCACTCTGTATGATGGTACCATATTGCCAAATAGAAAGATTTGGTGATTATATTACTGCAAAATGTTCCTCTAAACAAAAATATAGGTTCAGTGTTGTAATGATTGACATTTTATTTTTGATGCCGATAGGGGGTTGATTTGTAAACCTGCTGAAACTTCCTAAATACTAGTTCTTTTAAAAAAAAAGTCACTGAATGTTAAAACTGCTACAATAATCTATTTATTGTTTCTGGTGTGACAGGCATGGTGATGCTATGTAATAATCTAAGAATACTGAGATGTAATAATTTAGCAATACTGTATGTGACTTGGTCAGTGAGGTAAAGTTACTGTATATTGGGTTATAAGACTTTCCTTGTCTGCCAGTGCTGGGAATGAAGAGATCAAAAGAACACTCAACAGTTAAAAAGGTCTTCTCAAAAGAGATGATGTAGTCAGGAGCTCTCTAAGGAGACAGGCGGACATAGGGAGAGACTCTGTACAGGGATTGTAAAGAAGTTGGGCCTTCCACCAGATCTAGGGAGTGATAAACCTTAGGGGAAGACAAGCGTGAAAAATGACTGATTTATTATTTTTAATATTTTTTGTCTTTAATGCTTTGCTTCTAAATAAATAATACTTTGCTTGTAGAAGGCTGTTGGGTTACTGAATACCACTGTCACTGGTCCCAAAGGGAAGAAAATAGCAGGTACCGAGCATAAGTCAGACCTAGTAAGATACTCACAGTTGATCACAGAGGACTGAATCTTAGGCCCCAATCTGAGTGTAGGAGAATTGTGTCATTCCACCCTGAGACAGGTGAAGCTTGAGGCCTAAGATGGGGTGGACTCAAAGAAACCAGGAGGGGTCAGCAGTGAGTTAGTCTGGTACTGTAATTTTTATATATAGTATGTTTTTTTTCCTCTAAGAAATAAACTTTTTTTGGAGTCAGAAAAAGTATCTAATGTTGGATATACTTTGTATAATTTACTCTTTAAATTCATATCCAAGCTTTTGAGGCACTTATAAACTGCACGGGAGGAGTGATTCACCTCTCTCCTCCATAAATAGAAAGGCAGGGCCTGTGGGAATCAGGATTGTGAAAGAGTTGGAGAAACTTTTAATTTAAATATGAAAAACAAATTAAAAGCCTGCTTCTGCTAACAGTGAAGACCAGGCCCCAAATCACACCCCACCCCAATAGTAAATTAATGAAGTCTAGACATATCACTAGATGTTACACTAGATGTTTTTCAAAAGGATATACTCTAGGGATTATTTTGGGAAAATTCTATGCCCTGTGTAATACAGGAAGTCAGATTAGACGATCACAATGGTCCCCTTTGGCCTTGGAATCTGTGAATCTATGAATCCCAAGTAGAGTTTTTACCCCAAAAGTCAGAAATTCCAAGGACTCCATAAAGTCCACTAGGGACTTCACTAGTGCTACTGATTTTAAAGGTGCTCAGATATATGGTGATGGGTAACAGTGTAAAACCCATAGATAGAGAGATCCCCATCAACTTTGATGAGGGTGGGAACGGGTCCTAAATCAAGGTACGATACTACTCCCAATTGTCTGGGAAACAAAAGACAGCGTCAGCTGGTTTGGAATGCGATGTGGTAAACACTTTTTCAGATTTTCTGAGAGAGCTATCTTTCCCAAGGGATGTTTGTTTTCTCTGAATAAAGATTATTTAATATATTAAAAGTGGAAGAGTGGATCACAGAGTCTTTTTTGTAAAGTACTTCATTTCTATTAAGAGTTGTTTATTATTTAAGAGTAAGTTGTTAAGGTTTAAAGCAGAAAATCTATATAGCTAACTGAAATGATTGCTTATTTTATTACTATTATTTTGTCTTTTCTGAACCTTCAGCTGTTAAAAAGTGATGCTACAGAAAATGTGGAATGTGGAAAATATGCTGCTGCTTCTATGATTTTATGCGTATACATTAATAATTTTGTAGTGCATATTTATCCTTTAGCAGATTGCCAAAGTATTTATAGTGCAACTGTCTGAAAGAACAGAGAACATTTCAGTAAGGATGCTATCACAAAATAATTCGAGGCATGCTAAAACGAGTAATTATATGTGCAAAGATCAATCCAGTTCATGCTACAAACAACTGAAATTTATTGCTCAGTGATTTTCCGGAGCGTGAGGTGGCCTCAGTGAAGATGTATGCTTCAGAGAGATATCCCTGATTGATGGTTTGCTGATGCACTTGCAATGTCAATTATACTAACACAATAGTTCCTTTCATGACTGATATGAACTTGTTGACAGGAAGCCATTTTCCAGCAGTGGATTGCCCTTCCCACACTGAGCTGATTTTTAACTCAGCAGTCCATTAGTTTAAATGGTCTCATCTAACAGCTTGCACCAATTACAATATGGGTTTCAAGAAAGAAAAGAAAAATATACTTTAATATTTAATAAAAAAATAAGGTCAAATTAAGCTAGTGATATCAGGAAAAGCAAAGAAATCATCACTATAGCCTAAGTAGAGATGAGGAAACCTCAGGCAGAGCTGTGAATCAATGTTCTAGACAATACTGAAAATTTCATTCGGTTAACTCTGTGGATGATCCAGACCTCAGAAAGTCACAGGTTTGATCTTGACATTTCTCCTGAGGAGAACTCATTCGTGACTGGGAGGACTCAGTAACATGAGTAACTTACGCACCTGAGTAACTTGACACAGGCTATCCTTCTGAAGGAAAAACCCATGGAAAGAGATTTAGTGGGAGGCAATCTCCATAAGAATCCCTTTAATGAGATTCCTTTACATTATCCTGTCTGGAACCCAGGAAGCAGAGGCCATCCATTTGGAGGTCCTGTGCTCTCGTGCCCAGATCCCACCCCACTCCACCCACTGGAGCCTTGATGCCAGAGCTGACTCCTTGCTGCAGCTGTCCCCAGGATCAAGCTGAGCTTTACAATATAATGAGAGGTCTGAGGAGAAGAAAACTGTGAAGCTCCAAAACGCCGTGTAGCTGAGGTAGCTTCCCAAATATGTACCTGGGGGTCTGGGCAGGTATGTATTTAAGGCAGCTAGCCTAAGCCACCACCTGTCCTACCCTAGCTACAATGGTATTTTTAGTGTGGTTTACTGAGCAGAACTAGTGTAGGTAAATCTGCACAAGCCGGAAATCATATGCCCAGCTCCAGTGTAGACATAGCCTATGTGTGTACATAGATATCAGGAAATGAACAGAAAAAAAGTTTGGTAACTAAGTTTAAATTTCAATTAAGTGTGGATACCAAAGTATATTAGTCATAACCCACCCCCTCCAAAAAAAACCAAAAAACCCAGCCCAAACTTTTAAAAGTATGGAAATTAATATTTATGGGGGAGTGGATATATATCAAAAGACTCTAATAGTGAATACGCCCTCTTCATTAAATGAACACTACATATTTCAAAATAACCTTAGTTCTGCTCCAACATTCAATGGCTGCCTGTTATCACATCCATCTGTTGACTTCTCCAATTCCTGCATAAGCTAAAACATATTAGCGTTGCCATAGAAATAAAGAATTCTGTTTTTGAATGCAAATCTCATATGAAATGGAAACCACTGTTAGGAGCAGATACTATAGAGCTGCATACCAATAGAAGAATGATAGGAAGAAGGATGCTCTTGTGGGCAACGCCTGGTCAACATTACAGAGTTCGGTTGATGTAAGGCAATTTGTCACCCTAAATATGTCAGTGTCTATACTACAGCCTTGCTCTAGCTGATGTAAGGACTTGTCTACACTTATCGGGGGATCGACTCTGCAGCGATTGATGCACCGGGAGTTGATTTAGCAGGTCTAGTGAAGACCCACTAAATCAACCACAGATCACTCTCCCATTGACTCCGATACTCCACCGGAACAAGAAGAGTAAGGGGAGTCGATGGGAGAGCATCTCCTGTCGACATAGTGTAGTGTGGACCTCGCGGTAAGTAGATCTAAGCTATATCGACTTGAGTAATGCTACTAACATAATTCAAATTGCATAGCTTAGATTGACTTACCCCCGTAATGTAGACAAGGCCTCAGTCCCCTACTACAGTGACATAATAACTCCACCTCCGTGGGTGTAGGGCTTATGTCGGTGTAGTTAAGATGATGTAGTGAACGACACAATGACATTTCAACACTGAGACAGTACTCCATTGACAGACCATTTCTCCACGATACAATATGTAGAGACTCTGCAATGCAATATGGTTATCAACCACATGGCCAAAGAAGAGAGTGCAGAGTAACCTACACGCTATATTGGTAGGGTGTGCTAAAATCAAAGCCAAATCCAAAACCTATAGAAGTCAATGGGAGTTATTTTATTGACTCTAAAGGTCTTTGAATAAGGACGCTGGTGCAAAAACAAAAAAATAATCATTATTGAGTCATGTCAGCTTGTGTCACATCAGCAATGGGGTAAAAAGTTGTAAAATGGAAAAGTTCACAACCCACAGGGAGTTGATGGTTCCCATGAAGCACTAATCACTTGCCAAGACTGAGCTCTATTGGCTTTAAAATCTTCTCAGTTTTGTCTTGCAAATAGATAACTGGTGGGATTTTCAAAAGCACCTGAATGATGTAGGGCCATACGTCGCACTGAAAATTCCAGCCATTGTAGTCCACAAGTTTAGTACGTACAGTATTCTCCATACTGTTGTAACAGCAGTTATGTGCAAAGGAAATTGTAAATGTTGAGACCCCAGATGTGAGTATTTTAAACAAGGATTGGACTGTGTGAGAGATAGATGGTCAATATTACACTCACACAAAGGCTGAAGTCTTAAGATTAATTTTTTTTCTCAGTTTTATTAGTCACAAAGCTTCCGATGAACAATTTCTCTGGAGGAGTGTCCAGCGAAGGAGCTTCCATCAGGAATCTTTGCTAAAGCACTGCTGACGTTACTCTGCAGTGTTTATGAAGATCTGAAGGTGGCTACACTTTATTTTGTGCCTCTAAAACTCCAGGTACCTGTTCACTGACCAAAGTCTGACTCATATGCTGTCACACCTGACCTCATCAATTATTTAAAATGTTTCATTGGGAAGTCTGGCTATTAAAATGGCTTCTATTAATAGCCTTTTGAATTTCTGCATTTCAATTTGCCATCCATTTCCCAATCCTGTTTTCAAAGATGTGTCTGCATTGTAAGTCTGTTTAAAACTGTCTCCCTCTCTGATAAAGTGAATACAATATTTTCTTTCTGCATGCATATTGCACATCTCCCCATTTTTATGCCCAGTCCAATTTGAATGCTGGTGTTAACAAGTTTAGGTGTCTTATACAAAACAGCGCTTTATTGTTTGTTTGCAAAGTGTTGATCAAATTATGCTCCCAATTACATTGAAGTACATCTGGCGTAACTTCACTGAAGTCAGTGGAGTCAAGTATAACTCAGACTAGAATCTGGCCTCATATCTCTAAACAATTTAGAGTTAATGGATTTGCAAACATGAGGAATATATTTAGATGTATAAATATGTACCTAATAATCTCGTTAGATTTTGGATACCAATGTATGAATTTTCTGCGGGCATAACTCCATTGGAGACAATGGCATTACACCAGCAGAGAGTCTGGCCCTCAGTCTTTAGAACACAATGGATGAGAGAAAGGACTGCATCTAAGTTTTTTGTCCCCCTGGTGTATATACGCCCTGATTCTTCATTGAGCTCGAAGTAGGCAGACTGCTATACCTATAAGGAATGCAGTGCAGGCTTGGATCCATAGTTGTAAAGTGCTTTAGGATCCTTTTAGAGGAAAGGTGTGGGAAGTCACTGTAAAACGTACACTTCCTGCTCTACTTCTCCTGAACACCATCCAGGTAGAGTGCTGGTCATATACACTGTTAACTTCCCATCATCTTGAATATTACCCAAGAAATCTGTAAACTTTATTGCGAAGATATTGACTGTTTAGAAAGAGAAATCATGTAGTTATACTGTCATTTAGCTTGTTTAGGACTGCGGTTATATTACCTAAAGTTTAAATACAGTTGCCACAACCCTGTAGTCTGTGAGGCGTAATCTATTGATAATTTAGAACCTACTAAATATATATAAAAAAGGATGCTCCATTCCATATTTAAATTCAGCACTTAAGAAAGCAGTTGGTTAACCCCTACCCAGATGGCACCGCACTGCTGCTTTTTATATGGGTTGTTGATTTCCTTGCAGCCAGTGGACCCATATGGCTCTCTAAAGAAAAACGCATTTAAAAAAAAATCAACATTTACTGATTGTAGTAAAATATCTGAAGACAGAGCTCTTGGCCTTCCTTAAAAGGGATTCGGTTTCCGTTTAACAAATAATCTCTTCATTCAATCTCTTAATTTGGAAATTAATTGTATCCTGTGAGAAATCTTTTCTTTTAATGATTTTATAGTGGGGAATGTGACTTAAAATATACAGTACAAAAGAACAGTAACCATTCAGGATATTAAAGGTTTAGGATGTTCTCTCTTTCAAGTTAACATCTTCTCTTATTTGATGGCCATATTTCAGATTAGATATTTGCTAAGGCTGACTTGCACAAGGTCCACAATTTACCCCTGATTTTTGAAAGCATATTTTATAACACTTAGAAGTCTAAATTCAAGCTGACCCTGCAAGTTACATGCTGTGCAATGCACTTACAAAAATGTAAGTACAAAATTTGGAAGTAATTTCTGATGAACGGGTTCAAAGAGCCAAATAGTGAACATCTGGTCAGAAAATCATCCTACACACTCACTACCAGTTTATATGTTGCATTCAGTAATATCTTTGTCATAACATATTGCTAGAGGTGTAGCTATAGGGTTGATTGGTTGGTTTGTCTGTTTGTAAGTGGTTGTCCAATACCATGAAGATAGGAATTTGCTTTCTCTGGAATTTGGAATCTTGTAATCGAGTATTTTCCATGATGGGTTGAGAAAGGAGATGGCTAGAGTGTACTTTCTCAGCGTGAAATAGGTTTATCATTTGTTCTGAGGGCAACTGGCATTTGTTTACTCTGAGCATAGAACATTGTGTGAATTCTAAAGGAAAGCAATTTTGCATATTTATTTTCTTCCTTTTTAGGAGGAGTATACCCCAAAGCTTTCAGAAGTCTTCAGGAACATATATTCACATGAATTATCTTTGACTGAGCATTCTCTTGAATCACCTGTGGAGTGCAGAGTATAATAAAGCTTCAACTTGTACTTACTGGGTGAGCAATTTTCTATTCTTTTCCTCTCTATTTCTAGCTCAAGAGAAATAGAGGTTTGCTGTGAGATTGGCTCTCTACCTGTTTCTTTGCATTGTGGCATAAGTTATTTGTCTTTCCATTCAGTTTTGCAGTGCAACACTACTTGTACCAGGGAACGCTTTTAATTTTGCTCCAAATGCAACTGAAATTCAGCTGGGGTTGGACACAGCAATCATTTTGCAACAAGAATATTACACAATTTTTTAGGAGGGGGAGGGAATAATAATTTCGGGTGTAGCAGGATTGAGCCAGACATGGTGCTGTGAGCAAAGAACTCAAGTATTCTTTATACTGAGTGGTAAAAGAAAAGTCACCTGGACTCAAAATTAAGTGCTTAAACTTTGTTACCTAAATTCATATGTAGGTACCTAAGGGTATAACTACATTGTGATCAGAAACCCATGGCCAGCCCGTGCCAGCTGACACAGACTCACGAGGCTTGGGTTAAGGGGCCGTTTAATTGCAATGTAGATGTTGGGTTCAGGCTGGAGACCAGGCTCCAGGACCCTGCGGGGTGGGAGGGTCCAGAGCTTGAGCTGCAGCCTGAGCCTGAATGTCTACACCACAGTTAAACAGCCCCTCAGCCCATGGGCTGTGGGTATAATAGCTAAGTCTGCCCTGGCGCAGCTGCAGCTGCCGGACGCCAGTTGTGGGTTTGGTGGGGGAAGTTTTTGCCTATTATTATGCCTCGGGCAGGTGCCGGGGCGGCCAAGGTGGCGGTATCTGCTATTCAGGTAGCAGGGAGATTACTGATGAACCCAGGAAACTGAGTAACATGTACTGCCTCCTCAGCTGCCCCAGAACCTGCATCCCACATAGCAAAAGCTAAGGTTCTTCTTTCGGAAGAGAAAAAAAGAGATTTTCCCAAGGGGTGGCTTGGGGTCTGGGAAAGCGTGGTGTGGCTAGCCAGGCTCCTCTGGCTGTGGGGAGGGGGCTCAGGACTCCAGCTTGCCCAGGGCTCCTCTGGCTGAGGGGGGGAGGGGACTCTGGGCTCCTTCAGGCAGGGGGGCTCATGGCTCCAGCTGTGGGGAGGCAGCGGGGGGAGCTTGGGACTCTGGCCATGGCGGGTGGAGGTGCGTGCAGAAGGGGCAGAACAGGGGGCTGACCTCCCCAAAGGGGGGCTCCAGCCTTAGCCCAAGCCCCATGAGCTCAAGTCAGCTGGCACGGGCCAGCCGCCGGTCATTAATTGCAGTGTAGACATACCCTTTAAGCACTGGGGTTGGAATTTGTGTGCTGGCATCTGTGTACAGCTGTCACAGTCAATCCTATGGTTATTACTATACTTACAATGTGCAGCAGCTAGAATGATTGTAGATATTACTGTCTGCTGTCCTTGAGTTCCATTGCTCGTACTGCACAATGACTAGTATATTATTGAGTTAATACCTTTAGTCCAGAAAGACTTTCATTTTCTTTCACTGTAAAAAAGGGGGAAATAAATGCAGCAGTGATAAACAGCAGAGATGCATTGTAACTAAGCTAAGGGATTTGTTTCACAGGGTTTTCTTTAGAGAGCAAAGGCAGGTGGTGTTACTAGAGCTGAGTGCATATTGAAAAAAAATCCAGTAATTTGTTTGAATGCAAAGGTCTAGTTTGCCTTGACAATGCTCATGATGCTTTTGTGATGGAATGCGTAAGATAAACTCTACCTCCTCAAACCACAGACGATGATTGTTACACTTTGGTTAATATTTTCATGAATAACCAATTGAAGGAGCATGATTCAAAGGTCACAGTAATTAGACTATTATATATGATATTTTTCTTGTTATTTCATACATTTGTATCTTCTCTGATATGGCTTAATTCTTCAGGTTTGTGATACAGCTGAATTAGCCGATTTGCTATATCTTTTTCATACAAGGCAATGGGGAGATTGGCTCTGTTTCTCTCTTATGCTATTTTACCAAAATAAAGCCCTCCTGTAGAACAGTATAGTAACTTTGATGGGGTCAGCAAACATGTGGGTAAGGGTACTCCAGTGGGTATACTGTACTTGGACTTTCAGAAAGCCTTGGACAAGGTCCCTCACCAAAGGCTCTTAAGCAAAGTAAGCTGTCATGGGGTAAAAGGGAACGTCCTCTCATGGATCAGTAACTGGTTAAAAGACATAAAACAAAGGGTAGGAATAAATAGTTTTCAGAATGGAGAGAGGTATAGAATCACAGAATATCAGGGTTAGAAGGTCATCTAGTCCAACCCCTTGCTCAAAGCAGGACCAATCCCTAATTTTTGCCCCAGATCTCTAAACGGCCCCCTCAAGGATTGAACTCACAAGCCTGGGTTTAGCAGGCCAATGCTCAAACCACTGAGCTATCCCTCCCCCCATATTTAGGTACATAGTGGTGTCCCCCAGGGATCTCTGCTGTGACCAGTGCTGTTCGACATATTCAAAAATGATCTGTAAAAAGGGGTAAACAGCGAGATGTCAAAGCTTGCAGATAATATAAAATGACTCAAGATAGTTAAGTTCAAAGCAGACTGCGAAGCTACAAACAGAACTCACAAAACTGGGTGACTGGGCAACAAAATGGCAGATTAAATTCAATGTTGATAAATGCAAAGTAATGCACATTGGAAAACATAATTCCAATTATATCTTTGAAATGATGAGGTCTAAATTAGCTGTTACCACTCAAGAGCGAGATCTTGTAGGCATCCTGGATAGTTCTCTGAAAAATCCACTCGATGTGCAGAAGCAGCCAAAAAAGCTAATAGCATGTTAGGAACCATTAGGAAAGGATTAGATAATAGCACAGAAACTATCATAATGTTACTATAGGAATTCACAGTATGCCCACACCTTGATTACTGCATGCAGTTCTGGTCGTTCCATCTCAGAAAAGATATATTAGAATTGGAAAAGGTACAGATAACAAAAATGATTAGGGCTATGGAACAGCTTCCATATGAGGAAAGATTAAAAGGACTAGGACTTCTCATCTTGGAAAAGAGACTACTAAGTGCGGGGATATGTTAGAGGTCTATAAAATCATGACTGGTGTGGAGAAATTGAATAAGGAAATGTTATTTACTCCTTCACATAACATAAGAATCAGGAGTTACCTAATGAAACTAATAGGCAGCAGGTTTAAAACAAATAAAAGGAAGTATTTCTTCACATAAAGCACACTCAACCTGTGGAACTCATTGCCAGGGGATGTGGTGAAGGCCAAAACTATAATGGGATCCAAAAAAGAACTAGATAAGTTCATGGAAGATGGGTCCATCAATGGCTATTAGCCAAGATGATCAGGGATGCAACTTCATGCTCTGGGTGTCCCTAGCCACTGAGTGCCAGAAGCTGGGAGTAGATGACAGGGATCAATTGATGATTGCCTGTTCTGTTCCTTCCCTCTGAAGTACCTGGTATTCATCACTATCGGAAGACAGGCTGCTGGACTGGATGGACCAGTGGCCTGACCCAGTGTGGCCATTTTTATGATCTTAACTTACAGCACTACAGCCCAGATCTACAGAAGATATTAAAACTCCTAACTTCTACTGATTTCAGTGCAGATCTGGGCCTACATCCTTTGACTGGGTCATATCGACTAATCTAAGCAAACTTTTTGCAGACAATCACTCATTTAAACTATGGTATTTGTATAATGGGAGAAGTGTAGAGATTTGATAGCAGTGTTTAGAACTCTCCTTTTTTGATAGCATTAAAGATAGAGAAGATATTTCTGATAGGCTTTGATCTGTACTGGTAGGTAATTAGCACTGGTAGCTGCAGGTTTAGAAAGCTTTATCTTAAATCTGGCCTTTTGCATTATATTTCCCTTGGATAAAAATCCACCCTCCTTCTTGCCAATTCAAGCCTCCCTTAACGTCAGTCCTTTAAAATGACCTTTACCAGAGATATTTAATCAAGACTTCTAACGCATCAAAATCTGTTTACAACAGCATAGTTCTCTCTCACTGAATTCTGATAGCAGATAAAACCAAAGTTATTCTTAAGAGAGACAGGGCTTTTTGGTGGCTCCATTATTCTTTTTAGAGCAGCCTCTGCACTACTTTACCAATTATTGTATATTGCATGAATGTGTTGAGTTCATTTATATTACCTTATGTATCTTAATAATGCTTTCTGTAAGCTCCATTATGTATGAAAGTAACATTTGAGTCACCAAAGTGGCGTATGTTCCATTTAAATAAATGCAGTATCAGTATAAGTCTCTGTCAGAGTGATGTTACACAGGAAAAAGAAAACAATTGTCTTCTCTTAACTTTAAGGTTGTGGTCCCTGATCTAGCACCCATTGAAGTCAATGGAAATTGATTTCCGGACACTGGATCAAGCTCTACATTAGAATGACATGCTAAGCCTTATTTCTGTTTATACGTAGCCTTTATTTACTAGTAAACTTCCATTGTATCCTTTCCTCTAATCTAATCTGTACTTTACTTCATGTTCTAGGGAAAATGTAAGGAAATTAGTCAGGCTCAAATCCATCCTCCCTGTGCTCAAGTTAACTTGCTCCATATGCGAGTGCACTGGGCGGGGAATGGAGGAAACAGAATCTTCCCTTTGGGCTGAAGGCATGTCAACAAAACTGCACCACAGCTGCCATGCTCCCTCCATGTGGGAGGGCTTGGCTGATCAATGGTAGAGTTGTGTGTTCACCAGTTGCACCCACTTACCTCTTCACCTCTGATGGTGCTTCCACTGTGGAATTCACTGAGACACGACTCCACCATATACAGTGAGGTGGGACCATCTCTGCATTGGCTCTTCACTGCTTGCTCCCACAAGAGAGGAGAGCCAGTGTAGGCCAAAGTGAACTGCATTGGTTTCACTGCCCCTCAGGCTTGGCAAGATCATAAAGTTACACGGTAGTGTTTGGGCCTTAAAGAAGCTCCTCTCTTTGACCCCACATTTTCTCTCTCCCATTTTGCTCCCAGTAAGAAGGTTGTCTGACCACTTAGTGATTTTTATTCTGCATTTACTTTACATTGCCCTTGCACAGTACCTTTTTTTATTAATAAACTCAATCATTCATTATAAGCAGTATTCCTAATTCTAATTACTCTGAGACAGAGGTATGCACCTGGCATAGGCTTGAATTACTTGTGGCTCAAGTTCTTGTACAAGTGGAACTCCTATCTCAAGGTGAATACTCAGTTCCCTCAAATATGTGGTGTTTTTACAAAGGGAGGGGTTTTTGTCTCTGCCTTTCCAGGTTAAAAGAAAAGGAGGACTTGTGGCACCTTAGAGACTAACCAATTTATTTGAGCATGAGCTTTCGTGAGCTACAGCTCACTTCATCAGATGCATACCGTGGAAACTGCAGCAGACTTTATATATACACAGAGAATATGAAACAATACCTCCTCCCACCCCACTGTCCTGCTGGTAATAGCTTATCTAAAGTGAGTATCAGGTTAGGCCATTTCCAGCACAAATCCAGGTTTTCTCACCCTCCACCCCCCCACACAAATTCACTCTCCTGCTGGTGATAGCCCATCCAAAGTGACAACTCTTTACACAATGTGCATGATAATGAAGTTAGGCCATTTCCTGCACAAATCCAGGTTCTCTCACTCCCTCACCCCCCTCCAAAAACCCACCCCCATACACACACAGACTCACTCTCCTGCTGGTAATAGCTCATCCAAACTGACCACTCTCCAAGTTTAAAACCAAGTTAAACCAGAACATCTGGGGGGGGGGGTAGGAAAAAACAAGAGGAAATAGGCTACCTTGCATAATGACTTAGCCACTCCCAGTCTCTATTTAAGCCTAAATTAATAGTATCCAATTTGCAAATGAATTCCAATTCAGCAGTTTCTCGCTGGAGTCTGGATTTGAAGTTTCTTTGTTTTAAGATAGCGACCTTCATGTCTGTGATTGCGTGACCAGAGAGATTGAAGTGTTCTCCAACTGGTTTATGAATGTTATAATTCTTGACATCTGATTTGTGTCCATTTATTCTTTTACGTAGAGACTGTCCAGTTTGACCAATGTACATGGCAGAGGGGCATTGCTGGCACATGATGACATAAATCACATTGGTGGATGTGCAGGTGAACGAGCCTCTGATAGTGTGGCTGATGTTATTAGGCCATGTGATGGTGTCCCCTGAATAGATATGTGGGCACAATTGGCAACGGGCTTTGTTGCAAGGATAAGTTCCTGGGTTAGTGGTTCTGTTGTGTGGTATGTGGTTGTTGGTGAGTATTTGCTTCAGGTTGCGGGGCTGTCTGTAGGCAAGGACTGGCCTGTCTCCCAAGATTTGTGAGAGTGTTGGGTCATCCTTTAGGATAGGTTGTAGATCCTTAATAATGCGTTGGAGGGGTTTTAGTTGGGGGCTGAAGGTGACGGCTAGTGGAGTTCTGTTATTTTCTTTGTTAGGCCTGTCCTGTAGGAGGTAACTTCTGGGAACTCTTCTGGCTCTATCAATCTGTTTCTTTACTTCCGCAGGTGGGTATTGTAGTTGTAAGAAAGCTTGACAGAGATCTTGTAGGTGTTTGTCTCTGTCTGAGGGGTTGGAGCAAATGCGGTTGTATCGCAGAGCTTGGCTGTAGACGATGGATCGTGTGGTGTGGTCAGGGTGAAAGCTGGAGGCATGCAGGTAGGAATAGCGGTCAGTAGGTTTCCGGTATAGGGTGGTGTTTATGTGACCATTGTTTATTAGCACTGTAGTGTCCAGGAAGTGGATCTCTTGTGTGGACTGGACCAGGCTGAGGTTGGTGGTGGGATGGAAATTATTGAAATCATGGTGGAATTCTTCAAGGGCTTCTTTTCCATGGGTCCAGATGATGAAGATGTCATCAATATAGCGCAAGTAGAGTAGGGGCTTTAGGGGACGAGAGCTGAGGAAGCGTTGTTCTAAATCCGCCATAAAAATGTTGGCATACTGTGGGGCCATGCGGGTACCCATAGCAGTGCCGCTGATCTGAAGGTATACATTGTCCCCAAATGTGAAATAGTTATGGGTAAGGACAAAGTCACAAAGTTCAGCCACCAGGTTAGCCGTGACATTATCGGGGATAGTGTTCCTGACGGCTTGTAGTCCATCTTTGTGTGGAATGTTGGTGTAGAGGGCTTCTACATCCATTGTGGCCAGGATGGTGTTATCAGGAAGATCACCGATGGATTGAAGTTTCCTCAGGAAGTCAGTGGTGTCTCGAAGGTAGCTGGGAGTGCTGGTAGCATAGGGCCTGAGGAGGGAGTCTACATAGCCAGACAATCCTGCTGT
Organism: Eretmochelys imbricata; assembly: GCF_965152235.1. Lineage (NCBI taxonomy): Eukaryota > Metazoa > Chordata > Testudines > Cheloniidae > Eretmochelys > Eretmochelys imbricata. The sequence goes on along the minus strand of NC_135572.1, from coordinate 54,596,699 downwards.
CAGGGTGCCAATGCCTGAGATGATGGGGCGCCCAGGATTTCCAGGTTTATGGATCTTGGGTAGTAGATAGAATATCCCAGGTCGGGGTTCCAGGGGTGTGTCTGTGCGGATTTGATCTTGTGCTTTTTCAGGAAGTTTCTTGAGCAAATGCTGTAGTTGTTTTTGGTAACTCTCAGTGGGATCATAGGGTAATGGCTTGTAGAAACTCGTGTTGGAGAGCTGCCGAGCAGCCTCTTGTTCATATTCCGACCTATTCATGATGACAACAGCACCTCCTTTGTCAGCCTTTTTGATTATGATGTCAGAGTTGTTTCTGAGGCTGTGGATGGCATTGCGTTCCGCATGGCTGAGGTTATGGGGCAAGTGATGCTGCTTTTCCACAATTTCAGCCCGTGCACGTCGGCGGAAGCACTCTATGTAGAAGTCCAGTCTGCTGTTTCGACCTTCAGGAGGAGTCCACCTAGAATCCTTCTTTCTGTAGTGTTGGTAGGGAGACCTCTGTGGATTAGTATGTTGTTCAGAGGTATTTTGGAAATATTCCTTGAGTCGGAGACGTCGAAAATAGGATTCTAGGTCACCACAGAACTGTATCATGTTCGTGGGGGTGGAGGGGCAGAAGGAGAGGCCCCGAGATAGAACAGCTGCTTCTGCTGGGCTGAGAGTATAGTTGGATAGGTTAACAATATTGCTAGGTGGGTTGAGGGAACCAATCCTGTGGCCCCTTGTAGCATGTAGTAGTTTAGAAAGTTTAGCGTCCTTTTTCTTTTGTAGAGAAGCAAAGTGTGCGTTGTAAATGGCTTGTCTAGTTTTAGTAAAATCCAGCCCCGAGGAAGTTTGTGTGGAAGGTTGGTTTTTTATGAGAGTATCCATTTTTGAGAGCTCATTCTTAATCTTTCCCTGTTTGCTGTAGAGGATGTTGAAGTAAAGAAACAGATTGATAGAGCCAGAAGAGTTCCCAGAAGTTACCTCCTACAGGACAGGCCTAACAAAGAAAATAACAGAACTCCACTAGCCGTCACCTTCAGCCCCCGACTAAAACCCCTCCAACGCATTATTAAGGATCTACAACCTATCCTAAAGGATGACCCAACTCTCTCACAAATCTTGGGAGACAGGCCAGTCCTTGCCTACAGACAGCCCCGCAACTTGAAGCAAATACTCACCAACAACCACATACCACACAACAGAACCACTAACCCAGGAACTTATCCTTGCAACAAAGCCCGTTGCCAATTGTGCCCACATATCTATTCAGGGGACACCATCACAGGGCCTAATAACATCAGCCACACTATCAGAGGCTCGTTCACCTGCACATCCACCAATGTGATTTATGCCATCATGTGCCAGCAATGCCCCTCTGCCATGTACATTGGTCAAACTGGACAGTCTCTACGTAAAAGAATAAATGGACACAAATCAGATGTCAAGAATTATAACATTCATAAACCAGTTGGAGAACACTTCAATCTCTCTGGTCACGCAATCACAGACATGAAGGTCGCTATCTTAAAACAAAGAAACTTCAAATCCAGACTCCAGCGAGAAACTGCTGAATTGGAATTCATTTGCAAATTGGATACTATTAATTTAGGCTTAAATAGAGACTGGGAGTGGCTAAGTCATTATGCAAGGTAGCCTATTTCCTCTTGTTTTTTCCTACCCCCCCCCCAGATGTTCTGGTTTAACTTGGTTTTAAACTTGGAGAGTGGTCAGTTTGGATGAGCTATTACCAGCAGGAGAGTGAGTCTGTGTGTGTATGGGGGTGGGTTTTTGGAGGGGGGTGAGGGAGTGAGAGAACCTGGATTTGTGCAGGAAATGGCCTAACTTCATTATCATGCACATTGTGTAAAGAGTTGTCACTTTGGATGGGCTATCACCAGCAGGAGAGTGAATTTGTGTGGGGGGGTGGAGGGTGAGAAAACCTGGATTTGTGCTGGAAATGGCCTAACCTGATACTCACTTTAGATAAGCTATTACCAGCAGGACAGTGGGGTGGGGGGAGGTATTGTTTCATATTCTCTGTGTATATATAAAGTCTGCTGCAGTTTCCACGGTATGCATCTGATGAAGTGAGCTGTAGCTCACGAAAGCTCATGCTCAAATAAATTGGTTAGTCTCTAAGGTGCCACAAGTCCTCCTTTTTTTTTTGCGAATACAGACTAACACGGCTGTTACTCTGAAACCTTTCCAGGTTAGAAAGTCAATCATTGTGGATAACTTGCATTATTATTATTAGTGTTTTACCATCCAACATCCTCATTAACACTTAATCATAATAATACTTAGCACTTAAGCATGTTCAGTCAGTAACTAATCTTCACAACAGCCTGGAGTAGGCAATACTATGCTAGTTGTAGAGATGCAGTGTTACACCACATGCCACCTCCATATCGTTAGCATAGGGCTGCTGCGTCAGTTTTCCCTGCTTTATCATATTTCAAAGTTTTAAAAAAAATCCTTCCTTAAGACTCACTTAAGTCTTCAAACACCAGTTCCAAAACAGCCACAGATCTTTGTTCCTTGTAGCCAGGTTTCCCCAACCCCTTCCCTGAAGTTCCAGGGCTGTCCCTTGGTGCAGGAATTTCAGGCTGTCCCTTCGGATTCATACTACCTCCAGGATGTCCCCAGCTCACTCACCATCTTCTTCCCCTCCATCCCTACAGTCAGGAGTCTTAATCTTGACTCCTCCCCACATTCACCCTGTTCTATCCTTGGTCACAGTGGTTAAGTCCTTGAGCCCCTAAACTCTTTCCCTGACCTCTGGCACTGAGGACCTAACAGCCCAGTCTGCTCTTCATTCTTCACCATGAAGAGGCTCTCAAATCCCCAGGCACCTCTCCCCAACTGAAAACAGGGCCAGCATTTTATATCTTGCCTTCATCTCATCTGAGTCTGATTAATAGTAACTTTTTTTCCATAAATTTGGGATTATGTCAGTAGAACTGGACAATGATGAGAAAAAATGCATCCCCAAAGTGTAAATTAAAAATTGTGATCCGAAACTAATTCACATGTATTTGGGGTTAAGGAGGACCAACTAGGAGCACCACCATTAAAGTCACTGATCATAATTGTGATCACAGTCCAGTTCTGGATCTGTTTTAAAATGACGGATCTGCTACATCTTTTGTTTAGACACAGCATGGTATATTATTCTGGGGACAGTATGTTCACTCTTCCCTCATTAACGTGCAATATCAGGAAAGAAGAAAAGTATTAATGGCTCTTTAATTAGAATTAAACAATGTTGTCTCAATAGCTAATCCCATTTCCTGCAAAAGATGCATATTTGCTTTGGAGGTCAAACTTTTTCCACATTCAGGTTTGGATTAATTTTAGCAGTCCCCAATCCTAGTAGACAAGATCAAGAAGATATTGCTGGAGCCAGTAGTTTATCAGATTCAGATGTGGATTTATTTAAAAATTCTATAATAATGGAACTCCAGAATATATATGTATCCTGCCCAAGCAAAAACCACAGATTTTAGGCATTTTAACATTTTTTTAAAAAAAGTAAAAAAGCAATGATACTTTGATGCATTTTATGACAGTAACATAGCTTATATAACTGCCATTTTTATATATAAATTAATATAAAAAGGAGTTGTAGTATGCTTCAATCATCTCTTTTCTATTCCCTGCTTTGTAATTTGAACTGTTTCCTTGGTGACCTTTCAGTTCCCTTTCCCACTGTCACATAGACGAACGAGCGAAGCTGGCTGGTAAAGTGATGAATGGAAGACTGTATCCTGCAAAGCAGTGACTCCGCAAAGGATTTAGGGATCATAATGGACAAGCAACTGAACATGAGCTCCCTATGCGATGCTGTGGCCAAAAGGGCTAATACAATCCTTGGATGTATAAACAGAGAAATAGTGAGCAGGGAGGTGATTTTGCCTCTGTAGACAGCATTGGTGAGACCAACACTGGAATGTTGCATACAGTTCTTGTGTACATATTTTTAAAAGGATGTTGGAGGTGTAAATCCAAAGAAGGCAGGGGGAAAAAAAGCCATAAAATGATTTGAGGGTTGAAGAAAATGACTTACATCAAGGGTATGTCAACACAGCTGCTGGATTGGGTCTTGCAGCCCGGGTCAATAGACTTGCGCTAACTCAGACCGCTCCCTGAGCTTCACAACCAGAGCCCCCATCAAAGCCAGAATGTCCCCTTTGCTATTTTTAGCATGGTAACGTGAGCCTTGCTAACACAAATCTATAGACTTGGGCAGTGAGATTCACTCCTAGCAGCTGTGTAGACACACATAAAGATACTTAAAGAGATCAATCTATTATTTTATCAAAAAAGAAGATTAAGAAGTGATTTGATTATAGTACATAAGTACCTTTATGGGGAGAAAACAGTGGGAACTAAAGGGTTCTTTAATCTAGCAAAGAAAGACAAAATAAGAAAAAGTGGCTGGAAACTGAAGCCAGAGAAATTCAGATTAGAAATAAGGCATATAGTTTTAACAATGAAGGTGATGAACCTGTGGAACTGCCAAGGGAAGTGGTGGATTATCCAACTCTCAATATCTTCAAATCAAGATTGGATGCCTTTCTGGAAGACGTGTAGAAAGGCATGCCTGCCCTGTAGCACCCCATTCTGGCCAAGTGTGGCTCTGCTGAGGCCTGCCTCGGTTTTCCCTTCAATTGTGCAGCAATGGCCCAAGGCAAAGTGAAACTATACACACGAATGAATATAACTGTGTCTCTCTTTTGTAAAGCCCCAAGAAAGAAGCCATTTCCTTTGAGCCCCCATTTACAACTCCAAAACAAAAATCTCTGTGTCTGGTCAGGCCAGTCTTCAGGGATCTCGATAGAGAGCACGTCTCTTTCCCAGTTGTGCTGCTCCCAGGCCTGGTCTACACTAGGAATTTGCTTCGGTATAGCATGTTTCTGAGGGGTGTGAAAAATCCACACCCCTGAGAGACACAACAATACAGACCTTACCCCTGGGGAAGACTAGCACTAGGCTGAAAGGAGAATTCTCCCATTGACCTAGCTATTGCCTCTTGGGAAGGTGGAATACCTGTGCCAATAGGAGAAGCCCTCCCGTCAATGCAGGTAGCGTCTTCACTGAAGTGCTGCAGCTGTATCGCTGTATTATTTTAAGTGAAGAGAAGCCCTTGGTTTCTGTCTCCAACCCCTGCTCGGCTTCCTCTTTCTGTTTCAAATAGGGCAGTCCTCAGGCGGAGCAGGGATAGGGTTATACGTAATTATATGTTAGGGGTTCTGACTGAGGCTTCTAGCTGGCCCTTCAAAGGTAGTACACTCAAGCACAAAATGCTTTAGCCAAACACAAGCTATTGGGTAAAATTTAATAGCCTGTGCTATACAGATTAGACTAGATGATCTAATGACCCCTACTGGCTTTAAACTCTATGAATCTGTGAAATGCTTAAAACAATTATCAATTAAAAAAGATTGTGCAAAGGGTGGGAGAGAGAAATTCTAATCTCAGCCCAGTTTCAGATACGATTTGCTGCTCATACATGCTGGCTTATTTATTCTTAATCAAGTTATTCAGCAGCAAGCTAGAACTATTTGGACGGCACTTGCAAATATTAAAGTCAAGTTGCAAGTAGCTGTACCTTCAACAGCGAGGAAACTGAGCTTTGACTATGATATGAAGGCAATACTGGCCTAACATAGTTAGTTGCAACTAAATGCCTTCTTTGTGCTACTGGATGAGACAGCTGTATTCTCATGCAATGCATTTTTTTTTAAACATCGTGTGAGAGCTCAATATTAGACTGTGCAAAGGAGTTCAAAAGAGCTTTCCTTAAATCAACCTGACAGTACTTGTGAGAAGAATTTTTCAGAGAGTATACACAGAATATTTGTGCTGGGAAAATGATAAGGGGGAAAATGCAATAAACCAATTGTCAACAACATTTATATTCTGTAAGGAAACCATTCAGTTCCTGGAATACTCTGTCGTAGTCCCAGGATCAAACTGCACCTGTGTTTCCCACTCTGTGATCATTCAAGGGCAAGCTCTTAAGCGTTTCTGTCTCCCAGCTGTCACCTGTCCTGGGCAGATGCCCATGTCTTATTCTCTTCTGACCAGGGATTCTACAGATGCACAGCTTCCTGTTCTACACAATCATATCTGGTCTCAACTCCACCCACTGCCTTTCCTAGGGTGGTAGAAGAGCTCCTGGTGAGGATGTTCACCACCAACCCAAGGAGGGTAGTGTGGACATGCACCACTGCAGTAATTACTCAGGTGGCTGTAAATCAACGTAGTATAGGTCAACTTATATTTCTAGTGGAGACATGCCCTCAGATATGCTGAGCACTCACAATACCCCCTGAAGGCTATGGGAGCTGCTCAGCACTTTTGACAATCATGCAGCCCCTGTATTAAGATGGTTAACTTGAGACAACAAGTGTGAAAATTTTGACCTAAAATTCCCAATTCCTAAATGCTAAGTAGGCTTTAGTATTCATTTTCTTAAGCAGTGTGTCAGTTTCAAGCCAATGTTGTTGTAGCCCTGTTGGTCCCAGGATATTTATAGAGACAAGGTGGGTGAGGTAATATCTTTTATTGGACAAATTTCTGTTGGTGAAAGAAACAAGCTTTTGAGCCACACCGAGCTCTCCTTTAGATCTGGGGTTGACCTGAAGAGCTCTGTGTAGCTCAAAAGCTTCTCTCTCTCTCACCAACAGAAGTTGGTCCAATAAAAGATATTACCTCACTCACCTTGTCTCTTGATTTTCAGCCAAGGATTCCTGACAGGTTTTTCAAAATCTACCCATCTCTAAAGAAAATACTATTAAAATGAAGAGTGCTCTTCTTTAAGAGAATGGAGAATGGAGTTACATTTTGGCCAGGTGGATTTCTTCATGAGATAATTGTAAGGGAAATAAAGTGAAGAGAGTATGTGTGGATTCAAATTAGAATACCGGATCTTTACCACTTGAATTTCAGAAGCTTACATCTTAATCCAAATCTGAGTTTCTAACTCAATTCCCATTCCATAATGGCCTGGACCTCAACACTGAATCCATTCCAAGAGAGTTCCAATTTAGATTGATTCTAGATTCAGACTTACCAGTGTGGGCCTACATCTAGTATATAAAGACAACAGAGCTGCAGGAAAAGGCAAATCCTGAATATCCTCCCTCTCACCAAGAGGGACACAGCAGCAACGGGAACCAGCGCCAGCCACCCCACATGCCCCCAGAAGCAGCAGGGCAGTGACCATTGTTCACTTTTGAAACATTTGAAAACAGAAATGAGAGATTTTCTAAAATGTGAAAGTGAGGCTGTGCATACACGTCAGTCTTAATTTTTCTCCCGGCACCATCCAGTAGAGCTTCACCCAGACCCTCCTGACCAATGAGCACCATGCAGCAGAGTCTATCAGGGCCATCCCTTGTTGGCACCCCAGTCTTGTGGAGATAGTGAGTGCCTGTTCTGATTGCCTCCCAAGAGTTTCTGTCCACACAGAGAACTCAGCAAAAATTACAATTCATAGGGAGCAATCCCTTTTCAAATGTCCCGAATTCCCACACTCCTAACACACGATTTGATGGTGTGTGGGCAGAGTCTCCTTCCTGTCCTCCCTCTTCTTTTCTGGTGTCTTTATGATCATTGGCTCCCCATCTTTCCACCCTGGGTTGTGCTCTCTACATGGATGGGTTGGTTTATTCGGGATGCACACCTCCACAAACTCTTCAGTGAATTTTATGGCAATGTTGGTATTGCACCCAAACCCTAGTGACCTCAGGGAGACTCTGTAATAGTTGCTTCAAAATAATAGAATCCATGACCTCCCCAATTCCTCTGTCATCTGGCCTCAGCCACCTACTGGCCCAGTGATACTTTGTGGGCAAAGGCCCAAGCTCATATCCCCCCGACCATCTTACTGACCAGGACATCTGTACCATTTGGCAGGTAGTCTCATTTGATCTAGAATGGCTGCTCCAGTATACCAGTCAGCAGCTTGTGAACCACTCCCAGTGCCATATACATACCTTGTGCCTCTCCCAAGAGTTAGGGAGCCAATTAGAGGACCTATACCCTCTTCTTCCAGCCTACTCTTGATGACATCCTCTCAAATGTTAACAAAAAGGTGTCTTGATCATCTGTAAGGCCCATTTTGCACAGCCTTATGCCCACTGCCAGATTATCGCTCCCTGTCTGGGACTCACCATATTCTCCAGGCTGTTGTTGCACCTGTGCCTGGCCCGTACTGAATTGCTGTAGGTGCTGCCTGCCAGGATAACAGGGACTATTTCTCTTGTCACAGGGCCTGCTGAAACACTTGGAGAGATTTCTGCAACTCTTCCTGCTGTTCCACCACTCAATGCGTGAGTTCCTCTAAGCCGCCTGCTTTGGCATTCCTTCTTGTTGGTTCCCTCTCCAGCCTGTCTCCTACACCAGAGAGTGGAAGATCCAGCCCTTTGCTTGAGCTCCAGAACAAAACTTGTGCCCTTCTCTGGGCTTTGGCCACTTCGCCAGTGGCCAGTGGGGGGATCCACGCCCACCCACTAATCCAGGTCCCAACCCAGGGACCTTACAAATAGCAGCCATGTGCTGATTCCTTTAACAGTTGCTGCTGCAGCATGTTACCTTAAGCTTATGGTCCTTGGGATCTCTGTCTGTTCCCTGTTTGCCCGGAGTGCTTTTCTGGCCCCAGCCAGAAACTGACCTGCTCAGTCCATACAGACCCTTTTAACTGAGCCTGCTGCACTCCAATTGCTGCTTCCCTGCAGCCTTTCTAGGCAGGCCTGGAGGACTCACCTTCACTGCTCCTTTTCTGGGGCAGGGTGTGGTAAGACTCCGTCACACAATCCTATTGTTACACAGATACCTGCTTTCATTATTTCCATAGTTAGGAACATTATTTCACTTCGGTCATTTTTGCTTTCCGAAGTCCCCATTCTGATTGTCATAATGCCTCACAAGGAATCAGATACAGTTACAGATGTAGCCAGTCACACATCTCTAATCCCGGTTAGTGCCAGCATCACCCCCATTAGTTCAGCAATCAGAATGGTCACATAATTTGAGAGCTTTTTAGATTTCTGGATTCCAAGACTAGGAACACAGAAGGCTGTTCCCACTCATGCCATCATCTTTTGATCCAGCTATGTAGACTTGACAAAGTTGTCCCCATTTTTCATAAATAAATTCAGAAATTTCATTGGTCATAATGTGTTTTTCCTTCCCTTGTTTTTTTCATAAAATTCCAGATCCACAAATGGGGGAAAAACTGTCCAGCTGTAATTTGATTTCCTATGATGAAATTTTTTTACTTCTCTCACTTTTTTTCTTTTTTTACATATACCCTTTACCCATTTTTTGACCCTGATAGCATGAGGAAGTCTGTGGCAATCCATAGCATTTTGTCTACTAAGGTCCCAGCAATCCTCATAAATCTGTTGTGTACTTCTATTTTCATGATTCCCTTTTACCTTTGCCCAAAAGGTTAGATCTAATCGTTTCAGCCTTAGATTTACAGATGCTTCTCCAGTGGCTATTTACAGCACACACACATTGCTGCTGTTATCATTGTGCCAAATGCCAGTCACAGAGCTTGGACATGGCACAGTTGCAAGTTTCTAACGGTTGTTTTTGAGGCTGAACCAAAAGCTTGACATCCGTAGTTTAAAATTAGTCTTATCCGTTCTCTATACGTCATCATCAATACCTTCATATCTGCACCCCACTTGTTTCCAGTTACACTTTTGGTAAGTTCATCCGATTTTTACACTTTTGTATGATGATATCTATGTGACCTTCTCAAGTTAATTTATTAACAGAAACGTTTGAACTATCTGAATTTTTTCACCATAAAGAAACGAGTCCCAGTCTTCTCTAATCTTCTTTCATTAGTGTTTGCAAGTGAGAATCTATATCCCAAATCATTTCCCCCTCTTGTAAATTCTTTGGAGTGCCTAATTTGTCTTTTCCATGGCACTATCATCTGCAAAAACGGAAATACCAATTCCTGCCTGCACGCTTTCTGACAGGTCATTTATCATAATAGAAATGAAAGAAGGGCTGATGATACTCTTTTGTGGAATTCTATTTGTAAGCCTGTAGATTTTTGACAAAGCTGTTCCCACTTTGCCTTGTATAAGCCTGTCACTTAAAAAGTCCCTTATCCACCAAAAAAATCTCTCTTTTATTCCAATGTTGGCTATTTTATATATGAGGCCTTCCTTCCATAGTATGCCATATGCTTTTTCAATGTCCGTGAAGACTTACCCTAAAGTTCCTAGTCGTAATGCTTGTTTTGTACCTCCATTTCTAGTCCCATTATATGGTCAACTGTGCATCTTCCTCTTCTGAAGCCACTTTGTACCTCACTTATAATGTCATTTTTCTCCAAGTATTCCACTAGTCTTACATTTATCATTTTTTCCATGAATTTCCCCACCCATTATCTGAGGGTAACAGACAATAAGCATCAGGTTTTGTATATACCTTGCCTGGTTTCCTAATTACTATCACCAATGCTTGTTTCCATTCTATAGGCAGCAGTCCTTTTTCCCATACATCATTACATAAACACAATAGAATTTTTAGACTCCCTTAAGACAACTGTTGAAGCATTTAATTACTTACAGTATCTGGAGTACAGTACCTGGAGCTGTCTCTTTCCTTTTTCTAATGGCTGCAATAAGCTACTGCATACTAAAACTTAACACATCATTGGTATATTCTCTCCCGGCATTTAATAGTTCAGAGTTCTCGTCAATGAACCTCTTTCCTGCCCCCATGAAACATACTATTTTGATTTATACTGATATTTTGGAACTCTTTTGCTAAAATGTCTGCCTTTTCTAAGATGGAGACCTCAATTTCATTGTTTATAATAAGACCAGTTATACATTTACTTTGAATTCCATTAGTTCTTTGAAATTGCTTATATATTTCCAAAAGCTTTGAATCCTTTTTGTTCAATTTGCCAGCTCTCTTTTTTTTGTATTTTTAATAATCCTTTATGTGCCACCTTACATCTTTTATAAGTAAGTCTTTACTATTCATTGTGTGTTTTGGTTTCTTGCATGACTTATTTCTTTTCTTGATTGCTAATTTGCAATCCTCATTCCATCAGAGAACCTGATTTCTAAATTGGAGGAATTTGATGATTTGTAGATGGACAAATCAGCTTTTATTATGTTGTTATAGAATTCTCCTAGGTTATCACTTGTACAGTTACTACATAAATATTCATCACATTTAATCTTGAAAAGATCCCAATCAGCTTTCCAAAAATTCCAGTTAGGAATAATTTTTTGTGTTTTTGACATTTCCTGGGCTTTGGTACTCAATAAGTATATGGAAGTGATCACTTCCCATTACGTTTTCTTTATAATTTTACTAGCTGCATTTACTAGCTGTAGGTTTTGGGAATTGCCACAAATTAAAAACTGAAATGTATCCATCCACTGAAGTAACTCTAGTAGGCGCACCTGTATTCAATGTTACAAGGTTATGCATATCAATAAAGTGTTGTAAGCATTTAGTATTTAGGTCAATTTTCTTACTTCTCCATAGTTCATTATGATTATCAAAGTCTCTGCAAATTATCAATGGGTTTTTGACATTAACTAGTTTTTCTAATTCTAAAATAATTATTTTTAAGTAGATTATAAATCCATACATGTGTTTTTTTCCTGCATGGGAATCTCAGTAACATTATGTTCAAAACTCAGTGTCTGCAAATCCATTATGACCTCTTGATCCCTCTGGAGCCTCTCGATCCCTCTGGAGTTTATCATATCCAGGTGGATTGAACATAAGTTTATTTATTAGCCATTGTTCTTGCACCCCATTTTACATCAGACTTTTTTTCCCCATTTTAAAGATGGCTTTCTGAAATGCTTGTCCTTGCATTATTAAACTATATGCATTCCAGCTAAGGGTCATTAAAACCATGATATTTAAGCTGTATTATTGCTTTAATTTAAAATCATGTGAATGCAGTCTTTAGATATTTTTCTTTGCTTTTTCTATGATTTTAATCCTCTCAGTTTTTTCCCCGTCTGCAAGGTGGAGTTAATTACTTCTATAATGAACACTATCAATTTTTCTTTACCTACATGCAATATATCATCTTCCATTCCTCTCATATTCTCCTCCCTGACCAGTCATGTATTTTCCTTCCCCTGTATGTTTTTTCTTACTTGAGTATTCTTTTTCTATTTTCTGCAGTGGGTAGCCTCCACATATGACACTTTCTGAACGATTTTAATTGTTGTATTTCTTTAGCACATTTTCACATGTTGCTCTGTGTTTTCCCTGATTATTCCTGCATTTCGGTTCTGTCCCTTCTACACAGTTCTCATAAGTGATTTCCTCCACTCATTAGTCCCTTACAAATGGCACTTGCATGTCCAAACCTTTCACAATTATAGTACTTCACCCAGGAGGGATAGAGGGGAATATATGGTTTAACCTGGAAAGACTGATGCCCCATATGGATCCTGTGTGAAAGTGTGCCACCTTTAAGTGTTACGCGTACAGTCATAGATGGCTGGTTTTCTCCCTCTCGCCTACTAAGTAGCCATTTAACAAACAATATTTCATCTTCACTTATACTCTTTTTGAAGTCATCCTCAGACAATTCTAGCAGCACTCCATACATAACCCTTCTTGCTTCCATCAGGAATTTAGGCAGTTCACAAATAATTTTCATTTTCCTTAATGTTACACATTTAAGAAGTATTTCAGCTTACTCCTTCTAAGTACATTCTATCACTAGATCTCCACCCTGCATTATTTTAGCTTTTTGTATGTCACCAACACCTCATTTTATTCATTCCACCATTTTTAGGGGGTTAACTTCTTTTGTTTTCACATCTTCTATCACTGATTTGACAGTTATGAAGGTTGACTTTTATCCTGTTTGTTTTTTGTTTCCATGCATTCCTTCTACAAATCCTGATATACCTTGTCTTGCAAGGAAATGGAGTCCTGATGCTCATGACACCCCCTTTTCATTGAGTTCGTCACTACCTATTATTACTATTATTGTCACTATATTATTATTTCCATTGCTGTTATGCCACCAACATACCTTCACTAATCCAGGAACAGATCAGTCCAGATACCCCCATTTCTGGGGCTCAACCAGATTACAGTTCCAAAAGGCATCCATCACACCTACCTTTCCCAGGGCATTTGGTGACCTAGACTACTGTTCTCCATTCAGATCATCTTCTTGCACTACTTCATTTATCACAGTCCAAATAGGGAAGAACGATCTAAAGAAACAAAAGAGAATCAAACCATATTCCAGACATCTAACTCCTATACCCTGAACAAGACAATTACCTAGACACAAGCTGGAAGCAGACAGCACAAATCAACATGAACTAAAACTAGTCTGATCAATTTAAGATCTCCTGCCTGCAAACAATAAACAATATACAACCTAGACGACACTGTAAGATCTGTGCTAGCCCACAGATATTTGATACGTCACAGACCCAGACAGTACAAGAAGGCAGGCACACTGTGTTCATCTTCTCTGCAAATATCAGACCCAAGGGAGATGCATCAGGTAAGATATGTTCATTTGAATTTGTGAATCTAACAATAGAAACCTGAGCCAAAGGTAACACAGATCTCATTTACAGACCACCACAGCCTAAAGACTTCATAAAGGAGCTCACTGACACTTTTCCATTGTTGTTTTGCCGCCATATTAGCCCAGACTGGTCCTGGGAGATTTCAACACGTACATCAAGAAGGCCACAGTTATAAAAGCCCAAAACCTCATCTCCTCACTTGCCTCACTTCCACAAGGGTCAATTTTCTCTCTGGTCATGTTCAACATCTACACGGAGCCACTAAATGAACTGGTCAGACGACATGGACTGAAGTGCCAGCAATATGCAGCTGACACACAACTCTGCCTATCTTTCACCGTATACGACCACACCAGTACCATCAGGAGGGCCCAATGCTTGGACAAGATCAGCTTATAGATGAAAAACAGCTTGCTGAAGCTGAACTTGTGCAAGACAGGTTATGCTGCTGGGACAAGGAAAGCACTTTGAAGAGTTTGTAGCCATAGATTAGTATACTTTGGCTGAAGGCTTATACCTATAATCAGTCAATTCAGTTTGTAGCTTAAGGGAGTGCTCTTGGGTTCTTGCTGACAGGCAGTGCTCATATAGCAGCATCCATGAGTAATGATTTCTACTTCCTCCTGATGGCTAGGAGATTCTATCCCATCCTAGTGGAAAATGACCTAGACTCAGTTAGCTATGCCTTCATCACTTTCTGCCTGGATCACATAAATCCAACATAGGTGGGCATGAAGCCTTTGGCCCTTAGGAAACTACACCTAGTTATAGAACACTTCAGTGTGTTGTTCAGCAGCAAAAACTCATCAGATCTGTCCTCTGCTCTTTTCACAGGCTTTCCATGAGATACAGAATCAAGTTCAAGGTATGAGTCCTTAACTTGAAGGCACTCAATGGCCCGAGCCGAGGATTATCCAAAAGACCACCTGGGTTGAAGACTGAGGTTAACAACTCCAGTGTTCTCTATAACAATGGTAAGGGCTGGACCAAGACTGTGGAACAAACTCTCAAAGGAATTAAGGACCATCACAAATGTTATCACCTCCTGCTACAAGTTCAAGGTGCATTTCTTTGACTTTGCCTTCTTGAATTCTAATGGGGTCTACAGAACCCACATTGAACCCAGGAAAGGAATAGAGCAATATTGAGCTAGGGTGACCCCCCCGCCCAGGGCATAGTCCTGTTGGATGAATAATTTGATAGGACTCTGGTAGCCTAGGAAAAAGTGGGGAATGAGCTGAAGGTTGCACCAGGAACCCAGGCTGATGATGGGAGCTGTGATAGGAGAGATTACCACTATGTTCAGGCTGTTCTAGTAGCAGGGATCCAGATTCCCAACAACCCCTCTTTAGTGAGATGAAAGCCCCAAAAGAGACTACCTTTCATTGGACATTAACAGATCAAATCGAGTCTTCTAAGCCAGGAGAAACTGCACTGAAGTTAATGGTGTCACAAAGGTATGAAACTGGTGTCACTGAGATCAGAATAGGCCTAAAGCCTTTCAATCAAGTTTACCACAACAAGTCATCACTATCTGAAAAGGGAGAAAAGTAGAGAAGATGATCAAATTATATCATCAGTGTCTCCTTCTGCTGCACCTGAAGGCAATGATTAACCAAACATCAGGCAAATAGTGATTTTATATCCTGAAACTATTACTGCTCTCTGCCAATGGTATTAAATTCACAGATTTTGTTTTTCTTTAGTATCAAGTTCTGTTCATTTTTGTAAACCATATGTCAGCTCCAGAAGAATGCATTAATTGTCCTCTTACCTCTTAATATTAACTATAAGGCTGATCTTATATCTTCTTGATGATTCAGTCAAGAATGTTTTCCCTGTTGTGCTTTCTCCATCTGGGAATTTAGCACCTTTTTCATTTTTTTCTCTCTTTAGAAGTCAGTTCCTTGTGTGTATGCTATGGAGGTGAAGAGATAATCCAACTGTCAGTATCCTCATCAACTAATAATTGGCCAAACTTGACAAAAGTTGAATGAAATGGGGAATTGAGGTAGTGGGAGAGATCTAGCAGAACTGTAACTAAGCATTTTAGTGCCCATGACAAGCAATCATACTTGTGCTCCCTAGAGGTGAGGCGTGAGGTGGTCAGCGGGGTCACGTACCCACCCAGATTTCAGCCTCCCATTTAGCACAGATATTTTCAAACTGTGGGGCACATCCCCCTAGGATCCCAGCAGATCGGAAGCTGGTGGGAGCCGCCCGGTCTGCTAAGGCCCCAGGTTTTTCCTCCCCAAGCCAGGCCACCTCTGCACAGCCGTGAGTTCCCCAGGCAGGGTGGGTGGTACAGCTCTGAGCTGCGCCCCTGACATGCTCTTGCCTCTGCCCTCAAGGAGCTCGGTGCTGGCTGGCAACACCCCCTGGAGCTGGCCTCTGCCCATGGAGCCTGGCTGCAATGAGATGCTCCCTGAGGTGTTCCCTGGAATACTCATCCCCCTTGGGCACCTGCGTCTCAGCCTGGTCACACCCCAGTCCCTTCCCAGGGACCTGCCATTGCAGTTGAATCACTCTCCTCACACTCCCTGCCTGCAGAGGAGAACCAGATCATTTATGAATATGTTTAATAGCACTGGTACCAGTACAGATGGTTGGGGGACCGCCCGCCCACCCCCCACCATTTACCTCTCTCCATTCTGAAAATGGACCGTGTATTCCTACTCTTTGTTTCCTACTCCTTAGTTCACAATTCTTCAATGGATATTTGTCTGAAGAAATTCAAATACTGTGGATTGTATGTGAATTGGGTAGTTGTGGTTTGTTATTTCTGTCATGTAAATGGCCCTCTAAATCACAAGGTATTATTTTTGTTCCTTGATTGAATGAACTGTGGTTCGTAAACTGGAGTCCCTTATTCTCGTCACATCACAAGTGTTGGTTTTTTTTTATTATACACAAATTTCTCTCTGCTGCTAATTAAGAAATCTTGTGTAAATAAAAAAAGCTTTCCAAAGCAGCTGCAACAGCTCTTCCGATATACAAACTCTCACAAGTAATTACTTAGTCTGGTGTTCATACTGCTTTAGCTCTATACAGATTTTGTACTGTATAACTTGATTAATTTAGATTTACTGATATAGTTAAAGTGGTACAATCGCCATCCTGCAGGAATCATGCCAATATAAAGGGTGCCTTATAGCAATAGCACTCATTCTCCTTCCCATAGAGGGATAGCTTTATACCAATAAAACTACATCCACACTAGGTGGCTGTACCACTTAATATTGTGCTCCTTTAACTATACTGGTATACTGGTATAGTTAAAGGAACACATTATATTCATACCCTAAGACGATTCTTGTGAATGAGACCTCACTCACTTGAATGTTCATAAATAAAGCAAATAAAAGGATAATGGATAACAGCAAAGTGAATTCACAGGTTTTATTAATAATAAATCTTCAGAACTAAGGGCTTCTACACAGAGAAGTAATGTGCTCTACAATGTTGTCATTTCTAAATTGTACTAACATGTTATGCATTAATTGGTCCATGTAGAGCCTGCTGGTTGCCATTAACAGTGCTATGTTAAAGCACACTGGGAAACCTTTAGTGCACGTCAGCAGAATCCACATGGACCAATTAATGCACAACATATTGGTGCGCTTTAGAAATCACACCCCTATAGTGCACATTACCCTACTGCATAGACAGGTGTTAATTGTAGGTGTATTTCCCCAGCTCTACTACTGGTCACATGCTATAGTTCTAGCTAAGTGCCATTCGCTCTAGAACCTTATTTTCATTTGCTGAGATTATTGTCAAAAATACCTGTGTAGCTAAAGCTCCACATTGATTGTCTCAGATGAATGGTGAATTATTTTTTAGAAAGTGTGAGGGGGGGAAAGTGACTACTGATTTTGAGTTATATGAGCCTTCGGAGTCTAAGTGCTTAAGTCATTTTGAAAATGAGGTTTAGGCTCTCCTGATAGTTTTATCTAAAGTTCCTACATATATGTTTAGTAAAGGCAGTGAAAGCTTAGATTTTTTTCCAGAGGTAGCCAATTCAAACAAAAATATTGACTTCTTTAAACATTAAGAGTCCTTTAATTAGTGTTTGTCCAGTATTAAATATTATACCAATATTGATAACACAGAAGGGAGTTTGTCATAGATCCAGCAAAGGATAAAAAAAACTATCATAGGAACTGCTATTTCAATGTAGACCACAAGTCGTCTTGTCTGGCATGACATATGTTATTTTTACATGTTATTAATGGTCATAAAACTGCCACAGGAGGCTAAATTTTAAAGGACTGGATAGCAAATCCCAGTAATTGTATTTGAGGCAGTAATTATTAATGTTACTCAGCTGAATTATATAACAGGGAAAGACAGTTTAGATTTTTCTCCTGAATCTATAAACAGAGAAACATCAACCGCAGATGTATAATAAGTAGTTTAAGTAAAGGAAGGGTGAAGAAAGTTGAAGCAGCCATTCTGTATATAATTTTGTGGCCAGCTTTACACAAAGCAGAGTATATATTAAAAACACAATATGAAATGTTCCTTGTAGAACGTAACTAGAAAAGACTCCTGGTGGGATGCAATGGTTTAAACAGAATGAGTAATCTACATCATGAGTGGAATTTTCGAGATGATAACCATCAACAGGAGTAAGTGTCATTCACAAGTAATCAGACTTTTGGAACTCATTGGAAATCAGCAATCAATCTCTATGTAAGGCTAGATTCTGATACGCTTACTCAGGTTTAGTAGTTCCTTCCTCCATTACTCAACTCTGTAGCCTCTGGAAGTACAAAGTATCAGAAACTGGCAGTTGCATAATTTATCTGATCCTGAATTGCATCTGCAGAATCTGGCCCTTAGCAAATAAGGCTTTGTCTACACTGCCCTGCAGTTTGGACTAGGGGATGTGAATAGCAGTGTGCACCAGCGTGTTGCACTGCAACTTCCCCGTGTGGACACTGCAGATGTGAACTAAAAGGTTCCTAGTTTACATTAATGTAGGACTGTTTGAAAAGGACTATGTTAACATGAACTAGGAACCTTTTAGTTCATGCCTGCAGCGTCCATTGGGGGTGGGGGGAGTTACAGTGCAGCACTGTGGTGTGCAGTTGTGCACTGCTGTTCACTTCCCTCCAGTTCGAACTGTGTGGTAGTATATATAAGCCCTGAACTAAGCTCTCTCTACACTGGCATTTCAACTGTCAATGCAAACCATAAGTATAAACGCAATTCAAACATGTAAAATTCTGTTTGCACTAGCGCTGCTTACCTTGGTTTCAAACTGGAGTGAGCAGCGCCACTGTGTCTAAACTGGAGGTTTGCACTGCTGCAGCTACACCAGTGGCTGAAATCTCTGTTACAGACAAGACCATAGAATATGATACTGTAGAGATACAGAATTGGCTTGATGGTAATGCAGAGTAAGCGGCTGTCAAGTATTCAGCTTGAGCATAGCGCTTACCTGCTCTTGATACAACAATCTGGAGTAAGGAGAATGCAGCCTGCTCAGCTACTCTGCAGATCTTTTATTTATAGGAGTTCTTTCAAAGTGGCATTAAGCCAAGTTTTTCTTTACAAGAGTATCCTCTGGGCTAGGATACATGAAGGCGAGGCTTTATGCCAACTGCACAAATAGGACCTTATCCTAGTTCAGGCCGTGAGGCGCTATCATATAAATGTTAAGTAATCACATTCCTCAGGGCTCCACTATGTACAATGAGTTAACAGTTTGGAACTGATCAGATGCACAAACAGAAACGTTATCAAGTTGAGTGTTGGACCTTGCTTTGCTTGACCAAAAGAAGAGTATTATCTGGTCATACTGTCATAAGAATAATTTAAGAAATGAAGTTTAAACAGATGATGCAGGATCGTTAGGGCAAATTTTATCATCAGTCTATGACGTTTCTGCTTTTCATTACACATTAATGTATAAAGATGGAAAATAATTGTGCAGATGGAATTAATCATCAACTGACCTGAAAGAAAACAAGAGATTTAACTAACCTACAAATCTTTAGCCAAATGAAAGATAAAAAGTATTCTCTCTATTTTTATTACTGTATTTTACTAACATTTCTATAGTTGACTGACTATCTCATAGCTGGAAGATGCATGTTATCTTAGATACACGGGTATCTTGAAAAAACTGCTAATGCGCATACATTAAGAAGTACTCCTGCCCATATATATGAGCAGATAGCATGTATGTTCCTCCATATTTGAGGGCCATAATTTGACTGTAATTATATTTATCTAGTTTGCAGTTTTGTGCTGCTGTTTCATGGTGGACTCCTGCTGTTGTATAATGTTTCAACTGTGGAATTGCACAGTAATATCTGTTTGAAAAAAATAATATAGTAATTTCCTTCAAAAAAATTCTAGGAAAGTAACATAAGAAACAGATCGTAATATAATATTGAAGTGATGATTTTTAGAAGACATCCATGTTCATGATGTCCATGATTTTAGAAGACATCCATGTTAAGTACGTGCTTAGGCACGTACTTAAATCCCACTGAAGTAAATGGGATTTAAGCACGTGTTTAATTTCAAGCTTAAAATTAAACACATGCTTAAATCCCATTTACTTCAGTGGGATTTTAGCATGTGCCTTTTCCTGAACCACCCTAGGAAAAGCATAATTTACGGTTTACATAGTACTTTTCGCGCACCCTCATTGCACATATGGAGTACTTTGGATCACTTATTATACAGTCAAACGTATACCTTCATATACAATAGGTAGAACTGGTGAGTTAACACTGCTGTAAAAATTATAAAATATATTAAGAGTTTTATTATGTAATAGAGAATAATTTAGGGTTTTTTATAAATATAGACAGGGTATTTCATATTCAATGCATCTTAAAATGCTGGTATAAGCAAATGGGGAGATATGTCCTTGTGATAGGGTGCTCAGACAGCCAGGTGGCCTCGTTGTGAGCACATCGGACTTCCAGACCCTTACTTGTCTGACCAGGCAGCAGAGGTGCCTGATTCCTGACCTTAGACCAGGAATCTTGAGGAATCCCCTCACCCACATCTGGGTCTCAGCCCTTAAGGGGGCATGGTGGGGGACCAGATCCTCCCTCTCCACCAGGTCCCAGCCCAGGGCCCTGTGGGAAGCAATAGCAGTACAATCCCGCAGCAGCAAGGCCAAATCCACTGCCCTGGGCTATTTTCTACCTATGTCCCTTCAGCTTGCGGCATGGTCCCTATCATCAAAACAGTCTGCAGGGGCTCACCTAAAGCAGCACCCCCTTGTGGACCTTTTGCAGCATCTCCATGGGCAGAGGCAGATGTAAGGTTGGAGGGGCCTCCATCCACAATGACCTTCAAGTCAAAAGAGTTAAGTTCACTCACTGCTAGGTGATCCCCAGTCTCCCTCAGTTAGGGACGCAGTACTTCTCCCCCAGCAGCAATCTGTCTTGTAGTGGTGCTCCCCTCACATAGAGAGGCAGAGCTACCTACTGCCTCTTTACCAGCCAGCCCTGAACTGAGCTGGGTTCTCTCCTTTTCTTCCCCTTCCTGGTCTGGCATTGGCTGCAGGTGTAGCAGAGTGGGGCTAGCTAGTCCCGTAAATTCTCTTTAACCTCTTTCCTGCTGGTGTGAGATTTTTCTGCTCCATCGCAGTCCCCAATTCAGCAAAGCACTTAAGTACATGCTTAAGTCCATCCTTATGAAGCCAAAATTTGAACAGGTACTGAACTTTAAGTACCTGCTGAAGTCCTATTAAAAACAGTGCTATTGCAGTACATGGTTGGCACAAGTTTAAGCATTCTGCTGATTTGGGCTGTGTGGTAGAGAAATCTCAATATTGATGCAAAAATGGTTATTCATAATAATAATGTGTTTTTTTGTAATGTTATGTCATTACAAACTTCCCTGGGCCTTTACTGAATGTAAGAAAATACCTGCAATTAACTTTTTACATGATGCTTGGAGAAAAGTATTTCTCATGCTTACATTTTTGCTTATTTAATTATATGAAATGTCCAAACTAAAAAAATCTCTAGGAATTCTGTTGTTTATCAATATGACCGACTCTCCAGGTGGTAAGGAAATTTACACCATGTTTTTACTACCCCTAAAAGCATTTATACAAAACCTAAAATTCATTTTGCATAATTCTTGTTTTACTTTAAGTCCATGTTATTGGCTTTAATGCTATGGTTGAAAAATATAACCAATTATCATTATGATTTGTGTTTTGTATAAAATATTGAACAAGGAGTTTTAGTTGCAAGTCGTGAATGCTATGGCGGATCATAACTCTAAGGAGAGTTTGGATCAAAAGACAGACAAAAACAAAAGTAATGTAAAAAAAATCCCTCCCCTTGTATGAGGTATCAGTTTGATATATAGATAATCCTTATGTCAGGAAAACATAAACAGAGCTAATTGAGTAAAAGAAGGTAAAAGTGTTCCTTATTTGTGATACCTCAAAAAGGAATGTAACAATGTGTTATTAAGACCATAAATGAAGTCATAAAGTAGATTTCTTTGCATCCCTGCCTGTGGGGGAAAACAAACAACAAACCCACAACAAAAAACAATTCAAACACTACAAAATTCTTATGGAAACAAATGCTTTTATTAGCACTTTAAGATGCCTTATGCTGAAAACTGTAAGAAAAAAAAAGTACAGCTGGGAAATATTTTGTAGAAAACATGTTTAGCTCTTAAATGTTAAAATGGCAAGCCCTCTTGAAATGCATATATACGTATATTTTAGCTAACGACAAGGCTTGTAATATAATTTCATAATGTCATTGCTATATAGATGGTAAAATGCTTTACATAGCAATGTGGAATCTAATAACATTACTAAATTGATTACTGATACAAAATCCATTTAACTACAGAATATTTATATTAATGGGAAAAAATTAATTGTTTGACTATACTTAAGAAATTCCCTCACTCAATTCAGAAAGGCAAAAAAAAAAATCACCTCTGCAATAATTGTTTAAAAAAAGCAACAATGACTTCTTGAATGTTTATTTGGGTTTGCAAAAAGAACAGGAGTACTCGTGGCACCTTAGAGACTAACAAATTTATCAGAGCATAAGCTTTTGTGGGCTACAGCCCACTTCATCAGATGCATAGAATGGAACATATAGTAAGAAGATATATATATATAGATAGATAGATAGATTATAGATATAGATATATAGATATATATACATACAGAGAAGATGGAAGTTTCCATACAAACTGTAAGAGGCTTATTAATTAAGATGAGCTTTTGTAGTGATAATCAAGATGGCCCATTTAGACAATTGACAAGAAGGTGTGAGGATACTTAACATGGGGAAATAGATTCAATATGTGTAATGACCCAGCCACTCCCAGTCTCTATTCAAACCCAAGTTAATGGTATCTAGTTTGCATATTAATTTGGGTTTGAAGACTCTCTGAGAATTACTTAATTTCAAGGGGCTACTTTAAGAGCTAAAATCTTTTATGTGAAAAACAGGATTGTTTGGACTTTTTAAAAACAGAATTTCAATTCCTATTCATCCCTAATGAAACTGAAGAAATATTTTAGAAAATGTACTGAATTAAAAAAAAAAGTTAAAATGCTAACTTTAAAAGGGATGTGCTAAAAATCTTCCAGCATAAGATACAAACAAACAAAAGTCAAGGCAATCTGAGTAACCATGTGGATTTTAGAGCACTGAGAAGAGTTTATATTTAAATAGATAGCTTCTTTAAAACTTATCTAAAGCAGACCTGGTGGTCCATTCTAATTGCAAGTCTGATGCACATTCCTCAAACAGACTGCATATTCAGGAGCTGAAGATGTCACCAAAAACAACCCACAAAAAAGCATGGAGTCAATGAAAGGATATCATCAGCCAATTTTAAATCTAAACAAGCCCTAAAAGAGGCTTTCATGAAATTAGAGAGAGGGGTCTAAAACTCTCTCTGCCTCGAATAAGCAACACTCTCTCTGTGCTCATACCTTTTACAACAATCAGCACAGCTTATCTCTGCAAGCAAGACAGCAGCTACAAAATGTCAAAGGAGAAGAACAAAAGAACCCTCAGAAAGAAACAACCTTCCAAATTTCAGAGTAGCAGCCGTATTAGTCCGTATCAGCAAAAAAAACGAGGAGTACTTCTGGCACCTTAGAGTCTAACAAATTTATTTGGGCATAAGCTTTCATGGGCTAAAACCTACTTCATCGGATACATGCAGTGGAAAATACAGTAGGAAGATATATAAACACAGAGAACATGAAAAAAATGGGTGTTGCCATACCAACTGTAATGACACTAATCAATTAAGGTGAGCTATTATCAGAAGGCGAAAAAAACTTTTGTAGTGATAATCAGGATGGCCCATTTCAAACAGTTGACAAGAAGGTGTGAGGAACAGTAGGGGAAAATTAGCATGGGGAAATAGTTTTTAATTTGTGTAATGACCCATCCACTCCCAGTCTTTATTCAAGCCTAATTTAATGGTGTCCAGTTTGCAAATTAATTCCAATTCTGCAGTTTCTTGTTGGAGTCTGTTTTTGAAGTTTTTTTGTTGGAGAATTGCAACTTTTAGGTCTGAAATTGAGTGACCAGGGAGGTTGAAGTGTTCTTCGACTGGTTTTTAAAGTTATAATTCTTGATGTCTGATTTGTGTCCATTTATGCTTTTGTGTAGAGATTGTCCAGTTTGGCCAATGTACATGGCAGAGGGGCATTGCTGGCACATGATGGCATATATCGCATTGATGTGCAGGTGAACAAGCTGCTGATAGTGTGGCTGATATGATTAGGTCCCATGATGGTGTCCCTTGAATAGATATGTGGACAGAGTTGGCAACGGGCTTTGTTGCAAGGATAGGTTCCTGGGTTAGTGTTTTTGTTGTGTGGTGTGTGATTGCTAGTGAGCATTTGCTTCAGGTTGGGGGCTGTCTGTAAGCGAGGACTGGCCTGTCTCCGAAGATCTGTGAGACTGAGGGATTGTCCTTCAGGATAGGTTGTAGATCCTTGATGATGCGCTGGAGAGGTTTTA
Source organism: Eretmochelys imbricata (assembly GCF_965152235.1). Classification (NCBI taxonomy): domain Eukaryota; kingdom Metazoa; phylum Chordata; order Testudines; family Cheloniidae; genus Eretmochelys; species Eretmochelys imbricata. Next base: position 54,572,140 of record NC_135572.1, on the reverse strand, counting down.
GTTGGAGGCTGAAGGTGACGGCTAGTGGCGTTCTGTTACTTTCTTTGTTGGGCCTGTCCTGGAGTAGGTGACTTCTGGGTATTCTTCTGGCTCTGTCAATCTGTTTTTTTACTTCAGCAGGTGGTTATTATAGTTTTAAGAACGCTTGATAGAGATCTTGTAGGTGTTTGTCTCTGTCTGAGGGATTGGAGCAAATGCAGTTGTATCTTAGAGCTTGGCTGTAGACAATGGATCTTGTGATGTAGTCTGGATGAAAGCTGGAGGCATGTAGGTAAGTATAGTGGTCAGCAGGTTTCCGGTATAGGGTGGTGTTTATTTGACCATCACTTATTAGCACTGTAGTGTCCAGGAAGTGGATCTCTTGTGTGGACTGGTCCAGGCTGAGGTTGATGGTGGGATGGAAATTGTTGAAATCATGGTGGAATTCCTCAAGGGCTTCTTTTCCATGGGTCCAGATGATGAAGATGTCATCAATGTAGCGTAAGTAGAGTAAGGACTACTACAAGAGCTGAGGAAGCGTTGTTCTAAGTCAGCCATTAAAATGTTTGCATACTGTGGGGCCATGCGGGTACCCATAGCAGTGCCACTGACTTGAAGGTATACATTGTCCCCAAATGTGAAATAGTTGTGGGTGAGGACAAAGTTCAGCCACCAGGTTTGCAGTGACATTATCAGGGATACCATTCCTGATGGCTTGTAGTCCATCTTTGTGTGGAATGTTGGTGTAGAGGGCTTCTACATCCATTGTGGCCAGGATGGTGTTTTCTGGAAGATCACCAATGGATTGTAGTTTCCTCAGGAAGTCAGTGGTGTCTCGAAGATAGCTAGAAGTGCTGGCAGCATAGGGCCTGAGGAGAGAGTCTACATAGCCAGACAATCCTGCTGTCAGGGTGCCAATGCCTGAGATGATGGGGCGTCCAGGATTTCCAGGTTTATGGATCTTGGGTAGCAGATAGAATACCCCTGGTCGGGATTCCAGTGGTGTATCTGTGCAGATTTGTTCCTGTGCTTTTTCAGGGAGTTTCTTGAGCAAATGGTGTAGTTTCTTTTGGTAACCCTCAGTGGGATCAGAGAGTAATGGCCTGTAGAAAGTGGTGTTGGAGAGCTGCCTAGCAGCCTCTCATTCATATTCCGACCTATTCATGATGACGACAACACCTCCTTTGTCAGCCTTTTTGATTATGATGTCAGAGTTGTTCCTGAGGCTGTGGATGGCATTATGTTCTGCATGGCTGAGGTTATGGAGCAAGTGATGCTGCTTTTCCACAGTTTCAGCCCGTGCACGTCAGAGGAAGCACTCTATGTAGAAGTCCCGTCTGTTCTTTCATCCTTTGGGAGGAGTCCACACAGAATCCTTCTTTTTGTAGTGTTGGTAGGAAGATTTCCGTGGATTAGTGTGCTGTTCAGAGGTGTATTGGAAATATTCCTTGAGTCGGAGACGTTGAAAGTAGGATTCCAGGTCACTGCAGAACTGTATCATGTTCGTGGGGGTGCAGGGGCAGAAGGAGAGGCCCCAAGATAGGACAGGCTCTTCTGCCAGGCTTAGAGTATAGCTGGATAGATTAACAATATTGTTGGGTGAGTTACGGGAACCACTGTTCTCACCCCTTGTGGCATGTAGTAGTTTACGTAGTTTAGTGTCCTTTTTCCTTTGTAGAGAAGCAAAATGTATGTTGTAAATGGCTTGTCTAGTTTTTGTAAAGTCCAGCCATAAGGAAGTTTGTGTGCTTTTTATGAGAGTATCCAGTTTTGAGAGCTCATTCCTAATCTTTCCCTGTTTGCTGTAGAGGATGTTGATCAGGTGATTCCGCAGTTTCTTAGAGAGCGTGTGGCACAAGCTGTCAGCACAGTCTGTGTGGTATGTAGATTGTAATGGATTTTTTACCTTCAGTCCTTTTGGTACGATGTCCATCTGTTTGCATTTGGAAAGGAAGATGATGTCTGTCTGTGTCTGTACGAGTTTTTTCTGAAGTTGATGGATTTCCACTCCATACGGCTAAACTCAGTGCCTTGCATGGTGACAGGTTTCCGAGTGGTAGTGTTAGTCTGTATCAGCAAAAAAAAAAAAAAAAAAAAAAATGAGGAGGACTTGTGGCACCTTAGAGATTAACAAATTTATTGGGGCACTGTGGTGTGCAGTTGTGCACTGCTATTCACTTCCCTATAGTTCAAATTGTGTGGTAGTAGATACATGATGTCAGAGTTGCTCCTGTATAACTTCCTACTGTATTTTCTACTGCATGCATCCGATGAGGTGGGTTTTAGCCCATGAAAGCTTATGCCCAAATAAATTTGTTAGTCTCTTAGAAACCTTCCAAATGACATCCTCAAGACTTCAGCATGAATGAGTAAAATGAAGTTAGTTAAAGCACTAGCAAGGAGTTAGGTTTAAAAATTCTTGTAATGATTTTATTGGGGGAAGAGAAATGCTATTGTAACTTAAAACATTAGCAGTTTCTCCTGTTAAATCTGTTAGACCATGTGTTCCTGGTGAGGAGATAGGGAATCAACCTTGGTGAACAGAGACACAGTGGGATTTGATTTGGATTTAAGATTCTTAATATTTGTTATTTGGCCTGTCTTAAGACAACTCTGTAAATGACTTCTAAGTAACTGATTTAAGTACTTTTTTGATTGGATTGGATTTAGTTAAGATTACTTACTTCGCTCATTTATCAACTGTTTTGGTGATCTATAATAAACCTGACAGCACTCCGCTGCTTTTAAACAAAACTCTTTTTGCCCATCTATAAACTGTTCTAGTGTCTATGATACACAAGATTGCACTCTCTAGCAAGTTTGGAAAATAATACGCTTTGATCTTAACTTACCAAAAGAAGAGTTCCCACCAAAAGCAGGCTCATTCTCAAAAGCACAATCTCTGTTAAAAGCTCTCCACTAAGAGAGAGACAAAAAAAGATTATAACAGAAACAATCCTTGTTTCTTATCTGTGTTCCATTTTATGCTGCTTTGTTTAACATTTTCTTTCCCTTTCTTTAATAATAAAATAGCCATGGTTACTAAATGTAATGGTTTTACTTGTTTTTAATCACGTTTGTAATTCGTGTTTCTCTAGACTGTATATTTTTAGCAATTTGGAGCTAGATTCTCAAAGAAACATAGGCATCGTGACATGGAGCGTCATCACTTCTCACTTTTAGGTACCTATAAAATAACCAGGATTCACAAAGCCTGAGTTAGGTGCCTACACTTGCTATACAATGAATTGGGTAAAACAGGCACCTCAGAATGGGATTCACAAAAACCAGCATGATAGGCAGCTCCTTCCCTAAACTAGCCAATGGGAGAGGCCAAGCCGAGGGGTGTGTGCTAAGCCCTGCCTCATTTCGGAAACAGGCACCTCCCTTGGTTTAGGATTCTCAGCTGGAAATCCTCTCTTGCAGGTAGGTGCCTATGCTATTTTAGCAAGACGCTGGGAGGAGTGTATAAGGGAAGTGTAGCTCCTGCATAATGTTGAGCCAATGGTTAGAGTACTCACCCAGATTGGAGGAGACCCCAGTTCAAGTCTGTCGGAAGAATGGATGTGAACTGGGCTCTGCTATCTCTCAGGTCTGTGCTCTAACCACTGATATGGGAGAGGACCCTCAATCTGTGCTGTCCAGTCAAAGCTGTTCCGCTGCAGTATCAGAGTTTTCACCAGAGGAAGGCTGTGTTTAGCTGACCTCTGTAATTTAATTTTACCAGGCCTTTATAAACTAGAAGGAAAACCACTGTACATTTATCTGTGTTGGTGTGCAGAATCACTGTGCCTGTAGTTAGGGAAACAGGCCCAGCATGCAGGCAGATTTGTTGTCTTTATTGTTGTTGCCTTAGGCAAAATATTCCACTGATAGCAATTCCAGCTTGAAGTCTAAGTTATTATTATTCACTTTATTTTGCAGGCCACTGTACCCTGGCTGTCCTTCCACACACAAACACAGCAGCAGAGGACTATAACATAGTTTATTCCTCAGTCATTCTGCAGTGGGTGATTATATCTATACGTATATTCTAAGCTGAATCCAAGAGGCATCCCCAAAAGATAGAATTTAAGCAGGAAAAAAATGCCAGGAGATAATGGTACAACACTAAGGCATTCAGATCAATCATCTTTATTGCTGCATTTCCCAATGGGTAGTCACTGGTGCACAGAGAAGATAATGTGATTGTCATTAAGCAGTAAATAGTAATCAGGGACAAATAGCAGGCCTGATCCTGCAGCCCTTACTCCTATGAGGAGACGCCCAGAAGATAATTCAAGTAATTAAAGGCTGCAAGAATTATGTCCAATAGCCATGCCATGGAATGAAATGGACAAGGATAAGTACAATCGCTTTCTTGCTACTCTGAAACCTTTCTTGCTATGTGTGCCAAAAGTACACAGCATTCCTCCATCTAGTTTTTCTCATTCCCCTCCTTTATTTCAGCTTCAGGGATCACTCCATGATTTGCAGTTAAGAGAAAAAATGTGCAAGCAAAATGTACAATATACACAGTATAGAAATACACAGAACACACATCTTGCCTCGTGAGACATCCAGTTTACTTGGAAGCAGACCCACTTGCCAGAGCAGGAGCAGCTTGATCACTTCCATCAGACTCCGGAGTCTGCCTCTGGTACCTCAGGGAGAGTCTCTCCTTCAGGGGGAGGGTAGAATATTAAACTCAGTTTCAGTCACTGAATGAATGAAAGAAAGAGAAAGAAAGAAAGAAAATATGCATTTCATATTGAACAGGGTAAACGGTTGTAAGACCACTTTCTGCAGATCTGAAATGAAATACAGCAGTAGTTAATTTCACATATGTAGCATTTTAAAATAATAAATCATGTTTTATTGCACTGGTCTGAAGATCTCTTCAGACAAAGACCCTGATATCAGTGATTTATGAACACTAATTGCTCAGAAATAGCCTGAATATGTGGATCTTCAGGACATCTCTTTGGTAGGACTTCTGAGGAGGGAGGGGGAACAGGGCTGGAGAGAGAGGAATCAGCTTATGTTTTTTGCTGTTGCATTGATTGTTTGTATAGTTATCTGTATTGAGGGCAGCGTTGCCAGTTTTGGTTTGAGGTATTCCTGGAGGTTTCATCACATGACATAATCTCTAATTAAAGATTAATCTGTAATTCCTGGAGACTCGGCAACCCTAATTGAGGGTTGATATAAAGTGACGTTCTTATATGGATATGAATCTAAATACTGCCAGGGCACTGAGAGCTGGTGTACAGATTTCTGTTTGCATTGTTAAACCCAAAAATCAATCATTAAAATAATTCCCACAATATCATACATGTAAGATGCTATCATTGTCCATTTTATAAATTGGCAAAGTGATGGGACAAGGGAAGTTAAGTGACTTGCCCAGGGTCTCAGAGGAAGCCAGTGTCAAAGCTGGGAACAGAAGCCAGAAATCCTTACTCTCAATTTACTAAAAGCACTGAACCACGCTCATTTTTTCCTTCTCACACAATTCTCTGAACATACCTGCCAAAAGCTCCATTTACAGCACAGGACACGGCAAGTGCCTCCTCCATCTCTATGCAGATGATCTCAAAAGCATGCACATTTAATTAAGAGATACTGCATTTTAATATGAAGAAATCATTTCAGATTAACATATCAGCCCTCTGGGAGCTGTGAGGCAGGAGTCCACCTTTCTCTACCATAAATCCTGCTTGCCTTTATTTTGCTTTTCATTGTAGGCCAAAACCGGTACACCTGTTCCCCTCTGGAAAGGAAGGGCCATGACTTTAGCACGTTGCATAAAGACTTTGTTCTCCAATGTGCAAAAAATTTTGATGGGCCACACAACTTCATGACTCTGCAAATCTCCCAGCGGCTTTCCTTGCAAAGGGAAAGAACGACATCTGTGCAATGGGAATCAAACAGTTCCACAGTCTGGCGTACCGCTGCAGAGTTCCTCCATGCACAACCCAATCATTTGGACAGTCGAGTGGTTTTGGGACTTGGCCCTTAGTTTTCATCAAGTGTTTTCAGTCATTGATCTCAGGTAAGTGTTGTACATCTCCAGGATATCACTTCAGTAGCAACGACTATTGTTGTAGCACCCAATGCCTATTGCTCATTGCTTGCTCAAGGAAGGAGGGTTGAGCAGAGCGGCCCACTTATTTTAACTAATCAATCATCTTCATCATACTAATGGGCAATGATTTAAAGATGGCACGTTGCTGCTACTGCTACTCTTACAGTCTGATTTTCATTGCAGCTGTTGTGGCTACTAGTTTGCCGGAGCTTCTCTCTGCCAGGCTGAGGGGGCGTCTGAATGGCTAGTCCCACTTTCCAAATTTTCTGATCAATTGTTTTGTAGCGACTCAAAGAATTAGGAAGTTCTGGAAAACTGGAAGTTTACTTTACATTTCCCATTATATCCCTGCCTGGGAGGGAGTAGATTATTGATTTTTTTTTTAATTGCACTTACATTGAATTTTATTTTGGTTTGTAATTTTTTCTTAGCATTGCAGAATCTTGGGCCATATTTTCAAAGGTATTTAGGCCTCAAATGATGCAGATAAGTGCCTAATGGGATTTAGATGTCTAATGGGATCAGTGGGAGTTGGGTACTTTTGAAAATCCCACTAGGGGCCTATCTGCATCTTTAGGCATCCAAATATGTTTGAAAATCTGGTCCTTTTTAGTTTAGCCATCCCTTGCCGCCTGTGCCCAATAGTGCTCATCATTTATTATTTGGGCTCAGATCCTGCATCGAGAACCATATGGGTAGCCCACCATTGATTGTAAGGGGCTCAATGTAGGTGCAAGGCACCCACTTGTACAGTTCTCAGTGCATAGATTGCATCTATATGTATGTGTCTATAAAACTGTTTGGGGGAATGGGACTTTGTCTAGCTGTGTTTTTGTAAAGCACCACGTACAAGTTCCCTCACATCCTGTGGGAGGTAGCTGGAGATGGAACGATGCTGCTATGCCTAGCTGGATCAGGCTAATGTTGTTATCCTAACCCAGGCAATCACACCAGCCTGTTACTATGATAAAGAAAGGTCCAGGTCCCAATTCTGTTTTCACCTCAGTGCAATTATTCCTGATGTGCATGGTATTGATGAGAGCAAAATTAGGCCCCAAGAGTGAAATCCTGGTCTCAGTGAAGTGAATGGCAAAATTCCCCTTGACTTCAATGGGGCCAGGATTCCACCCCATGTGTTTAATTCTAGCATTTATTAAGCCAAGGTCCCAATCCTGCTCCCAGTGAATGCTTTAGCTTTGACTTCAGTGGGAGAGGGATCAGGGCCAATGCTGGCTGTACTCTCTTTACTTTTACTTACTGCTGACGCAGGAAGATCAGAAGCTGGAACTCCCCACCACATGCACTTCTTTGGACGATGAAAAGGGCAAAGATGAGAGGAGTGGGAAGAAAGGAATGATTTTGAACCGTATTGTGGTGATCACTCTCCCTCCACAGGCCCAGAGCCTTCTCACAGAGGATGGCATTGGCACACACTGCAGTTCTGAATGACTGGCAGGCAGATGTTTCATCTTGTATTTACTTGTTAGTGAACCAAAAAAGAGAGTTACCTACGTCTACCGGCACCAAGATAATAATTATAATTAAGAATCCTTTTCCATACCTCACTCAGTGCTTGAATGAGAGCCACAACTCCCACGCCCTCTGAATGCTAAATAATTATCCAACTCCCACAGCATTCTCAGCAAACTGAGCAGCACATGGCAAATTAGATTAGGTGGCATCTGCACCAGCAAGGTTTTATGTTGTTGATTGTTTAACAGCTGTGGGTCTCGGGATTTCAAGGGGAAGGAACCTGCACAGTCCGCATTAGAGAGACTTGCAGGAATTGTTGTCAGGAAGCTTCTCTTTCTGATGGTTTCGTCACCCCCCCCCCCCAGCCCCTCCAATTGTCTGATATTTGTGAGCTCAAGCTTAGTTATACACTTAAAGCTCATGGAGCCTCGCTCAGCTACACAGCATCAAAAGGTGGAAAAAATGAAAATTAGAAGATGGTAGAGGTGGCTTTAAAAAGAGCGTGTTACAGACCGATAGCAAGAAGAGACATACCTTCTTGCTTCGAGAAACCTTTTAAAATATTTATCTTTAGTTCAACTCAAAATATGCTGCTACTCTTTATCTATTTTTTAAAAAATACTCATTTTCTCTAAAAAAAGAAAAGGAGGACTTGTAGCACCTTAGAGACTAACCAATTTATTTGAGCATAAGCTTTTGTGAGCTACAGCTCACTTCATCGGATGCATTCACTGGAAAATCTGATGAAGTGGGCTGTAGCTCACGAAAGCTTATGCTCAAATAAATTGGTTAGTCTCTAAGGTGCCACAAGTCCTCCTTGTCTTTTTGCGGATACAGACTAACACGGCTGCTACTCTGAAACCTCACTTTCTCTAGTAAAGGTTCTAAACAGTACAGCTCACAGTAGAACTACTGTGGTTCTGGGCCATGATTATATAGAATATCGGTGGATTATTGTTATTTTTTACCTCATGGTATAGATTAGTTGCTCCCATTGCATAGGCACACGCCTTGTCCTAGACCTGGTGTTCACAATAGGCAACTGTTTAGTCACATATGCTAATATATGAACCAGAGTTCGAGATCAGTTTTACTAAAGGTGTGTGAGATCCACAAACAAAACAATGTCAGTTTTTATTTCAAAATAACCAGTCACTGGCACTTTTCATGCCACTACTACGTGAGCAAGTGGGGAAGCTACAATCTGGAAAGACTGTTCATCTTTCCTCTGTAAGGTGGTTACCTTACCCTAGAATGGAAATGTTGTTTTCTTTTCCAGGAACCATTTTGTATGCATTATTCCTGTTTTTTCTGTATTCATTATTCCTGTTTTCTACCTTTTTTTCTTTAAAAAAACCCCTCTTTTTTTAAAGCCCTGTTGCTAAAATGCATATGAATGTTTAGAAAAACAACCTATTTAGACAGTAAACTTCATAACTTTGTTTCAGCACTTTCTGCTGTGAACAATGAACAGAATGAACTAGGATGCTAACAGAAAAGTTTATAACTGTTTGACATTAAAAGCAGTCAACTCCTTTTGAAAAACAAGTGCATGAGATTTCATCTGACACTTGTTTGGAATAGGAGATGTCAGGAAATTTATCCACCTAACACAAGACATACCTGGAAAACATAAACTATATTTTTTTGCCATTTCAAGCTATCCTGACTGAGAAGTTCATGACAGCTTATTATTGTTTAAAATTATTATTGTCACAATGGCATGTTTTATTGGGTGGCATTTACTTACCAGTAGTTATCTAAGACCTGTGCTCTAGCTCACTTTTCTGGCGATATAGTGTTGTCTAGTAGCTTCTGACACTGACATTTAGAAAAGTATATGATATAACTGCACCTTTGTAATCATCCCTTAAAAGAATATGTAAGAACATGTGGATATATGTTTTATGGTATACATTTTTAATGTGATATATTAAGTACATTATATGATGATCAAAAACGTTTTCAAATTCTTAGGCCTGATCCTCTCTTTTCAGGGTAAAATTTGTAGGAGGCAGCTCTGGTGGAAGAACACTCCATGGAGATCCTCTCACACCGCTCCCCTAGCTTTCTGCTTGGCGGGGATGAGTTTAGCTACAAGATCTGCATGTCCAAACCTGGCATGTTCCCAGGGATTCATTCATAACACCCACGGAGTTTACCAGCTCCTGGAACTCTGGACTGAGCCTCTATGGGCAACAACAATAATGGCTCTTAGAGCCCTCGGACTGCAATATGTGTGAAATGAGGGGGGAGGGTCAGAATGAAGTAGAAACTCCTGCTGAGGCTAATTAGGAGGCATTTGCATGGGGTGATATGGACAAGCTGTTTGTTGGGTCAATGATGAGCCTGGGCTGTCCAGCCCCTCAGTAGGAAGGGATAGCCCAACTCAGGAACAGAAAGACTAGTTTTAGTCTAAGTTTTGAGCTTTGAAGTTGGAGCTGAGAAAGAAGTAGAACAGCTCAGGGAGTCTCTGATTAAATCCCCCTCCTTCGTAACAGAGGGAGTCTTGGAACTGCTGTGGGATCTAGTGCATGGGCCAAGCAGTTCCAGCCCTGCAGAGACCAGTGTTCAGAGTGGCAGAGATCTGACCAGGTGTCTGCTACCATGAGCCAGCCAAGACCTTCACTAGACTACAGACCAGGGAGCCAGGAGAGGACCCTGCCCCTCCCAGAGTGAAGACACAATAAAAAGACCCTTTTATGTTGTTTAAGCTGCCAATGTTCACATTGCTGCAGCACTCATTTCAGGATTTATCCCCAACATACCGGAGCTGGATTTTGGGAAGAGTTGTGAGTTGGGAAGATGGGAGATTTACTGATGTTTAGTACTTATTAGTTGCCCTTAACCCTTTCCTTTCCCAGATCTGACTTTTCTGTGCCAGTGAAGCCCCCCTTTGTTATATTGTTGGGTTTCGGTGTGTCATTTCTTCGCTGGGATTTGTGTTGATGTATTTTATTGTTTCTTGTGTACTGGGTTTTATACTCCTTGCTGGAATTGGTAGCTTTATTCATTTCCCCAAAGGACACTTCCCCTTGTGTCTTGGGCACAGTGAGAAGCCACCTTGGGTGGCAGCACCGGGTATGACCAAAACCAAAAAAACCCTCAGGGCCAGTCCCCGTGGGGAGAGGGGAGAAGCTACTCCAAGTAGCAGGGACTGGGGAGGAAGCTTGAGCCCCATTTCAGAGGAGGGCATATATATGTATCTGTTTTACTGAAATTTTTGCTGGGTAAGTTTCTCAGGTCCAGAATGGAATTTCTGGTCCAAACCAGAAAGAGACTCACCCCATAATTCCCAGTAGGCTAGGCCTCTCACCAGGGATGTGGAAGACCCAGTTCAAGTCCCTAATTTGAATGAAGAAGAGCAGGGACTTGAATGTTGGTCTCTCACTTCCCAAATGAGTCCTTTGGCCACTGGGCTATTAGCTACTCTAGCATAGGTCTCTTGCTTTCTCTCAAATTTCAGATGATCCCAGTTTCTTTCCAATGCAGAACAAAAGCTCAGCTTTTTTTCCCTGAAACAGAATTTTTGTTTTCTGGACATCGCTACTGACAGACTCCCCAGGATCCTGCCACGTATCCCTGTTCACCGATCGTCTTCTGAACACACTTGCCTATGTCTATCATGCTTCAGCAGCAGCTTCCATGGTAGACTGTTCCCAGGGAAAGCTTTCTGCTGCCACTGCTGCGGCCATCCTTTCCTGGGGCAGATTGCACAATCCTCTACTGTAGCCTTCCTTTCAACAGGCGTTCGGTCTCCTCCTTGCAGTGACTCCTAGATGTACGGGCAACAGTGCAAGTTCTCCATTCACAAAAGAAAATTTTATTTCACCAGCAGGCTGTGAGCCTCGTTTTGATTTGTCTTCGGTTCTCATTTGAGAGGGTTACTGTGAAATGATTGCCTATCACCTTTTTTTTTAGTTCAAGTCTGTGCAAATAACTCTTGCTACTTTTATAGCTTTGCATCTTTCCTTAGGGGACGAGATTAAGAGGACACCAACTGAGCAGTATTTAAGTGACTACTGCTCTCCCCCATGCCCCCCAAAAGCAAACAGCATTGCTATTCTGTCAGGGTGCAGAGCTAATAATTTCTTGTTTGCTCCAAAGAATCATAATAAACATGAAAGTTACTATTCCTTTATTGGGAAATCCAATTTTGGAAATAACACACACGACATAGAGTAAGTAATTAGATAAACTAATGACCTAAACAAAAACCAATAACACCCTAACCCATGTAAAAAACAAAGCACCAAGGGTGAAATTCTCTACTGCTATAAAACACCGTAAATCCATTGACTTGGATGGAGTCCCTGCTTTCTGTGGAGTAAGTAATAAGAACGTTCAAAGTTTGTTAGTGCAGAGAAATTGGAAGTTCACAGCAGTTCGGGAGCCAGTAGTGCTGTTAGACCTTTTAGCTTCACCAGATTATCAAAGGTAGGTGCAGAGGAAGCAGAAATAGGAAAGGAGAAGAGGATTTAGCACTGGGAATTGGGAAAATTAGACTATGATGGGAGTGGTGAAATCAGGCTTGCATCCAGAGTGCACAGGCAGGATCAAGAAGTTTAGAGGTTGGTGTGATGCTTATCTGAGCTGAACAGATAAAATCTGATGTTTGGGACATCTCACATGGTGGAGTAGGTGATAAACTAAACAGAACCTGTTTTGTACACTGTTTATAAGTTTTAGGAACAGATCTGCAGCTGGTGTAAATCACCATAGAACAATTAATGTCATGGGGCCTACACTGATTTGCACTGTCTGAAAATCTGGCCCTTTAACAAATTCAGCTAAGTCTTTTTCTCATATAGACGTGCCAGATTTTCAGACAGTGTAAATCAATGTAGGTCCCTTGACGTTAATGTGTCTATGCTGATTTACGCTAGCTGAGGATCTGGCAGTAAAACTTGTAGAAGCACTGTCCTTTTGAACAGGCTGATACTAAGAAAGGATTAACTGTTGGAGGGTGCTTCCCTTTCTCAAACTGCACACAATATTCAGGCAGAGAATTTCTGAATATTACCACAACACGGCAAAATGCTTTGGTACAAAATGCCTGTATGTTTCGTTACAAAAATATGCATTTCCACCAAAACCTGTGTGGTTCCTAGTGAACACTAGCCTAAACATTGTGTTCATACCGTGTGACATTCACCACTAAGTCCCATAATATTTAGGCTGAGAATTACCTACGTTAGGAGTTAGTGGGGTGTTGTATGGGCCTCTGAGACTGGGGTGAATTTCACCCATTTTAGGCCTGGCCTAGACTAAGAAATGAGGTGTGTTCAGAAAATGTGACCTAACCCATGCTAACTTGACACGTTTTTAAACACCAGCTACTTTTGACAAAGGTGGTGCCAGCTGGGCACTGTTACCCCTTCATTTTCTTAGGCTATGGCCACACTGTACACCTTACAGGGGCACAGGTGTGCTGCTGAAGCCTTGCCACCATAAGGCACCAAGTGTAGCCGCTCTTTGTCAGCAGGAGAGAGCTTTCCTGCTAACAAAATACACCCCCCACCCAATGAGGGGATGTAGCTTTGTTGGTGGGAGAGCGTCTCCCGCTGACAAAGCACCATCCACGTCGGCACTTTTCGTCGGTAAACCTTTTGTTGGTCAGGGATGCGTTTTTTCACACCCCTGAGTGACAAACGTTTTACCGATGAAAGAAGTGTAGACAAAGCCTTAGCCAAAGCCAAAAGTTTTGCCGCAACACGTGCCAGTGCTCGTTGGGGGTAGAAGGTTTTTGCCTGCAGGAGAGCTGACAAACAGCAGCTACACTGCACGACTTTGACTGGCATAGCTGTGGCGACACAGCCATGTTGCTAAAAGCTGTGTAGCGTAGATATAGCCTTAGTCTAGGCAGAGCCTCACAGTAAGACGGGGCCTTAGAATACAAGGATAAAAATACTAAACGTTTTCCTGCAAACACTTTCCCACATGAGTTCTCCTCCTGACTGGAGGAGGGCTTGAAGTGAATGGGAGAACTCCCACGAGTCAGGGCTATTGCTCAGGTGAGAAAAACAGGGAGGGGAAATAAAATAACTAATCAACCAAAATAACTGACAGTCCAGGCTCCTAGAGAGGGCCATGGTGCAGAAGTGGATAAAAAAGAAAATGAGCCCTTTCAGATTTTAAGAGGGATGGCTGGCTGGTGGAGCAAGTAGAAAGAAATAGAGCAGCTAAATACGATGAATCAAGCATGTGCTCTCTCTGTCACAGACATGCACCTGCCCAGGCCTTTTTGTGTCTCAGTTTTAGATCTTACCACATTTGCAATCATTGTGGTCCCCAAGCAAAATCTTCCCAACCAAAACAAAGCTCAGCTAAATACTCTTTTCCAAAATGATCGCAGATTGCTCACTTAGAGCAGAATGAATGCAGTTGCAGGAAATGAGCACTGTAGGCTCCCACGAGGAGTGCTGTTGCACATTATATGGTATGCAGCTGGAGATAAAAATCTTTTTTAAGTTAAAAACAAAATATTGATTTTGAGCTTGCTTCAAAATTATTCCCGGAAAGAAGTGTGTTCCTGTAATTGCCTGATTTCAGTCGTTAGACACTGAAATGTTGACATCTCTTTGTCAAATCTGACAGGGCTTTGCACGAAGGCAGAAATCCTAATTAAAAGATGGTCAGTCAGTCTACACTGCAAAAAACAGACACACAAACCTGGTGGCAGAGAGTCTCGGAGCCCAGGTCAACTGTCTCGGGCTCATGTTATGAGGCTAACAGCAGTTGTGTAGATGTTTCCACTTGAGCTGGAGCCTGAACTCTGAAATCCAGTGAGGTCAGGGAGGAAACATCTACACTGCTAATTTTAGCCCCGCAGTGTGAGCCCAGGTCAGTTGACCCAGTCTCTGAGACTCACTGCCATGGGGCTTGTCATAAATATAAAGGGAAGGGTAACCACCTTTCTGTATACAGAACTATAAAATCCCTCCTGGCCAGAGGCAAAATCCTTTCACCTGTAAAGGGTTAAGAAGCTAGGATAACTTTGCTGGCACCTGACCAAAATGACTAATGAGGAGACAAGTTACTTTCAAAGCTGGAGGGGCGGGGTGGGGGGAAACAAAGGGTCTCTCTGTCTGTGTGATGCTTTTGCTGGGAACAGAAAAGGAATGGAGTCTTAGAACTTAGTAAGTAATCAAGCTAGATATGCGTTAGATTTCTGTTTTGTTTAAATGGCTGGTAAAATAGCTGTGCTGAATGGAATGTATATTCCTGTTTTTGTGTCTTTTTGTAACTTAAGGTTTTGCCTAGAGAGATTCCCTATGTTTTAAATCTGATTACCCTGTAAGGTATTTACCATCCTGATTTTACAGAGGTGATTCTTTTACTTTTTCTTTAATTAAAATTCTTCTTTTAAGAACCTGATTGTTTTTTCATTGTTCTTAAAATCCAAGGATTTGGGTCTGTGTTCACCTATGCAAATTGGTGAGGATTTTTATCAAGCCTTCCCCAGGAAAGAGGGTGTAGGGCTTGGGGGAATACTTTTGGGCGGAAGATGTCTCCAAGTGGGCTCTTTCCCTGTTCTTTGTTAAACACGCTTTGTGGTGGCAGCATAGGGTTCAAGGGCAAGGCAAAGTTTGTACCTTGAGGAAGTTTTTAACCTAAGCTGGTAAGAATAAGCTTAGGGGGTCTTTCATGCAGGTCCCCACATCTGTACCCTAGAGTTCAGAGTGGGGAAGGAACCTTGGCAGGGCTATATTTGCAATGTAGACATACCCTTAGCATAATATCCATTCTACTTGGTTATCTACAGCTATTCTTTAAATACCTACATATCTCCACACAGCCCACCCTGAAATCTATATTGATGTCAATGAAAGAACTATTGCTTCTGTGATGGAGTGGGAATTTTCTGTAATATTTTGTATGAATACTATGTGTGCCTCAATTTCCCTTATATGCTGCATTGTTAACTAGGTGGTGGGAAATGGCTGTTTACCTTCTGCACAGGCCAAGAGGTGAGGTGTGACTGATACCTGCCTATCTTGGGTTTGGGACCCAGGTCAATGGGGAGTCTGTGAAGACAGTGGCAAATCCAGTCACTGAGAGATTTGAACTAACTGCCATGGACGGCCCATCCTCCTTAAGAAGCCAACAGTGTTTGACCAGCTGGAGAACAAAGGAGTGAGGAGAGGCCAGGTGGGGGATGCTCACCTGGAAACTGGGACAAACAGAAGACAGGGAGACAGAGTGGGAGCACGGGAGTTCTCTACAGCTTAGCTGGGGCTCTGGGTTAACCAGAAGGAACTATGCTGTAACTTTCTTTTCTCTGTGCTAACCAAGGACTTCCCACGCTGTGCCTAGTTGACTAATAAACCCTACTGTTTTTACAACGCTGGCAGAGTGTTACTGCAAATGTTGACGTAGGGGTGCATTGCTCCCTAAGCTTGTACAAATTTCCTTCAAGGATTTGTCTCAGTTGGACTCGATGAACAGAGCTCATGGTGTGAAGCCAGGGTGCTGAAGGAGCAGAGGTCCAGCCTAAGGAGGCGGTGAAGCTGCATGGCTTACACTGGAGGAAGAGTGAGACCCCTAGTCGGTCTGGCACACTGTTGAGGTTCCTCCCAGAGGCTTTTCCAAAGCTGGGGCCAAAGGACCGGTCCTGTGGATCCATGACAACTTCTAAAAACAATACTTCCTAGTCATTTAAGGCTCTGTCACACTGCTGCTGCAAGGATTGATGAATGGATAAACACCCTACCCTATTATTTTATGTGGATAGCTCTATATTTGGAAGTATCCAAATTTTCCTGCACATGATAGGTCAAACTTCAACTAATGCCCCTAAAATGTGTAGTAATAAAGAAATTATGCTCCTTTCTTTTAGCTCGGGGTGAATGGAATTTAAACTAGCCACACTGGAGTTTGTCAAGAATGAATGTGAACTTTACAAGTCTGAATTCAGTAGACAGTGTTCTGCTGGGGAGATATTTTCCTTATGACACCAATACCAATTCACCGTGTTGGCACTTCAAGGTCCCATCTCCAGAGCATAAGGGAACCTTCAGATTTGCTGAATTTTAGTTGGATTAGAACCCAGACACAGTGAGACTTGCCCAACCCCTGATATTTTATGTTCTTTTTTCCTTAGTTTATAGATTTCCAAAATACATGGGTGATGTAACCTAATGTCTTTCAAATTCATTTGGTTTGACAGCATTGATCTGTAAAATAATATTAATAGGTCAAAGTGACCTCTTAAAAACAAAGAGAGACTACTTATGGATAGCAGCAGAAAATCTTTCATGTATAAAATCTCCTCTGTATTCTCTTAATCCTAGCATAAAGAGCTGCTGATGCTCCATGGGAACTTTATAAAACATTCAGTGTAGAAAGAATTCTGCTTCTGTAATCATAGAATGATTTTCCATAGAAAAGACACAAGCAACAACGTCAGATTACTGGAATCCTCTGAGTTTGACATCACGGTGGGTGGTAATGATTACATTTTTTAAAACAAAAGTTGATAGTGACCATAATATACCTCTGCCACAATATCCATAAGAAGCCAGCCAGTTAATGATGGCTAGGTTGAGGGGCAGATATGGATAGCTGGGATTTTTTCATATATATATGAAATGCAAGTGTATAAAGTAAATATAAAAACAGAATTTGTTTGATTCTATCCTTCCCTTCACCCCTTTATGAGTCATTTGTTTCCTTAGTCATATGGTATCATAGAAATATAGGGCTGGAAGAAATCTTGAGAGGTCTAGCCCCCCGCACTGAAGTGGGCTGGGGTGGGGGGGAATGTACCAAGACCATCCCTGACAGGTGTTTGTCCAACCTAGTCTTAGTCCCCTGATCCTACTATTAGCTCCAGGAGGGCCAACCCCAACGAAGTCAGAGAGGGTCCAAACTGGCACAACTACCCACCTGCCTGGAGCTCATTGCAGGACTGGGAACTTAGCATCTTAGTTCCTTGTGGCAGATATGTTTTCTTACAGTGTGCAGTGCAAAGCAGCCCTGCTCCTGATTGCTGATTCTGGGCACTACTTCTCCATGTCCAGGTAATCTGGTTATTGCTTACACAGCAAGCTGGGATGGCTCGTTAACAGACAGCAAAATGTGGTTGTGTGCGCACAAGAGGCATTTGGCAGAAGTGAACTTATATGAAACAAGGAACCTGTTTTCATGCTAACATCCTTGATACTAAAAAATAATAATGCAACAAACCTATAGGCTACGCACGGCTGTTGAGCAAGCTCTTTTTCTAAAGCCAGCAGAGCAAAGAGATGAAACCTCTGAAAGTAAAACCTGAAATGTTTTCCCTGAACAGCTTTCCAAATTTCAGTGCAAGGAGAAAGTGGATTTAATCGGTGAGGAAGTATTGCTCAGTGGTTATGACACTAACTTGGCACAAAGGAGAGCTGGGTTCCAATGCCCTCCTCTTCCATGCGACCTTGGGTGTCACAGTCCTTCTGTGTCTCAACTTGCTATCTGTAAAATGGGGATAGCAGCACAGTGGTGTGTGGCATTAATTTATTTGGAATACATGGGCTAAAGCTGTTAACTCAGTTACTACACAACATTAAACAGAGTTAAGTAAGGCCCAGGGTTTGATATATAGAGACCCCAGCCTGCTTAATACCATGGCAAACACACTATAAAAGTCAGAGTAGACATTCATGGACTTAAAATACATAAAAGGAATAGACTCGAAAGGAAGTAGCACTGGGACTGAAATTGATTGTTTATGTAAAACAAACTTAATCAAAACCTATCCAAGTCCATTCTGGAGACAGTTAATATTGGTTAAAGTTTCTTATTCATTCCAAAAGCCCTTCTTGGTGATGGAGAAGGGGTTAGTTCTATGGCTCAATTCTTAATTGAGAATGGTAGTCACATTCCTACCTTAGAGCAAACAGACAGACACAGAAAGGAAAGATGATAAAAATGGGGAAAATACATCTTTTCTCACGGTGCAGGGTGGCTGGTCAGTCAAAACAGATGCTTTGGGCTGGCAGGTTGCTCATGACATCTGTTGTTTGGGCTGCCAGCTCACCACCCCAGCTGGGGACATAATGTGGTTGGTCTGGTCAGGTTCCTCTCTTTCACTGGTCCTTCTCAGGAGAGCAACACTGGATGGGCTGTCTCTTCTTACCAGGCTGGCGCCTTGCAATACAGTACAGTAGATTTCATTACCCAGTGAAAAGTTGAAAGAGAGAGACAGGATTGGAAGAAGACAGGGGGACAGAAAGGAGCACACAAGGTAGGGGAGGAGAGAGCAAGTTCTCACATGTATCAGGTTGGAGTTCATGTTGGTGCAGCGATGATGGCCAAGCACCCCCACTGGAGTATCAAGGTCTGGTGTCATAGCAACAATCCTTCCGTGGCAGTGATGGTAAAAGAGCTCTCCCAGTTCTCCCACCAAGTCTCTTTTTAAGTATCTCAGGAGGGAATATGGAGTGAAATAGCCCATCCTTTCATTATTTTGTCCACCAATTAGCCCATATTTCTAACACACCATTTTTGGTTCCTTGATTTCCCATTTTCTGTTCCTCTTGTTTACCAGTCATAATCTTAACAGAGTCCTTCAGTGCTATAGGTAAACCTTTTTTGTTTTAATTAATTCAGGCTGTCTCCTTCTCACATCTTTTCATAAACAGTTTTATATAGCAGATCATTGTGATAATTCATGGACCTTAGCGCACTTTTCAGCAGGTGAGCTTACAAGAAGTGTACATGTCTAGGTCCAATTATCTACAACAGGTGTTGTGAGGATAAATCCACTAAAAGTTGTGAGATGCTCAGATACTATGGCAATAAGACTCATATAAATAGAGAGATTATTGCAAAGTGCCCTTATACACCTTTTTATTAGAAGTACAATAAGTATGCATGCCTAGGAGTTTAGCTAGATGAGATATTTAATTGAGGTTTGTATAATTTTACACTGTATAAAAATGCTAAAAATAATCAGTTGTATAAGACTCCATACATTGTGTGAAACTTTTCCTGGAACAGAGAAAGCAACATTTGAAGATATCATATAGCTTTATATATAACCATAATAAAAGCATGTGACTTCTAGTCAAAAATGCTGCTCAGTTTTATCAAATGATAGCTGAAATTAAGTCTGGAAAATTCCTGTATTAAGTCCATGCAGCGGAGGTCTCTTTGGCAGCCATGGATATAAATACAGATGACTCCTTATAAAAGTGACTTTTAGATCAGATAAAGCCAAACTAGTCAGTTGTATGCTCAAAGCTATTTGATATTGAAGTAAGATCAGTCAGCAGTAGCAATTATGAGGCAAAATAGTATCCAATGTGTTCGTAAGGGGTTTATGCAGTAACTTCTTATGAAACTGTAGGTCTAGAAAATACAAGACGAAGAATTTTTCTGCTTATGAATCAGTTTGACACCAAGGAGCAGTATTTAGGTGGAGAATGACTCATTAAAATGATATTAAAGTAAGATCAGTCAGCCGTAGCAATTATGAGGCAAAACGGTATCCAATGTGTTAGTAAGGGATTTCTGCAGTAACGTCTTATGAAACTATAAGTCTAGCAAGACAAAGAATTTTCCTGCTTATGAATCAGTCTGACACCAAGGAGCAGTATTTAGATGGAGAATGACTCATTAAAAATCTCAAGTGGTGACTTTGCTAACTTAATATAGATAAGGGAAAGCCAAAAATCCCACATACTGTCTGCATACTTTAAAAATTGTGTCAGTGATCTCTGATAAGCCAACTGTATGTCAAAGAATCCCTGCTTTTTCTATGTTCTTCTTTATGTAGAATTGTTTCCCACAATATTACCTCGCAAATGCAGGCTTTCTCTCTGGGCAGCAGAGTGGGGGATGTGTGTGAAAGAGTAAGTTTTGGATAAATAACTTATCTCTTTTCACTTGAACAGATATCCAAAGTTGGGTTGTTTCCACTAGGAGGAGAAAGTGAGGATAGATCCAGCTATTTTCTTTGATGCAGTCTTGTTGTTTACAAAGATTACATACCAAGTCTCGGTTCCCTGAACATAGTAAGAATCAAACAGCAGGAGACAGTGCTTGGCTCACTGCTCCAACCCTGCTTTCCAGCCAACACTCTTTGCCTAAATACTCTCTTAGCTTTGTCTTAGGGCCATATTACCAGCACTTCTGTTACTGTCTGCTTGGCTTCCTGGCCCCTTCTGCTTCTCTGCTCCTTCTGTCTCCACACAGAGACAAAAACATTTCTGCCAATCAAAGCCCTAGTCCCTGCATTTGCTATCAGTAACCTGGGAAACTCCTGATGCCAAATGGTTCAGCTTCTACTTGGGTTTTTCCATGTGCTATCCCTATTGTTTGATCCATCTGCTTACAATGGCATCTTTATATTTATCCTGAATGAAAGGTGGCAGTTACGCCAGATTCATAAAGCAAAGTTTAATCCAACCCACAACAATACCATAATACTTAGGGCATGGCTACACTTGCATTTGTAGAGCATTGGGAGTTAAACCAGCCTTCAGAGACTGCAGCAGGGAAAATGCTGCCAAGTGTTTACACTCTCAGCTGGAAGCACACTGGCATGGCCACATTAGCAGCTCTTGCAATGCCACAAAGAGCAGTGCATTGTGATAGCTATCCGAGCATGCAAGTGGCTGCAACATGCTTTTCAAATACGGGGGTGGGGTGGGGGGGAGTGTGACAGGGAGTGTGTTGTGTGTATGTGGAGGGAGAGAGAGTGGTTTTTTTTTGGGGGGGGGGTTAGAGCGTATCAGATTGCTATCTTGTAAGTTCAGACAGCAGCAGACCTCCCTCCCCACCCCTACCCCCGCCTCGCTCTCACTCAATCAAAGCAAGGAGCATTCCTCAGTAATGGTTCTTTTGTCCCAGAGCAGATAAGCAGCCAGCTGTCGGAAACAGAGCTTTGAAAGAGCATATCTGTATTCCGACAGAATTCCTATGGCGAGTTCCAAACAATGACAAGAGTGGCCACTTGACTTAAGGGATTATGGGACGTTTCCAGAGGTCAATCAGGCACAGTAATGAA
Organism: Eretmochelys imbricata; assembly: GCF_965152235.1. NCBI lineage: Eukaryota > Metazoa > Chordata > Testudines > Cheloniidae > Eretmochelys > Eretmochelys imbricata. The sequence goes on along the minus strand of NC_135572.1, from coordinate 54,550,631 downwards.
ACACCTCGTTCACACTGGTGCTTCGGCGTTCCAGCGGGGGCACAGGAAACGTTATTCCACTCGCCGAGGTGGAGTACCAGCAGAGCTGTAGCCGCAGAGTCAGAGCTCTCTATGTGCCTTGCCAGTGTAGACGGGTAGTGAGCTAGGGTGCCCGGGGCTCCTTTATTGAGCTGTACCTCACAAGTGTAGCCAAGCCGTTAGATGCAGGTACCTGAATATTGGGACCTCTGAATCTGAATATATTACAAGTCCAAATTCAAAGCCAGTTGCCCATGCTTATTGTTAAGGAACATGAAACACTTTCTCCCCCAGGAACTATGGTGTGCCGGAAGCAGCTCTTGGGTGCCCCCTGTTGAAATTCTCGCCATCAAAATGAAAGCATAATTGTATAATTTCCTGCTTCTGATTGAGTTCAGCTTTCTCTGTATACTGCTAAATCCAGGGAGAACTTTCCTAAGGCTCAGAAGACATTTTAGAAGAGTAAACATTTTGCTTTCGAAATGCACCAGATTGCATAAAAATAAAAAAACCCTTCCTCCAAGCCCTGCCCTCCTTTACTTTGAAAAGGAGCGTTAACTTTCTTTTCAAATTGAACAGGTTGGATTGTGTGCGGTACTATCCCTATATTTTATTTATTTATTGTTACAAACTTTGCCCCTACAATGCCCTTAATATGTTTGCCTAAGTGCTTTGCCTTCTTCTTTGCTGAAGACTAAATGTTTTTATAAATGGGACAACAAACAGATTCCCACTCTTTCACCCTACTTCTTTGCAAGCAAATGGAATAGGGACCTTATCCAAAGTCCACTGAACTTAGTGGGAAAACTCTTTCAGTGGGCATTGAACAGGCCCAGTGTGAGTGGAATGTTTCTGGGAGTCCCTTTCTAAAACAATGATAAAACGTGATTGCCCTGGAATGGAGCACAGCTAGCTGCCTTTGGAGCACACCTGGTCTCTAATTCTGTACTGATTTAGGCTTCTTTGAAAATCCCAGCCTAAGGGGAGTTAGGTGCATGAGACTATCTCAACTACTTCACTTGCACCTCACAAACTGCTGAATCTTTGTTTGTCAGCCAACACACCTACTGCAACCTTCTCCCCTAGTGGACAAAATGGACAACAAGGACGAGAGAGTACAACTAGTCATGCACACCCTAGTACCAATTCAAACAACTCTTTGTGCTGGTCTATGGTCCTTATTCTTTGCTGAAATTATGTGGTCCATATATATGATAGTAGACTACTAAATGCAGTCTTTTATGGAAAATTGCAGACTGGCACTCGTTTTAGGGGCAAACCAAGAAACCATTACAAAGACACTCTCAAGGCCAACCCTCAATCTGGCAATGTTGACCTCAATACTTGGGAGCTCTTAGACCATAACAAGGGTCCAGTGACAGCAGCTCTTCCACCTCAGACTGAGAGGAGATCATAATGCCAATGAAACTAGTGAAGTCTTTAATACCATATTAAGGCCTTCAATTACATTGATGGATCTAAGGTAACAGAGGACTCCAAACATTGCAAGAGATGTTTCTCCACCACATTGCCAATAGCCTTGACCCCCAAAAAGGGCAGGGTAGCATCGGGAAATAAGGGGTAATTTTTAATGGTAAGGAACCATTGGAACAATTTGTGGTGAATTCTCCATTACTGACAATCTTTAAATTAAGAGGTGACGTTTTTCTAAAAGATATGCTCTAGGAATTATTTTGGGGAAGTTCTCTGACCTGTGTCATGCCTTCTTGTTACCATGCCTTAATTATGCTAAAATCCCTTATCTGAAAATAAGCGCTGCAGTATGCTGCCTAGGACCATATTTCTCTTTGATCAAACTCTTCCTATCCCCGCCACCAAGCTGTGCAGACACGAACACATACTTTGCTATCCATGGCATCTATGGATAGTAGTGAATCTACAGTTTCAGAAATGCCCTTTTAAAACACCAGACTGAACTGAAATTTACCTAAGTCCTATATTAGATGAAACATGCAAATATTTTACAATGAAAGCAAAATCTTTTGAAACTACCAATGATGTGCCAGTGACAACATATTCCCTGTCTTTGACATATGTATATTATTTGGACTCAAATATCTCTGGAAAGTGCATAATTTTATCAGCCAGTTCTTCACTGGCATGGTTTACTGATCTGACATGTGAGACCAATAGTGAAAATGCAATGATTTTGGAAAGGAACGCACACATTATTAATGTTGGTATTCCATTCCTGGTCTGTTTAGTTACCGGGGCTGGTTATGATGGTTTCATCTAAATTACATTATAAAGTATCTGACATGCAGCCCCATGTCAAACAGAGAAAGCTCTGGGTAATTAGTTGAGTTACTTTATGAATTATAGATCTGTTTTGAATTAGCTAGCCATCATTTGGTTGAAAGTAGTAATGTATTTATGGACGCTGGGATTGTAATGTAATGTAGCTTCAGTCTAACCTACAGAGTCTAACATTATCACTGACATAATGCTTCCACTGAAGTCAATGGCAAAATTCCCCTTTACTTTAAATTAGATCAAGTTCAGGTCTAATATGAAACTGAACTTATTACCAAGGTGGACAAAAATACTCACCCGCCAAATGCAATTTGATGAATGTGTTATATTAATATCTAATTTTGAAAACAAACAACTTTGAATTTAAAAAAATATGCCCATCCTTTCAGCAAAGCTTGAAGCATAAATATATAGCAAGAGTGAAGGCAGCACCCAACTGAAGGCAGCAGCCATGGAGCTTCCTGCAGCTGTGGGAGGTTCCTGGAAGTGGGTCTGATCTCCTCCCTGAGAGCAGCCATGGAAGGGAAGAGGAAGTCCTGTCCCTCTGGAGCCCAGCTGGGATTAGCAGCTAGGAGCCCCTGGCTGGGGAGCTCTTAGCAGCACGGGGGAGATCAGACCCACCTCTGGGAACCTCCTACGGCTGCAGAAGCTCTGAAGGCAGCACAGAAGTGGGAGTGGCAATCTATGACCCCACCCCCCACAGCAGACTTGCAACCCCACACGACCCTGTTTTGGGTCTGGACCCTCATGGATACAACTCTATGAAATTTCAGACGTAAACATCCATGAGAGGACCTTCCCTGTTATCCCATGATTGCTTTGCTTAAAAGCCTTTGGTGAAGGACCTTGTCAAAGGCCTTCTGAAAGTCTAAGTACACTATATCCAATGGATCATGTTTGTCCACATGTTTGTTGACCCTCTCTAAGAATTCTAATAGATTGCGACTCTTGTTCAACAACTCGAGTTCATCTATATATCTGATAATTCTGTTCTTTACTATCATTTGTACTTAGCTCTAAGTTGTTACCAAAGATCACTACAGAGATAAAACAAGCCACACTTGAGTGCAGACACTATAGCAATAATCATTCTATCTCCTGCAGTCCAGGCCTGTGGGAACTATGAATTCTTCAGTATTAGGGCAGTACTGTCTTTTGGAAAAGAAAAGAAAAGAAAAGAAAAGAAAAGAAAAGAAAAGAAAAGAAAAGAAAAGGAAGCCTGTCCAAAAAATCATTGGAGCCATTTATTGCTGAAGGAAGGAAATCTATGAAAATTGCTTCTCTAGTCCAGCCAGGCTTGCTGGGTAAGTCCAATAGTAAAATACAAATGGAGGGCTGGAAGGGACCTCAAGAGGTCATCTAGTCCATCCTGCTGTGCTGAGGCAGGATTAAGTATTCCTAGACAATTCCTGACAGGTGTTTTTCTAACCTGTTCTTAAAAGTCTCCAATATCAATTCTACAACCTCCCTTGGAAGCCTATTCCAGTGCTGAGCTATGCTATAATTAGAAAGTTTTTCCTAATATTTAACCTAAATCTCCCTTGCTTCAGATTAAGCTCCCTTCCTGCAGATTAAGCCCCTTCAGAGGACATGGAGAACAGCTGATCCCCATCCTTTTATAACAGCCCTTAACATATTTGAAGACTTATCAAGCCTTCCCTCAGTCCTCTTTTCTCAACACTAAACATGCCCAGGTTTTTTTAATCTTTCCTCCTTGGTCGGTTTTCTAAACTTTTTATTATTTTTGTTGTGCTTCTCCAGACTCTCCAATTTGTCCATATCTTTCTTAAGTGTGGCGCACGTAATTGGATACTGTACTCCAGCTGAGACCTCACCAGTGCCAAATACCTCCTGTGCCTTACGTATGATAGTTCTGTTAATATAACCTAGAATGATAATAGCCTTTGTCATGACTCCATCACGTTGTGGACTCATATTCAATTTGTGATCCACTATAACCTCCACAACTTTTTCAGCAGCATTACCATCTAGCCAGTTATTCCCCATTTTGTGTTTGTGCACTTCATTTTTGTCTTTACTGAATTTAATCTGTTTGACTTCAGACCAATTGACTAATTTGTCAAGATAATTTTGAATTCTAATCCGGTCCTCCCAAAGTGCTTGCAACCCCATCCATGTTAGTGTCATTTTCAAATTTTATGAGCATATTTTCCACTCCATTATCCAAGTTATTAATGAAAATACTGACTAGTACCAGACCCAGGACAGACCCCTGCAGAACTCCACTACATACATCCTCCCAGTCTGACTGTGAACAGTTGATACCTGATCTACATTGTTAACGTAGGTCATGGCATAACTGTCAAGGGGCTGAAAGACCTGGTATATTAGCCATTGGAACATTGCTAGGACCCAGTGTAGGCCTAAGAGCATGGTCCAGAACTGATATAGGCTGTACAGAGTGGCAAAGATGATTTTTTTCTTGGGACCCCACAATGAAAGGGATTTGCCAGTATCCCTTTGTAAGATCTAACAAGGCATGGGATATGCATCAAACATTGAGATGGCATTGACTTTTATAAAGTCAATACAAAATAGGGTGATACCATCCGATTTAGAGGTCAACACGATCAGACATCTCCAGTCACCATCAGAGCCTCGATTCACTTCAAACTCCAGCAGGGGTTGGAATCCCTGCTTCTCAATCTCCCTCATCTTCTGTAGAAGAGGCTCATGGATCTCCCTGACATGTGCAATCAGCCTTCTATGCAAGGAGTTTTCAAACTTGGTGTCTAAAATTACACTCCTAAATCAAAATTTCAGTCCCTAAAAAACACGGGCTAGTTTTCATAGGTGCTGAGCATCTGCAGCTCCCATTGGCTCCAGTGTGGTTTGTAGGTTCTCAGCAATTCTGAAATTAATACATTTATTGTATCAGTATATAAATATACTGCCCTTGGTTTGCATGGTGTTTTACAAGGCTACAGAAGGACAAAAGAGGAGAGTCTGATCGTACACCAGTTTTACACTAAGACAAGCATTAAATTCAATGGCTTTTCTCCTGATTTACACCAGCACAAAAGGAGAATGAGCTTCATTTTTACTTCAATAAAATGACTCACTGCTCTTCTCTAGCCTCCCCATGCTGTTATGGGAGAATTAAATTTGACATTATTGCAGCCAACCATTTTGCATGTCCAGCTACTATTAGCTAGAAAGCAAATACCATATCATTAAAAATAATTGTTAGGCAAGGTCAAATAGATGTATAATTTCAGTGTTGCTAATCAAAATAAAAAAGATTAAACAAAAAGTTACTATATCATAAAATGTGTTTAAATAGGCGAGCTTGGTTTTAAAATGCCCTTAACATATCAAATGTATTATTATTTTAATTAAAAATACTAAAAATGCTTTGCTAATAAAAATAATAAGCAATTTGCAAAAGCTAAAAAATGTGTAACCCAGTAGGGGTTACTATGGTGACCCTTTAGGAATCACTCTACATTATGTTATTTGTTCAAGTTAGCTGTAGAGGATGTTGATCAGGTGGCTCCGCAGTTTCTTTGAGAGCGTGTGGCACAAGCTGCCAGCACAGTCTGTGTGGTATGTAGATTGTAATGGATTTTTTATCTTCAGTCCTTTTGGTATGATGTCCATCTGTTTGCATTTGGAAAGGAAGATGATGTCTGTCTGTATCTGTACGAGTGTTTTCATGAAGTTGATGGATTTCCACTCCATATGGCTAAACTCAGTGCCTTGCATAATGGCAGGTTTCAGAGTAGCAGTCGTGTTAGTCTGTATCCCACAGATCTTGGGAGACAGGCCAGTCCTTGCTTACAGACAGCCCCCCAACCTGAAGCAAATACTCACCAGCAACCACACACCACACAACAGAACCACTAACTCAGGAACCTATCCTTGCAACAGAGCCCGTTGCCAACTGTGCCCTCATATCTATTCAGGGGACACCATCACAGGGCCTAATAACATCAGCCACACTATCAGAGGCTTGTTCACCTGCACATCTACCAATGTGATATATGCCATCATGTGCCAGCAATGCCCCTCTGCCATGTACACTGGTCAAACTGGACAGTCTCTACGTAAAAGAATCAATGGACACAAATCAGACGTCAAGAATTATAATATTCAAAAACCAGTCGGAGAACACTTCAATCTCTTTGGTCACTCGATTACAGACCTAAAAGTGGCAATTCTTCAATAAAAAAACTTCAAAACTAGACTCCAACGAGAGACTGCTGAATTGGAATTAATTTGCAAACTGGATACAATTAACTTAGGCTTGAATAAAGACTGGGAATGGATGGGTCATTACACAAAGTAAAACCATTTCCCCGTGTTTATTCCCCTGCCCCCACACTGTTCCTCAGACATTCTTGTCAACTGCTGGAAACGGCCCACCTTGATTATCACTACAAAAGGTCCTCCCTCCCCCCTGCTCTCCTGCTGGTAATAGCTCACCTTACCTGATCACTCTCATTACAGTGTGTATAGTAACACCCACTGTTTCATGTTCTCTGTGTATATAAATCTCCCTACTGTATTTTCCAGTGAATGCATCCGATGAAGTGAGCTGTAGCTCACGAAAGCTTATGCTCAAATAAATTTGTTAGTCTCTACGGTGCCTCAAGTCCTCCTTTTCTTTTTATAAAGATTTGGGGTGCTCTGAACCTAATGCTATAGCATATGTGTGTGTGTATGTGCTTAAGACCAAATAAAAAAGTAGTTTTAGGTAAAAGGACTCTGGTTTATAGCAATCATTTAGCAGATGGAGGAGCTATGTCCCCACTTATTTATTCCTGACACTGCCTGAAAACAAACAGTTAAGTTACCATTGCTTTGGGTTCTGAAAACCCTGGATAACGATGCCTCTATTTCTTACAGTCTGTTCAAACAACCTTAGCTAAAATCATCTCTCATCCCTGTTGCTCCAGCTGTGTCATTCCTTTCAGTGAATCACATCACTGGTTTCACTTGTGTTTAGCATTACATCCAAGCTCCTTGTTCTTTGTACAAAATTGACCCTATCTATATATCTGCTTTCATTACCTCCTCCACCACTTGTCAGTGTCCACCGTCCTCCTGCCTCTACCTGATTTAGACCTCAAAATGCTTGGTGCAGGAACTGTCTCCTTTGCTACAATTTCTATAGCATTGAGCACACTCATTAGTCTTCAAACTACAAATATGAGTAATAGTGGATTTCCTACTGTAGATTTTCAAAGAAATGTAACATGCACTTTATTAGGGAATTTAGGAGAAAAAACATATTTAGCATGTTAAGGATAAAGGACTTAAAGGAGAGCAAAACATCTGCAACAATTGAACCATGTGAAATTATCCTGGCACTGGTTTGTTACACACTTGGGCCCAAATCCTGTAGTTGGATTCACTGGTGTGGCTCTCTGTGCTAGCAGTTCTAATGGCAGGATCAGGGCCTTTAACTTAGGTACACAAAAGATTCATGAGGACAGACTGATTTATGGGTGAGCCTTGGACTAGCACTGGCTGGGAATGAGAGCTGGTTACAATGCAACTGCCTTATAGTATGTCTACGCAACAAAGAAAACCCTGTACCTGGTCCATGCCATCCAACTCGGGCTCACAGGACTCAGGCTGCAGGGTTGTTTCAGTGCTATGTAGGATTCTGGGTATGGTCTGGAGCTGAGGCTCTAGTACCCTGAGGGGTGAGAGGGCTCCTGCCCAAGCCCAGAAGTCTCTATTTCAATGAAACAGCCCCGCAGCCTGACCCTCACGAGCCTGAGTTGGCTGGTCTGGGCCAACCATGAGTTTTTCTTTGCTGTGTAGACATACCCTTAGAGTCTGGGACACAAGACCTGCCAGGGTTGTTGGTTCCAAGGCAGCTCTACCATGTGGACTGCCTTGGAGTTGGGGATTGTCAGAGCTTCCAGGCTCCTGCCACAGAAATAGGAGTCGGGGAGCCATGGCTGAGCTAGAAGCCTCAGAGCTTGGATTCCCAGGTTCAATTTCATTTAGAACATTTTGAAACAAAATGGTTTGGTTATTTGGGGAAAAAATCTGTTTTTTTTCCCCTTCCATGGAAAATTTCTACCTTTTTTAGAAAAATTCAGAATGTTTGGAATTTCCCACAGAATGGAAATTCTGACTTTCATCTGGCTCTGTCTTGTGCATTTCTTATGGAGGGAAAATCTGGAAAACAGTGTTTTCACCTGGTTTCCATACAAACTGAAGTATCTCTGGCTGAGTTTTGCAGAAACTCAAAATACAACGCAAGAGGCCAGGTCTTCAGCTTGTGTAAACTATATTAGCTTAATTGAAGTCAATTTACAACAGCTGAGCATCTAGCCCCAGGGGTTTAAAACCACACACAGCAAAACCAAAGACAAGCTTGCACAAACCCCTGCAGACCACATAAGCATTCTAGGGAGGACTGAATACTAAATAATAATAATAATAATGAATGAATGAATAATTAACGGATGGGGAAAAAATGAGATCAGTTTACTTGTCTCTCTTTAGACAACCGTCCCCATTTTGTCCAAAGTAAGCTTGCTCTTTTGACCTTCAGGGTACCCTGGGAGGAACATTACTTTTGCCACCTGCCACAATGGGTGGATTCTGATGGGGGTTTATCTAGGAGAGATGGGGAGTTTTACAATCTGCTGACTGAGCAATTTTATTTCTGTTTTTGTCATCATTTATGGCATGGGCACCTATGCTGTTGGATGAGTGCCCCTTTTTATTTTGGGGTACAAATATAAATTAAATCAATACAAATATTAATGATCTGTAGAAGTGATCAGATACTAGGAAAAGCTAATCACTAATAGTGTATATGAAGATTGATGGGAAAAAATTGCATAAACTATTTCCAGATACATAATTCAACGAGTTTATTTAATTTTTTAGGCCTCTGTTAGGAAATAAATTGATTAAAGCTTTTCTATAATATATTATCTTGGCTTGCACAATGTGAACAAAACCATACAGATATTGCTATCCTGCAGTATAGCTAGCGCAGTCCTATCTTAAGTGAGCTGTCCTTGGCCACGGATGATGCTTTATTAGCCATCTGGTAAACCTACATCTTTAAATTGGAAGGATTAACGAGAATGCTCTTAAGATCTCAAGTGTTTTATTTTTACTGATGGTGCTAAATTGGGACTCCATATTTCTATCTGTTTTCTTACTAACCTGTACTTGGAAGTACCTGTCATATACTTGTTAAAATTTTAGTTCTATTGCACTTTGTTAATCTGCCAGGATGATGATTCTTACACCTATGACAGCAATCTCACCCCACTTCTCAGCACTGTGCTGAGGCTTCAGGTTACTAAAACATCATGTCTTTTACAAAATCATTCACAAGTGCAGTGCATGTTACCATATAACTGTTTTGGTTTAGTTTTTTGTGTGCTGCCCCTTTAGAGTTTTAGAAGTCTTTTCTCTCCATACCATAGAGCAAGGGGATGGTACTGGAGGTGGAGGGGTCAGAGAAGGGACATGGGTATGACCAATGGCTCCACAGTCATGTGGATCCACAGGGTAAACCTGAGAGAGAGAGAGAGAGAGAGAGAGAGAGAGAGAGAGCAAAGTCCAAAGAAGATTTGTTGGGGCCTGTTCTAACTCCAGTGGAAAAAATCCCGTTGATTTAAAAGAGGATTCGATTAGATCCTTGTTGCTGTGTAACTTACGAGTAGAGCTGGACTGGCTGGGGCAAGGGACTTGGCTCCCTCAAACCATCTCTCATGAAAAATGTGTGCTTTGGAGTGGGGTCAGAATACAACCTTAATACAGTTTCCCCTTGCCACCCCATCTTTAAATCTGATCAACAGATTGGTGGATCGTTTTTGAAAACAACATCAGCATATGTAAGCAGAGTCAGAATGGGCTCTACCCTGACATCTGGTGGTGACCTGGGGAAGAGGACTTCAGGGGCTGAAGTTGACAGTAGCAAGGGCCGGGTTCAGTACATAGGGGTTCCCTTTCAACAATACAATGCACAACCAGCTCAATCCCCCACCCAGTGACCTGGGGAAATTACACACACACCCCTGGGTGCCTCAAAGAGACAATACTTCCCCTCTCGCAAGCTCAGAGTCTTGGTATAGCAAAAAACTTTAACAACATGAGGTAAGCAACTAGCATAAAATTGAGAAAACACCACAACTAGGGTTCATAAACACAAACCATGAACCAGAAGACCCACCCCCAGGCAGATTGGGCTGTGTCCTTTCCCTTTGGTTCTTGCGTGCAGCAACCCAGAAGTCACCTCTCTCACAGTTTGCGTCCCATATCAGTGCAGGCCCTCCAGAGTTCAAAAGTTCATTTGCAGAGTCTACCTTCCAGCCTGGGTGGAAGGGGGGGAAAGGTATGGGGCACCTTACATGCGCCACTGCTCATGTTGATGGCCAATTGCCACACCTCTCTGTGGGGTTCTGCTGCAGTCTTCACTGCAAGCTGCTCCTCTCCACCAGCCATCCTGCTAGCTGCTCCTCTCTGCTAGCCACTCACCAATATGTCTTCAGCCCCCACCCCTCTTAACACAACTCTCAGTGATTTCAGCAGTTAGTAGGGGAGCCTCAATGCTAGTGCACTAGTAGCCCAGAGTAGGTCTAATGCTTAGGCCTAGGCATCAGTGATTTCAGCTCTGCAGTGTATAACAAGACCCCAAATAGAGTCAAAACTAGCTCTGTTATTACACCATAGAGAGAGGAGGCACCAAAGTGGTGTCTAGGACCCTCAGAAGGGGCCCACACTACCAGGTACAAATACCTGCCCCCAGCCTCTCTTAATTCACTGGGTTTTGGAACCCATGTCCCTTGCCTAGTGAGTGCTACTTAGTTGAGGACTCCCGTCACAAAATGCCAGGTACAGTTCTACTGTCCTTGATCCACATAACCAGGATAACAACACTTTATTACTCCTTCCCCAATAACAAAGAGACTGTGGAGGATCCCACAGGAGCCAAAGTGACCATTTGGGCAAGCAGTCCAATCATGCTAGGCAGGGTGGGTGTGCCCATGCAAACAAGATCAGCCTCTGAAGTCCTCTTCTCTAGCTCACCACCAGATGTCAGGGTAGAGCCCATTCTGACTCTGCTTATACATATATAATCTGTAAATTAAGAAACAACAATAAAATCAATTTGTATAAACAGAACCCCATCAACTACTCTATAAACTTCCCTGAATGATTTTGCAACTGACTCTTGCTAAATTGTTTACATCTGGTTACTCCAGGCTATACATCTCCTCCATTTTTTATCTTGAAGGTTCAGTACATTGTTTATTCAGAACCATTAGTAACAGCTAAAATATACACTATGATTAAAATATTGATGACATAACATCCAAATACCCCATGAAATATAAACCTATTAGATTGTGACTTGGCCACTTTGCTGCTATATGTTTGAGTTAGGACCATATATGAATAGTGTGAAATACTCTGATGAGATGCAATGTGATTATAGGGAAGGAATTATATTTGCAAATCACTCAGCATGGGTAAACTTCACGAGGTTTGGAGATGAGGACGGCAGGAGCTGGAAGAAAAAGCCTTTTATAGTTATTAAAATGTGGAGAAAACTATTGTTTAAAAATAGGGTCAGGATTTTTAGAAGTGCTCTTCATTGGCCTAGTTCCATTCCCATTGCATGTTGAAAGGGGAGTTTTACCACTTACTTCAATGAGTGTTGAGTTAGGCCAACACTGACTGAGTTTGAAAATCCATCCTTAGGAGTTTCTTTTAAAAAATGTATGTGTTAAGAAAAAAAATGTAGTCAACTTTTTACTAAGTATTGCAGATTACTTAGGGCTAGATTCACAAAGAGATTTCTGTGCTTAACTGCCACTTTAGGCACCTAAGTCAAAAAGTTAAAATCTCAAAACACCTGCTTAGCTGCTGCCTACCCTGAAGGGGCCTAAAATTCTCTTGCTCCTGGAGGCCACATCTCAGGTGAGTGGGGGATACCAAGGTTTAAATCCCAAATCTGCTCTATTCAGAGCAGTGTCTTGAGCTCACATCTCCCACATGAGTGCCCTAACCACTGGGCTATGGAATAGGCTGGGATAGGTTTCTAGCTCCACTGTTGAAGCCATTCCACTTTGTATAAAATATTTAAATATTCACTAGGACAGAGAGAAAGAGCGACTCTATAACCTAATGGTTAGGGGACTCACTTGAGACACCCAGGTTCCAGTCCCTTTTTCAGTATTTCTAACAAAGTGGAACAGCTTCAACAGGAGAGATTGACAGGGACTCACCCCAAAATACCTTATTGCTAAGTGGTTGGTGGGGGGGGGGGGCACATCACCTTGGAGGTGGGGAAATCTGGGCTCAGGTCCCTGCTCTGAATCAGGCAAAGTGGGGTTTGGAACCTGGGACGCTACATCCAGAAAGATGAATGCTTTAACTACTGGTCTATTGGGTATAAGGGAATGTGTGACACCACCATTTTGTTCTCTGCTTTTTGTAACAATGGCTGACCTGCTTAGGCAGCAGACTCCAAGAGACAGTTCACGGCTTTGAATTCAGAGTCGGGGAAGGTGCCTGGTTTCAGCACAGGAATTGCCACACGTGTACATTTCAATATCCTTGGGGCAACAGTGCAACCTTGCATCACATTTTAGTTTAGAAACTTTAGTTTTGATCTTACTCCATAATCTGAACATCAACTCCTAATACCAATAATGATGTTCCACTTAATAAAGTTTCATAGACTGGTACAGGGGTTCTCACAACAAAATTTTTGGCGGCCTCAGAGTACGGCCACCAACTCTTGCCGGTAGCTGTGCTGACAATTTTTCCTAAAATACTTAATTAACTTTAGGAAAAACAAACAAATATGCACATATATGTGCTGTCCAAACCATTGTAATTTATTTATGTAGGGTTTTTTCGGACTCAATAATAAAAATAATGTACAGTGGTCTCTATTCGTTACTGGACCTAAACAGAATAGAAACACAAATAGGGTGCTTTGCATGTTCTTGTCTTTTTGTTGTTGTTACTTTTGCCTTTTTGGTGGCTTTTTAAAAAAAACTTGCTAGATAGTAAGTCTGCTGCTGTGAAAAGAGATATTTGTATGTTTGTTAATATCACTTTTCACTGCAGACTTACTCAGCCCCAGCAAGCTCTGGGACAAATTAAGCCCTGGATAGGGAGGTGGGCAGGAAGGCTGCAGGGCCCAGGGACAATGGCATGGTTGGTGAGCCTGGAACAGGAGCTTGCTATCGCGTGGATGGAGCCCAAAGCCCCGTGGCCAAAGCATGCCCCGCCCACCCCAGGGAAAGTGGGGAATTTGCCAGCTGCCTGCACCTCCAGCAGGGCCCAACCCCTACTGGTGGCCCTGAAAGAGGGGCCCACTGCTCCCCGCCCCCCAATCACAGCCCAGGAGGCTGTGGCTGCATGCAGCCACAATGGCCGCATTTGAGAAATGCTGGACTAGTATCTACTGCATCAAAACGTTTCATGATGAAGCAATCGCTAACACTTGTGAGGTGGGGATTGCCAATAAATATTCTATATTGGATGACTAACTGTCTACTGCATAGGAAGGGTGGACTTTATGTCAGGATTCTGTTACAGAGATTGTCAGGGAACAAGTAGGACCAAGAAGCATGAAAAAGCAAATCTGGATTACAGATGATACCATCAAAACTAGGGTTGGGGGAGAGAAAGAGACAGTGTTGAATGGATGCCCTTGGAAGATCAGAGGTGGGTTAGTGAGGAGTGAAGAGAGGAGGAAATGGGCAATAAATATCTTGAATGAGCAGTTAAGAGGGCCTGTTGGAATGACACTCATCGGTGGTGGATTAGTATGGCACAGCACATTGAGGAAGTGTCTGAGAGACATGACCAGAAATACATCTGAGACTTTGAATGTCCTGATTGGATGTCCATTCTCACAGATTCCACCAAGGAAGGACAAAAATGGAAAATACTGCCAGGATGTTGATGTTCAACTTGAGGATTGGTGTGAACATTTTTGTGAATTAATTAATGGATCCCCATCTAGATGTAAACCACAAATTAATCCAAAAATGAACCCAGCAGAAAATAGGCCAGTGACATTAGAGGTAATGATACTTATTGTCAAATAATTATGAAATGGCAAATCACCTGTCCTTGAGAGAAGTTCTGCTGAAATGTTAAAGAATGGATGCCCAGATTTAGTTCACCGGCTTCATAAAATCATCTTAAAAGTTTGGGAAACTGGTCACATTTCAGAAGACTGGAAAAGGGGCTACATTATTCTTTTTTAAAAGAGGGAGAGCATTTCTACACGTACTGTAAACTTCAATTTAAACCAGCTAAATCAAAGCTGGGAAATATGTAACATATGCACATCAAGTATGACCTAGGTCCTAATGGACAGCTATAAATAATAGGTAGCTTTTCAAGTCTGCAATAAGATAAGATTTTATGTGGCTATTTCTGTACTGGTAAATTTAATACTGTTCCTTGCTATGTTTTGAATCTTGAAGAAGTAGAGTGCTCTTTCATCCAAAACTCTTCACTATAGCAATTTTACTTCATTGTGGTCTTGTTCTACTGACATTCAGAAAAAGCAATTTCTCTATATTGGTTTTTACTTATAATATAAAGGAAAGGAATTTGGTATAAATTCATGCTTTTTCTTGTAGGAAGCAGCTTCCCACTTTCCCTGACACCTAGCAGATCTGCAAGAATGGTCTTAAAATTAATGCTTACCGTTCTGTATGAATATGAAATTAAATGCTGATATATGACATACCTGTTTAAAACACGTACACATGTATGCAGAGGCCTGTAAAGATGTTCCTCTTCTACACTAGCCTTTTTATTACCTTTCTGTTTCAATTTTACCATTTTCAATTTTATCATTTACAATTCAGCATTCTGAAATACCTACAAGTTGATCTCAAGACCACATCTTGTATAGTGATAAATAGTAATCAGGCACTTATCAATTTGATGTAAAAGTATAAATCTGCACTCCACTCACTTATATCTTTCTGTTAATGCAGTTCTCACCAGCCCCAGCTTTAGAATGTGATCCCTTACCCATGTGTAACCCACACACCTCCTGGCTGTGGTGCTCTGTCCCATCTAGTGGCATCGAGACCACTTAAAAAGAGATTAATGAGTCTGCCACAGCCTTACTTAAGGGCCATTGGCTTTTAGCTCATGAAGTAGAAGCTCATGCATTTAGCAGAGGTCCCAGGTTCAGTCCTGCCTGCTGATGACTGGGGTCTGTTGGTGTTACACATACAAAAATATTCAGTTAACATGACCACCAAAGAAGTAATTTGACTTCCAATGCAACTTCATTTCTGTCACAGTCGATTCTTTTATGCTGCATCTTCTCATGCAAGATGATAAGCTAGGGCTGCATGTTTCCCTCCACTCAGATGGACAGAGTGGAGAAAAAGCAGTCAGAAAATCTGCAGTGAATGCAGATACGGGGAGTAGCTGTTTCGTGACATGCTTCCACCTCTCCACTGCCTGCAAGAGCCTCTTCTGAGGCATATTTTGTGGCTGTGGATTAGAAGTGGGAAGGGACCAACCAACCCAGGTGACACGCTCCACTCTGACTACAGCAAATTTTCAAGAGAAAACACATGTGGAATTTAATGTAGCATAACTTTCACTTTATAGTTCACCCTCAGAGCAGTGTGCAAGCATGTTCTGTGATGGAGAACCAATGGAAGCATGATTTCACTGGCTAGAACTGAGAGCGAAGTAGGAGGACAGCGTTGGTTCAGTAAAATATAAGACAACTTCTTGTATGGCTTAGGAGAGAATAGAATCCATACAGAACATTTGTTTATTTAGAGAAAACTGACAAAAGCCATTTTCTGTTTGAAATGGAAAATGCAATATACATTGGATGTGTATATAATATATATAATGTATCTATGCATAGAAATGTATAATTAGATAATATGGTCAAGATTTTCAAAATGACTAGTAATTTTGGGTGTCTTGATTTTTTTCAATGCAACTTGAAACATACAGTAGGAGTCCCTTTTTCTAGAGGATGGGCCCTCAGCACTTTCTAAAAATTAGTTGCATCCATTACTGTGAATGCAATATTGTGACCACAATTAGGGGATGGAAAAAGAAAAGGCCAGATTTTAATAAACTGGGGTACAATTCTCAAAAGCACCCAAATGACTTAAGCACCTATGTCTCATTGACTTTCATTGAGACTTAGGTCTCAAATGCCTCAGTCACTTTTAACCCTATTTCTTAGGCTAAAATTTTAATCTGAGTGTTATTTTAGACTTTCATTTTTCATTAATCATCTGATTGCCTGTATCTGAGATATCAAAAGCCTTTTACTATCTAGCTATAAACTAATCTCTCTTTTTGGAAGTTAAATAAGGATACCACAATCATCACTTCCTTCAGAATGGTTTGAAATCAGATATGATATGAAATATAGTTTTCACCTAGATATTGCTTGTAAGAGTATAAAACCATTACTTCCTTCCATCCGTCTTTTGGAATAACTACAATGAATCAAACGTTGCAATGTTTTTGTCAGTTTACCATTTTTAAGCATTCAGCCTAGCTAGCCATATAAAAGGCATGAGCCATTTCCTGAAGAGATACAGTTATAGAGCTGACAGTGATTTTATGGCAAAATGAATAGTATGATTTTAATTCTAAAAGTGTAA
This sequence comes from Eretmochelys imbricata, assembly GCF_965152235.1. Classification (NCBI taxonomy): domain Eukaryota; kingdom Metazoa; phylum Chordata; order Testudines; family Cheloniidae; genus Eretmochelys; species Eretmochelys imbricata. Next base: position 54,533,703 of record NC_135572.1, on the reverse strand, counting down.
TTATCTTTCAAGAACAGGTTTCCTTTCTGATTATCTCTTGCTGTCATGGGTAAGCAGTAAACCAGATTACATTAATGAATTGAACTCTGAATTATAATAATTTATATATGCATAGCTAAACCATGTTAATTTATATATATAATGTTTGCACAATTATGTTAAAATACAGGGCTAACTTAAAATGTTAGTCTCAAAATTAGTCATTAATCTTCTATTCAGAATAGGTGCCATGATAGTATAATTTCCAGATAAGCAATCCTCTCCAGTGTTGTATTAAGCATCTAAGCATTAGTCTGAAATACTTAGTTTGCCTGGAGCTAGATGTTCCAAGCCTGTCTGGGTCAAGTCAGCCTTATTTCCTACAGTTCCAAGTTAAAATATATTGAATTCTCCAAACTTTATTGTGTGGGTATCTTAAAACTGAAGTTCTCTCTTTGCTGTATAGCATGCACTTTAAAGAACCAATGGTACTTTTTGCAAGTTTAGTGTCCTTGCCCAAAACTGTCTTCTCTCAGCTCTCCATTCTGCTGAGCAGCATTCCATGTGCTATTTGTCAGCCTAGCTACATGTCACTGGATGGTGTAGGAGAATGATTCACCACCTGGTGTGCCCCTTCATGACAGGAGAGGTGGGTTCTCCTCCGCTGGTGCTGATAAGCACTCCAGCCTTGCAATGGTGCACTTTTTCTTGTGTCCCAGCCCTACCAGGGTAACAGAAACTCCTACCAACAAATAGTCCAATGGCCTTCGGTCAGGTCTTTGGCCTCCAACTCTGGGCCCAGTGCAGTGGCATAGCTAGAAGTGGAAATTTGGGTGGCCGCGACTTTTGGATGGATGGGCAATGACAGACTGTGCGAGCTCAGCTTCTCCCCGGATACGTCTTCTTCCTAGCTCTGGTGCCCCCAGACACAGGGCTTCACTTACCCAGCTGGGCACGCATGTGGGCCGGCTCAGAAAATGGCAAGGCAGAGCTGCTGAAGTGTAACTTTCTGAAGGGTGGGCACATAGCTCAGTCCTGTATTTCAGGTGCCCAAGTGACACTCCAGGCTGCTTTGGCAGCACTATACCCCTGCTCAGATTTGGGTGGACCTGGATGCTAAGTGGGTGGCCTGAATCCCATCCAGGCCCACCCATGGCTATGCCCCCAGCACAGTGGTCTGTACATCCCTGTCATCTTTGGGGCCATCTTTCCTTAATGACCCAAGAGAGCCAGACAGCTCACCCACCTCTGTAGCCCATGGAGATGGGAGAGCCTCACCTGCAAGAGTCTGAGGAGTCTTCTATGTTCTAAGGGGAGAGCAGGCACCTCTTGATCTATGCCAACCACAGGGGGTAGTTAACTGCCTTGACTTCCCCGGGGAAGACCAATGCAGAAACTGACAGAAGAGTACCCTAGGTGGGACTCAAACCTACACTTTTTGGCTTAGAAGGCCAATGCCTTATCCATTAGGCTTCTGGGGTTAAAGCTAAATAGCGTTGCTTACTGATGGAAGAGCTAAGAAGGCATGTATGCTGATGTATCACCCCTGATATTTTTGTTCAGCTAGGGAGGGTAGAAATGAGCTTTGGCCAAGGACAGTTGCGGGATGCTGCCACATTCAGTCCATGCATGCCGCTCTGCTCTGGATACAGACAAGTTCTTTCATTTGCAAACTAAACCAGATCATTTTCTGGAAGCCTTGCCCTACTTCTAGGGTGTTTATGACTATCTTTTCTCAGCTTTAAGGCTCTGGTCTTTCTCTTGGGATGACTTTACCTCTCATCTTAAGGCAGCCTCATCCATTCTGGGGATATGGAAAGACACTGAGGTGAGACACTGCAAGAGTGGGAGAGAGAGCTGCTTGGAGAGGGTCAGGTCTTGCAGGTTCTCTCATGCAGGTTGCAGCTCAGTTGCGCTCGGGTAGTCATGGTTGAGGGGGGTGATAGACTATAAATCTATTGGGCAATACCCACACAGCTTTGAATCCTGCTGACTATGGGCTTTCCCCTTTGTGTGCTCTATTTTTGCTGGCCTTGAGCTTTCCAAAAACAGCAGATGGGCCTCTGGACCTCAGAGTCCTTGGCCAGGACCCTTTGTTGCTCCTGCAGTGCCTTGCAGAGCTGCTTGCGTCCAATTTGGTACTTGCCAGGCAGGGATTCCTGCAGTAGAAGAGGGTGGTGTCTGGTCTTCCTCCAGGTCCTGCCTTCCTTGAGGCTGTCTTTCCCTGGCAATTCAAAAGTGGCAGACAGCCCCCCTTGTCAGCAGCCCCTGGAGGTGAGAGAGCAAGAAAAGAGGAGAGCCCCACCTGCAAGAGACTGCAAAGTAGACTTCTACTTTTCTAGGGGATAGCAGGTGCCTGCCAAGCCATTCCAGCAACAGCAGCTTACCAAATGCCTTATTTTCCCCAGGGAAGGGCAGCGAGAACAAGGGAGAGGCTGAAAATGAGTACTCCACATGGGATTTGAACCCACAATTCCTGTCTTAAGGGACCTATGCCTTCCCATTAGGCCACTGCTGCTGAATCAGAGAATGCTGCCCTATCTGTGAAAGAGCTAAGATGGCACACCAGCTGATGCCTCACTGATGGCACCATTCAGCTGGAGAGGGCAGAAGCAAGACTTTCTAGCTCTGGCCAAGGACAACTGCAGGACGCTGCCACCTTCAACCCAGACAAGATTTTCCATTTTCAAGTTGAGCCAGGGCATACTTCTAGGATATCTATTGCTAGCTCTTCTTGTATCTAAGGCTCTGGCCTTTGTCTTGGGATGGCTTCACCTGCTATCTTAAGGCAGTCTCATCCACACTGGGGACACGGAAAGAAACTGAGACATGATGCTGGAAAAGGGGGAGAAAGCGCTTTGCTTCATGGTCAAAGGGTCAGGTCTTGTAGGTTCGCTCACATAGGCTACAATGTAGTTGTGGCTGAGCAGTTATGGCAATGGAGTAGAACTCCACTGGGGAATACTGGTGTAGGTTTGAATTCTGATGACTATACACCATCCCTTTTGCTGGCCTTGAGCTTTCCAAAAGTAGCGGACAGGCCTCTGGACCTGTCCAAGACCAAGACCCTTTGCGGCTCCTGTGACACATTGGAGGGCTGTCCACTTCCTATCTGGCACTTGCCAGGCAGGGTTTCCTGAATTAGAAGGTCTTCCTCCAAGTCCTGCCTTCTTTCTATAATTAAGGCTATCTTTCCCTGATGACTCAAGAGAGCCAAACAGCCCACTTTGTCTGTAGCCCGTGGAGGTGGGAAAGCAAGAAAAGGGTGAAGCCTGACGAGAGAGCCCCACCTCTCCTGCAAGAGTTTTTAAGGGCATGAGGCAGGGTACTACTTTTATAGGGTATATAAGGTACCTTCCAAGCCATGCCAGGGGCTTGCTAAATACCTTGTCTTTCCAAGGGAAGGGCAGTAAGCACAAGGAAGAGGCTCAGAGCAGAGCACCGCAGGTGGGATTAAACCCACAATCCCTATTTTAGGAGGCCAATGATTTATCCATTAGGCTATTGGAGCTGAAGCCAAGCAGCCTTGCTCACTGGTGGAGGAGCTAAGATGGCACATGTGCTTAGGTATCGCCACTCATAGCATCATTCAGTTGGGGAGGGGAAAACTGAGCCTTTCTGGCCTTGACTTAGGACAGCTGTGGGATGGTGCCACCTTCATCCCATGCTTGCCCCTCTGCTCTGGATGCAGACAAGTTCTTTCATTTATAAGCTGAACCAAGTCATTTTCTGGAAGCCTTAGCATATGTCTAGGGTGTCGATGACTAGCATTTCTCAGCTCTAAGACCCTGTCTAAATCTTTGGATGGCTTTGCTTGCCATCTTAAAAAGAAAAGGAGTACTTGTGGTACCTTAGAGACTAACCAATTTATTTGAGCATAAGCTTTCGTGAGCTACAGCTCACTTCATCGGATGCATACTGTGGAAATTGTAGAAGATCTTTTTATACACAAAAAGCATGAAAAAATACCTCCACCCACCCACTCTACTGCTGATAATAGCTTATCTAAAGTGATCACTCTCCTTACAATGTGTCTGATAATCAAGTTGGGCCATTTCCAGCACAAATCCACTACTTCCTATCTTGACCTGTTGTGACACACTATATCCCATGTAACACCCATTAGGCCCCCATATTCACCACTTTTATATAATTAAGGCATACTTTGTACAAAGTATGCCTTATGAGGTATCATTTGAAAACTCAATCTGCTGAACATCATTGTCTTGTTAAAATGTGTACAACAACACTGTGTGTAAAGCTTTGAGACTTTACTATATGATTGTTACTGAAATGTGTTGTAATTCTGGGGAACACTCACAAGCCAATTTCTCAGAAGCCAAGGCACACTGGCTTCCCAGCAAAATGCTGGAGCAATTACCAGTTTAATGGGACATTCAACAGAAAGGGGTGTGTGGGGGGAGGTATAAACAAAAGAATTTACAATTTATATGAAGGATTGATTGCAAAGCATGTATGCAATGGAACTGCCTAACCCCATGACACAACAAGGACTTTTCCACCTCAAGGGGGTGGAGTATAAGAAGGGAGAACACACAAATTACCTCTCCTCCACCAATTCTACTCACAGCAGCAAGATCATTTGAAACACAAGGAACCATCATTGAACTGGGGGGAAGTGGTACTAACTAGAAGGCTTCCCAGTTAGCATGGACTCCTGAAAGTTTTAGGGTGAGAGAAATCCTTTTGCTTTCAAATCTTATTTAGCTTGGTAAAGTTTAGGAATTAGTTTGCAGTTTTATCTTTTTATTTCTTTTGTAACCTGTTCTGACTTTTATAGATTTATCACTTATAATCACTTAAAATCTATCTTTCTATAGGTAATAAACTTGTTTTACTGTCTTATCTAAACCGGTGTGTTTCGGTTGAAGTGTTTGGGGAATCTCAACTCAGGTTAACAAAGGTTAGGGCATACTCATTTTCTTTGATAAAATGACAAACTATTAATGAGCTTGCTCTGTTCAGTAGGGTGCTGGACAGTGCAAGATGTTCATTTCTGAGGTGCAAGGTTGGGCCTAAGAATTTTCAGGTGTCACCCTGTATATAGGTCATGAGTGGAGAGAATTCATGGGAGAGAATTCATCTAACTTTGCTGGGTTTGCTTTTACATGCTAAAGTCTGTGCGGGCAGAGCCTGGAGAGGCTGCTTGTCACTACCAAAGCAGTATAAGAGGCACCGTGAGCTGGAGAGTTAAGGGGACACAGTGGTTCAGGTTGTACTCTGGGGGATGTCATACCTGTCTCTAGGCTTTTTCCCCCCAGCCCCTTTACAGGTTCTGAAGAGTTCTTTCCAGCTTGTAATGGGCAACACCTCCTAGGATTTGCTCCCTGGAGGTCAAGTTTGTGCCCTTTCAACTAAGCTTGCTCTACACATCTTCCCAGTATCTCTTCTGGCCAGAGTTCCCTTCTTGGGAGAGGATCTCAAGGCCTACTCTCCCCCTGGGCCTTCTTCCTTCCGACTGCCCTGAACTCCTTCCTTTATTAGTGACTGCCAGCCCTCTCAGCTGGGACTCATCTTTAAATGGGCCAGGCCCACTCTATAAGGTGCAACTGAGTGCACTAATTGCTCTCTGGCTCCAGTTATATATTTCTATAACAGAGTGGGATACACAAAGTAATATTTTTAAAATATTTTCTATGTATGATATCTGTCTATACATTAAAATAGTTTAAATTACGTAGTCCTGAGGAAAATTCACTGCACTCCTCTTAATACATGTTTAAATGTAAAAACCATATAATTACACTCCAAAGCAGAAAATACTAAATAATGAATCTGACAATAAATCACAACCCTAAAATGACTACCTATCTGCAAAGAATACAACTACTGCAAGCATATATTGTGTCAAAATATAAAATTGAGAATAAGATCTGTTATAATTCTTTGTACCAGAGCATAAAAGCATGAATAATAAAGTGAAATCTGTTCTAAAACTAAAGTACGTATTTTTAAATAGCATTCTGTGGCCAAGCTTTTATCAGCTTTCCATTCCACTCTGTTTCATAGAAAACAATGTATACCTATTTCATCACATTAGGCTGAAAAAGATGTTGCACCTTTTGTTATTTAAATCAGTCCATCTAAGCAGTTTCTGAGTAGTTATCTAAGCAGGTGAAAGATTATTCTCTTTTATTTATGCAATCTGAAATACTTCCAACTATCAAGGGTAAACTAAAAGACAGTTTTGTTTTAATATTTATTGAAAATGTGTTTCTTCTTATTACTGCTATAGAGTTTTTATCATACTAGGTGCTGCAGGGACCAAAAACATGGTCCCAGCACCAAAGAATATGCATATGAAACAAACAAAAAGATAGATGAATGGGAAAAGAGAGTAACAAAAGCTGCTGCAGTTAAGCAAAAGTTACATTAGGGTAGACAGCTTGGTCTAATGGATAGGCCACTGGACTGAGAGTCCCAGTTCTGCCACTGACTTCAACTGTGACTGGGACTTTGAGCAAGTTACTTCCCTATTCTGCATCCTTTTACCTTCACGTCCTTTGTTTTCTCTTTTTAGACTGTAAGTTCTTCAGGGCAGATAGAACTCTTATGTCTCTCATGGCGGGTAGGACAGGAATGAGCACAGTGGGGCCCCGTCTCAGTTGGGCATTAGAGTGATACAGATGATCAACGACAATAATTAGCATGACGATTTTGTCATGCCAATTTTTAATAAATTTCGTGATAGAGGTGTGGGAAAACAACAATAGATCATAGAAAGGGGAAAAGTGGGGGAGGTGGGGTTGGAGAGCGAACCCTGCACTGCAGTGGTGGCTCCTGTCCCAGAGGACTGGGCTGGGCTCCCCGCTCTAGGTGTTGCAACCTGGCCCATGTGGCCACAACACCATTCAGGTTTGGAGTCTCCACTCTTCTATCTCCATCTACAGAGGGGAGGGTATGCCAAACCGATCCTGTGTGCTAGGTCACAATGCCACTCAATCTGGGGGCATTTCATGGACTTAATTCAAAATCACAGTTTCTGTTGCCTCCATGACAAAATGGTAGCCTTAACAATAATTAGGTCCATGATATTTTTAATGTAGTATTTACCTTTGTTACTCTCTCACTCACATTAGCTCACTCATCTTATGTTAACTCTATATAGAAGGGAAGATGAGGGTTTTTAGGCCTGTTGAAGAGGTGTATTTTTAGGATGGACTTGAAAGAGAAAAAGCTAGAGGCATGACAGAGCAGATTCTTCGCAATATAGCTCCACTATAGAAAGTAACATCTGTCTTATTTCTCAAAGCCTATAATCTAATTGCCTGACGCCACTGACAACATACTCAGAGCCCAGAGTGAGACACCCTGAGAGCTAGCTAAATGGCAGACTGAAGCATTCAAGTGAATGGGTAGTCTGCTGTAGAAACCAATTAAAATTAACTCACAGCTCTGTAGTGGAAAGTTGTGGAGGGCAGAGAAGAGCTCATGGAAATGAACTTCCCACCTTGTATGCTCTGCTGGACTGGATTTTTAGGACACAGAGTATCCATCTGCTGGTACTTGCATCCATGCCTCCTGTCGGATTTAATGTAACTCTTATGGCTGACTGACATAAATTCCCTGCATCATTACGAGTGGGAACATCATCTGTTCTGACTGTGCAAAACTGTAAAATAAATCATCTGGAAGTGCATAGTTCTTTACCTTCAGGGATTTGACCGGAGACTCAGGATGTTGGGGGCGATTTCTCGCACTCTCAGAACTTTCAGTGGTACAACAGGCTATTTCCGTGCATGTGTGAATGTGAGAGTGCACAGAAGAGAGGAGGGAAAGAGAGGTTCAGGATGCAAAGAAAACAATTCCTGGATTCTTAACCCAATTGCCTACAGTCATTGAAAGCTGGGGCTATAGTAACTGGATTTGCAAATTTTGAAATGAATTGACATTATTTTTCCAATGACAGAGTGGAGATTGTTCAGCTAAGACAAAAGTCTGGACCTTTTCATTCATTCACTGTAGGCAGGGATATGAGATTGTTTGGAAGAAATCACCCATTTGCTATAGAGGGCCTCTTCCTACCATGGAAAGATTCCTTTGGAGGGTGGTCAAGTCTCCTTCTCCTCTCAGCTACTTCTTTATAAATGGGATGGATGCAGATTAATTTACTTAGAAACTTACATGCAGTGGGACGCTCTCTCTAGGTTACAAAAATGATGGTTAGTAAAACTTTCCTGCATAAATGGCTCATCTTCTTTGCCTCATTGGTTTTGCCTCAACCTCTTCTTATAGTTAACTTTACAAAGGGAAAATAAAATCTATCCAGAGGGCTTCCCCTCTGAGAACTAACCTTTGTAAGACTTAACCCTTGGCTAAAGGCATACGAATAGAAGGAGTGAGGCATATGGAGTGTTTATTTTTTAACGTCAGGACTTCTAGCTCAAGCAATTGAAAGCCAAAACCAGTACAACTACTGTACCATATTGAATCTTGTCGAACAGTCTGCAAGTTTTCTATTCCTTCCACTCTCCTCAGCTCAATTTTTGTTTCCATAAATGTAAACACCAATCCCCGTTTATTTTTATAACTAGGTAAATTTAGTGGACTAGCAATTTTCTTCTTAGAGATACAGGTTTACAGTCTGAATTGGGTGCTCAGCTGCACTGAAAAGCTCACACTGAAGTATATGGAATTGCTGGTACTCAGCTCTTCTGCAAATCAAATCATACCATGTTTGAGTTTGGGTGCCCAGGGTTCAGTTTCAAAATCCATATGAAGTTACCTAATCAAGTGGCCTATGCTTGACTTAGTTGGGAATGACAGATTGCTTATGACCTCTGAAAAAATCAGGCCACTTTTATTTTAGTACCAAAACATGGAACTAGATTCCTAGCTATATGTGTGCTCAAGTTTGAAAATGGTGGCTATAGCACCCATCCCCCTTATGTTATTCCTTTACTCTTGAGAAGTTATCCCTTACACTACTAAATCATGCATGTCTTGGTGAGTACTAGGACGTCTGATAAGTGTCAGCACTTTTGTTGATATTAATATATTAGTCAATGCTTTTGCGTGGTCTAGAATGTTATTTCCCTGATTTAAAAAAATCCATCAAAGTAATATTATTAATACTTAAAAGTGCCTTTAGCAATGTGATAAATACTATATATCCCATAATACTAATTAAAATATTTTTGAAAGAGCACTATACTACTGAAAAATACTGATAATATCATTGTTTGTCTCAGTTTTAGATGCTTTTAAAATCCAGCTGGCTGGTAGCTCTTCTCAAATCCTCATCCCTAGGTACTGAATCTCTCCTCATAGCATGGGTGTGAGTTTTAATAGCTATTAACCTGTGATAAGTGTTATTTTAGACTTTCATTTTTTATTAATCATGCATACAGAGAGGCATGAAAGCTAACAGAATGGGAAAGCGATCTACCAATCTTGCATTTAAAACACATCTGACAAAACCTCAGTGCACTTATGAGCTCAATAGTTTCTTCTGGGAACTTTGGAAAGGTTTGAGCATGGTCAGGTATACACTAACGGACACAAAGGCCCATTATTCAGAAAAACAAGTAAGCAGGTACTTATCTTTAAGCATGTGCTTAAATTCCATTAATGTCAATGGGACTTACGCACATGTGTAGATACTTAAATGCCTTTCTGAACCAGAGTTGAAGTTCCTTAGAACAGATTATAAGACATGTGAATACAGTGGGAATGAGCTGGTCTCATAGACCTGGAGACAAAGGCTTATATTTCTCCACAGAGCGAATACAGCACATGAAACAACTGAACAAGCTTACTTGTATGGCCATGCTAACGTACCTCAGTTCTCATCTGGAGAGTGATGATCTGACTGCATTGACTTCAGAAGAGTCAGGATTTCACCTGGAGACTTTAAGGTAGATGCTGTCCATGCCCACTCAGTCCTTGACTTCACCAGTAAGACTGGAAACAAGGGTCCCAATTAGAGTGGTGATTGTACACCAGTCCAGTGGTTACTGGAATGAGACCAAACTAATATTACTGCCATTGAATAACCATCACATAGTAAGTTTTTGGCTATTACCAATCAGGACTTGAATTACTATTCTAGAAGTCACAGATTTTGTCACTTTATCAATTTGTTGGTTACTCAAACATATTTTTAAAAAGTATATACAAATGAAGAGTTGCATTCAAGTTCTACAAAGGATTTGCACGTTGGGAAAATAGATTTAATATTTCCCTAATACTTTAATTTTTTCCCAAGACTATCACTACAGCAATGCCACACACCTTCATTTTGCAGTAGAAAGATATTCTTTCTGAGATGTGGAATTTGTGAGTAGGATCTTACTATGCATACATCAACAAAACCACCTGTTTTTCACTCTCTCTTTCACTGTCACTTTCACATACTGTAAGAGTGGGATGCAATGATGAAAAGACAAATACTAAGAAATACTTTTCAGGATGCCAAAGAATGCAGCAACCAAGGCGGATGCAGATTGCTTGAGCTCTGAAGTGTCCCACGGGAATCCCCAAACATCTTCTCCTGAACCGCACCCTCCAACCCCAAGAAATATTGCACCTGACTTCTGAAACCCCCAGGATGCCCTCTAGCTCTGCATCTTCCTCTCTGAATCCCAAAGCACTAAAAAAAACCCAGAAGAGATCTGCCTCCCCCACTTCTACAAACAAAATGGTGTCTGAGCCAGATGGAAAGCAGCTGATGGATGTAATAAAATAGGTGGCTGCAAAAGGAGTTATCTATGGAATGGTATGACCGTATGGAATGTATGTATTGCTCTCTGAGGGCTGATAAGCTTGCTCTAAACAAATTGATGGGTGCTAGTTGAAACTGATATGTTAGTTCCTTTTCTTTTCTTTCCTCTCTCACTGGGGTAGAAGGGTTGTTACCAATTTACTTCCTATTGCCTTAATTTACAGAAAAAGGGCATCAATGTAAAATCTACCATTTGATCAGTAATTATGTATATTTGGCATTGTTTCATTAGATGGTGCTTCCTTATGGACTAAGGTATCAGGCTTCTATGGGTAGTAGGTAATTACTGTAGTTTTAATGATTGGGGCCCCATGGGCTGTGAATATATCCAAGTTTCACTAGAAGCAGCCTCCCCCTTTGGGTGTTGAGTGTATATTTTTGGACTGTTTAAACAGATTCTTCTTTTTGATTGTATGGTATGAACATGTATTTCTCTCTCCACTATCTTTTTCTGTTTTGTTTTTTCACTTATTTAATTCCTCTTTCTCACCCTCTCATGCTGGGAGCTCCTTTCCCACTCCTGTAGAATATGTCCTGGGAAGCAACAACCTACCCCTGGACTGTATAACTTTTGCTGCTTAGATATGCAAGAGCTGTGTGCTGCTCAGGAAAATTTGCAATTTCGTATTTATTCACAAAGCAACTTTTATCTGCAATAGTTTATCTGGTACATTTTAACAGTGAAGGCTCTGGTAATTAAATGTGTCTCCTAGAATATAAAGGGTTTTAATTACTCTATTAAAAGAATATTATATTCAATATTTTATAAAAGAGAATGTTGACATTGCCATGTGCCAGGAGGCACATCTGACAGAACATGAAGCTTGTAAATGAAATAGAGATTGGTGGACCTCTCAGTTTCTAGTTGCATTAATTCTGAAGCAAGGGGCATCTATATATTAATACATAAAAAGTTGAATGTTAATAGTCTGAGCACAAGATCTGACAGTGAGGGCAGACTTACTTTCCTTAAGACTGAAATTGGCAATTCTATAATCATCTTTGTCAATCTCTATGGGCCAAACCAGTACGATCCCAAATTTTTCATAATTTTTTAATGAGCATAAATGACAAGGGCACCAACCTCTGCAGACTTTGACAAAACTCTAGACCTGGTCCTTGATAAATCTTTTCCATCTCCATATAAAAACACTAATACTCATCAGTTACTTCATACATACACGGCCGATTGAGGCTTACAAGATGAGTGGAAATTGGGTAATCCTATGGCCAAAGACTGTAGTTCTTTTTCTGCAGCTCATTGAACATATTCAAGATTGGACTATTTTTTACTGTCACAAGGTTTGATCAATTCTGTCACTGATTGTGACATTGGTACTATTGTTATGTCTGACCATGCTCCTACACACATGTCTTGTAGGCCCACAGGTTATGCACCCCCAGCTGCAATGTGGAGACTAAATACCTCTCTGCTGTTGGATACACCATCTGTTAACAGATGCTCCCATCGCTTCATCAGCTGCCATGCTGAAAGGGAGAGAACATAGAACTGATAAGGAAATTAATGGATGCAGACTATACTTCTGCGCCCTCCTGAGAGAAACTCAGAACCCTCATCAGTGTAAGATATGAAATAACAAACTTCTGTCCCAAAAGGCTGAGTTTGTTTTGTTCTGTTTGAAGCAAAAACTAAATCTGGAGAGAGAGCTGGCATACAGACTTAAGCAAAAGGCTAACAGAAATAAGATTGCTGCTATTCACACTAGTTGCAATAGAATCATAGAAAATTAGAGTTGGAAGAGACCTCAGGAGGTCATCTAGTCTAACACCTGCTCAAAGCAGGGCCAATCCCCAACTAAATCATCCCAGTCAGAGCTTTGTCAAGCCTGACCTTAAAAACTTCTAAGGAAGGAGATTCCACCACCTCCCTAGGTAACCCATTCCAGTGCTTCACCACCCTCCTAGTGAAATAGTATTTCCTAATATCCAACCTAGACCGCCCCCACTGCAACTTGAAACTATTGCTCCTTGTTCTGTCATCTACCACCACTGAGAACAGCCTAGCTCCATCTTCTTTGGAACCCCAGTTCAGGTAGTTGAAGACTGCTATCAAATCCTCCCTCACTCTTCTCTTCTGCAGACTAAAATAAATTATATACAACATAGTCAGATATTAATAAATAATTTCAGCAGTTTTATTCAAAACTATATTTAAATTAGGGAATCAGTAAAGATGCCCTATATAACTTTTTAGTAGATTATCTGTACCACAGATATCTGATTCTCTGAAGGAACTTTTAGATGCCTTTCTCCAGAAATCTCAGAACTTACACAGGCTATAAAAGAAAAGAATGCTGGAAAAACTCCTGGTGGAGATGGATTTCCAACTGATTTTTATAAAAAGTTCTCTGAAACTTTAACACCTAGATTATTGAATATGTTCAGTGAAGCCAATAATGAGCAAACTCTCGCACCTACTCTAAGAGAAGTTGTAATTTCAGTTATCCTAAACACGGAAAAACCTTGGACTATGTAGTAATTACAGGCCAATTTTTTTAATCAGTTATGACACTAAGATTTTAGATAACTCTCTTGCTATGCGATTGGACAAAGTTCTCTCCCACATTATATACAGAAGTCAGGTAGGCTTCCTTCATAATAGACATGCCTCAGATAATTTGCATCAACTGGCTGATATTATTGCTGCTTTGAGAAATTCTAAAGAACCCTTAGCTGTCGTTTCTTTAGATGCTGAACAGGCCTTTGGCCACATACTTTGGGACTATCTTTTTCATGTGTTAGCAAAATAAACCAATTTATTGCTTGGAGTAAGGTTTTATACTCTAACCTGACTTCCCAGGTAGTTACCAATGGTATTATTTCTTTAGCATTTCCATTATAAAGAGGTGCAAGACAGGGCTGCCACCTTTTTCCTCTTCTGTTTGATTTAGCTCTAGAACATTTAACCATTGCCATTCATTCAAATCAACATATTCGTGATCACAAGGTGGGCCAAACAGAGCATAAAAATATGTGCTATATGCCCATGATGCTCTTGTATCTAAGCTCCAGGTTACCACTCCTAACCTTGTAATCACTATTAATAAGTTTGGACTCCTCTCAAGATATAAAATTATTCAAGGTAAATTGGAAATCTTAGGCATTAACAAATGTGCCCACCAAGGTCTTTTCTCAGATTAGGACTGTCACTGGCAATCCTCTAATATGAAATATTTAGGAATACTGATACCCAAAAATATTCAAGACAATCTTAAGATAAATATAGAACCAATTATTGACCAAGTGGCTAATGATTTGGGGAGATGGAGTTTGTTAAACCTCAATTTGTGCTGTAAAATTAATATACTAAAAATGAATGGCCTTTCCAGCATTTTTGTATCTCCTCAGGGGTCTCCCTATTTCTATTCTTCAAACTTATTTTAACAAATTCAATAATATTTTCAAAACTTTCCTTTTAGGGCACAAGAAAGAAACCTAGACTGGCTTTGAACAAATTACAGTTCCCCTATCTCTGGGAGGATTTCATTTTCCCAACTTGGAAAATTATCATATCTCCAGAACTTTTATTATTTTGAAAGGATACTTTCTGGATTTTCTTCTTTTATGATTCTCTGGCCCAAAAAACTCTGCCAAAGACTAATAATTTGAGAGTTGCTTGGAATAAAGACGTGGATACCCAACTATCTCTGACCCGACGTAATACAATTGTATCTAATGTTAAAAAAGCAACTATAGACCTAAGACCATCAATGGCTTATTCACCAAAAAGACACTTTTTTCAATGTGTTGGTTCCCACAGAGGCTAATGATAATGGGCCTCATAAATGCTGATCGCTGTTGGAAATGTAACTCCCTTGGTGCTACATTAGCTCATATGCTTTTGGAGTGCTCCTGTATCAAGAATTTTTGGTATGAGGTAGGTCATAGGATCAGTTTGATATTGGATGCTAAATTGAAGCCATTTCCCTTAAGTTTCATTTTTGGATATATTCCTGGTATCTGGAGATTATCTGGTAACAAGTCAGCATGATTTCAACATGCATCTGTGGTCACTGAAGAAGTAATCCTGAAAAAAATGGAAAAGTCAATCCTTACCAAATATTGATACTTGGGTCAGTGATATGACTAAACCTCATAATTAATGAACAACAGGCATTCTGCAGAAGGGGAATGCCCAGAAAATTCAAAGCAATTTGGGCTGACTTTTTAGAGGCCTATGATTAAAGTAGATCCTGAAGGTAGGTATATCGCTTCCCTTCCCCTCCCCTCATCCACCTTGTGTATTGTGATGAATCTGGTATTTTGGTACATTTGTTGTATTTGGAAAAATAAATACAAAAATTTAAATAAAAACACTTTTCAGTAAAATATTTTAGTCAGCTCCAATAGCCATCTTTTGATCAATGTTCTCTTTAAAATCAACATTTTTGTTATTATTATTATTAACTATTGACTGTAAGTAGGCATGATCATGCATTTACAGTGAACTGAGATGCTCAGAGAAGAGCTGATCCAGATTATTATTTTCCTTTTACACATAATATATAATTAAATTTCACAAGTTTGCATGATTTAAAGTAAGAGAACTACTTTCAAGTAATCAAATGTTAATAAATATGTCTAGGATTAAAAATAAAGTTGTTTTTCCCCTTTCTTTCCCCAAAAGAGAATTTGAATTGGAAAATTAATACCTGTAATGATCTTGCTGATGTTCAGTGCAAAGGGTTAATCTTTTAACCACTAGTCTAGGCATGCTCTTCCCCCCCCCCCCCCGCACAGCACCTTGTGAGAGTGCTGTAATTTAAAGTGTTCAAGTATTATAAATCTCCTTTGGTTGTTGAATCTTGGTATATGTTTTCCTGTAATTGAAACTAGCTCATTTTTATGGCCCTTTTCATATTCTCTTGTTCTAAAACGAATGAAATCACTTGGCAGCCCTGGTGGAGAAGAATCAATCTGCTGGGTCCTGTGGGATTTGAGCAGGTAGAATAATGCAATATTTCACTTCAAGGTTTAGCAGCAAACAAATATTTCAGGTTTAACATCCTTTCAACAATGACAAGTGAATGACAAAAACTAGAGGAGGTTTTCAGACTTGATTAGTGTCTTTTCAGTCTTCTTTTTTTAAAAAAATGACAGTGTAATAAAATATGAATTTGACTGGGTTTGTGGTCATAATGATAGCTGATCTCTTTGAAATATTGGGCCAGATCCTCAGGTTGGCATGCTGGCTTCAATGGCTCAGTGCTTATTTACATCAGCAGAGGATCTGGCTAATTATCTTTTAAAACTGAAGGAAGGATATAAATAAACAGGCATCTTGCCAAATGCATTTTTGTACAGAGCTTTTGAAAATCTGACCCTCATTTAGAGGACCAGTTTTGAAATTCTGGCCCCAACAGCAGGTGCTGAATACTTGAATATCTGGCCCTGGGCTCTTTTGAAAATTGGGCTATTAAAGGGCATTTATTAAGGGCCAGATTGTGAGCCCCTTAGTCACACTGAGTGGTACGTCAATGTGAAAACAGTCCCACTGAAGTTAATGGGAACATGTGGAATAATAGTAGCTCATTACACTCTGGCCCTAACTAGCTGCTGTGAAATAGAACACCTGCATGACAAAATGTTCTTCCCTAGTACAAGATCTGACTATTCTGGTTATATAAAGTATTTGTCGGTATTCAGATAAATTGTCTTTATTTAGGCAAACTAAACTATTATGGTAAAATGGGGTACAGGCATTTATAATACTATATACTTCCAAGTATCCCAGGATATCCTAAGCTGTGCCTCTAGGCAGGGAACACATCTTATTCTGTTTTGTGTACGCTGCCAAGGACGCTGTAAAAATACAACAAATTAATAATAAAATAAAGCTATTCAATATGGAGCTCTACAGCAGTCTCTTATACTGACTAGAGCACAACAAGATTACAAAGCAATATGGCTGACTATCTTGTGAGACATTATATAAAGCACAAGTATATACCTTCCAAACATATTTCACCACTATGCTTACACCTCCTAATGACTTTAACAATGATTGGGAGATCTAACTCCGGGTGCTTCACAGAGTTTTATAACCCAAGCTTAATCACCTGGAGCGAGACTCTTCTCTTGCTTATCCCTATAGACATGAGAAGTAACTCCACTGAAGTCAATAGAAATATCTTGTGTAAGTGATAAAAAAAAATGAGGCCCTTTACTTCTAGTCAATATTCCCTTAAGAAAATGTCTTTAAAATGTAAAGTAGGCTTGAACTTTGAAAGCTAAAGTGATTTCATTATGGAACAAATTGGATCTTTGAAGTAGATTTTTTAGCCATTTCTCCACAACATTCAAAATTACCCTGTGGGAACCAGTTCTTTAAAAAAAAATCTGCCTTCCCCTCATGAACATTATGAGTTCAAATTAAGCCAAACAAACCAGGACCTTCATGATGGCAGATTAAATACAGTTTTTCACTGCAATCTGTGACCTTGAATAGATTTTTTTTCTTCCTAAGCTTTTGCTTTACATGCTGTGAAAAATAAAATGCACCTTTTAATTCTGTGACTTAGCCACACACTGTGACTACATGAAAGAGGAGAGTAAGTGTGCAGACTACAGGCCAAGTTTGGTAATAAAGGAATGAGTCTGAAAAGTGGTTATGCACTTCCTCCCCCAGCCCTACCTCTTCCCTCCCAAGCTCTATGAAAACAGGCATGCCATTCCTCTGCTATGCAGATTCTTCCCTAGGAAGGTTGGCACTGCTAAGTGTGTGCTGGCTGCTCCTCGGGTACCTCTAAAACCTGACTTCCTTTGCCCTGGATGCTCCTTTGCCTGCCTATCCTGACCTACTCTGAGTTTTTCAGAACCCTGTGAGAAATAGGATGAGTTAGCTCTCTTGGCTTTGGTGGTGGAAGGTTTTCCTCAGATGGAAGGGACTGGACAAATATCGGTCATTGGGGTCGCCCATTCATAACCACCATCTGTTGTAGCCTCTCCCTCTCTAGTCCTCCTTTTCAACCACCTCCACACAAACACTATGGTGTCATTTCCCATTCTACTTGACATTTGACTGACTTCTGCTCTTCTTCCTCTTATGCAGTTGTAACCCTTCTGCCTGTCTGAGTTAGCAGCAACAAGGGTCAGGTTCAGTGTCTTGGGGTTCCTTTTCAATAACAATACAAAACCGGCTTGACCCCCCCACCCTGGGACAATTACATCCCACCCCCCTGGGCGCCACTAAGAAGCAATACTTCCCCTCTCGCAAGCACAGAGTCTGAGTGTAGAAAAAGCCTTTTAATAAGGGAGGGAAACAATGCAGCATTATGCGGGGAAACACCACCAACAGGATTTATAACACAAACCATGAGCAAAAGACCCACCCCCAAGTAAGTTTGGCAGTGACCTTTTTCCCTCAGGGTCTTAAGTCCAGCAACCCAACAGTCACCCCACCCATGGTTTCTGTTCTTGGTCAGTGCAGCCCCAGAGTTCAAAAGTTTATCTGCAGAATTTACCTCCCAGCCTGAGTGGAAGAGGGGAGGTATGGGGGCACCTTACATGCTCTGCTGCTCGGGTCGACAGCCTCGTCTCGCCTCTCCCTAGGGTTCTGCTGCAGTCTTCACCACCAGCCAAACTGCTAGCCGCCTCCCCTCACTTCCTTAACACAGCTCTCAGTGATTTCAGCTGGTAGTAGAGGAGCTTCAGTGCTGGCACACACAGAACCACTAGCCCAAAGTAGGTCTAATGCTTAAACACTTTATTATTCCTGCCCCAATAACAAAGAGACTGGGGATCCCACAGCAGCCAAAGTCACCATTTGGGCAAGCAGTCCCATCATGCTAGTCAGGGTGGGTGTTGCCATGCAAACGAGATCAGCCCCTGAAGTCCTTTTCCACAGCTCACCACCAGATATCAGGGTAGAGCTCATTCTGACTCTGCTTACACAGTGTAGTTGAGCCATGTTGGTCCCAGGATTTTAGAGAGACAAGGTGGGTGAGGTAGTATCTTTTATTGAACTAGCTTATGTTGGTGAGAGAGACAAGCTTTTCTCACCAACAGATGGTTCAGTAAAAGATATTACCTCACCCACCTTGTCTCTTTTCTTCCTTGTACACACCCACACTGCACACCCCCAGCTTTTCTCTTCCTTACCCCTAAATATCTAATTCTTTACCTTCTACCATGTCTGCAATGCATTCCTCCACATCTTCTCCTCCACAACACACACACCTTAAGCTCTTCTCCCAATCCTACTTATCTGTACATCCCTGAGTTTTTCTCTGCCATATACAGTTATAAACTCCATCTCTTTCTACTCGCAACCATGCTTACCTCTGGCTCCTTCCCCCTCCTGTATTTGTGCCTCCAGCTCATTTCCCCTCCTCCATACCTATCTCACTCTTCTCTCTCCTTCACACTCAGGCCTCCGTCTCTTCTTTTCCCACACACCCATGCCTCCAGGATTTATGTCCTCTCTTCCCTCAAAATCCAGCTTTCCTCCACTCCTTAACATATACAAGACCAGGTGATCTGTCCCAAGACCTCCAGTTCTTCTTCACAACCATTATTCCATCTCTTCTTCCCCCACTCACCCATGCCTCCAACTCTTCCTTCCCACCACTCTGGACTCCAGCTTAAAGAGGACATGTCCCCCTCCCCACCTTGGTGTTGACCTTTGCCATGGTGGCCATATTCTTCCACATGTGTTCAGAAGACAGGATCTCCTAACAGAGAATTCTTTCATCAGGACAGTAAGGCAAGCACTTTGTGATGATCCCTAAGCTCCCTTTATGGGGCTATTCTTAAAGGCTTCAGAAGATGGAGGCTTTTCTTCTGACTGATGACCTCCTGCACTGGCACTGATTGTATGGACTTCTAAAGTGTTTCTCCTCACCAATACATGTATATGTTTAAAAGCTTCTCTAGGCCCCTACTTACTGAGGCAGACAGTCTGCTGAGCTCTTCCCACCAAATGTTCCTCTCTTCTCCAGTTAGACTCTCCTAGCTTTACCTAAAGCTGTGTTCTGGCCATGGATTTCAGGGAGAGTGGTGGTAACTGGAGCATGGACTGAGTGCTGAGCACCTAACCTTTGACTACTAGGTCCCATTATGTTGGGCATCCAAAAACTGAGGCACTAATCACTTTTTGTAACTTTGGCCTTCAAGTGGAAACCCATGAGCAAGCTCTATGCTTTCTTATAAGGGAGGGGATAGACAAAGAGGAAAAGTGATTTGCTCAAGGCCACAGAATCAATGAGAGAGCTGGGTTTAAAACACAGTTCCATGCTTAGCCTACTAGGCTTCATTGCCTCTCTAATGTTCTGCCAATGTCCATTAACCGTTTGTTAGAGTCGCAGTATTCAACGGCATGGGGCATACCCCTCAGTAAAAAAAAAGGCAGATTCCAAGCTGGCTTTTTAAACTATAATATGTACCCTTCTTCTAAAAGCTATGATGTGACATACTTTTCGTTTTTCTCCACATGTCACAAGATGCTGTAGTACCATCTGTAGTGGGGTTTTTTTTAAAGGAAATTTCCACAAATGAAAAGTCAAAAATGAATTAGTAACATGCATTGAACTATTCTTGGAATACTGTTTAAATTATTAATAATTATATGAAATAGGAAAAAGTGACATGGATGCATATAACCCATCTGTTGCACATTTCAGTTATGAACATTTATATGTTGCATTGTTCTGTTACATTTTGTTTTTTACATAGAAATGTAGTGTGCTCTTAAAATAATGACAGTAATAGAAGAGCAGGGGCAAGAAAGAGAAGGGGCCATAACTGAAAAGGAAGGGCTAATAATGTTAGTTACTTTTTTATCTTTAAAAAGATCAGCACTACACAACTACAAGGTACTCATGCTGCCATTTACAGTCTGATCTCTGAGGCCTGGTCTACACTACACAGTTAGGTCAGCTTAAGGCAGCTTACATTGACCTACTTATGTCAGGGCATATCTACACTACAGACTTAAGTCGACCTATGTTAGGCCTATGGTAGGCCAACTTTCTGCCACCACAGTAATTATTGCAGTGGCTGATGTCCACACTACCCTTCTTCTGTCAGTAGTGTGCATCACCAGGAGCACTTCCACTGACTGAAGAGGGGCAGTGTGGGGGTCTGAGAGACAGGGCTTTCACCTCTGCTCAGCTCCCTGCTCCCAGCTGGGAGTGGGGGAGCATCCTCCCGGGCTTCTCATCTCCTTGTCTACACCGCCCTCCCACCCCCAGCCAATGTAAGTAAAGATGTAAGTGACATCAGCAGGACAGGGCTGTTGTGTGTACACTGACATAATTTTGGTCGATATATACTGCCTTACCTTGACCTAACTGTGTAGTGTAGACCAGGCCTCAGTGCATACACTACAGCCCTGTACCACTGATGTAAGAGCCCTGCTACACCAACATAATAACTCTACCTCCACAGGAGGTGTAGGGCTTATGTTGGTGTAGCCGTGAAGTTGACAAGAAAGCCAGGCAACTGAAGCCTTGCTGGCCCTGGCTTCCCACTCCCAGCCGGGCTGCACCCTCCTGGATCCCAACTCAGGGAGCTGAGAAACCCGGGCAGCTGCCCTGCTGCTCCTGTCAGGGAATGGGGAGGTGAGAAGCCTGGGTGGCTGGCCCCACTCAGAGTCGGGAGGCGGGAAGCCTGAGAGGCTGCCTTCTATTCCCCGCTGAATGCAGGGAGCTGAGCAGAGCTGAAAACCCTGGCTCTCAGCCCCCTATACTGCCCCTCTTCAGCCAGTGGAAGTGCTCCTTGTGAGGACGCCCACCACTGACAGAAGAAGTGTAGTTCGGACATCAGCCACTGCAGCAATTACTCTGGTAGCTGTAAGCCAACCCAACATAGGTTGACTTAAGTCTGTAGTGTTGACATACCCTGAATTACCTGAAAAATCTCTGAGATCACACAGCAGCAACAATCTCTTCAGAGTCTATGCACCTAAAACAGCTTCTGTGTGATGCTGTTTTTATGTGAAGTGTCTTGCACTTGTTTTTGACAGGAGCTCATGAAGAAGTGAAGGAATAATTCTGAAACCTCAACCTTTTAGAGAAACCAATCCCTTCTTTGGACATTCAAGGACAAGGTACGTATAACGCTTGTGAACACAAGTATCCAACCAGACACACCATTCCGAGTGCAGCATGTAACTAGCAGACTCAAAAGAACATGTCATTCCACCTTTTGGAAGTATGTTCATTCAGATCTCAGTTCCAAACTGAACACTTTGTAATCATAAAGCTCTTCCATTATCTATTTCACTTGATTTCAGATGGCTACTGTTTACCTCTCTGAATGAAAAGTTATAGAACCATTTTAAAAGAAGGCCCTGAACAAATTTTTTTTATACACTTTACTGTTTCAAATATAAATACTTTAATATGTATATGTGATCAACATCAGTGAAAGGGTCTCTGAACTACCTTCTTATCCTCTGAGAAATCTCCATGCTGATTCAGTCCTTGAATGTCCTTGGATTGCCAGCAATTATGTTTGCAGTTGGGATTTTTGTGATGTGGGCCCCTACTAGCAGTTAGCTGGAGACCACCAAATCATTTTATACAAGCCAGGAAACAATAATCAGATGAGAATGACTTCTGGTCATTACCAGGTTTGAGCCAGTGGTTTCAACAGCTCAGTGTCAATACCCTGAGCCAGGCACCCGCACTGACTCCTGTGGCTCTAGAGCTTTGCTCTAAAAAGAAATAATGCCTCATACACATGTTATGAGAAATGAATTACTCATGGGGTCATCGACAATGGAGTTAAGAGTTCACCCAGCCAAAAACTGATGACAGTTTGATTCCAGTCCCACACTGACAGCAGGTGTTAGTGTTTCATAATGGTTATATTGTTAATAAAGAAGGTACAAGTCTGAATATTTAGAACAAGACTCTGGGTAGTTGTGAACAGTCCAAGCAGCCTAAATTTGTGTGCAACAGATTTTGTTGTTGTTACCACCTTATTTTTAAAATCTGTTGAAGAAGGTGTCGGGTACCAAGCCAGTGGAAGTACAGTCTGAAGTTATTTATGGGCTCAATCCTGAGCTGTGCTGAGCAGCCTGAATGTCCAAATGACTTCAAATGGAGTTGAGGTAACTGAGTATCCCACGTGAGGTGATCAGGACCCAAGAGACTTGGAAAAAGATGATATAATTAGGTCATGATTCACAAAGGCAGCCTGCTGATCTCAGAACACAGTTGATAGTGATGATGAAGATTATACAAACCTTTAGAATAGAAGTTATTAAATATAGAATAAAGGATGAATATAAAATATTCCCAAGCTTTTCACATTCTTACCTGGCACCTTTCAAAATGTGTGTTCAAGAAAACTGACTTTCATCCAGATTCTGCAAACCTTATGCTGTATAGCCGTTACTCAAGTGAGTAGTCCCACTGAAGAGATGGGACGACTCACATGACTACGTCTATATAAAATAAAAATAGAGAAATAAACACTGAACAGACGGGTTGCAGAATCTGTCCTTACATCATGGCTTGAACGACATGTTGGCTAAATATGCTGCACTTATTTACACTAGCTGAGGATCTGACCTGATGTATCTGACAGCTCATCAGAGCAAGAAAAAATTGTATTCACTTCAAGGATTAGCTCAGAAGGTACCTGGCAGAAGCTGATATTTGCTAACAGCGGAGAAGGTTGATCACAAATTCTCTGTCAGTCCAACAACAAAGAACATGGTGACAGTATGAAGGTAGCACCAGCAGCTGTTCAACATGCAGTTTATAGAGAAATAAAGTTCAGTCTTCTTTTTAATAATCAAATACTATTTATGAGCTTTTCTTTAAGCATGATAAAAATAAGCATATAGCTAAGGTGACCAGACAGCAAGTATGAAAAATTGGGATCGGGGTGGGGGAATAATAGGAGCCTATATAAGAAAAAGACCCAAAAATCAGGACTGTCCCTATAAAATCGGGACATTTGGTCACCCTACATATAGCAACAGTAAAAGCAAGATGGCAACACTAAAAGCAAGATGGCAAAGTCTTCCTATATCAATAAAGATATCTACAAATATCTAATGAAATGGATAAAGTTCAAAATAACGCTATTTATAAAATACTACTCCAGAAAAATAAATCTTTAAGCAGGATTTCAAACTCATGAAGTGCACCAAGATTCCTGCAACTAAACAAATGTTTTGTAATGTGAAGGATCACAGTCAAAGGGGAAACCACAGACTCATAGAAGAAGTACCAAATCCAGTTTACCTTGCAGAATCACTCCTTGATGTATATTTTTCTGTATTTTGTACCACTTATTTTTTAAAAATCCCAAATGACTGGGCTTCCAACACTTTACATGTGAGCTATTTATGATATAACTGAAATCACTAATGCTCAGCCTAAATGATCTTTTTGCATTTCAGCTCATTGCTTCTAGTTACATGTCTGTATACCAGAATAAATAATCCCTCTCCTTTCTTGGTGTTTAAACTTTTAATAAATATTTGTAGATTGATGTCATGGGCCTCCTCCAGGCCCTCAGTTACTGTTTAGCAAAGATTGCTAAAGATGAAAGCTAATAAAATACATATCCTATCTAGGGCCTTCTTCCCCCACAAAAATGAGATGAGCAGAAAAATCAAGAAATCCACTAGGGACTCTATATTATAAAGCTAATTAACCTGGGAAGTGTCTAGACATACAAGTGCACATAACCAGATTTGATCTGCTGGAGAAACTAAAACACTCCAATGGAAATATTTATGTTCACCTACCTACCCACCCAGCCTTCCATCATGTATATAACAACATAGGACTTAAGATATTTTTATATTTCCTCTCACTTTTTCTCAGCTGGGGAAAGCATAAAAGACACAGACTCAAAGTTAAATAGTCTCAGGTATTATATAAGCTCAGCTAAAAAAAAGTGGAGTATAAACACTCCTTTCCTTAAAATTAATAAGAGCAGAAAGGAGTACACGCCAGGGGATACTGGCCCATTATTTATTTTGCATAGCAGTTGTTCTGAATGCTTCAGGAACTTCAATAGCTTTAAGTCTTTTAAGTAGCACTTCATACAGTCTCGTTGCTCTCTTCTCTTGAGTGACAGCTCAGTCTATTCTTTTCCCCCAACACCTTCCAGCACTGTCCATCACAGTTCCATCCCCCCCCCGCCCCCATTTCATTTAACATTAATGACCCAGTGTTCTATATGTATGAGGGAAGATAACCCAAGCTAAATATTCTGTTCATTAGATAAATTGCAGAAACATAATCTTTTGCAGTTTTAGAAAGCACAACAGGTTTGTTTAAAGTAGAGAACTGCTGCGTGGAGGATCACAGATATTATTATAGATTCAAAGAGTTTGAGGCCAGAAAAGACCATTAGATTATCTAGTCTGACCTCCTGTATCTCACAGGCCATTACATTTCACAAACTTACCCTTGTATTGAGTCCAGGAACTTGTATGTGGCTAAATATATCTTCCAGAACTGCATCTTGCTGTCTTGATTTGAAGACAGCAAGGGTTGGAGAATCCACCACTTACTTGATAGTTTGTTCCAATGGTTAAATCTCCCTCACTGTTAAAATGGTGTTTCTTACTTCTAATTTGAATTGGTCTGGCTTCAGCTTCAGCCATTGATTCTTGTTATGCTCTTCTCTGCTAAATTAAAAAGCCTTTTAGTACCTGCTATATTTTCCCCATGAAGGTACACATACACTGTAATCAAGGCATTTTCTCCATCCCTAGAATTATTTTTGTAGCTCTTTGCTGCACCCTGTTCAATTTTTCAACACATTTTAAAAAAAGTGATACCAAAACTGCATGTGGTATTGGTGGTCTCTCCAATGTTGTATACAGAGGTAAAATCACCTCCCTAATCTTCTTCCCTTGTTTATATATCCAAGGATCAGATTAGCCATTTTGGCACAGTATCATACTGGGAAGTTATCATAGAATCACAGAAATGTAGGTCTGGAAGGGACAACAAGAAGTCATCAAGTCCAGCTCCCTGCGCTGTGGCAGGATTAAGTAAACCTAAACCATCCCTGACATATGTTTGTCCAGCTTGTTTTTAAAAGCTTACAATGATGGGGACTCCATGACCTCCTTTAGAAGCCTATTCCAGAGCTTAATTAACCTTATAGTTAGAAAACTTTTCCTACTATCTAACCTAAATCTCCCTTGCTGCAGGTTGAATCCATTGCTTCTTGTCCCACCTTCAGTGGACATGGAGAACAATTGATCCCTGTCCATTTTATAACAGCCGGTAACATATTGGAAGACTATCAGGTCCCCCCTCAGTCTTCTTTTCTCAAGACTAAACATAACCAGTTTTTTTAACCTCTCCTCATAGGTCTGGTTTCCTAAACCTGATCATTTTGTTGCTCTTCTCTGGACT
This sequence comes from Eretmochelys imbricata, assembly GCF_965152235.1. Lineage (NCBI taxonomy): Eukaryota > Metazoa > Chordata > Testudines > Cheloniidae > Eretmochelys > Eretmochelys imbricata. The sequence continues at coordinate 54,507,621 of NC_135572.1, read as the reverse complement.
CTTTCCAATTTGTCCACTTTCCGAAATTGTGGTGCCCACAATTGGACGCAGTACTCCAGTTGGGCCTCACCAGGGTCGAGTAGAGCAGGACAGTTGCCTCCTGTGTTTTACATACAACACTCCTGTTAATACACCCCAGAATGATATTAGCCTTTTTTTGCCATTGCAGCACATTGATGACTCATATTCAGTTTTGTGATTCACTATAACCCGCAGATCCTTTTCAGCAGTACTACCATCTTGACAGTTATTATCCATTTTGTAGTTGTGCATTTGATTGTTCCTCCTAAGTGAAGTACTTTGCACTCCTCTTTATTGAATTTCATCTTGTTGAATTCAGACCACTTCTCTAATTTGTCAAGGTCATTTTGAATTTTAAACCTGTCCTCCAAAGTGCTTGCAACCTCTCCCAGCTTGGCGTAATCTGCAAATTTTATAAGCATACTCTCTACTCCATTATCCAAGTGATTAACTGAAAATATTGAATAGTACTGGACCCAGGACTGACCCCTGTGGGACCCCACTAGATATGCCATCCCAGTTTGACAGCAAACCATTGATAACTACTCTTTGAGTATGGTCTTTCAGCCACCTGTGAACCCACTTTATAAAAATTTCATCTAGACCACATTTCTCCAGCTTGCTTATGAGAATGTCATGTGGAATTGTGTCAAAAGCCTTACTAAAATCAAAGTATATCATGTCTCCTGCTTCCCCCCATCCACTAGGTCAATAACGATACCAAAGAAGGAAATTAAGTTGGCTTGACATGACTTGTTCTTGACAAATCCATGCTAACTATTCCTTATAACTCTATTATCCTCCAGGTGCTTACAAACTGATAGTTTAATAATTTGCTCCAGTATCTTTCAAAGTATTGAAGTCAGGCTGACTAGTCTGTAATTCCCCGGGTCCTCCTTGTTCACCTTTTAAAAGACAGATACTATGTTTGCTCTTATCCAATCTTCTGTGACCTCTCCCATGCTTCAGAAGTTCTCAAAGATAATTGCAAACAGTTCCAAAATTGCTTCAGCTAGTTCCCTAACTACCCTAGGATGAATTTCATCAGGCCCTGCTGACTTGAATAGATCTAACTTATCTAAACATTATTTAACTTGTTCTTTCCCTATTTTGGCTTGCATTAATTCCCTCTGTTGTCAATATTATTTGTGTTGAGTACTAGTCATCATTAACCTTTTTAGTGAAGACGGTAGTGAAGACAAATCAAAATAGGCACGAAGCACATCAGCTTTCTTGATCTCATCAGTTACTAGCTCTCCTTCCACACTAAGTAGAGATCACACACTTTCTTTCATCTTTCTCTAGCTATTAATGTATTTAGAGAACCTCTTCTTTTTGCCTTTTATGTCCCTTGATGGGTATAACCCATGTTGTGCCTTAGCCTTTCAGATTTTGTCCATACCTAATGGTACTGTTCTTTTGTACTCCTCCTCATCAATTTGACCATGTTTCCATTTTTTGTTGGATAACTACAATCCTACAGAATGTTATGCAGTACTAAATTATGTTGAGTTTATCAAGCACTATGACCCCTAAATCCTTTTCAGAGTCACTGCTTTCCAGGATACAATTCCCCTGTTCCCTATGGCTTGTATTCCTTGTTCCTAATTGTATAACTTTGTATTTGGCTGTACTAAAATGCACTGTATTTAAATGGGTCCAGCTTACCAAGTGATCCAGATCACCCTGTAGGACTGCCCCATCCTCATTAGTTCCCATTCCACCAACCTTTGTTTTATCTCCAAATTTTATCATGAGTTATTTTATATTTATTTCCAGCACATTGATGAAAATGTTGACTAGCATTGGGCTTAGCACCAATCCCTGAAGAACCCCATCGCAGCATAACCTATTTGATGATGATTACCCATTTCTGACAACTTGAGATCTGTCAGCTAGCTAGTTCTTAATCCATTTAATACGGGCTTTATTGATACTGCTGAGTGCTAATATTTGTAACCAGAATGTCATGCGGTATTAAGTCAAATGCCTTACAAAAGTCTTTTCTATCTACCTGGTTAACTTTAATCAACCAAAGTTGTTAAAAAGAGTTATGTTTGTTTTTCAAAAAAATCATTTTGACTTGCATTAATTATATTCCCAGTCTTAATAATTCTTTATTAATTGAATCCCATATCAGCTTTTTCAATATTATGTCAAGCTAACTGGCCTAAAGTTAGCCAGATCTTGCTCTTTCTGAATATTGGCACAACACGTGGGCATTGTATGCCTCACCTATACACTATATAAAAATAGTTCTAAAATAGTTAACATATGAAAAGATATGCATGTCAGAATGCTGTCAACCTGAAGTAATGCCCATCGAAAACCACAGTAAAATGCTCATCTTCTCTCACAGCAGGAATAGCTGCTTAAAAGTGTTAAGAGGGGAATGATCTCATATCACAAGAAACTAGGGCCCAGGTTTCCCAAAGCGCTTACTGATTTTGGATGCCTCAACAGCTGGGTGCCCAACGTGAGACATTTTAATGAGGCCCAATTTCAGAACGTGCTGAGTACCCTTATTCTGAAAATCAGGCCCTTTTAGGATATTTTAAAATGGGGATCCAAAGACTGAGATAGCTTAGCACTCCATAAAACAAAACAAAATTGTCAATCACTTTTGAAAAAATTGGCCTTGGATATGACTGAGCTATGAAACAGAATGGGTGAAGAAACTCATGTTATCCATTTTGAACCTGCTTAAATATAATAGGCTTGAAAGTTCATCTCAGACTGGAATATTTTTAGGTTTCCATTCCACTTAAGAGAGGCTGAGTGAGGGGGAGATGAGAAGAGGCAGCCCAAAACACAGGACATTTGCTGACCCCAAATATGGCGATCACTTGAACCCTGAGCATATGGGCAAGATTCACCAGCCAGATACCCAGGAAAGAATTCTCTGTAGTAACTCAGATCCCACCCCATCTAACATCCCATCACAGGCCATTGGGCCTATTTACCATGAATATTTAAAGATCAATTAATTGCCAAAATCATGTTATCCCATCATACCATCTCCTCCATAAACTTATCGAGTTTAATATTGAAGCCAGATAGGTCTTTTGCCCCCACTGTTTCCCTTTGAAGGCTATTCCAGAACTTCACTCCTCTGATGGTTAGAAACCTTCGTCTAATTTCAAGTCTAAACTTCCTGATGGCCAGTTTATATCCATTTGTTCTTGTGTCCACATTGGTACTGAGCTTAAATAATTCCTCTCCCTCTCCAGTATTTATCCTTCTGATTATATTTATAGAGAGCAATCATATCTCCCCTCGGCCTTCTTTTGGTTAGGCTAAACAAGCCAAGCTCCTTGAGTCTTCTTTCATAAGACAGGTTTTCTGTTCCTCAGATCATCCTAGTAGCCCTTCTCTGTACCTGTTCCAGTTTGAATTCATCCTTCTTAAACACGGGAGACCAGAACTGCATACAGTATTCCTGGTGAGGTCTCACCAGTGCCTTGTATAATTGCACTAAAACCTCCTTACCTTTACTGGAAATACCTCGCCTGATGCATCTCAAGACCGCATTAGCTTTTTTCACGGCCATATCACATTGGCAGCTTATAGTCATCCTGTGATCAACCAATACTCCAAGGTCCTTGTCCTCCTCCATTACTTCTAATTGATGCATCCCCAGCTTATAACTAAAATTCTTATTAATCTCTAAATGCATGACCTTACACTTCTCACTATTAAATTTCATCCTATTACTATTACTCCAGTTTACAAGGCCATCCAGATCCTCCTGTATGATATCCCGGTCCTTCTCTAAATTGGCAATACCTCCCAGCTTTGTATAATCCACAAACTTTATTAGCACACTCCCACTTTTTGTGCCGAGGTCAGTAATAAAAAGATTAAATAAGATTGGTCCCAAAACCAATCCCTGAGGAACTCCACTGGTAACCTCCCTCCAGCCTGACAGTTCACCTTTCAGTATGACCCATTGTAGTCTCCCTTTTAACCAATTCCTTATCCACCTTTCAATTTTCATATTGATCCCCATCTTTTCCAATTTAACTAATAATTCCCATGTGGCACCGTATTAAATGCCTTACTGAAATCTAGGTAAATTAGATCCACTGCGTTTCCTTTGTCTAAAAAATCTGTTACTTTCTCAAAGAAGGAGATCAGGGTGGTTTGGCACGATCTACCTTTTGTAAAATCATGTTGTATTTTGTCCCCCTACTCCAGTCTCCCCTCCTTCTGGAGGTGGGGGCATGTTAACAGCAGTCCTTCGGTTTGCATCTGCCCCGGTGGCCAATTGCAACCCCAAAGTCCAGCCCCTCACCGCAGGGGCAAGTTGCAGTCTGTGTCGGCCACATTCCTCTGTGGTCAGGTGCCATGCAAGGGTGGGGACCCAGGCCCACCTCGCTACTCTGGATCCTAACACAGAAACCCTCTAGCAGCAACCTCTCTCTGCCCTCCTTCTCTCCTCTCTTATCTGCCTATCTTTCCTGGGCCCCTCCCCCTTTGGCCCCATGCACCTTCTCAACCCTTTTTAGCAGGGGCCACACCCTGGCAGGTAACTGGGTCAGAGCTCTCCTCTGCTCCCAAAGCCTGCCCAGCACTGCATTGTCCAAGGTGCTAGCTCCTTACTTCTGGAGCCAGTCCTCCTCCCTTGCTAGCCAGGGAGAGACTGCACCCTCCTCTGCTAGGCAGCCTTTATATAGGGGCCCAGCCTGGCCCTGATTGGCTGCCTCTCCCTTTGTCCCGATTAGCTCTCCACTGGCCCTTGCTGATTGACTGCTGGTCTGCACAGCCTCTCTGGCCTTTTCTAGCCCTTTTCCTCAGGGGATGGGGCAGCCAGCCCACTACAGACTGCTTGATGTAGTTTCCATTATATTTTCCGTTATATATTTCCATTATATAGCTTACAATTTGGTTCAACGGTTCGCAGTTATAAAATTGTTCCAGCACCCCTGCCTCTGAAGAACCTGGCATTGGCCACTGTCAGAAGACAGGATACTGGACTAGATGGACCTTTGGTCTGACCCAATATGGCCGTTCTTTTGTTCTTAAAATTAGGCTACATATTTAAATACCAAAGTATGGATATAGGTGTCTAGCTTTAGGAATCTAAGTTTGGCAACTGTAGCTTTATTTACCATCCAAAATATGTGTCTGACATTTATTTCCAATATTAGATCTTCAAAAAAAGTCACTTGATCTGGAAAGTCCAAATGATCAAGCAAATAATTTAACAGTGCCCATAATATAACTAGTTGAAAACAAAACAAAACAAAAATCACATTTTTATTTTAAAAAATAATTTAATTTCAGTCAGCTCTATAGTGAGTCCAAAAACTGAGACAAAAATTGCACAAATATTGTGATTTTTTTCAAATTTTGAAATATCAAATATTTCAAAATTCTGAAAACTTCAGCCAGTTCTAATACATATGTTTTACTACAATAAGATGATTTTGATTAATATATGCTGAGCACCAATAGTGTGTTTGGACTCCTACAGAGTGACATAAAGATAAAAGACCCCCAGAGATCTTGCACTCTAAGCAGACAAAAAGGACAGTTAGAATTTTTCATATGTTCCCATTTGTTATTTATAAAATTTAAAACAGACAAAAATAATAATTTAGAATTGACTCACAATGAAATCTTTTTATTTTGATTTTAATTGGGAGGAGTAAAAATTTTTTTCCCCATTTTGTTTTGTTTTTCTTTAAAGGAAAAGGGACAGAAAAGGTGAAAAAAACAAGAATTGTTTTTCTTAATTCCCTTTCACTGCAAATGAAAAATTTCAATAAAATTAAAAGTTGTCACAGAAAAGACCCGGTTGTCCCCATTTTTTGACTAGTGCTAATGATAATATGCATACATTAGAGTGTGGTTGAAGAAATACTGGTGGTACAGATGAACTCCCCCTCCCCCACATGCCATTTGTTTGTTTCTTTGAAAAGAATAAGATATATAGAGTTTACAGAAGAAGTCTGTTTTGAGGAGAGATTTGAAGGGAGAGAGAGTAGCAGCATGGTGGAACAGGTTAGCAGGGGAGTTCTAGGCATAGGGGGGGAATGCATGGAGACTTTCTAGCGTGAAGGAAGAAATAGGAGAAAGTTTTATACCAAGATGAAATTATCTAACGAGAGAAAGTATTATGATACTTTGCAGTGTTGGGACTGCAAATGTCATTCCTTAATGCCCTCTGAATATAATTAGCGCATCATGAGTGTAGTTTGACTGTACTGTGAAGCAGTTCTTTCGTTTATCTACTGTGCATGTCCTGTATTTCAAAAAAACTTGATGGGCAGCAGGTTTCTCTTTGTTAGCACCCTGATGGAAACAGAAACAAGTCTACTAAGTGATTATGCCAGGTTTCAGGCTTGCAGGAATACATTTTGCTGGGAGACATAGTGAGGATGAGAAGCTGAAGAAGGGGAAGATATTCCTTTCACAAATATAGGACTTTGTTCCTAACAAACCCAGAAAAATAATAAGTCAAGCAAGCTCAGTACAGAAACAGAATTGCAACCAATACAGAAATGTTTGTAATCCCACAGTGTATGCACCTATGCCTTTTTATAATGTTACAATGCAAAATACAGAAAGAGTAGTGAAATGTAAACACAGATAGCTAGAAATATTAAATATCCATTTAAATATTAAATATAAGGGTAGCCTTTCTCAAGTAAAAACCTACCTCCTGTTGTGTTACTTTTTGCTCTGTACTCCAAGCACACTTAACAACACTCCTGGAATGCTACACACTGTCTTTTGTTTAGAAACTAGTGTCACAATAAAGATTAGGAGAAACTTTTTAGCACAGCTGAAAATTTCCCATTCAGGAAATTTAGAGAAACCTAGTGGCAAGAGACAAAGCATTACTATGTTAAAAATAAGCTTAATACACAATATTAAAGTATATTTAATTTAACTTTATTACCCAAAGCAGAGTGGGGAAGTGAAACAAAGGGACAGTCAGTGGGAAATGTGTGCTAGTTAACCAGCTTACACCTGTAAACGATAGCAGATCAAACATGAGAATTAAACCAACTTTGTAAGTCATTTTTCCAATCTTTTAGAGTCATTGAAGAAGTTTGCACTGAACTTGTTCCTTGGCTTTTATGCTAATTAATCATTTATCATGGTGCTAATTTTCTATCTGTTAGGATGCAATTAAGGGTTCAGAGTAGCAGCCGTGTTAGTCTGTATCAGCAAAAAGAAAAAGAGTACTTGTGGCACCTTAGAGACTAACAAATTTATTTGAGCATAAGTTTTCATGAGCTACAGCTCACTTCATCGGATGCATATAGTGGAAAATATAGTCGGGAGATTTTATATACACAGAGAACATGAAACAATGGGTGTTACCATACACACTGTAACAAGAATGATCAGGTAAGGTGAGCTATTACCAGCAGGAAAGCGGGGGGGGTGGGGAGGAACCTTTTGTAGTGATAATCAAGTTGAGCCATTTCCAGCAGTTGACAAGAACGTGTGAGGAACAGTGTGTGTGTGGGGGGGGGGAAATAAACATCGGGAAATAGTTTTACTTTGTGTAATGACCCATCCATTCCCAGTCTTTATTCAAGCCTAAGTTAGTTGTATCCAGTTGCAAATTAATTCCAATTCAGCAGTCTCTCGTTGGAGTCTGGTTTTGAAGTTTTTTTGTTGAAGAATTGCCACTTTTAGGTCTGTAATCGAGTGACCAAAGAGATTGAAGTGTTCTCCTACTGGTTTTTGAATGTTATAATTCTTGATGTCTGATTTGTGTCCATTTATTCTTTTATGTAGAGACTGTCCAGTTTGACCAATGTACATGGCAGAGGGGCATTGCTGGCACATGATGGCATATATCACATTGTTAGATGTACAGGTGAACGAGCCTCTGATAGTGTGGCTTATGTGATTAGGCCTCATGATGGTGTCTCCTGAATAGATATGTGGACACAGTTGGCAACAGGCTTTGTTGCAAGGATAGGTTCCTGGGTAAGTGTTTTTGTTGTGTGGTGTGTGGTTGCTGGTGAGTATCTGCTTCAGGTTGGGGGGCTGTCTGTAAGCAAGGACTGGCCTGTCTCCCAAGATCTGTGAGGGTGATGTCAAAAAGGCTGACAAAGGTGGTGCTGTCGTCATCATGAATAGGTTGGAATATGAACAAGAGGCTGCTAGGCAGCTCTCCAACACCACTTTCTACAAGTCATTCCCCTCTGATCCCATTGAGGGTTACCAAAAGAAACTACACCATCTGCTCAAGAAACTCCCTGATAAAGCACAAGAACAAATCCGCACAGACACACCCCTGGAACCCCGACCTGGGGTATTCTATCTGCTACCGAAGATCCATAAACCTGGAAATCCTGGATGCCCCATCACCTCAGGCATTGGCACCCTGACAGCAGGATTGTCTGGCTATGTAGACTCCCTCCTCAGGCCCTACGCTACCAGCACTCCCAGCTATCTTCAAGACACCACTGACTTCCTGAGGAAACTACAATCCATCGGTGATCTTCCTGAAAACACCATCCTAGCCACTATGGATGTAGAAGGCCTCTACACCAACATTCCACACAAAGATGGACTACAAGCTGTCAGGAACAGTATCCCTGACAATGTCACGGCAAACCTGGTGGCTGAACTTTGTGACTTTGTCCTCACCCATAACTATTTCACATTTGGGGACAATGTATACCTTCAAATCAGCGGCACTGCTATGGGTACCCGCATGGCCCCACAGTATGCCAACATTTTTATGGCTGACTTAGAACAACGCTTCCTCAGCTCCCGTCCCCTAATGCCCCTACTCTACTTACGCTACATTGGTGACATCTTCATCATCTGGACCCATGGAAAAGAAGCCCTTGAGGAATTCCACCATGATTTCAACAATTTCCATCCCACCATCAACCTCGACCTGGACCACAAGAGATCCACTTGCTAAACACTACGGTGCTAATAAGCGATGGTCACATAAACACCACCCTATACCAGAAACCTGACCACTATGCTTACCTACATGCCTCCAGCTTTCATCCAGACCACACCACACGATACATTGTCTACAGCCAAGCTCTACAATACAACCTGAAGCAAATACTCACCACCAACCACACACCACACAACAAAAGCACTAACCCAGGAACCTATCCTTGCAACAAAGCCTGTTGCCAACTGTGTCCACATATCTATTCAGGGGACACCATCACAAGGCCTAATCACATCAGCCACACTATCAGAGGCTCGTTCACCTGCACATCTAGCTATGTGATATATGTCATCATGTGCCAGCAATGCCCCTCTGCCATGTACATTGGCCAAACTGGACAGTCTCTACGTAAAAGAATAAATGGACACAAATCAGACGTCAAGAATTATAACATTCAAAAACCAGTTGGAGAACACTTCAATCTCTTTGGTCACTCGATTACAGACCTAAAAGTGGCAATTCTTCAACAAAAAAACTTCAAAAACAGATTCCAACGAGAGACTGCTGAATTGGAATTAATTTGCAGCTGGATACAATTAATTTAGGCTTGAATAAAGACTAGGAATGGATGGGTCATTACACAAAGTAAAACTATTTCCCCATGTCTATTCCCCGCCACCCCTCCCCACCCACTGTTCCTCACATGTTCTTGTCAACTGCTGGAAATGGCCCACCTTGATTATCACTACAAAAGGTTTCCTCCCCGCCCCCCTTCTGGTAATAGCTCACCTTACCTGATCACTCTCCTTACAGTGTGTATGGTAACACACATTGTTTCATGTTCTCTGTGTATATAAAATCTCCCCACTGTATTTTCCACTGAATACATCCGATGAAGTGAGCTGTAGCTCACGAAAGCTTATGCTCAAATAAATTTGTTAGTATCTAAGGTGCAACAAATCCTCCTTTTCTTGATGCAATTAAGGGAATTCTATTGTATTTCAGATCTACTTGACAAATAATGTAGAGCTCATCCCTGCCTGGCTAAGATAAAGAGGCTGCAGCAGCTAGGAGATTGCTGCTAGTTTATTTTGTTCTTTTAAGTAACACATCCAGTAGTTCAGCCTTGGTATGAATATTTCTCTTTTATGCAGTGTGTTGAGAAGTGGTTGAAGGAGAGATAGTACTTGATGTGAAATGGAACAGGGGTTGCTATTACAATCAATAGGCAGAGAAGCCTAGAATCCATCCTCAGACTGACTAGTGGGCTAGATTTATGAAGAGAGTCCATTTTAAGTGAGCAATCGAGGGCAGAGGCACAATCACACAAAACAGAATTACCTTCAGAGAAGCACTTAGAACTCCAAATGCAACTATAAAAGAGCACAGCAGGCCACCTCCAGCTTGGGGTTTATGCTTGGCAGGTGTCACCATAAGAACCAGCAGAGGTCTTCCATGGCAGAATCAGCCAGTTGTCTTTGCAGGTGTGCGAAGTGGCTTTAACCATCCTCCTGCTGGGGTAAGGGGGAGAAGGGAGGCAGAGTTCACAGCTACCTTGTCCAGCCCCAGCAGAAAAACTGGCATGTAGTGGCAGTGGAAACACTATGTTCTGTCCCTGCCTGGGTGAAAGGGAGAGGTCATTTTACAGGTTGTCAGTCTTATTGAGTCTGGCCCCAAATCTTTGCATGTGCCATTTTATGCACTCCTGTTAGAATCAGATTTAACTATATGCACACATATATTAGGGAGACCCTTTTTTAATGACAATTGCACCCTCTGATCAGCAACATACACGTCCTCTCCAATATTGCTGCCATTTACACTCTGTGAACAGAAGACAGCACTGGATTCCCCGACTTTCACCTGGCCTAACTGTTTCATGTACCATATGCTGGATAGGCACATGAAAGGACTCCAAGATAGTAAAACTAAACTGGCTCTTAATAAAGAGAAGTAATTCCAGAGATGCTGTAACTGCAGCTAGCATTCTAGCTATGTGCACACAGACTGACTTCCTGGTTTCTTCTCCTACAACTCGGACTCCTCCCTCCAAGTGCCAAGCAGGTTGTTACATGCAACAACAAAAACAGCAGTAAATGAGCACTTGCTATTAGCAATGCAGAGACCAGATTCTTCTTTAACTCAAGATATGAATCTTTGTCCCCAGATCTCCTGTAACTTTTCACAGATCTGAGCTGTAGTTTACAATATCTGTATCTTCTGTACTGCCTGCAAATTCTTCCTCCTCAATCTACTCCATCTTCTTCTTTTGGGAATATACTCTCTGTTTCTCTTTGCAGGACTGCTTTGCTTCCTTCTTGGTGGCCCTTTGACTTACTGCCAGGAGGGAGGGAAGCACTCCCAGAACCCCTCTTTCTACGCTGATTGGCTACATCAGATGCCACACTGAAAAAGACAGCTTTGTAACTTCTGTTTAATAACTGAGCAATTGTGATGTTAGTGAAGTAGTACAACAAACAAGCAGAGCTCTGAGGGTCTGGAAAGCTCCATTTAGTGACCTGTTACTGTTATTTAAAGTGAATCTCTATTCATTAAAGTCATTTGCTTGTGCTTGGAGATAGATACTCCCCCCTCCTCTCCCAGTGGCACATTAAAGCTGAAGCAAGCATATCTTTAAGAAACAGGTCTATAGAATGTTCCTTTTTTGTCCTTCCCATCAGTGCTTTCCCATCCCCATTCCTGTTTTAAGCCATCATTTCATGAACAAACTTAAAATGCAAATCCTCTCACTCTGCCCACCCTCTTCTACAAGAAGCTGCTGATTGCCTCCCACATTCCCCGTCTCATGCTATAATTAGTACAAATATTTTAAATACAAATATATTTTCCCTCTCCCCTCCTTGCTGCGGGTTCTTGTCCTACTTCCAGCACTCTCCTTCACTGCACAAGCATATTTTTCAGAAATATCTGGGCCCAATTCTCTGTTATTTCATCTCTGCCCATGGGGCATGCCCCTGAAAGAGGGAAAATGATGGCTATAAGCCACCTCTATGCTCCCTGTATCCTGGGCCCTGCCCCCCGGTGTAGGGTGGAGCAGACTCTAGGCTGATAAAACTTATGCTCTATTCCCCTTGGCCCCCATAAGCCCTGGCAAGTAGGTAATAGCAGTGCTGTACACTCTGGTTATGCCCATTGGAAGCAGAGAATAGCACCCGTTGACTGCATTTTGGCCCCACTACTCTGTTGTCTGTGGCCCATTCCCAATACACCCCTGCACTAGAGCTGGAAGCATGGCTGGTATAAAGACCTTATGCTGGTTCTCGACCAGCCAAGAAGGCTCTGTCCAACAGGCTTTCTCTGTGGACCATTCCCACCTACTTTAGAGCCCCTTCATGATGCCAGAGGCAGGTGGCATAAATAGATAAATGAAAATCAGGCCTGCTGTGCACTACATACTGCTCCCTGACCTGCTCTGAATTTAACACAGTGCTTCAGAGCAGGGCCAGGCAAGAGCCCAGAGTAACGGCGTCAGCAGCCTCTCCTTAGACAACTGCAAAACAAGAAATGAAAATTCAACACACAGTCGCCAGAAATGAGCAGAGAGGGGCATGTTCACATTTTTTTTATTGTTTGACTGGAAATGAATCACTGGCCAAGAGTGCCATGAGCACCCCTTTGCACTCATTGGCTACGCCTCTCACACAATCTCTGCACTCCCCGCACCACTACCATCACGCCTTTCCACAGCTCTGCTGACGTCCCACTTCCGTCTGGCTGCAGGGAGGGAAGAGATTTTTGCTGCAGTCTCTATCCTTAGTTATAAAGAGCCGCTGTGACTGCTTTAGTCGGGGCTGCTTCTATTCCTCCTCCTTCTGTCCAGCACTTCTCCCACACCTGCTCACTGCCACGGAGAGAGTCAGGCAGCATGGAACAGTTGAGAGGCAACACATGGAGCCAGGTTGTGCCTATTTGTATAGTATAGGCCTGTGTTGAGGATAGGGCAGAAATTCATTGTCCCCACTGGGGAGGCTCCAGTAGGCATTGGGCCCCAGCGCTCCATGGCACGCCAGAGAAACAAGCCCTTCTTTGGGAGGGCACAACATAGGTTCCCTCTGCAGACTGTGTGGTGATGGGAGAAGCCAAAAAGTTGTCTACTCTCTGCCCCACCTAGCTTTCTTTGGAGTGAACAGCATGTCAGAGAGCATTAGCAGGGTACTGTCCCTGTGCACAGAACAGCACATGAACTTCAGTTATGTCTGTTCCCTTTGCAAGGGATTCAAGAAGGCAAATTTCTTGCAGCTCCTATTCTTGCAGCCCCTGAAAGAAACTAATAAGCTGTTTTGAGTCCTACAAAGCCAAGGCTAGAAAAAGACAAAAATGAATTGTAAACTAAATACAGGTTTCAGAGTAGCAGCCGTGTTAGTCTCTATTCACAAAAAGAAAAGGAGGACTTGTGGCACCTTAGAGACTAACCAATTTATTTGAGCATAAGCTTTTGTGAGCTACAGCTCGCTTCATCCGATGCGTTCCACTGAATGCATCCGATAAAGTGAGCTGTAGCTCACGAAAGCTTATGCTCAAATAAATTTGTTAGTCTTTAAACTAAATACAGTGCCTCATGAATGGGCTAATTGATAAGATACTGGCATGGCAGACAAAAGACCTGACTTCATAGAATCATAGAATCATAGAATATCAGGGTGGGAAGGGACAGCAGGAGGTCATCCAGTCCAACCCCCTGCTCAAAGCAGGACCAATCCCCAATTAAATCATCCCAGCCAGGGCTTTGTCAGGCCTGACCTTAAAAACTTCTAAAGAAGGAGATTCTACCACCTCCCTAGGTAACGCATTCCAGTGTTTCACCACCCTCCTAGTAAAAAAGTTTTTCCTAATATCCAACCTAAACCTCCCTCACTGCAACTTGAGACCATTACTCCTTGTCCTGCCCTCTTCTACCACTGAGAATAGTCTAGAACCATCCTCTCTGGAACCACCTCTCAGGTAGTTGAAAGCAGCTATCAAATCCCCCCTCATTCTTCTCTTCTGCAGACTAAACAATCCCAGTTCCCTCAGCCTCTCCTCATAAGTCATGTGTTCCAGACCCCTAATCATTTTTGTTGCCCTTCGCTGGACTCTCTCCAATTTTTCCACATCCTTCTTGTAGTGTGGGGCCCAAAACTGGACACAATACTCCAGATGAGGCCTCACCAATGTCGAATAGAGGGGAACGATCATGTCCCTCGATCTGCTCGCTATGCCCCTACTTATACATCCCAAAATGCCATTGGCCTTCTTGGCAACAAGGGCACACTGCTGACTCATATCCAGCTTCTCGTCCACTGTCACCCCTAGGTCCTTTTCCACAGAACTGCTGCCTAGCCATTCGGTCCCTAGTTTGTAGCGGTGCATTGGGTTCTTCCGTCCTAAGTGCAGGACCCTGCACTTATCCTTATTGAACCTCATCAGATTTCTTTTGGCCCAATCCTCCAATTTGTCTAGGTCCCTCTGTATCCTATCCCTGCTCTCCAGCGTATCTACCACTCCTCCCAGTTTAGTATCATCCGCAAATTTGCTGAGACCACACCATCCTCCAGATCATTTATGAAGATATTGAACAAAACCGGCCCCAGGACCGACCCCTGGGGCACTCCACTTGACACCGGCTGCCAACTAGACATGGAGCCATTGATCACTACCCGTTGAGCCCGACAATCTAGCCAACTTTCTACCCACCTTATAGTGCATTCATCCAGCCCGTACTTCTTTAACTTGCTAACAAGAATACTGTGGGAGACCATGTCAAAAGCTTTGCTAAGGTCAAGAAACAATACATCCACTGCTTTCCCTTCATCCACAGAACCAGTTATCTCATCATAGAAGGCGATTAGATTAGTCAGGCATGACCTTCCCTTGGTGAATCCATGCTGACTGTTCCTGATCACTTTCCTCTCGTGTAAGTGCTTCAGGATTGATTCCTTGAGGACCTGCTCCATGATTTTTCCTGGGGCTGAGGTGAGGCTGACTGGCCTGTAGTTCCCAGGATCCTCCTTCTTCCCTTTTTTAAAGATTGGCACTACATTAGCCTTTTTCCAGTCATCCGAGACTTCCCCCTTTCGCCATGAGTTTTCAGAGATAATGGCCAATGGCTCTGCAATCACAGCCGCCAATTCTTTCAGCATTCTCGGATGCAACTCGTCCGGCCCCATGGACTTGTGCACATCCAGCTTTTCTAAATAGTCCCTAACCACCTCTTTCTCCACAGAGGGCTGGCCATCTACTCCCCATGTTGTGATGCCCAGCGCAGCAGTCTGGGAGCTGTCCTTGTTAGTGAAGACAGAGGCAAGAAAAGCATTGAGCACATTAGCTTTTTCCACATCCTCTGTCACTAGGTTGCCTCCCTCATTCAGTAAGGGGCCCACACTTTCCTTGGCTTTCTTCTTGTTGCCAACATACCTGAAGAAACCCTTCTTGTTACTCTTGACATCTCTTGCTAGCTGCAGCTCCAGGTGCGATTTGGCCCTCCTGATTTTATTCCTACATGCCCGAGCAATATTTTTATACTCTTCCCTGGTCATATGTCCAACCTTCCACTTCTTGTGAGCTTCTTTTTTATGTTTAAGATCCTCTAGGATTTCACTGTTAAGCCAAGCTGGTTGCCTGCCATATTTACTATTCTTTCGACTCATCGGGATGGTTTGTCCCTGTAACCTCAACAGGGATTCCTTGAAATACAGCCAGCTCTCCTAGACTCCTTTCCCCTTCATGTTATTCCCCCAGGGGATCCTACCCATCAGTTCCCTGAGGAAGTCGAAGTCTGCTTTCCTGAAGTCCAGGGTCCGTATCCTGCTGCTTACCTTTCTTCCCTGTGTCAGGATCCTGAACTCAACCAACTCATGGTCACTGCCTCCCAGATTCCCATCCACTTTTGCTTCCCCCACTAATTCTATCCTGTTTGTGAGCAGCAGGTCAAGAAAAGCTCTCCCCCTAGTTGGCTCATCTAGCACTTGCACCAGGAAATTGTTCCCTACACTTTCCAAAAACTTCCTGGATTGTCTATGCACCGCTGTATTGCTCTCCCAGCAGATATCAGGAAAATTAACTTCTCATGCTAGCTCTGCTACTCACCTGAGGTGGGACCACAGACAAGTCACTTCATCCCTTTGTGTCTCTGTTTCCGCATCTACTCTTTGTCTGCTTGTCTATGTAGATGACTGTAAGCTCTTCAGGGCAGGGACTGTCTCTGACTGTGTTTGTCTAGTGCCTGACACCCAGGGCCAGCTCTACCGTTTTTGCTTCCCCAAGCAGTGAAAAAACCTGGCGCCGCCGAATTGCCGCCGCAGATGGCTGGAGAGAGAGGGGAAGCTGCCACCGAATTGCCACCACAAACGGCTGGAGAGAGAGAGGAAGCTGCCGCTGAATTGCCGCCGCAGTTGGCTGGAGAGAGAGGGGAAGCTGCCACTGAATTGCCGCCACAGACAGCAGGAGAGAGAGGAAGCTGCCGCCGAATTGCCACCGCTGCCATGGAAACTCTGCACCCCTTTCTGACGGCTGCCCCAAGCACCTGCTCGGAACGCTGGGGCCTGGAGCCGGCCCTGCTGACACCTGCTTTTGTTCTCAGCTTCTCTGCACTTGTACTAATCACTTCTAAAATTAATTATGAGTATTAAATTGTTATATTATGACCAGAACATAACAGTCATGCAGCCAAAAACTCAAAAATAGCTACCTGTGCTCTTGCCAATAGTGAATATACACATTTTCTTTTCAATTTTATGCCCTGTTTCACACAGAACCATAATTATGAAGCACACATTCTAGTTTTAATTATATGCATGAAGACCCAGTTCCAGAAAGGTACTAAGCAGCCTGTCTCAAGTTTAGGTGCCTAAGTCCCAGTGTTGGGCACTGTTATCCATGCAACTCCTTCCAAACTTGGTAGACAACAAACTCACTTGACACCCATTTTCAAACTAAAAGTTCCCTTGGTACCTACGTTTCTGCCTGTAGGCATATGTGCTGCTGCCTTTCTCTAGGCACCCAAAGGCCTGTCTCCCGCCGAACCCCCCAGACAGATTCATGAATTGGGAAAGACAAACATTCATCTGTCTACGTCATGTGTGGGGCCCAATCAGGTAGGCATGCTCAGAGGCTGCCTACCAGCTCAGGTCCTATTCAAAATCCAGCCAGAGGAGGAGGCAATGGCGGTGGTGTCCATACCTTGTAACTTTTAGCCCAGTGATTAGAGCTCTTACCTGTGATGGGCAAGAGTAGGGTTCAGTTCCCCCTTCTCTCTCGGGGATGAGTGGGGAGGGGAAGAGGAGGATTTGAACAAACATCTCTCAAATCTCAGGAGAGTGCCCAAACCACAGAGCTATGGGATAGTCTAACATAGGGCTCATTTAATTTCTCCTGATGAAATTGTTCCACTGTGGATAACTAATGAAAGACTCACTGGAACAGCAGAACTGGACCCTGGGTCTCCCACCTTATAGAATCACTCTCCCTATGACCCAATGACTGTTCCACTGAGGATAAATACTTAAATAGCCATGGAGGGGGTAGAGGAGAAGAAACAGGAAGAGAGGTTAGAGCACTCACCTCTGAGGTGGGAGACCCCCATTCCAATCCTTTCTCCCCCGCTGGCAGAGAGCGGTGAATTGATCCTGGGTCCCCCACATCTCAGGTAAGTGCCCTAACCATTATGCCTCCTAACAGCCCTGTCTCCATGAGAGGGGTGAGGCTTACCATAACCATGCACCCCTGTTATACATCTCCCATTGGTTATCTTGGGCAGGGAACCCAAGTCAATAGAAGGGAGGACCTGAACTGCGGGTCTCCCGTTTTTATTTCCTGGTCCCTGTAGGTATGAAACTTAGGCATTCCACTACCTAAATCCCCTTGGATGATGAATTGCAAGCCAAGCTAGGAACCTCCCTGAAGTTCAGACTTAGGACCCATCTCCATGAGAAGGTGGGGGCTTAACATACACCCATCTTGTCAGTATGCCTCACTGGCTACCTTAGTTGGCTCCCTGGCTTTGTGGATCACAGTGTTGTGCCTGTGATTTTCTAAGTGGCATGATACTGAGTATCACAACACCGAACTTTCTTTGTGGATCTGGGCCACTGTTCACAAAAGACAGCATGCTAGGCAGGGAGACACTTATGCTAATCAATGGCAGGTGCCAAGGACAGGGGTGTATCCTAAACCCTACCCCTCTCACAGAGTTAAACAGGGGCATCCCATCTCTCAGGAGAGTGCCCTAACCACTGAACTATTGGACATTCTAATGTGGGGCTGCCTCAGTCGCTCCTAATTTGTGGCTAACAGTGATCAGTCAGCATATATCAGTCACATTTGATTACAGTACTGGGAGCAGAAATTTTTGTAAGATTACTACGACAAATTTCTGGTTTTATTAGGAAAAGCGCCATGGGAACTTTATGAGCCACATGGAGCAGTAATCTTGCTTAATTAAGTCTTATCCAACAGACTCACACAAGGAAAGAGCATGGTCATTCATTTATGGGCTTTGGAAAGATGAAGAGCTCAGATTATCCTATTGGTACCTGAACATGTAGTTTCTAAGTTTCTGTCTACACTGCAATAAAACACCCCGAGGTGGCCTCTGTCAGCTGACTCAGGCTGGGGCTGCCGCACTATAAAATTACAGGGTAGGTGTCTGAGCTTAGGCTGGAGCATTGGGTTCTGAGACTCTTCCCCCTTAAGGGCTCCAGCCTCAGCCTGGACATCTACACTGCAATTTTATAACTCTGAGGCAGGGTCCCATGAGTCTTAGTCAACAGACATGGGCAGTTTTATTGCAGTGTAGACAGACCCTAAGGGAGTCTTAATATTTTAAACATGGTTAGATCACTGAGCTGTTCTTTCTGGCCTTGCTCCAGGCATTTAACTTAATTGACTTTCCCCAAAGTTGAGACAATTATGTAAATTAAAAATCACTTTTATCTTTCAGGGTTTAATACATGAAATTCCAGTAAACACTTGGATGTTGGCTGCACACATCTCAGTATCTACATTACAAATACACCTCAAAATTTTTTATCCTTCCATTATATTTCTCCTCAGAATACAGTTTCCATACTTGGATATGCAAAAGCTATTATGGATTGTACTATCATCAGCAGAGCCACTGGCCCAGGCTGTATTGTCCACCGACAATCCAACAATAGCTAAACTCCTGTGCGGTAGTTCAGGAGTCTGAAGTAGACTGGAAGAAAAACAGCTGACTATGTAGGGCTAACTGTGGCTGTTATTGACTGGAGTAACATTTTCAGATAATGACTGACAGTTCTGCAGTAAAATTATGCTATCTTCCCCCAATAAATTATATTTAGCAGTTTTGTGTGAGTGCCATTTGTTACTGCAGAAATCCTGGCTCTAATTTCCATTTTTATCATTCAATCTGAACAATAACACATTCATTTTGTCTCACACATAAGATTTCCCAGTCATCAAAAAATCCTTGCACATCAATGCAAGCACAAAATATGCAGCTGTGATTATATGACTCCCATTGGCAAATATTTATATATGCTACTAACACCACTTTCCTCTTAGTTTTCAAAAGGAGAAAACACTAAAGCAAATCTGTAATATTGGAGACAGCGTTTTGAACAGGGACCACTTAGTACAACCACAAACCCTCTCTGGTCACAGCACTCCAGGCTGGGAACTTGCTGCTTTATTCAACTGCACAAAAAGACAGAGTGGGTAGGAGACATTCCGCCCTCCCCGCACTTACAAAACTGTAAGGAAGGGATGGATGGGGCATGACTCCATCCCATAATATTCTGAGTAAACCAGTTAACCCCATAATGTCCATTTTACTTCACAACTAACAAACTACATTTGAATAATAAAATTCTTTGATCTTCCATAGTACCTTTTCCTAGCACTTCACAAGCCTTAATCATAGTATATAGACTTCACTACGTCTGTCGTCGAGCTGAGAGTCACTTCACCAGCCACTGAAATGAAGTCACTTCTGCTGCAGCATCCAGCAGCTGGTTAATAGCATTATGCAACAGTTTAAACCAGGAACAGCAGAAGACCATATCGACTGAAAACCAAAAGGAGAATTTTAAGTAAGCAGTAAAAACACTTACTAGAAATTGTGTTAAAAGGGAATTAATAAATTCATCTGCTTAATACAGTGGCTGTTTATGGAGTGTGGTTCCTAATTTTTTTCAGGCAACTGTACTAAGTTATTCCACTAGGACCTCACTTGTACTAGCTAGTGTCCATCACCTCTATTTAGCAATGTCATTTGTAGAGCTCCAAACCCTAGGCTTTTTTCAAGACATCTGAAGCTTTTCTGTAGGTTAGAGTGAACAAAAATGATTGGGAGGCAGGTAGCAGTGGTCCAGCACAGAGATGCATTATTAAAGTTGGGATGGGATGTCTAGCTTAGCTGTCACAAATCCTTCAGTAGTGGTACTGGAATGCATACCAGTGGTTGGGAAGCACTGTTTGAAGAAGATGGGGGTTTGGGAGGGGGGAAGCACGTCTGATCCTGTTCCTCCTGAAGTCAACAGTGAAATTTCCATTGAGTTCAGTAGGAACAGAATAAGCCCTTAAAATGGCACATCATCTATA
Organism: Eretmochelys imbricata; assembly: GCF_965152235.1. Lineage (NCBI taxonomy): Eukaryota > Metazoa > Chordata > Testudines > Cheloniidae > Eretmochelys > Eretmochelys imbricata. Next base: position 54,487,133 of record NC_135572.1, on the reverse strand, counting down.
CAACTTTTTAAGACTTCTAGAAGTTCTAATTGAAGTGAGCCCATGATTTCTTGGTTGCTGGAATACATTTATTGGTTTAAACATTTTCATAAGTTTGCTTCAGTTTTAACCTCTGATTACGGTTTTAGTTTAAACAAGTGACTGTTTTTATATGAAATATAAAAATCCTAAAATGTTTCTTCATGTAGAAAGATTTTCTAAGAATCAGTGGGGTTCTATGAGGGTGCAGGGAACAGCTATCAAAAAAATCTCATCTGGGGCCTTAATCTTTAAGCTTCCTTCCAAAGTGCCTTATGAGTTGGCATTTGCAGACACTATTGTTGCCCTGATGTCATAACACAAAGAGCACATTTTTCATTTGTGTTATAGTTATTTAAGAAATAAAATGTAACCCCCCTTCAGCCTGTGTGCAAGCTAGACGATGTAACGTGAGCGTGTTTAGTTCTTAATTGTATTGCAGGCCTAACGAGGCTGGAACCATGCTGTGAAAAGTGTCTCAGTCAGCCTACGGGAACATCCAATTTACCTACTTTTTGTTCCTAGGAAAGTAGGCTGGAGAGATTATTGGCTGGTTTTGGGGGATGCTCCATCCTGTTTTCATATGTGGTGAAATGAATCCAGCAGATGCCAGCAGAGACACATGAGACCCTCACTGGAGAGTGGGGCTGCCACAGCAAGTTGATAGGCCAGCGAACATTTACATCATCTACATGCTGTAGGAGCAGGCTGGGTGCAGCTCCAAATGGGCTGGTACAGAGGGGTGTGTCTAAGATGGCCTTGCAAAAGGAACAGAGAGACAGTAGCTTGCTAGATTATTTTTTGAGTTGGGGGAGAAGTCCATCTTTCCATCCCCCTTTGTAGGGACATGCTAATTTCATTCTTCATACACTTGAACAGGAACCTGCTGCCAAGGAAACAGGAGTGTAGGAGGAGGAGTTCTGAGAGGTTGCACATGACTCCTGTTGCTAAGGCAACCATTGCCTTTGTCTGAAAATCTTCAGTGCAGCTCTCTTATGAGGAGTTGTGCTTTTGGAGAACTGAGAATCACTTACAGCAAGGAAAAAATTGTGGAGCCAATAGAATTACAGTCTTTCAAAGCTGACATTCATTTGGTTGCAACCACTCTAATAATAGTGGAAGGAACCCTCACCCTATTGCTAGACCATATGCTAGAAGGATAATCAAAACACTTATTAGACAAGCTCTCAAGGGTATCCAATATAACCCTTAGAGTAAGATTTAACGGGTATTTTTGTTTTGTTTTTAAAGTCACGTATTCCTATTACACAACAAATCCACAGCTGTCTTCAGGATCACCAAAAAACCCCAACAGCTTCTTGCTCACATTTCTTTAACCCCAAATGCCCTGGTACGTCTTGGAACATTGCTCTGTGCCCTTTCCCTGAGCTCCGATTGGCTCACCTTCATGGGCTTCTAAGTGGAGCTGTGTGGACACGTTAAGCTTCCTGAGACCATTCTACCTAATGTCAACTCATCATGGATCCATATTAATTGCACCTTTCCTGCTAGCTAACTTAGCCAGTAGAATCCTCACTCCTCATCAGAGGAAGGAAGTCTCAGCTAATAGCTTCAGTGAATGGAGAGAAAGAAAAAAACGAGAGGGTAGAAGATAGAACTACAATTTAATGTTTGAAATAAACACAGTTGCATATGTTAACCCAAATAATGTGTAGGGTAATATACCTGATGGATGCACCGGGTATATTACTGACACCATCACTGCGTGCCTCTATTTGGAAATATGACCCTCAGTATGTAGAATATTTGTAGGGACTCTCTCTATGCCTCTCTTCCACTCTTAAGGGGAATGGGAGTACTCACAATCTTGAAGTTAAGCACATGCTTAAGCACTTGGCTGGATTGTAGCAGAAGCCTGCGCACCTTGCTCACAGAGTTTAATGAGACTGAGATTCTGTTGGCTATTAGAACACGTAGCAGAAGTTGGAAGATGACTAAACACAGGTTTACACTTTTTATTAAATTGTGGTTAAACTTGTATTATCATTCTTCAGTGTGTCTATCAGACCTGCAAATACTGACTGTATAAGCAATTAGAAATATCAAGTTCACCCATATTTTACCATGTCTTTGCCTGTCTGCTGTAAGAGTGAAGAGGGATGTATAATCAACACAGTACCTTCAAGTTCATACTGAGCTATTATTATATCAACTGGTCAGCCCTAGCATTTTTGGGCAGACCTTTTGAAATGATATTTTGCTACTTTCCCACTGCCAAAACTCCTAACATAGCCAATTCCTGCACATCATTTTGCACAAGGAAGTTTAAGAATTTTGAGGATGATGTTTTGAGGTAATTGGTTGAATTTACATTAAGGAAGTGAGAGAGAGAGAGAGAGAGAGTATGTTTGTGTGTGTTGGGATCATCAGACTCCTTGCTTCCTTCATCCCAGCTTTCTGCTGCAGATGTGGAGTCCAGCTGCTTCATTCCTTTCAACCCTTACAATCAGCAGATGCTGATTCAAATTGAATTGCATTTTTTAAGTTATCTCTGCAACGTAAAGGGCTAGAAACATTTTTTTAAATGAAATTTGAGATTCTTCTTTCCATTTCTAGTTCCCTCAAATCAGGGATAACTGTAGGCATCATAGAACTCAACAGATGGTTTTCTATTTCCTTATTCCTGGAAATACTAAGGCAACTAGATAGGACTAATGAACCTATTACACTACTGTGGATTGTCTTCATCTCTGACAGCATAAAGTATAGGGAAATATATAGTACTTAGAGTAGCCATAGACTGGGTACAAGAATAAAGAAAGGCAAATTGGAACAATAAATGGCTGTACTTAAATAAAGTTTCCTCCATTTTGACAGATTTCAGTGATATTTCACATAGTGTAAGAATAGGAAATCTCTCTCAAACTGATACTCTTTCAAAAGGGAGGAAAAAAATTAAGCATGACCACTGTGCTCTGAACAGTTCTATGATGAAGAATCAGAAAGCATAGCATAGAAATAATGAACCAAATTTAAGTACAATGTACCTAGCTGAAAGGCAGGGGGAAAATCCAGGGAGACCTGGGAAAGCTATTGTTTGATCACCACTGCATAACTTCAGGAGTCATTGTGCCTAGTGTGCCATGCAAAGAACAGCAGACTGCACAATATGATACACATACATGATGCAGAGAAGAGTGAACATCATTATTGTAGAGTGTGCGAAATTTTTATTTTAGTGAATGAGTTATCTACACTCATGAAGAGAGATCATGTCAAATGCAATTAGCCTCTGACCATCAATGTGGCATTTTAGTCACAAGGAAAACCTTTTCTGCCAAAGAAATTCATTACTAGCTATTTAATCCATCACTGGTCAGCATTTGTGTCAATTGAAAATGATATGCTTCCCTGTCAATGGGCACAATGCCACCCTAACACATGGGGATAAGTCTCGGCTGCAGAGTGAACATGTCTATGCTTCATTAGTGGCTGTTAAAGGAAGAGTTATGCAAAAATGCCAGTTTTCTGTTTGTGAGTATTAGTGTTCAAAACTGGCCATTACCCATCTGTGATACCTGCCTTTTATTTTCAGGAAAAAATATGTCAGGCAAGTGTTCCATTTTTCATTAACTTATAAAATCAGAGTTGTATTAATTGTGAGTGATATTGACATCTGTAAGGAAGAACAGAAATATCAGCTGGGACCTCCATGCAGTTGATCCTGAGCTCACATGGTTCTGGTTAAGTAAGATTATTACTCATCCCTTACTTAACCAGATTAACTGTGCAAATAAGAACAGGTTCTACAACAACACAAAATGGTCTTTTTGTCCAATGAGTCAGAATTACAGTTCTGACTGGGAAGGCGAGAGGAGTTAGAGCTGGGAAAATAGGTCATAAAAATTGTCCAACATATTTTGCCAATTGGTTTCATATTATTTTGAAGCCCCCCAAATTTTGTTTTTCAGGTTCCTGAAAATTGTTCACAAGGAAGCAGCAGAACATTTAAGTTGCTTTTATGCAAATATTCATCTTGTTCATTTTGAAAGCTATCCTGGAGGAGGACGCAGAGCCGCCACTCCCAAAGCCACGTGATCTGGTGATTTAAGCATGGTGCTTGAAACCAGTAGATCCCATGCTCTAAGGCTACCCAGTGGTAGAGGTAGAAACAACAATACTTCACATTTATTAACAGTTATTGAGTAGGTAAATATCATCACTCCAGAAATGTACCCATCCTGTAAGGCAGAGCCAGAACCTCTTAGGGTCTTATTCTTTTCCTCAGACGTCAAGGACAAAACTCCCATTGGTTTCAATGGGGCAGGATCAAGCTCTTAACACCCAGGCCTGCGATTAATCTAGCAGACCACAATGCCACCCTGATAAATTATTTAAGTTCTTTTAGATGGAGATAAGACACTGAACTAAGACTCAGGAGACGCCTGGGTTCGATTCCTGAATGCCACTGATTTGCTGGGTAACACTGGGTCAGTCATTAAACTTCCATGCCTCAGTTTCCTCATCTCTAAAATGGGAACTGCAGCATTTCCCAGACTTTGTAAAGTATACTGAGAGCTAATGGAACTGCTATATAAGAAATAAATATCAATACTTTATGCTGTTCCCTCACTCTTCATTGGTGCAAAATTTTGAATTTTGAAACATTTAAACGAGCTTTAAAATTAAAAAAAAATGGTGGAAATGAGTGAAAAATGTTTACTTCAAATTTTTAAAAAGGAATGGTAACCAGCTTTTCCCCCTGCTCTGTCTGAGTTGCAAATTGTCCCTCATTGTGGTGCTATGGGAACGCTTGCTGGAAATCAGCTTGAGCATGGGAAGAGCTAAGTGACCTGAGAAGTGCTAGGCAGGGCCTAGCTATGTTTTGAAGCAAATGGCCATGGCTTCTTGGCAACATTCCTACAAGCATGCTAGTGTTTGCACACTGAAAGCTTTGCCACACCTGTTCAGTGAAAATAATTACAGCAACTGTTAAATTAAGATTCCTGTTTATCTTTACTTCTATTAACATTTTATATTTAGCTTGCATATGGTATAAATAAGGCAGAATTAGAGCGGGTTTGTTTTAAATGTAATACAATTGAAGTTTGCAGAATTTAGGTCCCCCAGTTTAACAACGTACTTAAGTTCTTGCCCAATTGTAAGCATACAGCTAGTCCCATTGAACCCAAGTTAAGTGTGTGCATAAGAAATTGGACCTTGCTGACGAAGGGCCTAAGGGCTTGATACTGTATCATTCAACTCAATGGGAGTTTTGCCTTTGATTTAAAAGGGATCAGGAACACACTCTAGTTGGGTATAGCTAAGTGACAGAGAGACACATATATTTCAAACCACAGGAAGATATTTGCATTTTTCACATCTCAGAGAAGGTTTAGGTTTGATTCAAGTTAGGGGTTCAGGTGCAGGATTTTTTAAAACATTTTTATCTACAAAGTTTTAGCAAGATTAAAAATCCTTGCCATGTAAATATCAGAAATAAAACAATCACTGCAACAGATAACTTTTGTTTAAAGAGACATTATATTATCACCAAACCTTTCTATTTAAACAGGATGGTACCATATTACAGAGTAAGCAACTTTACAACACCTATGTACTTCCTAGTGATTTTATTAAATAGAGTGAAATCTCTATGTACACATATTTAACAGACCAGGAATGACTATCAAATTCAAAATTCAAAAAAATTGGACAGGTGTGCTGGTTTCTTTCCAGGTGAATGTACTTTGAGTACCAAATAAAAGAACCAAATACCTAGGTATTTATCTGTTCTTTTTTTTGTTGGGTATATAACTGGTGTTAATTTTTCCATAACCACAACTTCCCATATTTTTTTGAACCATTTCTCAATGGTTGGGCTATTTTTCTTTTTCCAGTGAGAAGCTACCAATAGCTGAGCAGTTTCTAGCAGATGAGAGACGAATTTTTCATTTCCTTTTGTGTGACCATTTCCACTTGGAAGTCCCAGGAGGATTACCAAAGATCATTTGTCATAAATTTGTGAAATCTGGTTAAAGATTGCATCCCAGTGCTCTCTAACGACTGGACATGTCCTTCATATATGCTTAAAATTCTCTCTTTTGCTGCAATTTTCCAACATTTATCCCCACCAGTTTCTCTCTATTTTTTCCTTTAACCTGACTGGTGTGAGGTACCACTGAAACAGTATCTTAAATAAATTTTCCTTTATTGTGCTACAGACTGAGGATGCTGTTGCTCTTTTTCAGATCAAACCCCATTCCTCTAGGGTAACTTGTCTATCCACATCCTTTCCTCAGCAAGTCATATATGGATACTTTTTTATTATAAAAGATGTCTGCAGAGATTGATGCACCTTAGTTATATTTTTTTTGTTTCCTAATTGACTAGATGCCATCACTTCCATTAAAGTTAGCTTTCTTTGTAAAATGGATTGGATTTTTATTTCTTTTATATACATTTCCTGCCCTGGGTGCAATGCTTTTTTAATTTAGTACTTTTGCAGTTTTATGAACAGATTTCTTTCTAAGGCCATGATTTTGCATGAGGAACTGCTAGCACATGCCCTGCACAGGCTTCTGTTGAGGTCATGGGGACTCAATATAGGCACAGGAATCCATGCTGGTAGATTTGGAAGCATTGCTGGGGCCTAAAACGTATGTAATTTAAGTAACATGAAAGCATAATACTTTTGCATAAAGCATAACTTCCAGAATAGTGGAAAATATGTCCTGGATAACGTGGTATCTTCAAAAGCAGCACAGCTGTCATTGACACAGATGACGGAACGGACGGTCGTGTGTGTGCTGTTTGTCTGTTTTATTGAAGAACCCTAGCTGATTACACTGATTGCTCTCTTTTCTCCCTGAAATCTTTCAAGATCTCTAATCCTGGAGCGCCTTAATTATGTTAATCTCAAACACTGTAGTTCTCCACTTAACATGCTTACATTAAATTGCAGTCAGTCAATCCACATTTTGTAATAAATTAGCAATAACATGTATGGATTCATGAGCATACTACCCAGGTGTAGGACTAGAGAGCTCACCTTAGTCTGTAAAACAAAGAATTCGGGGACACTTTTACAAAGAATAAACATTTTCATTGGTGACGATTGTAATGAAATCATATCAGGCTGAAAGTTTTAAAATTATATTGCATCTCTGCTTGCATTTGAAAAAAGTTTCTAGCTGTTAACGGTTGTGTAGCCGCCTTACATTCTAGTCAAATTTGCAACCGATGCAGCAATGTCTGCCTGAATTTGCAGGGTCTAAAAACTATAGATCAGAAGTATGAAAAATATAGCTTATTCATTTCAATCTGTGTTAACTTTGATGTGAATGGTAGCATTTTAAAAATCAGCATTAACTATTTCACTTCTCCTCAAGTCACGCAAGAGAGGAGAAAACATGCAATATTGCAATATACTCAGTCTTCTCTGAGCGACTGTAGAAATCCAGTAAGTCTCTACTGATTATGTGCAAACTGCAATTTTTCAGAGGTTTATCAGTCATATGTGGGCAGTTTTCAGAGGGATGTCAAAAGTCACATCCCTGACACCTAGGCTGACCTCTGCCCAGCTTCAAGTCCCTATTCAAAGCATGGAGGTGATATTGCTTCTTGATGAAACAATTGTCAGATTTTTTCTTTACATGAGGAAAACACCTCACTTTTCCTTAATCTCATTGTCAGACAGGGCTGAACCATTTTAGCTGAAACTTCAAACCTACTTGAAGCAAACTTCTGGTATGGAAAAATTTCAGCAGAAATGGTTAAAGTTTGGTTAAATTATAAGCAACTGAAGACAGGGTCTTATAACTGGAAGTGTCAGGCAATCTTAACTCTAGGCGGCACTACCTGTTCCATCTATAATTAGCCATGCATAAGGCTATGATTATGTCACAGAGGTCACAGAAGTCCATGACTTCCAAAGACCTCCGTGACATTGGGGGCCCTGCAGCAGCCCAGTCTCCGTGGGTGGCAGGGGACCCTCCTGCAGTTGCCCAGCCGCTGCTACTGGCAGGACCCCTTCCCCACAGCTGATGAGCCGCCACGAGTAACCGGGACCCCCCCACAACTCCCAGCCGCTGCCGCCACTAGCAGAGGGACCCCAGAGTTGCTCAGCGGCTGCGTGCAGTGGGGGGACCCCCACAGCTCCCAGCCACTGTGGATACCCCAGAGCTCCCTAGCCACCACTGCTGGCAGGGGCCTCCTTACAGTTTCCCAGCTGCTGCGGGCGGGCAGCAACTCCCCGCAGCTCACCACCGCTGCTGGCAGGACCCCTCCCAGCTCCCAGTCCCGCAGGGTTGGGGGGACCTCCCAGCTCCAAGCCACTGGGCAATGCGGTCCCTGTAGCTCCCAGCCACTGCAAGTGGAGGGAAGGGTGCTGGATCCTCCTCCTCATTTTGTCAGGGATATTTTTAGTAAAAGTCAGGGACAGGTCACAGCTTCCGTGAATTTTTGTTTATTGCCCGTGATTTGTCTGTGACTTTTACTAAAAATATCCATGACAAAATCATAGCCTTTATACATTATTCAGAGCGGCTAAAGTACAGGGCTAGTAATCAAGTGATCTGGGCTTTATTCTCTATGCCTCAGATCATTATGGGTACTACAGCAGGACAGCTACAGCACCATAGCTGTGCCACTGTTAACTTGTAGTGCAGACACAGCCTACATCAATGGAAGGTAGCTCCCCGAGCAATGGTAGCTAGGTCAACAGAAACATTCTTCCCAAGGAAAGGTGTATGCTGGTGGGTAGGTCAGCATAGTTACGCAGCTCAGGGATGTGAATTTTTGACACTCCTGTACACCATAGCAATGTTGACTCAAGTTTTCAGTGTAGACCAGGCCTCAGTTTCATCATTTGAAAATTTGGACTAATGCTATTTACTACCTTTTTGGAGTATTAATAGAGGTACCTGATGTTGACAAAGGGCTTTGCATATCTCAGATAGAAAAAGCTTTTCAGACTACAGCAAACTGTGTAATATACTCATTTCTCAAACGCCATCTGCCATACCATTCTAGTCCTCATTTAGATTCACAAATCACAGAGTAAACAGGCTTGCATTCCAAATGCAACTATTAATTTGTAGCCTGCAAAGTGCAAGTGATTCAGTTGGTTTAAATACCCAATAAGCTTTGTGAGTGAAGGCTTGTTGATATCTTTTATGAAAGTCAGATGATGAAATCTTAATTATTTCTCTCATCTTGAGTCATGAATAAAGCAAGATCTCACACAGTGACCTCAGTCTAAATGAGAGATTTTAGCTGAGTAATTATGTTTTGGCTCCTGATTTACAACTAAAACAAAATATATAATGTGAGGCTCACTTTTCACTATTTGATACAGTATCGTCTCCATACAAATATTAAGAATTTAATTTCACACACTCTGTGACGAACAACCCAGCCACAGAAATCAGACATCAGTTGGTGTAAACTCTAAGCTCAATGTCCAACAAGCAGTAACTCACTCCAATAATCTGATCTAATTAGTGTACCAGTGTACCCCAGTGGATATGCCTTTTTATAGTCCATTAGGACAAAGTTATTTAACAGAGGTGTTTGCCTAATTGTGGTATAACTGGAAAAATTCAGTGTTTATTGGCCCTTTGACACATCCAACTATGATTGGTCTAGTGTTATCACTATAGTGGGATCTAAAGTAAAACTGCATTCAAGCTCCCTCCAGTTGTTTGTGTCCATTTTTCGAAGAACAAGTCTCTTTTCTGGATTTTGCACTTGTACTGGGGACAAAGATCTGTTAAACACAATGCTAATGTATGTACAGAACCTTACAGACACCATTCCCAGCTCAAGCCCCTCCACTTTTCCTCCACGATCCCTCCACCATAGCCCTCTTCCCTCTTTCCCACATCCCTGCTCACCGGTACATGTCGTCCCTATTATCCTGCTCACCCTTACCTGCCCCTCATCTCCTCCTGGCCCCATATAGCTGCCCATATTTCTTCCTTAACCTGCCAGCATCCCGTGCCCTGTCTCTACATGGCTCTTCAGCTCCCCCACCCTTCCGACATTGCCACCGCCACCACACACACACTTTGTCCCCTTATAAAGGTGCTGTCGGGTGTTCGAGGAAAACCAAACTGGAGGATGAAGAGAGATGCTGCGAGAACCCGAGAGGTAGGCAGGGGAGATTGGAAGAAGGAAGTTTCAAATGGAGAGGACTCAGTGCGCAGGGTGGAGGGTATGTGAGGGTGGCCTTTGCCAAGATACAGGCGTTTGACAGGTTCCCTTCCTTCATGTGCGTCTTTACAAACAAAAGTAGCATCAGCACTGTGGCAGCACGCTTGCTGTGCCAATGCCTCAGTGCAGGGACCCTTTATTCTCCTCCACTGGTGCACAAAAGAAGACAGCTGAAGCAGAAGTGCTGGGGAAGCAGAATATATCTTTGCCAAGGCATCAGTGCCTAAAGCAGTGGTGGGCAACCTGCAGCCCATGGCCACACGTGGTCCGTCTGGGTAATCTGCTGACGGGCGGCCAGACAGATTGTTTCCATTTGCATGGCCGCCTGCAGCTCCCCGTGGCCACGGTTCGCCATTCCCAGCCAATGGGAGCTGCAGGAAGCGGCAGCCAGCACGTCTCTGCGGGTGATGAAACATCAGCAAGGGCATATACTGCAGATGCCAACTGCTCAACACAGAGACAATGGGCACCCCAATACTCACATACAGCTGCCAATTGAGGGTTGCCAACTGCCAAATCACACAAGCCCCAAAATCCTTGTCCTGCCCCCTGTCCCACCCCTTCTCTGAGGCCATGCCCTACTCACTCCATACTCCTTCCCTCCATCACTTGCTCTCCCCCACCCTCACTCACTTTCACCAGCCTGGGGCAGGGGCTGGGGGGCAGGAGTGGGTGCGGGGTCTGGGCTAGGGCCCATCGGGTTTGGAGTGTAGGAGGGGGCTCCACACTGAGTCTGTGGCAGGGGTTGGGGTACAGGAGGAGGATTGGGATGTGGGTTGTGGGAGGGAGTTTTGGTGCAGGAGGGGGCTCTGGGTTGGGGCAGGGTGTTGGGATCCGGGAGGGGGTGAGGGGTACAGGCTTCGGCCGGGCAGCGCTTACCTTGGGCGGCTCACGGTTGGACGTGCAGTGGAATAAGGCAGGCTCCCTGCCTGTCCTGGCCCTGCACCGCTCCCAGAAGCGGCAGGCACGTCCCTGCAGCCTCTGGAAAGTGGGGGCCGGGGAAGTAAGGGGATCTCCATGTGCTGCCCCCTCCCGCAGCACTGACTCCGCAGCTCCCATTGGTCATAAACTGTTTTCAAAGAAGAGGATCCTGTCCAGTGCTTCTAAGAGGGCTAGATTGTTTCAGTGCGCACCCATTAGTGCTAGTCACATATCTCTAATTTAAAAACAATTGTTTTGACTAAAAGAAAAGTTTTGCAAAATGTTTTTGGTTTTGACAATTGGAAAAAAATGTTTTCAGCTGTCTTAACTGAAAATATATGTCTAGTTTTTCCCTGCACACATTTGTGTGAAGAAATTCAAAACAAACAATTTTTTTTGTCTTTGAAATTTTTCCTTGGAAAATAAACAAAAATTTTAAACAACTCTATTACTTATGTTCACAAGCCCGTACTCCTGCAAGAAGTCCCACTGAATAGAAATTCTTGTGTGATAAAAGCTCACCAGTGCGAGTTTCACAAACTGGCATTCTGTGTAGAAAGAGGCAGGATGAAATAGATGTGAGTCATGGCACTTCAAAGCTTGATCACTGTACTGAATGAGTAGCAATACTTTGACAAATGTGCAGCAAGGTTCCTTGTTCTGATGAATCTTAGAAACTCTGCAGTTAGGAAAGACACAAAGATGGAGATCCTCAAAGGTATTTAGATGCCTAACTCATGTGGAAGTCAATGGGAATTAAGGCCCTAAATACTGTTGAGGATTGGGGCCGAAGTGCCTTTCCCAGCTTCATAGTTACTATTGTCTGCAGGATTTTACCTTTCTGCAAACTCCTTAAATAGCATGAGAAAGAATGTTTTGGTGGTATCTAGCCATAGAGATTATGACATTTTCATGTATAGTTGGAAAATTATTTAAAGACAGTAGAAGACCTTTAAAATCTTATGGTATGTCTACACTGCATCTAGGAGCATGTCACATTCTGGGGTGAAATACAGACCAGTATTGTTGGTGTATTGTGTTACAGTATTGTGTAACTGCCTGCCCTGCAAGCCTCACAATGCTTTGCTGTTGTAGCTCCCAGCCCGGGCCACTCACAAACAGCCTAACAGCATGCAGGTCACACATTGTGTGTGTGTGCGTGCTAGATAGCCCCAACACCAGCAACACACCAGCTACACTCTGGCTTCCAGCAGCCTTGGTTACTACTTGCAGAGTGATCCCAATGTACTCCCTGTTCTAAATTTTCCCCATAACTTGTGTTCTGCATTGTCCAGTCCTCTCCCAGGTAGTTGAGATATTAGAAGTCTGTTCCTTTTGTAAAGGATCAATATTCAACAGTCTGCTACTTTAAATAGAGTTCCATACCATTCAGTTTAAACACAGCACTAGATTAGTTCATATTAAAATACCAAAACAAGTTAACTACTTGGAAATGGATTTTAAGTGAGTACAAGTATAAGGTATTAAAGTCAGAAATGGCTAAATGAGAAAGATAAAACACTTTCTAGTAGCTAAAACTTTACGAGCTAGACTTGGTTCAAGGTAAAATCCTTACCACAGGATCCCAGCAACATGGGTGACCAAATTCTCAGATCCTCCACAATGTCAAAGGGCTGGTTCCTTTGTCTTCTCAGGGCTCTGTGTGTGTGTGTGTGTGTGTGTGTGTAAGAGAGAGAGATTGATCATGCTTGTGGCATTTTTGCCCTTCACTTTTATAGTCCAGTCACCTTTTGAAATGCATTTTCCTGAGGATTACTTCTAGATAAAGTTCCTTCCTGCTGGAAGCATGGAGACAAGTGAAGCTCCTTTTAATGGCTGTTTTTTATGAAGAGACAGCTCATACAGCTATGCTGCTTTACGCCATCTAGGAATCTAGCCTACAGTCTTAAATGACATGAACACATGCTATTTTGCAAATATACTATATGAGTTTTACTACAGTATTGGATACACGGGTATCTGCTCTGTGATTACCTAACCAAGAGTCCATGAAAGTGAGGTGTATGAAAAGCATGTAATAACATAGACACCACAATATCTTTCATAAGTATGTTACAGGTTCCTGATACATGGAGAATGTAAGACTTTTACAGCGCCCAGCTATAACTTTAGCTTAAGCTGTCAAGGCTTGTTTAGCTCTGGAGGTTCTTGACCAAGATGGTGGCACTTACACAATATTAAATGCCTGATTCTATTTAGACTTATCCAGTATTTGACCTGTGTAACTCCATTGACTTTAGTGTACTCGTGATTTGCTCCACAGGAAAATCAGGAAAAGAGGGAGTTAAGTAAGGTGGTGCTTAATTACAAAACCTTTACAGTTATATTTATGGCATTTGACTCAACTCTAGCTATAAAACATTCATCTAATGAAAGGAAAATACAAATTAATCCCGGTATAATCATGAATCTGTAACTGACAGTGTTTTTCAAGGCATTGTTTATAACAAGAAGACAACCTGCATATGCAAATCCTATTTCCAGATATAGCACAATCATAAATGCTGTCATCTTATTAAGACATTGTTCTTTTTATATTTCTTGATAGAAGTCACCTTATGAAAAACAGGAGATAAAGGCATTCTCAATATTCTTTAAGAAGAAAACAAAAAAGGAAAGAACTTTATTCTTATTTGATTTAACCTTGAAAATGTGAACGATTTAGTTGTCACATCAGTTGAAAATAATTAGCACTGGATATAAGCTAAATATCTACCAAACAAGTGACAAGATTTTTATAGTTATATATTAATAATAGCACTTTAATTAAATTCCTGAATTGTATTTTCTCAGTGCTAGCCTAATAGTATTCTATGAAGGATCATCTACAATACATAAAGATTTGCTATCCATCATCCAATCAATCTGTCTGTTTAAAACCATGCTGTAAATCAACCAATTTTTGATGAGGTGAAAAGAGAACTTCTGATATTTATGCTTATAGATAGTAATGAAGTGCAATAAAATATTTCATCAGCCATTTTAGATGTCAATGAATTCTTAATTCCCAGTTCATTAGTTTTTCATTGTATTAATCAAAGAGGACGTCAAAATCCAAAGTATTTTTAAAAATTGTTTCTCTGATTATGTAATACTCTTGCCATCCTTCCAGAGCTTAGATTTATAAGAAACACATCTTACCTACAGAATGTTTTTTCATTGTTGCTGAAATCTAACTGTTTTTCAAAGGCAGACTTGCTCTTTTAACTTAGTCAATGAAATTTCTTCCTTGTATTAGCAGTTTAGTGTCCATTACAGGAACTTCCATTAACCTTTCCAAAATATTGAGCTAAGTATTGGAATTTTTCCCTGCTTTAGTGAAAAATTTCCAGCAATCATATAAAACAGAAGGACTTTTACAGACTATGGGGTATACAGCCTCAATCCAAAGGTCTCTGGGAGACACTTGCAATAATTGGGGATGCTGGCTTTGTAAACTTCAAAAGCCTTGAGGACCAGCACCTCAGTTATCCAGTTAGCCAGCTAGTTTACTCATGGGTTTCTGTCTCAGCCATGGCAAGCTCTGAGAGGAAGAAAGTGTAAGAAGAAGAACCCTAGAGTCAAGGAATTTTAGGAATCCTAGTGTTCCCCTCTTCCAGTTCTTCCTTCTGAAGTCACCCAGCAGTCCTCATGCAATGAAGCCTGCACATTTTTGTATGAAGTCTTTCATGTACCTGCAAGGTGCTTAACATCCTGAGAAGTACCAAGTCCTCAGCTCCCACTCATGGGAATTTGATGCTCCACACTTCGTGGGATACACTAAGTGCCTCAGAGGACCAAACTCGATATTTGCTTTAGAGAAAACTGTAGGCACTGGTGACTTCAGCACAAAGATTGGTGGCCAACTTAAAAGTCTGCGTGAGCTGGAGAAGAGGACTGCTGAGATTTCTGAAGCTCCAGCAGACCTTCTATGATCTAAAGGGCTAGCTGCTGTAGATCTTCACTCCTGAGGTGTGCAGCAGCTTTACAGATCCTGGAGGCCCTCTCCTGTATCTCATTCTGCCTTCCTCTGCATCTCCTCTAGTTTTCCCCAGTACACGACATTTATTTTTCTTTCTGCTGTGAAGAAAAAGTACGTGCAAAACCTTACGATATAGGGAAGTGAGGTAGAATGTTCCGCTCCCCACATTCTTCCTTGCTAAGGGAAACTGACTAGCAGCCTTTAATATTCACTCACTTTTCTGAAACACTCTTTGATCCAGATCAGCACCAGAAAACATGACTTTGTTCTGGATAGCAGAGTGTTTTAGAAAGATGAACTTTTGCTGTACTGGACCTTAAACAATTCATCACATGCCACTGAATCAGACAACAGTATTGTTTGCTTTTGCTTTTTCCAACGCTCACCTTAATTTTTTTAAATTAAGAATGGCATTGGACTGAATGGTATCAAATAGTAACAACCCCTTAAATGACTGGCATTAAAATGATGAAAATTAAAAGATGACTGACCTGAAGTAGAACATATTTTTTAAACATGCTTGCTTGCTTGCTGTCCTGCATTGTGTGTAGGATCACTTCTAAGGGAGGATTTTAGGCTGGGTAATTGTAGAGTTAGTCATAGGGCAAGATCATCAGCTGGTATAATTTAACGTTGTTCAACTGAAGACAGCTGAAGATCTGACCCACTATGCTAATGACAAGATAAAAGATCATTTAAGCACAGGTGCTCCGTTGACTAGAAAAAAAGCTGTACAGCCCATGTGCTCAAAACAATGTGTTGTACTTTGTATTCCTTTTTTCCATGCAATTGACTTAAGCTGACTTGAAACCTTATACTTAAAGCTTTGATCTTTTACACACGGGATATCAAATTGTGCTATTGAGTTTCTGTAGTTCACTGAATGCATGTGGTTTAGAATAAAGATACTTTGAAATGAAGGAGGTGGGGGAAAAAACAAGAAGAGGAGGAGAGGGTTTATCAAAGAGAGAGGGAAGCGGAGAACGTACCACACAAGGGTGACAAAAGAAAGGAGCAAAGGGGGAAGCAGAGCAAAATGAATGTGGGTAGAGGAGGACCGTCTTTACTTGCACACACAGTCTGGAAATTTTAGCTGAGTATATTTTAGTCACTTTTATTCAAGTGCTTCTTTGTTATTGTGGGGAGGGGTATGGTACCTCATACCACTAGATACTATTGTAGTAATTTTGATTGGCTATATGGGTCAAAGGTATTAAAATAACTCACTCACCGTCCAACATTAAATACTTGGAAACAAGGTTCGGGGTTTGATATATAGAGACCTCAGCCTGCTTAGCACCAGGGCAAACACACCATTAAAAATCCCTTAAAACCTTTTATTAAAGACACAGGAAAAGAAAACCAGTTAAAACATTTGAAATGTGAAGTATTAAGAAAGGCTTTCAGTTTAGAAATATTTTTGTATCCTTCAGCTGGAAAGAGTTTTAGAAGGAAACAACCCCTTGATGATGGGAGGCACATGGGGGTATCTAGACAGACTGAACTAACCCAGAGGTTGTTTTCTCAAAGCAGGGTTGAGCCTATTTGCTGAACTATGTAGGAAACTGGCATTTTCATTGCTTGTATTATACTTACTGCATTTTGGGGATGCATAAAGAGTTTAGTTTGCAAGGGTGTCAGTCTAGGTCTTTTTAATTCCCCACCTTCCCTCCTCCTCACCCTGCAAAAAAACACAACCTAATGCAAAAGGGCAAAGCAGTTCAATTTGCACACACTTTAGTTTTTCTGACTTGCTAACTTGAACTCTTTGACAGGCAATGATCTCTATGCTGGATTCTCAGTAGCTTATGACTCAGCTGCTCCATAGAGCTTTAATTCTTGCAGGATGTTTAAAAATACAGAATCTATATTCCCCAACCAATATATGCTCCCAATTCCCATCAATGTTAAAATGAACATCATGAGGATAATAGGTTCTGAAGTATTTGACTTCTCTTGGTATTCTTATCATCAAGTTTCAAAGCAGCATATAATCCCCATGAAACTAGAAGTAAAATTTCAGGAGATTGCTGGAATGATACATTATAATTACTAATTTGCCACCATAACATTGAACTCAAAGAACAGTTGCTGTGGTCTATATTTTGCAAATGACTTTTTTCCTATCAGAGAACAGATTGTACTGTAGTACACGGTACACTGAGTTGAATTGTTTTCAGCTCATATGTATTTACATTGCAGAGAAAAAACATAGTCTTTAAGTGACACTGGGGTGTAATAATTCTAGTACATATGAAAACATATTGCACACATGAGGGTGAAAGCTCTTTTTGATATGGTAAGTATTATAGAACTGGTTTTCATGAGATGTATTCTCAAGATCCCAGGTCAGACCCTCTACTGGTGTGAATAAGTGTACCTCCCTTAATTTCAAATGGAGAAATACCAATTTACACCGACTGAATATTTGGCCTAATGGTCACAAGATTTAACTATTTTTCTTAACATTTAAAGGTACACAAAAAAAGTGAGTGGCAGTATCAGATCTTCTATATTGATGTTACCATAAAGACCTTTAGGGCTTCTTTTTAGTTATGGCTTTTGTTTTTGTGGACACAGTTTGGCTCCCACAAATAACCACACCCAAAATGAATTATGGGTACAAAATATAAGTTTGTCTAGCCACTTTTTTGCATCCAAATCTCAAGCATTTGGATAATGTCCAATGTTTTCGCCCTCACTGAAAAGTGTGGATGCAGCTATTTTGGAATGCAAAATTGTGCCCACAAGAAGAGACTGGGATGAACCCCACTGAAAAATCAAGCCCTGAAAGTTTCAAAAGTGTTTGTGGCATTTATTAAAATAAAAACTGCAAATAGTTGATAAAATAGCACAGGATATTTATTATAGAAAAAGTAGATAAATATAAAAAAAGGAGGACTTGTGGCACCTTAGAGACTAACAAATTTATTTATTTTATTTATTTAGAGACTCACTTCATTGGAGCTGTAGCTCACGGAAGCTTATGCTCAAATAAATTTGTTAGTCTCTAAGGTGCCACAAGTCCTCCTTTTCTTTTTGCGGATACAGACTAACACGGCTGCTACTCTAAAACCTAAATAAATATAGAAAATGGTAATAATACCCCTTTAAAATAGTGTCAGACTAGGCAATACAATCTTTACTGCTTAAAAAAAATTATGCAATAGGAGGTGTGTTCTAACTAGAGTAGTCCTTAAATGCTTTGGTTGTCTTATCCCTTTCCTGTGTCTGTATGTTGTCTCTTCAGAGTAGGGACTGGGTCTTCTTTTCTGTTTGTCATGCAGTTGGCACATTGTTGGCTGTATTACTAATTTGTCATTCATTCCCTGTTCATTATTACATTTCCTGTTCATTACTACAAGATGTCCCTATATCCTAAATGCATAGTACTCACCAACTGAAATCAACTAGATTTTGTGGACTGCATGGTGTTGATTCCCCAAGCCTTGTTGAATGAATAAGCTACAGAGAAAGGGCAGATTCCTTAAGTGAACATACCAAACTGAAGGACTTTTTTTTTTTTTTTGGTCAACTGCAATTACTGATAGAGAACTTGATTGCACTGATGAAGTAAAACAGCTGGGAACTGAAATGCCTCTCTCTATCTGGTGTCTAATAGAATAGATTCTATTATCATAAATCACACATGTCAATATTGTTGTGGTTTTGGTTCTGTCAGTGCAGTGGTTTTCAACCTTTTTTCATTTGTGTACCCCTAAAAAAATTCAAATGGAGGTGCAGACCCCTTTGAAAACATTAGAAATAGTCTGCAGCCCCCGAGGGGTCTCCAGCCCACAGGTTGATAACCACCGCTCCAGTGCAACAGTAATAAAGAGTAATAACAAATCACCAGGACCAGAGGGTATTCAGCAAAGAGTTCTGAAGGAACTCAAATGTGAAATTGCAGGACTACCAACTGTAGTCTGTAACCTATCATTTAAATCAGCTTCTGTATCAGATGACTGGAGAATGGCTAATGTAACACCAATTTTTAAAAAGGGCTCCAGAAGTGATCCCGGAAATTGCAGGCCAGTAAACCTGACTTCGATACCGGGCAAACTGGTTGAAACTATAGTAAAGAACAAAATTGTCAGACACATAGGTGAACCTAATTTGTTGGGGAAGAGTCAACATGTTTTTTCGCAAAGGGAAATCATGCCTCACCAATCTACTAGAATTCTTTGAGGGGGTCAACAAGCATGTGGACAAGGGGGATCCAGTGGATATAGTGCACATAGATTTTCAGAAAGCCTTTGACAAGGCTCTAAAGCAAAGTAAGCAGTCATGGGATAAGAGGGAAGGTTCTCTTATGGCTTGGTAACTGGTTAAAAGATAGGGAAAAGGATAGGAATAAATGGTCAGTTTTCAGACTGGAGAGACGTAAATAGTGGTGCCCCCCAGGGGTCTGTACTGGGCCCAGTCCTATTCAAGTATTCATAAATGATCTGGAAATAAGGGTAAACAGTTAGGTGGCAACACTTGCAGATGATACAAAATTGCTCAAGATAGTTAAGTCCCAGACAGACTGCAAAGAATACAAAAGGATCTCTCAAAACTGGGTGAGTGGGCAACAAAATGGCAGATGAAACTCAATGTTGATAAATGCAAAGTAATGCACATTGGAAAACATAATCCCAACTATACATATAAAATGATGGGGTCTAAATTGGCTGTTACCACTCAAGAAAGAGATCTTGGAGTCATTGTGGATAGTTCTCTGAAATCATCCACTCAATTTGCAGTGGCAGTCAAAAAAGCTAACAGAATGTTAGGAATGATTAAGAAAGGGATAGATAATAAGACAGAAAATATCATATTGCCTATATATATATCCATGTAACACCCATATCTTGAACACCGTGTGCAGATGTGGTCGCCTTATCTCAAAAAAGGTATATTGGAATTGGAAATGGTTCAGAAAAGGACAACAAAAATGATTAGGGGTATGGAACGGCTGCCATATGAAGAGAGATTAATAAGACTGAGACTTTTCAACTCGGAAAAGGGACGACTAAGGGGGGGATACGACAGAGTTCTATAAAATCATGACTGGTTGTGGAGAAAGTAAATAAGAAAGTGTTATTTACTCCTTCTCATAACACAAAAACTAGGGGCCTCCAAATGAAATTAATAGGCAGCAGGTTTAAAACAAAAGGAAGTACTTCTTCACACAATGCACAGTCAACCTGTAGAACTCCTTGCCAGAGGATGTTGTGAAGGCCAAGACTATAACAGGGTTCAAAGAAGAACTAGATAAATTCATGGGGGATTGGTCCAGATATCAGAGTTACACATACAGGCCCCTATCCTGCAACTTGTTTCACATAGGCAGATCCCCATGCTTGCGTGGGACTCCATCAAAGTGAATGGGCTTCTGTGCAGGGATCCACCCATGCAAAGTATGTTGTTGGACTGTCTGGCTCTACATAAGTGCACAAGGGAAGACAAATAACCCACTTTCCCACAAGACAGAGACAAATGCAAGCTTTTCACTCAAGGAACACCATGAATGCATGAAACTAGCACTCACCCTGGTACTACTCTCGTCAGAGAGGACAGGAATGGAATCATGAAAATACTTTGCACAGGCCGGCAGATCTGGCACTGTGTGTGTGTGTATAGGGAGCTGGGTGGGGGTGTTCACTGCTCCTTTCAAAAGGTGGTGCATTGGCTGTACACTCCTTAAATAGGCAAAGAAACTGTGTTTAGTTGAGGCATTATACCACCAGGAACTCCTGATGGGTAAGTGCACATGGTACTCTGATATCATGGTGATGAGCATACTTTAAATTCAGAGATGGATTAAGGGAATAGCCTAGCCCTTAAAAATAGTCTCCATAATGACATGTAGCCACAACAGTCCATTTGCCAGTAGGGGAAAAATTTTGAAGCAATGTCCATTTTTCAGGGTTTGAAATAAACCTGTATTCTGTGACTCATTACATTTGTAATTAAGTCATTGTCTCATGTTCACCAACATCTTTCAGGTTTTTTTTTTTTTCTTTAAAAATGCTGTTTTTAAGCAATGAGAAACTTTGTTTAAAAACATAACTAAAATCTTCAGGGGGGGATGAAAATTTTCATTGTGTCAACTTTTTTTTATTTGCAACATTTTTTAGAGACCTTTATAATGAACTTTTCATACAAAAAATATTAACCAACTCTAGTTAGAAGGCATTAGAGGGCCTCTTACTGTCTTCAGTGGACTTTGGATGCAGTCCCGGAGGACCCAAAACTAAAATTTGAAACTGATCAAATACTGGCTTAAATGCAAAGCTGCACTTTAGGTTTATTGTTTTTAAATGTTTCCTCACAAAAAAACAACCCTTAGAGAAATCTTGTTTATTTGTGTACAATTTTCCCGTAATTGGAATCAATCATTTCTAAATAAAATATGAATACCCTCATAATTGTACGAATGTTTGATTGCATTTTTGGCATATTTTATTAAACATAAAGTAGAATTTGACTGATAATAAGTGATTTTATTAGGCACATAATTTAATCTACAGCATCAAATTTCTCTACTAACTTGAATTTAGATCAAGCTCCACTTCCCTATGACCATTTTGAAAAGTGACATTTCGTATGTGTAGCACTTTAAAATGTGCTTTCAACTAATGGTGTCAAATTGGAAACCCAGAGATATTACAGTGCAGTTGCAAACTACACTGGAAGAATGGTGATCTCTTATAGTAGCTCAGCCACATAAGACATCTGAGTCTGCTACAGCTATAGGACTGCCGAATGCAGAAGTTAGTTCTTTAGCTCAAGTTCAACAGCCATCTGCTCTTGGTAAAAGAGGTCTTAGGTTCAATCCTGCATCAGCCCCAGGGGAATCAGATTACACAATAATTCCTTGGGGTACTATTATTTTGAGGCTGCACTTCTGAAAGCCATGACTGTACATTGTTTAAGCATTTGTGGGTAATGGAAATGGTTGAAGTCCAGTATTTTGATTCTGGCCTAGTTTAAACTAAAATTTAACAGTGGCTTTGACACTTTATTATCTAAACTTTTATCATTTAATTATACTGTACTGAAGAAAGAAATAACTTACTTGAGCATATCTTTATAAATGAAAGTCATTAAAGGCCTTGAATTGTCTCTGCTGCTTTTGTGTCTCAGTTCTCTTCTCTCATAATTACTCTAGATTAGCCTAAATTTCCCATATTCAATTATTAAAGTAGTGTGTATTCACTGGAGAACACTTGTTATTACATGCATTTCTGATCTGCTTGATGAGGTTAGCTTTGTTTTAAGCATGTGATGCTTTTGCTAATAGATGCAGTCTCCCTTTAACTTTGTCCTTTCAAATCAAACACCATTATTATGTCAATAACGGCTGGATTGGCCCCTGGGAATAAGTCATCCCTTATATTCTTGCTGCCCGTTTGTTCCATGGGGGAAGTAATTGATGCCAGCCCTTTTCCTGATGCAGTTTGCTTACTTTCACTTCTTTTTCCTTGGTGCCTCAGCTGTGTGGGCTGGTGCATTGAGAGGGCAGAGGAAGATTCCATCCACCCACAAGGGAAAGAAAGTGAAGTCATGGCTGAGCACCCAGTACTGTCTCTCCGCTATAGTAATTGTGCAACCTTATTCTGGTGCACAGGCATCTCCTTGCCCCTTTCTCCTATGCGTAGGAGCATAGTCACAGTCCTCATGTGGTTCTGAAAGAGCAGCCAAGAGGATGAGTTTCTCATTTGCCCGGTCTTACCTGCTGACTGAACACTACTTTTCTTGCAATAAAACCATGGAGCCCTTAAACAACTCAATTTTATTAAACGAGGTAACAAGCTTTGCTGATATATTAGCAAATTGCTAACAGTATTTTAGCAAAAGGGTAGTAGCAATTTAAGACATAGTATATCAGAATGGAGGATGCTTAGCACTTCGTAGGAGACACTTGGTTCCCTGAAAGATCAAGCCATTTGAATTAGAGAACCATCCTCCCCCACTCCTATCCCCTTGACACCCAAAAATGGAGCACCTGGTGATTTTTTTCACCCTTTTCAAAGTAACTCGCAATAAATTACTCAACACGTTCTTACAACTATCACAAATTGGCCAGGGAAAGAAGGGGGTTCCAATCAAGGTAAAGCTATAGAGATTTACTTTAGAGACTACCATGCCTGTCACAGTAACCTCTGGCAAAGAGGAAGTAGGCGGTATTGATGTGACAGCCTGTGCTTGGAAAAAGCATGGTGCTGGAGATTGCCAGTCACACTCAGCAGCTTGCAGGTCATGGGGAAACTGGGTCTTTCTGTAAGTCATGAATATACATGCCAAAGGAGTAAAATTCTGTACACATTATTAAAAAGGGTGAATATTTCATAAGAACAGCCATACTGGGTCAGACCATAGGTCCATTTAGCCCAGTATCCTGTCTTCCTACAGTGGCCAATGCCAGGTGCCCCAGAGGGAATGAACAGAACAGGTAATCATCAAGTGATTCATCCCTGTTGCTCATTCCTGCTTCTGGCAATCAGAGGCTAGGGACACCATCCCTGTCCATATAATAGCCTTTCTACACTAAAGTGTTAATTACATATGGATAAATGATGGTGCAGTTATTCCATATAATTCATTCAAATACGGTACCTTCTTTTTTTCCCTCTGGCAACACCAACTCACCAATTTAGTGAGGAGGGCTTTCAACTAGGTTCAAAAGGGGAAGGTGACAAAAGACCACAGGTAGATATAAAGGAAAAAGTGACCTTTACAGAGGGCTGGAAGTTGTGTGGGGTTGAGAGGGGTGAAGAATGGAAAATGGGTCATAGAAGCAACAAGAGGGAATACAGGCGGGGAATCTGCTCAATATTTTAGCTGTCTATACACAAATGCAAGGAATAGAGGAAATAAACAGGAAGAACTGGAAGTCTTATCGTACAAGCTAAATTACTACTTAATTGGCATCACTGAGACTTGGTGGGATAAAACTCCTGACTGGAATATTGGTATAGAGGGGTATAGCTTGTTCAGGAAGGACAGGTGGGGGAAAGAGGAAGGAAGTGTCGCATTGTATATCAAGAATGTATACACTTGTTTGAGATCCGGATGGAGGTAAGAGGCAGACCAGAAGAAAGTCTTTGGGTGAAGATAAAATAAAAAAACCCATGGGTGATATCTTGGTAAGAGTCTACTATATATAATCAAATCAGAAAGATGAAGTGGATGAGGCATTTCTAGAACAAAGAACAGAAATATCCCAATGCAAGACCTGGTAGTAAGGGAGGACTTGAACTACCCAGATATCTGCTGGAAAAATAATATCGCAAAATGGAAGATTTTCAGTATGTTCTTGGAATGTATTGGAGACAATTTTTTTTTCAGAAAGTGGAGGAAGTAACGAGATCCATTTTAAACTAGAGTCTGATCAACAGGGAGGAACTGGTTGTGAACCTGAAAGTGGAAGGCAATTTGGGTAAAAGTGATCATGAAATGATCTATTTCATGATTTGAGGACTTTAGAGAAGCAGACTTTAACACACACTCAGAGAACTGGTATGTAAGGTCCCATGGGGAAAAAATCTAAGTGGAAAAGGAATTCAGGAGAGCAGGGAGTTTCTCACAGAGAAAATAAAGACACAACAGGAAACTATCCAACAAGCCTAAGATATGAAGATTACTAAGATGCCAATCAGGGGCGGCTCTACCAATTTTGCAGCCCCAAGCAGTCACAGCCGAATTGCCACCGCTGCAAGAGCGGCAAAGCTGCTGCCCAAAAGCCGCCGCAGCGGGAAGAGCGGCGGAGCTGCCGCCGAATTGCCGCCGTGGAACACGGACTGCTGCCCCATTCTCAGTGCCGCCCCAAACGCCAGCTTGCCACTATGGCAATATGGCTGCACCAGGAGCTCTTTAATGATCTGAAAATCATACAGGAATCCTATAAAAAGTAGAAACACGGACGAACTGCTAAGGATGAGTACAGAAGAATAGATCAAAGATATAGGGATGAAATCAGAAAGGTTATGCTACAAGGTGAGTTATACCTATTAGGAGACAAAATAAGGCAAGAGAACAACAAGGAGTCCAGTGGCACCTTAAGACAAGAGAAGGTCTTTAAGTGTATTAGGAGCAAAAGGAAGACAAAGGAAAGTGTAGATCCACTACTTAGTGGGGAAGGAGAGCTAATAATGGATAACATCAAGAAGGCTGAGATGTTTAATGACTATTTTGCTTCAGTCTCCATTAAAAAAGTTAATTTTTTACCATATATTTAACACAATATTAACAGCAGCAAGGGAGAAGGAACACAGGCCTGGATAAGGAGGGAACAGTTTAAATAATATTTAGATAAAATTAGATTAGGCAGTGCCTAATGAAATCTGCCCTAGGGTACTTAAGGAAATACCTGAAGAAATCTCAGATAATCTTCAAGAACTCAGGAAGGACAGGTGAGATCCCAGAAGACTGGAGAAGGGCAGACATAGTACCTATCTTTAAAAAGGGGAACAAAGACCACGTGGGGAATTATAGACCAGTCAGCCTAACAATGATATCTGGAAAGACACTGGAACATACTATTAAACAATCAATTTGTAAGAACCTAGAGGATAATACGGTAATAAGTAATAGCCAACATGTATTTTTCAAGAACAAATCATGCCAGACCAACATAATTTCCTTCTTTGACAGGGCTACTGGCCTAATGGACTGGAGGGGAATCAGTAGACATATTTTGATTTTAGTAAGGTTTTTGCCACAAACCCCATGACATTCTCACACGCAAACTAGGAAAATGTGGTCTAAATTAAAGTAATACAATGTGGGTGTACAACTGGTTGAAAAACTGTACTCAGAGTAGTTACCAATAGTTCACTGTCAAACAGGACGTATGAAGTGGGGTGTGTCCTGGGTCCAGTACTATTCAAGTACCAAGATGATACGAAGATGGGAGGGGTTGCAAGCACTTTGAAGGACAGGATTATAACTCAAAATGACAGTGGCAAATTGGAGAATTTGTCTGAAAAACAGCAGGATGAAATTCAATGAGGTCAAGTGCAGAGAACCACACTTAGGAAAGAAAAATGCAAATACAAGATGGGGAATAACTGGCTAGGCAGTAGAACCACAGAAAAAGAACTGGGGATTTCAGCAGTTCACAAATTGAATATGAACCAACAATGTGATGCAGTCCTCAAAAAACTAATATCATTCTGGGATATATTAACAAGAGTGTCATGTGTAAGTCATGATAGGTAATTATTATACTATACTTGGCATTGGTAAGACCTCAGCAGGAGTGCTGCATCCAGTTTGGGTTGCCACACACATGAAAGAGGTGGACAAATGGGAGAAAGTCCAGAAGTAAGCAACAAAAACGATACAAGATTAAGGAAACCTGATCTAGGGGGAAACGGTAAAAAAAAATGGGTATGTTTAGTCTTCAGAAAAGAGACCTGCGGGGGATCTGCTGTCAGTCTTCAAATATGTTAAAGGCTGTTATAAAGAGGACGGTGATCACTTGTTCTTGTCCTACCTTCAGTAGACATGGAAAAGTAGTGGGCTTGGTCTGCAGCAATGGAGATTAAGGTTACATATGAGGAAAAAAACCTTTCTAACTATAAAGGGATAGTTAAGTACTGGAGTAGATTTCCAAGGGAGGTTGTGGAATCTCTATCTATCACATTCCAGGTTGCAATCTGACCAATGAGTGGTTGTGTCACCACCTTTCCTGCAACCACAATGCTTTGCTGCTGTAGTTCCCAACCTGGGCTCCTCACAAATATCCAATCAGCATGCAGGTCACATCCTGAATATCTGTATAGCTGTAGCCTGCCAGTAAAGCTGACCCCAGCAGACTTGGTCATACCTGCAAGGGTGACCATAACACATGCCCAGTCTTGAATTTTTCCCCAAAACATGTGTTCTGCACTGTCCAGCCCTCTCCTGGACAATCCTGATATTGGAGCTCCATTGCCCTGTAAGAGGTCAATGAATAACAGTTTGCTTTCTCAAATGGAGTTACCATTTAAACAACACTGGATTAGTTTTGATTAAAGAATGAGACAAGGTCTATTTAACTACAAAGAGATAGATTTCAGGTGAGTATAATACAAGGAACTAAAGTCAGAAATGATTACAAGAGAAATAAAGATAAGAACATAAAAATGGTCATACTGGGTCAGACCAAAGATACATCTATCCCAGTATCCTGTCTGCTAATAGTGGACAATGCCAGGTACCACACAGGAAATGAACAGAACAGGTAATCATCAAGTGAGCCATCCCCTGCCGCCCTTTCCCAGCTTCTGGCAAACAGAAGCTGGGGACACCATCCCTGCCCACCCTGGCTAATAACCATTAGAATCATAGAATATAACCATAGAATCCTAGAATATCAGGGTTGGAAGGGACCTCAGGAGGTCATCTAGTCCAACCCCCTGCTCAAAGCAGGACCAATCCCCAATTAAATCATCCCAGCCACGGCTTTGTCAAGCCTGACCTTAAAAACTTCTAAGGAAGGAGATTCTACCACCTCCCTAGGTAACGCATTCCAGTGTTTCACCACTCTCCTAGTGAAAAAAGTTTTTCCTAATATCCAACCTAAACCTCCCTCACTGCAACTTGAGACCATTACTCCTTGTCCTGTCATCTTCTACCAGTGAGAATAGTCTAGAATCATCCTCTTTGGAACCACCTCTCAGGTAGCTGAAAGCAGCTATCAAATCCCCCCTCATTCTTCTCTTCTGCAGACTAAACAATCCTAGTTCCCTCAGCCTCTCCTCATAAGTCATGTGTTCCAGACCCCTAATCATTTTTGTTGCCCTTCGCTGGACTCTCTCCAATTTATCCACATCCTTCTTGTAGTGTGGGGCCCAAAACTGGACACAGTACTCCAGATGAGGCCTCACCAATGTCGAATAGAGGGGAACGATCACGTCCCTCGATCTGCTGGCTATGCCCCTACTTATACATCCCAAAATGCCATTGGCCTTCTTGGCAACAAGGGCACACTGTTGACTCATATCCAGCTTCTCGTCCACTGTCACCTCTAGGTCCTTTTCCGCAGAACTGCTGCCTAGCCATTCGGTCCCTAGTCTGTAGCGGTGCATTGGATTCTTCCGTCCTAAGTGCAGGACCCTGCACTTATCCTTGTTGAACCTCATCAGATTTCTTTTGGCCCAATCCTCCAATTTGTCTAGGTCCATCTGTATCCTATCCCTACCTGCCACCGTATCTACAACTCCTCCTACTTTAGTATCATCCGCAAATTTGCTGAGAGTGCAATCCACACCATCCTCCATATCGTTTATGAAGATATTGAACAAAACCGGCCCCAGGACCGACCCTTGGGGCGCGCTACTTGATACTGGCTGCCATCTAGACAGGGAGCCATTGATCACTACCTGTTGAGCCCAACAATCTAGCCAACTTTCTACCCACCTTATAGTGCATCCATCCAGCCCATACTTCTTTAACTTGCTGACAAGAATACTGTGGGAGACCGTGTCAAAAGCTTTGCTAAAGTCAAGAAACAATACATCCACTGCTTTCTCTTCATCTACAGAACCAGTAATCTCATCATAGAAGGCGATTAGATTAGTCAGGCATGACCTTCCCTTGGTGAATCCATGCTGACTGTTCCTGATCACTTTCCTCTCGTGTAAGTGCTTCAGGATTGATTCCTTGAGGACCTGCTCCATGATTTTTCCAGGGACTGAGGTGAGGCTGACTGGCCTGTAGTTCCCAGGATCCTCCTTCTTCCCTTTTTTAAAGACGGGCACTACATTAGCCTTTTTCCAGTCGTTCGGAACTTCCCCCGATCGCCATGAGTTTTCAAAGATAATGGCCAATGGCTCTGCAATCACAGCCGCCAACTCCTTTAGCACTCTCGGATGCAACGCATCCGGCCCCATGGACTTATGCACGTCCAGCTTTTTTAAATAGTCCCGAACCACTTCTTTCTCCACAGAGGGCTGGCCACCTACTCCCCATGCTGTGTTGCCCAGCGCAGCAGTCTGGAAGCTGACCGTGTTCGTGAAGACAGAGGCAAAAAAAGCATTGAGTACATTAGCTTTTTCCACATCCTCTGTCACTAGGTTGCCTCCCTCATTCAGTAAGGGGCCCACACTTTCCTTGGCTTTCTTCTTGTTGCCAACATACCTGAAGAAACCCTTCTTGTTACTTTTAACATCTCTTGCTAGCTGCAGCTCCAGGTGTGATTTGGCCCTCCTGATTTAATTCCTACATGCCCGAGCAACATTTTTATACTCTTCCCTGGTCATTTGTCCAATCTTCCACTTCTTGTACGCTTCTTTTTTATGTTTAGATCCGCAAGGATTTCACTGTTAAGCCAAGTTGGTCGCCTGCCATATTTACTATTCTTTCGACACATCAGGATGGTTTGTCCCTGTAACCTCAATAGGGATTCTTTGAAATACAGCCAGCTCTCCTGGACTCCTTTCCCCCTCATGTTATTCCCCCAGGGGATCCTACCCATCAGTTCCCTGAGGGAATCGAAGTCTGCTTTCCTGAAGTCCAGGGTCCGTATTCTGCTGCTTACCTTTCTTCCCTGTGTCAGGATCCTGAACTCGACCGACTCATGGTCAGTGCCTCCCAGATTCCCATCCACTTTTGCTTCCCCTACTAATTCTTCCCGGTTTGTGAGCAGCAGGTCAAGAAAAGCTCTCCCCCTAGTTGGCTCCTCCAGCACTTGCACCAGGAAATTGTCCCCTACCATTTCCAAAAACTTCCTGGATTGTCTGTGCACCGCTGTATCTCCCAGCAGATATCAGGATGATTAAAGTCGCCCATGAGAACCAGAGCGTGCGATCTAGTAGCTTCTGCGAGTTGCCGGAAGAAAGCCTCATCCACCTCATCCCCCTGGTCTGGTGGTCTATAGCAGACTCCCACCACTACATCACTCGTTTTGCTCACACTTCTAAACTTAATCCAGAGACATTCAGGTTTTTCTGCAGTTTCATACCGGAGCTCTGAGCAGTCATACTG
Organism: Eretmochelys imbricata; assembly: GCF_965152235.1. Taxonomy (NCBI): domain Eukaryota; kingdom Metazoa; phylum Chordata; order Testudines; family Cheloniidae; genus Eretmochelys; species Eretmochelys imbricata. The sequence continues at coordinate 54,457,078 of NC_135572.1, read as the reverse complement.
CTCCCTTACATACAGTGCTACTCCCCCACCTTTTCTGCCCTCCCTGTCCTTCCTGAACAGTTTATAACCATCCATGACAGTACTCCAGTCATGTGAGTTATCCCACCAAGTCTCTGTTATTCCAATCACATCATAATTCCTTGCCTTCACCAGGACCTCCAGTTCTCCCTGCTTGTTTCCAAGGCTTTGTGCATTTGTATAAAGGCACTTGAGATAACCTGCTGATTGCCCCTCATTCTCAGTATGAGGTAGGAGCCCTCCCCTCACAGACATTCCTGCCTGTGCTTCCTCCCGGTATCCTGCTTGCCCACTTACCTCAGGGCTTTGGTCTCCCTCCCCTGGTGAACCTAGTTTAAAGCCCTCCTCACTAGGTTAGCCAGCCTGCTCGCAAAGATGCTCTTCCCTCTCTTCGTTAGGTGGAGCCCGTCTCTGTCCAGCACTCCTCCTTCATGGAACACCATCCTATGGTCAAAGAATCCAAAGCCTTCTCTCCGACACCATCTGCGTAGTCATTCGTTGACTTCCACGATTCGACGGTCCCTACCCCGGCCTTCTCCTTCTATGGGGAGGATGGATGAGAACACCACTTGCGCCTCAAACTACTTTATCCTTCTTCCAAGAGCCACGTAGTCCGCAGTGATCCGCTCAAGGTCATTCTTGGCAGTATCATTGGTGCCCACGTGGAGAAGCAGGAAGGGGTAGCGATCTGAGGGCTTGATAAGTCTTGGCAGTCTCTCCATCACATCGCGAATCTTAGCCCCTGGCAAACAGCAGACTTCTCTGTTTTCCTGGTCAGGGCAGCAGATAGATGACTCAGTCCCCCTGAGGAGAGAGTCCCCGACCACCACCACCCGTTGATAGACCTAACTTCCATGAATTTATCTAGTTATTTTTTTGAACCCTGTTAGAGTCTTGGCCTTCACAACATCTTCTGGCAAGGAGTTCCACAGGTTGACTCTGCGTTGTGTGAAAAAATACTTTTTTCTTTGTTTTAAACCTGCTGCCTATTCATTTCATTTGGAGGCCCCTAGTTCTTGTGTTATGAGAAGGAGTAAATAACACTTCCTTATTTACTTTCTCCACACCCATCATGATTTTATAGACCTCTATCATATCCCCCCTTAGTCATCTCTTTTCCAAGCTGAAAAGTCCCTGTCTTATTAATCTCTCCTCATACGGCAGCTGTTCCATACCCCTAATCATTTTTAGATAAGCTATTACCAACAGGAGAGTGGGTTTGTTTTGCGGGGGGAGAAAACCTGGATTTGTGCTGGAAATGGCCCACCTTGATTATCATACACATTGTAAGGAGAGTGATCGCTTTAGATAAACTATTACCAGCAGGAGAGTAGGGTGGGGGAGAGAAAACCTTTTGTAGTAATAAACACCCATTTTTTTTCTGGTTTGTGTGTATAAAGACATCTTCTGTATTTTCCACAGTATGCATCCGATGAAGTGAGCTGTAGCTCATGAAAGCTTATGCTCAAATATATTTGTTAGTGTCTAAGGTGCCACAAGTACTCCTTTTCTTTTTGCGAATACAGAATAACATGGCTGTTACTCTGAAACTAATCATTTTTGTTGCCCTTTTCTGAACCTTTTCCAATTCCAATATATCTTTTTTGAGATGGGCGACCACATCTGCACGCAGTATTCAAGATGTGGGCATACCATGGATTTATATAGAAGCAATATGATATTTTCTGTCTTATTGTCTATCCCTTTCTTAATCATTCCCAACATTCAGTTTGCTTTTTTAACTGACACAGCACATTGAGTGGATGTTTTCAGAGAACTATGCACAATGACTCCAAGATCTCTTTCCTGAATGGTCACAGCTAATTTAGACCCCATCATTTTATATGTATAGCTGGGATTATGTTTTCCAGTGTGCATTACTTTGCATTTATCAACATTACTTTGCATTTATTTCATCTGCCATTTTGTTGCCCACTCACCCAGTTTTGAGAGATCCTCTTGTAGCTCTTCACAGTTTGTTTGGGACTTAACTATCATGAGTTGTTTTGTATCATCTGCAAATTTTGCCACCTCACTGTTTACCCCTTTTTTTCCAGACCATTTATGAATATCTTGACTAGGACTGGTCTCAGTACAGGCCCCTGGGGGGCACCACTATTTACCTCTCTCCATTCTGAGAGCTGACCACTTATTCCTACCCTTTGTTTCCTATCTTCTAACCAGTTACTAATCCATGAAAGGACCTTCCCTCTTATCTCATGACAGCTTACTTTGCTTAAGAGCCTTTGGTGAGGGACCTTGTCAAAGGCTTTCTGAAAATCTAAATACACTATATCCACTGGATCTCCCTTGTCCACATGCTTGTTGACCCCCTCAAAGAATTCTAGTAGATTGGTGAGACATGATTTCCCTTTACAAAACCCATGTTGACTATTCCCCAACAAATTATGTTCATCTATGTGTCTGACAGTTTAGTTCTTTACTATAGTTTCAGCCAGTTTTCCCGGTACTGAAGTCAGGCTTATCCACCTGTAATTCCCAGGGTCACCTCTGGAGCCCTTTTTAAAAATTGGCATCACATTAGCTATCCTCCAGTCATTTGGTACAGAAGTTGATTTAAATGATAGGCTACAGACTACAGTTAGTAGTTCTGCAATTTCACATTTGAGAATAAATGCTTTCTGGTGCTAAAACTTAAACTAGACTTGGTCAAGATAAAATTCTTACTACATGCTCCCAGTAACAGGGCTCACCAAATTTCAGCTCAGATCTCTCTCAAAGTCAAACCACTGCTCCTTTTGTCTTCTTACGTGAAAGAGAAAAAGCTAGATAGGCTGAGATATCTTGGGGTATTTTTCCTCCTCACTTCTATACTCCAGTCTCCCTTTGAAATGCATTTACCTGAGATTTACCCCTAGATAAAGTTCATTCCCATTATGAGGTTGGAGTCTTGTGGTGAAAGAGACATGCTGCTGTTTGCTAAAATGTATATCAACCTGTTCTGCTCCCTTGTTTGATAAAGAATGGCCACTTGACAGATGATTGCACATCAACCTTGATGACACCTGGCTAGAGGCACCACGTTATCCTTCATCTTTGAGAACAGGTTTATTTAGTCTCCAGACTTGTTTGGAAACCACATTTCCAGCATAATTTCATCTTATGTTCATACCTTTATATGTAAAATTCTACATACATTTCATCATGATATTGATTAGAGGCGTTAATTTTCAAATGATACCTCGTAAGGCATATTTTGTAAAGAGATTATTACAATAGTGTGTATTGGGTGCATGCGGTCACACCATCATTGGAGGTTTTTAAAAACAGATTAGACAAACACTTGTCAGGGATGGTCTAGGTTTACGTGGCCCTGCCTCAGAGTAGTGTGAAGGAGGGATGTTCTGGTACAGCCTCCCAATACGAGTTTTTGTGGCAAATAACTTACTTTGAAGAGAGATGGACAACTTCATGAGTGCAATTGTATGAACAGCTTGCTTGTGATGGTAGGAGGCAGGGTTCAGCCGCCCTGTGGCTCACTTCCCATTTATGTCTTATGTTGCAAAAATACCATGTTTCAGGGCTTCAGCTGGCCATCTGCAGGGGTCAGGAAGGGATTGGGATGGGAGGGTTGGTCTCCTTCCTCTGAAGCATCAGAGATGGCTATGGCTGGAAATGGGACACTGTACAGCATGGGCCAGTGCTCCGAGGTGGCCCTGAGCATTCTCTCTGGTGATTGGTTGGCTGGTTCTCGTTTACGTGCTCAGGGTCTATCTAATCAGCATATGGGGTGGGAAGGAATTTTTCCCTAGATCAAATTGGCAGTGACCTTGAGGGTTTTTTTGCCTTCCTCCAGGATTATCTGGGTATATCTGTGTGATGCAGAGATCTCTTGGTGTCAAGTGGCAGAGGCACAGGGGGTGCATAGTGTTTTACAGGAATCTTGTGGGTTGGATGTATGCATAATAATTCTTTACCAAGAGCCAGTAGCACACTGGACATCATAATCATTGCAAAGTTTATGTGTGGATAATATTTAAGGAGTTAGGTGTCTAGACTGAAAATTATGTTCTTAAAGCTGATTAGCAGGAGGTGACATGTTTCAGACAGGTTCCTTCAGGCAGGGGGTAACAGACACTCATCTCCCTGCCTGATCATTGTATCCCCCACTGTATGCTTTTCGCAGACTGACCCTGATGCTGATTATGATCTTGCAAAATCTACAAAAAAAAGAGTGTGCGTGTGTATGTGGGGGGGTGTCCTACTTATGGATAAGGACAACCAGTGGGAGGGGAGAGGAGCGCGCCCTACTTATGACTAAGGACAATGAGTTTTGTTCTGATATGTATGGAGGTGACAGCAGGCCCCCGGCATCTTTTCACCATGGAGGCAAGCTGACAGTGAATTTTTTCATAAATGGAAGATCACAGACAAATCTGACTGTAAAACACTGGAAGGACTTCAGGTGAGTGTTGCTCTAAAAGACAGGAAAAAAAATACTTAGTTAAATAAGCCTAAGCTCTAGAACAGAGGTTCTCAAACTGTGGTCCATGGACCACCAGTGGTCCATGAGCTCCATTCAGGTGGTCCGTGGATAGTTCCCTCTAAGGTGCGCACCTGGGTGGCTGCACATGAGAGAATGAAGGGCCACTCACCTAATTAGTGGAGGCATGCCTGTGTGGCTCCACTAATTAGGTGCCTGGACCCTGGAGAAGACACACATGTAAGGTGAGATGGTGGCCTTGGGGGGAATAGAAAGTAAGTGGGAAGGGGCAATGGGGTGAGAAGAGGGGGTGGGGGAAATTTGGGATGTGCAGGGCTGCGGTGGCCAGAGAAAGAGGTGACTTTCCCCAGCTCCAGGGCTGCGGCTGCTGAGGAGAGACAGCCCTCCTTCCCAGCCTCAGCTCTGTGGCTGCTGTAGCGGGGGAGAGACACCCCCCCTCCTTCCCAGCTCCAGCTCGGGGACTGCTGTGGCGGGGGAGAGACCCCCCTCCTTCCCAGCTCCAGCTTGGGGGCTGTGCCGGCAGGGGACAGAGGGCACATTCATTGCATTAGAAAGGTAAGACTACTGATATTAAAATATGAGTTATGTGCTTTTATTTGTAGAACAAAAATGTTAATTATTATTACCTTTTTTTAAAATACAGCACTTTTATCCAAAGTGCTTTACAATAGTTAGCTAACGGTACAAAGAACATTTGGAAAGATCATTAAGTGGTCCGCTGAGACCCTCAGCATTTTTCAAGTGGTTCGCGCAAAAAAAAGTTTGAGAACCACTGCTCTAGAATATATCTTATGATTTTATGTTATATGTAACCATTTGTTTCCAATACTTCTACTTGCTATCACCTGAACCCCTGCGCTCCAATCCATGAGTCCTCCGAGAGTCCCCCTGCAGTATCCAGTCCCTCATCCACTGGATGTTTGCAGAATTACCAGATGCCCTGGTCCCAGAGGAACAGCACACCACAGCTCACTAGTTACTTAGAACACAATTCCGCTTAATACACGGCACTTAGATTTGTTTATAGAGAAAGCAAGTATATGTTTATTTAACAAAGGGTGGAGATTCAAGTGATAGCAAGTAGAAGTACTGGAAACAAATGGCTACATGTAACAAAATCATAACTTCAGAGCTGAAATGAATCATACAGGAGGACCCACCACACACTTAACAGATTTCAAACTGAGGCCTGGTGTAAGCTATGCCGTATTAGAGGGAACATAAGTCAATGGACTCCATGCAGAGCACCTGTAAGTGGGACTGCCAGCTGGTGATACATGAAACAGGGATAGTGCAATACACTAGTAAGATTGAATTTTGAAGCTTTTCTGTTTCTAAAAGTCCAGCCACATTTCAGATCTTGAACAAGCAAAAACCCTCAGACAGTTTAATTATAAATGTATATAGTTAGCAGCATGCATTACACAGTATTTTTCTAGCACACTGGTTTTAGCTCTTTAGTATCACAGTTATCTTGCTTAAATATAGAATTTCTGTGGGATGGTGTTATTTTCCCCTCATTTAAATGAACCCAAATATTAATGTTACAAAAATAACTTCAGTAACCTAGTGTGTTTAAGGTTTTTTAAAAAATACATATTAAAAAAATGTCCCTTGAGTAAGAGAAAAGTAGAACAGCAGCATAAATTACATGCACACTACTACAGCATGCTAAAACCGTGCCATTTCCATTGGTAATAATCCAGATGATCAAGAGTCTTTCTGAACTTAATGTCTGACAAAGAAAGGGTCACTGACATTCTATCTTCATATGGCACCCAAGTAATTGAATCACAAAATTAAACATTGATTCACAACCAACATCTGCTAACATAACTGTGCCCCCCAAAAAGATGGACCAAAACCAGAACCATTTATCCACCTCCTCCCACACAAGAGTTGAGCCCAGATCTAAACCAGCATGGTTTTGCAATCCAAATCCAATTGGTGAGGTTTTGTAATTTAGAACAGCCCTGTCTGCTTTGTCAAATATTCAATACGTTGAGTATTTTTAATTTTGATCACATTTTTAATTTTATTACTGCCCCATTTTTATAGTTCAGTGTTCAGTATTTGATATATCAACTGACATATTTGATCTGGCAATAATTAATTCTTGCCATTTTATTTTATTCTTCTCTTATTTTAGTCTATTGGCACTACTTTGCTAAAAAAATGTAAACCTACATTTTTAGAAGAAATAGGAGTGCCTAGAAACCCATCTGTTCACCTTTTACATGAACTCTTAATACTAGATTGTGAACTCCCTTGGACAAAGTTAAAGTCAACTAATAAATTGTTTGCTATGAATAATTTTCCTGCTCTAGTACTTAACCAGTCATGTTTGCAAATACCCCAGAAAATATTCAGTTCAACCACAAATGCACTAGGTACTGTATTGCATGACCAAAACCATTTCCTCTAACAGGCAGTTATTCTAGAATTGATGTCAATCACTCCCTCCTTGGGGTAGAGTCTTACATTCATATCCTAGAAAACACTGAGTCAAATGTCAAATAAGTAACAAAAATAATATCCACTCTGTGCTTTTTCAGAAACTATCATCCTAGAAAATACCACTTGATAAAGGGGTCCAAAAATGTCATCACAGAAAATGGCCAGATTCATCAGTTCAGAAGAAAATCAGATCATGAGAACTTCACAATATTTGTATTTAGAGTTTGCCTTCAGTCCTGACACTGAGCTTTAGTTACTAAAGGTTACTTATGCCATGTCTTGTATCATATCAGCATGTAAGTAAGTTCATCAGCATGATGTTATCAACTAAAAGCACTGAGTTTTTTGTAATAAGTGTCTATCCATATGGATCACAGGTATCTCATGTGAAAAGATGTAACATGAGGAGATTCTAGTAGCTAGTCCAATAATTTAGAAATAATAATGTACCTATCTGGACGTTTTTTCCGTTAACTTTGCCAACTCTGCTTGATTTCTCTTTATGAGTCAAGAACACAACTATTTTTCTACTGTATCAGCAAATCCACTAACATGCAGCTAACAGCATTATTCTTAGTTCCAGCATGGTCATGTGGCAAAATGTCACCCAAACCAAAATATCCTGGAGCTCTATTTAAAAGAAAGGATAATTAATAAGAGAACAAAATTTAAACAGTGGTGTTTGATGTGAGAGATTTGTTACAAAAATAAACTTCAAAGCAGACTTAACCTCTATGAGCCAAACCTTTTAATGGATATTTTTTCATATGCATTGTGTATTGTATCTGATCCAAAATGTTGCACATATATTTAAGAGCTGAGAAAAGAAGACAGCCCTATAAAATATGCTGTCTATAGAAATAGCCATATTTTTTTTAAAAAAGATTGTCTGCTTGGCCCCTGATTCAGCAAGGCATATTAACTCATGCCTAACTCTGCAAGTGAGTGATTTCAATGAAGTCACTGCAGTGGGACTACTCATGCTTAAAATTAACCACATGCTTAAGCACCAATTTGAATCAGGGCCTTAAGCAATCAGCACTTTCCTCCACTCTAGCCATAAATCATTAGGGACCAGATTCCAATACCCTGGCTCATGCTGAAAAATACCATAGCCTGAAAGTTATCCCATAGATTTTATTGAGATTACTAATGGAGTGATGTACTAAAAAGTGTGAGTAGGAGGTATCAGAATCTGACCCTAAAATTAATGTTTTTTAAGAAACTAATCAAGTTTATTCCTAATAATAATACCTAATAACCTTGTGTTATAACCCCCATCCTTCCATATCCAAAGGACTACTCAGATCTCTTGCTGGGTTATGCTTTACTGAAATTGTACACTTCTCTGGGCAGAAATTTACCAATTATATTTATTGCTAAAACAGCAAGTACACTCAGGTTGCTGTACAAGTAACGAATAATAAAACTCAGTGATCAGCTTTATCCCTGATGCAACTCCATTAGCCACAGGAATGGATTTGGAGGAATTGGATTTTTGTAGTTTACATTGCCTGAACCAGAGTTCTTAAATCCAGGTTAGAAAGCTGCGGTGTAGGCAAGAGTGATCAAGGTAGCTCTAATTGTGTCTTGAGCTACTTTACTGGTGAGAAAATAATCTGGTCCACTATAAGTACATTTTGTCCAGAGTTGTCTCAAATACCAGATATGTCCTCTGAAGTGCCAGCATTCCTGTAGAACATTAGGACTCTAAAGAATGCTACCATTGTCTGTAAGTGGTCACACACAACACTTTTATTCATTCCACTGTCACGGTTTCACTTTCATTCTGCATACCCAATATTTAAATTGATTTGCATATGTGGGAGACTGGAAGAAGACTATAACAGAATATGAATTCCATGGCAATTTGTACTCCAGAAAGATTTTCTGAGCTGCTGGTCTGTCCAAAAGTAAAGTGATGATGCTGTGGAGGAGAGGGACTTATTAGAAGGTTATGACAAGGTCAGAGTGACCGGGGGCTTGAAGATGTGCCATGAAAAGAAAAGGAGGAATACAGTCCTATTGAAGAGTCACTGAACTTTCGGAGAGGAAAGTTTTAAAAATGTTTGTACAGCCTTTGGATAAACATCCTACTTTTGGTTGCTTAACTAAATTGATCAGACCAGTGCAATGAACCTGCTGGTTTGCCATTAATAAGTATTAACCATCAGCCCTTGAATGCTCTACTTTCAATGGAATAATTTTGCACCATTCTTGTACTCTAGGGTGTAATTAGCTAAAGGGAAAGGGGTTTATTCTCCTTACCCTTCAGTTTCACTTATATTTTCAATGACAGAAGGCTAAAGGGGTACTTGTTTTAATCAGATTTGTGCTATTACAGGTAGTAATTCCTATTTTTTGTATTATGTTATGTTGTTCTGGGAGATTTTTTTAATTGCAATATATTATTTAAGGATAATACATATAAATATGGATAGGAATAAATGGTCAGTTTTCACAGTGGAGAGAGGTAAATAGCTGGGTCCCCCAAGGATCTGTACTGGGACTATTCAACATAAATGATATGGGAAAAGCGGTAAACAGAGAGGTGACAAAATTTGCAGATTACAAAATTTGTCAAGATAGTCAAGTTCAAAGCTGACTGTGAAGAGTTACAAAGGGATTGAACAAAACTGGGTGACTGGGCAACAAAATGGCAGATGAAATTCAACGTTGATAAATGCAAAGTAATGTACTTTGGAAAACATAATCCCACCTATACATACAATGTAATGGGGTCTAAATTAGCTGTTACCATTCAAGAAAGATCTTGGAGTAAGATCTTGGAGTCCTTGTGAATAGTTCTCTGAAAACGTCTGTTCAAGATGTATCAGCAGTCAAAAAAGTGAACAGTGTTAGGAACTATTAGGAAAGGGATTAATAATAAAACAGAAAATATCATATTGCCTCTATACAAATCCACGGTCTGACCACACTTTGAGTACTGCATGCAGTTCTGGTAACTCCATCTCAAAATAATATTAAAATTGGAAAAGGTGCAGAGAAGGGCAACAAAATGATGAGAGGTATGGAACAGCTTCTGTCTGAGGGAAGAATAAAAAACCTGGGATTGTTCAGCTTGAAAAGAGATGACTAAGGGGTCTGTGAGAGGGGGACACTCACCTCTTGTGAGTCCCTCCTCTTGGCTGGGTGTGATCCTATAGTGCTCTTCTTCTCCACTCCCAGCACCCTATCGGCTGTCAGCCTTCCTAGGCAGGTCTTCAGCAGCTCAGCCCTTCAGCCAAGTCACACACAGTCAATATGCATGAAGCAACCCCTTCTGGGGTAACAAAGGTCCAATAGGAACTATTGCTGTGCCCTAATTAGTGTCTTCAGCCCTGTCTCTGGGCTCAGTTCTCATCCCCTTCTGGGCTAATTTTAAGTGCTTCACTGACTTGTTATAGAGCTCTGCCCCAAGGGCTTTCTCCCTGGATATTTTGTCTTCACCAGCTCTCGCTGGCCCAACTCTCCAGCCAGGTCATCTCTCCAGTTCAGTTCCATACCTGGGGTAGTGATATGCGGGTAGGTAACCAAGAGTTCACCAGATAGTCTCCCTGCCCTTACCAAGGTCTTCATCCCCATCCCAGAGCCTTTTAAATTCCAGTCTTCTAAGAGAGTCTTATCCCTTTCTCAGGGCTTAGGCTGCTTCCTTGGTGACCTGTGGGTCCACCCGCTACTCTAGGTCCCAACCCAGGGACCTATGAGCAGCAGTCACACACTGCTCCCTTTAACTCCTTCAATTAGCTGCTACTGCTTTCCCTGGGCTTCTTCCCACTGGGTGTCTTTCCATTCATCCATTACCTTAGGGTTACAGTTCTTAGGTCCACTCTCTCCTGTAAAAATGTAGCCAGAAATCAACTTCTGGTTATCTCTCAGGTTTTGTCTTCACTACCAGGGAGATTGGCGCTGCTGCAATTGATGCAGTGGGTGTCAATTTAGGGCGTTTAGTGAAGACCCGCTAAATTGATGGCAGAGCGCTCTGCAGTCGACCCCGATACTCCAGATCTTCTAGAAGAGTAAGGTAAACAGACAGGAGAGCATCTCCCATTGACGCAGCACAGTGAAGACGCTGGAGTAAGTCAACCTAACTCCATCGACTCCAACTATATTATTCACGTAGCTGGAGTAGCGTAACTTAGATCGACTTACCCCAGTAGTGAACACAAGCCCTCACACAGTTGTGGCCAGAGCAGAGCACCTTTCCTTGCCACTTAGGTTGCAGCCAGGAACTAACCTGCTAAGCCCCTGCAGCTCCTTTTAACTGAGCCTGCTGGGCTTGATTGACTGCTTCTTATGAGGCCTCTCTAGGAAGGCCTGGAGGATCCACCTTCGCTGCTCCATGGGGCCTCCAGTAGGAGGCCTCGAAGAGCCAAGTACATCCCATCATAGGAGGATATGATGGAAGTCTATAAAATCATCAATGGTATAGAGAAAGTGAATAAAGATATGCTATTTATGCCTTTACGTAACACAGGAACCAGGTGTTACCCAATTAAATTAATAGGCAGCTGGTTTATAACAAACATAAGTACTTCTTCACAACACCCAGCCAACCTGTGGAACTTGTTGCCAGGGGACGTTGTGAAGGCCAACAGTAAAACTGTGTTCTAAAAAGAACTAGATAAGTTCATGGAGGATAGGTCCATCAATGGCTATTAGCCAAGCTGGTCAGAGATGCAACCCCAGTCTCTGGTTGTCCCTAAGCCTTGGACTGCCAAAAGCTGGGACTGAACAACAGGGGACTGATCACTTGATAATTGCCCTGTTCTGTTCATTCCCTCTGAAGCATCTGGCACCAGCTACTAACAGAAGACAGAATACTAGGCTAGATGGATCATTGGTCTGACCCCATCTGGCTATTCTTATGTTTTTATGGGTCATATTGTATGTTACAGTGTATTGTACAGCAGGAGGGGCATAATGGGACTAGGAAACAAAGAGGATGACTGTCTGAATGTCATGACTGTCTGAATGAGTTGTCCCCTCAGTTGGGAAAGGGTTTGAGGAACACAGAAGGAGCAGTGGTGCAGCCCCTCAAACCCAAAGATTCTGGGGCTCTGAAGAGCCTGAGGTGGGGGAGAGGATGGGATTACTCCCTCTGACCACAAAGGAATGAGTGAGAGAGGAAGTCAGAGAGGAGGCCTGGCAGTTTGTAATCACCACAAGCAAGAGGTCATGGTGGCATTCTATACAGTTGGAGATAGGTGAGGATAGGCAGGCTGTGGCCATCAGACAGAAGAGAAGCAGGAAGAATCTCACACAGCTAGAAGTTTCAAATCAGTACCAGGTCCTCAGCATGGAAACTATAGAAGATACCTCTCAAAATCCAGCAGGTCCAAGTGAACTGACAAATGTACAGGACACATGTGTGGATGGAAGCTCAGCCCAACCTGTAAGAAAAAATCAAGCTTACCCACAAAGTGTTCTTTCTGTAAGGCATTTGACTTGGTACCACAACAACATTTTGATTAAAAAACTAGAATTATGTGAAATTAACATGGCAAATATTAAATGGATTGAAATCAGGCTAACTGATAAGTCCCAAAATGTGATCATGAACAGGAAATCGTCAGAGAGCAGCTCTGTTTCCAGAGAATCCTGCAGTGATTGGTTCTTGGCCCTAGGCTATTTATCATCTTGAGCAATGATCTGGAAGAAAAACGTTATCACTGATAAAATTTCCAGATGGCACAAAAACTGTAAGAATGGTAAATAAATAATGAAGACAGGTTACAGATTCAGAGCAATCTGGATCAATTGGCAAACTGGGTGTAAGCAAGCAATGTGGGTTTTAAAGTGGCTAAATGTGAACATTTTGATTAAAAAAACTAGAACAATATGAAATTAACATGGCAAATGTTAAATGTATTGAAAACAGGCATCTGGGAACAAAAAACGTAAGCCATACTTACAGGATGGGAGACTCTATGCTGGCAACTGGTGGTTCTGAAAAAGGCTTGGGGGTTGTGATTGTGGTAATCAGCTGAACAGGAGCTCCAAGTGTGACACTGTGGCCAAAAGAGCTAATGCAATCCTGGGATGCATATATGGGGGAATCTCGTGTAGGAGTAGAGAGGTTATTTTACTTCTATATTTGAACACTGGTGCTACTGCTGCTGGATTGCCATCTCCAGTTCCGATGCCCACAATTCAGTAAGGATGTTGATCAGTTGAAGAGGGTTCAGAGAAGAGCCACAAGAATGATTAAAGGATTAGAAAACATGCCTTATAGTAATAGGCTAAATAGATTAAATCTAATAAAAAGCAGGATAAGGGGTGACTCAACTACAGTCTATAAGTACCAATATGGGTGTCAGTGACTGAGTCATGGGTAGACTGGCATAATGGTTGGAGCAACAATCCTGCCTACCAGGTAGAGCTGAATCCAGCCTGGTCAAGATCCTGGAGTGAAGCCAAAGATCAAAGCTGGGAGTCAGAAGGCATAGCCAAGAGCTGGCACCAGGAGTCAGAAGCCCTGGAGTCATAGTCAGGAGACAAGGAACCATAGCTGAGGATCAGAAGCCAGGATGGAGTGGGGGTGGGGCAAGAACAGGTACAGGCTAGGGCTAGAGCTGGGGTGGGGGTTGGGACAAAACCAAGTACAGCTGCAGATGAGGAGCACATTGAGCAGCCACTTTGCTGCTGCTACTGAGCTTTAGTATTCATCTATTGCTCCTGTAGCCAGTCAGGTGGCTCGTCGGTTGTACAGCTTTAGTCAGGGCCAACTGCACGCATTAGGTTGCCAAGAGACTGGCTCTGTTGCTGGTGGCCCCTGACAGTGCCCTTTCAAAGGTGCCTCCTAGGGGCAATGGGACCTGATTTCAGGGGGTATTTCTGGTGGAAGGCACATATGAGTTCTGGAGTGTGGACATTTTCTAATTGTTCCCATGATTACTCTTCCAGTCCATAGCCCTTCTAATCCACCAGATAAGAGCTGGATAATAACTCACTTGGAGTTTAGGATTCCCTAGACCTCATTTTCCTCTTGGCTCTACACATCTAGAGGAGGGGTGGTGAAAAGGAGCAGCCAGAAAAGGGATTTTCCACATGGGGTTTGGGAAGGGCCACATGGAAAACTGGGTGGACCTTCAAGGATTCTAGCAACTGCAGCCTAAATGTTAACAGGGTTAGTTTGTGATCTTAAATGGGCCTAGGTACTGGTGGTCTAATTTGGCTGAGGGAGGGTGGATTCGAGGTGTCTGAAGGACAGACAGACCTTATCTTCTAGAGACAGTGGGGCTTGGCATTTTTGGTCAGTGTGATGTTTGTGTCTCCTTGGCAACTTACAAGTGTTCGGTAAGCTCTTAATGCACCCAGTGAGGGTGGGCAACTAGATTTGCTTGCAACAAGAACTGGGGAGTCTGTAGGTGCAGTCAAATGGAAGTGAGAGTGAAAACGTAATTTGCATAGACTGGACATGTTGGGTGGATGCATGGGTGGAGTTGTTGTACACAAACTCTGTGTATGGCTGGAGGGTGATCCATTCATCTTGAGGATAATTGAGAAAGCGACAGAGGTATTGTTTGAGGGCCTGGTTCACCATTTCTGTCTTCCCATTTGTTTGTGGGTGATGGGAAGGGGGCTGCTTATCTCCTTGGCCTAAGAGTTTGTACCAAAACCAGGAAATGAACTGCAGACTGTTATCTGAGACCATTCCTGTCGGCAGCCCATGGAGCTGAAAAATATTATCTGGAAAGAGTCAGGCTGTTGCCTGGGCAGTTGGGAGGAATGAACAAAAATAAAGTGCACCATCTTAGTGAGGAGATCACCAGTGACAAGGATGACAGTGCAACCCTGGGAGCAAGGTAACTTGATGATGAAATCCAAGGATACCAAGTACCAGGGCTGACAGGGTGGGCCACCAGAAGGTCCATAACACTGGGTCTTGGAGCAGCCAAAGTGGGTATCATAGCACATCTTTAACACCTTGAGTCAAGGTTGGCCCTCTGGGATGTAAAGGCACCATCCGTGATAAAGTAAACCCTCCTTCAAATGAAACCCCAGACTGGGCAGAACGCTAGGCGCATTTAGGATCTGACCGGTATTAGTATCCTGGAGGTCTTGGGAAAGAGGGACTACAGGAGGGACATCAGGGTTCTTGTGTGTTGTCTCTCTAATAAAATGTGAGGGGCTTAAAAAGGTAACCAAGGGAGTCACATCTGACTTGGTGTCTTTGGCATCTGCCTTCTCTTTCCATGATCCAAGGCGGTAGGTGATGACAAAGTTGAATCTGGCAAAGAAGTGTGACCAGCGGATCTGTCACTAGTTAAGGTTACGAGCAGTTTGGAGATATTCCAGATTCTTGTGGTCAGTAAGAACCTGAACTGGGCTTTTTGGGTATAACATGATCCAATGGCTGGAGGGTGAAACTAGACAAATTTAGACTGGAAATAAAGCATAAGTTTTCACTAGTGAGAGTGATTAACCTTTGGAACAATTCTCTATCATTTTAAAATCAAGATTGGATATTTTTCTACAATATACATTCTAGGAGTTATCTGGGGAAAAGCCATATGGCTTGTGTTATACAGAAGGTCAGACTAGATGGTCAGAATGGTCCCATCTGTCCTTAGAATCTATGACCCTGGTCCTGTTGTCTGTCTTGCTCCTAGCAGCATGGCTCCTGCTGGAATCATAGTGACATAAGACCCACATCTTGTTCCCATACAAAAACCCTACTCTGAGATGGTGCAGACATGAAGCCCCAGGTAGTCCTACTCAGACATTTAATTTAGTCACTGATGTACCTGATTCTCATTTACTCTAGTGCTATATAAGGGAGCCTGTCACCGTGCCAAGGCCCTTCAGGAGAATTCAGGCTTAATTGGCCATTACTACCAATGCCTATGGGCTACACCTAGGAGCAATCAGCTGCTCCTGGTGGCAGCTTTTAGCTAATTAGTAATGGAACAGCTGAGCTAGAGAGAGAAGGATAGCAAGAAGGGAGGGAGAAAAGGAGCTCTAGAGATGTAGAGTAGGCCTCTGTGGGGGTCAAGTCCTGAATGAGGGCTTTGAGATGATAGTAAGAGCCCCAAGATAACTGTCAGTATCCATGGGGAAGGGGGACAGAGGAGAGCTCCCGTCAATAAGTTCTGGGAATAAATCTGCTGTCTACCTTTAGACCAGAAAGGCCTACAGTTTGAGCCTAGCTCCTGGGCTGAGTAGGAAGCTTCTGCAGTATTTCAGGGGAAAACAAGTGTCTCTGGGTTGCACAATCCCTTCCCTCCCAGACCATAATTGGCTCACTCAGTGTCCCTGCCCCCTGAAATACTGCAGGAGACAATCAGGCCCTGTGTTATTTTAATGAGATTCTTTAGGGAGGGGGGTTCCTTCAATTTTCTCACCGACTAACACTGGAAGCCATGATTCTTTAATGTTAGCTTTTCTCAAGTTTGTAGGGAGTAAAATGAAATGAGTGACTAAATGAAGAAAACTAGCTTTACAGGCTGTAATCCACTAGCTCTGTGTCAGCATCTATCACATCCAGAAGCAATTTATTAAAGTCAGAGAAAAAAAACTGTCTTAGGTCCTGTTGAAAGAGATTCTCAGGAGCTTTAGTCAATGAATACTCTGACATACTCCAGCTAATCAACAGAAAATAGTTAAATGAGAGATACTTTTGACAGAATAACCAACAAAGCTATCTTTCTTTTTTAATGACGATCTAAGAGGAAAAAATGAAAGCATGTAAATATAGAAGACTTTGAGCACACTCTTGAAAGTGAACTGTCTGATTAATGTATATAGTATACCTTACATTGCTCAAAATTTTGGAGCTACAAGTCACTGTCAAGGAAGAACATCATTCAGGCCAATTATAAAGACAAACTGGGCCAAATTCTCTACTGTTGTAAATGGACAACCTCAGTTGATCGCAATAGTGCCCATTTATGCCATCAGAGAATTGAACTGATTATCTACACTTTGAACATGATCCCCCTCTCATTTATACTAGTTGTACTCCAGTATAGCTCGTATGACTTCAGTGGAGTTACTCTGGTGTTAAGGGGAGAAGCAGTCCTTTTACATGTGACACAAAGGAATAGAGCTGGCTGGGAATTTAACAACAGTTTTTCATTGGGAAACGCTGATTTATTGACACTAACAGGAAAGGGTCAGAGTAGCAGCCGTGTTAGTCTGTATTCGCAAAAAGAAAAGGAGGACTTGTGGCACCTTAGAGACTAACGAATTTATTTGAGCATGAGCTTTCGTGAGCTACAGCTCACTTAATCGGATGCATGTAGCTCACGAAAGCTTATGCTCAAATAAATTTGTTAGTCTCTAAATTGCCACAAGTACTCCTTTTCTTTTTAGGAAAGGCTCAGTTTCATTAAAAGTTTCTCAGGTTCGAAATGGTTTTTCTGGAGTGTGTGTGTTCTGTTTTTCCATGAACAAATTCAGATGGTCTCAATTTTGTCTTGATGAAGAATGGGAAAAATTTTGAAGTCTCAACATTTTCCTGGGACAGAGAAAAACAATTTCCCCGCTCGATTTACAAAAGAGGCTCAAATGGGTTTGATCAGAGAACTCCATTGCATCATTTGTTGAAGTTAGTTTCCTGACCTCCTTATACTTGAATACGTGAAATTATTTCAATGTCTTTTTGTTTGGTTGGTTGTTTTAGATGAAAGATGAGTGGTCATTCAAGTTTACTTACTAAATGGTTTTCCCGCCTCATCAAAGAGTTGAGATAATGATACTGATTTCCTTTGTGAAATGCTTTGAGATCTACCGATGAAAAGCGCTACATAAGTATTCTTATTACTGTATTGATCAGCACAAGTTAGCGTCAGATCACAACAATTACAGAACCAATGTGTGATTAACTCTGTTCAATGTATGTTTTCCCAACTGTCATTACATTTCTAAGGAGCTTGGCCATCTGGAAGGGCAGATCCCATTTTGAGAGTCAGTTAATGAATCATGTTGCAGATGAGACTTGAACTGCTGTCCCTTATGCAGGTTATTTGATACGATTCGAGCTTTGTTTCCACCTAATCAGAAATAAATCATTCAGACTTCAAGGATATGCCAACTTTAGCATAAATAAGGGGTCAAGGGTCATGATTTTAACACTCAATCCCAGTAAGTCTTATGGACTTGAGTACTCAACTCTAGTATTTTTGTAAAGGAAACTAGAAGCCATTGATTTTGAAAGTAGCCCTCCCCATTGAAATAAACCAGGAGGGTGTTTGTGCACTTTGACAGCCTATTAGTTAGAGAACCACAGCAAATGATGTAAGGGATGTGCAAGTCTCCTATCACAAGGGGAAAGGACAAGTTTGCTCTACTGTATTTGTAACATTGTCTCAGGGCAGGACTCAGGTACACTCTGAAAAAGATGAAAATAAATGGGCCACCTTGCTGTTGGAAGCAAAGTGTGTTTCTTTTGGCAGTGAGATGCCCAGTACAGAGACTGAGTTTTGTTTTGACAGAGGTCAGATTTGATCCATATTTTGAGTTTCTTCAGGTGAAGGAAAAACAGTGGTAATTTACATTGCCATTCCTTTCTTCATTATGTGGCAGATTCTGCTCCCCCACTCACACTTCCATAGATGCTGAGGACTCTCATGACATTGTAATCTCTGAGTTTTAATTATTAGAAATAACTGGATTTATTAGAAGAAAAATCATTGGTGTCAAAGATTGTGTTACATGTGATTCCTCCTTACAATAATTGAAGATCACTTCCATCACGCCTGAAGTATAGTTATTTGTCCTCATTTGTACACAATAATTTAGGAGTAAACTGGATTCTGAATGGCTGTTTTGTTTTATTTTTAAAATTTTATCTTTCTAAATCAATCTATATGAAACATCGAACCACCTAATATCTTAGTTACTAATTTTATCTGATGTAATTAATCACTGTTCTACTTTGTTTCTTCTTTCAGGATGCAGAGTAGAATTTTTTTTTTTTTTGAGATTAACACAATTTATCCGAATTACTTGTGTGTTTGAAAAGGCTACTACATTTGGAGAAACTGATTTATTTTCACAGTTACAAAGGAAACTGCATTTATGTCTCTTCAAGAAGTCTGGATTGCCAATAGCATTTTACACACATTATTGCTATAAAAAGCAGCTACATTTTCCTAGCAACAAGAAACATTTTGAGTAAGGTGGAGAGGAATTTTTCACTTAAATGATTTTTCCATTGGAAAATCCTGTTTTGGAATTCCTGGTCAAAAGTGGGAGACGAGAGTCCCCCTCATCCCACATGAATGCCCTAACTACCAAGTTATTGGCTATTCCAGAGTGAGTGGGTCTTTTGCTGAATTTTTTTTGAAAGGTCTCTGTTTTGTCCTGATGCAGAATGGGGACACTTTTTGAAATCTCAACAATTCAAATGTCAGGAAGACCATTTGCCACCCAGCTCTAATTCTGAGAGCAAAGACTATATCTAAAATTACTGTATCAGAAGCTGTAAAGTGGTAAATATTCAGAAAGGAAAGTCATCACATTTTAATTAGATTGCTGCAAATGTAACTATAGTACAAAAATATCTCGAGCTCTACAATGACATTTTATGAAGTTACAGATGCATAAAAATCAATTTGAATCAGGATAGTGACATGTTATAATTATAGTATTAAAGTACCGGCTTCCATCAAGTGTTCATGAGCAAGGAGACGGCAGTTGTGTTCAAGAGGTTTTTCAAATGTAATTAAAAATCTATTGTATTCTTTATTCATCAGGGGCTTGATTCTCACTCCCTTATTTATGTGCTGGACCGTACTCCTCAAATACTTCCATCTATTATAAGGGGATTATTCGATGAGTAAGGTCAGGCTTAACAGGTGTAAGGGCATCAGAATCAGCTCTTGTGTAGGGTATATCCATATTTTATGTACATTCCTGCATCTACTGTTACTACAGAGTCATAGAGTTTAAGGCCAGAAGGGACCATAGTCTGACCTGTATTTTACAGGTACACCCAGCACCCTCACACTGAACCCAACAACCAGAATTAGACTGAAGTATTACAGCCCACAGGAGACTAAACGATTAGGTGTCACAGGCAGAGAATAGAAGTGGCTGAGGTGCACCAGTGACTGAGGCCCCCACAGTGGCAGAGGAATGATTAAGTGAGATATACCCAGGAGTTAAAAGGAGGGGAGGGGTTTGTGTGTGTGTGTGTGTGTGTGTTTGTTTTTGCAGTGTGTTTAGGAGCCTAAGCAGTAATGGGCCCAATTTTCAAACTTAGTAGTCCCCCTATAGCATTTGGACACTTAAAATAGCACTTTGAGTAAGAATGTTTAGAGCCAATTTGAGCATCAAGTTAAGTACAATGATAAGTCCAGACAGGGTCAATGAGAAGCCAGATTTAGGCATCCTATTAGAGAGCCTACATGTGATGAAGTGAGCTGTAGCTCACAAAAGCTTATGCTCAAATAAATTTGTTAGTCTCTAAGGTGCCACAAGTCCTCCTTTTCTTTTTACAGAAATGCTGGCAGTTATTTTACTTGGTCTTGGAAAATCGTGTAGTCAAATACACAGAAAGCCAATGTGTAAGAGATCACATCAGTTCACACTTAGAGAGTATGAAAAAAGCCTACAGACAAATGACCCAGTGAAATTTCAAAGCAGTTGCTGAACCTAGTTCTACAATGAACACTGTATTTCATACTGATGGAAATATGTTAAAACAGCATGAACTTACCTTAAATAAGGATTCAAATTTGTGATTAGCAGATGCATTTTTTAAACAAAATCAGAGCAAGATGGTGCCATGTTATTGTCTGGAACTGATAGGAACCTGACTGAGGCTCAGCCTAAAAAAACTGGAGGTGATATAGTTGGGAGACACAAATTGAAGAATTTACAAGGTTTTTGACTCTGACATTTGCTGATGGAGCAGGTCTACCTTTTGTCAAAGAGACCTGCAATACTGACATTTGTTTTCTGTCACAGAGATTAAAAAACAACCTCCTGTTGAAGGAACATAACCAGTCTGGTGCCAGGCCCATCCACTGCCACAGTATACAGTGGTATAATGCTTCAGCCCGACGGTTGGTACTGTATGCTGATTCCTGCCCTCTGGTTCTGTTATCTGAACCTGATGTCCTGGTGTCCTGACTTGGGCTGATTCTTGATAACTGACTCTTGTTAGGGTTGCCAATTTTGGTTGGCCATATTCCTGGAGGTTTCATCACATGACATAATCTTTAATTAAAGATTAATCTTTAATTCCTACAGACTCCAGGACAATCCTGGAGGGTTGGCAACCCTACTCTTGATCCCTGCCCTCCAGTTCGTATCTTGACTCTGATCTCCTGGCATTCCAACCTGGCCTGATTCCTGGTAACTGGCTCCTGGCCCCTTGGCCTGTGTCTGACACTAACCTCTAGGCCAGGCTGCCCAAACCCTGGTCCTGACAATGTGGTTTGGTGGGTTCATCCCAGAAGAAGGCAGGTGGTTATATCACTTCCTCCACCCCAGGAGTCCACCAAGGGCTTCTATATCAGCCCTGCCAGCAAAAGGTGCTCAGGACATGCACTGAATCAGTATACACAGCACCTCCCATGTGCTCTGGCCCCACCCACTTTTTTGACTGTGCTCTCCAACTCCATTTTCCCTGGTGGCACAGAGGCTACAGGTGGCTTGCATTACTTTTCAATCTTTCCCCTCATCCCATACTAAGCCATCTTTGTATAATGCTGTGCTAGAGTTTGTACTGATCCTTTTATTGTACAGGGAAATCACTGCATTTTATCTGGGTTACATCTGCACGATTTTATCTGTATGATACTAACAAATGTCAGCCTGATACATAAGTTCTTTGTTTACAAGCAGTATGTGTGGAGAAGGTACACACAGGTACTCTGGCAATCAACAATGCTAGGGAAGGAAACAGAAAAAGTTGTTTGACTGGAACCAAATAAATACCAAATTTACCCCGAAATGTAGTACAAAAAAGTACACAAAAGCAGTAGCAGCACTGTGAGGAAGTCCATACTGCTTTGGCTGTACTTTGCCCATCACTGTGGTATCTAGGTACCATATGTCTATGGTCTCAGAAAATTGTCTTTCTGAAACTTTCCTGTAAAGAAGAGGTGGGCAAACTATGGCCCGCGGGTCACATCCGGCCCACGGGACCATCCTGCCCAGCCCCTGAGGTCCCGGCCAGGGAGGCTAACCGCTGGCCCCTCCCCTGCAGCGCCGCTGCCGCGCCACCAGCACTTCTGGCCCGCCGCTCCTGCCGGGCAGCGCAGGCCGTGTGGCTGGCTCTGGTAGGGCTGCAAGCTCCTGCTGCTCTGAGCAGCATGGTAAGGGGGCAGGGAGTAGGGTGTTAGATAAGGGCAGGGGATCCCTGGGGGCAGTCAGGGGATAGGGAGCATGGGGTGGTTGGATGGGGCAGAGGTTTGGGGGGTGGTCAAGGGATGGGGAAGTGGGGGTTGGATAGGGCATGGAAGTCCCAGGGGTGCTGTCAGGGGGCGGTTGGATTGGACGGAGGTTTGGGGGGGGGGGGCGGTCAGGGGATGGGAAATGGGGGGGTTAGATAGGCATGGGAGTCCCGGGGGGGCTGTCAGGGGGTGGGGGTGTGGAAAGGGGGTCAGGGCAGTCAGGCCACAGGGAGCAGGGGGAGGTTGGATAGGCGTGGGAGTCCTGGGGGGCCTGTCAGGGGGCTGGGGTGTGAATAGGGGTTGAGGATGTCAGGGGACAGGGAGCAGGCGGGGTTGGATACGGGGTGGGGTCCCGGGGGGGGTAGTTGGATAGGGGCGTCGGGTCCCGGGAGGGGGCGGTCAGGGGATAAGGAGTGGGGGTGGGAGTTGGATGGGTCAGGGGTTTTGAGGGGGGCAGTCATGGGGTGGGAAATGGGAAGGGGCAGATAGGAGGCAGGGGCCAGGCTGTTTGGGGAGGCACAGCCTTCCCTTCCCAGTCCTCCATACAGTTTTGCAAACCTGATGTGGTCCTCGGGCCAAAAAGTTTGCGCACCCCTGCTTTAAAGCCATAAAATGCCTCAGTCTCCCACATCAGCTGCAAATAGTTCTTTGTTATGAGAGGTTAGAGCCTTGCCAGTTTAACGCACTTTGTTCTCAGGTGGGAGTGACTACATCTGAAAATGTTGCAAGCCAAATCCTGCTAGGAACAAAAGCCCCTTCAACCCTTTCCTCCAAATGTATATTTCAACGCAGTTGGGGGGCTGAGCTAAAGCTACACTTCCTACATTCTACACTTTCTCGGGGAAAAAGAAGCTAAAGGAAAGTACCGACAATGTGAGCTGAATAATTTTGTCAATGGATTAAAGTTGAGGGGCGGTCTAAGTCCTTAAGCAATTTGAGGCAGAATCTCTTTACATCCAGGGTAGTTAAAATGTAGGACAGGATGCTAGGAGCCATGAGAGAAGCAAGCAGCATGAATCAGTTGAAGAGACTGAATACATTTGTGGAGAAGAAAGGAATCTGAGGCTGGAGCGGCATTTGAGTCTGATATGCAGTTTGATGAGAAAAGAATTGATTTGTATTTCCCAGAATTGATAAGGGCCAGTGGATCCTGATGTCTCTCTCATGACAATGAAATGTACGTTTATTTCTGTTGTATGCACAGAATGGGACTTAAGTGAGCCCTAGGGCTTGAGCTGTTTCTCTGCAGAGGGGTGAATTTCAGTTGTCAAGAATATTCATTATTGCTCATTAAGAGAGCACACAGTGACCTCGTTTCAAATAGAAGTTGAAAACTCATTGTTTTGAATGTTGGGTTTGTCTGTGTTTACTGTTTGAAGGGGGTTTATTAGTCCTTGTATTTTATTACATTATTTGCAAAGGTCCCTGGCACATAGGGATGACAGTGCAGAAAAGAATTAGTAATAACAAATAATAAAATCAACTGTAGGCAGACAAGCTTCTGTAAAACCAGCTCAGTGTCCTCCTTTAAATCCCTCCTTAAAACTCTTCCCTGCCATGGTGTCTACAAACTCGAGCTAGCTTTAATCAGGCTAGAGCTCAAGTTTGTAGACATGATGGAAGGGAAAAGAAGCTGGAGCTGTATGTGCTTCAGTGTGGGCTTCACAAGTCTACCTGGACAAGTACTGTGCTAACCCAGGCTGAACCTTGTGCTGGCATGGCTTCACTGTTGCAGGGACAAGCTAGAAAGATTAAAGCTAGCTCAAGTATGACTACTTGAGCTGCAATCACACCCAGTGACTGAAGTATAGACGTTCCCTTGGATTTAGATTGTAAGCAGTTTAGGACCGTCTCTCTGTAATAGGCTTGTACGGTGCACAAAGGGACCTTGCCCTCTTGGTGCTGCTACCAATACAAAATAAGTTTCTAAGGCCAGCAACAGTCTAACAGGGAAACAATAACAGAAATAGGTCAGATCAATTCAGTGAGCACAAACAAGACTATCAGTCCAGACGGAAAACATCAGTGCAGCTGTTCATTTTCCTCGATGGGTCGTCGTCTCCTTGCTTTCAGAGATGCCCAAGGATATCTCTGATGTGTATGCTGCTGGATGGCATCTGTCTAAGCAATGCTGGAAACGTGGTGTTTGTTTTAATTACGTTCTAGCTAATAAGCTTGATAACATGCAAATCAGATAGTATTCAGACTCATAAAAAGCCAAGAAAATCCAGGCATTTCTGGCTTTTTCTGCCTGCTTGTTAGTGAAACTGCATTCACAGAAGTGCAGCTAATGGCTGTGTTGCATTGTTTTTAAATTAGGAAAAAAACTTACATTTGCCAGCCCCCAAAATAGACCCATACCATCCTTGTTCCCTGCCTTGGGAGCCCAGCAGAGGTGAGAACTGACAAGCTCATAGTTCAAGCTTTAAGTGATATTAAAATTACTGGTTTCAGAGTAGCAGCCGTGTTAGTCTGTATCTGCAAAAAGAACTGGAATACTTGTGGCACCTTAGAGACTAACAAATTTATTTGAACATAAGCTTTCGTGGGCTACAGCCCACTTCATCGGATGTATAGAATGGAACATATAGTAAGAAGATATTTATACATACAGAGAACATGAAACAATGGGTGTTACCATACACACTATAACGAGAGGTTTCAGAGTAGTAGCCGTGTTAGTCTGTATCCGCAAAAAGAAAAGGAGGACTTGTGGCACCTTAGAAACTAACCAATTTATTTGAGCATAAGCTTTCGTGAGCTACAGCTCACTTCGTCGGATGCATTCAGTGGAAAATACAGTGGGGAGATTTATATACACAGAGAATATGAAACAATGGGTGTTACCATACACACTGTAATGAGAGTGATCAGGTAAGGTGAGCTATTACCAGCAGGAGTGGGGGAGGGGGGACCTTTTGTAGTGATAATCAAGGTGGGCCATTTCCAGCAGTTGACAAGAACATCAGCTTTCCTGATCACTCTGGCTCTGTCAATCTGTTTCTTCACTTCAGCAGGTGGGTATTGTAGTCGTAAGAACACTTGAGGTGTTTGTCTCTGTCCCAGGTGGAGGGTCCACCGCACCCACCTGGGCCGGGCAAAAGCAGGGAGGGCTCTGGCACCCATGGCAGTGATGTGCCACACCCCTGACCCCCACTGCCCCCCATTTATTCCCAGAGACCTCCTGCACCACTACCTGCTCTGCCCCCACTGTACCTCGTTCTCCGCTCCGGGTAGGAAGGCTACATTCCTGGGCCCTTGTGTGCAGTGCTGCACCGCCTCCCTGGGATGGGGGGATTCAGACACCTGTAGGCAGCTGCGGGGTCAGTAATGCATGCAGACCCAGACCAGGCAGAGAGCGGCGAGAACTGCTCTCCCTCATAGCATGGGCCTTTGCCACCTGCTACTTTAAATTACACACCGCACCTCTTTTAAAATGGCGCTTGGCTCACTCCCTTCTGGAAGTTGCAGTTTACCTTCTCTGTCCAAGCAAGCTGGGGGCTACAACTCCTAGAATGCCCAGTGGACTACCCCTCTGCTGCGCAATTCAGGGAGCTGAGCTGTGACAGCTGCAGCCACTCCATTCTGGTGAGCGTGTTGCGGTCAGATCCCTGTGTGGATACAAAATGTGTATCCGCATCTGAGCTGCTATTCGCAAAAACGATCCACTGATACAAAGCGGATACCTGTTACAAACCACAGTTAGTAGTTCTGCAATTTCACATCTGAGTTCCTTCAGAACTCTTGGGTGAATACCATCTGGTCCTGGTGACTTATTACTGTTTAATTTATTCATTTGTTCCCAAACCTCCTCTAATGACACTTCAATCTGTAATAGTCCTTCAGATCCACCTAAAAAGAATGACTCAGGTTTGCGAATTTCCCTCACATCCTCAGTTGTGAAGACCAATGCAAAGAATTCAGTTAGTTTCTCCACAATGGCCTTATTGTCCTTGAGTGCTCCTTTAGCATCTCAATCGTCCAGTGGCCCCACTGATTGTTTAGAAGGCTTCCTGTTTCTGATGTACTTAAAAACGTTTTTGCTATTACTTTTTAAGTCTTTGGCTAACTGTTCTTCAGATTCTTTTTTGGCCTTCCTAATTCTATTTTTACACTTCATTTGCCATAGTTTATGCTCCTTTCCATTTTCCTCACTAGGATTTAACTTCCACTTTTTAAAGGATGCTTTTTTTGTCTCTCACTCCTTTTTACTTTGCTGTTTAGCCACAGTGGCGCTTATCTTGATCTAAATAACAAAACTCCACCAAAACAAACACACAATTGCTCAGGAAATTGCAAGGGAAGTGAATGTGTTTTGTTCAGCTTGTTATACAGATATTTCAATCAGGCATAAAGGTGCAGGAGACCATAAGGCATCCAGTGAACGTATGGGATATAAACATAAAAGAGAAGATAAAGGAAAAGATGTTTAATTTTCCTGCTCTCAAAGAAGAACTGAACCAGAAAGCAATTGCAGTAGAGATGTTATTTACTGTTTTTCATTGAACATAACTTGCCATTGGCAACAGCAGACAATACAGCCCTAGTATTTTGCAAAACATTTTGCAGTTCCAACATTCCTAAATGAAATGACTATGAATATCATTTAAATATGGCTTTTACTGTTAATATTTGGGGTTATGCTACTGCTTTTTTAATGGTGGGTTTAGAATTTAGAGATTTATAGAAAAATATCATGCATTATATTTCAGCAAATAATCCAGTGGAAAGAACATGTGGTGCTATTATCTCATTACTTGGTGTGGTAAATAAATGGGTATGCCTCCCATCCTGTTTCTCATAGGGCTGCACAATCAGAACTAGTGGATGCTCTACAAGCTATCATGGCAGAATGTTACAATGTCTGTGTGACATTCCCCTCTGGTGATCTAGGTGATGCGCTAGGTCACTCCAATCCTTGACTCTGGGAGCCAGCCTTACCCTGCTCTGCTGTGAGAACCCCCACTCCTGGGCTGTTCACGCACAGCCTCTGGCATGTAAGCTGCTCCCAGCTACTTGCAAGCGAATGACACTAGCCAATATATCCGGTCCCAGACACAACCCTAGGAACCTCCATCTTGCAGTGTCTGCTGGACACTGCAATCTTACATAAGTTCGTCAATTTAACAAAGAAATTGATATGTACCAAGCTTGTTATCCCCAGGGGAGCCTCTGACACACTTCAAACCAAACGTACTGCTTTAGGTAAAATAAACAAATAGATTAGCTATGAAGATAGATTTTAAGTGATTATAAATCAAACCATAACAAGTCAGATTTGGTCAAATGAAATAAAAGCAAAATGTTCTTGGGATCAGTGACATGTGATGACATAGCATGATGTTGTATTATGTCTACAAACGGGCAAACCTCTAAACGGCCACAGTTTGAGTTCAGTTAGTTATATTTCTTGTTACCTATGTAATCTAGAACTTGGTTTATGCTTATTTACAAAAGAAAAAAAGACAGAGAAAAGGTGTATTTCTTCAGCGTCTGTACTTTTTCCTGAAATGGGAATCCAAATAATCTGAATTCACTTTGTCAGACTGCCTTTCAGAGATTTGTATTTCACCACTGCATTACATTACACACGACAGCCTATTTCCTGAGAGCCTATATGTGGAGCATGCTTATAAGGATAGTGCCAGATGTTTCTTCACATCCGGGTCCAGAAGCCCATCCATAGATCACAAGGAAAATTTGGACAATACAGCCTTTTTAAAAAATGAACAACTCTTTTTTTATAAGAATGGTTAATTATTTTAAAGGAATAATATTTATATTTTCAACTAAAAAAGGTTAATCGAATACTAGTTTGACTGTAATAGGACTATTCATGTGATTACAATTAAGCATGTGTTTAAGTGCTTTGATAGATTGGGTTCTTGCTGTAAACTTGAACTAGTGTAAACTGGATTCAATGGAGCTAAACTGATTTATGCCAGCTGAGGATCCAGTGTGCTTCTAATGCATACAAGTTCCTGTTTTTATTATATTTTCTCTCCTATTAAAGAAAAACAAACAGGTTATAGCTTAAGTCTTTATTCATTTAGTGTACTTAAATTATTCTGTTTACTGAAATAATCTACAAATAAATTCTAGATGAGATTACTAATTTGGTTGATAAAGATTATGATGTGATATACTTACACTTCTATAAGGCATTTGACTTGGTACTGAATGGCACTTTGATTAAAAAACTAGAGAGATATAACATTAACATGGTGCGCACACTAAATGGATTAAAAGATGGCTAACTGATAGGCCTCAAAATGTAACTGTTAACAGAGACAACGGACGGACTGATTCTTGGCCTTATGCTATTTAACATGTTTGTTAATGACCTGGAAGGAAACAAAAACCACACTATCAGAGGCTCATTCACCTGCACATCAACCAATGTGATATATGCCATGTCATAAATATAAAGGGAAGGGTAAACCCTTTTGAAATCCCTCCTGGCCAGGGGAAAGCTCCTCTCACCTGTAAAGGGTTAAGAAGCTAAAGGTAACCTCGCTGGCACCTGACCAAAATGACCAATGAGGAGACAAGATACTTTCAAAAGCTGGGAGGAGGGAGAGAAACAAAGGGTCTGTGTGTCTGTCTATATGCTGGATTTCTGCCGGGGATAGACCAGGAATGGAGTCTTAGAACTTTTAGTAAGTAATCTAGCTAGGTATGTGTTGGATTATGATTTCTTTAAATGGCTGAGAAAAGAATTGTGCTGAATAGAATAACTATTTCTGTCTGTGTATCTTTTTTGTAACTTAAGGTTTTGCCTAGAGGGGTTCTCTATGTTTTTTGAATCTAATTACCCTGTAAGGTATCTACCATCCTGATTTTACAGGGGGGATTTCTTTATTTCTATTTACTTCTATTTTTATTAAGTCTTCTTGTAAGAAAACTGAATGCTTTTTCATTGTTCTCAGATACAAGGGTTTGGGTCTGTGGTCACCTATGCAAATTGGTGAGGCTTTTTATCCAACATTTCCCAGGAAAGGGGGTGTGCAAGTGTTGGGAGGATTGTTCATTGTTCTTAAGATCCAAGGGTCTGGGTCTGTAGTCACCTAGGCAAATTGGTGAGGCTTTTTACCAAAGCTTGTCCAGGAAGTGGGGTGCAAGGTTTTGGGAGGTATTTTGGGTGTCCAAACAGCGTCCAAACAGCTCTTCCCCAGTAACCAGTATTACTTTGGTGGTGGTAGCGGCCAATCCAAGGACAACGGGTGGAATACTTTGTACCTTGGGGAAGTTTTGACCTAAGCTGGTAAAGATAAGCTTAGGAGGTTTTTCATGCAGGTCCCCACATCTGTACCCTAGAGTTCAGAGTGGGGGAGGAACCTTGACATGGTGGCATAGTGGTGGGATTAACCTGAAATCATTTTGAGATCCAGTTGAGATTTTTTGAACTAGAAATACAGATTTTAAAAAGGAATTTTTTTTTTTCCCTTTGGAAAGGAAGTCCAGAAAGCAGCTGAAACTGAAAGCAGCTTGTTTTTTCTCTGCTTTGTGGCCAAGCAGAGACAAAAGGGGATTATCTTTGTGAATTGCAGGTTTTCTTGGCCTGGAGGCAGGGTACTTAACTCCTGCAGGGAAATTCAGTCTTCCAACCCAGAGTTTTTTTTTTTTTTTCTTCCTAAAAGTAAATAGGGGGGGTGTGTTCTACCCATTTGCTTTTTCTTTGGGCTGGGTAAGCAGGTTTCCAAGTAGTTGGAGGTTTTTTGCTTTAATTTGGGCCCAGAGCAGAGACAAGGGAATTGTCTTTTTCTGTAGGCTGACAATCACTATCAGAAAATAGGTATTCTATTCCAGCACAGCAAAATTTTACAGCCAAGTTTCGTTTGTTTATTTCTAAACCTCGGGTGTAAAGTTAGTTAAGAACAGAGAGGTTAGAATGACAAAATCCGCGGCTCGACTACAGCTGGAATTAGCCAAATTTCAGGCTGAGGAAAGACAAAGGGAACATGAAAGACAGATAGAACTCATGCGGCTGAAGAAGGAACAAGAAAGGGAGGCAGCGAGAGAAGCAGAACAACACCAAGCGGCTGCTCACAGGAGAGCTATGGAAGCAAGGGACAAAGAACTGGAGGAGAAGGAAAAAGAGAGGAAGTATGTGGAGGAGATGGAGAAGATAAAGGCTCAGCAGAATATCCCAACAAACCCTAGTAATCCTTCTCCAAGTACCACTTCCCATCCCAGAAAGTTCCCCACCTACAAGGCAGGCAATGATACTGAGGCCTTCCTAGAAAACTTCGAAAGGGCCTGCCTTGGGTACAACATCTCTACTGACCAATACATGGTAGAGCTGAGGCCGCAGCTCAGTGGACCCTTAGCTGAGGTGGCAGCTGAAATGCCTAAAGAACACATGAACAAGTATGAACTGTTTAAATCCAAGGCGAGAGTCAGAATGGGGATAACACCCGAGCAGTCTCGTCGGAGGTTCAGAGCCCTAAGGTGGAAACCAGACATGTCATTTACCCGACATGCCTACCACATTGTGAAACATTGGGATTCCTGGATATCAGGAGCAAGTGTTGAATCTCCAGTAAATTTGCCCTTCCTAATGCAAATGGAACAATTCTGAGAGGGTGTTCCTGAGGAAATAGAAAGATACATCCTAGATGGGAAACCCAAAACTGTAATCGAGGCAGGAGAGATTGGAGCCAGATGGGTGGAGGTGGCAGAGAAGAAGAAAACTGGTCGCAGTTGGAGCGGAGACCAGAAGGGACCACCCCAGACCACACCCTATTACCGGGGGCCGCCCAAGGCCCCACCTACCTCCCAAAGAACCCTCCAGACCCCTTATCGTCCCACCACCCCATTCTCCAGCAAACCACCTCGCCCCAGTGACCCGTCAGCTGGACGATGTTTTAAATGTAACGAGCTGGGGCATGTAAAGGCCAACTGTCCCAAGAACCCCAACAGATTACAGTTCATTGCACCGGAATCACACCAGAGGTCTGCAGGCCCAGATACCTCCCAGATACCCTTGGAGCGGAGGGAAACTGTGAGTGTGGGCAGGAAGAAGGTCACCACGTGGAGGGACACCGGAGCACAAGTGTCAGCTATCCATGCTTCCTTAGTGGACCCCAATTTAATCAACCCAGAGATCCAAGTGACGATTCAACCCTTCAAGTCCAACTCTTTCAATTTGCCTACAGCCAAGTTGCCTGTCCAGTACAAGGGCTGGTCAGGAACATGGACTTTTGCAGTCTATGTTGATTATCCCATCCCCATGCTGTTGGGGGAAGACTTGGCCAATCATGTGAAGTCAGCCAAGAGGGTGGGAACGGTCACCCGCAGCCAGGCTAAACAAGCCGTGAGGCCTAGCTCTGTTCCGGAAACTTCTATCAGGACCCAGTCAGAGGTGATGGACCCGGACCCCAGGCCAATGTCTGCAACAGCAGTAGTGGATCCAGTCCCAGAGACCCAGACGAAACCAGTCCCAGAACCGGAACCAGCCGAACAACCAACACCAGACCCCATGTCAGCACTGAATCCAGTACTTGCAACCTCAACACCAGAGGGCCCCACCGACCCTGAACTGGCAGCAGCCGATAACCCTACACAAGAGGCTCAGCCGGAGCCTGAATCCCAACATAGTGCACCAGCGGAGAGCGGTTCACAGTCAACAGAAACAGCTCCATCCCCTATATCGCTTCCAGAGGGACCAAGCCTAGGTCCACAATCCCATGAGGAACTGATGTCTCCAACATCAAGGGAACAGTTCCAGACCGAACAGGAAGCAGATGAAAGCCTCCAGAGAGCTTGGACAGCGGCACGGAGCAACCCACCGCCTCTCAGCTCTTCTAATCGATCCAGGTTTGTTGTAGAAAGAGGACTTATACAAGGAAACTCTTTCTGGGGGACACCAGGAAGACTGGCATCCTCAGAGACAGTTGGTAGTTCCAACTAAATACCGTCCCAAGCTCTTGAGCTTAGCCCATGATCACCCTAGTGGCCATGCTGGGGTGAACAGGACCAAAGACCGTTTGGGGGGGTCATTCCACTGGGAGGGAATGGGCAAGGATGTTTCTACCTATGTCCAGTCTTGTGAGGTGTGCCAAAGATTGGGAAAACCCCAAGACCAGGTCAAAGCCCCTCTCCAGCCACTCCCCATCATTGAAGTTCCATTTCAGCAAGTAGCTGTGAATATTCTGGGTCCTTTTCCAAAGACGACACCCAGAGGAAAGCAGTACATACTGACTTTCATGGATTTTGCCACCCGATGGCCGGAAGCAGTAGCTCTAAGCAACACCAGGGCTAAAAGTGTGTGCCAGGCACTAGCAGACATTTTTGCCAGGGTAGGTTGGCCCTCCGACATCCTCACAGATGCAGGGACTAATTTCCTGGCAGGAACTATGGAAAACCTTTGGGAAGCTCATGGGGTAAATCACTTGGTTGCCACTCCTTACCACCATCAAACAAATGGCATGGTGGAGAAGTTTAATGGAACTTTGGGGGCCATGATACGTAAATTCGTAAATGAACACTCCAATGATTGGGACCTAGTGTTGCAGCAGTTGCTCTTTGCCTACAGATCTGTACCACATCCCAGTTTAGGGTTTTCCCCATTTGAACTTGTATATGGCCGTGAGGTTAAGGGGCCATTGCAGTTGGTGAAGCAGCAATGGGAGGGATTTACACCGTCTCCAGGAACTAACATTCTGGACTTCGTAACCAACCTACAAAACACCCTCTGAACCTCTTTAGCCCTTGCTAGAGAAAACTTACAGGATGCTCAAAAAGAGCAAAAAGCCTGGTATGATAAACATGCCAGAGAGCGTTCCTTCAAAGTACCGGACCAGGTCATGGTCTTAAAGGCGCTCCAGGCCCATAAAATGGAAGCATCGTGGGAAGGGCCATTCACGGTCCAGGAGCGCCTGGGAGCTGTTAATTATCTCATAGCATTCCCCACCTCCAACCGAAAGCCTAAGGTGTACCATATTAATTCTCTTAAGCCCTTTTATTCCAGAGAATTAAAGGTTTGTCAGTTTACAGCCCAGGGAGGAGACGATGCTGAGTGCCCCGAAGGTGTCTACTACGAAGGGAAATGTGGTGGTGGTGTGGAAGAGGTGAACCTCTCCATGACCCTTGGGCGTATGCAGCGACAGCAGATCCAGGAGCTGTGCACTAGCTACGCGCCAACGTTCTCAGCCACCCCAGGACTGACTGAACGGGCATACCACTCCATTGACATAGGTAATGCTCACCCAATTAGGGTCCAACCTTACCGGGTGTCTCCTCAAGCTAAAACTGCTATAGAACGGGAGATCCAGGATATGTTACAGATGGGTGTAATCCGCCCCTCTGAAAGTGCATTGGCATCTCCAGTGGTTCTAGTTCCCAAACCAGATGGGGAAATACGTTTTTGTGTGGACTACCATAAGCTAAATGCTGTAACTCGCCCAGACAACTATCCAATGCCACGCACAGATGAACTATTAGAGAAACTGGGACGGGCCCAGTTCATCTCTACCTTGGACTTAACCAAGGGGTACTGGCAGGTACCGCTAGATGAATCTGCCAAGGAAAGGTCAGCCTTCACCACACATCTCGGGCTGTATAAATTTAATGTACTCCCTTTCGGGCTGCGAAATGCACCCGCCACTTTCCAAAGACTTGTAGATGGTCTCCTAGCGGGATTAGGAGAATATGCAGTCGCCTACCTTGACGATGTGGCCATATTTTCGGATTCCTGGGCAGACCACCTGGAACATCTACAAAAAGTCCTTGAGCGCATAAGGGAGGCAGGACTAACTGTTAAGGCTAAGAAGTGTCAAATAGGCCTAAACAGTGTGACTTACATTGGACACCAGGTGGGTCAAGGAACTATCAGCCCCCTACAGGCCAAAGTGGATGCTATCCAAAAGTGGCCTGTCCCAAAGTCAAAGAAACAGGTTCAATCCTTCTTAGGCTTGGCCGGTTATTACAGACGATTTGTACCGCACTACAGCCAAATCGCTGCCCCACTGACAGACCTAACCAAAAAGAAACAGCCAAATGCTGTTCAGTGGACCGAAAAGTGTCAGAAGGCCTTTAACAATCTTAAAGCGACACTCATGTCCGACCCTGTACTAAGGGCCCCAGACTTTGACAAACCGTTCCTAGTAACCACAGATGCGTCCGAGCGTGGTGTGGGAGCAGTTTTAATGCAGGAAGGACCTGATCAAGAATTCCACCCTGTAGTGTTTCTCAGCAAAAAAACTGAGAGGGAAAGCAACTGGTCAGTCACTGAAAAAGAAGGTTACGCCATTGTCTACGCTCTGGAAAAGCTATGCCCATATGTTTGGGGACGGTGTTTCCACCTGCAAACCGACCATACTGCACTGAAGTGGCTTCACACCGTCAAGGAAACTAACAAAAAACTTCTTTGGTGGAGTTTAGCTCTCCAAGATTTTGATTTCGACATCCAACACATCTCAGGAGCTTCTAACAAAGTGGCTGATGCACTCTCCCGTGAAAGTTTCCCAGAATCAACTGGTTAAAATCGTCCTTGAGATGTGGAAAATATTGTTAGTCTTTATGTACTTGGTAGTATATTTAGAGATGCATGTGTCTTATTAACTCTGTTTTTCCTAGAGCTCCAGGAAGAAATCCCAGCCAGTGTTTCACCCTAGCTGAGATTTGGGGGGCGTGTCATAAATATAAAGGGAAGGGTAAACCCCTTTGAAATCCCTCCTGGCCAGGGGAAAGCTCCTCTCACCTGTAAAGGGTTAAGAAGCTAAAGGTAACCTCGCTGGCACCTGACCAAAATGACCAATGAGGAGACAAGATACTTTCAAAAGCTGGGAGGAGGGAGAGAAACAAAGGGTCTGTGTGTCTGTCTATATGCTGGATTTCTGCCGGGGATAGACCAGGAATGGAGTCTTAGAACTTTTAGTAAGTAATCTAGCTAGGTATGTGTTGGATTATGATTTCTTTAAATGGCTGAGAAAAGAATTGTGCTGAATAGAATAACTATTTCTGTCTGTGTATCTTTTTTGTAACTTAAGGTTTTGCCTAGAGGGGTTCTCTATGTTTTTTTAATCTAATTACCGTGTAAGGTATCTACCATCCTGATTTTACAGGGGGGATTTCTTTATTTCTATTTACTTCTATTTTTATTAAAAGTCTTCTTGTAAGAAAACTGAATGCTTTTTCATTGTTCTCAGATCCAAGGGTTTGGGTCTGTGGTCACCTATGCAAATTGGTGAGGCTTTTTACCAAACCTTGTCCAGGAAGTGGGGTGCAAGGTTTTGGGAAGTATTTTGGGTGTCCAAATAGCGTCCAAACAGCTCTTCCCCAGTAACCAGTATTAGTTTGGTGGTGGTAGCGGCCAATCCAAGGACAACGGGTGGAATACTTTGTACCTTGGGGAAGTTTTGACCTAAGCTGGTAAAGATAAGCTTAGGAGGTTTTTCATGCAGGTCCCCACATCTGTACCCTAGAGTTCAGAGTGGGGGAGGAACCTTGACATGCCATCATGTGCCAGCAATGCCCCTCTGTCATGTACATTGGTCAAACTGGACAGTCTCTACGTAAAAGAATAAATAGACACAAATCAGACGTCAAGAATTATAATATTCAAAAACCAGTTGGAGAACACAAATCTCTCTGGTTACTTGATTACAGATCTAAAGGTTGCAATTCTTCAACAAAAAAACTTCAGAAACAGACTCAAACTAGAGATAACTGAATAGGAATTAATTTGCAAACTGGATACAATTAACTTAGGCTTGAATAGAGACTGGGAGTGGATGGGTCATTACACAATAGTAAAACTATTTCCCTATGTTTATTCCCCCACCCCACCCCCACTGTTCCTCAGACGTTTTTGGCAACTGCTGGAAATGGCCCACCTTGATTATCACTACAAAAGGTTCCCTCCACCCCCGCTCTCCTGCTGGTAATAGCTCACCTTAAGTAAT
This sequence comes from Eretmochelys imbricata, assembly GCF_965152235.1. Taxonomy (NCBI): domain Eukaryota; kingdom Metazoa; phylum Chordata; order Testudines; family Cheloniidae; genus Eretmochelys; species Eretmochelys imbricata. Next base: position 54,420,881 of record NC_135572.1, on the reverse strand, counting down.
CACTCTCATTACAGTGTGTATGGTAACAGCCACTGTTTCATGTTCTCTATGTATATAAATCTCCCCACTGTATTTTCCACTGAATGCATCCGATGAAGTGAGCTGTAGCTCAGGAAAGCTTATGCTCAAATAAATTTGTTAGTCTCTAAGGCGCCACAAGTACTCCTTTTCTTTTTGAAAATCATCACTGATATAGTTTTGCAGAAGACAAAAATTGGGGGAAATGGTAAATAATGAAGCGGACAAGTCACTGATTGAGGATGGTCTGGATCTCTAGGTAAAATGGGTGCAAAACAATATGCATTTTAATAAGGCTAAATGTAAATGCAAACATCTTGGAACAAAAAAATGTAGGACATACTTGTGGAGGGGTGCGGGGGGACTCTCTCTTTTGAAGCCGAGACTCCAAAACAGATTTTGGGGTCATGGTGAATAATCAGCTGAACATGACCTCCCAGTGTGATGCTGTGGCCAAAAGGGCTTAATGCAGTCCTTGGATGCATAAACAGGGGAATCTCAAGTAGGAGCGGAGGTTATTTAACTTCTGTATTTGGCACTAGTGTGGCCACTGCTGGAATAGTATGTCGAGTTCTGGTGCCCAGAATTCAAGAAGGATGTTGAAAAGTGGGAGAGGGTTCAGAGGAGAGCCATGAGACTGAGGAAAGGATCAGATAACATGCCAAAGAGTGACAGACTCAAGGAGCTCAATCAATTTAGCTTAAAAAGAAGGTTAAGAGGTGACTTGATCACAGTCTGTGAGTACTTAAATAGGGAACAAATGTTTAATAATAGCTTTGTAACAACATCAGCACCCACCTCTCGTGGGTGCCCCCTTTTCTCTGGCCAATAGTGCCTGCAATCACAGACTTTTCACAGGGTGACACCCGCCTCTTATGGGCAACCCCCTTTGGTTGTTGGGTGTGAGCCTGCTTTCCTTTTCTTTGTTCTTTCAACGTCTCTCATGAGTGCCTCTCCTCCCCCAGGCTGGTGGTTCTCTCAGCTGGTATTCGGCAGCTCAGCCCTCCCGGCCAAGCCACACATGCTGTCCCCACTTCTGGAGTGTACAGTCCAAGTTCTTTCTCAGTCCTGGTATGGGGTTGTAGGTCTGCGGTTTCTTCCCTGGGGCTCTGCCTTCTTCAACCACCCAGCCCCCATCTCGGTACCCTCAGCTGGCGTCCTTTTCAGCAGCCCTCCCTGGGCTCAGTCTGCAACAACCAGACCAGCAGGATCTCTCGCCTGGTCTGGCCACGTCCTGGGTTCAGTCTCCTGGGTTCAGCCTGCCCACACTGACCTTTACATGGTCCTGCTCCTACTCTATCCAGCCAGGCAGCTGGTCTTGGGTGGCGTTCCATGGGCTCAGTTCTGCCTGGTGACCTCTGTGCTGTGATCTGTCCATGCCCTTCTGCTCGTATAGCCATCCAGGCACCTAGTCCTCCCTTGTCAAGCTCCACACAGCAACTGAACTTCTCTGCTCTGCTGCTTGTCTTATATAGGGCCCTTCTGACCCCAGATTGGCTGCTCCATCAGCCCCTCTGATTGGGCACTCCTCTGCAGCCACACTAGGCTGCCTGGAGGACTTCTTGCTGCTCTTTTCAAGGGCAGGGTGATGCAGGGCGACGAGGCCTCCAGCAGGGTGCTTGCAGACTCAGTCCACCCTGCCACATGCCTCCCCCTTCAGACAGGCTTGGGTTGGTGGTTCTTCCCCCCAGTCTTTTCTCATGCCCCCATTAGGGTGTACTCTACTTGGGCTACCTCTGGCTCTCTTTGGCCTCTGGCTCTGCCCAATAAATAATTACAGCCTTGCCGTTTCCGTGGCTGCCTCTGGCTCTGGCCCTCCCTTGGCTTCTGCCTCTATCTTCATTTGCTTTTGCCTCCGCCTCTGTCTCTGGCTTCACTGTTTTGTTGCTGCCGCTGGCTTTGGCCCTTCTTCGGCCTCTGGTCTCTTGCAATAAAACAGTTAAAAGCTTGCAGTAAAACAGTTAAAAACATGCCCTAGTAAAACAGTTAATTCAGACCTGGCCCCCTTTAGACAGGGTCGGTCTGAAGATCCCACTTCTGGTACAGTAATGTAATGGCATCAGCACCCACCTCTTGTGGGTGCCCCCTTTTCTCTAGCTGATAGTGCCTGCAATCACAGTCTTTTCATGGGGCAGCCCCCTTTGGTTGGTTGGGTGTGAGCCTGCTTCTTTGTTTGTTTGTTTGTTCTTCCAATGGGGTGGCACCTGTCTCTCACCCCCCCCCGGACGGTGATTCTCTCGGCTGGTCTTCAGCAGCTGAGCCCTCTGGCCAAGCTGCACACGCCCTTTCCCTTTTCTGGGGTGTACCCTCCAAGTACTTTCTTGGCTCTGGTATGGGGCCGTAGCTCTGTTGCTTCTTCCCCGAGGCACTGCCTTCTTCAACCACCTCGCCCGGTCTGGCCGGGTCCTCAGAGCTATTAAGGTGCCTAACTCCCACTGAATTCAATCTGAATCTGGGTCATGGTCCCTAACTCACAAACGTACTTTTTAGTGGTTCTGTGAAAATCAATTTTGATCTCACTGTGTTGACCAATATACTGGGCATATATATATATAATATAAAATCACATCATCAATATGTATGCACCCGCAATATATTAATTTGGGTTAAGCTCACAATATCAACATAACATTACATACACACATACATTCATATTTCTAGCTGTTACATTCACTGAATTGGCCTATATCTTTCTATAACCCTGTTCACTTATGTTAAGTATCTCACTTTGGAAAGCTGAAGTTACCTTTAACATTAGAAAATAGAAAAATTGTCAAAGGCAAAATATGTTAATATTCTGCCCCTGTACTAGTTGTGGAGTTACCTTCATGGACCACTACCTGGAATGCCAGTATCTCAAAGGAAGGTAGAGAACAACAAGTTAAGGAACTGGTACAAACTGATGGGTTGGATTTTAATGATGCATAGAGTTTTGTAATTTATTAAATCACCCTATAAATATTCTTAGCTGAAATATGTAACTTTGGAAGGATACCTTCTGTGTAAGATAAATTTAATAATGCTCCATGAGTCGGCCTTCCATAAACTGGTATCGTACTGAACCTTTTTCCCCTGTATTATTACTGACTTTTAGCAATGAACCTGAGTGATAGTGGTTATTTGGTCTCTTGAGCATATTTCATAGCAAACCAAAGTGTGATCAAGCAATTGACTAAACAATTCAACAATTGAGGGGCTATTGGAATTAGGTGCCCAACTCACTGAAAAATCAATGGGAGCTGAGTTCCTAATTCTTAGGCTCTGGTTTTCAAAGGAGCCTATATATTTTTAATATCAAATATATTACATATTAGCCATCAATATACTGCTATAACATTGCTTTTATGAAGCCAGGAGTTGCAATGTCTCTGGCACTACGTGCGAGGACTGTGGCTCCTCCATATGTACACATAGTGGTGGTCGCTTGATGGGAGCTAGTACGTGTGTAAATAGCAGTGTGCCCACAGCAGCGTGGGCAGCGGCAGCTCGGCAATGCAGAATACATACCCACCATTTTCAGGTGGGGGTGTACTTGGCATGGCTCAGCTGTGCCTTTGCTGCTGCTGCCCCTGGTACCATGGCTACACGCATTCTCTCATGAAGGTACTGTGACCGTGTACATGAACAGAGGGATCACATCCATTGCTCATAGTGTACACAGAGCCTTTGAAAGGTTTTAAAAACTGGTATTTCAATCATCGCTTTCGTTTATACAGTGCCTTTTATATACCATTTGAAGACCTCAGTTCTTCTTGAAATGTATCATTTTCTTTCAAGAATGGCCAAACAATAATCCAGAATCTACAGTGTACCAAAAATACTGTAAGTAAAATAAGTGCAGTTAGAAAGGCAAAGGGTTAACAAAATTAATAGAAAAAATATCAGGCCATGGAGTAAGCTTTTATTTTTCAGTGACTTCAATATTTCAAGGAAGACAGGGACCATCTTTTTGTTCTGTTTGTACAGCTCCTACCACAGTGGGGTCCTGGTCCAGGGCTTGGGCCCCTAGGCATTACAGTAATACAGATAATGAATAAATTAAAGCTGATGCCTCCAATATGTCCATCTCCTTCACTGAACACTTGGAGTTAAATGTTAGAAAGAAAAGCTTTGGCTTTTTGGTCCAGGATCTTCCAGTTCTGAGGAGTTAAAGGGAAGTTCAAACATAGCTTCATTTCTAATATTAGCAGGGTCATTTTCTTTATACTTAATCCTGCTCTTTGTTTTATTCATAGCTTGTTTACATGGTTTCTGAGCTAAAACAGGATCTGCTTTATTTCCAGAGGAAAATAAACCTTACTTTTGGGAAGCCTGATAAAACATTGATTTCTTTTTTTTTTTAATGCAAACTCATTTAACTCTCATTGAATGTTACCATTACTAGGACTATTAAGGCTTTACACATTCTCATTTCTAGATGCTATTGCTGAAGTAACTTATTTTTTCCTTCTAAATCTGTTATTTGCTGGAGTGGGTATCACTGCTTTGGACAGCTCTAGGGATTAATTTTCCCTGCCAGGTTGCCTATGTGTCATCCCAGAGGGTTTGCCCTGAGACATCTTCTGTATCACTGATTACTAGCCATTCCTTCCAGGTATTTGTTACACTGTAATGGTGGGACTAGAAAAATAACTAAGATTGTGGACTATATTCTCTATTTCTTTTGAATGTAAAAGCTTCCTTTACCTCCATATACATCAGAGTAAGTGTCTAAGGACAGCTCAGCATCCAACACTTGTTGGATTTGAAAACAGGAATTACAAAAAAATCTATGGGTTTCTGTAACGTGTCTGGCATGACAGCATGTGTACTCCTAATTACAGGTATCTTCTTCCATCAAGGGTGAAATCCTGCCCTCATTGAGGTCAATGGTAAAACTCCCATTGACTTAAAGAAGAGCTGGATTTCACCACATATGTCTAGTAAAACAGTCATCCATGATCCTATATTTTATTTTATTTTAGCTGCTGTTTTTAATTTTGCTTTTATTTTAGCTGCTGTTTTTAGTCTAGCATTACCCCTTGAAACTATCTGTTCAGCCTGAGGGAAAGGGTAGAGGGAGGAGGAATTATAATTGCTAGCACTGTAAGAAATTCTTAGATCTGACCCACAGAGATATCAAGCTCTCCCTGAGAAAAAAGGGGAGCTTCTCCACAGGCAATATTGATATTAGCAGCATTGATCTCTATAAGTGGCATTGATCTCTATAAGTGACAAATGGCACCTTGTCACCACTAATAATCATTGTTTGACTGGATTCTTCTTGATTTAAGCTCTTAGCCTGAGATAGGTGCCTAAATCCAGGCTGAAGGGAGGCACCTATTTCTGCTTGTGATCTACAGCTCTCAGGCAGTTTGGGCACCTTAGCACTTTCTCATGAGATAGTGTTCAGCAAAACAGCCCACGGTGGAGTGGGGGGTGCTAAGGCAGGGGGAGGCCTTATAACGTTCTCTCTTGTAATGTTTAGCCCAGTATTAAGCTATTCATGTGGGAGGCTCTTAGTTTGAGTCCCTTCACATCAGGCAGAGGGGGAATTTGAGAAGGGATCTACTACATCTCAGGTAAGTGCCTTAGCCACTTGGCTATGGGATATTCTGATATGGGTTTCTCACCTATTATTAACCAATTGAATAATTTGTAACTGGGGCAGAGAGAATTATTCTATAGTCCAGTGGTTAAGGCACTCACCTGACAGGTGGGAGATCCCTGTTCATATCCCTTCTCTTCAACTGGCAGCAGGGGGGTTTCAACTGGGGGGTCTCTGACATCCCAGCTGAGTATCCTAACCACTGGGCTAAAAGTGGCATTCCTGCCCCACCACCTCCCCAGCTGTTTTATGTGGAGTTAAGTGGTTTCTGAGCACACCTACCAGATCAGGTAGCTGGGTGAAACAGGCAGTCCTCTGCCTATCTTTCCCCACTAGTGGACACAGTGGGGCTTAGGTGAGAGAGAGGCACCAGTGCACATGCTCAGAAGCAGAAACATGGGCACCTAGGGAACTTTTACAGCAGAAATGTAGGTGCCTAATGAGTGTAGCACCCTTCAGGGTTAGGTAGCAGCCAAACCCAAATGGGTATTTTGTGGTTCAGTGGCACCTAAAAATGGGACTCCGCTGCCTAAATACCTTTGTGAATCTGGACCTAAATGACTTGGGGAGCAATTTGTGGTGGAAAATGCATAGAAGCAGGATTCAGGTAAGCATGCCGACATGGTCTTAGCTGGCAGAATTCAGAGCTCTGGCAAATGGTTTACAACAGCTCTGAAGCCAAGATCTGTGGCATTATTGAAGGAGGAGCACTCTTAGATTTAAGAGTCTCAAGGCCTGGGACAGGACAGAACAGGGGAGTATCCATAGACCAACTCCAATTGAATAAATATAGCACAGATCTGTATTAACTCTTTCTAGGTCCCCTCTGTCCATGCTACTTCACTGACTGTGTGTAGTACCTTTCATCCAATGCTCTGAAAACTCTGCAGTCACAATTAATAAGGCCTCAGAGCTAGAACTGGGCAATATTTTATGACAAATAAATTTTATGACAACTGTATGCTTGCTTTTGTGAATTGTCTGCAAACAGACTGATATTTTCAGAATGTAGTCACCATTCCAAATGATTTGCTGAATGCTTTATCAAAATAACTCTAGGCTCCCAGCTCATTTCTGAGCAGTTCGTTTTGAATATTGTTTCATAAATATTCTGTAATCACAATTTCTGTGAAAATCCCTGCCTATCCATGTTTGCCAGAATATTCAAGAAACTCAGGCGCACACACTTAAATATGAGAATAAATAATCCTGGCTATGTATATGAAGCATTCATCCAGCTTCACTGACCACATGCCTTGAAGCAAATGAGTATTTCATAACCAGTTTTTCAGGTAAACTGAAGCAGAGGTTAAGGCCAAAATTTTCCAACATTACACCTGTTGACTAGCATCCTATTCCATGAATAACCCCACAGAAATCAATAGGATGAGTCAAAGTAAGAACTACTCAGTGGGCTAGATCCGTACCCGGTGTAAGTTATAACAGCACCACTATGGATTTGCAACAGCTAGGGATCTATTCCAATCTGATTAATAGTGGCAGAATCAAAATTGTGCCCAGAGGGAGACTGCAGATCAGCGTGGGGGAAGGCTGAGGCTCAGACAGGTAAGCTGAACCAAGATTTCCTCTACTGCAAATTCATAGACCAGGGTCTCCTTGAGGCCTGGGGACAAGGCAAAGAGGATAGAACTGGCCGAGAACATGAATGCCCCAAAACCATAGCAATGAATGCCCACTGGCATTCAATAGCATCTCTGCCTCAGATATAATGCCTCAAGAAGCTTCCCTTGGGGCAGCTCACTTCCCTACCACCACCCCAACACTGGGCTGTTCATTTAAGGCACAATGCATCCCTTAATGACTTACTGTAAGTTTTCCTCTCTGTGCTTAGGGAGCATTGTGGGTGGGGAAAATATTTCTTCTCTTGTGTAATTGCATCTGTGCAAATAACCCATAATTACTATGACTTTCAAGAATTTCAGGTTTTATTATTGGCATTAAGAATGATGAGTAGTTTGCCAAAACCCTCAAAATTGCTTTAGACATAGAAAAATCACTTATTCTAATTACTGAGCTCCCATGAGTCATACAGCATTTTCTCTCTTTGTAGATTAATTTTCTCTCTATAGAGACCTTTTCTATTTCTAAAATATTTGTATTTGTCATTCAGTCACTTTAAATTTACAGAAATATATTTGCTGTCAACCCAGAAGAAAACACGTATTCACCGACTGTCTTCATAGCTCACACAAGTAGAGAGCACATCTTTATTGTTTCCTGCTTATATCTCAGATGATTTCCAAAATTTAGCACCATTTGAAGAACAAATCAAACATCAGACAATAAGGGCCAGATATTACCAAATGCTCAGCTCCCATCAGCTCTTATGGCTCTCTATGGGAGCTCCTAAGGGCTGAGCCCTTTGGAACATTTGGCCCTTTTGTTTAAGCTTCTGAATGGGAGCTGCATTCTTTTGGGGGGGGGGGAAATCTGTGCCTAAATCATCAAGAAAATCAAGCACAGGGTTCATTTCACAGGGAGGAATGGGCAGTCACCAGGGAGAAAAGAAACACGAGATTGATAGACTCTTTACATTAAAGAAACAGGGAGTGATAACATAAGAAGTGCCACATTCAGGATGAGATTGTTCTTAGCCATGCTGCAGTCACAGAGGAGTAGAATGAAGCAGGCATTTCCTCCCATCATCCTCCCCAGCTCCACCCCAAACACACAGATGCCGTACATTGCCTCATCATTGTTTTTGTGCTCCACCAAGAACAGGGCTGCACACCAGATGTACCCAGGAAAACTGCATTGGGAGAGGCAGGGAGCAGGTAGAGCTGGCTGGCTGCACTGTGTTCTGCACTCAGTACAGGGTTTGTACAAAATACATCTCTCCTCTCCTATTCAGTGCTACCTGTGAGTTATTTGTATTCCTGAGGCACAGTGTTACCCCTGGCTTCTCGGGAGGTGGTGCATCTCCATTCAGCCCATCTGCCAGTGATCAGGGTGTGAGCAGTTGCACCCTATACTTACAGACAGAGGTCAGAGCCAATGTCAGAAATCAGAGCCAACAGTCAGGACTCAGTTACCTGGAGCAGGGCAAGGCAGGGGCTATCTCAGTCATGAAAAAGCCTTTGAGCAGCCACCCTGCTACTGCTGCTGGGCTTAAGAGCTGGTCTGTCGACTCTTCCAACCAATCAGGCTATGTAGCCAATCAGGCAGCCTACTATAGGCCAGCTGTACTTGTTAGGTTGCCCAAAGACCGGCTCCAGACTGGATCTGCTGCAGGCCCCACTTCCTCAGACTATTGCCTGCATACAAATGAGAAGATCTAGCCCTTGGTATTGACATAAGTTATTAAACAGAAAAACTGAAATAAAATCACAGTGAGAGAAAACCATTATTATCCAATATAAACACAAATGCGCCTCTCCCTGCCATTACTTGCTTCAGGTTTATCAGCAACACCCGGTGGCACCGCGTGCTGGAAGAACAAGCAGAGCAGCAGTTATGACAGGAATGATAAGGCAGGAGGAATTGTGAGAGACATTGAATTCCACTTCTAGCTTTACCAAGCAGCATCTTTATGGCAGGAAATGGTTAAACGACAGCCTGGAGGACTGTATAAAGCACTTCTGGGGAAGTGTGGGACTGATGAAATGACAGGGAAGCATAAGCCCTGATTCTGCAAGGAGGACTATGCAATTAGACCCTTTATGCTTCACTTCAGTAGGGTTCTGCAGGAGTGCAGGGACCCACAAGTTAATATCTGGTGGAATCAGACCCTCAGAGGACTGGTATTAGAAATAGAAGAGCTGTTTATGAGAAAATGCTACTAAACACTGATGGGATATTTGGGGTGACTGGTTAGATAGTAGCAAGGGACAAACTTGGGGCCTTGATCCTGTTTCCATTGAAATTATTAGCAGAAGTGTCATTTACTTAAATGGGAAGAGAATTTAGCCCCTGGACAGATACTGGGGAAACTGATGGAAATTAGAGTAAGAATGAATTATTTGGAAATTGTATGGTCAGTATAATGAAAAACAGAATACTGTATAATGACAGAAGTATTTACAAGGCACCCTTGAGCAAGAAAACATATCTTGGGTTACATTAATGAATCTCTCTTTCTAAGAGTTGTGTGGGAGTTTTTGATAAATAGGGGTTAATGGTGTGTGTGTGTGTCTGAGAGTAGAAACAGTGAATTGTTCACAAGTCTCCTTCCTTTGTCATGCAGATGTGTAGTAACAGAACGATGTGGCTTGTTACACATATGTACAATGATTGCAAATTGTCTCCACAGCACCATCTATCGGTCTTTCATTGAGAATAATACCACGGAAAATGTGCTACTTAGAAACCATGTATCTGACAATTGATAGAATATAACCATCTTCGCTGCAGGCTTTCTCCCCCTCCTCTCTTTCCCTCTCCTCTCTATGCAATGTATACTAATATTACATAGGAGACATATTAGTATTCTAAATTCAGATAAGTAGAAATAACCTCTTTAAGATTACTCATTGTGCATTGGCCTGAAAATTTGGGGAACATGTTATTTTATTTTCCTGGTGTAGGAGATCTGACATGGTGTAGTAGAGCTCAGTATCTCTTCAGCATAAAATACAAAAAAAGGTTAAATAATGTCTTAAACATATTAAAATCAAGGAGATTATTTGCTGTTGTACTGTGAAAATTTCACAAAGCTACCTGCGGTATTCTGAAGTAATAACTATTATTAATAAAATGACTGGGTTCTGTTTGGATCATTTCTATCCAATGACAAACAAATGAAAAAGAACAAGCAAAGGATATTACTCCACAATTGCTATTTGAAAGCAATTTTGGTCTTTTAAATCTCCATTAATATCTTCCTCACAGCCTCCTCATTTCCTACTGCTGTCAAAAGACTTGCATTTAAAAAAGCTACCTATTAAACATGGCTCTTGGGGTATCACCATTTGCATCTCCACATGAATAACAGGATGGACTATCAGGGATCCCTTATAGCAATGTACAACTGTTAACTCTTTATGTGCATGAAGAAATATATATATATATTGAGATTAACTACTGTCCTCAGAAATGCAATCATTACTGTGGTAATTGTCCATACTTACAGGCAAATCACACCAAATCTGAGTGAGAAAATTCCCTTTATGTATAGGTATTGTTATTATACTTACCACCATAGTATCTGAGGGCCTTATAAACAGAGTAAATGTAGCCTCTCTCAGCACTCCTATGAGGCAGAGAAGTATTATCTCAATTTTCCTGATAAGGTACAGAGAAGTTGAGTGACTTGTCTGTGGTCACACAAGAAGTATATAGCAAGCTGGGAATAGAACCCAGATTTCAGGCCCTAATTTTTCATAGTCTAGTATCCCATCCACATGATCATCCTTCTTCTGAAAAGGCAGAACATTTTGCAAAATGTCTCAAAGTTAGTCAAGAGTGAAATATTATCTTGCCAGCTGCAGAAAATATTGTACTAACATACGGAAACATATCACGCATTTTCAAATTTATTAGCCCCAATCAAAAAACAAATCCCTATGTTGATTTTTCCCTCCTGTGAAAATTGCCTTTCACTTTCATTACAAATAGTACAAGATTTGAAGACAAAACAGTTTCTAGCATTGCTTCAGATATAGGTGTGTAAAAATGCGCATGTTGTTTCAACAAATTAACTGCCAATTAAATATTAAGAATCAAATTGTCAAAAGGAACATTTAATGTCCTGATATTGCAAGCTGATCCACGCAAGTGGATTTCTGTGCCCATGTCTACGTTGCAATAAAAAAAACCCAGCCAGAGCCCCAGAGTCCGGGACAGCTGACTCGAGTTTGCAGGCCTAAAAATAGCAGTGTATAGACATTCCAGCTTGGACTCCCAGGCTTTGAGACCTACCCCCATCGTGGGGTCTCAGAGCCTGAGCTCCAGTCTGAGCCCAAACATCTACACTTTCTAGCCCTGCAGCCCAAGAACTGCCAACCTGAGTCCGCTGACCTGGGTCAGCCACAGCTGTGCTGTGGGTCTTTTATTGTAGTGTAGACATGCGTGAATCCCAGTGACATTGATACAACCTGGCACTTGTGAAAAGAGCCACCCTGGTCGGCCACAGTTTGCAGCATCAGAGTCTATATTTCTGTTCCCAAGTTGTATATACTGAAAATCCTCAAATCTCTTCATGCAAGCAATATTTGAGAGTGCAAGTTGGTTCATTCATAAATCTTGGCTGCACATATAAATCCCACCTTTTAGAAACACAAAAACTTGGTTATTCAAAACTGAACACATATAAAGACATGAAAAGGCAGGCATTCCATTTTGGGAACGAATTTAGGAAGCCACTCTGAAAATGTAGCCCAAAAATTAACTTAGATTAAAAGAGGGAAAAATGAGCTAACACAACCCTACTACTAATTGCCACCCCATACACATACACATTAAACCACAGGTCCCCAATGCACTGAGATGACATAGAGGGGCTTCCACATTAGAGGGAGGGGAGAATATTACTGCTTAGGGTCATGTCCCATCCTTCTCTGGAAAACTGGGCTCCTTTCTGTTCTTTTCCTGCCTTCTGTTTTGTTGCCTCAAGCACTGGGAGCTACAGGGAGAAGCAGGGACGCGGTGCACTCAGGGGAGGAGGCGGAGGCAGAGAGGAGGTGAGTTGAGGTGGGGAGCTGCTGGTGGGTGCTCCAGTCCCAGAACACCCATGGAGTTGGCGCCTGTGGGTACAATGAGCTTCTGTAAGGATCATTGCACTTTAACACACAAGTATCACTAGCTAACAGGAGAAAAATCAACCTCAATTTCTCCAAAAGCCAAGTAATTTGTAGCACACCCAGAAGTTTAGCAGACCTGGACACCAGTGAATTGAGGGAGAGGAGGAGGAGGAAAAAGGAAGTGAGTTCTAAAGACAGTGATTCATTACACAGAACACCCTATGGGTAGCTCCTTCTCATTTGTATTAAGGAGCACTACAGCTGGGGAATCGTCGGGGATCTCAGCTACAGCAGCATGGCACAGGGAGAGAGGCAGCCAAGTCCTGAGCCATTAAGGGTATGTCTACATAGCAATAAAACACCAGACAGCTGAGTCAGCCTTGTGGGGCTCAGGTTGCAAGGCTATAAAACTGTAATGTAGATGTCCAATTTCGGGCTTGGGCTAGAGCCTGGGCTCTGGGACCCTGCAACAGGAGAAGATGTGAGAGCCCAGGTTCTAGAGTGAGTCCAAATGTCTACACTGCAATTTCATAGCCCTGCAGTCCAAGCCTTGTGAGCTCAAGTCAGCTGACATGGGCCAGCCTCAGGTGTTTTATTGCAACGTAGACATACTCTTAGGGCTTTGTCATGGAGTGAGGATGATTGCTCAATAATTTATGACTGCAGGTATGTTTAGATGCTAAGTGTCTGGACTCCACTATTCAGAACCACTTTGATGGCAACAGACTTCCACCGAGGCTCACCGTTTTGACCTAGTTTGGATTCAGTGAAAAAACAATGTCTTGATTCTCATTGGTTGCTGAATATTAATCTTATTATTTGGATTTCTACAATTATAAAAAGGGCTTCTATCCTGAGCTCGGTGCCCTGTCAAGTTAAAAAAATAAAACTAAATAGCAGCTTAACCCCAGGTTCAGCCCACAGAACTAAACCCCCGAGAACAAAACACACAAAAGTCCTCTCCTTCGAAGAGCCTGACAATCCTGGGGCACCCACAGAGGGAGCCAAGTCAGGCAGTGCCATGACCTGTAAGAGGATGTGAAATGTTTCCAAACCGTTTTCAAATAATGTTATTTAGAAAAGTCCTTCCATATGTATAACAAAAGCACTCCCCTAACACTGACAAATCCTGCTTCATGGTCTCTATTCATTCACTAAAAAGGACCTTTTCACAGGTATGCAATTTTAAAGGCTTTGGTTTTGAGCCCTAATCTGCATTTAAGCACAGAAATGGCAATACAGTACACTGCGTGGAGGAGAGAGCGTTAATAATATGGAAGGCCTGATGTGGGTTGGCTAGAGCAATTTACCCCACGCAAAAAGGACTATGGTTGGTGGAAATGCCTGGCAGGTAACAATAGAACTAATGGAATTAACTTGTTATGAATTTCAGAAATTAGACTAATAAAGAGCAGAAATGCTAATCTCTATTCTGTGCAATCATTTAGCCTCCGAAATAAAGATAGAAAAGCTCTGCACTGCAATTAGAGATAAGTATTGTATTTCATAGTATTTTGCATTTTGTATTATTTTGCATAATAGTAATAGATCTATCTGTATATTTTAAATTGTATGGAAACAGCAAACACCTGAGGAAAACTTCCTCCTTTATGGCTTACCAATGAAAATGTAAAATGCATTTATACTGAATTGGTTAGAGAGATTATTTTAAATAAGTGTTGCAAATTCCTTTTTAATGCATTTTATTATGTAATAAATCTCCATTTTAGGGAGAATTTCACATTATATCCCTTTTAAATTTCATCTCTCCTATAAGAAATGTCTTTATTAATACAAAGGGCTAGGATGATCCTGACATTAAAGCACAGGAATCGGAATTAGACCTGCATTCTATTCTTGGCTATGTGATGGACTTCCCACCTGAAATTAGGCAAGTCATGGGTTAACTTTTTCTATCCCTCAGTTTCCCCATCTGTCATATAAAGATAATGGACCATCTCCTCAGTGAGTGTAAACTGATGCAGCTTCACTGATTCCCTTGATAGAGCTCTGGTGCTTTACATCTGTAAAGATCTGCTCCATTAATTCTTACCTGCCTTCCAGTGCTGTTGGGAGGCTGAATTAATCAATATTAAGTGCTTTGGTATTCTCAGATTTTACACAAATGCAAACTTTCACTAAACTCTGGTTTCTGCCTGTTTATGAGTCCAGTAAACAAAACCAGTGATACATCCGGTGTTAGTTACACATATTTCAGGCACCAGAAAAAATAAGCAGCTTGGATGGTATTTCAAATACATAAAATCCGATAAGACCAGGAGTATCAGAAGTGATCAGCAGCTAACATATTAATGTGTTTTGAGGAGATTTTATCCTGAGGAGTGGAACTTGAGAAGGAGGGTCAGGGTTCAAGAGGGACCTGATTTCTTGTAACATTGTGGGCTTAGGAATGCAGGCCCAGCTAGGCTGCTACCCCACAAATTGTATTGCCTCAGCATATACACTGGCCTCTCAGTGTCTTCCCTATAACTCTGCTTTGTGTGCCATATTGATTACTACTAATGATAAAACTGGCACCTAGACATATGCTAGAAATAGCACAGTTTCATTTAGATGTGTAAAGACAAAAAGGGCCAAATCCTGCTGACCTTAATCAAAGGAGCAATTCCTTGAATTTCAGTGGAAATTCCCATAGGAATAAGACCAGCAGGATTTTATCCTGAAAATTAACTTCTTTGCAAATGGTAATCACTGGCGAGATGCACAGGGGACTGATAAGAGGTTATGATATGGAAAATGCCAAAAATTGTTAAAGCACATCTGTACTGGCTTAAAAAACTCCCCACATGGTTCAGTTCATCCCTGGAAATAGGAAATCTCACTTTGATACACATGCAAAGACAAGGGAATACTGATCATTAAAGGTCTCTTTGAAAGTGA
The DNA here is from genome assembly GCF_965152235.1 of Eretmochelys imbricata. Taxonomy (NCBI): domain Eukaryota; kingdom Metazoa; phylum Chordata; order Testudines; family Cheloniidae; genus Eretmochelys; species Eretmochelys imbricata. The sequence goes on along the minus strand of NC_135572.1, from coordinate 54,405,677 downwards.
TAAATTAAAGACCTTTCATATGTGCAAAACAGAATTCTCTCTCTTTTAAGATAAAATATGGGAACATGGATTTAAAAAAAGGTCCTATTCCCCTCATGCAAGTAAAGAGTAACTACCTCTGAAGGCAATGGCCTTCTCTACATGAAGAATTTGAAGCCGTATTCCTACCTTTGGTCTAGTCCCGTGCAGCACCCCCAGTGCTAGGAAAGACTGAAGCACAAATGTACAATGTGTGCAGGCATTTTTACCACTGTATCACCTGGACCTGCTCTGACATGGTGATGCCCTGATGTCCATTCTAAGTTAGCACTTCTACTCCAGTCCAGTGGCATGATTTTCCCTCCACGCTCCATCTCAGACTGTCTTTGCACTGCTATCTTTCTCCCAAATGTAATTTATATAGTTAGGAAGTAATGTGTTGAATTCAGCCTGGACGTAAGCAGGCGCAACTTGATTGGCCTCAGAGGAATTAGACCTGCTTATTGGCATGGCTGAATTTGGACCAATATACCTTGACCTCATCAGTCCAGTTAGCATATTAGGTGAAGGATGAGGCAGAGGTCCACTGCTGTGTTTCTGCATTGCCTGCTGCTTCATACAACTTCCCAGGGGCCCTATTCTTTGCATGATAAGACCCCCACTGCCTACTTCTCCACTGAGAATTTTAGCAATTCCCTCACCAGTGGTCTAGCGCCAATGCATGATGCTAGCCTGGTGGAAGCGGCAGAGTAGAGCTGCATAGGGATTTTTATCACTGTGTCAACTAGATCTAGGTTTGGTCAACATTTGATGTTGCATGAAATCACCATCATTTCCCTTGTCTGTGCTGGCATCCTAGGGGCTGGAGAGCGTGTGCAAACTGCAGCCATTAATAACACTGCTCATTGATGTTTGTTTTCAACAAAATCCCGCCCCCTTTAAAAAAAATTTTGCAATCCCCTCCTTTCTCTATTTTCAATGTGATAATCTGCAGTTGTGTAGCTCATTGCCAGAGGCTGGCCTCCCGCACTGGGAGTCCCCATAGGATTCGAGAGAGCCCTGAGATGCAAGCAGGATGAGTGGCTATCAGGGCACCACCTCTGCCAGCACCATACTGAACACTGGGCAGGAAGACAATGGAGGAAGTGAGGCCCTGAGCATAGGGCACAGTGCCTGGCACAGTGCCTGGCAGTGAGAGTGCATCCCTACATTTGTTGGCTTAGCCTATTTGCCATCACCAGCTTGTGCACACCACTGGACTGGAGTGTGCCTGGGACTGTCACCTGCCCGCTGGTGGCGGCCATCAGGAGCTGTGTCTGCAGGGTTGAGTTAGGTTGGAGTCCTGACCAGACCAGCTCTTTACTCTCATGGTTCTGAATGGGGAGTAACAGGACCTGTCTTAACTCCACCCACATCTGTCTCTCCCTTTGCCTGGTCAGTCCAGAGAGCTGTCAGGTTATTGGAGATCAAGTGCCTGATGCATCCAAAAGGACGCGGAGGGGGTCCCAGGTCAGCGCTGAGCTATGCCCCTATTGCCATGACATTGGGTTTTAGTTTATTCTAGGCAATGCATTGCACCATCTGTAAAGTGCCCGCATGCAACTCCCCCGTTAGCCCTAGAAGGGACTTTCAGAAAATTGTATCTCCAGGGATCTGCAGTCTGCAAAAAGAATGGGTCAAAGTGCATTTAAGTGTTTTCAGCTAGTTATTGGTGAAGCAAAACACAACTGATTTTTTTTATAAATACAAATTGACCCCAGTCTTTGACATAACGCTCCTGATGAATAGCTTCTGCAGCATGGCTGTGCCCAGGCACTGCTTTATGTCATCATGCTGTTTTAATACTTCCAAGAAGTGTTGGCTGGCTAGTTGGCCTTTCCCTTTAAGACTTTAGCAATGTTAGAACACACATGGTTGTGAGCTTTGAAAAACAAACAAACTGTGTTTCTAAATGGATGAGCTAACGCAGAATGAAACACCAAGACTTCATGTAGGGTTTGTGGTGCTAATTCTAGGTCTGCTTAAAAAACAGAGAGGAAATATTGTATATATTTTATGCAAAGGCAGGCTTTTTTATTATTTGTTTACTGTGGAAGTGTGGCGATTTCCTCACCTTAATCGCTGTACTGGCTACAGTAGAAGTTCTTTCTGCAAGCTGAGCAGGAGTTCAGAATCAGCTGGGATTTGATTTTAAGCAGGCAGGCTAGGAGGATGATTGAGTCTGAGGGCACAAGCTAAGTTAAGCAATGTAACTATGTAACTGATACTTGTCTGCCTGTGTTCCTTTCCGCCTGTAGAGTACAGCAGTGCACACTGTTCTCCTCAGGACCCAAACCCAGACTTAAGCACGTGGACTCCTTCCTTCTGCACATTGTCTTATTCCTAACGGGTTTAACTTGGTGTTATAGGTATTGTCCTCATTTTGATTAAAGATGTAGGGAAATGGTGACTAATCCCGTTTTCCCTGGTCTAGGAGCTCTGATTAATTTGCAAACTGTATATAATTAATTTAGGCTTAAATAGAGACTGGGCTTAAATAGAGACTGGGAGTGGATGGGTCATTACACAAAGTAAAACTATTTCCCCATGTTTATCCTCCCCACCCTGTTCTTGCCAACTGCTGGAAATGGTCCACCTTAATTATCACTACAAAAGGTTTTCTCCCCCCCCCCTTTGCTGGTAGTAGCTCATCTTAAGTGATCACTCTCCTTACAGTGTGTATGGTAACACCCATTGTTTCATGTTCTCTGTGTATATAAATCTCCCCACTGTATTTTCCACTACATGCTTCCGATGAAGTGAGCTGTACCTCAGGAAAGCTTATGCTCAAATAAATTTGTTAGTCTGTAAGGTGCCACAAGTACTCCTTTTCTTTTTGTGATTTTCTCTGGTATCTGAGTTTCGCAGGAAAAGTGACAGTTCTTGCATTAAAAGAGAACAGCCCCACTTTCAGCTGAAGTTTATCACACGCACTTCCATTGAAATGGTAACGGGTCAAGAAGGTCCGCAGCGGGGTAATTCTACACACACAGCAGGAAGGCAGCTAGCTAGCTACCGCTAAGAGAGAAACTATTCCAGAGGTTTATTGCTTCTCAAAAAAAAAGCAGCAGTTGAAACAATCTTACACTTCTACAAGGTGCGATGTTATTGCAGCTGGGGATGATTGGCTCACCTTTATACTGTATGGTATACGAATGCATAATACTGAGTGCAAATATTGTAGAGTTTGATACTACTGCACCGACCCTTGTTCTTCGGGGGGCGCAGAGAACCAAACGATTGTTTGCTGTTGTGTTTTCGTTGTGCATCTCAGGGCTTTGTCCATTCAGCTGCCACAGAAGGGTTTCTTTTCAGTCGCTGTTTCTGTGCTTTATTTTTTTTTAACCAGTCCTTTTCGCTCTTCTTGGCGCACAGCTGAAAGGTGGAAGGACATTGAGTGTTGGTTGTTCACGCCTGACTTCACTCCTGGACGTTTTTATAGAAAATAATAATAAAAAAAATCAGCCTAAAACATTTTCAAAAGAAAGGAAAGGGTCACGCCAAACTGGCGAGGAATGCCTCTAGGCGGAGGGTGGCTGAGAGGCTGCAAGAGGCCACCTGCACCCTGTGTTCCATTGGAACGAAGCCTGCAGAAAGCTGGCTTTGCTCCTCGGTGGGGATTTCAGTATGATCCCCTGATTATCCTGCAGGCGGCGCTTTTAGGTATTTACGGTGCCTCCCCACCAGACCAAAAGAAAAAAAGTCCCTAGGAGAAGCAGCTCCGCCACACACCAAGGAGGGAAAGACAGAAAGAAATGATCGTGCGGGAAAGCTGACAGAAGAAACCAGCGCGAAGACAGTCCAAGGGGTGATCTCCTGTGAGAGGTATCTCTCCTGTGGCAGAGGTGTCTTAATACCGGAGAGCGGATCTCCTGGGCAGGAAAGCATCAAGTTCAGCTTATTTGTGTTCTTTTCCCTCTGATGTTCATGCCTCGCAGTTTCTCTTCCAACGGGAAACATTGCATGGGAAGGGACTGTTACTTTTTCCAGTCGGTATGGGATTCCCAGGAAGAGTAATGAGACACCACAATAAACAGCCCGGGAGGAATTTGCCACTCATCTGTTGCACTAAAGCGAAGCTACAGGCGCTGTCTCCTTGGGTGGAAGTGTTGAAGACCACCTGAATCGGGGGAGAGTGTCTGAAAGATGAAGAGAATAACATAGAAATGGGGAAAAGTGGATGAGGTGGGCGACTGCAAAAAAAAACAAACAACAAAACCATCCTAAATGGATTTAATTTATAAATGGAATTGAAATGTGCCCTGATAACAGTTGAAGTAAAAACGCTGGATAGCAACGCATGCATATAAACCAAGTAAGTTCTCACCCATTTTGGAATATTTTCTTCTTGACGCTTTGGTTTTATTGTTGTTCCTCTTAAGAGACGCCACCAATTACTGGAATTAACCAACTTTTGCCCAAATAAAAGCACGCGGTGACTACAGGGGTTTTGTACCCTCTTGGACCTAGCATTAAGCAACATTTAGGTGTCCCCCCCCCCTTTACATAACAAACGTGGCTTTTTTTTTTTTTAATCGCAATCAGTTTAATTGTTGACATTGTAGAAAGTGCCATCGTTTGGATTATTGCAAGTGAAGTCTGACACCTGCAGGATAACTGAGTATATGAAAAAAACGGAAGGGAAACAGTTTTGTGACGACGACTAGGTGGTTCAGAAGTCGCTGGTAGACAGAATCGGGGGGGTTGCGTTTGCGATGTTCATAATGTAAACCAATGGATTTATGCAGAAGGCTAATTCTTTGAGACAGGGCTTTCCGGAGGGCGAGTGAAGCTGTTTAACTGGACAGAGACTGGTTGTAGAGTTAGCGTGCGTGTGCCTTTAAGGTATAGCGGAGAGCAGCTAAGGGACCATGACCCACAGCCGTTCAGGTGAGGGCTCAGAGTGTATCAGAAATCACCTTTGTCTCATTTTAGACTTTGAATTTCGCTCACATATATTATTATTTGGCTACGGAGGTGCATAAGACAGCGCTTTCAGAAAAAAAAAAATTTGGTCCCACGCCTCCCCACCCCAGGTACAGTGCTTGACTATGACAACTATCAGGCTATAGCAAAATATTTTTTCATGGGTTACCAACCTTGTAACTGCTAACACTCAACCTCTTGGAAGGCAGTTGTAGGGCCATTGACAGGCCATTTTTTCTTTTTTTAGGCATGCTGAACTTTCTGAAACTATGATGTAATAAAACTGCAGCACTTCAGTAACAGCATATTTTCACGTAGGAAAGGATGAGTGATTAGTGTTCTAATAATAATTTATCAGCTAAAAGCATGGGGATATCACAATAGAATTTTAGTAGGACGTAATTTCCAGACAAGTAGCAACTCTGTGGGCTGTTTCTTTATCCTGCTATCAACTTGCTATCAGGAAGAGTTACTTCTTTCCCCGATCTGTCTTTGAAGCTTTGATACATCAGTTTTCCTATTTATCCTGACATTGTGAAGTTAAACATTGTTTCAGTTCTGAAAATCAAAGTTGATGGGGAACAACTACACACCAAGTGCAGCAAATTTCAGGTACGTCTTGTATTTTTTCAACCTTAAAGTATTGTGGTTTTTTTTAATTTAATTTTTTCCTACTAACCATTGCTACTGTAAAATCCTGGAAAAAAAACATAAAGAGAATCTGGTGTGAGGAGAGAGTGTGAGGTTGATGGCAAATGAACATGATGAAAATGAGCCTGATAATGACTTATATGGTAAACAAACTGACTGAAGGAATTCACCCATGCATTGAATTTACATTTTCAAGCTCCTGAATATTTTGGCTATTTTACAGTAGTCATAATTCTGTTGAAAAGAAGCAGTTGATGTTCTGGAACCTTAAACAAACACTGACAGAAAATTTATACAAAGTAAGGGTTGAATTGTAAAATCCACTGTGATTGGCAAGACCTGCAGCTTTGTTGTTGTATTGTTATTATATTTTACAAGGCAGTGTCACTAATTTTTTTATTTGTTTTACTGGAATCAAATGAGTGAGTCCGTGTTCGCATGGCAACTGAAATTTATATTTATCCAAAGGTGCCTGATAAAAGAAATAGTGGCAGTTCTTCCTGAACTAAAATATCTTCTAGCTAGAAGTAAATAGAAATGCTACTCCAAAATGCTTTCTGGTTAGTAGGCACTTCTAAAAAATTAAAATAAAAGAGACCACAAAACAGAGTTCAGACAATATATTCAGAGAAGGATAGTTTCGTTATGATAAATGCATCCACATAAACTCTATGTAATATAGCATGTACACAGTTAAACAGTAATAAGTCACTAGGACCAGATAGTATTCACCCAAGAGTTCTGAAGGAACTCAAAAGTGAAATTGCAGAAGTACTAACTGTGATATGTAACCTATCATTTAAATCAGCTTCTGTACCAGATGGCTGGAGGATAGCTAATGAGATGCCAATTTTTAAAAAAGGCTCCAGAGGAGATCATGGCAATTACAGGCCAGTACAAGCCTAACTTCAGTACCAGGCAAATTGCTTGAAACTATAGTAAAGAACAGAGTTATCAGACACACAGATGAACACAATTTGTTGGGGAAGAATCAACATGATTTTTATAAAGGGAAATCATACCTCACCAATCTACTAGAATTCTTTGAAGGGGTCAATAAGCATGTGGACAAGGGTGATTCAGTGGATATAGTGTACTTAGATTTTCAGAAAGCCTTTGACAAGGCTTTTAAGCAAAGTCAGGGAAGGTCCTCTCATGGATCAGTAACTGGTTAAAAGATAGGAAACAAAGAGTAGGAATAAATGGTCAGTTTTCAGAATGGAGAGAGGTAAATAGTAGTGTCCCCCAGGGGTCTGTACTGGGACTAGTCCTATTCAACATAATCATAAATTATCTGTAAAAAGAAGTAAACAGTGAAGTGGCAAAATTTGCAGATCATAGAATATAAGGGTTGGAAGGGACCTCAGGAGGTCATCTAGTCCAACCCCCTGCTCAAAGCAGGACCAATCCCCAACTAAATCATCCCAGCCAGGGCTTTGTCAAGCCTGACCTTGAAAACCTCAAAGGAAGGAGATTCCACCACCTCCCTAGGTAACACATTCCAGTGCTTTACTACCCTCCTAGTGAAAAAGCTTTTCCTAACATCCAGGGATGAAAGTAACTGAGGCCACTTACCGGTAGGGGTGGGACAGCTCCGGCCCCCAGAAGGGGCAGGGCCTTGGGTGGAAGGGGCGGGCCTAGGGGGGTCAGCGTCCCCCAGTCAGCCCTTCCAGTTTGGCTGGCCCACACCACCCCGGGCTCCCGTGTTGATTTAAAGGGCCTAGGGCTCCGGATGCCGCTGCTGCCGTAGCGGCAGTGGTGTCTGGAGCCCCGGGCCCTTTTAAATCGCCGGCCCCAGGGCAGCTGCTCCCTTTGTCGGCGGCCGGGGGGGCCAAAAGGGGCAGGAACGTTAAAGCGCTGCAGGGTCCTGTGCCGCGGCCCCGCCGACGGGAGGGCACAGCAACATAAAAGCGCGGCGACGGCAAAGGACCGTCCTTAAAGCGCTGCTGCGGCAGCGCTTCAATGTCCCTTCCCCTTTTGCCTCCCCTGTCGGCGGCCCTGCTGGGACGGACCCGACCAGCGGGGCCGCCGACAGGGGGAAGGGGCAGGGACATTAAAGCACTGCTGTGGCAGCGCTTTAAGGACGGTCCTTTGCCACGGCAGCACTTTAACATTGCTGCCCCTTCCCCCCTCTCCGTCGGTGGCCCGGCCAGTACAGACCCTACCAGCAGGGCACCGACAGGGGAGGCAAAAGGGGCAGGGACATTAAAGTGCTGCCGCGGCAACGCTTTAATGTGGGCTGGGTATGGGCCGGTGCGGTTCTTACCAGTACACAGTACCGGCCCCTGCCGGCTCACTTTCACCCCTGCAAACATCCAACCTAAACCTCCCCTGCTGCAACTTGAGACCATTACTCCTCATTCTGTCATCTGCTACCACTGAGAACAGTCTAGATCCATCCTCTCAGATAGTTGAAAGCAGCTATCAAATCCCCCCTCATTCTTCTCTTCTGCAGACTAAACAATCCCAGTTCCCTCAGCCTCTCCTCATAAGTCATGTGTTCCAGCCCCTTAATTATTTTTGTTGCCCTCCGCTGGACTCTTTCCAATTTTTCCACATCCTTCTTGTAGTGTGGGGACCAAAACTGGACACAGTACTCCAGATGAAGCCTCACCAATGTCGAATAGAGGGGAATGATCACGTCCCTTGATCTGCTGGCAATGCTCTTACTTATACAGCCCAAAATGCCGTTAGCCTTCTTGGCAACAAGGGCACACTGCTGACTCATATCCAGCTTCTCATCCACTGTAACCCCTAGGTCCTTTTCTGCAGAACTGCTGCCTAGCCACTTAGTCTCTAGTCTGGTGCATGGGATTCTTCCATCCTAAGTGCAGGACTCTGCACTTGTCCTTGTTGAACCTCATCAGATTTCTTTTGGCCCAATCCTCTCATTTGTCTAGGGCCCTCTGTATCCTATACCTACCCTCCAGCATATCTACCACTCCCTCCCAGTTTTAGTGTCATCTGCAAACTTGCTGAGGGTGCAATCCACGCCACCCTCCAGATCATTAATGAAGATATTGAACAAAACCGGCCCCAGGACCGACCCGTGGGGCAATCCACCTTGATCCCGGCTGCCAACTAGACAAGGAGCCATTGATCACTACCCATTGAGCCCGATGATCTAGCCAGCTTTCTATCCACCTTATAGTCCATTCATCCAGCCCATACTTTGTCAACTTGCTGGCAAGAATACTGTGGGAGACCGTATCAAAAGTTTTGCTATTGTCAAGGAATAACACATCCACTGCTTTCCCCTCATCCACAGAGCCAGTTATCTCATCATAGAAGGCAATTAGATTAGTCAGGCATGACTTGCCCTTGGTGAATCCATGCTGTCTGTGCCTGTTCACTTTCCTGTCCTCTAAGTGCTTCAGAATTGATTCCTTGAGGACCTGCTCCATGATTTTTCCAGGGACTGAGGTGAGGCTGACTGGCCTGTAGTTCCCTGGATTCTCCTTCTTCCCTTTTTTAAAGATGGGCACGACATTAGCCTTTTTCCAGTCGTCCGGGACCTCCCCCAATCGCCATGAGTTTTCAAAAATAATGGCCAATGATTCTGCAAACACATCTGCCAACTCCTTTTGCACCCTTGGATGCAGTGCATCCAGTCCACTGGACTTGTGCTTGTCCAGCTTTTCTAAATAGTCCTGAACCACTTTTTTTCTCGACAGAGGGCTGGTCACCTCCTCCCCATGCTGTGCTGCCCAGTGCAGCAGTTTGGGAGCTGACCTTGTTCATGAAGACAGAGGCAAAAAAAGCATTGAGTACATTAGCTTTTTCCACATCCTCTGTCACTAGGTTGCCTCCCTCAATCAGTAAGGGGCCCACACTTTCCTTGACTTTCTTCTTGTTGCTAACATACCTGAAGAAACCCTTCTTGTTACTCTTAACATCTCTTGCTAGCTGCAACCCCAAGTGTGATTTGGCCTTCCTGATTTCACTCGTGCATGCCTGAGAAATATTTTTGTACTCCTCCCTGGTCATTTTTCCGATCTTCCATTTATTGTAAACTTTTTTGTGTGTAAGATCAGCAAGGATATCACTGTTAAGCCAAACTGGTTGCCTGCCATATTTACTATTCTTTCTACACATCGGGATGGTTTGTTTGTGCAACCTCAATAAGGATTCTTTAAAATACAGCCAACTCTCCTGGACTCCTTTCCCCCTCATGTTATTCTCCCAGGGGATCCTGCCCATCAGTTCCCTGAGGGAGTCAAAGTCTGCTTTTTTGAAGTCCAGGGTCCGTATTCTGCTGCTCTCCTTTCTTCCTTGTGTCAGGATCCTGAACTCGACCATCTCATGGTCACTGCCTCCCAGGTTCCCATCCACTTTTGCTTCCCCTACTAATTCTTCTCAGTTTGTGAGAAGCAGGTCAAGAAGAGCTCTCCCCCTAGTTGGTTCCTCCAGCACTTGCACCAGGAAATTGTCCCCTACCCTTTCCATAAACTGCCTGGATTGTCTATGCACTGCTGTATTGCTCTCCAAGCAGATATCAGGGTGAAATCTCCCATGAGAACCAGGGCTTGTGATCCAGTAACTTCTGTTAGTTGCCGGAAGAAAGCCTCGTCCACCTCATCCCTCTGGTCCAGTGGTCTATATCAGGCTCCCACCATGACATCACCCTTGTTGTTCACACTTCTAAACTTAATCCAGAGACGCTCAGGTTTTCTGCCCTGTCTGTCCTTCCTGAACAGTTTATATCCATCCATGACAGTACTCCAGTCATGTGAGTTATCCCACCAAGTCTCTGTTATTCCAATCAAATCATAATTCCTTGACTGTGCCAGGACTTCCAGTTCTCCCTGTTTGTTTCCCAGGCTTCTTGCATTTGTGTATAAGCACTTAAGATAATTCGCTGATCGTCCCGCTTTCTCTGTATGAGGCAGGAGTCCTCCCCTTTTTCACTCTCGTGCTCGTGCTTCCTCCTGGTATCCCACTTACCTCAAGGCTTTGATGATACAACACTACTCAAGATGGTTAAGTTCAAAGCAGCCTGAAAAGAGTTACAAAGGGATCTCACAAAACTGGGTGACTTGGCAACAAAACGGCAGATGAAATTCAGTGTTGATAAATGCAAAGTAGAAAACATTAGAAAACATAATCCCAACTATGCATATAAAATGATGGGATCTAAATTAGCTGTTACCACTCAAGAAATAGATCTTGGAGTCATTGTGGATAGTTCTTTGAAAACATCCCTTCAATGTGCAGTGGCAGTCAAAAAAGCTAAAAGAATGTGGGGAATCATTAGGGAAGGGATAGATAGTAAGAACGAAAATATCATGTTGTGTCTGTATAAATCCATGGTATGCCCACATTTTGAATACTGCATGCAGATGTGGTCGCCCCATCTCAGAAAATGTATTGGAATTTGAAAAGGTACAGAAAAAGGCAACAAAATTTAGTGGGGATATAGAACAGTTTCCATATGAGGAGAGATTAATAAGACTTGGACTATTCAGCTTGGAAAAAAGACGACTAAGGTGGGATATAATAAAGGTCTATAAAATCATGATGGTTGTGGAGAAAGTAAATAAGGAAGTGTTATTTACTCCTTCTCATAACACAAGAAGTAGGGGTCATCAAATGAAATTCAGAGGCAGCAGGTTTAAAACAAACAAAAGGAAGTATTTCTTCACACAATGCACAGTTGATCTATGGAACTCTTTGCCAGAGGATTCTGTGAAGGCCAAGAGTATAACTTATTTCAAAAAAGAATTAGATAAGTTCATGGAGGATAGGTCCATCAATGGCTATTAGCCAGGATGGATGGGGTGATGTCCCTAGCCTCAGTTGCCAGAATCTAGGAATGAGCAACAAGGGATGGATCACTTGATGATTACCTGTTCTGTTCATTCCCTCTGAAGTACCTGGCATTGGCCACTGTCGGAAGACAGGATACTGGTCTAAATGGACAATTGGTCTGACCCAGAATTGCTGTTCTTATTTAGTGTAAGTCCTACATCCCATTACAAAAAAAAATTATTAGAGCATGCTTCATCAGGCACTTAAATACTCTAGTGGTAAGGGACATTTCACTTCCTAGATTGATTCCTTTATGGAAAGAATGGACCTGAATAGTTTAAACAAACTTGCCTACACAATATATCCAGATTTCGTATAACATAGCACTATCCACCACAGCAGCCAGTTTTCTGTGAAGAAAGAAGCTGGATATCACAGTGATAGGTGCCTTGGAAATATTGAAGAAAGATGGATAACTCTTAGGATCTGATCCTGTAGACCTTATTGAGACAAAAGGAAGGATTGGACCCTAGGTTTCATCACCAAAATAATTTAAGGATTCTATTCCCCATCCATGGAAGATACTGGCAAAACTTCTTGGGGTGTAGGACGGGGCCCTAAGACAATTATTGCTGTATCTTTCCCCATATCTTTTCTTTCTGTTCAGATTGTCAAACAGAGAGATTACTCCAAAGACAATCAAAACATACAGATGGATGTCTCTTAAATTCAACCCTACTCTCCTTCTATTGATGCTGACACCATTTCTTGTAGTAGCTGGTCTCCCTTTTCAGAAGACAGTCCATGAAGAAAGCATTCAGTCCCTCAGTACCTTTTCCTACTTAAGGCCCAACACTGCCAGGGCCACGCTCCTCACTTGGCAGGATTGTGACCATCATTTTGAATATGCCAGGGCCAAAATATGTTGCCTGTTAACACACATGATAATGAGCAATAGCACTCCCTTTTTAATAAAGGTTAGTTTGCGTTAGACCACTAAGGCCAACCCATCAAGTACTTGTTCAAGATGACTTGTAGAAGAAGCTATGTGGCCCAGAGAGCTAAAGTACTAGCCTCTCTCTTCCAGAGATATCTGTTTAAATCCTAATTTAGGTGGCAAGTAAAAAGTGAGTTTGTCTTGTCCAACACCTGTGGAGATTTGTCTCCATCCCCCAAACACTATGTCGTTTGGCAGCCTCTTCTCAGGAAGATCTGTGGGACTGGTGCAGCTGAAGTGCTGCAGGTCAGGATTGGAGTTTACTGGCAAAACAGTAGGGAAAGTCCTGCGCATCACCAGTCTGGGCGACGCCTGACCAGATAGGCTGTGCTATTATCCCCTTACTTCCTCAGGGCTACGTTCCCTTTTCAAATGTTAATTCAAAAAAGAAACAGATTTGCACTGGATCTGAAAAGACAACATGGAAGCAGCTAGAAAAGGCTTAATTATAGCATATTTTGAGACAAAGTAAACAAGAATGGAGGGGGGAGGCATTCACAGCAGTTGTTCTACTCAGACTAGAGCACATAATGGCTTTATTTATTGTCAGACGTATTATTATCTCTGGTCTTCTATGTCATTTCAAATCCAAGCTATGTTGGTTTACAATATAGCTGTTTCATCAGCCATAAGTTTTAAAATTACTAAAAGCAAGACAATTTAGACTTAAGATGAAAATTTGCTTTTAGTTTACCCCTTTGTAGCCATATTTTGCATCAGTGTATGGTATTAAAAATCAGTCTTTTTTTTTTTTTTTTAAAGCCCCGGACTCGTTGAGGCAGAGGAAAGACAGACTTCTGCCCTGAGCTCTGATCTGAGTGATTTAACATAGACTTTGATTATATTCTGCTTATTGAGATATGATATTGCTGAACAGTTCCTTGTGGTGTAATACACTGTAAATAAAAAGGCTCTAAAAAGTGAACACACATAAAGGGCTAATAAATTAAAGCTACTTTTTTGTAACAAAAAAGCAAGGGACATCCAGGCAGAAATCCTTTCTAGGTACATTAAATGTTTGACTAATGCAACTTGAAACTGGCAAGGTAAGAAAGCACTGAAATAGGAGTTAAATACTTTGCACAGCAAGGTTTACAAGGTAATGAAAGATTATCAGGATGCTGCAGAGAAGAAAAGTAATTAATATACCTCCGTGTAGGTCATTTTCATCCCTGCAGCGCTGGGCCATTTCACAGCTTAAAATTCCAGAAGTGCTGCTTCTACTTTTAAAAAAAATGTATTTCTTATTCAGATAGTGCAAGAGGTGTGCTAAAAATGTCACAGAATAAGTGCGTATAAAATAAGATTTGTCTTTCTTTCCAAATTATTTTGAAAGGGGATTTTAGGAAAAGAGCTTCTGAACATTTTCTGGGTTTAATTTTTCTCAAATCAAATGTTTGAGAGCCTGAGCCGTCCAAAGCTAACTTCTGCATCTGTGAGCCAGAAGCTCTGGAAGCTTCCTGGGTTCATAGATTTATAGATTTCCAAGGCCAGAAGGGACCATTGTGATTATCTAGTCTGACCTCCTGTATAACACAGGACAGAGAACTTCCCCAAAATAATTCCTGGAGCCAGGCAGGCTACACTTGTCTGAACATATCTCCCTGTGTCTATGGTATACAGGATTAGGTGCTCAAATACTATGATAATGAATGGGAAACTGATAAGTATGATATTTTTTTATTAGGCTTTTCTGCGGTAGAGTCTATGAGGCCCCAGCACTCCATTCTCCTGGACTGGCTCCATCCTTGTGGTGATCTCCCCTGTGATCTAACTGTTGTTTTAGTGTCTAGTGGTGACTTCTCCATCCCAAGATATCACCTCTATGAATTCCCAGAAGGTTCAATTTCTTTGGGCTCTCTTCTTTCATCTTCACCCTTTTTCCCTTTCTGTCATTTTCTCTCTAGTTGTCTTTACATGAAAGATAGCTGGAGATATCCCTGGATATTTAAGTGATTCCTCCTTCTCAACCCTAACTTTGATCAAGTAAGCGTGTGGCTTTTATTTCAACAGTCAGCCAAATATCTCACATGCAAAAGTGGATCTGCTGAATGAGAAGGAGGAGCACTGCCAAAAACAACCTTAACTCCAGATCTCCTGTTTACATCCACTAAGCGAAACTGTTTCCACTTGCATAAAACCAGAGCATCCAGGCTGTATGGGTCATGGGTCCAGAGCAGCTGGGGAGATGGAATCTACCACTACTGCAGCCTAGAACCAGGGTTCAGACCTGTGGTTCATCCCTTCCCTTCCCAACCTTTGAGAGCTGCCAAAGGAAATTTCACCCATTGTTTATAACTGTGCGGTCACACTTAAAACTCACCTCTCACTTTTCTCCCCACATTCTCTAATGTCCAAATCTCATACAAAGTTATTCAGGGGACACATTATGTACATCTCAAGAAGCAGACCATTGGCTCACCAAGTCTCGTGAACAGATAGTTGTGCCCCACGGTGCAAAGTCACAAGCATCTTCTCTGCTTAAGTAGCCCTGACTGGCCAGCTTTTATGGTTATGCACCCTCTGCATGCTCTCAAACCTGCTGCAGGCCATATAGAGCAAAAAGTGGGCATGGCTTTTGTTGGTTTTCAGTTTCTGAAAATTTGTCTGTGATGGGGTGTTCATCCTCATGCTAGCCTAGAAGGGGGTGATGAGGCTGAGAAGGGGCCAATTAACCAGATAAGCCACAGCTGAGGTGGCCTGTGTAACCCCTGAATGATGATGGAACCCAGCTGAGAAGAACTGAAGTGGCTAGTATAAAGCCAGGAAGCTGGCAGCAGAAGGAGGCCACAGTGAGGGCTCTGGAGGAAAGGAAGGAAATATAGGGGCAGAGCTCAGGGAAATGGCAGCAAGGTTTAGATGGTGCCGACATTGGCTGCTGATTAGAAGGACCCAGAGATGGAACCTCGAGTAGAGAGTGGGCCCAGGTTCCCCTACCAGCCACTAGGGAAGTGGCACAGTCCTGGCAGTGTGGGAGAAGACCACCACTTTTGGATGGACAGGCTTTTATAACCCCCAGAAGGGAATAACACACAGTGACCTGGCTGAGGGCCAATACAATGAAGAGAGAGGACCCTGAGTCACAGAGAGAGAGAGAGGCAGCAGGATGCACGAATGAGTGACAGAAGGGGGTGTTGGACCTGGAAGGAACTCCTTCCCAGAACAGCCAGAAGGAGGCACCCCAGTGTTGACCGTGCCCAATACCCATGTAGAACATTTAAAAATCAGAATGCTCCAAGTATCAATTTTAAGAATCAACAAAAATAAAATCTCCACCCTTGAATCCAAATAAACATGATACTCATTTCATCTGCTCCCGCTCCTAGTGAATGGCTCAGGAAAACAGATGGCTGTGCAACTTAGTATGATGCCCAGCATATTTGGGTTCTTTCAGACCAAGGAATCGGTAGTGAATTCCACAATCAAAGGCCCTGCACTGAAACCCATCATAACCAGCTGCCAAATATTAAAATCTGGAGGCTGTGAACTCAAGCCATTGGACATCTCTATCTTCATGGCAGTAGATTTGGACAGGGAAGGGGAGGTCTTTTAGGTATGCTGGACCCTAGCCATATAGGGTTTTAAAGAATGAGGCCAACAATTTGAATTGAAACCAGAAGTGAAGAAGAAACCAATGTAGTGTCTGGAGAAGTGATATATTTTTCCTATATGGTCAATATGTTTAGGCAGATAAATTCTCACATTCTGCATCTGCTATAGATTCCAAATGATCTTCAACTCTACCCATGTGTAGAGCAGACTGTAGTTATCCAATATGAAAATGAAAAAGGCATGGATGTCAATAGCAAGATCTACATTGAAGAGAAATAGTCACTATTATCTGACCAAATGCAGATTTAAAGATTTGCCTTATCTTCCTTGCACCCATTTCTCTAGGTCAGGACAAAAACTAGAATGTTAATTGTCCTTGTCTGGGGAGAAAAATGTAAAGGCATTCCTTACTCAGCATGTATTTTATCTTTAGTAGACTAGAAAACTGGTGTCATATCTAAGAAGTGTACTGGACCACACAGAGAGCACGAACTTAGTCCTAGGACAATTTCATCTTCTTCTATATTGCTATAGACTTCTGGCAACTCATTATGAAAACAGAAATGCTGTAAATACAGCTGCTGTTTGTTAGTAAATATTTTCTTATTAAAACATTTCCTTTTTAAATAGTGGGAAAGTCCCACTTACATTTTCCATAGGGGAACTGAATTAACAGCATTGGTAGTGTGTGCATTTTGGGGGATATTGTGTCTGATTCAAAACTCACGTATAATAAATATGTATACAGAGAATTTCAGCAAGAATGTTTGTGCTGACAAATCCACAAGCTGTGGAAAGGGATTTCTAGGCCAACTGTTTCCTAGGCAAACTAAATCAGTGACAGAGTCCTGTCCTCTTCTGCAGGATGTGCTTGATCCTCACCCACTAGTGTCAAAACTCCCATTGACTTCAGATGTACAGGGTCTGGCCTTCCAACCATAGCATTGTAAATACAGCATACCAAACGAGTGCAAGCACCCTATCATCTGTTCTCAGAGTGAGTTAAAATTCATGTGAGGACAGGTTAGCTAGACTAAAATGTGGTGTTCTGTGTGTATGTGGGAAATTCACCCCTCTGCAAAGTGCCAACACAAAGACTATGCACCATCTAAGAAAACTTCAGATTTTTTTCATCAAAAACCTCAACTGGAAAGTTTTCAGCTGCACTCAGACTCATTAAAAAGTCTAAATTTTCTATGGAACCACCCCCTCCACCATTATCCAGTCAGATCTAGCGTGGACCCTGCATTGGCTGCTCAAATCCCGCCTCTTGCAAAGAAGAGTTGCACTACCTACATTGCATTCAGTCTGCCTATGTGCAAAGGCGTCTAGCCTTTGCAGATGCTCTCAAGAGTGTGTTTCCCCAGCCCCCCTACAACCTACCATAGGCCACTGAATACTTGGTTACAGCTAAAAATATTATCTTTGGGTTCTCAGGTGGTGATATCCTTGCTTTTATCTCTAGCTATGTGGAGTTGCTTGTTCATAATATATCATTTCCTGGTAAATCCTCTTGTTAAACTTGACTGCTGACTACTGTGGCATCCTCTGTTGGAGAGGAATTAAAATATCTCATTTCCATTTTGTTTTGATGCAATTTTATTTAAACTAGGAGAGAGAATGTTGGATTTCATTTTGGATAATAATCCTTTAAGACAAGCTGTGCTGCAGTCAGCCAACAATACCAGATTTTAAAAATGTTGTTTATACTGATATAATCAGCTTGTTTTTTACATTTAACTTATTTGTATAGAGTGGTTGAACCTGCAAAGTATTCACAGCTGTAAAATTTAGGCTAAAAAATTCTGCATGGAGCCTTCAAATACCAGCTAGTTACCATAGAGAGGGATAGTCTGACCTTGTGTAAAATCAGGGACTACCTATAGAAAAGAGCTGCTAACTTTCCCACCCTCCTAGAAAAAGAGATGCCCATCAAAAAGGCCAATCCAGTGTCCAAACTTCTATACTTTTTAATTTTAAAGCAATTTTTTTAGTAAGTGGACCCTACAGTGTTATAAAATAATTAAGGTTTATGACACTGATGTAAAGCATATGTTATATCCATTTTTAACTGATGGGTGGTCTTGTCAAGCCTCAGTTTCCCTAAAATCTCCCAATGCAAATCAGTGGGAGAGGAAGGAATAGAATCCATATTCTAATTTCTGTGCTCGAACTGCTAGTCACATTTTCTTTTATAGGGGAAATGAAGTCAAGCACAGCACAATTGTAATGCCATATTTTGGTCTCTCCACTTAAATAGAAATATTTTCATTCATGGTTGTTTAACTTAATGGTCTTAAATTGGAACATATTTGTTTATATATTGAGGCCAGATATACCAAATGCTTAGAGCTTGGAGATTATACAGTATGTTTATTGCTGCAATATCTTCATGTGTAACTAAACTTGTAATGTGTAACTCTTCTCTAAATTCTCCTGAAGGTCTATTTTTTCCACAGCGCTTATAACATGCTTACTAAGTAAGAACTCAACTCTCTTCTGTATCTGAGTTCCATTAGGTACAGAAGACAGGTGGGGGAAGCTATCAGAAGCTGGTTGTGTCTCCTTGATTCTGTGCCCGTCAGACCCCAGTGTGAGTAAGAATAATCAAGGGATTGCTATAATTTAGGCTCCTGACAGATGGTCTGAAGGGCCAGCATAGGGAGTGGACCACTACCACAGCCCTGACATGCCCCCTCTCCTGCCTGGACATAGCCGCTACAACAGGGTGGGGGGCTGTCTGGCTGATGCAGGAACTGGTTCTGCTGTCTTTATACCAGTGAGGAGTTCTTTTCTACTAAGGGAATTCTCCATGGGCTAGTTACACATCCAGAATCCAGCCCCTTTACTGTTAGTGGTGGAAACAGGCCAGATCATAAGATAGAATCGGAACTGAAGTCTACCCAGTTACTCTGTCCATTTATCTAAAAAACCCAAGCCCAAACACATGATTTTATTATAAACAGACACTTCTTTCCCCCATCGTACTGTGCATTCACCACATTGAATAAACATGTATTCTTGTTGATATTATAGAATCATAGGACTGGCAGGGACCTCGAGAGGTCATCTAGTCCAATCCCCTGCACTCATGGCAGGACTAAGAATTATCTAAACCATTCTTGATGGGTGTTTGTCTAACCTGCTCTTAAAAATCTCCAATGATGGAGATTCCACCACCTCCCGAGGCAATTTATTCTGTTGCTTAACCACCCTGACAGTTAGGAAGTTTTTCCTAATGTCCGACCTAAACCTCCCTTGCTGCAATTTAAGCCCATTGCTTCTTGTCCTATCCTCAGAGGTTAAGAACAATTTTTCTCCCTCCTCCTTATAACAACTTTTTATGTCATTGAAAACTGTTATCATGTCCTCTGTCAGTCATCTCTTCTCCAGACTAAACAAATCCAAGGTTTTCAATCTTCCCTCACAGGTAATGTTTTCTAGACCTTTAATCATTTTTGTTGCCCTTGACCTTCCTCCCTTGCCCTTAATTAGTCTTGTCACCCACCACCTCATCATTCTGTCAACTCCAAAAATAGTTCATAAGCTCCTTGGAGCAGTGATGTTGTCATCTGTTTGTTTTGCAATGCGACAAAACTCAGAAAGGAACCAACCCATTTCACCTCCAAGAACATGGCTGGTCCAAGTTATCCTGTGTGGGGGTAATATGTCCTCCTTAATGCACAGGAAGATGTGTCCACGGAACCCAATTAGATGGTGTATCTGCAAAGCAGCTGTCGTACTCTGGAGTATTACCAAATGGATTATTAGTTTGTCACAGCTTTCGACTGAACCTATCAGAAAATCTTAATTATCCAGAAGCATTGCTGTGGAGCACTGCTTTCCCCTGGTGTTTATCACCCTGCTTCCATGCTATTCCTACTATCTAGGCATTACTGACTAAGGGCAAGGTGGATTGGGGTTGAATGAGAAATCAGGACTAAAAATCAAAATGCAATCTCCAACATGGCAAAAAATGGATGGTATTAAAAAAAAAACAAAAAACCATCACCACCAACCCCACACCAGTCAAAATAGCAGGCCCCTTCACTTCAAAACAGCCACATAAATGATTTGTGGATAAAGCTTACGACAACTGTGAGTTATATCACCAAATTAGAATAGGGCTGCTTATGTATTTATCACAGAGAATTCTTACTGACAGCTCCAAAATAGACATACTTGTATGGCTTGTTTTGCTTTTATTAACATAGCAGTTTGGTACACATTGTACAAGGAGAACTAAACATGTTCAAGTCTCTAGTTATCTTATTTCATTAGTGTTCCCTTGTTCTGTTTCTTATTTACTCAGAGCAAATGCAATATACTTACCTTAAACAAACCCTTTGCACCTAAGGAAGGGGTATAATTAAAGGCTACATTAATCAATAAACACTTCATTGTAAGGAACCTTTATGAGCAACAAGGAATACACTACATTTTGCAGTATTTGGTAATAGAAGCCCTGATTTAGGAAAGTATTTGCAGTATATGCTTAACTGTAAGCATGTGTTGAAGCCAATGGGATTATTTCAGCACTTGGTTAAAGTTAAGTACTTGCTTAAGTGCTTTCCTGAATAGGGATGCTTTTCTGAATCAGGGCCTAAGGATTGTAATTTGAAGTATGAGTGAAATATTACTCATGGTAACAGAGAAAAAACAACAGCATGGCACAACTTCATACATCAGTTCATAGGTTTTATACATATAAGATAATTTTAAAGAAGTCCATTAGTGCATGTTGCTTTTTTCAGTCTAAATCCTTTTTTTGCATTCTTCCCAGGTGGCTTTCTAGATCATAAACTTTTTTGGCATTTTCTTCTCGGCGTTTTACTGTTCATTGGATTAATTATTTGAAAGATACAGAGTTAAGGATTCCCAGCTGTGGTATATACACACATGATAAACATTCTAATGGTTTTCTTAGACTCTGTTTTTGATCCCAGTTTGGCCCATTTTCACCACTCAAGCACACAAAAGGCCATAAAGTTATCTTTTATGGCTACCTGTCAGTATAGGGGAAATCCTAAGGGGAAGAGAGACAGTTCTACTCCCCATTAAATCCTCAGTGATCTCCAGCTTGTGGAATTAACCTCTGGGGGTCAAAGACATCTTGAGATTCAGATTACAACAGTCCTAAAGCTGCTGTAATTTATACCTGGTTGGCCCCAAAATCTGAGATCCAAAAAAAAAAGGTGGTATAAAACTACTTTTGTCCTCCCCCATCCCCAGATCCTGTGGCAAGTGCTGCTTGACCACACCCAAGAATTAAGTCAATATCTTTGATTCCATTCTTTATTATCCACAAAGTGCTCCCCACCCCAAGGTTTTATGTACAACAATTCTTCAATCAATTAATCATATTCATGTAAGCCTAACAACAGATTCTTACAGTGTTTGATCTTTAGATGAACTGCACATGGCCTCCATCATATAAAACTGCTGGAGGAAGCAGGGCACCATACTCTTATGGGGCTTGGGAGTCTTCATGAGACATTTCAGAGTAACAGCCGTGTTAGTCTGTATTCACAAAAAGAAAAGGAGTACTTGTGGCACCTTAGAGACTAACCAATTTATTTGAGCATAAGCTTTCCTGAGCTACGGCTCACTTCATCGGATGCATACTGTGGAAACTGCAGAAGACATCATATACACAGAGACCATGAAACAATATCTCCTGTGAGAAAACCTGGATTTGTGCTGGAAATGGCCCATCTTGATTTTCATACACATTGTAAGGGGAGTGGTCACTTTGGATAAGCTATTACTAGCAGGAGAGTGAGTTTGTGTGTGTGTTTTTTGGAGGGGGGTGGGGGGGTGAGAAAACCTGGATTTGTGCTGGAAATGGCCCACCTTGATTATCATACACATTGTAAAGAGAGTGGTCACTTTGGATGGGCTATTACCAGCAGGAGAGTGAGTTTGGGGGGGGGGGGGGCGGAGGGTGAGAAAACCTGGATTTGTGCTGGAAATGGCCCAACTTGATTATCATACACATTGTAAGGAGAGTGATCACTTTAGATAAGCTATTACCAGCAGGAGAGTGGGGTGGGAGGAGGTATTGTTTCATGGTCTCTGTGTATATAATGTCTTCTGCAGTTTCCACAGTATGCATCCGATGAAGTGAGCTGTAGCTCACGAAAGCTTATGCTCAAATAAATTGGTTAGTCTCTATGGTGCCACAAGTACTCCTTTTCTTTTCATGAGAAATCTGCTTCTGGTTTTAATGTTTTTGATGTGCCTGATATCACATTCAGACTCAGCACCTTTTCTTTGTCTGAGGATGAAGAGGTGACCAGTAAACTGTAAAGGTTTAACTTGGGATGCAGACTGAAACAAGGATCATATACACAGAACATAGAATTGTTAGTTCAAGTGATAGCCAACTGCAGTTTTTTCCAATAACATAGAAACATATTTTTTATCAAGGTCCCATAACAGTAAATTATTTTCTTCACTGATCATTCTCTGGATAGGGAGAATTCACAGACATTCACTCAGTATGTTGTCACCTTTATTGTTTGACAGCTAATCTTTTTATCATATATAATCTTCTTATTTTTATTGCTTTTCATTATAATTATTATTTTTTACTGATTTAAAAAAACGACATGATCCATGTTCCAAAGAGCTTGCAAACTGATTTTGACAGGCCGTAATGAGAAAATGTAACCAGACAAAAGGTTGGATCTGAAGAAAAAATGACAGGAGCAACTCCCATTTCTCCCATTAGTCTTCTTAGACTTTTTTAGTTTCAATTTTTGTCAGAAACAGCCTTTGATTCAAAGGCAAAAAGACCCTTCCTGTGGTAAATTAGCTTGCCCTAAAGCCAGGGAGCAGGAGGAGCATATTTTGAGTTAACATATTAATATTTTACATTTTACCTTATGCACATCATTTCCCAAAACTTTTCATAAAATTAAAATACTTATTTTTTTAAAATAAACAAGTTCATAAATCAAATTGCATTTGAGGTATAAAAGTTGATTAAGAGAAGAAAGCAAAAAGCAATAGTAATTAAGCATGATTTAAAAGGAGGATTAACACCTGTAGAACTGAGAAAGATTAGGAAGGTCTTTAAATAAAACACATCACATAGAAGGAAGCACAACAGGGAATAGACCATGCCCATGAGATTTCAGAGGGGCATTGAGAATACAGGTAGCGTGCTGTTAAAGAGTGAAGAGCATGGTTTGAAGTATAGCGGATAAAAAGATGAACTAGTACAGTGTAGATAGATCATGGGAAGTTTAAATGTTAAGAGAACCTTGAACTCAATCTTGCATTTGGCTAGAAGGCAGTGGAGTGAATAGCACATATGAGGAACATTTGGTTTTTAGGGTAGACAAGAACTTGAGCTGCTGAACTACCTTTCCAATGAAACTGATATTTTTAATTAATATAGATATTTTCATAGTGTTCAGCTCTATGCCAATCAAATGGCGATTCTAGATGCACGAACTAGTATATACCCTTTTGCAATCCAATGCTGCAAAGATTTATGCATGTACTTTATAACTTCATTCACTGTGTGTGATATCTTAGCCAATATCTTGCAGTCAATGGGAATTTTGCCATTTGGAGGATATCAGTATGTTAATGATACTTTGTATTGCGCACAATATCCTCTGGAAGGAGAAGACAAAAGCAAAGCAGAATGATCTGCTGTGAGTCTTGGAAGTCGGGTAAGGACAACTAGGAACAAAGATAGAGAGGCTTCAAATAGGGATCACTGATGAGAAATATGCTAAGTTTCAACAAACTAATGCAGTCATGCAAAAGAGAACATTTCTTTTTCAAATAAAATTGAAAAAGATACTTCAGTTTCAGGCTAGGAGTAGTAATTCACAGGGCTGGAAGGGACCTCAGGAGGTCATCTAGTCCAACCCCCTGCTCAAAGCAGGACCAGTCCCCAATTTTTGCTCCAGATCCCTAAATGGCCCCCTCAAGGATTGAACTCACATCTTTGGGTTTAGCAGGCCAATGCTCAAACCACTGAGCTATCCTTCCCACCAAATTCTTACTGCTATGTATTTTAAAGTGCTGCATATTTGTTGTTGTTATTTACTCCATGAGGTAAGCATTGCTATCCCAATTTACAGTTTGGGAATTTGATAGCTTAAACAAATTGTTCCATGCAGGGTGTGTCTACACAACAACAAAACCCTGTAGCAGCAAGTCTCAGAGCCTGGGTTAACTCACTGAGCTGGCACTATGGAGTTAAAAATAGCGGCATAGACTTTCCTGCCTGGGCTGGAGGCCGGGCTGTGAGACCCTCCCTGCTTGCTGGGTCTCAGAGCCTGGGCTCCAGCCCAAGCGGGAACAGCTACATTGCTATTTTTAGCTCCGTAGCGCAAGCCCCAGTCACTTGACCTGGGCTCTGAGCCTCACTGCTGCAGAGTTTTCTTGCAGTGTGGACATACCCTTAGTGACCCAGCGGGAGAGCTGGGATTAGAATTTAGAAGATGACCGTTGGTATCAATAGGGTGAAATCCTCACCGCACTGAAGTCAATGGAATTTTTGCCATTGACTTTATGAGAGTCAAGATTTCAGCCCTAGAGTTCAGTCCTTGAGGCCACACTGCTTCTCAAGAAAGGCATGCTATTTTTGATCGGTCAGGGAAAGACATTACTCGTTTGACTGCAGATGGATACATTCATTTTGGAAAAGTAAAGGTTTTTCTCCTGGAAATGTTGAATCAATTAATTGTCATGCTCTCTGTTTAATAACTCTGAGTTGGATTCCCTTTCTTCTTGAACCAGCTTGGGAATTGTTCCCAGGAGAAAGTTAACACGAATGGGAATGTAACTGGTCATGCGTCATTCAATCTTAGACAAGAAAGGAAGATTTATCAGATCTCTGCTATTTTGTTTACGGGAGCCTATTTCAATGCTGGGAGCATAACTCTCATTCTTCCATTTCAAATGTACGTCAAACAGTTCTGTTCCTCAGCATGAAAATCTTTGAATCATTGAGTTCTGGAAATGCTTGCTAATACTGGTAATCAATTGTTAGATGGGGTGGGATCTGAGTTACTACAGAGAATTATTTCCTGGGTATCTGGCTGGTGAATCTTGCCCACATGCTCAGGGTTCAGCTGATTGCCATATTTGGGGTCGGGAAGGAATTTTCCTCCAGGGCAGATTGGAAGAGGCCCTGGGGGTTTTTTGCCTTCCTCTGTAGCATGGGGCACAGGTCACCTGCTGGACGATTCTCTGCACTTTGGAGTCTTTAAACCATGATTTGAGGACTTCAATAGCTCAGACATAGGTGAGAGGTTTATTGCAGGAGTGGGTGGGTGACATTCTATGGCCTGCATTGTGCAGGAGGTCAGACTAAATGATCATAATGGTCCCTTCTGACCTTAATATCTATGAATCTATAATGCTAAAAAATGCTTGCTACATTCCATGATAATCTGGTATTAGAACAACAGATCCAATGTGTCAATTTTAAAAAGGAATTTTGCTATTTACTTGAGCCTTCAATGTTTCAGTATGTTGATGCCAACTCTCCATCCACCTGAGCTTGTCATGCTGAGATTGGTGAAGAGATGTCTCCATCAGTCCTACAGTATGCTTTCAGTATGACAGTGTTACAGAATTCAGTATGACAGAATTTAATCGAGCAGGAATCCACTGAGCCATTTCACCCATGTGAGAATGTGTAGAGTTAGACTAGACAGTGATCCATTCAGAAAGCAGGATTGTTTCCCATTCTTTACAGTGTGATTAAAGAAGTCACAATTTTAACATCTCTCTCCCCTTCCTTAAACCATTAATTCAGTGTTTGTGCTTCACTTCAGGAATCAAAGAAGAGTAAACCCAGACCCAGTCTCAGGATTTATGAGTAGGCCAGTAAGATGAGCCATTGCTTCATCTCTTTTCCCTTCCCATTTGTCAATCTAGAAATGCATACTATTATTTGTACCGAGGTAGTGTCCAGGAGACCCAGTCATGGACACACAACCTGCTATGCTAGGCGCTGTACAAACACAGAACATGAAGACAGTCCCTCCCATAAACAGCATGTGACCGCCTCCATCACTTTAGTATCTGAGCACTTGACAGTCATGAATGGATTTTATCAGTGCAATAACCTGGGTGGTTTTAGCCTCAGTATTACAGATGGGCAACTGAGGCAGACTGTAGATTAAGGCCCAGATTTTTAATGGTTTAAAGGCATAGCACTGCACAGCACTGGAATGCCTAACTGATTTAGGAGCCAAAGTCATTGAAACTCAATGGGACTTAGATTCCATAGTGCCTAAATCACTTTTGAAAATGGGACTTTGGCTCCTAAATCAGTTAGCTGTTTCAACTCCTAAATATCCTTCAAATATGGGCCTGTGACTTGGCCAAGGCTGTATAGAAAATCTTTGGCTGAGGCAGGAATTGAATTCAGGCCATCTGAATCCCACTTCAGTGCCCTAGCCACCAAGTCATCCTTTCTACCTCTTAGGTCCATCCTCTTCCTCTCCTTTTAACCATCGTGATCTCTCCCACCCACTGGTTGCTTTTTGTTGTCTTCCCCTTTCATTCTGGGTATGCTCCTCTTATTCCTCTCCTATCTCATAGGGAAACTGCCCTATTTCCTCTTCCTCACCACCTCACCCACAATGTTCCAACAGCTAACAGCAAAACAAGCTCTTCCATTGCCCCTTCTTCCCCTCCCATATGGCCAAAGGTCTAACTGGCAATGAAATGAAGGAGCTAATTCGGTTTGGAGGTAAATGGCTGATATCTGGGAGGGAGCTTGAAATATCCCTAGGAAAAGCAGGGAAAGCTGAGGCAGCATCCAAAGGCCATAAATTGTTCAGGGTGCCCCCAAAAGTTCAGAAAAGCTGTGATCACAAGCTTCAGGCTTAGGGTTGGCTGGAAAACAAGAACTCCACTCATGGAAAATGTTGACATTTATTTTCATTAACTAGACATTTTGAAAAAATGTTGTGGGGGAGGGGGAAAAAAAGAGAAAAAGTGAGACCCCCTCTCCTCCACACAATCAGTAGAACCAATAGCTTGAACCTGTATGTCCCAGATTCCTTGTGAGTGCTCTAAGCACAAGACTATTGATTATACTGATGGGGCTCTCTCTCACTGGTTTTCACAAGCAATTTCCTCTTGAAACTGAGAAAGTTTGATTTCATTTAACTGGAATTTTCCAGCAAAAAACTTTTCAGAAAATTCCCAGCAGCTCCATTCAGTAGTTCCTAAGATCAACTTTGAGTGGGTACAAGGGAATAATCAGTGAATTTTAGGAAAAATAACTATGATGCTCTTTCCATCCTAACAATTACCTTCCATTCTGAAGGTTTATTTTTGTAATGAAAAGGGCTGGAGACCTACTTAAAAAAAAATTAGTCCATAGGCTAACTGGCTATCCAGAACTGTGAACCCACATCTGCAGGCTTTCATGGGCAGCTAAATCTCGAGTCAACCCACTCATTGTGTAAAGTATGCTGTGTCCTAGTACTGTTGTGTGATTTGAAAGTAATATAGGTGATATGGGCATGAGACACTTGAATTGTCTCTGCATTTTACATTGTATGGAGGCTGCCGTGTCCTTTTCTCAGATCCTTTAATGCAGCCGTTCTCAAACTTCATTGCACCACGACCCCTTTCTGACAACAAAAATTACTACACGACCCCAGGAGGGGGGACCAAAGACCGAGCCCACCCGAGCTCTGCTGCCCAAGCCCCACCACCTTGGGTGGGGGGAGGGGTAAAGCTGAAGCTCAAGGGCTTCTGCCCTGGGCGGGGGCATGTAACCTTAGTCCTGGTCATTGGGGCTTAGGCTTGAGCCCTGGGCAGTGGGGCTTGGGGTTCAGACTTGCTGGGGCCCAGGGCCAACACCAGCCTTGGCGACCCCATTAAAATGGGGATGCGACCCAGTTTGGGGTCCCTACTCTGAGTTTGAGAACCCCTGCTAATGCAAAGCTTGTTCTCGTTGACGTGTGTTTTGAGCTGGGTGATCAAACATGCACCTGACTATATGAATGCCTGACGTATTGTTGTTACTGTCATGTATCGGACTATTTGATAGCTCTACAACAGAGACCAGGGGAAATGACACATTTAGAAATCATGCATAACTCTTCCAGAAACAAATTCATGCATCTACACAGTAATCTTACTCTGTTGTGAATATTCTTTATAAATAGTTCTATTTATATAAAATGTTGGTGAAAGTAAAAGTGAAATGGCAAAACACACTAGCATATAGAACCTATGAGGTCCTACATACCTCTATCCTGGGTGATCAGTGGTGAATAGTCCTTATTGTCTTCATGGTCAATCAAGTGGTTCAATTTGTAACCCACCATTACAAGCCAATATGGATGTATTTCCTCCTTTCTTTTAAGCCTTGAAGCATCACTCTCATTCATACAACACATGAAGGAAATGAATCCTATAGAACTGAACAGTGTAATAATGAGTCAGCAGCAGCAAGGGCATGAAAAGCGAGACACAGTGACCAGATTTCATTTGTTTTTTTTTTTGTTCAGACTGATTGCACTGGACATCTGACTGCTTGCACTGCTTACACATGTAACAGCCATTTGCCCTCTGAGCTGTATCTCGAAATCAAAGTGCTGTGGAACATGCATTGCGTTTTCTGTACCAAAACTGCTGTGAAAGGAGAGAATATTTTTATACTCTAATTTTAGGATCAATGCAGAAGGACCTTGCTGACATGGCTTTTCTCCATACATATTGTAGGAAGTCTGTCTGTGGAGAATGACACAACGGCCAAGATTTTCAAAAGTGATTTTGCATGCCTCTGTTTTTAGATGCTCATCTTGAGACACTTTTAAAGGTCCTGATCTTCATTAAGTGCTGGGCACTAGTCCTCTCCAAATCAGACCTCTTTAAGATGTCTCATTTTGGCCAACCAAAAACTGAGCTATCCAATATCACTAGTTGTTTTTAAAAATCTTGGCCTATCTGTCCACCATAGAACTCTTACTCTGTGATTTTATACTTTGAGGGTTTCCTCTTTGGGGAAATGAATTTGCTTGAAAAGAATTTCACTGCTCCACCATGTGAAATCATTTCTATTGTGACAGTGGCCAAAGACTCCAGTGAGGGCTATATTGTATGAGGCACTGTACAAACAAAACAACCCCAATATAGGCCCTGTCCCAATGGCTCACAATGTAAGATCATAAATATTATCACTCCTTGAATTAGATATTAGTGGTTCCACAAGGTCTTTTACATATTCACCCCAGTGCAAGGGATCTCATTCCTGTTTACCTGATTGCCTTTTTTTTTTTTCCTTTCTGATTTCATTATAAAAATATTTCTCTCACAAACCACACAAGAAACATGTATCCTAATAATGACTATTAATAATAATTTGTAATATAGTAGTGCTTAGAGACCCAATCAAGGATTAGGGTCCCATAGTGAGAGGTGCTATACAGATAAGTAACAAGAAGATATCCAAGGTGTTGATTAGTCATTGAAGTTCAAGAAACAAATACATATTACCACTTTGAGTCAGACAATCTTAAAAGGGACATACAGCTGAAAAGGCATTGTCACTGAAAAATTGTTCTCCAATATGTGAGAGTTAGCTTATGGGTCAGACAATTCCGTCTATGATCTGCATATTACCCTGAGAATCAAGAGTGAGTCAGAGGAAAGTAGCATTCAGAAGAAGAGAGAAACCCTATCATTCTGCACCCTAGATACAATTCTCTGCTCTGCCAGCGCAGCTAGAAGCATAGCTAATGAAGGAACAAACCTCAGAGATAGACACTGCTATTGGAAAATACATTCCACAGCTTGGCATCTGGGTCCTGCAGCTGCCAAGTGCAGTCTGTTTATAGTCATCATAAATGTTAACTCTATTGCTACAAGAGAGTAAAGAGGAAGACAGGAAGAAGCAGCAGGAGCCGTAGGAACAGTGAAGATGGTTCAAATTCAGAATTCGCGTAATGGAGTACTTACAGCAAGGCAGACAGGGTGGCACTTCGTTCTAATAGTCCTTTATGAGGGGTACCTGATAGCAGCTCTTTCAAAGAGGTTTATAAACGGACATACAGCATGAATTGCAATTGAGTGCCGTGGAGCTATACATTTCACTCACATGAATATAAAAAGAATGAATACTTAAAAGAATGATCATGATGTGCTTTTATCATGGTGTTCTGTACAATAGGAAAAGAGATACTAGGTGACAGTATACATCAAAAGCGTTACTGAAGCTTGCTTCCAAATCAGAGTCTGTATCTAAACTCATATCCGCAAACTATTCAATAAGCAATGTTGGCTGTGGATGTTTCCATGTTCTATCCGTTCAGGTAGAATAAATAGTATTTCAACTTTGTTTAAATGTAAAGGAGTACATGAAATGATAAAATAAATGTCACATCCCTACCTACCACTTTAGTTTTTAGAAATGGTATTGTACTGCATGTCATTTATTAAAGTGCTAAAGACTGTGAATGACTAATATTAAGGAGATGACCTTTTAAATAAAAATGGTCTAGATTCTTCAGTCTAACACACATTGAAATACTTAGAAGAATAGAAAATAGTGTTGTTAATTGAAAACAAAAATACATAAACATTTATTTAAATGTAATTCCACCACAATGTGCTCATGCAATTTATTGTTAGCATAGTGAGTCTGCAGAATTGCTTGTTTGCTAGTGCAGGCTAAAACACTTAAAGAAAAATAATTTGTTAGAAAAAAAGTGATTGGCCCTGCATTTGAGAGCACTTGGTTAGTTGCAGGGAGTAGGGACATTTTGTGTAGAGCTGCCTTTTAAGAACAAGAGTTGTTATATAAAACACAGAGCATTCTTTCTTACATCAACAGGTACTGCGGCCTCCAACAACTCTGCAAAACATAATTCTCCTTGGACATTTTAATTTAACATAACCTTTAGAAGTTGCTACAAATGCTTTGTGCAGCTCTTTCACTTGGACTGTAATTATGAAAAGCTGTGGTCATGGGGCAGGGGAGGGGAAAGTCACCATATTAATTTTCAAAAACCTATTTTGTTTATTGATCTTGAAGTACTGCAGTATGTGCAAATACAATGAATTATGCATATGTCTACATTAGCTCATGAATTTATTCACTCAGGAATGAAGTATTGTCTTGTAAAATGAGACACCCATCCTATTCTTCCTTAAGTACAGTGGATGGGCTTCCCACATGTGTTAGTATTCAAATAAAACTGAGTGACTGTTTTAAATCTTTAGCACTTTAATTAGCACTGGCCTTTGATGGGCAAGCAGTGGAAAATGTCAGATTCTGTGTACTCCCGCATTTAAAAATATATTGTCCTCAAACCCTTTCCAATTAAAGGTAAGGGGGGAAATCTGGTCTTCACTCTCATAAACAATGGAATACTTTTTATCATTAAATATATGCTGTGACAGAGTGCTGGGAACCAACACCTATTCAGTTCCGGGAGCGTGCAGGCACAAGCCCTCCCACATCTGAGTGTGAGGAGAGGAGCTACTGAACCCAGGGCCCAAGCAAATTTGAGGGACAACTAATGACAAATAGGATCAGGAGTGAGGGTCACAGGGTCATAAGCAGGTAACCTGAGGGGGACACTGAGCAGAGAACCCTGGACAGAACCCACTGCTCCTCAAAAGTGTCTGTGGAGCCAGCGGTTGTGGCCCTGAGGAACTCTGCCTGGATGCATGAGAGAAGGGAAAGGTGGAAATAGGACCCAAAGTTGCAGAGCCCCTCCCTGACCAGCGTCCTCCTCCTGGTAGGATAGATAGCCACCTTGCCCAGCGCCAGGAGGAGGTTGACGAAGAAGTCTCATGACTTCGTGGAGCCACGGATGGGTTGGAAACCAGCAGCTGAGCTGGCACTCTGGTCACTTAAACACCAATTAATTTCTGCTAGGGAAATTGGCCCTTAATTAATGGATTAGAATAGGCTGGAGGGGAGGACTAATGAGCAAATTGGCCTATTAATACAGAAGATAAGAAGGCATGGGAAGAAAGTGTATGTGGGTGTGTTCTGAGGAGAGAACGAGGAGAAACTAGGTACTATGTTGTATGGCTCAGCAACGTGGTAGGAAGAGCAAATGTAAATAAACTGCACTGGGGTGTTTGTCAGCTGAAGGCCTCTACATCTGTAGACAGAGTGGAAGACAAGACTAGCCTGTCACATGTGGCTATATGGGCATCTTCCTATCTAGTTATATTTCAAGATCTGATTGTGGCATAGAACAAGAGCATGGTGAGTGGGTATTCTCCAGAAATTCTCCTGTGTGTAATGACACTAGGGTATTTTGCTGCTGATTTCCTTTGTCTGACAGGCCTCCAGTATACCATCAATAGCAATTTTTTGCTTCAGATATAAGCTGCTTCCATTGTTCCTACTGTAATACTCAAGTGGAAAGACATGTATGTACTGTTAGCATCTAGTAAGTGGTCTATGATATGAGAGGGGGAAAGCTACATCATAAAATCAAATGCAAAATTCCATAAGCAAAACATAGTTGAAATAGTACATTTTCTCTCCTTATTCAGTCTGGAACTGAACCTGTTCCTACTGAAGTCAGTAACAGAATAGGTGAAATTCTGGCTCTGCTGAAGTCAGCAGCAAACTCCCATTGACGGCAATATGGCCAGAATTTCAGCCAGTGACTTTGTGCAAAATCAAGTTCTTAGTTATAAAATAATCATAGAAGCTAAAGATGGAAAATATTTATTTTTACCAGATCATCACTCCATCCCCTGGCTCATGTGGGATTTTCCCTGCAGTATGCTTTGGCAAATGTTTTGGCTGGTCTAGTTTTAAAATATACTAACGTGATGGGGATTCCACCTTTCCTTTTGGAAACTATTCCATGGTCAAATATATCTGTTAGTCCCCCCCCCCAAGATAATAGATTAAAATTTCTTTTGTCCAGGTTCATCCATATTTTCATATTTATACCTACTGGGACCAGCATATTTTCCCCCCTATCCTTGATATCTAAACTCTTCAGCTACATGCAGGTAGTTCCTTCCTTAGCTGTCATGTAGCCAAGTGAGACATATTTAGGGCCCAATCTAACTCCCATGAAATCAATGGTGCTCTTTCTATTGCCTATAATAGGAGTTAGCTATTTTAATCTGGCTTCAGAAGACCATTTCTATTTATGAGTAGAACTGGGTGAATAATACAAACATTTTCCCACTAACATTTGTTCAATTTTAGGTATGAATTAGCTTTTGGCACATGAGCAACCCACTGGAGCTTGCTTTCCATGCATATTTGTGGCTGAGTTTTACTAGCATGAATTCTCAGAGAGCAAATTTAAAACCAGCTTTCCATAGGCATTCCTTACACATTCACCCATAAGAACATAAGAATGGCCATACTGGGTCAGACCAAAGGTCCATCTAGCCCAGTAGCCTGTCTTCTGACAGTGGCCAATGCCAGGTGCTGTAGAGGGAATGAACAGAACAGGTAATCGTCAAGTGATCCATCCCCTGTCGCCAATTCCCAGCTTCTGTCAAACAGGCTAGGGCCACCACTGCCCATCCTGGCCAATGGCCATTGATAGACCTATCCTCCATGAACTTATCTAGTTCTTTTTTTTAATCCTGTTATAGTCTTGGCCTTCACCCAATCAGGGAATAGGAAGAATGCCATGCAACGAATCATAACTGAGCAGTATTACTTGAATTCAGCTATTGAGATTCAACTACCAACCCAGTATGTAAACAAAATACATGAAAATGTTGTAAAATAACCAGTAAATTGGAGCTAATCACAATCCTGCTCATGGACATTCTGCAAACTTTCATCAAGGAAACTGCTAAGCTTTCTCTCAGCTCTAATGATGAGCTTGAATGTATTGTAGTGGAGATATTATACATCTGATTGGCAACCGGGGTGTGGGGGAGTGTAAAAAAAATCTTAATTCTGAGTAGTGTTTATTTTTGGAGATCCTTAAAAAATGTGGGTTGAGTGTGGGGATAGTGTGCATGTGCACACAGAACCAAGGACTTGATCCAGAGGCCAGTTAACTCAGTGCCCTGGCTCAGGTCCCAGACACCCAACTTCTTTCAAAAGCCTGCCAGCTGCAGAGCACAAGCATAACTCTGCTGGTCTTTTGCTCCCCCTCCACAGGATTTTTTGGCTACCAGTTATACTTACTTGAGGGCATGCTAGCCATCTTCAATTAGCACAGCAACCTCATTCTTTCTACTCAGCCACATTTATGATGCAGATTGGATCAAGCCATTGGTCCTAAGGCCACAACGAGTAAGAGAAAAATTGCTTGATACGTAATTGATGTGGTTATTGGGCAGATGAAATGATAGATTTACAATGCTATCTTGTTTGCATTTTAAACGGCACATGCCTTCATTTTATATTAAATTGCACTGTTACGCCTGCAACTCAGAGATGGAAGAAGCCTCAGACTATGCTATAGTCAATTCTCCTGTAAATACTTTAGATTTAAGGCATCTCACTAGGCATTTAAGAGGTTGAAAAGACATGTGACCTTTTTTGACATCCATTACACAATTTTCTGGGTAAATTCTGGCATGCATTAGTCATTCTGACAAGAAATGGTATGAATCTAAAAACAGAGATGCACAGGACTGTACACAGGAAATTTAAGCTTCCTTAAAAATATTAGTTAGATCCTCAGCTGGTGTAAATGTGGTGTAGCTCTATGAAGCCAATGAGGCTCTAACAAGTCAAGGACGCATCCTTGCATCCATTCTTTTTATGAGTGCCTTTGGAACAGCCTGTCACAATGTCCTTCATAATGGCCCTGAAGGAGCAAAGCACTTAAGCATGACAACCAATTCAATTCACATGCTTAAATACCATTTAAGTCACTGGGAATTAAGGACATGCTAAAGTGTGTTGCTGAATCATGGACAGCTTTCCCCAGCTCTCTCTGGTAGATTGTGATCTACCTCTGAATCAGTAGCTGCTACCATTTACATTTGTCATCCCTGTAAATACTGCCTCAAATACAGAGCTGCCAGGACATTTCCAAGAAATGGCCGTTAAACATCACTCTTTACTGTGAGATCGACCTTTGATATAACCTTGAACGAAACATGGCATCTCACCGTATCCAAGTGACTGATTGGTATTCTTAACTGGGAACTGAGTAGTCCCCTATGGAAAAGGGGCAGCTCAAATATTTCACTATAAACTCATCCCTATTGGTATTTTTAAACTGCCATTAAAAGAGGGTCCTGATTTTACACACAATGTGATTTTAACAATGAGAGGGTTTTTTCCAAGCAGAGACAATAATTATGCAGCTTCAGAATCTTCCTGTGAGCCTATTCAATTAGCATTCCATGCATGATCCTCTCTCCCACTTCTTTCTGAAGCTGTGCTAGCTTTATTTAGACTGAACTGCTTTCCCTTCGTGATAGCAATTGAGCTGTTAGCTTCTGTAGGATGACGTGGCCAGGAAATCTACAGCAAGTGTGGCAGGTTCAGTGTTGTGATAAGCTGTAAATTGTTGTCTCTACTAGTTTACAATAACAGAAAGAGAAATAGTCAGGTTCAACAGGTAATTATTGTTTCCCTTCCTGTTACTGCTACTAATTTGCATTCTTCAGCACTGAGGTAAGTGGGACACCAGGAGGAAGCACGAGCAGGGGCACGCGAAAGGGCAGGGCTCCTGCCTCATATTGAGAAAGAGGGACGATCAGCGAGTTCTCAAGTGCCTATACACAAATGCAAGAAGCCTGGCAAACAAACAGGGAGAACTGGAAGTCCTGGCACAGTCAAGGAATTATGATGTGATTGGAATAACAGAGACTTGGTGGGATAACTCATATGACTGGAGTACTGTCATGGATGGATATAAACTGTTCAGGAAGGACAGGCAGGGCAGAAAAGGTGGGGAAGTTGCACTGTATGTAAGGGAGTAGTATGACTCTCAGATTTTTCTGCAGTTATGAGCTCTGAGCAGTCTCTGGATTAAGTTTAGAAGTGTGAGCAACAAGGGTGATGTCGTGCTGGGAATCTGCTATAGACCACCAGACCAGGGGGATGAGGTGGACAAGACTTTCTTCCGGCAACTCACGGAAGTTACTAGATCGCAGGCCCTGGTTCTCATGGGAGACTTCAATCACCCTGATATCTGCTGGGAGAGCAATATAGCGGTGCACAGACAATCCAGGAAGTTTATGGAAAGGGTAGGGGACAATTTCCTGGTGCAAGTGCTGGAGGAACCAACTCGGGGCAGAGCTCTTCTTGACCTGCTGCTCACAAACCGGGAAGAATTAGTAGGGGAAGCTAACGTGGATGGGAACCTGGGAGGCAGTGACCATGAGGTGGTCGAGTTCAGGATCCTGACACAGGGAAGAAAGGAGAGCAGCAGAATACGGACTCTGGACTTCAGAAAAGCAGACTTTGACTGCCTCCAGGAACTGACAGGCAGGATTCCCTGGGAAAATAACATGAGGGGGAATGGAGTCCAGGAGAGCTGGGTGTATTTTAAAGAATCCTTATTGAGGTTACAGGGACAAACCGTCCCGATGTGTAGAAAGAATAGTAAATATGGCAGGCGACCAACTTGGCTTAACAGTGATATCCTTGCTGATCTTGAACACAAAAAAGAAGCTTACAAGAAGTGAAAGATTGGACAAATGACCAGGGAAGAGTATAAAAATATTGCTCAGGCATGCAGGAGTGAAATCAGGAAGGCCAAATCACACCTGGAGTTGCAGCTAGCAAGAGATGTTAAAAGTAACAAGAAGGGTTTCTTCAGGTATGTTAGCAACAAGGAGAAAGTCAAGGAAAGTGTGGGCCCCTTACTGAATGAGGGAGGCAACCTTGTGACAGAGGATGTGGAAAAAGCTAATGTACTCAGTGCATTTTTTGCCTCTGTCTTCACGAACAAGGTCAGCTCCCAGACTACTGCACTGGGCAGCACAGCATGGGGAGGAGGTGACCAGCCCTCTGTGGAGAAGGAAGTGGTTCGGGACTATTTAGAAAAGCTGGACGTGCACAAGTCCATGGGGCCGGATGCGCTGCCTCCGAGTGCGCTAAGGGAGTTGGTGGATGTGATTGCAGAGCCATTGGCCGTTATCTTTGAAAACTCATGGTGATCCGGGGAAGTCCCGGATGACTGGAAAAAGGCTAATGTCGTCCCCATCTTTAAAAAGGGGAAGGAGGAGGATCCTGGGAACTACAGGCCAGTCAGCTTCACATCAGTCCCTGGAAAAATCATGGAGCAGGTCCTCAAGGAATCAATTCTGAAGCACTTAGAGGAGAGGAAAGTGATCAGGAACAGTCAGCATGGATTCACGAAGGGCAAGTCATGCCTGGACTAATCTAATTGCCTTCTATGACGAGATAACTGGCTCTGTGGATGAGGGGAAAGCGGTGGACATGTTGTTCCTTGACTTTAGCAAAGCTTTTGACATGGTCTCCCACAGTATTCTTGCCAGCAAGTTAAAGTAGTATGGGCTCGATGAATGGATTATAAGGTGGATAGAAAGCTGGCTAGATTGTCGGGCTCAATGGGTAGTGGTCCATGTCTAGTTGGCAGCCGGTATCGAGTGGAGTGCCCCAAGGGTCGGTCCTAGGGCTCATTTTGTTCAATATCTTCATAAATGACCTGGAGGATGGTGTGGATTGCACCCTCAGCAAGTTTGCAGATGACACTAAACTGGGAGGAGAGGTAGATACGCTGGAGGTTAGGGATAGGATACAGAGGGCCCTAGACAAATGAGAGGATTGGGCCAAAAGAAATCTGATGAGGTTTAACAAGGACAAGTGCAGAGTCCTGCACTTAGGACGGAAGAATCCCATGCACCCCTACAGACTAGGGACCGAATGGCCCAGCAGCAGTTCTGCAGAAAAGGACCTAGGGGTTACAGTGGACGAGAAGCTGGATATGAGTCAACAGTGTGCCCTTGTTGCCAAGAAGGCCAATGGCATTTGGGGATGTATACGTAGGGGCATTGCCAGCAGATGGAGAGACGTGATTGTTCCCCTCTATTTGACTTTGGTGAGGCCTCATCTGGAGTACTGTGTCCAGTTTTGGGCCCCACACTACAAGAAGGATGTGGAAAAATTAGAAAGAGTCCAGCGGAGGGCAACAAAAATGATTAGGGGACTGAGGGAACTGGGATTGTTTAGTCTGCGGAAGAGAAGAATGAGGGGGGATTTGATAGCTGCTTTCAACTACCTGAAAGGGGGTTCCAAAGAGGATGGATCAGACTGTTCTCAGTGGTAGCTGATGACAGAACAAGGAGTAATGGTCTCAAGTTGCAGTGGGGGAGGTTTAGGTTGGAGATTAGGAAAAACTTTTTCACTAGGAGGGTGGTGAAACACTGGAATGCGTTACCTAAGGCCGTGGTGGAATCTCCTTCCTTAGATATTTTAAGGTCTGGCTTGACAAAGCCCTGGCTGGGATAATTTAGTTAGGGATTGGTCCTGCTTTGAGCAGGGGGTTGGAGTAGATGGCCTCCTGAGGTCCCTTCCAACCCTGATAGTCTATGAACGCTCAGAAATCCTTGTGCATCTTACCAAATTCTAGTCAATATAGCAACATGCCCTTATAAATATCTGATAACCCCTTGGGTGCAAGATGAGATGAAAAGAATACAACCCCCCCCGCATCTAAATAATAGTAAACACATGGATGGAAGGATGCTCTTCTGTTTGAAGGTATTGGACAAGAATTTAAGAGGTCTGGCTTGAACTCTCAGTGCTGCCACAGATTTCTTTAGTGACACTGAGCAAGGCAGCACAATCTCTGTGCCTCAGATCCCCATCTTTAAAACAGATAATATTTCCTTTCATCTAACTCAGTGTCTGTTTTGACTAAGGTTTTCAGGGCATGGATTATTTCTTATATGTACAGTGCCTAACTCAATGGGGCCTGGTCTCAGCTGGGAGTTGTAGGCAGACTGTAATATAAACAAACTAATAACAGTTATTTGAGGAATTCCAAAGTACAATATAGCAGTGTGTCAAGATAATACTGCTGTGAGGGGATCTCTCTGTAGTTCAAGTTGTCAGCCAGCATCTTAAAGCTGGACCCAGAATTAGGCTATTTCTGACCACTCTTCAAGTAAAGCTTCTGATAGGGACTGTGTGCAGCCCAGAGTCATGCTTCTGAGTCAGGCAAGAAAATAAATAATAACCTGTTTACTTTTTAGTGACTAAAAAATAAGCGTGGGAAAGGGAATCTCTCCCCAAGTGAATGATGTCTTATGTTTATACAGACTTTATATTGTAGACTTTGCAGTGTGTTGCCTCCATAAGTTGTATGGGCAAATAAATGTTAGTTGAACATCCCATTGATTTGAAAGGAAGTTAGTGTCCATAGAAAAAACACCAAAAGAATAAAGGGGGACATTAATGAAAGCTATAGTGCAAACCTCTCAAGACTCTAAATAGTGCCTGGTGTGGTATTGTTAATTAGAACTGTGTTCCATTATCCTGTACTAAGATATTCAGAACAACATGAAGTGTTATGTTGCCCCATGCTGGGATAAGTTAAGGAAACTGGCCTCATTTATTTAACATCTTTGTTTTTATTAGCACTCTTTCTCTAATGCAACTTTAAAGTAATGTTGTTGTGCTTTCTTATTTTCCAGTTGTAAGTAGAGTGTTTTTAAAAGGTTTTTACTTACCATTTGCAATAATTTAGGGAGCAAGCTTCTACCATTAGCAGACCCTTCCCCCCCCAAAAAAAAGATTTGACTCAACCAAGTATAGATCTTATTGTTACTTATATTCAGTTTATTTGCGATTCATATCTGCACACAGCTTTGTGTCCTTGAGGCAATAGAAATTGATGCACAGAGGTAAATTTTAACCAAGCAGAACACACCCAACAAAACCCCCAACCAATGTACAGAAGTAATCTATACAACAAGACTTGCATTTCACACAGCATGAAGGGTTAGACACTATCCTCAGCTCCAACTGTTTGGTGCTTTTTAAAAGGCAGAACTCATTTGTAAATTAATTTCCACTGTGCAACACCTTAATATTGTTATATTAAACTGAGCATTCCTTAATATAACAAAGAAGCTCTCCTGCAGATCAGGGGAGCACCAATTACCTCAGTGAAGCCTGGGTTCTGTAAGGAGCAGGCTAGTGTGTATGGATATGTCTACACTGCCATTTGATACCCACAGCTGGCCCATGCCAGCTGGCTCAGGCTGCAGGGCTGTTTAATTGGGGTGTAGATATTCGCAGGGTCCTAGAGGCCAGGTTCTAACCTGAGCCCAAACATCTATACTGCAATTAAACCATATACAATTAAACCCCCAAGCCATATGAGCCCAAGTCAGCTGGCACTGGGCAGCTGCACGTTTTTAATTGCAGTGTAGACATATCCTATGTGTACAACTGCCTTGTGTGATCAATAACTGGAATTGCTCAGCTGTGCTGAGAACAGATGAACGTTTTTCATAAGATCAAGCGTTAGAGGTCTTTAATTTGACTCAGTAAGATCCGAGTTCTGTTTGGTTCTTCTAAGTTTCCTTTATGGTACCTGCCACTGGGATTCTGGAGACCCTTACAAAGTTGAACAACGCAGTATGACTAGGTCAGTCTTGTGATTTTTGTCTCTGTTCCTCTCCCCATATGGAAGAACAGTGTGATTTAAAAAAATATGTACTATGAGTTTCTATTACTTCATCAGGGGTCTGAGCATGGCTCAGCCACTGCAATGAACATGAAGAGTCTACAAACAGATTTGGTAAGAGCAAAGGCCACAGCTTTTATTAACTGTATAATATAGGAGGTCTAGGAGAGGAGCAGCCAGACAGCCCCTGCCCAGCAGGATCAATCCATGCAGTTCTCTAACCAAAAGTCCATAAAAGCTGTGCAATTCTTAATGGAAGGCTACCCCAGTGTTCAGGACAGCAAAGTCCTTAGGCCCCCGTCCCTTTCCATATACAAGGCATGAAGGCTTAGCCAAGTTGTGCATTGGATAGTGAAGCCCATCCTTCAATGTGCAGTATGGGTCCTGCCAGGTGCCACCCAGCCATTGGCTGGGACTGCAGCAACAACCCCTTGCTAATCATGTAACCTGTATTGTCAACTGGTTCCACAGTTATGACACCAACAGTACAAATCCCACCTCTAGCGCTGCAGAATGTGAAAGACCCCCTACTCTTTGCTGTAGGTTTTACCATGTATTTGCAGGGGAATGGGGAAGGATATTGGGAAGGCACTCCCACGATACACAAATGAGCAGTCAAGCTGGGAGTAGGGACTGAAGGCCCCCAAACCCTGCCACTGCACAAATCCCCAAGGAGAGGACTGGGGAGGAGTAGAGGGTCATCACTTCTTCCTAGAAGCCTAGAGGTATCTTTCTCCCTACTCTGGTGAAGGAGGGCTTGTAATTAAAAACCCAGTGAATAACGAATGGGAATGTTTTGCTACACACACCTGGCTCTATAATTCCTGTGGGCCAAGTCTTATGCTCCTTACAGTCACCTTACTTCAACAAAATATCCATCAAAGAAGTGAATGATCACAGCAAGATTTGGATCATTGTACATTTCGTGCAGTTAAATTCAGACACTTGGATTTCTAATAAATTCTGATTCTCTGAAGGTGTAACAAGCATTTCCTAAGGGTGCTCACTGTTCTTTATGGGGAAAACCTGAATGCTTTGAAACTTTTAATCTGCATAGTTTGCATAATTAGCATGGAATCTCAGGATGGAGTTCAAACAGCTTTGTTGATTCAAGGAATAAGAAGAGAGTAGGAGAGAGATGTCAGTTTTCAAGACAAAAGGAAGAGGGTTTTTCTCATCTCTTATTAGAGTGTCATTTATAATAGGATGGATCCATAGTTATTCAAGTTACAGTCATGTTAATTGGAATTCATAAAAAATGTTAAATATACTACATCTTCAGGCTTACTTTTTGATCCAAAATCTTCCTTCACATCACAGGGAACTGGAGTTCTCATGATTTTATTAGTTTAATTACAATAGATACAGTCTGTTAAAGCCACAAGATAGAACCAGGTTGTAGTGCCCTTTGCTGAGGTATTTTTATCATTTGGGAGTGGAGGAGTCTTGCCTCCCCCCAAGTTCTGATATTGTCCATAGACTTTGGCAATATATATTTTTACAAACTGAAAATAAAGGAATACATATCACTGCATCTGGAGTGCATTGTGAGGCAACAGTTAATCAGTGTGATTCATCTCTTTACACTAGTCAGAATAAGGAGTAACTTTATTCAGTATAATTCAGACAGTGGAATTATACTAAATCAAATGGGATCTGGTCTACATTTAAAAATTAAATTGACCTACCTTTGTCACCCAGTCATTAGGGAATTTTGGGTGCAATCTGTGCGGGTGGAGAGAAAATAGCTTCAGTTTGCATTGGTTGTAATTGAACCTGTCTGCAGAGAACTTTAGAGATACAGAGCAGCTGCACAACACTGAGGAGAAGACAGGAGTGTCATGACTGAGCTTGAGCAGTCTGATCTAGTGCTCAGAGCAGGAGCTGAGAAGAAAGCCAGTCATATACCAGGACGTTAGAGTCCAAGACAAACTAGAGGATCAATGAGGAGTCAGGTAGGGTCAGGTTACCAGAAGAACAGAATTCAGAGTAGCAGCCATGTTAGTCTGTATCCATAAAAAGAAAAGGAAATTAACATTTATTTGAGCGTAAGCTTTTGTGAACTACAGCTCACTTCATATGGCATCCAATGAAGTGAGCTGTAGCTCACAAAAGCTTGTTCTAATACATTTGTTAGTCTCTAAGCTGCCACAAGTACTCCTTTTCTTCAAGGAAAACAGAAGTAGGTATTGCAGGAGAAGCAGCCCAAAGCAGGGAGATCCCAATTATATATACAACTTCTTGTACTTAGTTTACATAGAAGCCTTGAACCAATCAGATTCTAGGACTGGAGTCCACTGTGAGGGTTCAGCTTCTATTCTGACAATTGCTAGCTGGTCATTTGGTGGCAGGTTGGAACTTACTATCTCCTAAGAGCCCAGAAGATCTGATCCAAGACCCATGGTCTCTGACAAGGGGAGTGTAGCAGGGTGGTCACCCCACTCCAGCCCTGAAGGGGTTAAAAGTAGCCCTGGAGAGGGCTGCCACTGGGAACAGCTAGGCTGATTAGGGGAAGCAGCCACAGCTGGGGCCATGCCCCAATCAGGCCACAGTTGGCCCTTAAGCTGAAGGAGTCTCACCCTAGCCCTGAAGGGCTAGTGCTAGCTGCCTGGGAGTAAGGTACCTGAGGTGGTGCAGTGCTGGGAAAGGGCAAAAGGAGCTCCAGTCTGGTAAACCCCCAGGCTGAAGACCTATGCAAAGGTACTGGGGCTGCAGAGGGGTAGCTTGGTGATAGGACCTGCTGCCTTTGCCTAACCCCTTGCCAGTGATGAGTGGTCATTACAGGCTTCAGTCTGTTCCAGGGAAGTGGGGCTGGATGATCGCTGGCAGTAGCCACTTGGGCAAGGTGGGTTTAGAGGGTTGGGGGTTCCCCTGGGAGGGGAGACCCAGAGTGGGGGTACTGCTGGGGCAGAACCCTGAGGGAAAGGGGTACTGGGGTCTGGGAGGGATACATAGCCAGCAGCAGGTGAGACCCCAGCCTGCAGAGGGTGCTCCTTAGGCCGGAGAGAGAGTTTGATCAAGCCCAAAAAATTAATTGGGTCCAGCAGCTTAGGCTGCAATTCTGAGGTATTGATAATTTGCTAGTAGCAAAATTAAATTAGTTTTGCTAACTGCCTCAATCACATAATAAATCAGACTCAGAATGCTAACTTGAGCCTTTCCTAAGGGAGGACTGTAAAAGATGGTCTGTAATGGAGTTCAGATCTCTGATCAATCCCATTTTTAAAAACTAATGAACAGATTATTTTGCTTGTTCAGGTTCTGTTTAAGAGATCGCTTTATCATGATGAGTTCTCAATTCATGCAGGGTGAGGGGTACCACACCAAAAAATTACATTTCCAGTCTGAACACTTTCCCCCCCCTCAGATTGTTCCTGACTCAGTGCCACCTAAAACTCATTAAAA
Source organism: Eretmochelys imbricata (assembly GCF_965152235.1). NCBI lineage: Eukaryota > Metazoa > Chordata > Testudines > Cheloniidae > Eretmochelys > Eretmochelys imbricata. The sequence goes on along the minus strand of NC_135572.1, from coordinate 54,361,814 downwards.
ATCTATTCTCATTAAGACAGACCTGTTGAGTCCCCAGATTCATTGATACATAATTTTATTCCTCAATTTGAGGCAAAAAGTTGTCATTTCACCTTGTAATACAGGAGAAGGAGCAACACCATGAGTCATCTTAAACTCATGGTAGTATTTTTTATTATATATAGTCTTACCTGTGTAATATATTCCACTCCTTCATTTGAGAAGGATGATACTTAGGTAGTTGTACTGCAGCATCTTGTTCCCTATTCTATAATGAAGGTGGTGTCAAAAGCTGTCAGCCAGCACTTCCATCATGAACCTGTTTCCAGTTTATATTATTAACATTCATTTGTAGAGGAGACTTGCTTATTCCACCCATAGGACAAATTCTCATTGATCAGTTTAAAAGAAGACTATTGTATAATTACCTAACAGTTTTAAGATTATCACACAGATGATTAGTTGAATTTCCACTGTGTGCTCAAATAAGGAGAGGGGGAAGATTTAACCTAGGAGATCTGGGTTAAATTCTCATCTGCTCCAGACTTCCTGTCTGACTTTGGGCAAGTTACTTAACTTCTATACCTCAGTTCCCCCATGTGTAAAATTTTCTGCCTGGAGAGTCTATTTAGGTTGGCTTAATTCCCAAGATGAGCAGCAGGAGGCACTGCACCAGTGAGTCATTGCATCACTACAGGGAGTGCTTAGGGCTATCTAAATTAGCCTATGCACTACTGAGGGCTGTATGATTTTGAACTGAAGGGTTTAAGTGAGAAAGAAGGAAAGGCAGGAACAAGGTGTGCCTGCTACATTTTCCTTAATATTTCCTTGTGTTACCACTATCACAGGGAAAACTAGTGCAGATTAACCACTGGCATTTTAACCATCATGTCCTTAATCAATTATTTCCAAACTGATTGTCAGCATTTTTTTCCCTTAACTGCTACAACCTTCTCATTCTACTTTCAAATATTTGTGTTTAATTACTAGCATTCTAACTGTATTTTTAAATAGAGACTTGTCAACAATCTTAACTTTGTGAAAACAAAGTTTTCTTTAACCTTAGAATATATAGTACATGTTGAGATGCAGTATGTTAAATCCAAATATATGTAATGCAGAGCATACTTCCTCATAACATGTTGTTTCAAATTAGCCAAGTTACCTGATTGAATATTTCTTGAAATCAGTAGAGTGTTTCAAGTGACTTCAGGGCTCTTAAGATGTTTGTAAAGGACCTAGTAGAGTTCTTAGCCCTACTTAACCCAAAAACCTATCCTAAAGGAGGGAGAAAAGACTGCTCACCACTGAGTTGGAGGATGCAGGTAAGCAATGAGCAGCAGAAACAGATTAACTCTTCAGAGCAATGAGACTGTTCTCAAAGATATCTTCAATGCCTAAAAATGACAGTAAGTTTGGTTTGGGAATTGGGTGTTATCTGTTCCAGAGTAAGTTTGTCATAGGACCATGATGGATATAGATCTGATCTCCTATTAGAGATGCCATAGTTAAGCTGTACATTTACCATGGGATGCTTATACATGACACGTAGACAGAATGGTTTCTAAATAATTTGTCATAGTCTTCCATGTTTCCTTAGCTGCTCTTGTGTGTCCTGAAGGCTGTTGTGTGGGAATGGGAGTATTTGGAGCTGGAGGAGAATGTCCAGAAATAAAAATACTCCACATATAAGCATCCATCTGAAGGACAAAGCCTATGGGTGACTATCTGTACTAGAAATAGCAAAATGTAGTAGAAATGTTACCAAAGCACTTATCACCCATGACATTCTATTATTTCATCTGTTTTAAGATATGGGGCCTGAAGAAACTCTACAAAAAGTGTGTAATTGAAGATATGAAATTAAGCTTTGTCTACTGGGTTACATTGTTATACAAACCAGGGCTCACTCCATTATAGCAGAAATTTGTCAGGGATTCTCTGCCACAACTCATGTGAAGACACTGTCCTTAAAAAAAAAAAAAAAAAAAAAAATCTGAGAAGACTGTAAATGCTGTCATCTCCTGAGGTTTACTCTTTCTAAACTTTATTTTAAAATAATTATGTTTCAGGCTGTAAGTCTTTTCTTCCATAGTCTTTGCTATATAGGGCACATGTTGATGTTTCAGTTTATAGGGTTATGGGTCAAGGAATGTTTTGATTCTTAATTTAGGCCCAAGAATGAACCGTGGAGTGAGTTGGAAGGAATATTCTAAGTTGAAAACCAAAACATACCAGGAACCTTAAACTGAAACATCTGACCTTTGTACAGTGGTATGTCAAAGATTTAGAGTCCAGACCATCTTATGTGTTTTAGAACGGTTTCCAAATGCATCCGGTTATCTTTGTGAGCATCATTAAGATTCTAAACTCTTTGTGGCAGTGACTGTCATTTTGTGTCACAATACAGGTGCAAGACTATTGTCTGCTGCTAATAAATTAGAATAAAAATGTCATACTTTCAAAATTACTGTTAAAATACAATAAAAAGCAGTTTATTGCAAGCCTATCCTAAAGCCTAAACAACTGAAAAATGTTGGCAGCAACTAGTTAGAAATGTACTTTTTTTTTGTACTTTGTAATTACTTGAAGGTTACCTCTTTTTGCAATTAAGAGAGGCTTTATGAGAAATTCAGATACAGGATCACAGGGCTGAAAATCAAAGCAGCAAATATCATTCATTTCAAAATGAGTGACTCTCAAAGGGATGTATAAATTATAGAGCAGGCCAAACCTGATGAGGATTTGGATGGCTTAGGGATCAGGTAATTGGTAGATTGCCTCCTAAGAATTGAGCTTCCAAGGCAGAATCTAGACAGGGCTAAGTAAAACTGTTATGCTCAGCCAGCTTGAACCATAAACAGAATAAAGCGAAGATCTTGTAAGCACCATTATCACTGAACACCACAGAGGCTGAGTCCCTAATGCTAATTACCATCAGATCAGTAATTCAGATCCAGAGTAGGTCTGCAATGAATAAAAGTCATTTGCATTTTATATTAAGGTTTAAATGTGTAAATTTCTTATATAAGGTACTAATTGTTGTGGGAGTTTTACAGAAATAAGTAGATGGTTATAAAGGTTCAGTAGGTGGTAAAGTGTTATAGCTAATAGTCATTGGCTTTTGATGACTTTTCTATGGCCCATGTGGAATGAGATGGTGGGTTAAGTCAGTTGCCTTGTAGACCAGTGTTTGCATCACAACTGGGACTAACTGACAGCTTCCAATGTGGAGGACAAGGACTGAATAGGCACAATGAACAAACTATTGTCTCTTGCAAAGAGGTGCTGCATTCAGCTTGGGGTTGAAGCACATTGAGCAACAAGTCCCTCTCCTTTCCTGCTATTCAATACCTGTTCTGAGTGTTAACAGAGGGCTACAGTAGCCAGTCCAGGGCATTTCTGAAGCAGTAATGTCACTCCAGAACTGGAAAGAAAATTATGGTTTTGGGACACTAGAGGCTGCTGTGACGAAGGTGGATGTAGGTTGCTTGAGCTCTGAAATGGCCCACAGGCAACCCCCAAACATTGTGGCCTAAAACCCGCATCCAACCCCAAGAAATATTGCACCCAACTGCTGAGACCTCCAAGATGCCCTCTAGCTCTGCATCTTCCTTTCTGAATCTAAAAACACTGAAGAAAAGGAAGATCTACCACAAGCATGACCCCCTCCTCAAACAAAATGGTGCCTGAGAAGATGGAAAGCAGATGATGGCTGAACCACAGCCGTTTGCTGCAGATACTGTTGAAATTAAATCTACAGTTTCCATCCTATAGAACACAGTGACTGAGATTCAGAGCACACTACAACTTCTATCCAGATGAATGGGTGGAGCAGAACACACTTTCTGAGGTGGAAGATTTCAAAGAGAACAGATTACAGGTTAAGAACTGTAATCGTAAAGACAGAAGACCAAGCTAAATGATCTAGAAAGCCACTTAAGATGATGTAACCTCAGGATTGTGGGTGTCTGAGTGACTAGAGAGGTAAGCACCCTGAATTTGTCCCTAAATTGCTAAACTAAGGGCAGGTGTACACTAGTGCTTAAGTCAATTTAACTTAGGCCACTCAGGTGTGAAGAAAACACCCTCCTGAGCAACACCAGTTACAGTGACATAAGTGCAGTCCACACCAGTGCAATGTCGGTGGGAGATGCATAGCTTTTGCCTCTTGGCATAGTGCGTCTTCACTAGATGCGCTACAGCCGTGCGGTGGCATCGGTGAAGCTGCACAGATGTAGTGCTTCTAGTGTAGACCTGCCTGAAGTTGCTAGATCTTTCGGTAGATTTGTTTTGATACAGAATGGGCACGCCAGACTCTTGCCCCAAGCGTACTCCAGGAGGTAGGCTTAGAGCATTGTGAAATTCCTGAACTTTACCACTAAGGAGCTTATGCTACAGAAATCCAGAGGGGACAAAAGGCGCTGCTATGGGGAGAAAATTAAAATACTGCTCTTTCAAGATTATGCCGGTGATATGGGTGCAGTGAATGCAGCTTTTAACCAAGCTAAACAATTGACCAGGAAGTTGGACTTGAAATAGTTTAATACCAGAATGCTCCATATTAAGAATGGTGAGAAGACAGTATCATTCCGTTCCCCTCAGGAGGCAGAAAAAGGACTAAAAATGTGAAGCCTCCTGCCTCACTCTGAGTCCTCTATGGAATAATCTGACTGCACAGAATGTCTGCCTTGCTCCATGAGATCTGGTAGAGTTTCTTTAAGGAAGTTGATGCGGGCTAGTTGATCGTGATATCCTACTTACTTCGTATTGCCTTAACTCACAGAAAAGGAACACCTGAAAAAATAAACATTTGATTAGTAATGGTGTATATTTAACATTGTTTTGTTAGATGATGCTTCCTTATGGACTAAGGAATCAAGGTTCTAGGATTACTATAGCTATGATGATTGGTTGGGGACCCACAGGCTGTGAGAATCTCTAAGTTTCACCTGCTCTGGTTGTCCCCCAGGCAAGGGTGGGTAGTATGTTTTGGACTGTTTAAACATTCTTTTTTGAATGTATGATACTAATGTGCATTTCTTTCTCAACTACCTTTTCTGCTTTGTTTCCCCCAACCCCCTTTATGTTATTCCTCTGTCTGCTCCTATTTCCTTCATGCTGCTCTAGAATATGTACTTGGAAGTGACACCCTACCCTTGGATGATACAGCTTTTGCTTAGATATGAAAGAACTGTATGCTGCTCAGGAAAAATTTGCAATTTCTCATTTATTCAGAGCGTGACTTTATATTATCTGGTATATTTTAACAATGAAGACGCCAAAAATTAAATGCATCTCTTGGAATATAAAGGGTTTTAATAAGCCTATTAAAAGAAAATATACTTGTTGCTTAAAGAATGTTGACATTGCTGTGTCCCAGGAGACATCTGACAGAACGTGAAGTTTATAAACTGAAGAAATTGGATGGTCTCCCAGTTTCTAGATGCTTTAATTCTAAAGTTGCTTAATATTCTGAGAACCATGTCTGACACTGAAGGCAGTGTTACTGTCCTCAGAACTGAAATGGGCACTCTGGGCCAAATCAAGAGGATTCTAAAATTTTTCACAATGTTTTTATGTAAGTGACATGGACTGCCATTCAATTTATTATAGCTTCAAATGGGAAAGAAACTCTAGACCCAATCCTGGGCCTGGCCTGCACTGCTTCCCACAGCTCCCATTGGCTGGGAACAGTGAACCGCAGCCACTGGGAGCTGCGAGCGGATGTACCTGTGGACGCTTTAGGTAAACAAAGCATCTCGCGGCCCGCCAGCAGCTTACCCCGAACAAGCTGCGAACTGAATTTGGGAATCCCTGATTTAGATAATGGCATACAGAGTACACTTATAAAGTTTGTGGACAATACCAAGTTGGGAGGGGTTGCAAGTGCTTTGAAGGATAGGATTAAAATTCAAAATGATCTGGACAAACTGGAGAAATGGTCTGAAGTAAATAGGATGAAATTCAGTAAGGACAAATGTAAAGTCCTCCACTTAGGAAGGAACAATCAATTGCATACATACAAAATGGGAAATGACTGCCTAGGAAGGAGTACTGAGGAAAGGGATCTGGGGATCATAGTGGAGTCATGAGTCAGTGTAACACTGTTGCCAAAAAGACACCCCACAAAACAAAAAGACCACCTCGAACATCATTCTGGGATGTATTAGTAGGAGTGTTGCAAGCAAGACACGAGAAGTAATTCCTCTGCTCTGCACTGATTAGGCCTCAGCTGGAGTGTTCTGGCTACTACATTTCAGGAAAGATGGACAAATTGGAGAATGTCCAGAGAGCCAAAAAAAAAGAAATTAAAGGTCTAGAAAACATGACCTATGAAGTAAGATTGAAAAAAACATGGGTTTGCTTAGTCTGGAAGAGAAGCCAGAGGGGACATGAGACGTTTTCAAGTACATAAAAGGTTGTTACACAGAGGGAGGAACATGGTGCTTCTTAAGAAGCAATGGGCTTAAATTTCATCCAGAGAAGTTTAGGTCAGACATTAGGAAAAACTTCCTAACTCTCAGAGTGGTTAAGCACTGGAACAAATTGCCTAGGGAGGTTGTGGAATCTCCCTCATTGGAAATTTAAGAGCAGGTTAGACAAACACCTGTCAGGGATAGTCTAAATACTTTAGTCCTGCCATGAGTGCAGGGAACTGGACGAGATGACCTCAAGGTCCCTTTCAGTCCTATGATTCTATGCCTCTTCCAAAAAGGAATGGAGAGAACATAGAATTGATACCCTCATGGAGCTATTGATGCCCACTGCTTTTGTCCCCTCTCCAGTTATTTTAGATTGATGGGCGTTCTGATGTTATGAAAACAAATTTCTGTCCTGAAAGACTGAGTTGGCTTTCCTCTGCTTGAAGCAAAAAACACTAGGAATCTGTCAAGAGATCTGGTAAGCTGTTGGCATATAAACTTAAGCAAAAGACTAACAGAAATAAGTTTGCTGATATTGCAAACAGCAGTAATAAATTATACACAATTTCAGTTTTATTCAAAACTATATTTAGCTGAAGAGGGAATCAGTCCAAAGGCCCTAGATAAAGTATTTAGTGGATTCTCTGCCACAGATCTGACTCTCAGAAGGAACTTTTAGATGCCCCTCTACAAATCCCAGAACTGACTCAGGCTATAAAAGAAATGAAGGTTGAAAGACTCCTGGTGCAGACAGATTCCCAATTGAATTTTACAAAATGTTCTCTGAAATGTTAACACCTGGATGATTGAATATGTTCAATGAGGCCAAGAATGAGCAAACTCTCCCGACTACTCTGGGAAGCTGTAACCTCAGTTATTCCTAAACCTGGAAAAGACCTTGGACTATGTAGTCATTACAGGACAACTTCTTGAATCAAAGGTGATAAGATTTTAGCAAAAGCTCCTGCTGTGTGATTGGACAAAGTTCTCACACATCAGACACAAGTCAGGTAGGCTTCCTTTATAATAGATGTAGCTCAGATATTTTGCATCAACTGATTAATATTATTGCCTCTTTGAGAGTTTCTAAAGAGGCCTTAACTCATTTCTTTAGATGTCAAAAAGGCCTTTGAGGGCATAACATGGAACTTTCTATATTTTGCTACCAATTTATTGCTTGGATTAAGCTTTTGTATGCTAACCTGACTTCCAGGATACAGAAGTTACCAATGGTATTAGTTCTTCCCCATTTTCACTGCAGAGAGGTATGAGGCAGGGGTGCCCTCTGTTTGATTTTAGCTGTGGAATCTTTAACCATTGCCACCCAAGCAGATCAACATATTCATGGTATTAGGGAGGACCAAAAAACCCCACAATTATGCTCTGTGCAGATGATGCTCATTCATATCTAAGCCCCAGGTTACCATTCTTACCTTCTAACCCTTAATATATTTGGGCTCTTCAGGATATAAAATTAATTGGGGGGTGGGGGTAAATCAAAAGCCTTAGGTGTTAAATATACCCACAAAGACCTTTTCTTAAATTGGTATCAATGGCAATCTTAAATATTTAGGGCATCCCAAAGAAATCTAGAACCAATTATTGCCCATGTGGTTATTGATTTGGAGAGATGGAGTCTGTTAACCCTCAGTTTGTGGGGTAAATATACTGAAAATGAATGGCCGTCCCAGAATTTTGTATGTCCCGAGGGGTCTCCCAATTTCTATTCCTCATACTAATTTTATGAAATTCAATATTATTTTCAGAATGTTCCTTTGGAGTAAGGCATAACTAGTAATTTCCCCTCCTCCCCACAATCACAGTGGAGTAGTTCATTGTTAAAGACACTTCAACTATATAATGTTCAATCCATCTATCTTGCTAGACAATGTGGTCTGGGGGATAGGACATTGACCAGCCTCATTCCTACCTCTGCCACTGACTTTCTGTGTGATGTAGTTCAGTTCCCCTACCCAGTGAAATTAATAGTCAGCATAGTTAATAAAGGAAGTACTTCACCATGTACAGTTAACCTGTGGAACTCATTGCTATGGGAATGTTGTGAAACTGGATTTAAAAAAGAATTAGATAATTCATGGAGGATAGGTCCATGAATGACTAGTAGCCAAGATGGTCAGGGATGCAACCCCATGATCTGGGTGTTCCCAAATCTTCAACTGCCAGAAGCTAGGACTGGATGACAGGCGATGGATCACTAAAAATTGACCTATTCTGTTCATTCCCTCTGAAGCATCTGGCACTGGCAGAAGACAGCATACTGGGCTAGATGGATCATTTGTCTAATCCAATATGGCTGTTCTTAAAGGTAAAGAATATATGAACCATCATTGTTAAGACCGAGTTTCATGGTAGCATCTAATTAATTTGTCACTGGATTTAAATAGCCAGATGAAATATAATTCTGCAGCATTTAGGGGATCTATAGGATGATGGTTGTCCTGATTTATAAGTGACTACAGGATAAATAAAAGCCTGCTTTCAAAATGGAAAGATATTCACTGCCATTCTACAGAGGCTTCTCTGGACGTATTTACACATTTGAAGAGTTTGTTATACTTTACTACTTTGAATAATATTTTGCTTCCCAGTTTGATTTGCATAATTCCTGAAGAGCAGTTACAAGGGCCTATTAAAACACAGCCTCAGAATTTGATTTTTTTTTTTTATGTAGGGATGAAAATTTAGGGCTAGATGTAAAACAATCTCACTGGTGGTCTGGTTCTGCAAGTTTGAGCCTGTCATCTTGCAATATAAAAACTGGGTTGAGTTTAAAAACCCTCCACCCCACTGTCCCCTATATTGCAATCCAAAAGAAAGTCAATATACCTGAATATGGTGTGCATATAGACACACACACCTGAAAATACTGTGAAAGCCTGTATTATAATGCATATATCACAGTACACGAATCTGGACTGTTTCACAATTTGTATTAAAAAATCAAGCATATAAAATGTCAGTGGAAGACTTTGGGAGGCCTGGAAATAATCCAATAGTTCCTTTACACACTCATACAAACCTCAGGGCAGTAATAAGGAGTGGATGAAATACAGGTAATCAGACTGGTATAAATATGTTACATAAAGCAGAGGATTACAGACGGAAAAACCTTCTGGGGAAGAAGGATAGGTGCCCTTTGCCTGCCAAGGAGGGGACAAGAGACTTTTCCACGTAGTCAGAAGGAGAAACCGTAAAACCGCCTTCTCAGCAACCAAGAGGCAGGGTAGGGGAATCCTTTTCCAACAGCCAGGAGGAGATGGAGGGTAGAAACTCCCTTGCTGAGAAGGGGATTAGTTAGAGCTTTGAAGCTAAAAAGGAGGGAAAGCCCTTTGCAAGCCTGCTTTGTAAAGCAAAAAGGAGAAAAATCAGTGCATGCACAGGCACATCCAGCCCTTTATGTTTGTTCCCAAAACTCAAATAGCAGCACTGCCATGAAATAATAATGAGCTGGGGAAGCATTATAGCTAATTAGTTCTTCTTTATACTAGTGGCCGTGTTTGAGCTCTGGAAATGAACTGGTTGGTCATATTTAATCACTTAGTATTCTCCTGTGCACCACATGGCCAGAGATATATCAGTAGTAGAGGAGCACGAATAGACTTACTTTATACCATACATGTTTATGTGCCATTGCAAACCTGTGTGCAGGTACCGCAAGGCGCCTCATGCAGGATGCATACAGTAGGTCTGGATGAACAAAATGGTAAACTACGTGTACTTTATCTTCACTGGTGCTGCTATTGGTGGATCTGCACCGGTGAATGGTATCCTGAAAAATCCTAGTGTAGACAAGTCTTGTGTGATGAGACACCTAGGTACATCTGCTTCTACCTCCCCTTTAACAGCTGCTCTAAAGCAGGCCAGCTTTGCTTGTTTAAAATCAATGCTCAAGCATTTACTTATTTTGTGATTGCTAGCTGCTATCAAATCAGAGTGGGGTTGTTCACTGAAATAGATCTGGCCACCAGCCGATTGGGTTCTTTACTTTCTCACCTGATACAAACTGAAGTTTTTCATTTTATTTCATTCCACTCTGACATGTTTATATTCTTTTCATTTTTGAAAGGAAGGTGTGGGGAGGATTAATAATTAAAGGCATTTGAAAGTCAAGATAGTGGTAAAGATTTCTGCCTAAGGAGGACAGATTCCCAGAAATGTAAAATATGACTTTAGTTTTGGAACTTTATTATGTACATGCTGAAAAAAGTGAAAATTAACAAGTTTCTAAAGCACTGCAAAATAGTTGTCTATATACCCACTGAAAGGTACAGATTTACTCAGTATAACCTGGATACTTTCGATGATTGTAGTAGTTAGGCTGCATGGTTGTCTGCAAGCAAAGATTTGGAAGAAGTGAGCAAATTTGCTTAGGTAGTTCATTGTGGACATAATGATAAATAATGGGATGAAACCGAGCATAGGACAAATATCAGGGAAGCATTTTGAAGTGAAGCTTAGTTCCATAATCCTATATCTCCCTAGATGAGTGGTGGAACATTTTCATTTTGAGTTACCAAAATCCTGGACTGGTAGGGGGAAATACAAGAGCCGAATATTCCTTCTCTAATTTCTGTGATAATCATTGGGAAATCCTTATTCCTGGTACTACTAGTACCACTGGGCGTTATAGTGGATGACAAAGTGAATGTAAGTCAGTGTGATGCTGCTGTGGAGAGAGTGACATTTGCCTTTTTCCTTTATCACATTCTGGGGTGTATTAACAGAGGCATCATAAGTAATGGGGGTCAGCACCTACCTCTCATGAGCACTCCCTTTGGCCATGTCTGTAATCTCCCATTTTGGAATGGGGCAGCACCCACCTCTCTCAAGTACCCCCTTCTAGTCAGGTATGAGCCTGCTGTTTCTTAGTTCTTGGTTAAAATGGGGTGGCATCCCCCTCTCACAAGTGCCTCCCCTGGCTAATGGTTTCTTCATCAGATCTTCAGTGACTCAGTCCTCTGGCTGAATTACACTATCTGTAGGTGGAATAAACAGCCCCCTTCCAGGGTATAAAGTCTTTACCTTCCCACCAAGGTTTTCTCCCTGGAGACACTGTCCTAGGACAGGAGCCTACCACAGTACCCTCAGTTGGTGTATCCTTTTCAGCAGCCCATCACAGTACCCTCAGCTGGTCTGGCTAGCTTCTGGGCTCAGGCCTTGCTTGGTCCCTTCAGCTCCTTCTTCACTCCCGTGGTCTTCAGTAGCCCTCACTGGGGCCGGGGCCGGGTTTTTCCTCCTTCAGCTCCAAGAAGCAACTGACTGCTCTAGCTCTGTTGTTTGCTCTTTTCTGGGGCATGGTGAGGCAGTGCTGCAAGGCCTCCATCAGGGAGCCACTGGACATAGTCTACTCCATCACAGTAAGTCATGGTTCTGCTTTATTTAGCATGTCTGTTGAGGCCTAATCTGGATATTGTATCCAGTTTTAGGCACCACACTTCAGGAAAGATGGGAGCAAATTGAAGAGAGTCCAGAGGAAAGTGACAGCAATAAGTATTATTGACATATGAAATATGAGGAAAGGTTGAAAGAACTGGGCATATTTAGTTTAGAGAAGAGAAGACCGATGTGGGGACATAACAGTATTCAGATATACAAAACACTTCTTATAAAGAGGGTGATGATCAATTGCTCTCTGAATCCACCAAGGGCAGGACAAGAAGTAAGTGGTTTAGTTTGCAGTAAGGGGCATTTAGGTTAAATTTGAGGAAAAACAGCTTGAAGTTATCAGTGCTTATGTTAACAACAGCAATGGGATCTAGCTGGTGACAAAGTCAGATGGTGTAACTCAGCTTGCTGGATATACATTTGTGTACCTTCTCTCTCATTTGACATTTGAACTCATCTTGCTGCTTTTGTTCCTGCCACTGCTCATGCTGGCTGTGGACAAATACTGCTGATCCATGTTCTGCCTGTTTGATATAAATTCCATGAATGCCAATTCAGGGTCCTCTTGTTTAATGTCAGGTGGATATGAAATGTTGGCACAATGTAATGTGATTCTCATTAGCTATCTGAGAGAAAGGCCTGCTAAACACAGGGTTGTGAGTTCAATCCTTGAGGGAGCCATTTAGGAATCTGGGGCAAAAATTGGGGATTGGTCCTGCTTTGAGCAGGGGGGTGGACTAGATGACCTCCTGAGGTCCTTTCCAACCAAGATATTCTATGATTCTATGAGAATGTGTGGGAAAGAATTTGCCTATTAGAAGATATGTGTGAACAATTGACACTATAGTATCTAAGGTGTGTGAACATGAAGTGGATCAGCTTTGGGAGTGAAAACTAGGTCAGGGAGAAAGGGGGAGGGATTGGTGTTGTAGCAGCAGCTTGAGATTTTTTAAAAGATTTTCCAAAAATCACGTACTATTTGTTGCACACACTGAGAGGCAATAGATGTGTGGTGAAGCAGTCACTATGTGTGTGGCTTCATGCAATAGAGCCATAGGACAGATGTCCATTCGCTCTACTTTATTCACTCCATGGCCTCTACCTCCTCCACTCACAGCTCCCAACCAGGTGGAAATGGTCTGTATCAACTACTGGTTAAAATTCTGAGGACACGACATTTCATTTTAAATTTTCTCATATAAAATAAATCTGACATTCCAAGGAGTGTGAAATTATAAGAGTATAAGATTGCTTGAGATGAAAGCTCTCATCCAAGCAGCTGGTTGATTTTCAGAAACAAACCTTAGAATACCGTGAGGTCCCCCAGTCACTGGGAGTGAACTCAGATGCTTCAGCATAAATAGCGTATTCAGATGGACACATTATGCCGCTTGACAGGTTGCCCAGAAATTTGGCTTGGCCAAAGTTTCATTTATGGCCCAATCCTGCCAATTGCTGAGCTCCTTCTAAGTCATGCTGAGCACGCTCCACTCCTGTTGATTTCCCTGGAATGCTCAGCACCTTGTGAGATCAAGTCTTAGATACTTAATGAAGTCAAGCAGAATGACTGTTTCTAAAGATGGGGAGAGGACTTCACAAGAATTTCCCCCCTTCATCCATTGAGATTTGTCTTAAGTTTTCAGAAACTCTTAAATTCTGCTTGCCATGTCACTGTGTGATAGCCCATGTTACTGCCCTGACCCAAGCATGGTGTGTAAGTAGTCTCAAGAGGGGACTCAGTAAGCCTGACCCCACAATTACTCTTCAGCATCCTCCTTGTTCCAGGAAGCGCATGTATAGATAGGAGGGGAGTGTTCTTACACTCCTGTCTGGACATGTTGTCCACATCACAATCTAGCCCTAAGCTTCCAGCGTAGGCATAATGAGCTCAAAATCCATATTGTTTTTCAGATTTTAAACTACTTCTGAGTCTCAAAAGAAATTCTCCTTACATTCACAAGTCTAACTGCCAATGGGATGTTGGTGGTGTTTTTGTTGTTTTGTTTTGTTTTTGAAGGCTCATGTACATTTTGATTCTTTTATTGATTTTCAACATATATACTCACCAAGATTGATAATACATCTGATACAGTGCCTGTATCTTAATGGCAAAAAAGAGAGTGTTTTTAGGTGTTATGAAACCAGAACAATTGCTAACATTAAAGAGATCAGTGCATTACCCAGATTCAACTCCACTTGTAGCATTCGATTCAGTTGGCTGTAATGGCTATTTTGCAGGTAAACTAGCAAGCATTCTTCACAAACAATAAATTGGTAGGTCACTAGGTTGTAGGGAAGCTCTGGTTAAGGTGAGCATTGCAGAGAAGATGTGCTAACTGTGTGGCTAGATAGAAAGAGGTACTAATATCAATCCATTTCCATCTTTTCCTTATTAATCCATTCAGTTGGATACCAGAACTAGAAAGGACTCAAAATCAGGTTTTGATTATTTTCCTTGTGGATTTCTTTCTGCTATTGCTGTTATTTTTGTATACATATGTGGCTTGGATACTTATTGCTGTCGGAGTCCAGTATCTCCACATTTCTCTGAATCCCTTGTGGGCTCATTTCTCCTTTTCCTTACCTGCGTCCTACACTCGGGCAAATTTTCCTGCCAGCTCATATACATTTTGGATTGAGCCCTTACCTCTTATTTTGTACTAAGTAGGACTCTGATGCCAAGATTGTCTGTGCCGGATCTCCAAAGTTAAGTTCCAAAATCCAAATGCAAGCACTTAAATAAGTGTCCTACTTTCCAGAAATGCTGAGCACCAGCAGCTCTCATTGACTTTGATGGAAGCAGGTGGGTGCTTGCTTTTGAAAATCAAGCCCTTTGCTTCATTGTCTAAGTATTTAAGAGCCTAACTTCAGGCAGTCTATTTAAAAAACCTTGGTGTGAAGGTATATTTACATACCTGCATTTATTATTTATACATTTAGAAACATCTTGAGGATTATAAGTATAAATGGTGTAGATACTACATAGTATCGAAGGATAAGTTTCCTTCATAAAATCTTTGAAGGTTCTATAGACAAACCAAACTATTCCCTTTCAGAATACTGTAATAATTTTACTTAATTTACAGTACAAAGTAATAAGTTGGTTTCAAAAAGTGAGCATCCAAATAATGATTTTCAATGTTCAGATGCCTGAAAATCATGGAGAAAATGAAATTCCTTCTCAAAGGGGAAAGCAACACTGCCAGCATATCTTTGTCTAGAGATAATTTGACATTTCTCTAGTCTTTTGTCCCCTGTGAATAACAGACTGCAGGAACTCAACCATTTCTGGGGTGACACACAGCAAAGGTTTATCAGCACTTTAACACACACACTATATAGCACTTTAAAACAGTAAATAAAGAATTGAAATAAAGGGGAATTCAGGTAGGCAGAATATAATCAGGCACCATCAGTGTGCTCAAGACTGTATAAAATACAGAAGAAGACATAGTCCTTCCCCCAATATGTGTCTATAACAATTAATAGTAACTTACATTTATATAGCACCTTTAATTCAAAAGAACCCAAAATACTTTATGTACTATATGCCCTACAGATGCAACCTCGCCTACCACAAGAATAATTCCCAGGGGAATCCAAGTAGACAACATGTGTTAGGTACAATGACTTTGTCCAGGACGCAAGGATGAATAGCTTCAGTCTTGCAAAATGTTTCATGTGACTTTTGAATAACCACCAGTTATTTCATTTTTGGTTTAACATCTTTTCTGAAAGGTGACCTCTCCAGCAAAAGATTATGCAGATACCATCTACGTATCATGTTCATTTGTCTCATACACGTTGTACTGTAATGAAAACATGTTGGAATGATGCATGTTGAAAAAATTCAGACACTTCCTAACATGCAGATGCTCTTGAGTGCTTAATATTTATATACCACTTACTCCATTACAGTAGCATCACAGGGATTTTTTTAATTTAAATATATTTGCAATGTATAAACCATTGTAGGCCTTCTCTTTGGAAACCACTCCCTGTATGATCTGTGACTTCACGCAATGCTGCTTCTCTCAATGGGAGACGTGCAGTAACACATCTGTGACCTTGATAGAAATAATTTTAGAACAGAATTAAACGACTCAACTCAAACATTTACACATAGAAAAGTATTTGCTACTGTTTAATATTATAATTAATAATAAAAGTGTTTGCCACAGGTTAATATTCCACCTTTCCCAGTTGGGGGACTCAATGGAGGTTACATTTAGAACAAACAGAAAAAAATGTTGTTGTATTTTTCATTCAGTTTGCAAAGACAATGTGTGGCATTTACTGTTGTAAGAGGTCATGTAGTCAAAGATTGTAACTGGATTTTAAACTGAGCTGGAGAACTGCTGTTATTGCTGTGCTTTCTAAGATAAAGCTGATCAAAACTCAAGCTTCAAGGTGAAAGATGACTGCCATAAGGATCAAAGAAGAATTTTTTTCTCATATGTGCATCATTGTACAATTAGTTACATGTAGCATGAGATTGCTTTTGCCTTTCTTTGGATCATCAATTATTTGGCCTTGTAGGAGAGAAAGTACTGCACTTCTATCTAATCCATGTACTGAGGTTTTTGTACAATGACATAATTTTCTGAAAGTTATGCTCTTCTGCAACCACAAGTGGTTGGGGTATGTACAGGAATCACTTGGTGAAATTATCTTGGCCTGTGTTACGTGGGAGCTTAGCTGAGTTGTTCAGAATAGTCCCTATCTCTATGATTTTAGCTTGGCTTCTGAGCTTTATAGTGAAATCCTGCTACATCGAATTCCTGGTACTTATGACCCCTTTTGTTGAGATTTTCTAAACCACTTTTTGATTTTGGTTTCATCAACTGTTACCAGATTCTCAAATCAAGTGAGTATTCCCAATGTGTGAATACAGCTGTGGGTATGACTTCAATCCACACTAACACCTGGATACACAAGGTGGTTAAAACTCCATGGCTTGACACTGGTTGAACCAGTACCTAGTCAGACCCCAGGTTTGGGGTACCACAAAGGTGAATACTGCCTCTTGTGTGTGCCTACTTAGTTCCCTCTCAAAGAGGAAGTATCATACTCCATAAATCAAATTCTACTCAGTCACACCAGGGAAAACCAGAAGTAACTCCTTTGAAGCCTATGGAGTGTAAAAGTGTGAATCAAGCTTCTGACCACGCAGAATTCATGATATCATATATGGTCTAAATATTATAAATGTTCTTGTGTTAGTTAATTCCCGTTTCTGTCCTGAGGCAAATGGGTAGTTTTATATTTGAATAACATGAAACATATTGGAGCAGAATTATTTGTCAGAGAGGAATAGCTTATATGGGAATACAGACCCTATATAAAATTTAAAATGTCATGTTACAAGTAGGTTTCATCTCAGTGAGCTTTTAAAATAACTTTCCATGACCGAGATGAAGAAGATAAGCTGTTTGATTTATAGCCCAGTTCCAAAATAGAAAATTGATTGTAAATGCCTTGTCACTAAGAAGGAGCTGGAGGTGATGAGACTGAAAATAAGTTTGAATTTATTTTTAATTTTACTGAAAGATGAATTTTGAGTGATCGGGTTCGGTTGCTAGTTTTGTCGTCGTCCCCCCATCCCCGCCCCATTAGCTATTTTACAAGATTTTTATATTGAACTTTCCATAAACTTGTGGTGGCATAATGTCTTTTTAAAGACCTTTTCATGTATCTGGATTTTTGATATTTTGGGTGTTGTCACAGACTTACCAAACCTGACTTGACCAGGTTGCATGGCTTCAAGATAGTGCTGCGCCTGATTTGCCCAAAGACCTTGGAGGGTGGTGTTGAAATGCAGATGGATTAAGCCAAGTCTGCAAACCATAAGAATCAAGGATAAGGTTCAAAAGCCTCACTTTTCAGGTCAACAAGCCACCTGAGGGAAGACTGAAATTCCAGAACCCCCAGAACTGATCACCTCAGGAAGGGGAAGTCATGACACCAACAAACAGGCCACTCCACTTTCCACCATATCCACAGAGCTGGTTATCTCATCATAGAAGGCAATCAGGAGGCCAATAGAAGGCCAGTCAAATATTGAGTCTAGTTTTTTTTAATAGATCTCAGTTTGATTTTGGTCTGATAGTTATAATGCTTTATTAGTTCAGTTTAATATTATTAATAGAACCTTTGCTTCAGTGATATATTGTCTTGATTTTATTTTTGTTTTAATAAAATATAGAAGAGATTCTGAGTCACATTTCTTTCAGTATTCAACCTGGGTCCAGTATCTCTCAGGACCTGGGAGAATATTAGCCAATCAACTTAAAAGCCTGCCCAGCTCCCCCTCATTAATCCTTGATTCTCAAACTTTACTCCGTTTTGTTTTTCTTTAACAAAATAAGTCTCCTTTTGGGACCCCCTCAAAATCCACATAAGATTCCGAGTGCAGCAGACTGCATTAGGATGTTTATACTAGTGAGTATATTTATACACAGACATGTTCACTGCTGGCTCCGTATCAGCTCTACATCAGTAGAGCGTGCTTATGGACAGTTTAAGTTTATTCTTGGGGGGGGGGGGAGGGGTCCTTAATTTATGTGTCTGACATGGGCCACATCTGAAAGTTTTTATTAGCCAGAAGAGCTTGTAATGGTTAGGCAGTATGCCAACCACACCCCTTTTTTGACCAAATCACACCTTCCCTTAGAGCTTCACTATCTGAAGCACAGAAAACACGTGAATCTGCACATAAACATCCTAGAGTGTCGAAGAATCACTGCAGCACACCTCTCTCAGGTCTCTCTTCAGAGAGAAGCCTATACTGAATGAATACTTCAGGATTTCACCATTAGAGCACAATGTCTGTGCTATTGTTGGAAGTGTTACATAAAGAAACTCTGGTTAGTGCAGCGAGCCTTGAAAGCTTTGCTTTGTAAAAGATGAAGTTGGAGAGAGCCCCTCTGATTTAATCTGGAGGATAACACTGGCCAAGGAGATAGTGAAGTCAACTAAATTGGATGGAGTATTCTCTCCTTTAAAGTATTCTCTGGGTAATCTCCTGCTCTCGCTTTCCTCCCCTCCCCCGCCCCAAATTGACTGCCTCCAATCAATGGTAGGTACCAGGCTGACAGCCTTGCAGACTGGAGTCGTCTGTGAATTCACAGAAAAAGTCCAGTTCAGACAGTGGCAAGGAAGTTTCTCTTATGTTGCTCCGCCAATATGCCTTAACCCTGATCCAGAAAGATCCACCAGGAAGGATGAGCAAGCGGTGAAGGCTCCATGTTCATTCCTACTCTTTCCTGAGAAGGCCAGCATGAGTGCAGTTAGAGCTAGTTGCAGTAGTCAATTTTTTAATGAAGGCAGCTGTCCAGTAAGAATAGAACTGAGGAGACCAGCTCATGAAAGCTTATGCTCAAATAAATTTGTTAGTCTCTAAGGTGCCACAAGTCCTCCTTTTCTTTTTGCGAATACAGACTAACATGGCTGCTACTCTGTAACCTGTATATACCACTAAGCAGCTATCAGCAAATAAGAACTCTGAGCTGAACCTTGCTCACTCTACTCACAAGTAGCCACACTGATCTAATTGGGGATAGCTGTGTGAGTGAGGCAAGCAGGATTTGATCCTGTGTTGCTGCCAACTTGGGCTTTATTTGAAGAAGTGTTAAACAGGCCAGTTCTTGAGCTTCTGTAAACTCATGTAGCTTTGTTGACTTCAGAGCTATGCTGATCTACACCAGCTGAGGTAATTCCACTCTAATGTCTCCATATCACTTAAGTCATCAACTGAGTCATACTTCACATATTTTAATGGGAAAACAAATCCTGTATATAGTACTTAATGATATAATTCTCATAAGCCCCTTAAACTTGGTCATTAAACATTTTTCACTCTTGGGAGAGGATCCCTGAGGGCTTGTCTCCACATGCAGCAATCAATGCAGGTCTAGTGAAGACCCGCTAAATCGACCACTGATTGCTGTCCCATCAACTCCGATATTCCATTGGAACGAGAAGCATAAGGTAAGTCGACAGGAGAGTTTCTCCCATCGACCCAGCACGCTGTAGACATCGCAATAAGTCGACCTAAGGTACATTGACTCCCGCTAAATTATTCATGTAGCTGGAGTTTCATAACTTAGGTCAACTTAGCCCTGTAGTATAGACCTGCCCGTAGTCTGTATTCTTTTTGACCAACATCTCGAGTGACACTGGCTCTGGAGGTGAAGTGTTTCATGCCTTCTGTGATAGCCTGCAACACATTTCCAAACAACTACCTAAAACCAATGGGTTGTAGCAAAACATTTATTAAGAAAATAATTTATTCAAGCCAAAGTAATGCAAGTATATCCAGTCTTAAATTTGACAAGAGCTAATCTAGAAAGGTACAATCTATGTAATCATGTTCAATGTTTATGTCTTAATTTCATTGTTTCTGTTCTCCAGACTGCTAGTTTGTTTGTCTTTTATTCGATGTCAGCGGGAGGCAAACCCACAGCCAAACCAGGGCCGCTTGCTCAGCTGCCCCTCCAACAGACCCCTTTATGGAGCCATGAGCACAGGTATGTACCTGGTGCAGTTCACCACTTCCCCTGACACTTGCCCCTTCTGTGGCATGAGGGAGACCCTGGCACATAATTGCATTAAGTGCACCAGGTTCCAGCCACTTTTCCAGCTCCTCCAGTACTCTATCCTCAGGTTCTGGCTGCACTTCTCCCTGCACCTCCTGATATTTGCACACTGCATCCATGGCCCCATAAAGTCGTGAGACCTCCTCACCAATCTCCTCCTGGCGCTGGCTAAGGTGGCCATCCACACATCAGAAGGAGGAAGCTGTGACTTTGGGGCCTTTTCCACTCCTCCCTTAGGTCATGTTTCCAGGCGGAGTTCCTCTAGACTGTAGCCACTGGATTCCTCGATGCCTTTGAGGAGCAGTGGGTGGTGTCCAGGGTTCTCTGCTCCATGTCCTCCTCTGGCTCTCTGCTTTTGACTCTGTGACCCTGACTCCCATCCCTGTTCTTTCATTTGTTGTCCCCTAAATTCACTTGAGACCTGAGTCAGGTAACTCCTCCCCTTAGGCTGAGAGGCACGGCCTTTAGATGTGGGCAGATTTACACATCCCCATCCCCAGAGCCTCAATAGGTGTCCCTGCAACAGACTTCTTCATGGAGCTGTGAGTATGGGCGTGTACATGGAGTGGTTCACCAACTCTCCTGACACCTGCTCTTTCTGCAGCAAGAGGGAGACCCTAGCACACTTTTATATTGAGTGCACCAGTTTGCAGTTCCTCTCCTGGCTCCTCCAGAACCTCCTCCTCCAGTTCTGGTTGAACTTTCCCCCGCACCTCCTGATTTACACACTCTAGCTGTATCCTCACAAAGTCAAGAGACCTCTTCATCAACTTCCTCCTGGTGCTGGCCAAGGTGACCATCCACCACGTCAGCAGGAGGAAGCTGGATGGCAAGGTGCTTTGGGTCTGTGGGGCCTATTTCCAATCCCTCCTGAAGTCATGTCTCCATGCAGAGTTCCTCTAGGCTATGTCCACTGGCTCCCTGGACACCTTTGAGGAACAGTGGGCACTGTCAGGTGTTCTTTGCTGAGTGTTCCCCTCTGGATCTCTGCTTTTATACTTGTGACCCTCACTCCCATCCCTGTTTTTGCATTTGTTGTTGGAACTCATTTGATGCCTGGGTCCACTGACTCTTCCCCTTAGGCTGAGTGGTGCAGCCTTTAGATGTGGGCAGATTTACACCCTCCCATTCCCAGTGCTTCAATAAGCACCCCCCCCAAAACAGCTTCAGTGAGTCATCCCTCAGGCAGGCGGCAACATTTCAGCGGGACTAACATACCTTACCCACAGAGCCTGCAGTGACTCAGCCTTCAGGCATGTGGCAGCAGCCTACCTCTGAGCAGAGCCTGGGCACATGACCCCCAGGCTCAGGTAGTTTCCCAACCTCAGCAGAGCTGCAGATCAGTCTGTGCAACACCACTACTCAACCAGGAGCCCTCCAGCTGCACAACAGACTCTCTCCATTTCCAGCCTGCTCTTAATGCAGTTCTTGTTCCTGCCCCAGTCTTGTCCTTCCCTACTCAGACCTTGCTGCAGCCTGGCCACTGTCCTGCTCTAGCCTTGTTTCTGCCTCCTGACCCCTCAGACTCTGACCACCCAGCTTCGACCTTGGGCCTCTATCTAGACTCCAGCTACGCTACTGATTTGCCTTGTCCACAAACTCTGACCACCCAGCTTTGACCTCTCGCCTGCACCTGAATTCTGGCTATGGTACTGATTTTGGTTTGTTTATGGACTCTTCTCTTGATTCTGACCCCAGATCTCAGTTCCAGCACTACCCTTGGCCCAATCCCAATCCTGGCTTCAACCTCCATTCCAACCACTAGGACTGAGTATTGGGAGACAACACCTGGCAGTCAGTTAGGGCAGTCAATGAGAATTCTAGCCCTCAAGTCCAGTATCTCTTGAATCCATATAGGGGTACATTAGTTGACTTTGTGACCTGGTGTGATCTTATTCAGAGAGGTGATCTCAGAGGGAGACATGACAATCTGTCTCCATCATCCATTATTCCTTGCATACTCCTTAGAATCAATGGGTTTTGCTGTCAGTTGGGGTTCCTGGCTTCTTTAGAGTAAGTAAGAGCTACCAACTTAAAGGGCAACCTCAAAAGGAGCACCCCCAAAATTCAATTTCTCTTGCCACATAAATGGCTGTTTGTTTCTCAGATGAAATTAGTTCCATTCCCCCAGTCCTTGGCCCTAAGAGTGGTCTTATATCAAATAGGACTTCTTGTCAGATTAAAGTGAGTCTATCACAGATATAGACTTTAAAAGATCTCACTCTTCCATCAATCCCTGCCATGAATAATACACATAAAATATGTTAAATTGATCATAGAGAAATGTGTTCTGCACTTGTCCTAAATGTGCAGGTTTCTTGAGCATAGTGTTCCACATTCACTACCTATGAGGTCCTCACCTAACTCACACAACTAGTCCTAAAAGCAAACCTACAAACAAAATCCAAAATGCTCCTTAGACATTGTGGTAGCATATGCTACTCTCCCACTGCTTATCCCACAAAAGGGTAAAATGTACATGCAAACCTACACGAGTTAAAGCTGCTGGAGTTAAAGTAACTTTCTCCCCTCAAGAATAACAATGGCTCAATGGTGAACTCAGAAGTCACTCCTGTGGATTTTACAGAGCTCCCTACCATCCTCCCAGGGGCCTGACCTCTTGTACAGCACCTGAAGGAGACATGCTGTCATTCGCCATCTTCCCAGACCTATGCCCCAAAAAATAGAAGGCACAAAGGGGGTTGGGAAGTTAGTGTGGGTTCCACCAAAAGTAACTCCAATTTACCAAATAATTCTTTCTGATTCTAAGGGGAGCATGACCTGGAAGCCAGCCACCTTCTGCCCTCCCCAAAAGAGTGGAGATCCAATTTCATGCAGTTATGTGGAGGGACCCTTGTGTAGTCTAAGGCCAGGGAGAAGTATGCGGTGGAAAAAATAGTATGTGATTGTTTGTTTAATTAAAGACTATCATAATCCGCACGTGCAAAGGGGGGCGGGGCTGAATTAAAGCTACACATGCAGCCGAGACTGAATAGAAGTACTAAGGACTTCAAGACTGCTTCATTGGTGAGGGAGTCATAAATATGAAGCAGTGCCTCCTAAGCCTAGACAATTCATTTTGTATGGGGTCCAGTGTATGAGCCAGAGGTCTACACTACATTAGCTTTAATTTAGCACTTTGCACTAGTTTTCCAACTTTCATCCACTTAGGTTCAGAATAAGCTGTATCTAAATCTTCCCATTTTAACAGTAATTTTAATGGTTTATTTTATTAATCAGACAGCAATATAATTTGGAAGTTTGTCTTTTAACATATCTTAATTTGCATAGTGCACACTTTATGTAGTATGTATTGTAAGCCAGTCAAATTTAATCACATAATTGTACATGATTTATATATATAAAATGAAACTATTTACAAACTGTTTGTTCAACCATCTCTAGTGCTATTTCAGTCATAAAAATCACTATTTGCAAATATTTGTAGAAAGATAGAAACATTTGTAAGCTAAGTGATTTGGACTGAATCATTTGACCAGCTGTGCTTATGATCATTTTTCTGGATATGGAAACCAGGGCTAAATGCGTTTTGCAAGTAATTCTGTATTTGAAGATGTGTGCAAAATGCAGATTTTTCAAAACATAATATTCCCAGTGATCTAAAAGTAATCATCCCTAGATAATTCTGAAATGTGTAAAGTCTCCATTACTGAGTGAGGCTTGTGTTTCTGAATATTTCAGTTAAGTCTTTTGTTTTATATTAAAACAAAGATTGCTTTGTGCAGTCTTGCAAAATAAATGTAGGTACGTTTGGAGGAGTCATTTGTGAAAGATACAATAAACTGAAGGAGATCATGTAAATTTGAGCCTACAGATTGAAAGTCAGAGCTGATCAATGTTGTTCTATTAATTTTTAAAGTAACATTATTTTTCACTGTTTATCTCATTGTTGGTAGGTTAGCAGGAGTCCTGAACTCATTGCATGTTGAATTCTAGCTCATTGATTTTCCTAAGTACAACAGAGGGGTAGGCGGCACTGACATCCAGTGAGCCAGTTCAACGTTAAGACTCTTTTGCTCATTTATAGCTCCAGTCGATGATCTTTCTCATTTAGGTTTGATCCTGCCAGGTAATAAGCATTTTCTGGAAGGTGCAAGGTGCCCTCTGCTCATCTCACTCACTTCATAGGGAGCAGTGGGTACTGACCATTTTGTCCAAAAAGCAAAGCACCTGCTGGGATCAGGTCCTTTATTTGCAAGATCTCCTTTCTCAGTCTCTGGTTTGCTTCATCAAGTTATATCTTAGATTCATAGGGCCAAATGCTGCCCTCTATTACACCAGGTGCAATCCCATGGACTTTAATGCTTGTGTGCAACTCAGGACAGAAATTTGTCACAAAAGATGCATATTACCTTCTGGGTGTGATGAGCATCTTATGGTTCCTAAGGTTCCAATTTTTAGAGCACCTAATTTGTCTCTTCAGTATCCTTCCTCTGAAACACCCTGTGGTTCTGTAGCAGATCTGTAGAGTCTGTGGCAGATTAAATCAGTTGTAAATTCACATTTGCTTAGCTCTGCCTTCTCTATACTTTAAGCAGTGGGTTTTTGACTTGTCTCTTGATTTTTAAATTAAGGGATGGTGTTTCTTCTCTGTTGCAATGATTCTGCAAAGATTGCACAGTCCTTATGACTAGCACACAGATCTTCAAGAACCATCACTTAACAAATCAGTGTTCTCATTTCCTCTCAGTCCCCATCCCAGTGGATTGGTGGACTGGATCTCTGGTTTCTTTCATGATGGGAACAAATCCAGCCCACAGCAGAAGAACTCAGAGGAAAACCTCTGGAGTTCCTGTCCTCGTTTGCTATTTCTGCATGAGGGCACATCTAGCTCTGAGTAAAGATACCAATATGTGCCACTGTCAATCTATATTTCAAGATACTTGATGATGCACTTCCACTTATCTGTAGAGAGGGCCAAGCACGAAACTGGTAGTTTGATACATCTGTAAACACCTTGTGCATTATTATGACTCATGAATATATTGTAAATCATTCAGGGGGGCATTACACCAGTAATCAAGCTCTATGAATTAATTATGTTTTTTAAACATTTTAGTTCAGATGAGCTCCTCATATCATGAGGCTGATCTCTTTATTTGCTGAAAATAGAAAGAGAAAAACAACAAAAACAATCAACAATTACCAAAAGAAGGAAAAGTGTTATTTAGGAAAATGTGTTTGTTAAACGCATGTCAGCAGCAAGAGGGGGAAAGGTTACAATTTGTTTTTGTTCTTCCTTGTTATTTCCTGGTCCAAGAATGAAGATGTTAGTAACACATATTCTCCAGAGATTTCTGAAAGCCTGAGGCCACCTTAATGCCTATCTAAGAGTTAAGAAAGACTAATACCATAAAAAAATTAAAAGTTCATCATAATGTTGTCTGAACTTTTCTTCCTATAAACCACTCTGATCATATTATGCCATAAGCATCTCCATCTTCTCTTATCTCATGGGGTCAAATTAATCTCTGACTTTCTTTCAAATAAATGGAGTTGCAATAGAGATGAATATATCCCATTTATTTTGTACCATGCCCAGGAGAGAAAGGGAGAGAAATAACAGTTTCTTTTAAATCAAACACAAATAATTCAAATTAACAGGTGGGCAACTCAACCCTGATAAAAGAAAATTCTTTTTCACACAGCTAGTAATTAAACTGTGGAACTCAGTGCCCAAGGAAATCTTTGAAGCCAATAACTTAAGATTAACAAAGGACTGGAGATTTATAAGGATATCAGGAACATCCAGAGTTCTTGGCACTCAACTTCAGGGCATTTCTCTGTCTGTTTGTATGTAGCATAATAATTTTTGAATACCAAACCCAGTCAATCCCAGAATTTCCAGGAATATTTTCGTCATCTGTGTGCAGAACCCCACTGGTTTCAGTGAAAATCAGAGCACCAGAAAAGCATGATTCTGAGGAAGTCAGGACACAGATTGCTTGATGCTGCAGGGGGAGGAATCTCTCCCCCCTTCCTCCCCCCATAGCTGCCTACACATATTAGATGCAGCAGGTGATCTACTATGTGGGGAGGTAGTCTGTGGGCTGCAGTCTAAGAGAAGTAAGGGAGCCTTAGAGGGAGGGTTTTTAGGGGGAGATGCAAGCACCTAGTGGGGGGGAGCAGAATGGCAAGAGAAAAAGTGAGGACTTGGGGAGGGAAGAGAGTGTGTGGCTGTGTGGGGGAGGGGAAGGCAGCAGGGACCAGAAGAATGGGGCAGTGGTGGTAGGGGAAGCAGGGATCCATGGGGGAAGGGGGACAGAGGCAATGGAGCAGGGTAAGGAAGCAGGGAACCAGAGGGGAGTGGGGGAAATGGTAGTGATGGGGGAAGCAGGGACCTGGTGGGGCAAACTGGAGTTGGGGATGGGAGGGAAAGCAGGGGCCTGGGGTGGGGGAGTGGTGGAAGGTGCAAGAAGCTGGATCTGGGGTGAGGAAGCAGAGACCTTCGCAGGGGGAAGTGTGGAGGTGGGAGAGCAGTGCGGAGGTAGAGGGGGAAAGTGGGGAGGAGGGTGGGTGGGGGTTGAAAGCAGGGACCTGGGAGGAGTGTAGATGGGGAGGGGGACAGCGTGAGAAATGGAAGGTGGAGGGGAGCAGGGACATAACAAAGCCTAGGTTTATCAGCTCAACTGCCCCAAGTATTGACTCTGGAAGGAGAAGAGCCACGTGGGGGGAGGGAGGAATAAATTTCAGCTTGGGGGTTGGACGGTGGTGGTAAAGGAGGGTTCTGGTGCCGGAGGGGCGTGGAACTCAGGTGGTAAGGGGATGGTGAGCAAGTTGATGAGTCACTTAAAGGGAAACATTTAGAAAAGAAGGTACACAGAACAAGGTACACAGAGCAATTCCTTATTGCAATTGAAAAGAAGGTACACAGAACAAGGACATATGCAGCTTGGTTACTGACTTTCCTCATACCACTTACATAGGATTACGTAAAATTAGTGTAGTTTGTTAACTAGGGTTTGATACTAGGGTTGCCAGTTTTGGTTGGGCATATTCCTGGAGGTTTCATCACATAACATGCTCTTTAATTAAAGATTAATCTTTAATTCCTGGAGACTCCAGGACAATCCTGGAGGGTTAGCAACCCTTTTGATACACACGTGTTTTACTGGGTTTCCCCCTCCTTCAGAGGATTTTCTCCATGTCTCTGTCAAATACCCAAGATTCCCCACATTATCCTCTTGTTTTGTATGACTCACCATTCTCAAGGCCCTTAGAAATAATTCCTCCTTCTTCCTGAGCAAGACTGGAGCCCATCAATGCCACTCCTAAATTGGATGGAGGGGTTGTAAAATAAGGGGCTCACTACCACTCAGAGGCTAAGTGTTATGTGAGCTACACAAATTCTCACAGAGAGAGACAGAGAGAGAAAGAACTTAGATCACCTGACACCCAGTCTCTCTAACCACTGGGCAATGCTGCCTCTCTACTTGAACTGCAAGGGGGTATTTTATTGATCATGTAACCTAACAGTTTAGATCCCATCATGTTACTACTTTCTTTTAGACCACAGAGGTAACCAGCTAATTGTTGCCCTGACAGAAGGAACAGATATTGCCATGGTCTCCCATGGGCAAAGAATACAATAACAGAGGCAATACATGCTTGGTGATGTTTAAGATATTAGAATTGCGATTGGATATTTGTTTTAGTTTAGAACGTGCTAAGGATTAAACCAAACTCTTGGCCATTATCTATTAATTCTGGGGATTTTTACATATTAAGCGTATCATGGGCAATGTATAAATGTTATTTTACCTTTTTAATTTCTAACTCTAGCTTACAAATCAGATTCAGGATACTTGCTAGAATATATTAGTTTAATAGTAATAAGGCTGAATCAGATACAAATACTCCAGACTTTAGAAGGTTCACATCTGGATTTGAACTGTGCAAATTAGGTCCATTTTAGGCTTGATAGAATGTGCCAGGAAGAAGCAAAATCTAGTTGATATGGCACCAGACTCAACGAGGGGAGACCTGAGTGCTTGGCTTGATCACTGTGACCTTGGCCAAGGCACTTCATCTCTTTTATTCTCTGTTTCCTCTTTTGGCCTTTGTCTGTGTTGTCTATTTATACCACAGGTTTTTCTGGGCAGAGCCCATCTCTTATTATGTGTTTGTACAGCACCTCTAAATGCTGCTATAATTCATGTATAGTAATAGTAATCATAAGCTGAACTGTATTCCAGGAATGCATAACTGAAGCACACTTTCTTTTTAAATTGCAGAGACAAAGTATTAGTATGGCATAAAATATGGCCCAGTTCTATTACAAAAGAAGCATCAATGCCCCATACAGAGACCGCATCCCTCTTCGTATAGTGCGAGCAGAGTCCGAACTCTCCCCCGCCGAGAAAGCCTACTTGAATGCTGTGGAGAAAGGAGATTATGCCAGTGTGAAGAAAGCTCTGGAGGAAGCCGAAATTTATTTCAAGATCAATATTAATTGCATCGACCCTCTTGGAAGAACAGCTCTCCTTATTGCAATTGAAAATGAGAACCTGGAGCTCATTGAGCTGCTCTTAAGCTTTAATGTGTATCTCGGAGATGCTCTGCTGCATGCCATACGAAAGGAGGTAGTTGGAGCTGTGGAACTTCTATTAAATCACAAAAAGCCAAGTGGGGAGAAACAGGTATGTGCAAAATTCACTCTTGCTCTTTGTTTGCAAGCCAGTAGGAATATGCCAGGACTTGTCAAAAGGGAGCCAAGAGTTTAAAAAAAAATGACTATTTCAAATTCAACGTGTAGTGTTTTCAGTATGATCTGTATCATTTTCATTTTGGTTTGAGTGTCTCTGTTCTTAGCATTGGGTATTCTGTTCAATAAGATAATATAATTCATGCTAATACATGGGGGATAAAAATAAGTGCTTTTCTGGGATAGGTGAACGGCTTTGGAGAAAATATTCAGTTGAACCGGGTGTTTCCTTTCAACGTTAATTCTATTTCAGATAATTCTGCCATTTCATTGGTGAAATGATTCCTGGACGTATTAGGGCAAAATCCTGCTTCATGCAGAATTGCAACCTAATAGGAAGAGAACACTAGGGGTGAAATCCTGGTCCCATTGAAGTCAATGGCAACACTCTCATTGACTTTAATGGAGTCAGGATTTCACCCTTGATGTGGAGACCATCAACCACTTCAGTGACTGTGAGGCATGGTCAGTGTGACCCCTGGTCTTCATGGTCAGAACCTCAGCCTTGTCTGCGCGCATAGCGATGGGCCCTCAACCTGCTCTCATAGGAGTGAAGGCAAACCTGTTCTTTCTCCCCATCATCCCTCAAAGGATGCATCATTATATAGAAAATCTTTTTTAGAATAAATTGAAAAAGGCTTTAAGGTGTGTCCCTCTATACCTCCCCCTGACTGCACTAAGTCATCCTCCTTTAGGTGGCCAACATCCTCCATGCCAGACCCACTGTAAGGCCCTATTGAGGCAGGGTAGGATGTAAATTGTAATTTGTCAGATTCTTAGGGATCCTCTGGGATGAAAACCACTCTATAAATAGATGTAAGATTCTATTCTATTCTTATATATTCCTATTTCCATATATTCTAGGTGCTATATTAGTGCATAGTGAATTGAAATGATTGGAGCCCTTTCATAGGCAATGCATACAATATCATGTAATTACAGTATCTGGTACTTGCTATGGTTATAATTGCAGATGATAAGTAAAAAGTATAATTTTTTTGTCAATAAAATAATAGGAATTCAATGTTATTTTTAGTGAAAGAATACAATATGTTAGGTCCTTACCCAACTGTGTATGTCTGCTTTCTTTGCTCCCTAGTGAAAGCATAATATCTTTATCTTTATCTTTAAATGGCTTTATCTCAGCATAAATGAATGGAAATTAGATTCATTTTATGCTTGCCTCATTTCCATTATTTCTCACCTGATTGCATAGCTCACAGGGTATGAGAAGACAATTCAAAGGAGAAGAATGGTCTTGTTGTTAAGGTACTGGACTAGGACTCAGCAGGTTTGGGTTCAACTCTCCATGAACTCACATAAACTTTGAAGGCCTTAATTCCTCATCTGTGAAATAGGAGCATGTGATAGACTGTCAGAGGGCCAGGTTGCCTAACAGTTAGCATACCAGACTCTTGTGCTCCTGTCAGAGGTGATAGAGATGCCTGATCCTAAGTCACAAATGTTTGGAGCCTCTACCTACGTCTGGGCTTTTTCTCTTAAGTGGGGCATGGGATGGGGGACCCTGGCTTTTCCTTTCCATCATGTCCGATCCAGGATAGTTCCCTCTGGGAAGTAACACTGGGAGGGTCATCCCTGCGGGGAATCAAAGCCTGCCAGCCTGGGCTACTGCCTACCTATGTGCTCCTGGGGTATGGCCCCTAAAGTCCAGTCAATCAGCTAACAGAAAGTCTAAATGAGCAGGGCCTTGCAGGTTTCAAAGGGGGCAGGGTGGTTGGAGAAGGCATGGCCTGGGACTTTACCTGCTTTTTGGTCCCCTCGCAGGCTACACCTTCAGGCTGACTTCCCAGAGAAGGATTCATCTCTCTTACAGCCTGTCCACTACCCTTTGCCTGGGGTTCTGAGTTTCTTTTAACCCTCTCTTCCAATTGGAACGGGCTTGCCAGGCCCAGAGGGGTGGGGTTAGCTAGGCCCAGTATCGCCTTTTAATAATGATAGATGCTATAGGTTGGTAATCATGTGGCCTGATGCCAAGAATTCACGATATAGCAGGATGAAGTTAGGATTTCCCTTTATGCATGTGTTATGTTTTCTATTCTCATGCATTATTTGTATTACGACAGTGCATAGGAGCCCCAGCCCTGGGCCAGGACCACACTGTGTTAGGTGCTATAAAAACACAGAACTTAAAAGATGGTTCCCGCCCCAGAAGGTTTACAGTTTAGCAATAAGACAAGAAACAACAAATGGATACAGACAGGTGGGGGAGTACAATGAGACATAGTTGGTCAGCATGATAGGTAGTGGTCTATGCACAGTAACATGTGGATGGGAAGCCATAGATAAGGTTGTAAGTTCATAATCTATCCTGAGAGAGTTTTTGAACTTCCACTGCCTTTGGCAAAACAATCCTCCTGTCAGTTTGAAACTTTTTGTACCTCATCTTAGAGGAGAACTCAGACTTGTATTCCACAACCCACAACGCCACATTCACTCAGGCAAACAGCACACCCCAGCATACACGATAGAAACCCTGTGGGTGGGCTATGCAAACACTGCAAAATCTATGAATCAGTTTGCATACTTTGAAATAGTTATGAAATGTTTTACAGACACAAAAGGTGCCGCCCTTTTGGTATTTGGGTAAATACCTCTGCCCCAAAATATGAGGTATTTATAAACATTGCAAGGCATTT
Source organism: Eretmochelys imbricata (assembly GCF_965152235.1). NCBI lineage: Eukaryota > Metazoa > Chordata > Testudines > Cheloniidae > Eretmochelys > Eretmochelys imbricata. The sequence goes on along the minus strand of NC_135572.1, from coordinate 54,330,025 downwards.
TAGCAGAGTTTGTGGCCTGGATTTCTAGCCATGTGCCTCCATTGTGGGCATGCAAGATCCCTCCTGCACAAACATGAGCCTCCACATTGCAAATGCAAACATTGGCATGTGAATATGGACTTTCAGAAAACCTCCTACAAGATCCCTCACCAAAGGCTCTTAAGCAAAGTAGGCTGTCATAGGATAAGAGGGAAAGTCCTCTCGTGGATCAGTAACTGGTTAAAAGACAGAAAACAAAAGGTAGGAATAAATGGTCAGTTTTCAGAATGGAGAGATGTAAATAGCGGGGTCCTGCAGGGATCTGTACTGGGACAAGTGCTGTTCAACATATTCATAAATGATCCAGAAAAAGGGGTAAACAGTGATATGGCAAAATGTGGAGATGATACAAAATTACTCAAGATAATTAAGTCAAAAGCAGACTGCGAAGAGTTACAAAGGGATCTCACAAAACTGGAGGACTGGGCAACAGAATGGTAGATGAAATTCAATGTTGATAAATGAAAAGTAATGCACATTGGAAAACATAGTCCCACCTATACATACAAAATGGTGAAATCTAAATCAGCTGTTATCACTCAAGAAAGAAATCTTGGGCTCATTGTGCATAGTTCTCTGAAAACATCCACTCAATACGCAGGGACAGTCAAAAAACAAACAAACAAACAAAAATCTAATGGAATGTTGGGAATCATTAGGAAAGGGATAGATAGATAATAAGACAGAAAATATCATTATGCTACTATACCAATTCATGGTACAACCACACCTTGAACTCTGCCTGCAGTTCTGGTCATCCCATCTCAAAAAAGATATATTAGAATTGGAAAGGGTACAGCGAAGAGCAACAAAAATGATTAAGGATGTAGAACCTCTTCTGTAGGAAGAGAGATTAAAAGACAGGGACTTTTCAGCTTGGAAAAGAGACAACTAAGAGGGGATATAATAGAGGGCTATAAAATTGTGAATGGTGTGGAGAAAGTGAATAATACAAAAACCAGGGCTCACCGAATGAAATTAATAGGCAGGAGGTTTAAAACAAACAAAAGGAAGTATTTCTTCACACAATGCAGGGTCAACCTGTGGAACTCATTGCCTGCAGATGTTGTGAAGGCCAAAACTAGAACAGGGTTCAAAAAAGAACTAATAAGTTCATGGAGTATATGTCCATCAGTAGCTATTAGTGGATGACAGGGGATGGATCACTTGATGATTACCGGTTCTGTTCATTCCCTCTGAAGCACCTGGTATTGGCCACTGTGGGAAGACAGGATACTTGGCTAGATGGACCATTGGTCTGACCCAGTATGGCTGTTCTTTTGTTCTTTTGCCAAACCCAGGCCGGCAGCGGGCTGAGCGGGGCTGGCGGCCGGGACCCCGGCAGGCAGCAGCGTGCCATTAAAAATCCTGCCCGCCCTGGCCCGCTCTTCTCCACCCCCCGCCCTCCCCTCCCGGGGGCAGGGTGAAGAAGCTTGGTCCTGCCCACTGCTGGTGCAGGGCAGGCAAGGTCCCCCACACCCCCGCCTCTTCTCCCAGCCTGCTAGGTTCCTGCCCCATCTCCTCTCCCTCCCTCCCTGCCGCCTATCAGCTGATGGCCCTTGCGAGGGAGGGGGACAAGCGCCTGATCGCTGCTCCGGGGAGGAGGCGGAGAAGAGGTGGGGACGGGGCCTTGGGGAAGGGGGGTGTAATCAGGCCATATCCCCTCCAGCCCCCTGCCATGAGCCGCTCTGGGAGTGCCCCTGATCTAGAGTACAGGCACCACACGTTAGTTACATGCTACAGTGAAAGTCAGGTTGCATCCACGCTTTTCCCTGCAGTGCGTAGCTTCATGCTGCAGTGAAAGGCTCAGTAACCTGTAGGAGCCTTTCCCTGCTGCCAGAGCCTCCCTGCTGCCTCCCACTGCCAGAGCCTTTCCCCACTGCCGAAGCCTTTTTCTGTGTGTGGGGGGGAAATGCTGTGGCGGCAGGTAAGCAGCGGAACACTACACTACCAAAAAGATATCAGTGTAGACGTTGGCACTGCTTGGGCCTACAGACAGTCATGTAGGATACATATCCTAGGGTTCAGGCATATAGGGCACTTCAGTTTACTCACCTGAGCTGTGTCTCTCCGTCTACACTGCTGTTTATACTCACGCTAGCTGTGCCTGCGGTGTCTGTATTTCTACACGCTGCCGTAAACCCTACGGTAGCCTTGGCTTCACTGAGGTCAACGGGGCCAGGATTTCAGCCCTAGCACTGTTTTTCCTCTCCTTGACTGACTGACTGAAACCATTTAAAAAGGAGAAAAATAAACAGTGCACAATGATTTATCCATTTCCACTATATTGCTAAAGCTCATGGAACGTTCAGGATTTTCATTAACACATGGAAGTTGTCTGAATACTTGCAAATATCAATGAGTATGGCTTGAGAATTACAGTTAAAAAACTTGCAGCTGTTATTTACAGGCGTATTCATGTATCAATATCTTTTTACTGTTCGATAAGGGGATAATATGTTGTGTGGGAAGGTTGTATCTAAAACTTACTTCAGCATCATACTCAAAAAGCAACATAAGATCATTTCATTAAACTAAAACTAATTCTTAAATATTTTTAGAGTTTAGAAATTCCTAGATAAGGGTCTATCACCAGCCATCCACTATGTCCCCAGACTGTACCTACTTTCCACATTCAGTATACTCTGCATTCCAGACACCATAGCATGTGTATTATGGTGATTTTGAATTTATTATCATTATACGTATCTATTTGGTGCCATCTGGTGCCTACTAATGAGGTATATATATTTAATCGATTTGGATTCCACTTGACTCCTTCTGTCATTCAGTTAGTGAGAGAGGCTTTTGTGGCATCCATTATATCAATTCAGGAAAAGGTCATTTTTGTCACTTGCATTATGTTTTCTAAACTTTGTTAGATTCCCCAGCTGCTGGATCACATGTAAAAGTGAATAACAGGATTTAAGGTAGCTGAGCTGACTAAACTTATCCATGTTCTTCCAAATTATTAATTTTTCATAACCAGATGTCTCAAAAACTATCTGCCAAGATCTTATTGCCCATTATCCTGACCGATAGTGGAATATCTTTTTGAAAAAACCTGTTTTCCTTTCAACTTTAGGATGAATAACTGGTTGTTATATCATGCTATTTTGCACCGTGCATACACACCTATGTAATAGAATGGAGGAGACTTTAAACCAGCGGTCGACAACCTTTCAAGTGGTGTGGAACCTTTCAAGTGGAAGTGGAGTGCCAAGTCTTCATTTATTCACTTTAATTTAAGGTTTCGCGTGCCAGTAATACATTTTAATGTTTTTTAGAAGGTCTCTCTCTATAAGTCTATATATTATAAAACTAAACTATTGCTGTAAAGTAAACAAAGTTTTCAAAATGTTTAAGAAGCTTCATTTAAAATTAAATTAAAATGCTGATCTTACGCCGCCGGACCACTCAGCCCGCTGCCAGCCTGGGGTTCCGTTCACCTAGGCCAGCAGCAGGCTGAGCGGGGCCCGCGGCCGGGACCCTGGCTGGCAAGGGGCCGGCAGCCAGAACCCCAGACTGGCAATGGGCTGAGCGGGGCCGGCGGCCAGGACCCCAGACCGGCATTGGGCTGAGCAGCTCAGCCTGCTGCCACTCAGCCCGCTGCTGGTCTGGGGTTCTGTCCACTGGCTCCTGCCAGCCAGGGTCCCGGCTGCCGGCCCTGTTCAGCCCGCTGCTGGTCTGGGATCCCGGCCCTGCCCACATAGAGTGGGTATCTACCGTCTCCCTGGTTCTAGCCCATTCTCTTCCTCTCTCTCTCTGCACTGTGCAGAGGCTGGAAGTGCACTGAGCACAGGGTTGCCTGAAGGAGCAGGTTGGGGATTGGGGTGTAGGGCCAGGAACTAGAATGAGGGAGTAGGGGCTCAGGGTTGGGTTCGGCAGCGGGCTGAGTGGGGCCGGCAGCTGTCCCCACCTCTTCTCCGCCTCCTCCCTGGAGCAGAGACCGGGCGCTTCTCCCCCACCCTCGCAAGGGCCATCAGCTGATGGGCATCAGGGAGGGAGGGAGAAGAGAAGGGGCTGGGGGAAGAGGCGGGGGAGGAGGGACCTTGCCTGCCCTGCACCAGCAGTGGGCAGAACCAAGCTTCTTTACCCTGCCCCAGCGGGGGGTGGAGAAGAGCAGGCCGAGGCAGGCAGGATTTTTAACAGCATGCTGCTGCCTGCCGTGGTCCCGGCTGCCGTGCCCACTCAGCCCGCTGCCAGCCTGGGTTCGGCAGCGGGCTGAGCGGGGCCGGCAAGCTACAGAGTGCCATTAAAAATCAGTCTCGTGCCGTCTTTGGCACGCATGCCGTAGGTTGCTGACCCCTGCTTTAAACAGACAATTAAATAGAATGGAATGCCGTAGCTTTAACTTAATGTTAAAGGGCAGTCCCTGGGCCAGCAGCAGCAGTTTGGGTGTGTGGAAGGGGGTTCGGGGGAGGGGATTGGAGGGTGTGGGGGGGTGCTTACCTCGGTGTGAGGCGCTCCCTGGGTCCCACTAGCATGGCCCTGCAGCTCCTAGGCGGAGGGGCCAGGGGACACTGCGCACTGCCTGTGCCTGCAGGCTCCACCCCTGCAGCTACCATTGGCTGTGGTTCCTGGCCAATGGGAACTGCACAGCTGAGCAGCTCATGGAGCCCCCAGGCCGCTCTGCTGCCTAGGAGCTTTTGGAACACACCGTGCCAGGTAGGGGGTCCGTGCCAGCCCCACCCCGCCCAGCACCAGCGGGGGTCCTGGGCCACGTGCTGCAACCCAGCCCACCCCCAGCATCAGGGGGCGGTTCCGGGTCACCTCCCTCAGCACCCCCAGTGCCCCTGGACTGCCCCCCCTCCCCCGAGAGCACCCATGGTCCCTCGCCCAAGTTTTAGTTAGGGGTATATAGTAAAAGTCATAGACAGGTCACGGGCTGTGAATTTTTGTGTACTGCCCATGACCTGTCCATGACTTTTACTAAAAATACCCATGACTAAAACATAGCTTTACCTATAACTTAGTCAAATTTGGGCAGATTTTCACAGAGATAGCAAAAAGCACATGCCTGACAGAAAAGGCCACATGCTGTCAAATGTCAAGTCCCAGTACTCAAATGCCCAAATCAATACTCAAAGTGTGGAGGTGCTAAAGCGTCTCAAAGAAAAGGTTACAGGAATTTTTTTAACATGGGCCAAAACAATGTATTTTTCATCAGCCTCATCCTTGGAAATGGCTGAACTGTTTGAGCTGAAAGTTTTCCAAAAAAATTCCAGCCTGAGGCAGACTCTTAACCTGGAAAATTTCAGCCGAACAATTAAAATTTGACAAAGATACAAGCAAATGAAAACATGCTATAATGGGAAGTATCAGGAAACCTTAATAATAGGTGATGCTGCCAGCCTTGCTTATAATATAACATACATATGTACCTATTTATAGCCATATTTACTCTCCAGTCCTGCAAGGAGGTCTGTCCACAAAGAATTCCTTGCAGGATCAACACCTTAGTTGGTAAATGTTCAGCTTTTTCATGGGAAGAGGATATCTGCAATATTGAGGCAATAATATTGCAATTATTTATCATGATGGTTTTACCATGTCCAAATGTCTGCTCTAGATGTAGCACAGAACATACAATTAAGCAAGGATGCTGCTCTGCAGGGTTAGCAGTGCAAGATATTAGGCAGGGCATGAGTGAAGGAGAGAAAACAAGAAGAGGTGGGGTAGGGATGAACGGCAGGGTTAAGTCTGAAGGGGGGAAATGCAAGAAAGCAGGGGATAATCTTTTTAAAAGAGATCCTTTTTGCATTTTCACAGCACCACTCACTTTCCTTCCTTGCATTCTTTTCTTCTCTTGAAGATACATATTCAAATCATTTGGCTTCAGCTGAGGAGATTGAAAAGCTGAGGCTGCCCATTTGCTAGTGGCAAATCACTTGATCATTCTGAGTAAACAACTATCGCAGTGGAATTGTTGCCACCAGTCAAAGAAGAGGTTTGCATATTCATCATACAGTTATTGAGAAATAACCACACGTGTTTATGCAGATCCATGAATCCTGACAGCCATTAATAGCCAATCAGAGTATAGGTATACAACTACTGGGAAATAACTGTATCGCGATTATGAAAATCAGACACCCAGAACCAAAGTGCAGGAAACTGCTTGATTTGGAAAATACTGTAGTTAGCTTCAGTAACTGTACAACAACTGTGCAATGTGATTGACTTAGACCTATTCTGTTACAGCATGTCTTGCAGCATTTTTTCTTCATAACCACTATCTGAAAAAAGAAAAGGAGTACTTGTGGCGCCTTAGAGACTAACCAATTTATTTGCATCCGATGAAGTGAACTGTAGCTCACGAAAGCTTATGCTCAAATAAATTGGTTAGTCTCCAAGGTGCCACAAGTACTCCTTTTCTTTTTTCGAATACAGACTAACACGGCTGCTACTCTGAAAACTATCTGAAAAGGAACATAAGAATATATTGTAGGGGTTGCCATGTTTAACTATTGCTTTCCTGCAAGCTCTTTCCAATCTTGCCCAGTTCTGGATGATTCAGAGGAAAGCAGGAAAACCCTAGAATTGTGCTGAGATTCACTAAGGGACTGGGGCGGGGGGCGAGTATTTCTTCTATGTCTTCTGGCAATTGGTTTATGCACCAGAGCAAGAGGATTTCTACATAGCCAATACTAGGCCAGGAAGCTGCCTCTTTTGGAATGGCCTTAAAAATTAATTCAAAGTATACCCTAAATTAATGAATAAGGAATTACTGGTGTGAGGCAGAGGCAGGAAGAGAGAGGGGGCTGTACACAAGTAGGATATGATAAATTGTACATATAGTAAACAGTGCAATCTGTTCATGCAGTCTTTTGAATATGCCACCCCCAGAAGCTCATAAATTGCACTCTATTCATTAGGCACCAACTGTGGTATTTGTTTTGAAAATGTCTCCCACAGAAGCTCATAAACTGAGTTCCACACAGTAGATACCAAGTATGCTGCTTAATTGCAGTCCATATGGTAA